>NC_047085.1:312831502-314081502 GCF_902459505.1 Geotrypetes seraphini | reverse complement strand
AAGAGCTCATCTCCCAGGCATGGAATATTGGCTAATCTGTCCTGAAGATGAATATGCATGTCAGAAACTTTTAGCCAAGTGTCTCATGCTCTAGATGTCATTTCAAAAGCATCATAGGCTGATCTTGCAATATACTGTCTAGTTTGCGAGAGAGTTCTCATATGTTGCTGATACCCTGCAAGATGATCTTTAGGAATGCACTGGTCAAAATTGTTTCACCAGTCTTAAGATAACAGGAAATGTAGAAATTGTACTTAAGAATCCTGCTCGCCAACATGGAATTCCGATACAGGCGGCGTCCAAATTTGTCCATAGTACAGCCCTCACACTCCAGAGGTGCTGATGCATAAACTTTGGAATTAGAAGATTTTTTAAGGGTTGATTCCACTACTAAAGACTGATGTTAAAATTGTGACTTATCAAACCCTGGACAAAAAATGATTCTGTATTGGGAATCAAGCTTTCTTGGAGCAAAAGTAATGGTTAAAGGCGTTTCCCAATTCTTGAAAAGTGCCTTTAAGGATGCCATGAAATGGTAATTTTAGGAGTTCTTTAGCAGTTTCATCATAATCCAAAGCCTCCAAGTACTCCGCACTGTAGGTAATGTCAGCTTCTAATTTAACAGGCAAGGCTTTGCCTACCTGTCTAATATATTTGGTAAAGGAAAGTCTTTCTTAAGGAGATCTCTGTCGAGGAGGCGTGTTCTGCGGTGATGGGTCTGAAGGGATGCTAGAAGACTCAGGTGCAGATAAAGTAGGTGAACAGTCTGAATCAGAATGTCGGTCAATCATCCGTTGGCAACATTGATCTTCCCAAGGAACGATGTATACGTTTTCAGTACCACTGTGATAGAGATGAGGAAGAGGATTGATAAGTATTAAAACTAAACTAAAACTTAGCTTTGTATACCGGATCATCTTCAAACAAGGAGCTTGATTCGTTTAACAATATTTTAAAAAAAAAATCATCAAAATGAAGGGAAGAAAAAAAAAAGAGCCAGTGAGTGGGAGAAGGCAAAGCTAGGAAAGATTTCTCAGGTGGTTAGAAAACAAAATTGTTTTTAAAGATTTACGAAAAAAATTGAAAGGAGTTGGAGACCCTTAGGATATGAGGAATTCCATTCCATGATTCAGTTAATTTGAAAATAAAGGATTGGCTGAGGTTTTTAGTTGATTTTAATCCCTTGACTGAGGGAAAGGAAAGCTTGTATCATTGGGTGCTTCTTGCTGGACAAGATCTATAAGCATTCCAAGATAAAGGGACAAGAGGAGCAAAGATACCATAAAGGATCTTAAAAGGCAATACAGACACATTAGAAATGAATCCTGCAATAGACGGGAAGCCAGTGAAGTTTTAAAAGCAATGGACACACATGATCAAATTTACTTTTTCCAAAGATCAACTTAGCAGCAATATTTTGTATTAATTGGAGTCTATGCAGGGAGGTCTTAGTTATGTTCAAATAGACTGCATTGCAATAATCCAACTGGACTAATATAATGGATTGGACCAAAACAGAAAAATGCTGCTGGTGAAAAAGGCCCCTAACATTTCTCAACAAATGAAGACTGAAAAGGCACTTCTTCTTAACAAGGGAATTTATTTGGTCCTTGAAAGTAAGTGAAGAGTCTATGAGAACACTCAATATCTTAGAAGAGAATTCAATTTGTAAGGATATTCCGGAATCCAAGGTCACAAAGGAGGGAAGACAATCCAATTTTGGACCCAACCATAAAAGCTTAGTTTTAGTGGCATTTCATTTCATTTGAACATACACTGCCCAAGATTGAAGTTTGGAAATACACTGAACAATGTTGGAAAGTTCAGAGATGACCTCAATCAAGATGATGATGTCATCTGCGTAAGTGAGTAAAGTTTCCCAGGATGTCAATGTTTCAATGTACTCATGTAAAGATTGAATAAGATAAGAGATAAGAACATAAGAACATAAGCAATGCCTCTGCCGGGTCAGACCCGAGGTCCATCGCGCCCAGCAGTCCGCTCACGCGGCGGCCCAACAGGTCCAGGACCTGTGCAGCAATCCTCTATCTATACCCCTCTATCCCCTTTTTCAACAGAAAATTGTCCAATCCTTTCTTAAACCCCATTACCGTACTCTGCCCTATTACGTCCTCTGGAAGCGCATTCCAGGTATCCACCACCCGCTGAGTAAAGAAAAACTTCCTAGCATTTGTTTTGAATTTATCCCCTTCCAATTTTTCCGAATGCCCTCTTGTTCTTTTATGTTTTGAAAATTTGAAGAATCTATCTCTCTCTACTTTCTCTATGCCCTTCATGATCTTGTAGGTTTCTATCATGTCTCCTCTGAGTCTCCGCTTTTCCAAGGAGAAGAGCTCTAGCCTCTCCAGTCTTTCAGTGTATGAAAGGTTTTCCATGCCCTTAATCATTCGTGTCGCTCTTCTCTGGACCCTCTCAAGTATTGCCATATCCTTCTTGAGGTACGGTGACCAATACTGAACACAGTACTCCAGGTGCGGGCGCACCATTGCCCGATACAACGGCAGGATGACTTCTTTTGTTCTGGTCATAATACCATTTTTAATAATACCCAACATTCTGTTTGCCTTCTTCGCGGCTGCTGCGCATTGCGCCGTTGACTTCATTGTTGTATCCACCAATACACCCAAATCTCTTTCAAGGTTACTTCCCTCTAATACTAATCCCCCCATTTGGTAGCTGAACATCAGGTTTTTTCTCCCTATATGCATGACCTTGCATTTCCCTACATTGAATTTCATCTGCCATTTATTCGCCCACTCCTCCAGTTTGTTTAGGTCCCTTTGTAGGTCTTCACACTCTTCCGTAGTTCTAACCCTTCTACAGAGTTTAGTGTCGTCCGCAAATTTTATAACTTCACATTTCGTCCCCGTTTCCAGGTCATTTATAAATATATTGAACAGCAGCGGTCCAAGTACAGACCCCTGCGGAACTCCGCTCGTGACTTTCCTCCAGCCCGAGTAGTGACCCTTTACTCCAACCCTCTGTCTCCTGCCTGCCAACCAGTGTTTAATCCATCTGTATACGTCCCCTTCCACCCCGTGGTTCCATAGCTTCCTAAGCAGCCGCTCATGGGGTACTTTGTCAAAGGCCTTTTGGAAGTCAAGGTAAATGATGTCTACAGGTTCCCCTTTGTCCAA
The DNA here is from genome assembly GCF_902459505.1 of Geotrypetes seraphini. NCBI lineage: Eukaryota > Metazoa > Chordata > Amphibia > Gymnophiona > Dermophiidae > Geotrypetes > Geotrypetes seraphini. The sequence continues at coordinate 314,078,344 of NC_047085.1, read as the reverse complement.
CTGGCTGTTTACCCCCTCAAAGAAGTGCAGTAAGTTTGTTTGGCACGATCTTCCCTTGCAGAAGCCATGTTGGCTCGCTTTCATCAGCCCATTTTTTTCGATGTGCTCACAGATGCTATCCTTTATCAGTGCTTCTACCATCTTGCCTGGAACCGATGTCAAACTTACCGGCCTATAGTTTCCCGGGTCTCCTCTTGACCCCTTTTTAAAGATAGGTGTAACATTTGCTATCTTCCAGTCCTCCGGAATCTCTCCAGTTTTCAGGGATAGGTTGCAAACTATTTGGAGTATTTCCGCTATCTCATTTCTTAGTTCTTTTAGTACCCTAGGGTGGATTCCGTCCGGGCCTGGTGATTTGTCACTTTTCAATCTATCTATCTGTTGGAGGACATCCTCATGGCTCACCTCTATTGCTGACAGTTTTTCTTCTTGGTCACCATGGAAGATCACGTCGGGTTCCGGTACACTGGATGTGTCCTCGCTTGTGAAGACTGACGAGAAGAATTTGTTTAACCTGTCGGCTACCTCTTTTTGCTCCTTTATCACTCCCTTTTCGTCTCCATCATCCAACGGTCCTACTTCCTCCCTCGCTGGTTTCTTCCCCTTAACATCTCTGAAGAATGATTTGAAGTTTTTTGCCTCCCTGGCCAGTTTCTCTTCGTATTCTCTTTTCGCTCTCCTAACCACTTGATGACATTCTCTTTGGTGTTTCCTGTGTTCATTCCAGTTTTCCCCAGTTTGGTCCTTTTTCCATTTCCGGAATGATTTTTTCTTGTCTCCTATCGCTTTCTTCACCTCGTCGTTTATCCATGCGGGGTTTTTTGTTCGGTTTTTTTTGCACCCTTTTCTAAATCTGGGGATGTACATATGTTGTGCTTCTTGCACTGTGCCCTTGAATAGAGACCAGGCTTGCTCTACAGTTTCTGTTTTCCTTGAGCTGTTTCTAAGTTTTTTTTTAACCATTGCTCTCATAGCATCATAGTTTCCTTTCTTGAAGTTGAACGTTGTCACTGTGGTTCTCTTCCCTTTTGCTGTACTTACTCCTAATTTCAAGTTCAAGTTTATTAGGATTTGATATACCGCCTATCAAGGTTATCTAAGCGGTTTTTACAATCAGGTACTCAAGCATTTTTCCCTCTCTGTCCCGGTGGGCTCACAATCTATCTAACGTACCTGGGGCTATTGAGGATTAAGTGACTTGCCCAGGGTCACAAGGAACAGTGCGGGGTTTGAACCCACAACCCCAGGGTGCTGAGGCTGTAGATCTAACCACTGCGCTGCGCTGTTTCCTAGTGGTCCTACTACTTCCACTTCTTTTGCAGGTCCCCCTATTCCGTTTAGGATTAGGTCAAGAGTGGCATAACCTCTTGTTGGTTCCTTGACAAGCTGCTCCATAAAGCAGTCCCTCACAGCCTCTAAGAATTCTGTTTCCCTCGCACAGTTTGAGTTTCCAATATTCCAGTTTATCCCGGGGTAGTAAAAGTCTCCCATTACTGTCACATTCCTGTTGTTGCCTTCCCGCCTCAGTTCTGCTGCCAGATCTTTGTCGTTTGCTTCCGTTTGTCCAGGTGGACGATAGTATAGACCCAATCTTATGTCAAGGCCACTTTTTCCTGGTAATTTTACCCATAATGACTCCAGTCCTTCCGCCTTTGGTTCTATATCCACTCTGGATGAGGGAATGGTGTCTTTTATGTATAGTGCTATTCCTCCACCCTTCTTGTGGGTCCTGTCTCTTCTATAGAGTTTGTACCCTGGCAGCACTACGTCCCACTGGTTATCTTCATTCCACCATGTTTCCGTGATTCCAATGATGTCTAGGTTTTCTTTTTTGGCTATGGCTTCTAATTCTCCCATTTTGGTCTTTAGGCTCCTTGCATTAGCGTACAAGCAATTTAAGTCCTGGTCTTTTCTTTTCTCTGCTGGTTTTACATGTGTTTTGCTCCTCTTACCATCCCCTAGTTGGGCTGCCAGTCCCTCATTTCTGTTCCTTTCTTCCTCATTTTTTGGTGTATCTTTTCTGATCTTTTCTTCCTCATGTTTTGGTGTATCTTTATTATCTGCAACCTGATTTCCTGATCTCTCCTGTTCCTCTAATTTTATCTGTTTGCCCTTTTTGTTGGTCAACAGCTTCTGTTGTTCGTCTCTTGCCTGTTCCCAGCATTTTTCTCGCTCAGTATCTTCTTTGGATACTCTTGTCCGAACCGTCGACGTCAGGTCGATTATCGGCTTTCCCCTTCTTCTCAGTTTAAAGCCTGCTCAATTCCTCTCTTGACGTTGTTTGCTAGCAGTCTCGTTCCTGCCTTGCTCAGGTGTAGTCCGTCCCTCCTGAAGAGCTTGTTCTTCCCCCAAAAAGTTGTCCAGTTTCTTACAAAAAGGAATCCTTCTTCTTCGCACCATCTCCTCAACCAAGCGTTTATTGTTTGTAGCTCGGTCTGCCTCTTCACGTCTGCCCTCGGTACTGGCAGAATCTCTGAGAATGCTATCTTCTGTGTCCTCAGCTTCAGTTTCCTTCCTAGGATCTTGAACTGTTCAATTAGCGTAGTCCTGCTGTAATTTCTCCTGTTGACATCATTTGTTCCCACGTGGATTATCACTGCTGTCTCTTCTGTTTCCGCGCCATCCAGGATCCTCTCGATTCTGTCGGAGATGTCCTTCGTTCTTGCTCCTGGGAGACAGGTCACTAGCCGATCCTCTCTCCCTCCTGCTACGTGACTGTCCACTTCTCTCAGGATTGAGTCTCCCACGACGACTGCAGATTTCTCCTTCTTCAGCTTCCTCACTGGTCTCAAATCTGTATCCTCGGCGTGGTTTAGTCCTTCTCTTTCAGGGTACCCGCCAGTCTTTGCCCTCTCTGCTTGCACGAATCTTCCATGTGATACTTCATTCTCGGCGTCCGTTGGCCCCTGTCTTCCATCTGATGGCCCATGTCCTCCATCTTGTGTAGCCGTAGCTTCCTCGCTCCAGCGCTGCTGATGCTCCTGCTCTTCTGCCTGCCTGTAGGCCTCCTCGATGAATCTTTCGAGCTCCCTTACTTGCTCCTTGATGTGGCTTTCTCCTGCAGGGTCTTCAGTTGTCTCGAAAGGTGCTTCTGAGATGTGGAGTCCCTCCAGCTCTTGAACCCTGCACTGCAGTCGACCAACTTCCTTCTTCAGGCTTTCCAGTTCCTGACACCGACTGCATATGTATGCCTGCCTTCCCGAGGGAAGGTAGTCATACATATGACACTCTGTGCAGTACACTGGGAAGCTCCTCCGGGTTCTTGCTGCTTCCATTTCTCTTTCTTCGGAGTCCACTAGATGTCCTCTCCCTTGTCTTATGTCTTTATTGTGCGGCGCTGTGCACTCTCCTGTGCTTGGTTCTTTCCTGTCTACTTCTTCTGCCGCTTTTGTCTTGGTGGGTCTGTTGTCCTCCCTTGGGCCTCTTTCTTGTCCCCGAAGCCTGCTGCTTCTTTATCCTTTCCTGTCTTGTGTGTGTCTTATTGTGTGTTTTCTTCTTGTGCGTGCGCTCTCCCTACTTGCGTGCTCGCTTCTTCCTTACCTGTGTGTTTTGGAGTCCTTGGCTGTCTTTACTCGACCCTTCTCAAGGCCCTTCACAAAGGCGCTCTCGCTAAGGCGAGCGCCTTTGCCGCTCGCCTTCGCCGCGCGCCGAACGGCCGCGCGCCGTTGGCTCCCTTCCTGTTAAGGGGGAGTCGGGGCGATGACGCTGATGACGTGGGCGGGTGGGCGGAGCTTCCTCTCGCCGCTACCCGCTCCTCTCTGCGCCGCTGACCCTGTTTGGAAAGAAAAAAGAAACAAAAATTCCTCCGGCTTCTCTCTCCTGCCTCCGCTGCCTCCGCTGCTCACCACGCGGCCGTGCAGTGGTCTCTCGCGCCGTTGGCTCCCTTCCTGTTAAGGGGGAGTCGGGGCGATGACGCTGATGACGTGGGCGGGTGGGCGGAGCTTCCTCTCGCCGCTACCCGCTCCTCTCTGCGCCGCTGACCCTGTTTGGAAAGAAAAAAGAAACAAAAATTCATCCGGCTTCTCTCTCCTGCCTCCGCTGCCTCCGCTGCTCACCACGCGGCCGTGGAGATAATGGAGAGCCTTGAGGAACCCAACAAGGAGGCACCCAAGACTTCGATAGGTTACCTTCGATGTTAACTGAATAAGAGCGGGACGAAAGAAATTTAGAAAACCAGTCCAAAACAACTTGATCAAGACCAATGTCAAAGTAAATAGAGTAGGATGTCGTGATGGACGACGTCAAACGCAGCAGACAAATCAAACTGAAGCATAATAGCATATTTGTTCTTACGCTTTAAAGTTTGAGATCGACGTGATGAGGATCGACATCTTTATCGTCGATGCATCGAAGGAGATTGATACCTCGAGGAGCAGCATCGATGTGAGATCAATGCCTAGAGGCTGAACGTTGATGAAATGGAGTGTGACAATTCCTCACAGAAGAGTTCGGAGGAGTGCGATGCTCCGATAGACAGCTGACAGCGGTACCCTTAGGCCTTAAAATGCAGTGCAGTGCAGTTTAAATATAATCACTGAGCTCCCTCTGGAAGAACGAAGGTTACCGGTACTGATGGCTCAACAGCTGGTACCATTGGTGCAGCAGGTTATCTCGGAGTGGGTGACCTCAATGAGGATGAACAACCTGCAAAGCTCAGGAGCGTTGGTGGTGTTGTTTGGTCTGCATCAAGGGACTTGATGTTGTAGAGACCTGCGAAGCTGATTTGGAAGCAGACGGCTTCTTTAGCTGACTTCAACACCGGAATCTCCTGTGAAGTTGATGTCGAAGCCGAAGTTTTCAATGTGGATGGCTGAGAAGATCTAGTGGCATCCATGTTAGTGCCAAACAACTGCACCTATTAAGCGCAATGGGACTTAAGAGAGCGCAACTTTAAAGAGGAACACTGAGAACAAGTCTCACTGTGGTGTCCCGGCCTAAACACTGAATACACTAAGTATGAGGGTCGGCTATAGAAATAGAGAACTGACATCTACCACACTTCTTAAAATCCGTCAAAGATTTTGACATGGACGGGAAAATTAACTCGGCAAAATTAAACTCAATTTTTGACGAAAAAACACCGAGAACACTTCAAATAGAAAGCATAAAGTTTCTCTTCCCACTTGTCTCAAAAAAGAACAAATGAAAAGAGAAGAAAAATACGTGAAGTGGAAAGGCACCACCGTCTGATGGGAGTTTAGTCAAAAAGATACTTCTTCGTTCTGCAGAAAATGAAGAACTGAGGTACTGTGAGCCTCTTCAGACGGGAAGGCAGTCGCGCACGTGCAGTGTGGATAGTTGTGAGCAGTTTAAAAGTTTAAAAGTGACGGTTCACTTTTCATGCTGTCCGTACTGGGCTCCGTGGATGATGTCATCCATATGTGAGAATATTCTGCCTGCTTGTCCTAGGATACAATTTTTTAGCATTATTCCTCATATAAAAGAAAAAAAACCTTACTAGAAAAAAAAAAATCCTTCTCTTTAAAAACCTGAAAGTCAAACCTAGTACTGGAATAACATGATATAAAAAGAAAGTTTCTTTAGCAACTATGTCAGTCTTCCAAACTTTGGAATCCAAAGTTTGTCTAAAAAGTGTACTTACCTTATTTTCATATCCGAGCCTGCAGTCAATAATATTGGATTACCATCTGCAGGGCTGCAGTATATTCCATGGACACTGTGAGATGAAGGCTAAGGGAAAATTCAGTTATATTACTATGATTTACCATGTTATGTACTAGTTTGTAACTATTATTTCACTTTTTATATACCACTGAAGGTCCTTATTTATGTATACCTCATACCACATCAATGGAATAGAGGTTTAATTAAAGGCCAACAGAATTTCAGCTATGGTGCCAAAATTGGCCTAACACACTTTTTCTGTTTCAGCTGAAAATCTATGGCCATGTTTCATACAAAACTGACAATGTGTTTTGGTGGAAGTTGCAAATTTATACTTTCTCCCATTTCTCCCCCTCCTCTGAACAAGAGTTACTTGTCCCCATCTACCTGTAGATACTCCCCCTCAGGCCTATAATACCTGGTGATCTAAGGGTATAGTCAGGGCAGGAGTAAACCCCAATTGCTCCTGCCCATGCAGACTCTGCTCTCAAAATGGCTGCCAAGACTTCTAGTACAGATCCTGTTAGACTGCTGCAAGAGGTCACAGCAGCCACTTTTGAGAGTAGAGCTGACATGATCAAGAATGACTGGGGATCACGCTTGCCCTTACTACACACCACTAAACCATCAGGAATTGTAAGGCAGTTAGTTGGGAGGCATCTACAGGTGAGCGGTGGAAGGATTGCAGAAAGAAGAAATCAGGCAACAATATCTGGTGGAGTTGTAAAGAAAGCAAAGATAACCAATACAGTAAAACTGCAGACAAAAATTTTAAGGTATGCTGGAATTGGGAGGCAGTGCGAAAGAGGCATTGTGAAACTGAATAGGTGAAGGGCAGGAATAAGTAGAAAGTAATAAAACTAAGGTGGAATTGATTAACAAATATTTATGTTCTGTGTTCACAGCTGAGGGGCCAGAAGCAGGACCACAGAATAAAAATACAATGGAAGATTAGGTTCTTACACCTTGATAATCTTTCTATTAATACACATAGGAGTCTGTACGATAGGTGACTATCCCCTGGTTGCGAGTTGTTGCAGAAGAATTTCAGAGTCTGGACGATAGGTGAATATTAGAGAATGACACGGTGGCTGTTACCCACGGGTAACCTGTTGAAACGGTGGGGAGGGGGGAGTGCTCACTGCGGGTAGAGGGACAAGGCCATCCACCGCCCCGTAGAGCAGTGAATGGCCTTGTCTCCGCAGTTAAGGGAGGGAACACACACGGTCACCGATCGCATGCAGCCCTCTCCCTCCTTTCCTACCTACCAGCCGCATCTATCTCCCTCCCCCTTACCTTCATGGCGCATTAGTGTAATTTGTGCAAGCCGCCAGAGCCTGCCTGAAGTCACGTGCATCTGTGGGTGGAAGCTTCTCCTCTGACGCAACCGAAGTTGCCTCAGAGAAGCTTCTGCCCGCAGACGCCATGTGACTTCAGGCAGGCTCTGGCGGCCTGCATAAATTACACTAACGCACCATGAAGGTAAGGGGGAGGGAGGAAGATGCTCGGACTGTGCAAAGGGTGCTGAAGGGCGGTGGAAAGGATCAGACCCTGAAATAGGGTGGTGAGCGGGAAGGGTGGAGGTGGAATGGAAAGGAACAGATGATGAAGGGGGATGGTGAACAGAGAATTGGGGAGAAGAAGTTGGAAGGGAAGAAGATGGGTGCCAGACCAATTGGGGGGGGGGGGGGGTGAAGGGAGAGGGACAGTAACAAAGCAAATGAAAGATACAGAGAGAAGGCATACAATGGATAGAAGGAATTGAATGGGAAGATGAGGAAAGTAGAAACTAGGCAAAGGTAGAAAAAAAAAATTCTTTTTTTTTTTTTTTTTTGCTTTAAGATAAAGTAGTATATTAGTTGTGTTGATAAAAATTTATAAACAAAGCCCTGCCAGCTGAACATTTCTTTCTCTAGTTTAGCAGCCAGAACTTTAATTTATAAGGAAGGAATAAGCTAAATATTGCAGTACTGAAGCTTGTATGGATGCTGCTGGGTCAGTAGTCGCGGGGATGGGGCGAGGACAGTGGTCATAAGAACATAAGCAGTGCCTCTGCTGGGTCAGACCAGAGGTCCATCATGGCCAGCAGTCCGCTCACGCGGCGGCCCATCAGGTCCAGACCTGTACGTAACCCTCTATCTATATACCCTTCTATCCCCTTTTCCTTCAGAAAGTTGTCCAATCCCTTCTTGAACTCCAATACCGTACCCTGTCCTATCACACCCTCTGGAAGCGCATTCCAGGTGTCCACCACACGTTGAGTGAAGAAGAACTTCCTAGCATTGGTTCTGAATCTGTCCCCTTTTAATTTTTCCGAATGCCCTCTCGTTCTTGTAGTTTTTGAGAGTTTGAAGAATCTGTCCCTCTCCACTTTCTCTATGCCCTTCATGATCTTATAAGTCTCAATCATATCCCTTCTAAGTCTCCGCTTCTCTAGGGAAAAGAGCCCCAGTTTATCCAGTCTTTCAGCATATGAAAGGTTTTCCATACCTTTTAACAAACGTGTCACTCTCTTCTGAACCCTCTCGAGTATTGTCATATCCTTCTTTAGATACGGCGACCAATATTGGATACGGGCGCACCAACGGCAGGATAACTTCTTTTGTTCTGGTTGTAATACCCTTCTTGATTATACCTAGCATTCTATTTGCTTTCTTAGCGGCCGCTGTGCACTATGCCGATGGCTTCATTGTCTTGTTCAATAATACCCCCAAGTCCCTTTCTTGGGTACTCTCACTCAATAAAAGCTCTCCCATCGTGTAGCTGTACCTGGGGTTTCTGTTTCCCATGTGCAAGACCTAACATTTCTCTACATTGAACTTCATCTGCCATCTTGTCGCCCACTCCCCTAGTTTGTTCAGGTCCCTTTGTAAATCTTCGCATTCTTCTTTAGTCCTAGCCCCATTAAATAGTTTGGTGTCGTCTGCAAATTTTATTATTTCGCACTTCGTCCCTGTTTCTAGATCATTTACGAATACATTGAATAGCAGTGGTCCAAGCACTGACCCCTGCGGAACACCACTCGTGACCCTCCTGCAGTCCAAGTAGGGGCCCTTCACTCCTATCCTCTGCTTCCTACCCACCAACCAATTACTGATCCATCTGTGTACATCTCTTTCCGCCCCATGGTTCTTCAGTTTCCGAAGTAGACGTTCATGGGCTTTTTGGAAGTCTAAGTAAACGATGTCTATGGGATCCCCTTTGTCCGTCCATTTAATTCCTTCAAAGAAGTGCAATAAGTTCGTCAGGCACGATCTTTCTCTGCAGAAGCCTTGTTATCCTGAGTTTATTCCTTTGTAGATGCTCCTCGATGCTGTCTTTTATCAGTGCTTCCGCCATTTTTCCCCGGAACTGAGGTCAGACTTACCGATCTGTAGTTCCCTGGGTCACCTCTGGATCCCTTTTTAAAGATGGGCGTAACATTGGCTATCTTCCAATCCTCCGGGATCACGCCTGTTTCCAGGGATAGATTACAGACTTGCTGTAGTAGTTCCGCTATTTCCTCCTTTAGTTCTTTCAGCACCCTAGAATGGATTCCGTCCAGGCCCGGTAATTTGACAGTTTTAAATTTTTTTTATCTGCCTGTGTACGTCTTTAAGGCTCACTATCATGGATGATAATTTTTCTGCTTGGTCTCCTTTGAAGATTTGTTCAGGTTCCGGTATGTTGGATGTGTCCTCTTTTGTGAATACTGACAAAAAAAACATGTTTAGTCTTTCCGCCACTTCTTTCTCCTCCTTCACCACTCCCTTCCTATCTCCATCATCCAGCAGTCCCACCTCCTCCCTAGCTGGCTGCTTCCCCTTAACATATCTGAAGAACGGTTTGAAATTTTATGCTTCCCTGGCTAGCCTCTCTTCATATTCTATTTTTGCTTTTCTAACCACGAGGTGACATTCTTTTTGATACTTCCTGTGTTCTTTCCAGTTCTTCTCGGTTTTGCCCTTTTTCCATTTCTTGAATGAATTCTTCTTATCACCTATCGCTTTCTTCACTTCTTTAGTTATGAACACCAGGTCTTTTGTTCGGCTCTTTTTGCACCCTTTTCTGAATCTGGGTATAAACAGATTTTGCGCCTCGCTCACCGTGTCCTTGAATAAAGACCAAGCTTGCTCTACAGTCCGCCATTTCTTTGAGCTGTTCCAAAGTTTCTTCCTTACCATTACATCATAGCTTCATAGTTTTATTTCTTGAAGTTAAAAGTTGTCGCTGTGGTCCTCTTTCCCTTTGGTATTCCTACTTCAACTTTGAATTTGATCATATTGTGATCGCTGTTTCCCAACGGTCCCACTACTTCCACTTCCTTTGCAGGTCCTCTTAGCCCATTAAGGATTAGATCCAGAGTGGCATTCCCTCTCGTCGGTTCTCTGACAAGCTGCTCCATGAAGCAGTCCTGTATAGCCTCCAGGAATCCGGTCTCCCTAGCGCATTTTGAGTTTCCAAGACTCCAGTCTAATCCGGGATAGTTGAAGTCTTCCATAATAATCGTGTTACCGTTTTTGCATTCTCGTTTTATCTCGGCTTCCATTTCTTCATCGGTATCTTCAGTTTGCCCAGGTGGACAATAGTACAGGCTCATCTTTATCTCGGACCCTTTCCTTCCCAGTACTTTAACCCATAATGATTCCAATTTGTTGGTCGTTGCTGCTGTGTCAACTCTGGTCGAGTGTATGCTTTCTTTTATGTATAGGGCTTTCTGACCTAACCTGTTCTCGCGATAGAGTTTGTACCCCGGAAGTGCTATGTCCCATTTGTTTTCTTCATTCCACCATGTTTCGGAGACCCCAATGATGTCCAGATTCTCAGTTTTGGTCATGACTTCTAATTCCTCCATTTTGTTCCTTAGGCTCCTCGCATTAGTATATATGCAATTTAAGTCCTGGTATTTTTTGTCTTCACTTCCTTTCCCTGTTCTTCGATCTTTATTTTCTTCTCATATACTACAGCCCTCTTATCCTCCTCTTCTGGATCAGTCAACTCCTGTGTTTTGCTCGTTGCTTCTTCTCAGCATTTTTCCCCACTTAGTATCTTCACGGGATACCTTCTTCCGAATCTTCGACTCTTGGTTGACTGTTGGCTTTCCCCTTCTTAGTTTAAAGCCTGTTCAATTCCTCTCCTGACATTGTTTGCTAGAAGTCTAGTTCCCGCCGCACTCAGATGCAGTCCATTTCTCCTGAAGAGCTTGCTCTTGCCCCAAAACGTTGTCCAGTTCTCACGAAGTGGAACCCCTCTTCCTCAAAGCATCTCCTCATCCATGCATTTATTGATTGTAGTTCCGTCTGCCTCTTCACATCTTCCCTCGGTACTGGTAGGATCTCTGAAAATGCAATCTTCCAAGTCCTCATCTTCAACTTCCTTCCCAAAATCTTGAACTGTTCTATCAGTGCACTTCTACTGTAGTCCCTCCTGCTGACATCATTTGTCCCGATGTGGATCATTACTGCGGTCTCTTCCGTCTCTGCTCCTTCTAGGATCCTTCCAATTTTGTCCACAGGGACAGTGGTCGTGGGGACAGGGACAAATTTTTCCCCCGTGTCATTCTCTAGTGAATATCACCTGGTTGTGAGTTGCTGCAGAAGAATGTCAATCACATCTCTTCAACTCCGCCTCCTTCCCAAGTGGGCTGCAGTGTCATCTTCAATATACCAAGCAGTATACTAAGCCCTCTTCAGTACCAAAGGAAATATTCTGTCTTTCAAGCACACAAGCAGAAATGGATAAGAAAGTATCCGTGGCAACACATACAAGCCTTCCTGTTTTCAAGCCGGAAAGTTTTGGATCACCAGCACGCTTCAGTAATGAGCGAGATTCCTGAAATCCCCTGAAGAAGCCGATGGGTGAAACGGTTAAGGCCACTGTTGGGATTTGAGATAAGTGTCTTAATGTTCATTTATGCTGGTATATCATAACGTGGATGTTGGACAAAGCAATGTTACTTACCGTAACAGTTGTTACCAGGGACAGCAGGCAGCTATTCTCACTAGTGGGTGATGTCATCAGACAGAGCCCGATACGGACGTCTCACAAGCACGTGTTGCTTGTAGAAACTTAAAAGTTTCGAGATGCCCGCACCGCGCATGCGCCGGTGCCTTCCCGCCCGGAGAGCCGGGCGTGTCTCCTCAGTTCAGGTAGCTAGCCTGAGAAGCCAACCCAGGGGAGGTGGGTGGGACGTGAGAATAGCTGCCTGCTGTCCCTGGATAACAACTGTTACGGTAAGTAACATTGCTTTATCCCAGGACAAGCAGGCAGGTATTCTCACTAGTGGGTGACCTCCAAGCTAACCTCAGTGGGATGGAGGGGGAGTTGGCGACTTAAGAGAATAAATTTTTCAACACTGTTTGGCCAAACTGTCCATCCCGTCTGGAGAAAGTATCCAGACAATAATGTGAGGTGAAAGTGTGAACCGAGGACCAAGTGGCAGCCTTACAAATCTCCTCAATTGGTGTTGATTTGAGGAATGCTACTGAGGCTGCCATTGCTCTGACCTTATGGGCTGTGACCTTACAGGGGAGTGATAATCCAGCCTGGGCATAGCAGAAAGAGATACAAGCCGCCATCCAATTAGAGATGGTGCGCTTTGATACGGGTCTTCCCAACTTATTAGGATCAAAGGTGACAAAAAGTTGAGGAGTGGTTCTGTGTGGCTTGGTACGATCCAGGTAGAAAGCCAAAGCACGTTTACAGTCCAGAGTGTGAAGGGCCGATTCTCCGTGGTGAGAATGGGGCTTAGGGAAGAATACTGGAAGTACAATGGATTGGTTGAGATGAAATTCGGAGACCACTTTCGGCAGGAATTTCGGGTGAGTGCGGAGGACCACCTTGTCATGATGGAATACTGTGAATGGTGGATCCGCCATCAATGCTTGGAGTTCGCTGACTCTGCGAGCAGACGTAAGGGCTACAAGAAAAAGCACTTTCCAGGTGAGATACTTAAGAGGAGCCCTGTTGAGTGGTTCAAACGGGGGCTTCATGAGAAGGGAAAGGACTACATTGAGATCCCAAACTACTGGGGGTGGTTTGAGAGGGGGGTTAACATGAAAGAGTCCTTTCATAAATCTGGCGACCACCGGATGGGCCGAGAGGGGTTTCCCTTGTAGAGGCTGGTGGAAAGCCGCAATAGCGCTCAGGTGGACTCGTATGGATGTAGACTTGAGCCCAGATTGAGATAGGTGTAGGAGATAGTCCAGTACGGAGGATAAGGAAGCTCGCTGAGGTTCCTTTGATTTAGAAACACACCATGAGGAGAATCTAGTCCATTTCTGGGAGTAGCATTGTCGAGTGGCTGGCTTCCTGGAAGCCTCCAAGACCTCCCTCACTTCTTGTGAGAATTGGTGAGGGGTTACGTTGAGAGGAACCAAGCTGTCAGGTGGAGAGACTGCAGATTGGGATGAAGCAGTGATCCTTGATGTTGAGTAAGTAGTGAAGGAAACACTGGAAGTGGTACTGGTTCCCTGCTGCTGAGTTGAAGTAGAAGGGAGAACCAAGGTTGTCTGGGCCACCGAGGAGCTATTAGAATCATGGTGGCCTGTTCGAGTTTCAGCTTGACCAGAGTCTTCTGGATCAGTGGGAATGGTGGGAACGCATATAGAAATCGATTCCCCCAGTCCAGTAGAAAAGCATCTGCCTCGAGGCGATGAGGAGTGTAGATCCTGGAGCAAAACTGAGGCAGTTTGGAGTTGTGGGGAGCCGCAAAGAGGTCTATCTGAGGCGTCCCCCACTGTGTGAAGATTTGGTGAAGGGGGCTGGAATGGAGAGTCCATTCGTGAGGTTGTAGAAGACGACTTAGGTTGTCTGCTAAGACGTTCTTCCCCTGAATGTATACAGCTCTGAGGAAGGCGTTGTGGCGCACCGCCCAGTCCCAGACTCGTAGAGCTTCCTGGCAAAGGAGGGCCGAGCCCGTGCCTCCTTGCTTGTTGATATAATACATGGCGGCCTGATTGTCTGTGCGAATGAGGATCACCATGTCGTGAAGTAGGTGTTGGAAAGCTTTGAGAGCATTGAAGATGGCTCTGAGCTCCAGTAGATTGATTTGATGTAGTCTGTCCGCACTGGTCCAGAATCCTTGGGTGCGGAGACCATCCAGGTGGGCCCCCCATGCATAGTTCGACGAATCGGTTGTGAGAACTTTCTGATGGGGGGGAGAGTGCAACAGCAAACCTCTGGATAGATTCGAAGAGGTCATCCACCAAAGTAGAGACTGCCGAAGAGCAGGTGTGACTACGATGTGTTTGGTTAGTGGATCGGACGTCTGATTCCACTGTGATGCCAGGGTCCACTGGGGGATTCTGAGATGGAGTCTGGCAAAGGGTGTCACATGTACTGTGGAGGCCATGTGGCCCAGGAGCACCATCAGTTGTCTCGCCGGTAGGGTTTGGCGAGTAGACACCGACTGGCAGAGATGAAGAAGAGCCTCCATGCGTTGAAGAGGCAGGAATGCTCGGAGTTGAATGGTGTCCAGGACTGCCCCGATGAAGGGGAGGGACTGGGTGGGTTGTAGATGAGACTTGGAAAAGTTGATCTCGAAGCCCAAATTCTGGAGGAAGTAAGTTGTAGTCAAGACCGCCGAAGTGACCTCTGGGGCTGACGGGGCCTTGATGAGCCAGTCGTCGAGGTATGGGAACACCTGTAGACCCCTGTCCCGGAGTGCCGCGGCCACTACCACCAGGCACTTTGTGAAGACTCTGGGGGACGAAGAGAGGCCGAATGGTAGCACTCGGTACTGTAGATGCAGATTTCCCACCCGAAATCTGAGGAACTTTCGGGAGGCCGGGTGAATGGGGATGTGAGTGTAGGCCTCCTTGAGATCCAGGGAGCATAACCAGTCGTTCTGCTCGAGGAGGGGGTAGAGAGAAGCCAGAGTCAGCATACGAAACTTCTCTTTGACCAGGAACTTGTTGAGGGCCCGAAGGTCTAAAATGGGTCGCAGGTCGCCCGTTTTCTTCGGGACGAGGAAGTACCGGGAGTAAAACCCTCGGTTCAATTGGTCTGACGGGACCGGCTCGACGGCCCGAAGCTGAAGCAAGGTTTGGACTTCCTGAAGAAGAAGGGCGGTCTGTGTCGAGCTTAAAGGATACTCTCTTGGAGGATGGTCCGGGGGGACCCGATGGAAGTGAAGAGAGTATCCGTCTCTTATGATGGTGAGGACCCATAGGTCCGTGGTTATGGCCTCCCATCGATGGTAAAAAAGATGGAGGCGGCCCCCTATGGGAGAGGCTGAGGGGTGCAGAACGGTGTCGGTTATGCTCCCAGGAAGGGAGTCAAAAGGGCTGGGTAGCCTTAGGTGCAGCCGGTGGCTGGGGTTTTTGCTGAGACTTCTGGGGAGGTTGTCTCTTCGCAGGTTGCCTCGCAGCGGGCGTTTGTCGGGGCATGTAACGCCGCTGGTAAATCAGGGGTGGCCTGGAAGGTCGAGACTGTTGAGGTTTGGGTTTGGGCCGCAGGATGGATTGAAAGGATTTTTCGTGATCCGACAGCTTCTTGGTAACAGTTTCGATAGACTCATCGAACAGATCAGCTCCCGCACATGGTACGTTGGCGAGTCTGTCCTGGAGGTTGGGATCCATATCGATTGTACGGAGCCATGCCAGGCGACGCATGGCTACCGCGCTTGCGGCAGCACGTGCCAAGAGTTCGAATGCATCAAAGGAGGATTGCATCAGCTGGAGGCGTAATTGGGAGAGGGAGGCTACCACTTCCTCGAACTCGAATCGAGCTTGGGTGTCTATGAAGGGAGTGAACTTGCGGAGCACCGGCAAGAAGAACTCCAGATAGGAAGAGAAAAAGAAATTGTAATTCAGCACCCGTGACGCCATCATGGAGTTTTGATAGAATTTTCTACCAAATTTGTCCATCGTTCTCCCCTCTCGGCCCGGCGGTACAGAGGCGTAGACCTGAGAGGGATGAGAGCGTTTGAGAGAGGACTCGACCAGTAGGGATTGGTGAGAGAGTTGAGGGCCCTCGAACCCTTTATGGTGCACGATGCGGTATCGAGCATCGAGTTTGCTGGGAATCGCCGGTATGGAGTACGGTGTTTCAAAACACTGCATGAAGGTCTGATCCAGCAATTTATGCAGAGGGAGCCGAAGCGACTCCGTTGGAGGGTTAGGTAAATGCATGGTGTCCAGATACTCTTTGGAGTATCGGGAGCCCGTGTCAAGAGTCACATCCAGATCATCCGCCATTTGTCGGAGGAATGATGAGAAAGACAATTGATCCGCCAGCGTCGGTTTGTGAGACGGGCTGGAGGAGGAAGAGGCCTCCGGGTCCATGGACATCGGGGAATGGCACGGAGAATCGGGTACGGGTGTTTCCTCGTACTCCGGTCCCTCCGGAGGGGATACCTCTGATGAGGAGTATCCCATACGTTGCAGTTTTTTCTGCGGTGACACCTCCGAATGGCGTGAAGAGTGCCAAGATGAATGTCTGGATCGATGTCCGTCTCGGTGGCGGGACGGAGATCGGGATCGTCTGTGCATCGCATGGTCTCCCGAGGCCCCCAAGTGATGGATAGGGCTGGAAGCGGTGGATCGCAACTGGGGTTGCGATGCGGGTTCTTGCGATGCTACCCAAGTCTGGTAAGGAGTGCGGAAGAACTCTTCCTGACTATGCCCAGGGCTTTGGTTATCGATCGGAGGTCTGGTCCCATGTTGGCGCGGGGGCGTAATGGGCTCTAATGGCGGCATATCAGTAAGCGAGGCTTGCCGCATGGGCATCGCCGCCCTCCCCCGTTCGTCCTCGTCGGTTGTCGAGGTCGACCTGCGTGGGGGAGGGGGAGGGGCGGACCGCCCCTTTGGACCGGTACCGGGAGGTCACCCTGTATGGCAGCGATGAGCCCGGGTCCGATGGTCTGCATGAGCTCAACGAATTGAGCTTCCAGCATGGACCGTAGCGAAGCCGATAAGGAGGGATCCGCACCGAAAGGGGGTCCTCCTGCACGGTCATCGCGTTCCTTCGAGGTCGAGTGCTTCTGCTTGGTAGCTTTCGGCACTTTGATGACCACTGGTGGTACTGTGGAAGGAAGAGGTACCTGAACCGAGGAGACCGGGGTAGGCACCGACGTCGAGCTCGTGGATGGTGTCGGGATGAACGATGCCGGTTTCACCACACTCGATGCAGGAGGGGTCGATGCCGGTTTCGCACGAACCGGGGAGGTATCAGATGAAGTGGAAGCTGAAGGATCCTTAGCTGCGTCCATCTTGAACATCGACTCCCACAATAGGCAACGCCGTTTGAATGAGCGTGCCGTAAGGGTAGAGCAAGGCCTGCACGATTTCGGAATGTGGTCAGGACCAAGACACTGCAAACAGCGTCGGTGCGGGTCCGTGAGTGAAATCGCGCGTTGGCACTTGCTGCACTTTTTAAACCCGGTGATTGGCCGGGACATAGGCCGGAAAATCTCCGCCGCGAGGTCGAAGCTAGTGGGCCTGAGCCACATGGCCGGCCCGTTCGACCCGCCGGAGGAAATAATCTTTTTTTTTTAAACTGAAAAAGAAATGTTACTATTAAGAATTAAAAGAAAGCGAAAAACGCGGACAAGGAAGGCAAATTTAACTGAATTCAGCTAGCGCATGATGAAGTTGAACTTCTCAGCTCCGCGGAAAGAAAAGAACTGAGGAGACACGCCCGGCTCTCCGGGCGGGAAGGCACCGGCGCATGCGCGGTGCGGGCATCTCGAAACTTTTAAGTTTCTACAAGCAACACGTGCTTGTGAGACGTCCGTATCGGGCTCTGTCTGATGACATCACCCACTAGTGAGAATACCTGCCTGCTTGTCCTGGGATAATTGCTGGTTTGAACATTACAATTTGGGACATTCAGCCATTTCTTGTATGAATTTATGTTGTCTTCTGGATGACTTTTAAGAATGGATTACAATTTTGAAGATTTACTGAGACATGTTTTAGTGCACTAGCTAAATATTTAAACACCAGAGTATTTTTTGCTTTTGGCATTATTTTTCACTTTTGCAAAAATAAGGGGTTTTTCTGACCTTTGATAATACCCTTGCCCCCAATGTATCCTTTGAAACAAGCCATGAGCTTAGGGCATGGGGACATTTGAGATCTTTTTCCCCCCTTGCAATTGATATCAAAATACTATTTTCTGTATTCATTTTGGTGTATGGAATCAGACTTTCCATCCTCCCAGTCTATAACAGACTGAATCTCCTGGTTCAGGTTTGTGTCCTCATATGGTCAGGGCACATATTGAGGGGAGTTCCCCAGCACCGCTACTGGTGCGCTGCAAACAGACGTTAAGGATCCACGGCAGTTCAAATAGGCATTCCACATAATGCTCACAAAATCTGGAGTGAAGCCTTGTATGGGGGTCTTGCAAATCCCAGCAGGGACCCCCTGCCAGTCCTCCTGGGCTCTGCAGCACCCACCCAACTGCGCTTGGCTAAGCCACCTTTGGAGGGGCCCAGAAAAGGTCTCTTCCCCTGTGGATCCCCCAGCTCTGGAGGACTCTGAGGAGGCTAGATTCAAGGCTCTCCGCCCCCATCCCCTAAACACTGTCACACACAGGACATAGATGCTCCCTGGCCAACCATCCAGCAAAACCTGGCATGATATAGAAATAAAAAGGCCTGAGGAGTCCATCTCTATTGATTTTTAAAATCGAGGGGTTTTGAGGCAGACAGACACTTCAGAAAAAAAGATCATTTAAAATCCAAGATGGCCACTGCCGGTAAAATCGCACCAAAAAAGGCCCATGAGGAATTCCCTATCCCTGCGCTTTAAAAAAAAATTTTCAGGAGTTTTAAAGGTGGGGGCCTAGGCTCTGGCTGCAGAAACCTTCAAAAATAAGTTTTGGAGACACCCCCCCCTCCGATTTTCCCCTTAGGCTACAATAGCCTTACTCACTGTGCTATGCGGTACCTGCCTGCCTCAGCATAGGATTTCAGCTGGACAAATGGAGAAAAACTCTGCCTCACAGATTCTCTGTCACCGCAAAAGGGGTGGGGGTGGAGGACCATGCAGCCAGCCCACTGCTTTTCTCGGCCAAGCCAGGAAGTAACCAAACAGCCTATTTTCAAGCTCCTGAGTAAATCAGGGATGCAAGCAGCTATGCAGGGGATGGTCCCTGAGCTCAAAACATAAAAAAGCAGACTGGCTTGCTAGGTGACCGCAGGTCTGCATCTTCTCCCAGGCAGAGGTCCCAACAAACCACAGAGCAGATCAGTAATATTTCTGAGCATTTTGCTTGCAAAAAACAAACTGAGGAGGCAGGGTCAGCTCCCTGTGAAGGAAGTGGAGTTGAAAACGTGATTGATAGTTTCTGCAAGCAACTTGCAAGTTGAGATAGAGAACCCTATTGTTTCAGGACCACTAAACACATTGCACTAGAATTACATTTTATCTTCTTCAAACCACAAAATACTAGCAATCATTTAACCATAATGAAGCCTTGGGTGGCATAACTGTATTAGAGATAACAGTATTAAATCCCTAGTAACTAAAACAAAACCCATATGAATTATACAATATTTAAAAATTCTAATACATGAAAGATAGAAATTTGGGTTTTCTAATCAGAAACAATGCCTTTGGAATCTGGAGGCGAAAATACAATTTTTTTTTCTCCCACTGTATTGATTTTTCGAAGCACATTCAGGTTAGAAAGAAGCTTCTGTTCCAAGTTTGTCCAGTGGGGTGATTTAACGTTTCTGAGTCAAACATTTGAGAGTGAGAGAGAGAGAAGGTATAAACTAAAGTAACATCTCAAGGTAAAGGTCTGATACAAGTAAACTACAGGAGACCTCAACAAAATACATGGTACCTGCTAACAAGCAAAGCCTGTAGTGTTTTTTCAGCTTGCTCACTCGAAGATGAAAGAAGTACTCAATAAAAGGACAAGTCAGAAACAGTAAAAAAAACAAAAAAAAAAAAAAACCACTCCACCACCAACCCACACACTCAAGCTCCATAGCTCACTAAATAGAACCAGGTAGAAAAAGGAAGGAAAGGGAGCCTGGCTTGAAACAAAGACCAATGTCAAACTAATCATGTGCATTTTTGCCCAATAGCAGCTCTTGGGCAACACATCACCTTATGTTAGTGTTCAGACTAAAAATATAATTTCTAAATGTAATATTTCTCATAGGGCTACTTAATAACAAGAAAATTAAACTGCTTGCAGTGTATTTTTGGAAAGTCTTACAATCTACAAAATGTCATGATATAACTTATCCTTGGAATTCCTAACTTAAAAGTGAAAACTGTATACACATCTCCCTTTCATATTCACAGGGATTAGGGGCACAGCTCCTTCATGAATATTTAAAAAAACTGCAAATAACTTTAGGTCCCCCACCCTGACTCCTTCGTGCCTTCAGGACCCTTCCACAGCTTATCTTTGAGCAGGGCAGGAGCAATCTTCTTATGCTCCTGCTCCATGCAGATGTTATCAAAAATGGCTGTCTCAAGTTCCCACAGCAGTCTCGTAAGACTGAAGCAGGAACTTGCAGAAGCCATTTTTTATCGCGGATCTGCATGGAGCAGAAGCACAGGAAGATTATACCTGCCCTGATTTAACACTACACCACCAGGGCTTCAAAGGTAAGCTTTGGAGGTGGGAAAGAGGCAGCTTATTTGGAGACTCACAAATAACCAAATTCACGAATCCCAAAACCGGGAATATAGAGGGAGACCTGTACAAGAATAAGTACTGCATGAGATCAGCACAGAAAAATATTTTAAAGAGCTGAAGATGAAGTATATCTAACCTGCATTTCAGAAAGCGGAGGTGCGCTGCTGGCCCACAAAGTAAATCGCCTATCACCAGTTTCCATATCCCACATTGAAACTTCATTGTTGCCTTGAACAGCTGGAGGGATTTCAAAAATTGAATATCAATGAACTTACAACGTTGCTTTTCTGCCTTACTCATAAAATCTCCATCCAAACCATAATATTCTCTTGAAACTTAGGGCTAGATTCACTAACAACAGCAACTCAATCACTGTTAGCCGATTCTCTGGCCGATTTTTCAACAGCGATTGATTCACTATTACATTTGCATGCAAACTCACTGACTTGATCACTCAGTGAGCAATTGAGTCATGTGCAGAGCCCTAACAGTAGTGACAGGGGAAACAGTCTCCTGTTACTGCTGTCAGGGCTTCTGCTGGGTTTGTTTTGTTTGTTTTTTTTAACGGCAGATATTTTGCATGTATTACACATGCAAAATATCTATCCCATTAAAAAATATTTTTTAATCCCCCACCACCGGCCCTCCCCCAACAAACGCACGCGGCGACCCACAAATGGCAGGAGGGATGCCCACTCCCTCCTGCAACCAGAGGCCCCACCCCCACCCCGCCCCTTAACTCCTACCTTAACATTGGGAGCAGGAGGTACTCAAACACCTCCTGTTCCTCCTTTTTTTCAGATGCCACTGGGTCTTGGCCCCTCCCTGGTGCATCAAGAATGTTTAAAAAAAAAATGAACCCACAGGCCAGACAGAGCAGAAGTTTAACTCTCAAAATTCTCTAGTTTGTAAAAAGCCTGCAAAACTAATACCAAGTGAAGAAACAGCCACAGAGAAATCTCTCTTCACTGTAGTTTCTTCCTCGATAGGCTTCTTCAGCTTTGTTCTCAGTACATCCATAAATGGTACAAACTTTTCCACTGTACCAAAGCCAACAAATCCCATGGCACTGAAGCAACACCTCAAAGCACAAAGTGAGGAGAAATAACAGACAGGAACAATTGGAGATCAAACATAAAGTGAGGAGAAATAACAGACAGGAACAATTGGAGATCAAACATAAAGGACTATAAACAACTGATAAAAGAAAAAAGAAAAACATTCTACTCATCCAAAATACATACATCCAACACGAGTTCTAAAGGAATCAACACTCATGAATTGTTCAACCTGGTCAAAAATTTAATCGACACCACACGTCACAGTCAATCCATACACGAAATAAAACTTCCATCAGCAGACGATCTAGCACAACACTTCGACTCAAAAATTGTGAACCTAAGGAACAACTGCCCAACAAACAATACAGATGAACATCAAACAGCCAACATACATGAAAATGAAATACCAGTGGACATGTTTTGGAACTCCTTTCAGGATCTAGAATGGAATAACTTCATAAAATTTTACAACAAATATACCAAATCAAACTGCATTCTAGATCCCTGTCCCCCCAACATTATGAAAGCAGCCCCATTAGACTTTAAACTAACACTGTGGAGTCATATGTCCAATAATCTCATAAACAGAAAATTCCTAACGAAAAATGGTCACATTATAATCACCCCAATTTCAAAAAATCGTAAACAACACCTAACATCAGCAACCAACTATAGACTGGTAGCATCCATTCCATTTTTCGTAAAAATAATGGAAGGCTTAGTACACACCCAACTGATGGACTACCTTGATCAATTCTCACTACTACATGAAACCCAGTCTGGCTTCAGACCTCTATTTAGTACCGAAACGGTGATTGCAGCGACCCTAGAATACTTACGCAACTTATTCAGCAAATCATGCAATTCAACATGAGCTCGGCCTTTGACTTGGTGGATCACGAAAAATTACTACAATGCCTAGACGCAATCGGCATCGGAGGTGAGGTACTTGACTGGTTCCGAGGATTCCTTATGACCCGCACCTATCAAGTACGCTTCAACTGCAACCTTTCTAAAATATGGAGAAACCCATCAGGCGTTCCACAGGGATCCCCACTACTCTTCAACGTCTATATATCTTCACTAGGCATGCAGCTGGCCCAGCGAAGTATAAAAGTATTCAGTTATGCAGATGACTTCACAATCATTATCCCGTTTAATGCGTCTCCCTCCGAAATCACCCCCATAACAACAGAAGCGCTAAACCTGATGGAACAATGGGCCACAGAATTCAAACTGAAGCTCAATTCAGACAAAACTAAATTCTTTATAGCCTCGCCACACGCACATAATACGACAAAATCAGTACGCATTAATAATCTTAACTACCCCATTCAACCAACGATGAAGGTTCTGGGGGTAATACTAGACTAATCTTAACTACCCCATTCAACCAACGATGAAGGTTCTGGGGGTAATACTAGACCAAGGTCTAACAATGAAAGACCATGTAGACTCCCTAATCAAAAAAGGGTTTTTCACTCTCTGGAAACTTAGGTCCATTAGAGCATACTTCAACGCTTCAGCTTTCAGAATTCTAGTACAATCCCTAATACTAAACCACCTTGATTATTGCAACATTACCCATCTGGCAATCTCCCAAAAGCAAATGCAGAGACTACAACTAATACAAAACGCAGCAGTCAGGCTGATTTTCGGGCTGAAGAAGTCTGATCACATAACCCCTTCCTACCGACTCCTGCACTGGCTGCCAATGGAGGCACGAACGAAGTTCAAGCTGGGATGTCTCTGCTTCAAGGTATTACACGGTCTAGCCCCTAAATACATAACAGACCTCTTCTCATTCCCAACCAACAGACATGAGAGAAGAACACACCTGAAATTCGTCTCCCCACCGGCTAGAGGATGCAAATATAAGAGATACCATCAACAACTTCTATCGTACCAAGCAGCCTTATGGGGCAAAGACCTAGAAAAATTAATTTCACACACAAACAAATACGGAGAATTTAGGAAACACCTAAAAACTTACCTGTTCTCGAAATACCTAGGGAATGAACCAGGACAATAGCCCCCCTTCGTAATACCATCCCAAAACCGAACTTGTAAACTGTCAACCCCTAATCACTAACTATGAATACTCCATTCAATTCATGGAATTTTTCTAATTCTTTGTAAGCCGCATGGCCCTGCAGCATACGAACTGTTGTTATCACGATTAATGTTGTTATAATCAGATGTACACTGCTATACTCTATAATTCGCTGTCTGTACAATTTCTCTTTATTGTAAACCGCCTAGAAGTCGCAAGATTGTTGGCGGTATATAAGAATAAAGTTATTATTATTACTTATAACAGGGGAGTCTTCATGGAAAGCAGGGTTAAGATAACCACATACTGGTGACAATATACAACAGAGGCATGGATGGATTAGCTATCCCAGAGCTCAGAAAAGCTTGGAAAAAGCTTTTCTGAGCATGTTTAAGTTACCTCCCACCACAATGACCATACATTTCCCTCCTCAGTGTGTTCTCCACCTATAGGTAGGTTCAGAGAGGTGAAGGCAGAATGATATGTGTGGCTAACTTATCCTACTGCAATTCTCAGAGAACTCCCACTATAGGTAAATAATGATATGAGTCAAGGACTGCAGAGAGAACAAAATTAAGAAAAGGGAGTAAAAGAGAAAGTTAAGAGCAGAACAAGAAAATAATAATAACAACAACTTTATTTTTATATACCGCAACCCAACAAACATTCAGAGCGGTTTACAGAGGAAGAGACTGTATATAGACAGGGATATTACAAAAAAACTTTCAAAATTACATTAGCATGGTAAATTAATCAAATTTTTCCTGAAAGTGTTTTAGAAGTACATCAAGGCAGAAGTGCAGTCAGAGAAATTTATCAAAGAGAAGTTTTGATTGACTTCCTAAAAGTTTGGTAAGAAAGTGCGTTCGAGATAAAGTTGGTTAAACATTTGTTCCATTTGCCTGCTTGGAATGATAGTGTTCTATTGAGGAAACTCTTGTAGATATAGCCCTTCAAGGATAGAAAAGCGAACAAGTGGGCACTATGTGTACAAGTTGTGCCTGGAAATTCGAAATGATGGGATAGATAGATTGGGGATGAGCCTGTTATGGTTTTGAAGCAGCCAGTGTAGTTTTTTGTAATATGGGCTTACATGATCCGATTTATTGAGACCGTAGATGAGACGGACTGCAGCATTCTGAACGATTCTCAGCCATTTGATGGTTTTCTTAAAGGATCCCAAGTATATAATATTGCAAAAGTCTAAGATACTCAAGATCAAAGATTAAACCAGCATTCAAAAAGAGAAGAAATCAAAATAGTGTTTAATGGTACGAAGTTTCCATAAAGTGAAAAAACATTTTTTAACCTGAGAGTTAGTGTGATCTTCAAAAGTTAAGCTTCAGTCCAAGATGACACCCATGATTTTGATGGTAGAATTAATTGGGTGGTCTGACCCATTTAATCTCAAAGAGGTATTGGTGATCTTGTTATTAGTACTTGCCAGAAAGAACTTAGTTCTATCTGAATTCAATTTTAATTTAAATTGCGTAGTCCATTGTTCTAGTAAGGACAGATGAGATGAATTGTTCTGTCTCTTGAGTCAGTGAGGTTATGGGAATCATAATTGTAATGTCATCCGCATATATATATGATTTCAATTTTGAATTGGATAACATATTTCCCAATGATGCCATATAGACATTGAAAAGTGAAGGGGAGAGTGGGGAGCCCTGTGGACTCCACAGGGATTACACCAAGCCTGGGAGAAAGTTCCTTCACTGTAAACCTGATAAATACGTAAACCAATTTAGTACCTGTCCAGAAATGCCAATGGAATCAAGGCATCTAAGCAAAATGTCATGATCAACAAGGTCAAAAGGCACTGTTCAGGTCGAACTGCAGTACCAATGCGCTTTTTCCCAGGAAAAACAAATGGAAAAGATGTTGAACTTCTCTAAGTATTTCAAGAGATCAATGTTAACCAGTCCTTCCATTAGTTTAAGAAAAAATGGTACTTTGGCAATAGGTCTGTAGTTGGCAGTCCAGTCAAGGAAACAGACTCCTTAGAATTTATTAATAATAGGAGTCACAAGAATATGACCAAGTTCCACTGATAATTTGCCAGTACACATGCATAAAGAAACCCAATTAAAGAGTACAGCCTTGAAGGAGATAGGAGCTGATTTCATAATAGTCGGTGGACATTTATCCAATAGGCAATTGGATTTTACATATTTTGAATACAGCTTGAGGAACTGGTTCCAGTCTGGATTTTCAAAATGATTCCAGATCATATCAACAGCTGAACTTTCTTTTCCTAAAGGAATTAAGAGTGATTGGTGAATCTGAGTTTGAACCTACAAGAGACAATCACAAATTATGAATTTTTGTACCAAAATAGTCAGCTAAATTCATAGTAGAAGGTAGAAAATCTGTATTAGAACATTTATGTAAATCAATATCAAAGAATTGACTATTCTGAAAAGTTTTTACTATTTAAAGTAAATAATTTATTTTTTGAGAGTGATGTTTGCAAAGCTTTTCTTTGATCATTCTTTTATATTCTTTAACCTTTAAGTCTCCAAATAAGTCTGTCCTCGTCTTTCCTTGATTTACACCATATTATTTCCAATTTACGTAATTCTCACTTTAAAACCATTAAATCAGTATCATACCAGCTGTCTGATAAACGTTGTCTTTTCCTGCATTCTTTTCAGAGGTGCAATATCGTTTAAGACCTGATTGCTAAAGTTTTTCCATCCTAAAATGAAATTTGGATCAAAAACTGAGTTAGATATTAAGCTATAATGCGTCCAAAATTCTACTGGGTTCAGTTGACCTCTTGTGCAAATAGTTTTCTCTTTGAAATTGTTCCTTGGTTTTGTTTTAAATTGTCTTTTAATCCAGCATAATTCAAAATTACATAAAAGATGGACCGACCAAGGAGTATTGGTCCAAGTTTCACCTTTAAAAATCTGACTATCTGGCAGGATAGATAGAAAAAATGGGCAGGCACAGTGGTGGGAGGAGGGGTAAACTGCACTTGCTCCAAAAGGCCCTTTTCAGGTTTTACTGAGCTCTGAGAGAGCTCATCTGTCCATGATGCCATCAGATGACATCACCACCATGTATCTGACTCATCCCTGCTTATTCATGAGAGAAACAAAAACACTTTGCAGAAAAAAACCTTGCCACATGGTGCTGACAGCCAGTGTGCTGCTAAAAGTCAGCACTATACCAGTGAGGTCTCTTGACACTATCGCAGAGCAGACCCCACTGAATCGCTTCATCTTTTTATGTCCTTAACAAGATACGGCCTCCAAAACTGAACACAATACTACTCCAAGTGGGGCCTCACCAATGATTTGTATAGGGGCATAATTACCTCCGGCTGGTTATACCCCTTTCTATGAAGTACAGCATTCTTCTGGCCTTGGCCACAGCCTTGTCACATTGTTTCCTCAACTTGAGATCCTCGGTCACCATCACCCTGAGGTCCCTCTCCTCCTATCTCATACATCTTTGGATTTCTGCATCCTAAGTGCATCACTTTGCACTTCTTCGCATTAAATTTTAACTGCCAGATCCTTGCCCATTCTCCTAATTTTTGGAGATATCATGATTTCTGCTTCCTCCAGGGTATCCACTATATTGACTATCTTCATGTCATCCACAAAAAGGTAAATGTTTCCTTCTAACCCTTCAGGAACATAATAGCAACAAAAAGGGTTTTAGGTTCATATACACTGTGAACTGAAAAAAAATGCACCAACATGTTTCTTGTCATATCTTCCATAAAACTCAGCCGATTCTTATGAAATTTAGTGTGTCGTGTCCAGAAAGAAGTTGGTGTAAACCTTGATGTGCTGCTACACAAGATCTGAGAAACGGGCACTGTCTTCGCTCGATTCGCACATAAGAGCACATTGATGTTGTACACGATCTTGTACTGATCTTGTAAGATGTGCCGCAAACACACTGAACTTGCCAAATATCAAGAGAAGCAGGAATAAGCCAGACAACTACGGTTAGGATAATTCATGACGATCTGAAATTAGTGTCTTAAAAAGTGTCATGCCCAAGTGTTGACTTTATACAACAAAGACACACGCCTGAAACGGTACAGCAGCTTTAGACCAAGTATCCGGAGCACAGCATCAGCTTCATATGGTTCACAGATGAAAAAATATTTACAGTAGCTCCATTGATTAACACACAGAATGATCGCCTGTATAGTGCCTGCAACAACACTGAAGTGCGAGGTTAATGCCAACCGCTTACTACAGACCCACCCAACCTTTAGCCAATCAGTCATTGTCTTGGTCGCAATCTTGAAACTCGGATTCATGGATCTGTTCGTCATCGATTCTAGGGTAAAGATCAATGGTGCATACTACCAGGATGTCCTCTTGATGCAGAAGCTGTTGCCAGTGATCTACTGCATGTCGGGTGACTAATTTATCTTCCAATAGGACAATGCCCAAGCACATCGGGCAAAGAACACTGTAGAACTGCTACATCGGAAGACCCCAGGCTTCATTAGTCCAGGCCTCTGGTCTGTGAATTTACCAGACCTAAACCCAGTTGACTACTAGATCTGGGGGATGATACATGAACACATCTACCAGACAGCAACATCTGATGTTGAAGACCTTAAATAGTGCCTCATCTCTGTTTGGAATGAGCTGAAGAAGAGCATCATTGACAAGTGCATAGATCAGTGGCGACCAAGGCTGAGTGAGTGCCTTCGTACAAAGAGAGCACACTTTGAACATCTGCTTAATTGAAACAGTGTATATTTCATACACAAGTTTAGAGCTATCAATATAACTTTTCCAGCACCAATAAAACTAGTCTTACTTTCTAAAGTGCTTTACCTGCAATTACCCAGGACTGATAGAGAGGATGCATCAGAAGGCGTCTGATTCGTGCTCTGGCAGGATGAGAGTGGCTGGAAATAGGCAACTGAAACCTCATGTCCCAACAAGCCATAGTGCCATTACTGGTACCTTGGGGGAGTGGAGTGGGGAATAAAACAGAAAAACACACACCTGAAAAGACCCAATCTATTTGTTCATAAGTTATAACACAATAATATTTTCAATCAATAATTAGGAAAGAGTTATATGAAATAAGTCTAAAAATGTTAGTAGCAGTTAATCTGGAAAATCGATGAAATTAGAATTCAAGAAAATTCTATCATTGAGGGTGAAATCAGCTAAAAACATAGGTCCTTTTTCTTTCTGGCTCCAATTCTTCACAGTTTCCTGAGTTTTTTCTTTTTTTATGGGATATGAACCCCTGCGTTGAGGGAGATGAAATATTTAGGAGTTTTGTTGGATACTTCCCTATATAGGAAAGTACATCTCAAAGAAGTTGTTCAATGTGTACAATGGCTTTAGATATATTTCTTTGATTTCTCCATCAGTTTTGTGGGCAAAAGTTTAGGATTTTCATATATATCATGAAAGGTGCCATGACTGTCCTATGGCATGCTAGTTAAGGAACATCAGAGGGTGGCCTAATGGAAGATTCCCTTACTACTAAAAAGTCCAGCAGTTGTTTAGGATCAAAGAACAAATAATTGTGTCCTCCTAAAGCAGTGTTTTTCAACCTTTTTTGGGCAAAGGCACACTTGTTTCATGAAAAAAATCACGAGGCACACCACCATTAGAAAATGTTAAAAAATTTAACTCTCTGCCTATATTGACTATATATAAAGTAATTCTCTTGAATAGGAATCAAATAAACACAAAGAAAGTATTTTATAATTACTTTATTACGAAATAAAAATTATAAAAATTATAAAATACTTTATTCAGTGCGAAACCTGGGCCTATTTGGCTGAACACAAAGCTGATATTCTGGCTGGAATCGAAGAAAGACACACACGTAGCTCTTCGTCAACAGCTCTCAGTCTCTCTCTGTATTTGGTTTTTATAGCATACAAAAATAGACAAATATACCCTCCATCCTTTTTATTAAACCACAATAGCAGTTTTTAGCGCAGGGAGCTGCGCTGAATGTCCAGCGCTGCTCTTGACGCTCATAGGCTCCCTGCGCTAAAAACCACTATTGCGGTTTAGTAAAAGGTGACCATATTGTAAAATATAGACAGCAGATATAAATTCAGAACTGTGCATAGTAAGTGAAGGGAAGTTTTCATCTCTGGGAATTTACCCAGTTAACTATTAAGTTATTTGGGCAAATTCCTTTGAAAACTGTGGTAATACTGCCTCCACTTTGCTAAATTTAAAATAAAATCATTTTTCCTACCTTGTCTGGTGATTTCTGGTTGCACTTTCTTCTTCTGACTGTGCATCCAATCTTTCTTCCCTTCTATCAGCCTGTATGCTTTCTCTCCTCCACACCTCATTCCCTCCCCCAACTTTTTCTTCCTCTCTCCCTGACCTTTCTTTCTTTTTTTCTGTTTCTCTTCTTTCCTTCTGTTTCCCTGCCTGCCCCCTTTCTTTCTTTCTCCCTGCCGTTCCCCAAGCCACTGCCACTGCCATCGGGGAACAGGACCCACCAATGGATAACAGGCCCCAAAGCCGACGCCGACGCATGCTCTCCCTGACGTCAATTCTGCAATCGGAGAGGAAGTTCCGCCCAGCCAGGCAGCGATTGGCTGGCCCGAACTTCCTCTCCGACTGCAGAATTGACGTCGGGGAGAAGAAGACTTATCGGCTCGATAGATTAGATCGCCAAGACAAAGTGAGTCCTGGGTGATCGACTCACTTTGCCTTGGCGAGCTACTGGCGCCCCTGCCTCGGGCCCCCTGTCAGCTCCGGGCCCGGCGGCCCTGCGGCACACCAGGCAACATCTAACAGCGGTTGAAAAACACTGTCCTAAAGTATCAAAACAATGACCCTCCCAATCCAAGAACTCTTGGAAATATACCAATAACTCTTTACTCCTGGCTTCAGTCATCATAAATGGGAAGTAAAATTTTAAAACAGTATTGTGGTCTAATTCTAGAGCAGAGTGTTATTCTAGATGTTATTGGTTCCAATGATGACTTGAAAGGAAGAACATTTTTAAGAGATTCTTTTCAAGTTACCTAAGAGGAACAAGGTAGGGACACAATAACAAACCAAACAGAAAATAATAAATGCTTACCAATGCAAAGCCAACACTGGTGAATATCTACTGCAAATGAGGTTATGAGACCTAACCTCAAATCATGCTTCAAGGTCCAGGCATTCGTAGAAGATCGGAGGTCCCAGCCAACTAATGAACCGTTAACAGTTGCATATGCCAAGACAGACTGAGCCCCAGAATTAAAATGATGCATATCAACTACACATCCATCATCCTTTGGATCTAAATACCTGAAGGGAAAAATTGCAGATGAGGAACTTATGGTTCATATTTTAATCTTTTAGAATTAGTTTTCAAGTAAGCTAGATTACTACTTTGGCATCTCTTTTGATATGGTAGAAGGGCTCCACATCTGGTGAGTTATAATTCTTCCATAAAGTTTATACAGGGGTGTTTCAAAAAGTAATAGCAAATTGAATTATATATCTCAAGATATTCAATTAGAGATAGAAATTATAAGTCATTTTTCTACATAATCACCCTCCTTTTCAACAGTTCTCACACCGTTGCACCAACTTCTCTATTTCACTGGGAAAAACATTTTTGGTTGTGCTTTCAGCCAGGAATGCACCGCTTCCAAATCTTTGTACTCTCAAAGCATCCTTCAAAAGTCCAAACACATGATAATCAGAGGGAGCAAGATCAGGGCTGTGTGGAGGATGCTGCAAGATCTGAAATATCAATCTCCAAACGGTATCAAGAGTTGCAGTGACCGTGCGTTATCATGAAGGAGAAGAATGCCTCTAGACAAGAGTCCTCTCTGACGGATCTGTATTTTTGGCTTCAGCTCCTCCTCTAACATTGCACTTTATTGGGCGCTATTCACTGTTTCACCCTTTTCCTGATAGTGCTCCAAAATTGGTCCATTCAAATCTCAGAAGAGAGTGAACAGGACCTTTCCAGCAGAGGGTTGAGACTTGAACAACTTCTTGACTGATGTGCGATGCCATTGTGAAGACTGCCTCTTGCTTTCAGGCTCATAGTGATGCACCTGGATTTTGTTCCTTGTAACATGTGCCAGAAAGCCTTCCCCTTCATAATTATACCACGCCAACAGACTGTGGAAGTCTGCACATGAATTATCTTCTGTTCCATCAGTAAGCATCCTAGGCACCCACAATGCACACAACTTGCGATACTTGAGAACCTCCATGACAATGAAATAATGACGTCAGCACAACCCACCTTCTCATCAGTGACGGCCATGCTGGAACGACTGTAGCATTCCTCATCAAGGATTAATGTTTGCCTATTTTTAAATGTATCTACCCACTTGTACATTCTTCTCTTGCCAATGCAGCATCTCCATACTGTTGCAACAATCTTCTATGAATTTCATGAGGTTTCACACCATCTGACCACAAAATTCTGATGACTGGTTGCTGCTTTGAGCACTGCCATTTTGTATATGGTGCCTTACCAAATAAGCATGCCATGCCATCAATTGGGTAATGCAAACACTTCCTCTAAGAATGTATCTTCCCTGGACAGGAGTTTGAAATGCCAGGGGTGTTCATTTCATGAAATACTGTCAATTTGCAGTTACTTTTTGAAACAACCTTATACTATAGGCCACAATTCCATTAGGTTTTAATGAGACAAGAGTTCAAATCACACAACAGGATTTTGGAGGTGTACAAATAAACGCTTATAATAAGGTCAAATACAACATTGCTGACATGAAACTTGTGTTTGTGCATTCTGCAACCTGAAGTATAGATGGGAGATGCAGTACCTGCTTTGAAGAGCATGAACCTTTGGTGATTTTGGTGGCTTAGAAGCCTCAATTGCTAGGAGTTGGATGGAACCATTATCTGAAGCTACAGCTAAGAGGTGAGAGCCTTGACAGAATGTAAGTGTCTTGACATGTCCGCCAATACGAGAGTATGTCAAAATTGACCTAAATGAAAGAAAGACAAATATAATTAGCAGGGAATTTGGACCATTTTTTTGCTGTATGGACAAGTATTTCATTGTAGAACTAAAATAGGACCTTTTTTTAACACTTAAATGTTTCTTTGCTTATTACATATCATATTTTTATTTCTATTTGTAACTGTTAAAAGGAATAAAACACATACATTGAAACAAGCTTTCATCCAAATTCAAAAAATATTTATAGTCTTGTTTAACAATTAATACAAATACAGCACAGCAGCACTGAAAACCTCTTATGAAAAAAGTCAATGTCATAAACAAGAATCCATCATACTCGGACAGAGGCATAGTACCAGATCAGAAACCTGGAATGGGATATACCCTATTTACAAAAACAAACAAACTCGTGGAGAGTTAATGTCCAAGATGAAGACTTTATTAGAACAAATAGGTAAGGGGCCGTGGCTTGGAAGCGTATGAGCACGGTCGGGTAAACGGTGAGCTCCGTCCTGACAGACCTTTTAAAGGATAAATAAGTTACAATTTTTTTTTTTTCCCCGTTTCATAAAGGTGAATTTACTATATTATGGCATCCGGGAAACAGGTAAAGGCTGATTCAGCTTTTACAGCAACGGGAAGCGCTAAAAGGTCAAAGCCTGAACCAGCAACCCTCTCGAAAAATCTGTTACCGAAGGACAATTTGGATAATAATGATATTCTTGCTGAGCTAGGGGCAATTAAAGAAATCGTATTGGACAACTCAAAGAAAATACAGGAAGTGAAAGAGGAAATTTCAATTCTTAATAAAAAAATGGAACTAGCTGAAAACAAAATGGAAAAATTAGAGAAAAGGATTGAGGCTACTGAAGCAGAAATACTTCAATTAAAAGCCCAATCATAAAAAGACTGAAATACACAGGAGCTGGAGGATTGTTGTAATAGGGAAAGTAGTAACCTGTGGATATTAGGTTTACCAGAAGGGGTAGAGAAAAATAACCCGACTTCCTTTTTGGAGAATCTCCTCCCTAAAATCCTGCCAATTAAAACAGTTTCCCTTAGAAATCGAAAGAGCCCATAGGACACCTTCAAAAAGAATAGAAAATCAAAGGGGATCGCATCCATTGATTTTCAAACTTTTAAGGCACCAACATGCATTGGAGATAATGCCAACTTGCAAAGGAGAATAAAAATGTAGTTTCAGGATACCCGTATTCACATAGTGTCAGACTTTGCGCGAGCAACCACAGCAAAAAGGATGAGATTTCTAGACTTAAGGCCACAATTGAGAAGCACTGGGGCCAAATATGGGGTTAATTTATCCTGCGATTACGAGGGTGACATACAGAAATAAAACAACAAATTTCGAGGAGCCAGAAGAATTGCAGGAATTTTTAAGGCAAATGGAGGAACCAATATCTTCATAAGCCCTACCGGTTTGTTTAGAGATATGAGAAGTTATTTGTTGATGTTTATTTGAGAGGGCTTACCTGGGGAAATTGAATGTGATAGATTTGATAGCTAAATATAGACATTTTGAGTCTGTCATTAGATAAGAGAAGTGGTTACAGTTTTAAAATTAAAGGTTTAACGGCTCATGAGATGAGATGTTGACGGTAGAATGTCAGAGACTGCATCTGTCTTGAATGTCACTGCAATAACTGATTTCTGAAATGGAAGCAGGAGAGAATCTTAATATGAAAGGAATTGCATGAAAGACAAATTTATGATACTAGTGTGACTATGTATTGAAGAATATGGCAGAGCATATAATCACCGAAAGATCAGTGAAAGTGAAAAGAAGGGGAAAAATTTTCTCTTTTAATGCGATATTGGAGAAGTATAATGAAAAATTACATGACGTATATCTCTTCATGATATTAGCCCTGTTTTCATTTTGGCAGAACGATTTTGTCTATTTCTTCTTGTTTCCCCCACCTGCACA
Source organism: Geotrypetes seraphini (assembly GCF_902459505.1). Lineage (NCBI taxonomy): Eukaryota > Metazoa > Chordata > Amphibia > Gymnophiona > Dermophiidae > Geotrypetes > Geotrypetes seraphini. The sequence continues at coordinate 314,044,155 of NC_047085.1, read as the reverse complement.
TCTTTTGATTTATTTAAACAACATCAACCTTATATGCTGGGAGGTCATATGAGGCTGATAAGTAGATCAAATTTTACTAGTCAGGAAAACTGAAATGGAATTTATAACTGGTTAAGAAGTTGATTGGAAACATCTGTTGGTTTATGCAGCTCATAAAGTGTGGATCTACTGGACAACTTTGGAGCACATGATAATAGACTGGTTATTAAATGCGATATTAATAGAGAGGAATTCAACTGTTTATTTTGCAGGTTTATAGATATAAATTTGTAGAAGTAGAAAGTATATTGAGAATTGAGATACTACTTAAAAAGAAATGATATTGAAATACTGGAAAATACATACTAAACTGATAAGTTAATGATTTATTTGTTTATTTAGATATATGTCTATTTATTGACTTAGATAGATATCCGAATGATGTATTAATTTCATTATTTATTTAATATGAGAGATCAATCACATTGATATAACAAAAGATTTTATAGTTAAAATAGTAAGATTTATTATTTACATTTTTTAATGATGGGTAATTAATTTTAGGATACGAGTTAAAAAGGTAAAATGAAATTGCTAATATTTAAGGGTGAGGTGTAAACTATGATTAGATATATAGGGTTGGGATACATTATTTACTATATCAATATACAGTGGAACCTTGGTTTACAAGCATAATTCGTTCCAGAAGCATGCTCGTAAACCAAATTACTCGTATATCAAAGTGAGTTTCCCCATAGAAAGTAAGGGAAACTCGCTTGATTTGTTTCCCCCCCCCCCACAAGGCCAATGGCACTGCTCTACCCCCCCAAGAACTGGCATTTCTCCCCCCCCCCATGTGATCCGCCATCCCCCCCGCGATCCAGAATCCCCCCGCTGCGATCCGACATCCTCCCTGTACCCATCACCCACCCGAACACATTGCTTACCCCTCATCTGGCACCTGGCACCAACGCACAGGACATGCCAGTGCCCGAAGATCTGTTGTCCTTTTTGCTGGGCCTTGAGCATATGCGCATGCTCAAGGCCTTAGTTCCTGTTCTCTCTGAGATTCTCGCAAAACACTCGCAAACCTGTGCACTCGTAAACCGAGGTACCACTGTATACTGTTTACTCTATTTTGGGATACTATTTAAATGATTCTTGAGGATCAACTTTAAGTTATTGATTAGCTTTGTTATTTTGAAATGGATAAAATATTAGATGAATTATTATGATTCTTTAAGTGACTTATTTCCGGAAAAGGATTTAAGGTTAGTCTGTCAGGGGTTTTCTCATTACCTGATCTAATATGTGTGTTTTCAAGTTTTCACTTTTTATAATAGGGTGGGTGAAAGGGAAGGTTTGGGTGGGTTGGGAGGGAGAAAATTTTATGTACAAAGTTTTAAAACTGGGAAAATGGTATATATTCAGGAGACTCAAAATAATAATATTATGAAACTTTTTTTTATTGGTACATAGAACAACAACTCACAGCTACAGAATGCAGAAAAGGATTGTAACACATCCCAAAACAGTCAAAGGAGGCCACCTCCCCCCCCCAAAGAGGACTGGACTCTGATGTCCTCTCAGGGAACGAAGAGACCCAAATACCCCCCAACAGGCCCGTACAACCCCTGTTCCCCCCCAAACCCCTCCTCCCCCCTACCCCAACAGAAAAGCATCCCAGGTCAGACAGGTGGTGCAGAATACAATTGCAATCTATTCACAATTTGACTACGACTTCGCGGCAGCAAACTGTCCAAGTAAGGAGACCAAGTGTGAATAAAGTCACTGCTCCTACGACGAGAGGAACAAGCCAGCCGGGCCTCCCAACTCAGCAACTCATGTAGTTTGTTTCTCCAATACCAAAAGGAGGGAGGAACATCGGCCAGCCAATGATTCAAGATACACTTCTTCCCTAAAATATAACATTTGCTCAAAAACAATTTTTCAGCAGAAGAAAAAACAGAAAAGGCAGAGAAGTGAGCAAACAACATGTGATAAACAGAAAGAGGGACAGGAACCCGAAGAAGGCCCTGCAGGAAGGAGGCCAAGGCCCCCCAAAATCCCTGTATACTCTCACAACTCCAAAAGCCATGAAAGTAAGAATTCACTTCAGTGTGACAGGTGAGACAGAACTGGGTATCCACACACCCCATATAAAAGGCCCGGCTCTGGGAGGTATAGGCCCGCAACAGGGTCCTGTAATGGCACTCACGCAGTTCCGCATTAAATACTAAGGCCAGGACCCGGCGTATAGCGCGGAGCAACCAATCTGCCCCAAGCTCCTTCCCCAAATTCCTCCGCCAAGCCTCCAAAACGGAGGAAAAATCATAAGGAGGCCCCAGGGCCACAAGCCTCCTCTGAAAAAAAGAAACTGAGATCTGAGGTTCCGGATTCTCCCCCCCCCCTCCAAAAAAGCCCTAAATTGCGTCCCAAAGGATAATGAAAGGGAGGCTCTAGGAAGTGAGTGCACATAGTGCTGCAACTGACAATGCGCGTAAGCAAGACCAAGAGAGGGAAGACCCCCATGCTGTAAATCAACGCAGGACTGCAGATCCCCGCCTTCTCGCAAAACCTGAAAGAGAAATTCACATCCCTTAGCCCGCCATCGTCCAAAAATGGAAGGCACCAACCCCGGAGGGAAAGAAAGATTACCGGCCAGAGGCAACAACACGCTAACCCGGGGGTCCTGATGCCAAAGAGGAAGAATCCGCCGCCACACCTCCCAAAGAGGGCGGAACAAGACACTACGCCTACCAGGAATAGGCACCTCCACCAACCGAGCGTGAAGAAGAGACAAGAGATGAGCAGGATAGAAATAATCTCGCTCGAAGGAGATGTCCGTATAGAGAGCGGTACCCAAAGCCCAATCTCGAATATGCCGCAATAGACAAGCCCAGTTATAAAACCTGAGATTCGGCACCCCAAAGCCTCCCTAGACCCACGAGCCCACCAGTAAGCGCCACCTCAACTTAGGCTTCCGGCCCCCCCAACAGAACCGCGAGAGCAAAGAGTAAAAGGTCCGAATGTCCCGTTGCAAAAGACATAAAGGAAGCGTCTGCAGAACGTACAACCATCTAGGGAAGAGCACCATCCGAAAGAGATGTACTCTCCCCATCAGGGAGAGCGGCAAATCTCGCCAAGAAGCCAGAATTGATCCCATAGAAGTCAAGAGACGCGTAACGTTCAATCTATAAAGTTCCCGCACATCCATAGAAAGCCAAATTCCCAGATATCTAAAGGAAGAATCAGCCCATTTCAATGGAAAAGTCCCTCCCCAGGATTCCCGGAGCCCCGCCGAAGAGGCCAGCGCCTCAGATTTAGTCAGATTCAGTGCAAATCCCGAGAAGTCCCCGAATTCCCGAACGCTCTCCAAGAGAGTAGACAAGGAGCGGCGTGGATCAGACAAAAATACCAAAATATCATCCGCAAAAGCTGCCACCTTAAAATGCGTGGCCCCCAATTGAAGGCCACAGATGTCCACATTAGATTGCAGCTCCCGAATCAACGGATCCAAATAAAGAGCAAAAAGCAAGGGTGATAAAGGGCAGCCCTGGCGGATACCCCTACGAATTGGGAAGGGGGCCGAAAGGCCCCCGTTCACCGAGATCTGCGCCGTTGGATCACCATATAGCGCCTGAAGAGCATTGAAAAAGAAAGGGCCAAATCCGTACGCACGAAGCACAGCAAAGAGGAACCCCCACCCCACCCGGTCAAAGGCCTTTTCAGCATCAAAACTAATAAGTAGGGCGGGGGTGCCCTCCACGCCAGCCTTCTCCAAAGCCAACAAAATGCGACGAATGTTTTTGGACACCGGGCGAGCACGTACAAAACCCACCTGCTGATCAGACACCAAAGAAGGCAGCACCCGGGCCAGACGATTGGCCAATACTTTAGCCATCAATTTCGTTTCAAAATTCAGCAAGGAAATAGGGCGATATGATTCCGGCAAAACCGGATCCCGATCCGGCTTGGGAAAAACGATAATCTGCGCAAGGTTCAAATAACGGGGCAAAAAACCTTTAGCCACACTCAAATTAAAAATCTCCGACAAAATCGGGGCAATCTCGGAAACGAGCAGCTTATAAAATTCCCCCCGAAAACCATCGGGTCCCGGTGCCTTGCCCAACGGGCACGCACGAATCACACTCTCCACCTCCTCAGCCGTAAGAGGACAGTCCAACATATCCGAGTCACTGATCGATAGGCGGGGCAAATCCAAACTATCCAAATAGACCTTACCATCAAGGAGGTCCGGGTCAGGCGCCCCAGCAATAGGGAAAAAAGTAGGGGTAGCTATTCTTATAAATAAGAAATGTACAGGTAATTTTCATTTAATTGGTTCAGATCCCCTAGGAAGATAGGTACATGTAGATATGAGTATGGGAAATAATACCCTGGCATTATTTAATGTGTATGCTCCCAATTCAAACCAAAATGAATTTTTTAAAACACTACAGCAATTGATACTCCCACTGGATGCTTCTAAAATAGTAGTGGCTGGAGATTTTAACGCTGTTATGGACCCATTGATGGATTTAAAAAAACTGAGCAAATGTATGAAATCATTAAGATTAGATAATTTGGTATATTCTTGTGATTTGAAAGATATATGGCGAATACTTCATTTTAATGATCAGGAATTTTCCTTTTGTTCACATGTTCATAAGTCTTTTTCAAGAATTGATTATATTTTTGTCTCAAATCAAATAGTTCAGCAGGTGACAAAGGCCTCCATAGATCCAATCATTTTGTCTAATCATGGTGGTATATGGATTTAATTTAAATTTGCTTAACAAGAAAATAATAGATCTGTATGGAGATTCGATAATACATTGCTTGCGGATACAAAGTTCCTTGAAGAATTTCAATTAAAAATTAATGAATTATTTCAAATTAATATATCAGAAGAAATCTCCATGGAAAGTGTATGGGATGCCTTTAAGGCTACCATGAAAGGTAATATTATTTCATATTCTGTGTTTATTAGAAAAGAACTTAAACAATTTTCTAATTTGTAAAAAGAAATTAAAAATCTAGAGTCTAGATTGATCGATAAATGGGAGCAAAGTACTCTACAGGCTTTATTAAAAGCAAAGGGTAAATATAATGAAATATCTTCAAAATTGGTAAGGAAAGATTTGTTTTATCAGCAGACTCTGTATTATGGAAACTCAAATAAGGCTGGAAGATTATTGGCAAATTATCTTAAAGCAAAGAAAAGAAGAACAAAAATTATTGCAATTAAGGATGATAAAAGTTTTACACATATTTAAATTGGAGTTATTTTAAATCAATTCCTAAATTTTTATAAAAACTTATTTTCTTCTGAGCCTTATGACAATAGGGAAAAGGATGGATTAGAATTTTAGAAGTTAATTAATGGACCAAAGATTCCTAAACATATTAAAAGAAGTTTAGATGAGCCTATATCATTAAAAGAATTGGAAACAGTGCTGAAGTCTCTAAGAGTTGGATCCGCTCCAGGTGGTGATGGTTTCACGGTAGAATTTTATAAATCATTTCAAATTACTTTGTTACCTCATTTATTAAATTTATATCAATCTCAACTAACTAAAGGTTGCATTATAGGTACTATGGCAGAGTCATTAACTATAGTTTTGCCAAAGCCAAATAAAGATCCCACTTTGGTTTCAAACTACAGGCCTATTTCATTAATCAATGTTGATGGAAACTTTTGGCTAAGATATTGGCTTTACGCTTAGCCAAGGCTCTCCCTTTTATTATTGATATGCACCAAACTGGGTTTGTTGCTAAGAGACATTCATCTAATAACACCAGATTGGCTTTTCAAATGTTGAATTTAACAAAAGCCATGAAAGATCCGGCTTTTTCTGTGTCCTTGGACGCAGAGAAGGCCTTTGATCGGGTGGAATGGACCTTCATGTATCAATCTATGGAATGGTTTGGAATAGGTTCAGGATTTATACAAATGATTCAAACATTGTATAGCTCCCCTCTGCTAGATTGTATATTAATAATAATGTTTCAGAACATTTTAATTTGCAGAGGGGGTTGGCAAGGCTGCCCCCTGTCTCCTTTGCTTTTTGATATTGTTTTGGAACCCTTATTAGCTATTCAACAAGTAAAGGAGATACAGGGTATTCCTTATTCAGATCGGGAATACAAGGTCTCTGCGTATGCAGATGATATACTGCTTCATTTCAGAAATCCTGAAACAACCATTCCATGCTTACTTGAATTGATTGAGAAATTTGGAAAATTCTCAGGATACAAGATAAATTGGAGTAAATCAGAAGTTCTTCCATTAAACGTGCATTGTACAAAAGGATTGTTTGATTCATTTTCTTTTGTATGGAAAGAAGATGGTTTAAAATATTTAGGAATTTGGATAAAAAATACGATGGAAGACACAATGAAAGAGAATGAAAAATCTTTATTGCAGAAGGTAACAGAAATGTGCAAGCAATGGAATCCTTTACATCGTTCTTGGTGGTGGAGAGTCCAAACGATTAAAATGATGATACTGTGGTTTGTTATCAAATGAGTATGTTACCAGTTTTTTTTAGAGGGTCCTTTTATAAAAAATTAAACAGTATTCTTACAAAATTTGTTTGGCTAGGTAAAACTCCTAGAATCGCTTTAGTATCTACAAAAACCAATTACAGAGGGTGGGGTAAATTTTCCCAATTTTTATAGGTATCATCAAGCCTATATCTTATGCCAGGGTATGTATTGGGTCCTCCCAGAGCTCATAGATAAATACCCCAGACTGGCTATGGTTGGAATGGCGACTCATGTTTCCCCTACGTTTATGTCATGTTCTCAGTATCAAAATGCCTAGATTATATAAGGAAAACAGAATATTAATGGATACATGGAAAACATTACGATATATTAGTAACTTAACACCAGTTCCAGTATATAAATCAACAAATCAGACTATATGGCTAAACTCCAAGATTCAAATTGGCGGATTTAAGGTCATCTGGAAGCATTGGATGATTGCAGGGATACATATTTTGGATGATGTTATTTTAAATAGTAAACTGCTTGATTTTTCACAGTTGCAATATAAATATGGCCTCAATAATTTGCAAAGTTTTAAATGGATGCAATTGAAGCAGGCCATTTAGGCGGGGTTCCCTGAATGGAAAACTCTTAACAATCAATATAGTTTAGAGTTCTTATGCTTTCAGGTGGACTTCCTTGGACATCAGGCCACACAGTGATATAAATTGATAAACGGATTAGTTAAAAAGAAGCCTAAAAATGGTCTTAGAGATATTTGGAGCATTGAGATTAAGCATCAAATTACTGCGTCTCAATAGCCACGAATTTGGTCTTGGAGGATGAGATCTACAGTGTCCACATCTGTGAGACAAACTTGGCTTTTTCTCTTACATAGAGCTTTTTGGACCCCAGTTAGATTACAAAAATTTAATAGTTCCAAGTTTAATAGATACTGGCATTGTAATCTCGAAGTTGGGACTCTAGATCATTTATTATTCTACTGTCCCTTTATTTTAGCCTTTTGGAAATCAATTGTTTATTGGAGAATCCTGTGGCTCTGTCTTATGATACAATTCTATTTGGTATGTCAATGAGAACACAGAGCCAAATTTCAACAAAAACATAATTAGCTTTTATTGATTATGAAAGGGGTCGCCATACAATATATCACATCTAATTGGAAGAATTGGAGTAGACTCAATTATTGTTTCTGGTGGAACTCGTTATGTCAAGTTTATAAAATGGAAAGAACAATTGCGTTACAAAAAGGAAATTATAATAAATTTAAAGAGATCTGGGGGCCATTGACAAAATTTTACAATGAATGAATACCATTTTTCCAATACAAATATAAATGCACAAGAAGGGTGGGGGGAGAGAGTTCTGAATTTGGGTAAATTTTGGTTCTTTGGTTAAGATTTCTTCTTTGATATATTTGATTTGATATAATGTGGAAGGGATGGGAGGGAAGAGATCAATATGTATTAAGGTTATGTATTAAGGTTAAAATGATAAAAAATTCAAGTGATTTATACATTTCAATATGTCAATTAATTATACACTTGTTGTAAGAGATAAAATGAATAAAGAATTTTTTAAAAAAGAACAAATAGATAAACCACATTAAAATGTCTAAGGCCTGAACCACTGAGAACATATGGGCCCAACATGGTCCATGTTTCGACACTATTGTCTTCCTCAGGGGTCCCTATATGCAAGCTTGTGGATTAAATAAAAACGATAGCTCCTGTGCCGGTGAGCAGCAGGTAATCTGCCAGAACGGGGAAGAAAAAAACTGGTTGCTGCAGGTATGGGGACAAGGCCATTCAACGCCCCATGGAGCAATGAATGACCTTGTCCCTGTAGTTAAGTATCTTGCACGTGTTGCCTCACTTATCACCCTTCCCAGTCAGAGTCCTCACGATGACACAGTCCAGCAGCCCTCTCCCTCCCGATCGTCATGGTCTGGTCATTTCTTCCCCTCATTGGGGCATTTTCCTCCCTCCCTCTCTTCCTTTCACTTCCACTGGCAATTTTCAGTTTTCTCTCTCCGAGCGGCCCAAGCCTTTTCATAAGTCACGAACACAGCTGCCCTGAAACTTCTCTGATACAAGCCGCCCAAGCAGAAACAGGAAGTTGCATCAGAGGAGAAGTTTTGGAGAAGCCGCACGCACGACTTCTGAAAATGCTTGCAAGTGTGTTGTGAAATACTTGGGTTTAAAATACGTTTTTTTACAGCCTTAGCATCTGAAAACATTTCTAGAGTTGAAGTGATTTGCCAAATGATAAGACATACCTCTTCACCTAAACCCCTACCTTTGACCGATAGACTACAAAGAAATGTATATTGGTACCAGAACCCATATGTGTCACATAATGATATCTTGTATCATACACTGTAACTTTCTGTTTTTCAAATTAGGATATAATTTGTACTGAAAACCTTGCACCGTTAAGGACAATTATAGCAAATTGTAACCAGTAAACTGTATATTTTGCATATTAATATTAGATCCTAGTATGTATCAAGTTAGGATAAAAACTTGAATCGTAAGCTTATACAGAAATTATGTATGTTAAACCTGTAACATGTTCTGAGCTCCTGGGAGACAATGGGATAGAAATCTAAATAAATAAATAAAATAAAATAATCTTGGGCACCTGGCAAAAATACCAGCATTTTCAGTGGTATTACCCATTCATTTTTGTTGGCAATAGTACACACAGAAATTTCAGTCTGAAACCCCTGTGCCTGCTTTTGTAGGTTTATATCTTACATTGCTTAAGCCTGCAAAGCAAATGAATTAAGCCAGCTGGAGCTGAAGAGAGATATCAAGTTCTAAGTTTATTATAAATTTGATTGATCGCTTATTCAAAATTCTAAGTGATGAACACATCAGTAAAATTACAAAATTTAAGGGGCAACAAAACAAACAAAGAACTAAACCTTACGAAACATATTAAAACAAGAGGAAAGGATGGGAAAAGAAATACAAATTGTTGATAGGAGAGAAGACAATTATGGTAAAAAAACAAGGGAGAGATCAATGAACCTCAGAGAAGTTATGGAATTGGAATGAAATTCCTAGTCAGTTTTGAAAGGGAACCTCTACACAGCATTTCTGTTTTATGTGAAATCTGTTTTTATTAAGCAACAACCAGATCACAACGACACAGCAGGGCAAAAACATTTCAAATATAGAAAACAGAGCTCCCTACCCCCAAGAGGACTGGACTCTGATGTCCTCTCAGGTTACATAGTAGCCCAACCCCCCCAAAAAACCCCGCCCATCACCCCCCCCCCCAACCCCACCCCCCTACATCAGACAGGCGGAATAGAATATGCATGTAGGCTATTCAAGATACGACTGCGCATCCGGGGAGACAAACTGTCCAAATAAGGAGTCCAAATGTGCACAAAGTCTCTACTCCAGCGGCGAGAGGAAGAAGCCAGGAGGGCCTCCCATCCAAAAAGGGCATGTAATTTATTCCGCCAATACCAAAAGGAGGGAGGAACCTCCGCCAGCCAAAAATTCAAGATACATTTTTTCCCCAAAATATAACATTTGCTCAAAAACAATTTCTCCGCAGATGTGTACACAGAAAACAAGGAAAAATGAGCAAATAACATATGATTAACAGAAACAGGAACAGAAACTCGCAAGAGACCCTGAAGAAAGGAAGCCAGGGCCCCCCAAAAGCTCTGAACACTCTCACATCCCCAAAGACCATGAAAATAAGAATTCACCTCCGAATGGCAGGTGAGACAATAAGGAGTATGGACACATCCCATATGGTAGGCCCGGCTCTGGGAAGCATAGGCTCTCAGCAAGGTCCGAAAATGGCATTCACGAAGTTCCGCACTGTGCACCAAAGCACCCAATACTTTTGCACCTGCTAGCTCCATGGGGAGATTCACAACTACCCTCTCTATTGTTTGTTTATGCTGCCAGTTGGGAGTCCTAGTTGACTCAGCCCTGCCACAGAAAGTGGTCAGTTTGAGCTGCTATGAAACTGAAGTGCCATTTCTTTAATTATGTACAGTACCAACCTGGTTGTGGTGGTTTTTCCTTCCATTTTTTGACTGTTCCAGATTTTCACAGTTCCATCATTTGAGCAGGTAGCAAAAATGGATTGTTCATCTGAGACCCGAATGCGATTCACTGGAGATTTATGTTCATGAAGATGCGCTACCAGCAAACCTTTAGGCCGCCATCCTAGAGAAAAAAAAAGTGGAAACAATTATAAAAAATAAAATTGTGAAAAATGTAGACAAACATGATTTAATGGGACAGAGTCAGCATGGGTTCAGCCAAGGAAGGCCTTGTCACAACAATTTGCTTGACTTCTTTAAAGGTGTGACTAAACATGTGGATAAAGGTGAGCTGGTTGATGTATATCTAAATTTTCAGAAAACGTTTTTGACAAAGTTCCTCATGAGAGGCTCCTGAGAAAATTAAAGAGTTATGGGATAGGAGGAAGTGTTCAGTTGTAGTTTAGGAATTGGTTATCGGACAGAAAATAGAGGGTAGAGTTAAAAGGACTTTTTCCTCAATGGAGGAGGGTAAATAGTGGATTGCCACAGGGATCTGTACAAGGACCGGTGCTATTTAATTTATATATAAATGATCTAAAAATTGGAACAAGCAAAGTGATTAAATTTGCAGGTGACACTAAACTGTTCAAAGCTCTTAAAACGCATGTGTACTGTGAAAAATTGTAGGCAGACCTTAGGAAATTGGAAGACTGGGCATCCTAGCGGCAGATGAAATTTAATGTGGACAAATGCAAAGTGATGCACATTGGGAAGAATACTCCAAATCATAGTTACCAGATGCTAGAGACCACTTTGGAGGTCAGTGCCCAAGAAAAAGATCTGGGTGTTATTGTAGACAATAAGCTGAAACCTTCCACTCAATGTGCAGCAGCAGCAGCCAAAAAAGCAGCCTTCCACCCAATGTGCAGCAGTGGCCAAAAAAGCAAACATGATGCTAGGAATTATTGGAAAAGGGATGGTAAACAGGACTAAGAATATTATAATGCCTCTGTATCACTCCATAGTGAGACCTCACCTTGAGTGTTGTGTTCAATTCTGGTTACCTTATCTCAAAAAAAAGATATAGCAGAACTAAAAAAGGTTCAAAGAAGAGCAACCAAAATGATAAACGGGATGGAACTCCTCTTGGATGAGGAAAGACTAAAGAGGTTAGGGCTCTTCAGTTTGGAAGAGAGACGTCTGAGGGGAGATATGATTGAAGGCTACAAAATCCTGAGTAGTGTAGAACGGGTACAAGTGGATCAATTTTTTGCTCCATCAAAAATTACAAAGACTAGAGGACACTTGAAGTTACATGGAAATACTTTTAAAACCAACAGGAGGAAATGCTTTTTCACTCAGAGAATAGTTAAGCTCAGGATTGCACTGCAAGAGGATGTGGTTAGAGCATTTAACATAGCTTGTTTTAAAAAGGTTTGGACAAGTTCCTGGAGGAAAAGTCCATAGACATGGAGGAAGCCACTGCTTGCCCTGGATCAGTAACATGTAACATTGCTGCTGTTTGAGGTTTTTCTGTGTATTGTGACTTGGATTGGCCGCTGTGGGGATGGGATACTGGGCTAGATGGACCATTGGTCTGACCCAGTAAAGCTATTCCTATGTCATGGGCAGGGTAGCACAGAGCCATCCAAAACACCTGTGTGCCCTAAGCAGACCCAGAAATGGACCTATATTCCTTGCCCAGAAGGTGCCAGGGCATCCCAAACCCACGAGAACGACAGGGATGTGGGTAAAAGTAAAAACTCTAAAATTAACAGGAGAGAGGTTAGCTGTCAAATCAGACCTTGGGGTGCAGTTTACTGAGAGGAGAGTAAAGCCTTATCAAGGTGTGCCCCACTACACCCAGGAAAGAGAGGCACTCAAAGACAGGCAGCAGGCTTGCCAGAATAACTTAGAGGAAAGTTTTAGCCTTCAGGAAAAGGATGACATGGAAATGCTGGATGCTGTCGAGAGCAGTGTAGAGTCCTCATTAGAACAGCCCCAGCCTATGGAAGTTACTCCAGAGTGGGAAAGTGATCTCCAGAATGTTTAGTGTCCCTCAGCTCAACAATGTCTGTGGAACACCATACTACACCTTCACAACAGTGTACTTAAAGCACAGTTACTTACCGTAACAGGTGTTATCCAGGGACAGCAGGCAGATATTCTTTACGCATGGGTGACGTCACCGACGGAGCCCACGGTACGGACCTTTTTACTAGAAAGTTCTAGTTGGCCGCACCGCGCGTGCCTTCCCGCCCGACGGAGGAGTGCGTGGTCCCCAGTTAGTATAAGCCAGCTAAGAAGCCAACCCGGGGAGGAGGGTGGGACGTAAGAATATCTGCCTGCTGTCCCTGGATAACACCTGTTACGGTAAGTAACTGTGCTTTATCCCAGGACAAGCAGGCAGCATATTCTTTACGCATGGGTGACCTCCAAGCTAACACAGAGGGAGGAGGGATGGTTGGCCATTATGAAAATAAATTCTGAAGTACAGATTGGCCGAAGTGCCCATCCCGTCTGGAGAAAGCATCCAGACAGTAGTGAGTAGTGAATGTGTGAACTGAGGACCAGGTGGCCGCCTTGCAGATTTCCTCAATGGGTGTGGAACGGAGGAAAGCAACAGAAGCGGCCATAGCTCTTACCCTGTGGGCCGTGACAGCACCGTCTAGTGACAGACCGGCCCGAGCGTAACAGAACGCGATGCAAGCTGCAAGCCAGTTGGATAGCGTCCGTTTAGAGACCGGTCGACCCAAACGATTCGGGTTGAAGGTCAGGAAGAGCTGAGGGGACAAGCGGTGAGCCCTTGTACGATCGAGATAGTAAGCCAGGGCACGCTTGCAGTCAAGACTGTGCAATGCCTGTTCTCCGGGATGTGAATGAGGTTTCGGGAAGAACACAGGCAAAACAATGGACTGGTTGAGGTGAAAGGCTGAGACCACCTTTGGAAGGAACTTTGGATGGGTGCGCAGAACCACCTTGTCATGGTGAAAAATAGTGAACGGTGGATCGGCAACCAGTGCATGAAGCTCACTAACCCTCCTGGCAGAGGTGATGGCAATGAGGAAAAGAACCTTCCATGTCAGAAATTTGAGCGAAGTTGTGGCAAGTGGCTCAAAGGGAGGTTTCATGAGGGCAGACAAAACCACATTCAGGTCCCAGACGACCGGAGGAGGCTTCAGAGGTGGTTTGATGTTGAAGAGGCCCCTCATGAATCGGGAAACCAGAGGGTGAGCCGTGAGAGGTTTTCCTAGGACAGGCTCATGAAATGCCGTGATGGCACTGAGATGGACTCTGATTGAGGTAGACTTGAGGCCTGCGTTGGACAGGGAGAGTAAGTAGTCCAGAACAGTTTCCACCGCTAAGGAGGTGGGATTGTGATGATGACGGAGGCACCAAGAGGAGAACCTGGTCCACTTCTGATGGTAACATTGGAGGGTGGCCGGTTTCCTGGAGGCGTCCTAAATGAGACGGACAGGCTGAGACAGATTTCCTGAAGAGGTCAGCCCGAGAGAAACCAAGCTGTCAGGTGGAGGGAAGACAGATTGGGATGTAGTAGAGACTGATGTTGCTGTGTAAGTAGAGTAGGAAACACAGGTAGAGGAATGGGCTCCCTGGAGCTGAGTTGAAGTAGAAGGGAGAACCAGTGTTGACGAGGCCACCGGGGAGCTATGAGGATCATGGTGGCTCCGTCCCTGCGGAGTTTGGATAAAGTCCGCAACATCAGAGGTAGAGGAGGAAAGGCATAGAGGAACCGATCCGTCCAGTCGAGAAGGAATGCATCCGGGGCCAGACGATGAGGCGAGAAGAGTCTGGAGCAGAACTGGGGCAGCTGATGGTTGTGAGGAGCTGCGAATAGGTCCATCTGCGGAGTGCCCCAGCGAGCAAAGATGGAGTGGAGCGTGGGAGGATCCAAAGTCCACTCGTGAGGTTGAAGGATGCGGCTGAGATTGTCGGCCAGGGAGTTCTGTTCGCCCTGGATGTAGACAGCCTTGAGGAAGAGACTGCGGGCCGTGGCCCAGGTCCAAATGCGAAGAGCCTCCTGACAAAGGAGGCGAGATCCGGTGCCGCCCTGTTTGTTGATGTAGTACATGGCAACTTGGTTGTCCGTGCACAGAAGCAGAACCTGAGGGCAAAGAAGGTGCTGGAAGGCCTTGAGAGCATAGAACATGGCTCGTAGTTCCAGGAAATTGATGTGATGGAGACGCTCCTGCGGGGTCCAAAGACCTTGGGTGCGTAGGTCTCCCAGGTGAGCTCCCCATGCATAAGGGGAGGCATCCGTGGTGATGATCATGGAATGCGGGGGCAGATGAAAAAGAAGGCCCCTGGAAAGATTTGAGGAGTCCAACCACCATTGTAGAGATCGCTGAAGAGACGATGTCACAGAGATGGGATGAGAAAGAAGATTCGAGGTCTGTGACCACTGGTTGGCCAGAGTCCATTGAGGTGTTCTGAGGTGGAGTCGTGCCAGGGGAAGCACATGTACCGTCGAGGCCATGTGGCCCAGGAGGACCATCATTTGTCTGGCAGAAATGGAGTGATGAAGGAGCACCTGACGACACAGGCGGAGCAGAGTTCGCTGACGATCGGAGGGGAGAAACGCCCTCATTAGTGTGGTGTCGAGAACCGCTCCGATGAACTGAAGTCGCTGTGTGGGAAACAGATGCGACTTGGGGTAGTTGATCTCGAACCCCAGAAGATGGAGGAGAGAGATGGTATGATGAGTGGCTTGTAGCACAAGTGGAGACGTAGGTGCTTTCACTAACCAATCGTCCAAGTAGGGAAACACCTGGAGGTTGTGAGACCTGAGGAAGGCCGCCGCCACAATGAGGCATTTGGTGAACACTCTGGGAGATGATGCCAGGCCAAAAGGTAGCACCTTGTACTGATAATGGCGATGGTGCACCTGGAATCGTAGGTAGCGACGTGAGGATGGATTGATTGGGATGTGAGTGTAGGCCTCCTTGAGGTCCAGGGAACATAGCCAGTCGTTCCGAGAGAGATGCGGGTACAGCGTGGCAAGGGAGAGCATTCTGAACTTCTCCTTGACGAGACACTTGTTGAGGTCCCGGAGGTCGAGAATGGGACGTAGGTCTCCTGTCTTTTTTGGAACTAGAAAGTAACGGGAGTAGAATCCCCGGCCCCTTTGTTCCAGAGGTACTTCTTCGATGGCATTGAGTAGAAGGAGGGAGTGGACCTCCCTCAGGAGGAGGGGGGTTTGAGTTGAAAGAGAAGCAGACTCTACGGGAGGATTGTCTGGTGGAAGAGTCTGGAAGTTGAGAGAGTAGCCGTGGCGGATGATGTTTAGGACCCACTGGTCCGATGTGATGACCTCCCAACGGCTGATGAAGATGTGGAGCCTGCCTCCGATCGGCTGAGGAAGAGGCAATGAGGGTGGAAGACTGGCTAAGCCCTGGAGAGAGGAGTCAAAAGGGCTGAGATGGTTTGGCAGGAGGAAGAGCCTTGGCCGGTTGATTAGACTGGGCACGAGCCTGGGTGTGCTGGTGTTGGCGGGCCCGCCTAGGTTGCTGTGGAGGTGGATTGAGCGGCCTAGCGGAGAACCTGCGTTGATATGAGGTTTGTGGCCTGTAAGGACGAGCAGGTGGAGCCTTTTTCTTAGGTTTTATGAGAGTGTCCCATCTGGTCTCATGGGCAGAGAGTTTTTGCGTGGTGGTATCCAGGGACTCTCCGAATAATTCATCACCAAGACATGGGGCGTTGGCTAATCGGTCTTGATGGTTGACGTCCAGATCAGAGACCCTGAGCCAGGCCAGGCGGCGCATGGCCACGGCGATGGCAGATGCACGGGAGGTGAGCTCAAAAGAGTCATAGATAGAGCGCACCATAAATTTTCTTAGTTGAAGCAGGCTAGAGACGTGCTGTTGGAAAAGTGGAACCTTATGCTCTGGCATGTACTTTTGCATGGCGGAGAGTTGCATTACCAGATGTTTGAGGTAGAATGAAAAATGGAACGAGTAGTTGTTTGCCCTGTTGGCAAGCATGGCATTCTGATAGAGCCGCTTGCCAAACTTGTCCATAGTTTTGCCCTCTCTGCCAGGAGGGGTGGAGGCATAGACACTGGAGCCCTGAGTCTTTTTTAAAGTGGACTCCACCAGGAGAGACTCATGAGGGAGTTGGGGTTTATCAAATCCTGGGATTGGTATAACCCTATAGAGGCTGTCCAATTTACGGGGGGCCCCAGGAACAGTCAGCGGGTTCTCCCAATTTTTATAAAAAGTTTCCCGTAAGATATCATGCACGGGTAACTTTAGGAACTCTTTGGGAGGTTGATCGAAATCTAATGCCTCCAGGAAAGCTTGTGACTTCTTAGAGTCAGATTCCAGAGGCAAAGACAAAGCACCCGACAACTCCCTGAGGAATTTTGAGAAGGAAGATTGTTCAGGTTTAGATGCGGTATCGGGTGCCGAAGGCTCTTCATCCGACGACGATGCATCCTCCTCGGTACCGGTAGGGGATTGTTCCCATAGGTCCGGGTCTCTGACATCGGTATGTGCGTGTCGAGAGACTGGAGTGGAAGGCTCGGCATGGTGAGTTTTAGACAAAGACTTGCCTGAGCGTACCGAGACATTACCGGGTGATGTAGACCTGTGTCTGTCTCGGTCCCGAGAAGTACGGTGCCGGTCAGAGTCGTGGGGAGACCGGTGCCCTGCCCGGTCCCGAGGAGGATCGGTCGTCGTCAAGGCCATAGCCTCGGCATGGGAATGGAGATGCGGTGCCGAGAGAATGGGCATGGAGGAGTCCATAGGTACCGAGGGAGTGGATACCGGTTGGACGGTATGGGGCTCGGGCCGGTCTGGTACCGAGAGCAGCGGTGCCAAGATAGAGGGTAAGAGCTGCTTAAGTTGCTTGTGGAGTTGTTCCTGCAACTTGTCCTGGAGGATGGCCGCAATGCGGTCATCCAGGGGAGGCACCGGAACCACTTTTTTCTTCTTTGGTTCCATGGGTGCCGCTCTACACTCCGGCGATGAGGGGGCCGATGACGAGGCACTCACCGAAATCGGAGTGGAGCGTTTTTTGGCTCGGCGTGGAGCCGAAAGGACTGGTGTCGTCCCCGAAGTGGGAGGGCGCTCAAGGGTGGAAGGCTTCTTAGCCGGCTTACCTGGCGCCGGGGGCGCCGATGTCGACTCAGGCGGTGTCGAAGTGGTCGGTGTCGATTTCGACGGTGCCGCAGATGAAGAGGTCGAATCCATAGTCGGGCCGGTGCCGAAAAGTAGATTTTGTTGGATTTGACGATTCTTCAAAGTGCGTTTTTTAAGAGTGGCACAGCGGGTGCAGGAATCCGCCCGATGATCCGGTCCCAAGCACTGTAAGCACCAGTTGTGTGGGTCAGTGAGGGAGATCGGGCGTGCACACCGCTGGCACTTCTTAAAACCGGGCTGCGGGGGCATGAATGGGAACACGGCCTCCGCAAAATCAAACCCCGAGGCCTGGATCGTGCTAACAGGCCCCGCCGGGGCAGGAACGAAAAATAAAGCAAAAAGAAAGGAATTTTTTTTTTTTTTTTTATAGAAAGAAAAAAGCACCCGAAGGTGAAAAAATCGAAAAAAGAACGCGAGCGGGAAGGCAAAAGGAGTATTTCAACGACGTTGAAAAACACACGTCTTCTTCGCTCCGCGGAAACGAAGAAACTGGGGACCACGCACTCCTCCGTCGGGCGGGAAGGCACTCGCGCACGCGCGGTGCGGCCAACTAGAACTTTCTAGTAAAAAGGTCCGTACCGTGGGCTCCGTCGGTGACGTTACCCATGCGTAAAGAATATGCTGCCTGCTTGTCCTGGGATAATTTAATGTACAAGCACATGTAAAGTATATTCTGGAAATATGGATGTTTCTTTTCAGTCTATTGAATCCTGGGGTTCATAGACAACGGCGCGAAAGACAAAAGCACGCGCCGACAATTGAGCGCAGTGCGCACCGCCGCGCCGCTCTAAATTACAGTTTTTAGGGGCTCCGACGGGGGGTTTTGTCGGGGAACCCCCCCAGTTTACTTAATAGACATTGTGCCAGCGTTATGGGGGTTTGGGGGGTTGTAACCCTCCACATTTTACTATAAACTGAACTTTTTCCCTAAACACAGGGAAAAAGTGAAGTTTTCAGTAAAATGTGGGGGGTTACAACCCCCCACAATGCGGCGCGATGTCTATTAAGTAAAGTGGGGGGTTCCCCCCCCACGCCCCCCGGAGCGCTAAAAACAGTAATTTAGAGCGGCGCGCGCTGCGCTCAATTGTCTGGGCGCACCTTTGTCCCGGCGTGCTTTTGACCTGACACCGAGTCCTGGGGTTACCTGGCGGAGGTGGCTTGCTTTCCCATTCAGCATTCTCCATCATCTGCTTGGCTATCCTTTCCGCACTGCACTGTTCTCGCTTCTGCTGCACTAATTGCTGGAGTTCTGTTTTGCATGTAGTGATGCGAATTTGACAGGTAGATGGTAAGGTCGTGCTGGTGAAAATCTGTGAAGTGTGCTTTCTAGGCAGCACAACTGTTCCATCAGTTGCCTTTAAATCACAATTAAAAAGATCACAAATCACAATTTAAATCGCAATTAAATCACAATTACCCTCTATCTACCAATCCTGGAAGACCAATCATAATTCATTCTCAGAAAAATTTTTACTTTGTAAATTAACTAAATAACCTCGGAATCCGAACGTTCCATAACTAGAACGTTTTGGAATCCAAACTTTTTTTTGTAGTAAATTTTGCCCCAGAATCCGAACTCTACTTTGGAATTCGAACACCATGCACATTGTGGCCCTAATTCTGCAAAGTGCTCCCAATTTTAGGCAGCTGTAGGCGTCCTACAACTGTCTAATCAGCCAATCGGGAGGCACTTTAAAAAAAAAAAAAAAATGCTCCCCAGACATAGCGAAAGCAGCTAAGGCCGCCAGTCTGCCCCCCCCCCCCCCCCCGCCGATGATCATGGTAGGAGGGTCCTAAAGCGGGAGGGGCCTTAGGAGCCTGGACTCGGAAGATACGAGTTGCCTTCCGGCCAAATTGGAGGTAAGCCCAAGGAGGGGTTCAGGGGGGGGCTTTCATTGGGGGGGGGGGGGGTCCAGCAGGAGAGTACCGTCCTGCTGGTGATCTTAGGGGGGGGGGCGTTGGGTGGTCCGGCAGGAGGAATTAGGAACACTCCTGCCGACGATCTTCGGGGGGGCGGGTTCTGTCGGCAGGAAGGGTTGAGCACCTTCCTACCGGCGATCGCAGGTTTTGTCGGCAGGAGGGTTTGGGCACCCTCCTGCCGGCGATCTTTGGGGGGGGGCTGTTAGGGATGTCCGGGGAGAGGGGTGGGGCATTTAAAACCCGATTCTGTAACCAACATCTGCAACATGGACATTGGTTACAGAATCCGGTTCCCAATCTGTGCCTGTATGTGTGTGTTTCTGCCCCTAAAATCCAGTGTATTAGAGTTTATGGGACCCAGGAACGGATTAATCCAGTTTCCATTATTTTCAATGGGAAAAATTGTCTTGGAATGCGAACGTTTTGGAACTCAAACGGGGTTCTGGAACGGATTAAGTTTGGATTCCAAGGCATCACTGTATATATTAGAGCTGCATATTTAACACAATTAACATGTTAAAATTATAACGTTAATAATTTTAATGCATTAATCACATTAAAAACACGCCACTCACTAATTCACTTAATCCCCCTACCTGCACCATCGAAGGTCCAGCATCAGTGCTCTCCCTTTCCCTCCCTCAATCCCCGTCATGGTGCTTTAAACTTTACCTTGCCGGAACTACCCAACAACAATTCAAAGAGGCCTGCTCCAAGGACTTCCATCAGCCACATCCTGTCCTGAGTAAACAGGAAGTTGCATCATCAGGGCAGGACATAGCCAACAGAAGGCCCCAGAACAGGCCTCTTTGAATTGCTGTCAAGCAGCACTGGCCAGGTAAAGTTAAAAGCACCGTTGCAGGAGTTGAGGAAAGGAAAGGGAGAGCACCAATGATGGACCTGCAGTGGCACAGGGAAGGAGAGGAGGTAGAGAGGCACTGAACTTGCAGAAGAGGAGGAAGCTGGAGGGAGAGAGGTGCTAATGTGCAGGCAGGGTGCTGGAGGTTGGAGAGAATGGGGGTTGAAGGAAGAGAGGTGCCTGACCTGCAGAGGAGGTGGCTAGAGGGAAGAGAGAGAAGTGCTTGACCTGCAGAAGAAGGGCTGGAAGAAAGGGAGATAGGTACTGGACCTGCAGAGGAGGGGGCTGGAAGCAGAGGCAGTGCTAGAGTGAAAGGAGAGAGATGCTGGACCAATAGAGAAAGAGAAGGCTGGAGAGAGAGGACTTAGAAAGAGGTGCTGATGTGCAAGGGGGAAGAGGGGGGGAAAAAGGCTGGATAGGGTGGGGTAAAAGAGAAGAACACATTGGTGTGAGGGAAGAGAGAGGAGGAGCAGCTGGACAAAGGTAAATACAGAAACAGAGGGGGGATAAGGGGCATTAGGTGGGAGCATAGGGACTGGGATACAAAGGGGAGATGCCCCTTTGTGTCCATATGGCATCCACACATATCATGGAGGATGGGGGTGGGGAAAAAATGAAAATAGAGAGGCAATGCTGGATACAGACTGGAGATACTAAACGTGGAGGGAGAATAGGAACACAGACAGGAGATGCTGGACATGGGGGGCATAGGGACACAGAGGGATGACAATGGATATGGAGCTATGAATACGGGAGATGCTGGACAAGGAAATATAGAGACACAAATGGAAGATGGACGGTGGACATGGAGAGAGAAGATATGTCAGATGGACAGAAGACCCTGAAGTGAGTTAAGAAAAGAAAGGCGGAAGCAGAAACCAGAGACTGGGACCAATATGATTTGAAAAATAAAACAACCAACCAAACAAAAAGATAGAAGAAAAATGTATTTTCTATTTTGTAAATAGAATATGTTAGATTTGGAACGTACATCTTGCCAGAGCTGGTGTTAGACATGGCTGGAGCACAGGACAGAAAGTCTATTTCCAGGCTGGCTGTGCCACCTTCAACTTCTGGCAGACTTGGGGCTCCCTCTGGCCACAGAGTCAAGAATAACTGACCTAGTTGCACCCTCCTAACACCATCCCTGGCATGTGCCATATTCATATTTTGCACTGGAAGAAATGTCTCTTGTTTCTCTGATACTGTACTACATATGTAAGGAATTTATACATACATATACACATACACACAAACACACACCTTAGTTGGTAGACAGAAGCTTATTCTCTTTAGAGCTTGCAAAAATTCACTGAACCAACATAAGACCTCTCCAAAGACATGAATGTTTAAAACTTTTCAGTTAACAAGGAGAGGAAGGGAAAGGTTACAAAAACTAGATGATTTTCTAATTGGGAAACAAAAAATGCTAAATGTATTCTAACATTTTTCCTTTGATAGGTATTCTTTTTTAGGATCACAGGGGAAAAATTATGAAAGTTTTTTCTTCCCGCCCATCTCTTTCATTTCAGGTTATAAAAAAAGAGAAAAATAAAGGCAGATAAAAGACCATATGGCTTATCCAGTCTCTCCATCCATGCCATCTACTCTCCCTTAGAGATTCTATGTACTTGTCCCAAGCTTTCTTGAATTCAGATACTGTTTTAATCTCCACCAAAAGGCTCCACCATTGGTTCACCATCCTTTCTGCGAAAAAGTATTTCCTCAGGTTATTTCTGAATCTATCCCCTTTCATCTTTAATTCCAGAGCTTTTTTTCAACTGAGAGCCTGATGTTTGTTACTGATATATTGTTGCTATTCATCTCCAACCCATTCTCTTTTGCCACCCATTTTTAAAGACTGTTATTGAAATAGTTCTAGATTGTATACTTTTGTTGTAAACCACAATGATAACATTTTTGTTCAAACTGCAATGCAGTTAGACTCCCAAAAAAATAAATAAATGAAATTAACTCAAGACAAAAGAAGAGAAGTTCTTTGCACAAGATAGAAAAGGCTGTACTCATTTACTGTGCTTTACGCTAACCAAGGAAATGCACTGAATATCTTGGACCGCCACAGACCAAGGGAGGTAGCTGGGCTGTCTCCCATAATCTCAATGTCAGGCCCTGTGTGTATATGGTGGAATTAAGCATCAAATTCTGTGACTGGCCAGATGTCTCAGTACCAGTGCTATGTAATATTTCACACCTAGGACCTGAGTTCCATTCCTGGATCATGTCTTCCACTTCAAGGCTCCCACAGAGACAACTGTCATAGCCCCTGATTGAGGGAGCCTCTATCACTGTGCAACATTGACACCTAATAGCTGGATTCAAGGTCCATGACTGCAAAATATGGGAAAGAGCTCTCATGCAAGTCTCCTAGTCAAAAATTGCTACTGCAATGACTAGACAAAAAAGGGGGATTATAAAATAGAGGAAATACCCAAGCGGTCACAAATGAAGGCTTACTGCAAAGAAGGACAGACAGATATTGATCTCAAAAAGTCAACTGCTTATGTCAACTAATTGCAATGTTCCTTTATTGTAATATTTTTAAAAAAATGTGTGATAATCCATTTAAGAAAAATATTCTATTGCCATTCTAGGGAAAATCAGGGCACAGAAAAAAAAAATAGTTTAAGCAAGATCTTAATCAGTGATAAAGTCCAGACAATCACTACAATCCTAGGGATATCTCTGCTCTCCTCCCCTAGCCATCAACATACACTTAAATATCTTTCAGTTTTCTCAGAGAAATCAGAGATAAGACAAAGCTGCAAAACATTTTTTGAACAAAGGAACAATTTTAAAACTACAAAAGTGAAGGGGAAACACTCCCCCCCCCAAAAAAAAAACAAAAAAAAAAACATGGCATATGAGTAATAACTTAAGTTACTGAAGTACCTGAGGAGAGGATGACAGAGGGACAGAAATGCCAGCAGAAGATTCTGAGCGAAAGGGTTTTCCAGTCTGGGTCCCATCTTGATCAGGAGGTGCTTGGGCTCTGGGTGCTGATTGCGTGATGTTAGCAGGTTCCAATGACCCAAACATACTTTTCCATTCTTCATTCACATTGGAATCTTGTTTTGTATGTTTTCTGGCTAAATATACATAAGAACATAAGAATAGCCTTACTAAGTCAGAACAATGGCCATCTAGTCCAACATCCCGTTTTCATGGTGGTCAATTCAGGTCAAAAGTACCTGTCAAAAAATACAAATAGTAGCAACATTCCATGCTACTGATCCATCAACAACAGAAACAGCTGAATTATCAGTGTAGCATGAAAATATAGATGAAGAAAAGCCAGGCACACTGATAGCTGTAGCTATGCAGAGTGTGAAACTCATCAGCAAATCTGCTTGTGGATAGAGATGGCTAAATAATAGTTTATAATAGAAACGGATGACATCTAACACTGGCTCACAACTTATTGTTGATAATCTTTTCATTGGACTAAAGTAACAGAAGTTACCAACTACAGAGAGGGTCATCACATGAAGATGGAATACTGAGCAGGGAGTTCATAATTTATCAAATCTATGTACTTCCTTCTCTTTTACAAACCTAGCAGAACTACAAACCTTTCTACACACCAAAGGTAATTTTAATAGGAGGTTTCTAAGGTAAGAGGGCAAGCAGGAGTTTACATAGGCAGTTATCTATAAAAGACAAATAGGTACTTATGTGTCTTTATAAAATATTAGTGGTAGAAATGATATCTACAGAGAGGTGCAGACATTTACAACTGCTCAAGAGTGGGTTTAGGAGCACATATCTACATCTTTTATTGTAAGTACAAGTGAAATGCTGCATATTTTATAATCTACACGTGTACTTGTGACTTTCATATACATTCTGCCCAAACTCCATCTCTATACATACCTACCAGCACAATATATGCCATCATGCCAACATATATACATACATTTATGCTGCTGCAACTAAATCTCTGCTTGATTCACAAAGTTATTTTGTTCCACGTGATATTGATGGCTCCTTAAAATTCAATCAAAATTTAATTAAACTTTTTGTTGGTGCTGTTTAAAGTTAATTTATTGGGAGGAGCTGTCAACTTGTGGGTCAAGAGTTTTACAAAAGGCCATATATGCACAAAAATGACTTTATAAAATTACCTCCTTTAAGCTTGTTGGTTTAAATACTTAGGTCATAAGTAGCCTAGTGGTTAGAGAACAAGCTGTGAGTCAAAGTTCAAATTTTACTTCTTCCACTGATGCTCCTCGTGGTCTTCAGCAAATCACTTTACCTTTCATTGCCTCAGGTGCAATTAGATTTTAAGTAGGTCTCTGGAAGTCCTCCAGAGACAAGAGAAATTTTCATGGATAACAATTTACTGGGAAGTTGCTTGCAAGATTGGAGCAAAGTACACTTAAAGTTAAAATAAAATAAAGACCCTGAGCTTACCTATTTACTCCTGGCAGAATATTGCATGACTATGCAAAGCAGAATGTGCACAGAATTGTACAGTCGCGCAGAATTCCCTTTTTCTGTGCAGAATCTCCTACCTTCTCGATGGGGTTGCTTGAACTTGTCACGGCATCGGCAGCAATTCTTATATACTGCTTGCTGTTAAGCCAGAAGCCTCTCCGCTGTGAAGAGACTTCTGGGTTAGTAGCTAGCAGTATTTGGGACTTGATGCTGCAAGGCACTGATGAGAGAGTCCCAAGATGGGGAGGAAGAAAAGCTGCTGCATAGGGGGATGAGAGGGAAGGAAGGGAAGCTAATGCACAGGGAAACGGGAGGGAAGGAAAGATAGTGTACATGGGGGGGAGAGAGCAGAGAGAAAGAACTGTTGGACATGGAGTTGAAGAGAGGAAAGGACAGATGTAACAAAGAGGTGGAAAGGAGTGAGAGGGAGAAATCCTGAATATGATGGAGAACATAAGAATTGCATAAAAATTCCAAGCGTAAAAAGTAAAATGATAGTGTACTACTGTTTGCCTGACCAGGATGAACAGATAGATGATAAAATGTTATCAAAAATTAGGGACAGCAACAAACTGAGTTAACATAATAATGATGGGTGATTTCAATTACCCTGATAGTGACTGGGTAGATGCAATATCAGGGCAGGCTAGGGCGTAACATTTCTTGATGAAATAATCAAGGACTGCTTGATTCAGGAACCAACAAGAGACAAAGCAATTCTAGGCCGTCCTTAGTGGAACGCATGATTTGGGTAGGAGGTAATTGTGCTGGGGCCACTTGATAACAATGATCATAACATGATCAGATTTGATATTTATGGAGTAAGTACACACAGAAAATCCATTACAACAACATTTATCTAAAAAAAAAAAAAAGAGGGACTGAAAATGAGAATGGTAAAAAAAGAAACTTAGAGGAGCAACTGCAA
The DNA here is from genome assembly GCF_902459505.1 of Geotrypetes seraphini. NCBI lineage: Eukaryota > Metazoa > Chordata > Amphibia > Gymnophiona > Dermophiidae > Geotrypetes > Geotrypetes seraphini. The sequence goes on along the minus strand of NC_047085.1, from coordinate 314,018,320 downwards.
ATGTCAAAAATTTACATCAGGCGTGTATGTTACTCGAAAATACCATCCTGGAAGCCTAGACCAGATATATTCCATGTATTAAAAAGGAGGAACAAAGACCAAACGGCAGCTAGTGTGGTTAACAAGTGAGGTAAAGAAGTGGAAGATTTGACTGAAAATAATAGGAAACAGAATAAGGAATGGCAAGTCAAATGCAAGGTGCTAATAAGAAAAGCAAAGAGACCTTGAAAAGAAGACTGCATGGGCGGCAAAACACACACAGGAAAAAACTTTAAGTATATGAGAAGCAAAAAGCCAATCTATGGACCAAGGAATAAAAGGGGTGCTCAGGGAAGACAAGGCCTGAAGACAGCAGAAAGATTAAGGGCTCCTTTTACTAAGGCGCGCTAGCGGTTTTAACGTGTGCTACAATACCGCATGCGCTAAACGCTAACGCCTCCATAGAGCTTGCGTTAGTATTTTTCATTTAGCGCGTGCTAAAAACACTAGCGTACTTTAGTAAAAGGAGCTCTAAATGAATTCTTTGCTTTGGTCTTCACAGAAGAAGACATATGGGAGACACCAGTGTCAGAAATGGTATTCAATACTAATAAGTCAGAGAAACTGAAACAAATCTCTGTAACACTGGAAAATGCAATAGGGCAATTTGACAAACTGAAGAGTAGCAGATCACCTGGATCAGAGGGTATACATCCCAGAGTACTGATAGAATTGAAAAATGAACTTGCAGAGCTATTGTTAATAATTTATCTTTAAATTCCAGCACGGTACTAGAAGACTGGAGGGTGGGCAATATAACGCCAATTTTTAAAAATGGTTCCTGAGGTAAGCCAGGAATTATAGGCCAGTCAGTCCAATGTTCGTACCAGGCAAAATGGTAGAGACTATAATAAAGAACAAAATTATGGAGCATATACATAAGCATGGATTCAGTCAAGGGAAATCTTACCTCAACCTCTACTACATTATTTTGAAGGGGTGAATAAACATGTGGCTAAAGGTAAGCCAGTTGATATTTTCAAATGCCTTTTGAAAATCCAGATACACAAAGTACTTCATGTAAGACTTCTGAGGAAGACATGGGATAGAAGGTAATGTCCTACTATGGATTAAGAACTGGTTAAAAGACAGAAAAACAGACAATAGGGTAAAATAATCAATAATCTCAATGGAGAAGGATAAATAGTGGGGTTCCCCAAGGGTCTGTGCTGAGACCACTGCTTTTTATCATATTTATCAATGATTTAGAGAAGGGAATAACGAATAAGATAATTAAAGTTGCTGATGACACAAAGTTGTTAAATTACAAGAGGATTGTGTAAAATTGCAAGAGGACCCTGAAAGACTGGGACACTGGACATCAAAACATCAGATGAGGTTTAATGTAAGCAAGTACAAAGTGATGCATGTGGGAAAGATGAATCCAAACTATAGCTATGTGATGTAGGGTTTCATATTAGAAGTCACTGCCCAGGAAAAGGATCTAGATGTCATCGCTGAGGATATGTTGAAACCCTCAGCTCAGTGTGCAACAGAAGCTAAAAAAGCAAACAGAATATTAGGAATTATCAGGAAAGGAATGGAAAACAAAGAGAAGAATGGTATAATGGAAGATTAGGTTTTCACCTTCGATAATCTTCTGTTAGTCTCTGGAGGATTCAGTACGCTAGGTGTTCAATCCCTTCCCACAATCTGGGAGTTGCAGAAATCCAAACTATTTTCTGTGAATGTTCTCCTCCTACCTTACAGAGAGAATTAGAGTCTCCTACAGTACAGTCCCAAAGCCAAGCAACATACTGGAACAAATCCATGACAAAATAAGGGGACATGGGGGAACCTCCCTGGTAACAAACAATTTCATGGTAGAAGAAATGATACAATGGGGTATATGTATCTGACAGTGAGTGGGAGTTAAGAGTTGAAAGCAGGTTCAAAAAAGTAGGCTTTTAGCTTGGATTTGAATACTGCTAAAGATGGAGCATGAAATATTGATTCATGCAGCCTGTTTCAGGTATATGGCACAGCAAGAAAGAAGGGACGTAATCTGGAGTTGGCAGTGGAGGAAAAGGGTACAGATAAGGACTTACCTGACAAACAGTGTTCACGGAGGGAAGCTAACCTGCTGGGTGCAGCAAGCATCCACATAAAGCAGCCTTCGGTAATATGCATACTCACAGAAGAGTAAACTCCCCACAGGACCCGTCTACTGGCTGGAAGATCCTGAAGCCTGTAAGGAGAATAACTGAGGCCAAAGAAAGCAGGCGATTTAGAAAACTGAGCTTACACAGAGAGGACAAGCTATACTGAATCCTCAAGGGACTAACATAAAAGAAGATTATTGAAGGTGAAAACCTAATCTTCCATTCTGTTACTTCCCTTCAAGATTCAGTACACTAGGTGACATACCAAAGCAATGGCAGCATCTAGAGGGAGACAGATGAGCCTGCCCGTAATATTGAGGTCTCAAAAGCAGCATCAGAGCGAGCTGCCACATCCACCCGGTAAAACTGGGTAAAAGTATGAAGAGAGGATCAAGTAGGTGCCCTGCATATTTCATCTGAGGAGGGCGGAAAGCAGCAACACTTAAGCATGGGCCTGTGCTGAAAGGCCCAGTTACAGTTGCAATTTCCTTTCTAGATTTTTGGTCCAGGAAGAGGTAATATGGCAGCAAAGGAAATGTTAGGGGGGAGGGGAAGGAGATGCTAAGCATAAAGGTAGAGAAAGGAAGACGAGAGATTATGCTCTCCTACCTATCACTGCCCCCAAAATGTTGCCATCCTAGGCAGACAAGTCTATCTGGTGGCAAAGCCAGCCCTATATGTGACTAATAATAATGCAAAACTCAAGACACTAACCACGTTTGTCATCAGTTTCTTGTTTTGGCTTTACAAGGTCAACTTGTCTTCCATTTATTCCGAGAGCTGCCAGCTCGATCACACCTTTTTGTGCATTATCCTGGAGGTGGCTCTGGTCCAATACATTGGCCTTGGCTTTGTTGGATTTTAACATGAAGTCTTTCAAGGCTAAAAGTTTGTCTTCTTCTGCCTCCGTCATTCCCTGCCACAGAATGAAGAACAGGAAATATATTTTTACAGTTTTTACAAAGGAAACAAGCAAGATCATGTGCCAATTATATACTAGAGGTAAAAGATTCAGTAATCAATTCTGTTTATAAGAAATCCCAATAGTAGTAGTCCAGAAAACTGGCATTTAGTTCCTTTGTACCAAGCATTTTCCCCACAGACACAAATGAGGTAATATCATTGCAGGACACTTATGTCAAAGTCTCTAAAATGGGCCTATTTTATAAGGGCTATATAGGTGTCTATGTGCCTATATTAAAATAACAGGCAACTCAGAACTATCCCCACTAACACAAAAATTTATACCTGCATATATCGCAACTCTGCTCCTGCTCTACCCAAACTACAGCTCTGGGAATGCACATATAAGTACCGTATTTTCGCGGATATAACGCGCGCGTTATACGTGATTTTACGTACCGCGCATACCCCTCGCGCGTTATATGCCTGAGCGCGGTATACAAAAGTTTTTAAACATAGTTCCCACCCCGCCCGACGCCCGATTCACCCCCCCAGCAGGACCGCTCGCACCCCCACTCCGAACGACCCGCTCGCACGCGCTCCCACCCGCACCCGCATCCACGATCGGAGCAAGAGGGAGCCCAAGCCCTCTTGCCCGGCCGACTCCCCGACGTCCGATTCTTCTCCCCCCTCGGCAGGACCACTCGCACCCCCACCCCGAAGGACCGCCGACTCCCCGACAATATTGGGCCAGGAGGGAGCCCAAATCCTCCTGGCCACGGCGACCCCCTAACCCCACCCCGCACTACATTACGGGCAGGAGGGATCCCAGGCCCTCCTGCCCTCGACGCAAACCCCCTCCCCCCAACGACCGCCCCCCCCCCAAGAACCTCCGCCCGTCCCCCAGCCGACCCGCGACCCCCCTGGCCGACCCCCACGACACCCCCACCCGCCTTCCCCGTACTTTGTGTAGTTGGGCCAGAAGGGAGCCCAAACCCTCCTGGCCACGGCGACCCCCTAACCCCACCCCGCACTACATTACGGGCAGGAGGGATCCCAGGCCCTCCTGCCCTCGACGCAAACCCCCCTCCCTCCAACGACCGCCCCCCCCAAGAACCTCCGACCGACCCGCGACCCCCCTGGCCGACCCCCCCACCCCCCTTCCCCGTACCTTTGGAAGTTGGCCGGACAGACGGGAGCCAAACCCGCCTGTCCGGCAGGCAGCCAACGAAGGAATGAGGCCGGATTGGCCCATCCGTCCTAAAGCTCCGCCTACTGGTGGGGCCTAAGGCGCGTGGGCCAATCAGAATAGGCCCTGGAGCCTTAGGTCCCACCTGGGGGCGCGGCCTGAGACACATGGTCGGGTTTGGCCCATGTGCCTCAGGCCGCGCCCCCAGGTGGGACCTAAGGCTCCAGGGCCTATTCTGATTGGCCCACGCGCCTTAGGCCCCACCAATAGGCGGAGCTTTAGGACGGATGGGCCAATCCGGCCTCATTCCTTCGTTGGCTGCCTGCCGGACAGGCGGGTTTGGCTCCCGTCTGTCCGGCCAACTTCCAAAGGTACGGGGAAGGGGGGTGGGGGGGTCGGCCAGGGGGGTCGCGGGTCGGTCGGAGGTTCTTGGGGGGGGGCGGTCGTTGGAGGGGGGGGGGTTTGCGTCGGGGGCAGGAGGGCCTGGGATCCCTCCTGCCCGTAATGTAGTGCGGGGTGGGGTTAGGGGGTCGCCGTGGCCAGGAGGGTTTGGGCTCCCTTCTGGCCCAACTACATAAAGTACGGGGAAGGCGGGTGGGGGTGTCGTGGGGGTCGGCCAGGGGGGTCGCGGGTCGGCTGGGGGACGGGCGGAGGTTCTTGGGGGGGGGGGTCGTTGGGGGGGGGGGGTTTGCGTCGAGGGCAGGAGGGCCTGGGATCCCTCCTGCCCGTAATGTAGTGCGGGGTGGGGTTAGGGGGTCGCCGTGGCCAGGAGGATTTGGGCTCCCTCCTGGCCCAATATTGTCGGGGAGTCGGCGGTCCTTCGGGGTGGGGGTGCGAGTGGTCCTGCCGAGGGGGGAGAAGAATCGGACGTCGAGGGGGGGCATCAGGCTTTCAGGATGGGGACAGGACTTCAAGGGGGGACAGGCAGATCTTCAAGGGGGGACAGGCAGACCTTCAAGGGGGGACAGGACTTCAAGGGGGACAGGCACGGAGAGGCGGGGCAGTGCACCGAAAGTCAGGGCGGGTGAACGGTGAGTCGGGGCAACCAGAGGAGAGTCGGGGCAGTGCACCGAAAGTCAGGGTGAGTCGGGGCAACCAGAGGAGAGTCGGGGAGGGCGAAAGGAGAGTCGGGGAGAGCGAAAGGAGAGTCGGGGTGGCCAGAGGAGAGTCGGGCAGCATGCGCGTTATATGCCTGAGCGCGGTATAGAAAAGTTTTTGTACATATCATCGTGATTTCTGCGCGCTATACCCCTGTGCGCGTTTTACAATGGTGCGCGTTATATCCGCGAAAATACGGTACATGTAATATCAGCAAATGTAGCTGTATGTGCATATTTAGCTGTACGATGTTATAAAAGCAATCTAATCTAAGATTACAACCAGTGGTTAAATCTTCAAAATTATAGAAACATCCAGTATATCCACTGATTTTATCAGTGTTACCAAAACCCGTAAACTGTGTTAGTTTTTTAAAAATTTTAATATTTTAGTTTTATATTATTCTACTATTCTACAATTGGTGGAGAAAAAGCCTCAGAAATGAAGCAGAAGCACCATCTGGTGTCAGTATGCGATACCTCACAGTGCTCCTGATTTAATCATCGGCAAAAAACCACCAGCCTTCCTACATATCTAAAATATCCTTTCTTTTCTAATTTCTTTATTTTTTCTGTTATATATCTTATTTAAAAATGTTATATAGAAAGATTAAGCAGTGTGTAAACTTTCATACTGAATACCAAATAACCTTCTTTGACTGCATACATTCTTACAACTCGTGCCTTTTCAAATCATGCTTTTCAGTTATTTTACAGCACACAGTGTGTTCAGTAGCACTTCCACTACAAGAAACGGCAGTCAAAATAAAGGAAATTTTTCATTTACCTTAAATATGTCATCGTCTTACATATCCATTTCAACAGTTTTATAGTTTTTTCAATTCTTTCAGTTTGCTCTTCACATTCACCACATTCATTAACAGCAAATGGTGTTAAGCCGCTACACTGCCACCAACATGGGAAATGTCAGCAGTTTGAATGCTGGAACAAAGCAAGACGAAAAAAGCCATATTGATGAATATACCCTGATGCAGCGGTAAAAGCAAGAACTACTGCGAAACGCTGGCCGCTTTGGTGGCAGTGTAGCAGCTAACACCATTTGCTGGTTGATGAATGTGTATGCTGTAAAAGAACTGAAAAGCATGTATGGTCTATCTAATCTTCCCAAGAATTTGACAATGGTATACTCGGGGGTAGGGAACTCCGGTCGAGAGCCGTATTCCAGTCGGGTTTTCAGGATTTCCCCAATGAATATGCATGAGATCTATTTGCATGCACTGCTTTCAATGCATATTCATTGAGGAAATCCTGAAAACCCGACTGGACTATGGCTCTCGAGGACCGGAGTTCCCTACCCCTGGTATAGCTTAATCGTACAATGTTATGTGAAGTCAACACACAAAACAATGTGCAATTATATCCATTACTATACTATACTAAATTACAGGATGGGATACTTTAGGAGTCTTTCCCAGAATTAAGTTATAAATGCATATGTACAGATCACAGAAGTCTCTGTGTGACACATACCTATACCAAATATACTCTTATTAAAATGTACTCTATTACAGAGTCAAGACAAACTACATTAACAACAACAAAAAAGACGACCCTGTTAACAGAATGGAAATTGCATTTTGTGAATACTACTCTTGGGTCATTTGCTTTTCAATGGATTACATACCCACTTAGATGGAGTAGTGATTCTAGCCACCAGAAGGAAATAATTAGAGTGTCATAGGAAGAATTCTAGTTGAGGAAGCAGGAACATCTTGAAGTGGTGTAAAGTTACATCTGGAGAACTCTACACCACTGCATATTTGTGCAGAACTCTGCAATTGCCACAACAAATTCTTCAAAGGGAGCAGGAGGCAATTCCATCATTATCTGCCCTGCCCCTCCGCCTATGGTACACATACCCCACGCTTGACCTCTGCCCCAGGTAAGACAGACTAACATCTTCCTCTACATCTACTTACCACTAAACTCTGGAGTCAAATTTGCACAAGAGGAGGAATGCAGCTGTATATTAGACCATGTCCTTCTTCCCTGCCACTACAGGCAGACTGCTACACATACAAGGCCAAAATTGAACTAAGAGGCTCGACTTTGTCCCAAGTAGCTCAAATTCTGCAGCTAGACACAAGAAGCAGAAGAGAAAGAGGACAAGGACATGGCCTGACATGCAGCTGTTTTTCTCCTCCTTCAATTGTGTAGAATAGACTCCAGAGATGAGAGGTAAGTAGGAGAATGAAAAAATTAAAGGAGTACCTCGAGTTGAGGTGGTTGAGTGTGTGTGTGATGGGGGGAGAGAAAGCTGAAATGGGAAGGGGCCAGCTAGGCATATAAGAAAAGGTGGGGAAGACCAAGCTCTATGTGTGGGTCTTGGGAGAGGGGGAGAAAAAAACCTGAGAAACAAAATGGGGGTAGCTGAGAGAGACTTATAGTGGGGAAAGGGAGGTTGAAAGAAAGGGGGGGGGAACTTGAGAAACAGGGTGAGTGCCAGGGCAGGGAGTTGATAAAGTACAGAGAAGGTAGAGATTATGAGTGGCCATTTCAGATACAGCTGCTGGATGTATACACAAGCAGAGGATTTGAGGAAGAGCTGCGAGGGGTCTGTTCTGGTGGAGAGGGAAGGAAAGTGAGAAAGAGCTATGGGTGTGTATATAGGGGATTGAAAAAGAAACTATAGGGATGTATGTGCCAAAAGGGTTCTGAGAAAGAGAGAAATGAACAAAGCACCAAAGGGTGTTACAGAGAGAGGAAGAGGCAGAGAGAAAACTGGAGGGGTGATCAACACGGAGAAGAAGAGAAAATTGGGAGCTGAACCTGCTAGAAAGGCAGGAGAAGAGAGCGGGACCGCAGAAGACAAATATGAATATGGATGGAGACGTGCTAGACCCCAATTGATTTTCAGAGGGTTGCTATCATGAGTAGCTAGCAAGGTAGACAAAGCAATGGGGCCAGATGGTGTACATCCGAGGGTGCTGAAGGAATTTAGGGAAGTTCTGGTGGCTTCACTGACTGACTTTCTCAATGAGTCTCGCCTAGAGTCAGGACTGGCACCGGAGGACTGGAGAAGGGCGGATGTGGTCCCTCTCTACAAAAGTGGAGGTAAGAAAGAAGTAGGGAATTACAGGTCAGTAAGTCTGATTTCTGCGGTAAGCAAATTAATGGAAACACTTTTAAAACAGAGAATGGTGAAGTTTCTGGAATCCTGTGATTATAGGACCGTAGGCAACATGGATTCACTAGAGATAGGTCTTGTCAGACAAATCTGATTAATTTCTTTGACTGGGTGACCAGAGAATTGGATAGAGGGAGTGCGATAGATGTGGTGTATTTAGATTTTAGCAAAGCCTTTGACAGTGTTCTACACAGGAGTCTAATAAATAAACTGAGTGCCATCGGGATAGGGCCCAAAGTGACAGACTGGGTTAAGAACTGGTTGAGTGGAAGGCAACAGAGGGTAGCGATCAATGGAGATCGCTCTGAGGAAAAGGATGTTACCAGTGGTGTGCCTCAATGGTCTGTTCTTGGACCTGTTCTTTTAACATTTTTATAAACGATATTGCTGAAGGGCTTTTGGGTAAAGATTTGCCTCTTTGCAGATGATACCAAAATCTGCAATAGAGTAGAAACCCAGGATGGTGTGAACAACATGAAGATCTTGCAAAGCATGAAGAATGGTCTGAAATTTAGCAGCTAAAAAAATGCAAGGTCATGTATTTGGGCTGCAAAAACCCAAGGGAACGGTACAGTTTAGGGGGTGACAAACAATATGTGCATAACTGAAGAGCGGGACTTAGGTGTGATTGCATGTGATAATCTTAAGGTGGCCAAACAGGTTGAAATGGCAATGGCAAAAGCTACAAGGATGCTAGGGTGCATAGGGAAAGGTATAGCCAGTAGGAAAAAGGAGGTATTGATGCTCCTGTATAAGACTTTGGTGAGACCTCATTGAGAATATTGTATACAATTCTGGAGGCTGCACCTTCAAAAAGATATAAAAAGGATGGAGTCGGTCCAGAGGAAGGCTACTAAAATGGTGCATGGTCTTCATCATAAGGCTTATGGGGACAGACTTAACTATCTCAATCTGTATACTTTGGAGGAAAGGCGGGAGAGGGGAGATATGATACAAGATGTTTAAATACCTACATGATGTAAATGCACATGAGTCGAGTCTCTTTCATTTGAAAGGAAGCTCTAGAATGAGAGGGCATAGGATGAAGTTAAGAGGCAATAGGCTCAAGAGTAATCTAAGGAAATACTTTTTTACAGAAAGGGTGGTAGCTGCATGGAACAGTCTCCCGGAAGAGGCAGTGGAGGCAGAGACGGTGTCTGAATTCAAGGAAGCATGGGATAGGCACGTGGGATCTCTTACAGAGAGGAAGAGATAATGGTTACTTCAGATGGGCAGACTGGATGGATCATTTGGTCTTTATCTGTGAGCAGTGGCGTACCTAGGGGGGGGGCGGGCCGCCCCGGGTACCAGCCCTAAGGGGGTGTTCCCGGCCTTGCCGTTCAGTCCCCCGCCACCCCCGAAGGACCGCTCGCCCCCCTGGCCTCCCCGCACCACCTATGAACAGCCGCAGCAGGATCGCGAAGTCAGCGTCAGCATCCCTGCGCTGCTTCCTACGACGCGATCCCGCCCCTCCTCTGACGTCAGAGGAGGGGCGGGACCGTGGCGCAGGAAGCAGCAGGGATCGCTGACGCTGACTTCGCGATCCTGCTGCGGCTGTTCATAGGTGGTGCGGGGAGGCCAGGGGGGCGAGCGGTCCTTCGGGGGTGGCGGGGGACTGAACGGCAAGGCCGGGAACACCCCCTTAGGGCTGGTACCCGACGCTGACTTCGCGATCCTGCTGCGGCTGTTCATAGGTGGTGCGGGGAGGCCAGGGGGGCGAGCGGTCCTTCGGGGTGGGTCGGGGCATCAGGCCTTCAGGGTGGGGCGGGCGGGCAGGCAAGCAGGCTTTCAAGGGGGAGGGGGTGACAGGCAGGCAGGCAGGCCTTCAAGGGGGGACAGGCCTTCGGGGGGGGGTGCAGACATTCAAGGGGTGCAGGCCTTCAAGGGGGGCAGGCAGGCCTTCAGGGGGGTGCAGACCTTCGGGGGGGGTGTAGGCCTTTGGGGGGGTGCAGACCTTCAAGGGGGTGCAGGCCTTCAAGGGGGGAAAGGCAGGCAGGCCTTAAAGGGGGGACAGGCCTACAAGGGGGTGGGACAGGCCTTCAAGGGGGGGACAGGCCTTCGGGGGGGTGCAGACCTTCAAGGGAGTGCAGGCCTTCGGGGGGGGGGGGTGCAGTCCTTCAGGGGTGGGGTTTAGGCCTTCAGAGGGGGACAGACCTTCGGGTGGGAGGTAAAGTCCTTCGGGGGGTGCAGGTCTTCAGGGGTGGGGTGTAGCCCTTCGGAGGGGGGACAGACCTTCGGGGGAGGGGGGGTCCTGGTGTAAAAGTACACAGAGGGAGAGAGGGAAGGGGGGGTTCAAAGATACATGCATATGCCAGACTTTGGGGGTTAGAAATAATGGGTCTAAAAACAGAGGAGTGGGAGAGAGATGGTGCATAATGGGATTTAGGGAGGGAAGGAACAGAAAGGGAGAGAACTTGGAAACAGGGGATGGTGTGGAGGGGGGATAGAGATACTGGATAGGAGGATAGTTGGGAACAGAAAGGGAGAGATGGTGGATCCTGGGGTGGTGGGGAGTTGAGAAAAGGTGAATCTGTGGATGGAGACAAAAAAAAGGAAAGATGCCAGATCTCCGGGAGAGGGAAGGGAAACAGAAGGGGAGAACAGAGATGGCAGACGGATGGTTAGCACGGAGAAAGGAGACCCTGGCAAGCAAGACAACAAGAGCCTGGGACCAACAAGATTTGAATATTGATCAGAGAACAAAAGGTAGAAAAAATAATTTTATTTTCTGTTTTGTGATTACAATATGTTAGATTTGAAAAGTGTACATGAGACAGCTTGAAATGGGAACTTTTCTATTTTTGTGAATGGCAAGGCTGAGTTCAGTTAAAATATATGCTTTATAAGAAAATATAATAATGTGTTTTATAAAGTTTATAAGCATTGCTGGCATACTCGGTGAGGTGTTCCTAGTGTTGGTGGTGGTGGTAGCATGTCAGTGTGTTGAGAGGAAGAGGTAGTCTGGGAAATTCTGCTGAGCAAACTCTGGGCCCATTTCCACCCCCAGTTAGTCCACTCCACTCAACTGGTTCACACACTGAGTGGGTCTTTGGGTGTTATTTCTGGGTAGTTGTTTTAGAATCTCTTCCAGTGGTTTGTCAGTATCTCCTTCTGGTCCAAGGAAGGAAACTTTGTCAACCTTAGCATTGACCTTCAGAATATGTTTGTAACAGCGCTGCTTGTGTGGCATTAGGCTATGTAGTGATCGAAAGAAAAAAACAGACCTTTGCACATTTTTGCACTATATGGTGGGTGTATGAGGAGATTCATTTCCTGCACAGTTAAGTCCATTTTTTCTACTGAATAATAGTATAGGTACAATGAAAGTAAATAGCAAAAATGTTTGAGTAGATAATTAAGGAAATCTTTTTCATATTGCTTGCTTATGGACTGGGAAAAAAGACTGTTCAAGCAAATGTCTCCAGAACTGCTTTAATGGAAAAATGTGATTTTTTTTTTTTTTAAGTACTTTGTGAAATTTATTGTTGTTGTGAAATTTATTGTTATACTTTGTTTAAACTTAAAAAGCGGTGTCATTAACAGTGAATCTAATCGAAAAATCGATTCAACAGGGTGAATCGGATCGAATGAAATATTTTTCTCTGAATCGGGCAGCACTATTGGCTACCATGAGAATGGGCTACTGGGCATGATGGACCATTGGTGTGACCCAGTTAGGCTATTCTTATGTTATGTTCTCATCTGTAGGGGCCTTTGTTTTCACTTCTTATTTTAATGTATTTTTTTCCTGGGAACTTATCAGTGTTTTTTTATAATGGGAACAAAAATGGAAGAGAATTAATGTGTGTGGAATGGGGGGGTAACTAATTTCTTCAGCTAAATAATTCAATCCACTTCAAACAGACATAGGAGAACTCACGCACCATTCACACACCCTCCAACCAAAAACGTCAAAAGAAAAAAACTGTTCGACAACCTCCTAGCCATTCGAGCTGCAACACTTGACCCCCAACTCTACAACCTATTGACCTCGACCACAAACTACAAAACCTTAAAAAAAGAAATAAAAACCCTTCTATTAAAAAAACACATAAAACCAAACTAACATAATCAGAACTGTCCCAAGCATCACCTGCAACTACTCCATATGTACTTCTGATGTCATGACAATTCAGACATAATTTATGTTATGTTATGTTTGGAATAATGGTTACATAAATGAGGTTCAATAAAAGAAAATTTTCTGTGGGAGCATTTGTTGGAACTTCTGTTATCCTGATTTCTTCTATCTGTGGGCTTTCTTTAGCTAACCTACTTATCTGGGGCTTTCCACTTCTGCAGCTGCCCTTTTCACGGTCCACTTTGCGCTTGCACTCTCTGGGGAGGGGGGGTTGGGTCTGGGCTTGGTGGGGTAGGTGTGTCTGGTAGTTTTGTCTGGGTGGTGGCTGGGTGTTTCTTGGGTGCTTGTTGTGCGGATTGGTGTGTCTGGTGAGCGGTCTGGGTGTTGTTGCTTGTGGGGGTTTTTTTCATTATAAAATATGGCTGAGGGTCTAGTCCGGCTTATTATTCTTGTGGGTTCTGGGGTGGGATTTGTTTGCTTGCCCCAAGTTTTGGCCTTTTGTTGTGTATTGCTATGCCTCTCATTGGCAATTTTCTCTTGGGAGAGGCTTGTTCATGCTTGTTGTTGCTGTTACTCTCATTCTGTGTTCTTTTTGATAATGTATAAGTTTCTGTACAGACCATGGTTGCTTGTCTGGACCTTTTGCCATTCTCAATAAAAATACTTTGGAAAAAAAAAAAAAAAAAAAAAAGAAAATTTTCACTGCCTGTTTCTATTCTGACCATTTATTCCATTTCATGGTTATTGCAAAAAAAAAAAAAAAAAAAAATTTTACATGAGGGGGGGGGGTGTCAAAAAATGATGGGCCCCGGGTGCCACATACCCTAGGTACGCCACTGTCTGTGAGCATGTTTCTATCATGTCTAGGAAGGGATTTCAAGCTAAACTGGAGAGTGAGATTGCCGGAGGGGGAGGATTGAACCTGAGGAGTGAGAAGCTGGGTCTTTATCAAAGGGGAATTCTACACAAAAACTTACAAATAAAGAATACAAAATTTTGCAGTTTAAAAATAAAAATATATTGTGTGCAGAATTATCCCAAAAGTAATAAGGGTATTTTGGGACACATCCAATGTATACTAAACTACTGTTCAGAGCCTCTATAAGATAGTATAATCCCAAGTATATTACAAAATTCCACTGATAATAATCCTTTTAACAGTAATCCGCAGCTTCTGGCCAGATCTCATTAGGAAGGATCATTTTTCTCACAAGCTTTCCCTTAATCTGTCTGCTGTCTGTAATGAAACACATCTTTTTGCTTTAACCTAGAAAATAACTGTTCCTATCTTTGTCCCTCCTTTTTTTATGGACCCAGTAATTCAAGCCTACTTCCATTTCCTTCCAACTAGGGCAGGGCTGATCAATTTTTGTGGCTCTGACCCCATGATCACAGTTAAATAAAAAAACAAACAAAAAAAAAACAAAAAAAAAACTGTGTGATCCCCTCCCCATGACATTTCAGAAAAATGATGCACCTGCAAAGAGTCAACCAAGATTGTAAACCCCAACCCCTGACCTCTCAAGTACTGTCCCCCATCCCCACTTGGGCTACTTCAATTGCAATCCTAGATCAGAAGACATGAAGCATGGTTCCCTTTGGAACCTAAAAACCATAAGTCTTTAATCAGACATCTAGGTACGTATCACCCATGTAACACAACTAATATAGATCTTGTACATTAAGACTGCCTATTTATTAAGAGCACAGTTAGAGCCAGCAATCTCTTTTACTTGGATTGTTCCCTTCTTTTTAGACACTTTTATTGAAACATAGAAACATAGAAATAGACGGCAGATAAGGGCCCACGGCCCATCTAGTCTGCCCACCTTAATGTCCCTCCCCTAACTTTGCCCTGTGAATAGATCCCATGTGCCGATCCCATTTGGCCTTAAAATCAGGCACGCTGCTGGCCTCAATCACCTGTAGTGGAAGACTATTCCAGCGATCAACCACTCTTTCAGTGAAAAAGAATTTCCTGGTGTCACCTCGTAGTTTCCCGCCCCTGATTTTCAACGGATGCCCTCTTGTTGTCGTGGGACCCTTGAAAAAGAAGATATCTTCCTCCGCCTCGATGCGGCCCGTAAGATACTTGAACGTCTCGATCATGTCCCCCCTCTCTCTGCGCTCCTCGAGCGAGTATAGCTGTAATTTGTCAAGCCGTTTTTCGTATGGTAGATCTTTGAGTCCCGAGACCATCCGGGTGGCCATTCTTTGCACCGACTCCAGTCTCAGCACATCCTTGCGATAATGCAGCCTCCAGAATTGCACACAGTATTCCAGGTGGGGCCTCACCATGGATCTATACAATGGCATAATGACTTCCGCCTTATGACTGACGAAACCCCTTCGTATGCAGCCCATGATTTGTCTTGCCTTGGACGAAGCCTGCTCCACTTGATTGGCAGACTTCATGTCCTCACTGACGATTACCCCCAAGTCTCGTTCTGCTACCGTTTTTGCTAGGATCTCGCCATTAAGGGTATAAGACTTGCATGGATTCTGGCTGCCCAGGTGCATAACTTTGCATTTTTTGGCATTGAAGTTGAGTTGCCATGTCCTAGACCATCGCTCCAGTAGGAGTAGGTCGTGCATCATGTTGTCGGGCACTGAATCTTCGTCTGTTGTGCATTTGCCCACTACATTACTCAGTTTGGCGTCATCGGCGAATAATGTTATTTTACCTCGAAGCCCTTCTGCCAAGTCTCTTATAAAGATGTTGAATAGGATTGGGCCCAAGACTGAGCCCTGTGGTACTCCACTAATCACCTCCGTCATTTCGGAGGGGGTGCCGTTCACCACCACCCTTTGGAGCCTACCTCCAAGCCAGCTCCCAACCCATTTCGTCAATGTGTTACCTAATCCTATAGAACTCTTCTTGCTCAGTAACCTGCGGTGTGGTACGCTATCGAATGCTTTGCTAAAGTCCAGGTACACGATGTCCAGGGACTCCCCAATATCCAGCTTCCCCGTTACCCAGCCAAAGAAGCTGATCAGGTTGGATTGGCAGGATCTCCCCTTAGTAAATCCATGTTGTCGGGGATCCCGTAGATTCTCCTCATCCAGGATCTTATCTAATTGGTGTTTGATTAGAGTTTCCATTAGTTTGCTCACTATCGATGTTAGACTCACTGGTCTGTAGTTTGCTGTCTCCATCTTTGAGCCTTTCTTGTGGAGTGGAATGACGTTAGCCGTCCTCCAGTCCAACGGGACGCTGCCTGTACTAAGGGAGAGGTTGAAGAGCGCGGACAGTGGCTCCGCCAAGACATCACTCAGCTCCCTAAGCACACTGGGGTGCAGGTTGTCCGGCCCCATTGCTTTGTTAACCTTGAGCTTTGACAGCTCACCGTAGACACTGCTGGGCGTAAACTCAAAGTTACTAAACGGGTCAACTGAGCCAACCCTTGTCTGTAGCTGAGGGTCGAGCCCTGGCGCTTCTCGGGTAAAGACTGAGCAGAAGTATTCATTTAATAGCTGGGCTTTTTCCGAATCCTTTTCCACATAGTCTCCGTCTGGTTTCCTAAGACGTACAATCCCGCCTGAGTTTTTTCTTCTATCACTGATATACCTGAAGAAGGATTTATCTCCCTTCTGGATGTTCTTTGCTAGAGACTCCTCCATGAGGAATTTAGCCTCCCTGACTGCTGTTTTGACGGCTTTTGATTTGGCCAGGTAGTCTGCTCTAGAGTCCTGCTTCCCTGATTGTTTGTAAGAGATGAATGCTTTTTTCTTCTCCTTGATCAGGTCTGAGATCCCCGCAGTAAACCACTGTGGCTTATTGTTCCTTCGCCGTTTACTTACTGATTTTACATAGCGGTTTGTTGCTTCTTGTATGGTTGCTTTCAAAGTCGACCACATGTCTTCCACGTTATCGGTTTCTTCTTGGCTTTGTAGCGCCTGGTGAACAAAGTCTCCCATTTCTTTGAAATTTGTGTCCTTGAATTTGAGGACATTGGTTAGTGTAGTAGATTTATTGAAACCTTTCCTGATATTGAACCATACCATGTTGTGGTCACTGGAGGCCAATGTGTCGCCCACCGAGACCTCTGTGACACTTTCTCCATTGGTAAGTATCAGGTCCAGTATTGCCTGATCCCTTGTCGGTTCCAACACCAGTTGCCTGAGGCTTGCTCCTTTCATAGAGTTTAATAGCCTCCTGCTGCTGCCGGAAGCAGAGTTAAGTGTAACCCAATCCACATCAGGCATGTTGAAGTCACCTAGCAATACTGTGTCCCCACGCAAGGAGATATTTTCTATATCTTCGATTATTTCCATATCCAGGTCATCCTGTTGTCTTGGGGGTCTGTAAATTACGCCAAGATACAAGCATTTGTCCTTCCCTCTGGCCAAATTAACCCAAAGGGATTCCCCAGTATACTGGACATCTGAGATTCTCGTGACCTTAATGTCATCTTTAGTATATAATGCTACACCCCCTCCCTTCCTACCCTCTCTGTCCCGGCGAAGCAAGTTATAACCCGGTATGACCATGTCCCACCCGTGGGAGTCTGTGAGCCAGGTTTCGGATATCGCCACCACATCCAGGTCGGCATTCCTTATTTCTGTTTCCAATTCCAGGATCTTGTTTCCTAAACTGTGTGCGTTGACGTACATAGCCCTCCATGTTATATTTTTGTTATGTCTCAGTGGGGATATTCCTGTTTGAGCTATTTGAACACCTTTAGCATTGTTTGTGTTATTTGTGCTTTCCTGAGGCTCAGAACCACAATCTGTACTCCCCATATACCCAGAACTACAGTGGTTCTGAGCCCATAGTAAAATTATAAACGGGACATATGACACTCGTATTTCTATAGTCATAACAAAATGTAGCACTACCTGAGACAACAGCTTCTTTAATAGCTGAGCTATAGCTGGATCCTCAGGAGGAGGGCAATCAGGAAGAGTACCATTCCGCTTCTTCTGGCGCATCTGAAGATGCCTGAAAAGGCTTGAAATATCTTTTGAACGTAATGCATAATCGAATATGGAACGACTTATCGGCTCTTTTAGGACACTCAGCAGCACAATTTCCTTATCGATCTGCAATTTGAAGAATCATCAAGAAAAGCAAATAAAATCGGCTTAGCAGGTCATACACATGTATACATAGGATGAATGGACCACGTGTTACCTTTACTTTGTTACAGAAATATGTTATCCTGGAGTCCAGGAATGATTCTTATCAAATCATTCAAAATCACTTGTTAAACTTGACATCTTTTTAAAAAATTCCACGCGAGGGGGATAATAAGGATTAAGAATTAAGCAATGAAACTGTCTTTACTGGAGGGCTCTGTATTTCCACTAATAGGCTATAAGAGTCATAGACTTGCTTTACAATTTTGATTTACATATCTTGATACTCTCTCAATGCTTTCTTTGGAATGGTATATTGGTGTGCCAAAAGAAGAAAAAGAAAAGAAGAAGAGAAGTGATGACTATTCACGACAATATTTTGTCAATGGCCCCCATATTTTTATAAATTTAGTATATGTCCCTCTTTGTATTGCTATTGCTCATTCCATTTTAAATATATGACATAATGTATTCCACCAAAATGTATAACTAAGGTTACTGTGATTCTTCCAATTATTGGTTATGTGTTGGATGGTTTGGAGTAGGCTATACAATACAATACAAAATTGTAAAGCAAGTCTATGACTCTTATAACCTCAGAGCCCTCCAGTAAAGATAGTTCTATTGTTCATCACTTCTTCTCTTCTTCTTTTGGCACACCAAAGGGGATAGGGTGTTGGGTACAATTTTACATAATATGTTATAATATATTCTATAATATGTGTATATTCTGATTGAAAATATGATGAAGGTTGGGAGGTAGGGGGGTAAACGTATCACTAGATTTTTATGTAGTAGATATCAAAGTGCTATTGTGTAATAACTTGTTGAAATATATTATTTTGTGCACTTATTGTCAAATTTGAAAATGAATAAAGGAGGAAAAAAAAAAGGAATGGTATATTTTATAATTACATTACATTACATAACATTAGGGATTTCTATTCCGCCTGTGCCTTGCGGTTCTAGGCGGATTACAGTATAGAAAATATCTGGGACATTCCAGTAGAATTACATTTCAGGATAAGAGTAAGTTACAGGAACAGTAATGAGTTATGATCCTACAATTTCACAGAAGATAATACTTATTACAGAAGATAATACATATAACAGAAGATAATGCATTTTACAGAGGTAATACATGTCGACTCGATCGGTTAAATCGGGTGTAGTGTAGAAGAATTACAGTACATTCTAGATCACAGATAAAAAGATAATATAGGTGGGTGTTTCCGAAGTCGTTGATTGGGAGCTCATTGGGTGGTGGTTAGAGTGATGGGAGATATTTTTTGAACAGTAATGTTTTTATTTCTTTGCGGAACTCTTTTATGTCTGTTGTTTTGGTCAGTAATTTTGAGATGTCAGAGTCTATTTTAGCTGCCTGTGTCCCCAGAAGGTTGTCGTAAAGTTTCTTACGACTAGTACCGTTGAGTGGTGGGTAGGTGAAGAGGTTCTGTGTTCTCCTTCTTCTTGGTGGGAGGTAGTGGTGAAAACGGTTAATTAGGTAACTGGGTGCCGTGCCGTGGGTTACTTTGAAAATGAGACAGTAGAGTTTGAATTGTGTTCTTGCTTTTATTGGTAGCCAGTGGGATTCAAGGTATGCATTGGTAATGTGGTCGTGTTTGCTGAGTGAGTATATGAGTCTGAGGGCTGTGTTCTGGATGGTCTGTAGTTTTTTTATTGTGTTGGTCAGGCAAGGTAAGTAGAGGCTGTTGCAATAGTCTACAGTACTTAGCACAAGGGATTGGACAATGATCCTGAATTGCTCTTTGTTAAAGAATTTTCTGATTTTTCTTAGATTTCGCATTGTGAAGAATGCTTTTTGGGTGATTTTTTGGATTTGTGTTTGCATTGTGCAGCGTCTGTCTAAATGTATACCTAGGATTTTGAGGGCGCTCTGTATAGGGTACTTGATTGAGTTTACTTCCAGTTCTGTTAGGGATGGTTTTTTTGTCCTTCTCTAGTAGTAAGAATTTAGTTTTGTCAGAGTTCAGCTTCAACTTGTGATCTGTCATCCATTTTTCCACTGTTTCCAATGTAGTTTTCAGGCGTCCTGAGGAGATTGGGTCGTTTATGTCGAATGGGAGGAGGATGGTTATGTCGTTCGCATAGCTGAAAGAAGTAATATTTAGGGCATCCAGGGTGGTGTCTAGGGAAGCTATGAATAGGTTGAAAAGTGTGGGAGAGAGGGGAGAACCTTGTGGTACTCCGCATGGATTCGACCATGGTTTAGATAGAATGTCTTTTGATTTGACTCTGTATGTTCTAGTTTTAAGGAAGCCTTGGAACCAGTTATGAACTTTACCTGAGATTCCTATTGCGTCTAGTATTTGGAGAAGTATGGAGTGGTCCACCAGATCGAATGCAGCTGAGAGATCAAATTGAATGATTAGCAGTCTGTTTCCTTGGCTGAGGTGACTTCGAGCTATGTCTAGTAGAGTTACCAGAAGAGTTTCTGTACTGTGGTTGGTTCTGAATCCGGATTGGGATGGATGTAGGATGTTGTGGGCTTCTAGGTACATGGACAGTTGTTGTGCAACTAGTCCTTCTATTATTTTGATGTATGTTGGGATAGAAGCGATTGGTCTGTAATTTGATGGGTTATTTGTTGGACCTTTGGGGTCCTTCAGTATAGGCGTAATTATAATTTCTCCGAGGTCTGGTGGGAACTGGCCTTCCCTGAGTGTGGTTTGTAGCCATAATGTGTAGCTAGCTTTGAAGTTGGTGGAAGCAGTTGCTAGTAGGTATGGTGGGCAGTTATTCAGATCATATGATGATTTGCAATATTTTTTTGTATAGCCTGTCCAGTTCAGTCCACTGGGTTGTAGGGAAGTCAGTCCAGATCCTGTCTGCTGGTATTGCTTCATCTGTTGTGGGTTTTATTAGAATCTTGTCTATGTTGTTTTGTGGGTTAATGAATGTTGTTCTAATTGAGATGATTTTGTTTTTGAAGTGGTCTGCTAATTGAGAGGCTGTAGGTGTTAGGTTTTCCTGGGTGGCTAGACATGGTTTGGTGTCGGTAAGGTTTCTTACTAGGTTGAACAGTTTTTTTGTGTCTGGTTTGTCGGTGCCTATGAGGTTGGAGTAATAGTCTTTGCGTTTTTCCTTCAGTTTGATTTTGTATTGCTTGATTTGGATTTTCCATTCTGTTTTAGTAATATCTTGTTTCTGTTTTATCCATGCCCTTTCTAGTTGTCTACATTTCCTTTTTAGTTGTAGGAGTTCGGTGTCAAACCATTTATCTGATTGTCTATGTATTTTGTTTTTTGCTTTTAGTGGTGCTAGTTTGTTCAATGTCGATTCGCTGAGAGACCTCCAGGTGTTTATGAATTCGCTAGGGTTGCTGGAATCTATTGCTGGATCCACTGCGCTCCAGAATGTGTTGGGTTCGATTTTCTGCCTGGTCATAAAGCTTGTTTTGGGAGGAGTGGGTTTATTTTTGTTTTGCTCCCAGTTGATGGTGAAGTTGTATTTGTAGTGGTCCGACCATAGGGTGGGTTGCCAGGTGCCGTTGGTGATTTGTATGTTTTGTGGGTTGAGGTTTGGGGATGAGTATGCTGCTATATCGAGTTGATGACCTTTTTCGTGTGTTGGTTCCGGGTTGAGGATCTGGTACGATAGGGTACTGAGGTATGATATAATATCTACTACTTGTTTGGAGGTGTGGTCTTCTAGATGGAGGTTTAAATCACCAAGGATCAGATTATTTGTAGAGGAAAGAGAGTTCTGGAGGATGAACTCTTCTAGATCATGTTTAGTGATGTTCCATTTTCCTGGGGTGATGTAGCATAGAAGGCAATTTAGATTTCCTGTAAGGGTGGTGTCAGAGAGTTGGCAGGCTAGAAGGTCTAAATAGGGGGTGGAGTGCTTGGCTAGGACTTTGATGTTGAAGTTGTTTTTTTACTATGATTGCTAGCCCTCCTCCTTTTCTGTTGGCTCGGCATACTAGTTCAATTTTGTATCCTTTGGGACAGATTTCAATAATGTGAGGGTCTGTGTCGGATGTGAGCCAGGTTTCAGTGAGGAAGAGGCATCCTAGATCATCTTTGATTAGCCAGTCTTTGATTAGTTCTGTTTTTGGACCTACCGATCGTATATTTAAGTATGAACATGCTATTGGTGTGATTTTTGTGAGTGGGAAGGGGGTAGGAGCTATATTTGATAGTATTTTTTTTTATGTCTGAGGTCTTTGTGAGCTTATCTTGGCTTTTGTTGTATGTCTTTTTCCCCAGATTGTGGGTATGCTTGATTGGCTGGATGGTGAACAGAGGATCAAGGTTCTAGGGGTTTGGAGTTTCCTGGTTTGTAGAACGGATTTGTGTGGTACTGTAATGATTGGGATTGGCTGTGTGTGGTATCCAGCTATTTTCCATTTGTCTATGATGAGGGATAGCAGTAGTATGGCAAGGATGAGTTTGGGTGTGCTTGTATCCATTGTGTGAGTGGTTGAGAGAAGTTGTTGTGGGATTTGCTGGTACTTTGGAGGGACTCGGTATGTAGGCTGGTCGAGTTCCTGTTTGTAGTTGAGTCACCTAGTAATTGTATGTTTGGTTTTGGTAGTGATGTTCTAGAGTGATTTCCGGGTGGTGTTAGGTGGCTATTCTCTCTCACCTCTAGGTTAGCTGGTATTGGCAGTTTCTGTAATTCGGCAGTTGTCCCTGCAGTCGCTTCCCAAAGGCGCACGACAAAGGCGCGGTGCGCCGTTGGCGCTGGATCAAATTAAAAATGGTGTCCTCCTGCGGGATCGGGGGGGCGGAGCAGGGCTCCCACGCCGGCCCGGTCGAGCTGGTGTGTAGGGGCGCTGGGCGCCGGGTCTTGTTTTTTAAATGGTGTCCTCCTGCGGGATCGGGGGGGCGGAGCAGGGCTCCCACGCCGGCCCGGTCGAGCTGGTGTGTAGGGGCGCTGGGCGCCGGGTCTTGTTTTTTAAATGGTGTCCTCCTGCGGGATCGGGGGGGTGGAGCAGGGCTCCCACGCCGGCCCGGTCAAGCTGGTGTGTAGGGGCGCTGGGCGCCGGGTCTTGTTTTTTAAATGGTGTCCTCCTGCGGGATCGGGGGGGCGGAGCAGGGCTCCCACGCCGGCCCTGTCGAGCTGGTGTGTAGGGGCGCTGGGCGCCGGGTCTTGTTTTTTAAATGGTGTCCTCCTGCGGGATCGGGGGGGCGGAGCAGGGCTCCCACGCCGGCCCGGTCGAGCTGGTGTGTAGGGGCGCTGGGCGCCGGGTCTTGTTTTTTAAATGGTGTCCTCCTGCGGGATCGGGGGGGCGGAGCAGGGCTCCCACGCCGGCCCGGTCGAGCTGGTGTGTAGGGGCGCTGGGCGCCGGGTTATATCATAATGTATACATGATCTTTGTTATGGATGTTGTTCTACATTTTTTTTAGTGAATGAAACAGATTTAAACTAGGGGTAACATAACATAACATAGTAGATGATGAGAAGAGGGAAGGGAAATAGAGAGGGAAACTGAAATCGTAAAATCTTGAACAATTTGACTATCATTGACTCCTGAATTTTTATTGGTTTATGTTCAATAAAAATGTTTTTCGTATCATTTTTTAATCTAATTGTTACCTTGGTTATATTAATATTGCCATGATGTCAATGTATTTTGTAATTTCCTAGATATGGCTCATTATCTTTTGTTGTTATCTGCAATGAACCTATTGGCTTGTCGAAGAATACATGAATTTGCATTGTATTGTATTTTGTATATGATGGCCTTACCTGTATTACTGGTTGAGTGATGAATGAATGCAGATAGGGCATTAGCTTGCAGTACACATCAGCAATATTTAAATGTTGCGCTACCGCAGTGATAAATCCCACTGCTCCATAGCGTATCCAGAGGCTGGGGTGGCACAGAAAGGGAGCTGAAATACACAGTAACCCAGACACATTCACTTTTTATTCCCACTCTTATTTACAAAGGAAAACATTTGATACATGTAAATCACTCAACGGTGAAAGCAAGGAAGCAAATAGAGGAAGGGCCTCAACAATTACAACAACAGGTTCTTCAAAATACCAGCTCTTATACTAGAGGTAGGCAATTTCAGTTTGGAAGTCACAAGCTGGTTTAGTTTGTGTGATATTCACAATTAATACACATGAAATATGTTTCTCAGCAATCAAGGCAGTTCATGCAGAATCTCAAGATATGAATTATGCATAACATTGAGGTTTCGGGGAAAATCATTGACCCAGGACTGACTATAGCTCTCTCTCAGAGCCAGTTTAACTATTAGGGAAGACCAGACAGTTGCCTAGGGCAGCAAAGAGAAGCTCTAGTCAAAGCAAACTGATTGGTCCTGGCAGCTTTACAAACTCAAAGAACTATCAGCAATACTTTTACCTACAGAAAGGGTAGGCAATTTTCATGACATTACTTTTTACAACATTGTTGTAAATGATCACAATCCTTAAGCTTATTTATCAAAATTTTGCTGGGGAGGGGGAAGAAAGTGTGAGTAGACAGGTTAGGGACCTGAAAATTAAATGGCATTAAGTCCTGCTGCCTCTGTCATATATACCTTTCTAATATTGAGGGGAGGGGGCTAAGCGATATACATCTTTTATTAGAGAGTCACAGCTTCTGTAGGATTGTTTTATTTATTTATTTGATTTCTTACATATTTCCAGCAAGCCTGAAAGCAAACATCTGGTTTTATTTTTAACTCCTCTTCCTCAAGCCCACTCTTCAGTTTTTTGTGCTATGTGAATGCTTTACAACCAAAGATCATCAAAACAGTACTCCAATTCATCTAGTTCATGATAGCAAGAATGGACCGAGAAAAGATATCAAAAACTTTTTAAAAGCCTTATTTTTATCAATCTAAACCAGTGTCATAGAAAACATAGAAACATAGAAATAGACGGCAGATAAGGGCCACGGCCCATCTAGTCTGCCCACCCCTATGACCCTCCCCTACCTTTCTCTGTGAATAGATCCCACGTGTCTATCCCATTTGGCCTTAAAATCAGACATGCTGCTGGCCTCAATAACTTGAAGTGGAAGACTATTCCAGCGATCAACCACCCTTTCAGTGAAAAAGAATTTCCTGGTGTTCCCGTGCAGTTTCCCGCCCCTGATTTTCCACGGATGCCCCCTTGTTGCCGCGGGACCCTTGAAAAAGAAGATATCTTCTTCCACCTCGATGCGGCCCGTGAGATACTTGAATGTCTCGATCATTTCACCCCTCTCTCTGTGTTCCTCGAGTGAGTACAGCTGCAACTTATCCAGCCGTTCCTCGTACAGGAGACCCTTGAGTCCCGAGACCATCCGGGTGGCCATTCTCTGGACCGACTCCAGTCTCAGCACATCCTTACGGTAATGCGGCCTCCAGAATTGCACACAGTATTCCAGGTGGGGCCTCACCATGGATCTATACAATGGCATAATGACTTCAGGCTGACGAAACTCCTGCGTATGCAACCTATGATTTGCCTTGCCTTGGATGAAGCTTGCTCCACTTGATTTAGTCAAGATGAATAGAACGGGGTAATCAGTTCAAGCGAAAATAACTTGAAGGAGAGTGACTAAAAAATCAATGCACAAATAGAAAAGTCACTACTTATCACAATTACAATTACAATGATATAACTGTATTGTTCATGTGGCATTCAATAGAACTCTGCTCAGAGACATGAAGGCAATTTGTTCTGCCTCACCACCCAATCATTGCAGTGTTCTAAAAATGTATAGCTTTGCTTTCACTACTAAATAGCTAGCTGATACAGCTATGCTAAGCTTTTCATTCAAGTTGTAAATATATGAAAAATGATTTGAAAAACTTAACTTTACAATGTGGCTGGTTCCGACGTGCCACGTTTCGACTCTGCGTCAGGGAACCGGCAGCAAGAACAATTTACAAGTAGGAGGTGAAAGCTCTGAAAAAAACCCCGACATTACTGCTTTATATACTAACATCCCACAGGAAGCAGCTATTATGATTATACAGCACCATCTACACAAAATGGAATTATCTGCAAAACATATTGACTTTTTGGTGACTATTGCCCACATTGCACTAAGTAAAAATTATTTCGAATTTGACAACCAATTCTTTTTACAAATTCGAGGCACAGCTACGGGAGCCAAGATGGCCCCTACTGTGGCATGTCTGTATGTGGCTTTTTTTGAAGAACAACATCTTTATCCCTCTGCTCATTTTTCTAAATTGCTGAAATTTATCCAGCCGTTGTGTGCTCCACTTGATTGGCAGTCTTCATGTTCTCACTGACGATCACCCCTAAGTCTCATTTGCTTCAGTTTTTGTTAGGATCTCGCCATTAAGGGTGTAAGTCTTGCATGGATTTTGGCTGCCCAGGTGCATGACGTTGCATTTTTTGGCATTGAAGCTAAGTTGCCAGGACCTAGACCAGCGCTCCAGTAGGAGTAGGTCCTGCATCATGTTGTCGGACATTGAATTTATGTCTGTTGTGCTTTTGCCCACTACATTGCTTGGTTTGGCGTCATCGGCAAATAATGTTATTTTACCTCGCAGCCTTTCTGCCAAGTCTCTTATAAAGATGTTGAATAGGATCGGGCCCATGACCGAGCCCTGCGGCACTCCACCGATTACCTCCGTCATTTCGGAGGGGGTGCCGTTCACCACTACCCTCTGAAGCCTACCTCCAAGCCAGTTCCCAACCCATTTCGTCAATGTGTCGCCCAATCCTATAGAACTCATCTTGCTCAGCAACCTGCGGTGAGGTACGCTATCGAATGCTTTACTGAAGTCCATACAATGTCCAGGGACTCCCTAACATCCAGCTTCCTCGTCACCCAGTCAAAGAAGCTGATCAGGTTGGATTGGCAGGATCTCCCCTTAGTAAATCCATGTTGACGGGGATCCTGTAGATTCTCCTCGTTCAGGATCATATCCAATTGGCGTTTGATTAGAGTTTCCATTAGTTTGCACACTATTGATGTGAGACTCACCGGTTTGTAGTTTGCTGTCTCCATCTTGGAGCCTTTCTTGTGGAGTGGAATGACATTAGCCGTCTTCCAGTCCAACGGGACATTACCTGTACTAAGGGAGAGACTGAAGAGCGCGGATAGCAGTTCCGCCAAGACATCACACAACTCCCTGAGCACCCTGGGGTGTAGGTTGTCAGGCCCCATTGCCTTGTTAACCTTAAGCTTTGACAGCTCGCAGTAGACACCGCTGGGTGTAAACTCGAAATTACTAAACGGGTCATTTGCGTCAACCCTTATCTGTAGCTGAGGGCCGAGTCCTGGCGCCCGCAGGTGAAGACTGAGCAGAAGTATTCATTTAACAGTTGGGCTTTTTCCAAGTCCGCTTCTACATAGTCTCTGTCTGGTTTCCTAAGACGTACTATCCCGCCTGAGTTCTTATTTCTGTCACTGATATACCTGAAGAAGGATTTATCTCCTTTTGGATGTTCTTCGCTAGAGACTCCTCCATGCGGAATTTGGCCTCCCTAACTGCTGTTTTGATGGCTTTTGACTTGGCCAGATAGACTTCCCTAGAGTCCTGTTTCCCTGATTGTTTGTAAGAGATGAATGCTTTTTTCTTCTCCTTGATGAGGTCCGAAATCTCCGCAGAGAACCACTGTGGCTTATTGTTCCTTCGCCGTTTTCTTACTGATTTAACATAGCGGTTTGTTGCTTCTTGTATGGTGGTTTTCAAAGTCGACCACATTTCTTCCACGTTATCGGTTTCTGCTTGGCTTTGTAGCGCCTGGTGAACGAAGTCTCCCATTTCTTTGAAGTTTGTGTCCTTGAATTTGAGGACCTTGATCAGTGTAGTAGATTTAGTGAAACCTTTCCTGAGATTGAACCGTACCATGTTGTGGTCACTGGAGGCCAATGTGTCGCCCACCGAGACCTCTGTGACACTTTCTCCATTGGTAAGTATCAGGTCCAGTATTCCCTGATCCCTTGTTGGTTCCAACACCAGTTGCCTAAGTCTTGCTCCCTTCATAGAGTTTAATAGCCTCCTGCTGCTGCCGGAAGCAGAGGAAAGTGTGTCCCAATCCACATCAGGTATGTTGAAGTCACCTAACAATACTGTGTCCCCACGCAAGGTGATATTCTCTATATCTCCGATTAATTCCATATCTAAGTCATCCTGTTGTCTTGGGGATCTGTATAATATGCCAAGATACAGGCATTTGTCCTTCCCTCTGGCCAAATTTACCCAAAGGGATTCCCCAGTGTAGTGGACATCTGTGACTCTGGTGACCTTAATGTCATCTTTAGTATATAATGCTACACCTCCTCCCATTTTGCCCTCCCTGTCCCGGCGAAGCAAGTTGTAACCCGGTATAACCATGTCCCACCCGTGGGAGTCCGTGAGCCAGGTCTCAGATATCGCCACCACATCCAGGTCAGCATTCCTCATTTCTGTTTCTAATTCCAGGATCTTGTTTCCCAGACTGTGGGCGTTTACGTACATAGCCCTCCATGTTGTATGTTTGTTACATCTCAGTGGGGATGTTCCCGCTTGAGCTACTTGGACACCTTTAGCATTATTCGCATGTTTTGTACTTTCCCTAGACCCAGAGTTACAACGTGCACCTATCCCGGACTCCCCAGACCCAGAACTATCGTGTGTTCCTATCCCAGACTCGGAAATGTGTGTACCCTGTGGGAGTATTCCCGCTTGGGCTACTTGAACTCCTTTAGTACAATCTGCAATGTGTGTTCTCTCGCTGGACCCAGAATTACAATGTGTACTCCCCCTAGACCCAAAATTACAATGTGTACTCCCTTTAGACCCAGAATTATAATGTGAGCCAACCCCAGACTCGAAAGTGTGTATACTATCCCCTGACCCAGATCGGTGTTTACTTACCTTAGTCTCAAAAAAGTATTGGCAGCTTAGCTCGCCAGGTAGGTTGTTTGTGCCTGTACCCTCCCCCAACTTACATAGTTTAAAGCCCTGTGTAGTAGGCGGGCTAGACGGTGTCCAAGGACGTTCTTCCCTCTTCTGGTCAGGTGTAACCCGTCTGGTCCCTGTAGTCCTTGCAATGCCTCTCCATGGTGCAAGAACCCAAAGTTCATCTCCTTGCACCATCCCTGCAGCCAGTCGTTTGCCCTCTGGATGTGATCCTCCCTGGCACTGCCCTTGCCCCTTACTGGGAGGATCGAGGAGAAGACCACTTGCGCATCCATCCTCCTCAGCTTCTCACCCAGGGCTCTGAAGTCTTCAGGTATGCTCTCCGGGGTGCTCCTGGCGGTGTTGTTGGTTCCGACGTGGATGAGAATCATGGGGAAGTGGTCATGGGGCTTGATGAGTCTGTCCAGGCAAGCAGTTACATCCCGGATCCTGGCCCCTGGCAAACAACAGACCTCTCTTGATTGCAGGTCTGATCTACAAATTGGACCCTCGGTGCCCCTCAGCAGCGAATCCCCGATGACCACCACTCTGCGCTTCTTAGGGGTGGGCCGATCTGTTGACTCCGGAACTGGAACCGTCTGCTGAACAACTTCCTGTTCCTCGTTGTCAGGACCTTCCTGTAGCAGCTGGTATCTGTTCCTCAGGGTGATTTGTGGTGTCGATGTAGAGCCGCCCTGTATGTGAGAGAAAGAGACAAAATAAGGTCTTCTGCGTTTTCCTGTGGAGGAAGTCACCAGCTGCCAGGAATCAGTGTCCCCAGCCACTTCCTGTATTCCGACAGTTGGTCTCAAGTTTGCAGGTTTGGATGCTTTGGGTGTCTCTAGGATGGTCTTGTCAGGTTCCTGTTCGGCGATCTGAGACAGCTCCTGGATGACTTCGTCGATGAAGGTCTCGTCGTCTCGGATACATCTTAAGCGCTGAACCTCCTCTCTCAGGCTCCTCAGCTCTAGTAAAAGGCTTTCATCTGGCTGATCCATTCCTTCCGTCTGTGTGGAGACTGTAGACATCTTTGAGGGGATGGCCTCGGTCTGTACAGAGACCCTGCCCTCCGTCCTGGCGTCCCTTCCATCTGTACGAAGACCGTAGCCATCCCCTGGGTACTTTCGGTGACTGGACTGCCTGTCTTGATAGAAGTCTTGCTGCTTCTAGTTCTACCTGCCATTTACAAAAAGTTGGGGTTTTTTTTAAAATATTTGTTAGGATGGGGGCTGTTAGGTTTTGTCAGAAAGTGTTGAGGTTGGAGGGATAGAGGTAGCTAGTTAGTTCTTAGTCTGGGAGATAGAGTAGTTAGTTAATTGTCAGTTAAGATTGCCTGCTTGTTAGTGTGCTAGTGAGGTCAGTCTGATTAAATGTTAGAGGACAGTGTGGTCTGCCTGTTAAAATGGTTTGGGGATAGAGTGATTGGTGTGGTCCGCCTGTTAAGTGTGAAAGGTTTAGTTGCTTGTTGGTTAGGTAGAAAGTAGAAAGTTGAAAGACTTGGAAGAAAGTTGAAGAAAGACTAAAGTCAATTGGTTAATTAGCTAGTTGTAGAAGTTAACCCTTTCAGGACCATAAGGATCGTAGGCCAATTTTTGTGGTTTTGATGACATTTTTATGGTAAAAAGGGCTTGCAGATGCCAAAAAATTGATTTTTTTTGTGAAATATCATTATTTTTAAAAAAAAAAAAATCATACTTCTGGCTTATGGACAGTGTGGCAAGTGAATCTTCTCGTCAATCTGGCAACGACGCTAATAAATGAATGTCGGAACCAGTTTGTTTACATAAAGGCAGTATCATATGGAATCCGTACATATCAAATTTAGAACTGTAGACTATCCCAATCAAAATTTATAGGATTTTAAAGTTATGGGACAAATATGTCCCTTGGTCCTGAAAGGGTTAAGAGACCGGCTAAAGTTGATAGCCCTTCCTTGATGCCCTTCCTGAGGCCATTCGCAAAGGCGCTCTCGCTAAGGCGAGCGCCTTTGCCGCTCGCCGAACGGCTGCGCGCCGTTGGCTTGCTCCTTTTATGGAGGGAGTTTGACTGGTGATGTCGGGGGTGGGAGGAGTTAGCTCTTGCCTCTTCCCCTGCTAGCACCGCCTTCTCTGCTCCTCTCTCCGCTTCTTCCTGCTAGCACACTCTCTGCTCCGCTCACTGTTCTACCATGTGCTCAGGACTAGGCACTGCTCCTACAGTCTCCCTTCAGCTGGCCTTGCACTGTGGACTCTCTGCCGTTGGCTCATCCCCTTTTATGGGGTAATTTGGCTGGTGATGTCGGGGGTGGGCGGAGTTAGCTCTCGCCTCTTCCCCTGCTAGCACTGCCTTCTCTGCTCCTCTCTCCGCTTCTTCCTGCTAGCACACTCTCTGCTCCGCTCACTGTTCTGCCATGTGCTCAGGACTGTTCTACCATGTGCTCAGGACTAGGCACAGCTCCTAGTCTCCCTTCGGCTGTCCCACAAACTTTGTAGCGCCACAGCACACTAAGCATAGTGGCCACAGCTCGAGGCATCCGGAAGAACGCAGACGTCACCATGATGATGACACGTACATGCGTGATGTCATGACATCAACATCCGCGAATGCGCAAAGGCCCTCCAGATGGGCCCTGAACCGCCAGTAGGAGATGCCAGCAGGGAAGAGGGCTGAAGAGAATGAGAGGCCCCGCTGATTGCCTACAGGACATGCCTCTTGCCACGAGAGGCATGTCCTGCAGGCAGTAAGCCAGTGCCTCTCCTCCTCCCCAGTGTGTCGTGGCAAACCTGAAATCTCAGGAGGCACACTAGTGTGTCACGGCACACAGTTCTCAATACACTGATCTAAACAAAAAAAACAACAAAAAAAAGAGAGAGTACTGCATTTTTGATCTAGCTGCCAACAGAATTATCCAAAATGTTTCTTCCATTGTTGCTTCCATAAGTTTCCAGGCTGAAGAGAGCAAGTCCAGCTGGTCAACTAGTTATACACTGGAGAAAAATATACGTTCCATACTTGCATACAAAACAACAAAATCAAAATAGCACCAAACGTTTCCACAAAGGAAATGAAGCAGCAAAACAAAAAAAAAGATTGTATAACAGAAGATTGGATGTACCAGTTTGTCGTTTAATATGTGTCCAAATAACTTAAAAAAAAACAATCTTAACATTATTGATCTTAAATTATCTGGATGCTTATCAAACGACAAACTGGTACATCCAATCTTCTGTTCCATACTTACATACTGTGATAGTTCAGAACTTAGTCAGCCCTGACACACAGGAAAGCAGTAAAACAGTGCTTCCACGGCATAGGAATAAGCAACCATATATCAGAAAGCAGTTCAAGCCACCCAGAGCTGCCTATCCCCAATCTGAGCCTAGGCAGAGCCCTGTTAGGAGAGAGGAGGAAATTCCCATGAGTGACCGCCGGGGGAGCCAGAGGGAGCTGAAACCTGCTTCCCTCTCAGCTAGGTTTGGGTGGGGCTCTACTAAACTTAAGCCTAGCTTGCAGAAGCTAAGCAGAGCAGTACAGGAGCAGTGGCTGAAAAGAGCTCTCCAGGCTAAGCAGTGGTCACCAGAAGAGGAACCAATGAAATGGCAGGGTCCTGAAGAACCCCAGACTCCAGAGCCATGCTTAGGAGGTAAAAGCATGGAGATTACTGAGCCAGAGCCGGATCCTACCTTTTCAGAGGAAATGGAGAAAAACCTCTGCATGGTTGACAAGTAACTATTCTGAGGGGGTTTTTTTTTCCTTCTCTTTTGTATTTTGAGAAGGACTGAGGCCTGTGTGGTTTTTGTGCTTGGGGAAACCTTTTACTGTTTAAAGACCTGTGCAGCTGGCTGTGTTTCAACTAGCTGTTAGCAATGAACTGCTGGAATTGTTTCTTTTTTTTTTTTTTTTTTTGGGGGGGGGTTCTGTTATAAAAAACTTGCAGTATTTTTAGCATTGCTGGGGAGTGTGACATCCGGGTGGGATATTTCTTTTGTGGTATTCTTCTTCTTGTGTACCATCTGTGGAACAAACACCTACCAATGCTGGTGAGAGGCAAGCATAGAAACTGTTAAACTGACTAACCTTGATGAAAGTTTGTTTCTGTTATTGAATACAAGGGCCCAGTGAAGAGGACTTGATTAGGACTGCTAAAGTCTGGGCACCTTGCTGGGCTGTTGCCTTTTTGCCAGCCCTGAGCACAGTTATTGTGTATGGACATTTGTTCCTGGGCCTGCTTGGAGAGTGAAAGCAGCCCAGAAAGAGCTGAACTCTGTGGGACTTACAAAAGCTTGACTGAATGAATAGAAGCCAGGGTTGTTGGGGTTTTTTTTGTTTTTCTGCTGGCATAATAATGAAGCCTGCTTAATGATAAACTTACCTGAGAGTCTGAGCTTGTCACCTTGGAAAAGGTGATATAATAAACCTGAACTTATCCTTTGAAAAGTCAGAACTGTTTGGGGGGATTTTTTTATTTTTTTTTTGCTGTTTGAGTTTTACAATAAACCTGACTTGTATAGTTTTAGCGGTCTCACCCTGAAGGGCCATTCTCCCTTTTGAGTGACGCGCTTATGTTGGTGTAGTCACCCATCCCGGCTACCCTAGTGAAGGCCAGGTGGGTGACAACACAAATTGGTGCCTCCCACAGGTGTTTAGCACCTATGGCCGACTCCCTTCTCCCAGCCGCACTTTTCTTGGCAAAGCCGCAAGCAGCAGCTCCTGCACATGGTCCTCTAGTTTTCGCAAAGCTGCAATAGGTGACTCATGCAAGCAGCCCGCTGACCCAGAAACTTTCTCTCTCATGCAGACGTCAGAGGGAAGGCTTCTGGGTCATTGAACTGCGTGCAGGAGCCGCCAATCGTAGTTTCACGAAGACTAGCAGACCGTGTGCAGAAGCCACCACTTGCGGCTTTTCCAAGAGAAGTGTGTCTGGGAGGAGGGAGCTGGCCAGGAGGTAAAAGCGGGAAGCACCAATTTGGGATGCGGAACAAGAGATGACGAGGGACGCCTTGGGACATGGAAGGGAGGAGAAGGATCACGTTGGGACAGGGAGGGAGGAAGAGGGACTGCACTGGCATAGAAAGGGAGAAGCAGGGTCATGTTGGGACACAGAAGGAAGGGAGGGGGACACAAACTTCGGACAAAGGATGGAAGAAAGGAGGAAGGCAGCATGAACATGAGACACAGAATGGAGTGAGGGAGGGGGAAGGGAAGCTCCCTAAGTAGTGTTCAACCACCTAGTAAAAGACTAAGTGTTGCCACGAGGTTGCACAGCCAGAAAAAAGTAGCATACAATACAGAGGGGATCACCCCATTCAAACCAAATGTCCAAAACTACCTTCCTAAGAAAGGGAAAACGCTGCTTGAGCAGTATTGCCCATGGTCTCTGAATTTAGACCAACCATTATCAATATGAAGAAGAGGTAAGAATATAAGAATTGCCGCTGCTGGGTCAGACCAGTGGTCCATTGTGCCCAGCAATCTGCTCATGCAGTGGCCCTTAGGTCAAGGACCAGTGCCCTATTTTAGTCTAGCCTTACCTGCGTACGTTCTGGTTCAGCAGGAACTTGATTAACTTTGTCTTGAATCCCTGGAGGGTGCTTTCCCCTATAACAGCCTCTGGAAGAGCATTCCAGATTTCTACCACTCTCTGGGTGAAGAACATCCTTACATCCATAACATTTGTACGGAATTTATCCCCTTTTAACTTTAGAGAGTGCCCTTTCATTCTCTCCACCTTGGAGAGGGTGAGCACTCTCTCTTTCTCTGCTAAGTCTATTCCCTTCATCTTGAATGTTTCGATCATGTCCCCTCTCAGTCTCCTGTTTTCAAAGGAGAAGAGGCCCAGTTTCTCTAGCCCAGGGGTAGGGAACTCCGGTCCTCAACAGCCGTATTCCAGTCAGGTTTTCAGTATTTCCCCAATGAATATGCATGAGATCTATTTGCATGCACTGCTTTCAATGCTTTCAGTGTTGGATGCAGTATTCCAGGTGGGGGCGCACCATGGCCTAGTACAGCGGCATGATAACCTTCTCCGATCTGTTTGTGATCCCCTTCTTAACCATTCCTAGCATTCTGTTCACCCTTTTCGCCGTCACTGCCCATTGCACGGACAGCTTTCATTGACTTGTCTACAAGTATTCCCAGGTCTCTTTCCTGGGGGTCTCTCCAGGTACTGCACCGGACATCCTGTATTCGTGTATAAGATTTTTGTTACTGACAAGCATCACCTTGCACTTATCCACGTTGAACTCATTTGCCATTTCACGGCCCATTCCTCGAGCGTGTTTATGTCTCGTTGTAGGTCTTCACAATCCTTCTGCGTCTTCACTACGCTGAATTATTTTGTATCGTCCGCAAATTTAATCACCTAGCTCGTCACATCAATTTCCAGGTCGTTTATAAATATGTTGAAGAGCACGGGCCCGAGCACCGAACCCTGCAGCACTCCACTTGTGACGCTTTTCCAGTCCGAGTATGTGTCTCATTCCAATTATTCTGAAAGCATCTGAAAACCTGGCTTTTCTCCAAAACGTAAAGCTATCTATTTAAAATGTAAAGCTAGCTATCCTCTTCTTAACCTCTAATTTCTTATTATGGCCTTCCCTCATTTACTGAATTATCTGTAAACCATGTCGAGCTCTATCTTTATGGAGATGATGCAGTATACAAACTTAAGGTTTAGTTTAGTTTGGTCCATTTATCCCCACTCTCTGCTTCCTATCCGCCAACCAGTTTTTAATCCACGTGAGTACAATCACCCTTGATTCCATGGCTTGTCTATCTGCCTGTTTACTCACTCAAAGAAGTGCAGTAAGTTTGTCAAGCAAGATCTTCCTTTGCTGAAGCCGTGCTGGATGGTTCTCATCAGATTGTGGTCCTCAGATTTTGTCCATCAAGGTGATCAATGATGCGGTCCTTTATCAGCGCCTCTACCATCTTTCCCGGTACCGAAGTCAGACTCGCTGGTCTGTAGTTTCCTGGATCTCCCCTTGAACCTTTCTTGAAGATCAGCATAATATTCGCCACTCTCCAGTCTTCCGGAATCCTTCCTGATTTAAATCGACAGATTGGCTATTAGTTGAAACAGTCCAGCTATAACCCCTTTCAGTTCCTTGATTAACCTCAGGTGGATGTCATCTGGTCCCGGGGATTTATCGTTTATAAGCCTATCAATCTGCCCGTATACCTCTTCTAGACTGATTGTCGATCCTGTCAGTTTCCAATCTTCATTTCCTGTGTTTAGCCTGTCTGCTTCTGGTATATTGGATATATCCTCTTT
Source organism: Geotrypetes seraphini (assembly GCF_902459505.1). Lineage (NCBI taxonomy): Eukaryota > Metazoa > Chordata > Amphibia > Gymnophiona > Dermophiidae > Geotrypetes > Geotrypetes seraphini. Next base: position 313,982,592 of record NC_047085.1, on the reverse strand, counting down.
GGTAAATACAAACGCAAAAAATGTGTTCAAGTTTGTTGGCAATGGCTTTTTCCTCCTTTAGTACTTCCTTTATTCCATGGTCATCTAACGGCCTCCACTGCTTCCTTTGCGGGTCATTTCACCTTAATATATCGAAAGAACGGCTTAAAATTTTTTGCCTTCTTGGCTATTTTTTCCTCATACTCTCTTTTGGCCCCTCTCACCGCCTTAAGACACCTACTTTGATGTTGTTTTTGTGCTTTTTCCAGTTTTCATCTGTTTTTGTCCTTTTCCATTTCTTAAACAAAGTCTTCTTTTCTATGATCTCTTCGTTCAGTGCTACTGTGAACCACGCCGGTTCCTTGTTCTTTCTCCTCTTGGAACCCTTGCTGATACGCAGTATATACAGATTTTGCGCCTCGGTGACTGTGTTCTTAAAAAGGGACCATGCTGCTCTAGCATTTTTACAGTGTTTATCCTCTTCCTAATCTTCTTCCCCACTATGATTCATCACTATGATTCAGAAGTTCAGTGTTTCAAGTTTCTTTATTTTTGATATACCGTCTATCAAAACAAGTGTTTAAACGGTGTACAATAAAATAAGATTGAAGAAAGCAATAAAATAGGTAAATAAAAGCAATGTTTATCAAACATTAAAATACTAGACGGATTATACATCGAAGTAAAATAAGTAAAAAAGGAAGGTAAATGGGGAGTGGTGAGACATTAGGGTGGGGTTCGCTTCAAGAGAAGCGTTTGGTGTTTCAAGGTTTCACAAGAGTTAGGGATTTAGGAAGCGAGGACTGGTACTAAAGAGTATAGGCGTCTTTAAAGAGAAAAGTTTTAAGTTTAGCTTTAAATTTTTCAAGAGAGTTCTCTAATCAAAGATCTAAAGGAAGGGCATTCCACAAAGAGGGGGGAGTGACTGAAAAAATGGAGTTTGCGAGTGGTATCTTAAAACAGTTCGCGTATTGACGGTATGGAAAGTAGGTTTTGATTGTTAGATTGGAGGGCCCTGATGATGAGTATGGGATCAAAAGTTTATGTATGAACACCAGTTGGTTAGAGTTTTTTGTTTTAAAAGTGAGGAGTATTTTATAGGTGAAGCAATGAGTAATGGGTAGCCAATGTACTTTGCGGAGGAGAGGAGTAACATGGTCAAATTTTTTTGCATGATAGATTAATTTGACAGCAGTATTTTGCAATAGTTGTAATCGGCGGATTTCTTTCTAGTTTATACCTTGATAAAGAGCATTGCAGTAGTAAATGGTTGAAATTACAAGAGAGTGAATTAGGATATTGATAGAAGGGGGATCAAGAAAATAAGAGATACAGCGGATGAGCCTAAGCTTATGAAAACTTTACAGCGTAACTGCTCTAATTTGTTCATGAAAGGTGAGGTCCTTGTCTAGAATGACTCCGAGAAATTTGACTTTACTGTCCATTTGAATTGGGGAAGAATCAATACAAATGGGTAAACATGGATGTTCATCTGGGGACAGCGAGAAAAGGATACTGGTAGTTTTAAGGATGTTCAATGAGAGTTTGTTATATCGGAGCCAGGATCTGATTTTATTGGTTTTTTTAATTGATTTCAGTTATTTCATCAGGTGATGTAGGATTTAAGGGGTCTGCCAATCTGTGCAATAACTCCTGAGAAGCACTGCTGTAAGCACTGTGCCCTGCTAGCCCTGACCAGGCAATATGCACCAAAAAGGAGCTCCTAGCATCATTTACCTCCAAAGTACAAGATTCACCAGAAATGAGTCCATCTGGTAGCCTAGAAAAATGAACCATACTGAGAAGCTGAAGGAGGCACCAGCCCTCTACAAGAGGAGTAAAGTTGCTTGCAGAGGGATATAATCCACTCATCTGGACTGTTCAGGCACGGACGATAAAGTATATACAGGTCTTTCTCCATATTCACAGTTTTGAGATTCTCAGAGTTATTCATGAGTCTCCAAAACAAGCAGCCTCCCCTCCTGCCTCCACAGGTTACCTTTGAAGCCCTGGTGGTGTAGTGGTGATGCAGGGCAGGAACAATCTTTCTATGCTCCATCCCTGTGCAGATCCATGATCAAAAATGGATGTCGCAAGACTGCTGCAGGAACCTGAGGCAGCCATTTTTGTTAGCGGATCTGCACAGGGCAGGAGTGTAGAATATCGCTCCTGCCCCGCTTCACCGCTACACCACCAGGGCTTCAAAGGTAAGCTGTACAGAGGTCCAGGAGGGAGTCAGGATGTAGGCCCTAAAGTTATTTGCGATATTTTAATATTCATGAGGGAGCTGTGCCTCTTAACCCCCACAAATATGAAGGGAGATGTATACATTTTTTTGCTTTCAGTACCCAACGCTCAGTTTGAAACAGCCTTCTCATTTCAAGAGCAAAGTATAAAGGACAAGAACTCACCAATATCACAGGCAAACTCATAAATATGAGGTTTCTGCAGCAGTCCTAACTGGCACATGGAGGTAAGGGCATTGAGAGCTTTAAAGATCACAAACTCCTCAGCATCTGTCAAACCCTGCTGCAGTAGTGGCTTCAGAATCGATGAGCTTTGCCACCCAACATATGCTGCAACACCTATAACAGCATTATAATACAGAAAAGTAGATTAACAAAGCATATTCCATGCAGTATTTCAGAATTAGTCAGAAAAAAACACTGTTAGAATGGAATGTGTATGTATTCTGGTTCCTCATCTTACTACAATTTGTAAAGGAGAGGAGAGGCAACAATACTACCAACACCCTCCTATATAGCAACTTGAATAAAGAAAAGGGATTATCCAAAGTCACAGCATCACTACAAGAGCAGAATTTTGGGGACAATTTCACGCAAATACACCAACAATGCATATTTATAACATAGTAACATAGTAGATGACAGCAGATAAAGACCCGAATGGTCCATCCAGTCTGTTCAACCTGATTCAATTTAAATTTTTAAATTTTTTTTTCTTAGCTATTTCTGGGCAAGAATCCAAAGCTCTACCCGGTACTGTGCTTGGGTTCCAACTGCCGAAATCTCCATGAAAACCTACTCCAGCCCATCTACACCCTCCCAGCCACTGAAGCCCTCCCCAGCCCATCCCCCACCAAACAGCCATACACAGACACAGACCGTGCAAGTCTGCCCAGTACTGGCCTTAGTAAAATATTTAATATTATTTTCTGATTCTAGATATAAGATGTCCTTTCCATAGAGTTTTCTTTGTAAAAGACTTGCTGCATTTTGAGACAGTGAGCTATAAAAGAACAAAGACCACATTCTTTTAACTTGCTAGTGAACAGGAAACAAGATACTTACCTACTATGCTGTCAAAAAATGCTCCACGGAGATGCCAATCGTTCTTGTCATTTAGGAAAGTGATCATATGAGATAAGAGGACATCATTGGCTTTTTGACGCCCAAAGAAAACACAAAGGCGTGTTATGCCATTTTCCATTAAAGTCTGCTTAACAATATTTTCTGGGTCACTCAACAAAGTAACCACTTTCTGCTGAACCATTTCATGTAAGGCCTGCAACTCTGCAAACAGAAAGGAAAAATAAAATCACCATTAGGAAGAAGTTCCATGGAGAACCCCATTTTCATTCCTATCATGCATAGTTGATAAGATGCACCCAAATCATTCACTAACTATTTTTTTAAAAAACTAGGCGGTTATACCCAAATTTTATAGTTTTAAATATGTAACAAACATTATGACACAAAAATCCAACATCCTACGACGATGGGGATGGAGGTAAGAAGTACATTTCAAAACAGGAAAGAGAGCCATTTAAGGGAAGTACAAAAGGGAGGGGATCCCATCTATAAACCGAAGCTAAAGTGAGAGCAAAACTCTAGAAAGGGCTGTATGCTGCCCGCTGGAGTATTCCATACAGTTTGTACTACTTGTGTGCATTGCGTCCTTGTACGGTTGGATTCCTGTATGCTCTGTGTTGCAATCGCTAATAAAAATATTTTAAAAAAAGAAAAGAAAAGAAAGGGCAGTATATTAGAGGTTAAAGGCATCTTTAAATAGAAATGTTTTTAGTTTTCCTTTAAAACGTTCTAATATAATTTTGTCCGGAAGAACAGGGGGCATTGCGTTCCAGAGAGTAGGGACTGTAACAGATGTGGCATAGTGTTTTGGCTATACATACTAAAGTGCACAAAACATTTCACAAGACTTTTTGCAAACCCGCACATACCAAGTGTTTTTTAATGAAGCTTATTCAGACAAATGGAGTAACCCATGTGGTGTCCCACAGGGCTCTCCATTTCCCCCTGTGCTTTTTAATATTTATCTATCGACTCTGGGCCAGAGACTATCATCATTCAATTTAAAACTTTATAGTTACGCAGATGATATTTTATCATCGTCATTCCTGTTAGTACTAGTGTTTCAGCATCTCTTAACCTGATCCAAGATACTGTTCATGCTATGGAGAATTGGATTAAAAATTTCAATCAAAAACTTAACAGTGATAAGACAAAGTTTTTCTTTGCCTCCCCTTCCAACCTGGTATTAGAAAAAAAAAAACAAAAAAAACTTTATACTAGATGGGGTAACTCTCTCTATTGATTCTGAATTGAGACGCTTAAGAGTTTATTAGACAAGAATCATTCTTTGAAGACTTTCACCAACGTGCTAGTTAGGAAATGCTTTTCATTCTATGGAAATTGCATGCGATCAGATCCTATTCTGATTTTGTTTCATTCAAATTGTTGGTTCAAACGCTAGCACTTTGGATTATTGTAATTCAGTCCCTCTTGCTGGTCAGCGTAAAAATCTATATAGACTGTGCAAAATCCCAAATAAGGCCATGCGCTTGATCTACAATCTGAAGAAATCTGATCATCTTACAAAGAGCTTCACTGGCTCCCTTTTGAAGCCAGGGTACTGTTTAAATTTGGGTCCTTTTGTTATAGAGTTCTTCAAGGACAGGTCCCCGGGTATTTAGTGGCTCAATCCAGTTTATTGTTGTTGGGTTTTTGTTTGTTTGTTTTTTTAAGACTGTTCACCTGTTACAAGTCACTTCATTATTTGTATTCCTTTCGGTACGAGGTTGTGATTACAAGAAGTTTTTACAATGATCACTTGCTTTTCAGGCAGTTAGTTGGGATGACAAACTTCAAAAATTGTTATTGTTATCATCATCTTACCTGCACTTTAGAAAATTATTGAAATCATCCATCAGATTTCTAGGAAATTGATGGCATTGGTAACTTTTAGGCCTTTATGAATATTGATCGCTTTAAATGAGTTTTGTAGGTCACTGTTGTTGTACAGTTCCTTCTTTTTCTTTGTAAACCGCATTGAACTGAAAGGCATTTGCAGTCTAGAAATGGAACATCCACTCCATATATAAAAGCACCAATTTCTGTTTATACACGATCGAGTCAATTAATATGACCACCTGCTAATATCCAGAATAACTTCCTCTGGCAATATGGGCAGCAGCCAAACACCATGGGAGAGTCTAAATAAGATGCTGGATGGCTTAGAGGTATCTGAAGCCATGCAGACTGCAATGTGTCCAACAGTTGCGGACGGACGCATAATGGTTGATCCAGTCGAGCATGGTCCCAAATGTGCTCGATTGGGATAAGGGCTGGGGAATTTGGAGGCCAGGGAAGTAGCTGGAAGTCTTAGTCATGCTCTGCGAATCACTTGTGATTAATTCTGGTAGTATGACTTCGCATTGTCCTATTGAACGATCCCTTTAGTCATGGGAAAGACCGTCAACATGTAAGGGTAAACATAATTGGCAAGGATGGAGAAATACTCGTATCAGTTGAGTGCCTTCCAGAGCTATTAAGTGACCCCAGACCATAACGCTACATTCACCAACTTATGTATGGTTGCTGGGTGTTTATTCTTGGCGATTTCATACCTGACACGCCAACGTCCATCCATTCAATAGAGCTCAAAACGTGATTCTTCAGAGAAGTCAATCATTTGCCAATCGGTGTAAATCCATTGTCGGTACTCCTGTGCAAATTGCAGCCATTTTTTGAAATGAATCCTCGTGATCATGGGTTAAAGTAATCAACCATCTGCTCCAGAGCTCCATTCACAACAGGAGTCACTGCAGTCGTTTTGGACACAAATCTGGAAGCCCCTGGTTCATTTGGACGGTAAGTTGTTCCATGGTTGCATGCAGATCAGCTCACACCACCTGCATAGCCAACGTTCACCTCTCACATTAATGGTTTGTGCTGCCCCAGAATTACCACATTGTGTCGTTGAAAAGGTTCCATTTGGGGCGTGGCTTGGAACACGCAAGGAATGGAGGCTTAACCGCAGAGCTCCTCAAAGCCAGGCAACGAATTGAAAGATAACAGTGATTTTGCTTCGCTCACCAGACTTAAAAATAACAAAAAACAGCATCGGAAATGGCTGCTACAAGGCAGGGGAAATCGGAGAAGCCCTGCACATCCGGTGTATCAGCAAAAAGATCAAAAGTCACTCCGGTATCACCGTCGAGTGTGCCAATCCCACTGGAAACTGAGGAATTTTCTGACAAAGCGGATATTATGGCAGAACTGTTTAAAATTAAACTAATGCTGACTGACAATGCAAGTAAAATATCTGAAGTCAAAGAGGAAGTACTCAGTCTAAAGCAAGAGATCCAGACTGACAGGCAAAGGATGTCAGTGATTGAAGAGAGAGTTAAGCAGCTGGAAGCTATCACACAAAACTGTGAAGAGGAAAGGAAAGATGTAGTGAGTTTAAAAAATCAACTGGTGGACTTGGAAAATCGGGGAAAGAGAAAGAACGTAAGAGTGCTTGGTTTAGCTGAAAATCTTGAAGGGGGAGACGCTATACAGTTTCTAGAGAACCTTTTACCTAAGCTGTTACAGTTAAATTCTAAGTGGCCGTTAGAAATACAACGTGCACACAGAATCCCTTCAAAAAGACCAGTAAACCAGGCTGGCCCTAGACCCTTGATTTTTAAAGTTTTAAGGTATCAGCAAGCTTTGGAAATCTTAAAGGTGGCAAAAGCAAATAAAAACTTGAATTATAAGGGGTCTAAATTGATGTTGGTCCCAGACTTTGCTAAATACACTGCAAATATAAGGAAACAGTTTCTCACGTTCAGGCAGCAATTAAAAGAAAAAGGCTACATGTATGGCTTATACTATCCATCGACAATGAGAGTGTCTAATGGGAATAAGTCCATGTATTTTCAAGATCCTGCAAAACTTAAAGAATTTCTAGCACAAGTGGAACCAATGTCTACATGAAAAGAAACAGAGAAAATAGGAAAGATTCATCTGAAGAAAGAAGAAATAAAAATGGGATATAAAATGAACAAGAAGAAGATGGATAAGAAGAAAGAAGAGGACAATGACTAATGATTGAACAGAATATTTTTAATGCATTTGAAAGTTTTGTTTATTATATTATTATAATATATTGAATGCTATGAAATAATTTTAATCTACTAAGAAATCAATTTATTTATGGCAGTTATTACATTCATATTTATTTATGCTAATATTAATTGAGAAGAATGATAAGAATTTAAAGGATATAAAGATAGGGGAATGGATATTTAAGTGGGGGATAATTAATAAAGAAGAAATTAATTTTAGACTATTAATTGATATGGAAATTTCTACTCTATTCAAATGCTTAATCATATTGAATTTATTATGAATGATGATATGTGAGAATGTTTAAATTGATTGTATTAATACTATTATTAACAGATAAATTGTATGAATGGGTATATATAATTTAAACAATGAATATTTATATACATGGAATTATAGCTAAAATTGATTTGTTAAAAGTATATTGAAGGGGATAATATATTATTTTAAATTGAGGATGTTTATAATTTTATGACTTAATTACATATTGATCTTATAATTATAAATTCACGTAGATATTAATTGAAATGAATTACAAAAATTATTAAATAAAGGGCTAAATATATAGAATTGGTACCTTTAAAGATGGGATAATTAATTAATGAGCAGGTAAGGAAATATGGTAATCTAATTAAAATATGACTATTATTACTATATTTAATAGATAATTATATTGAATTTCATATAGATACTTTTATATAAGAATATGGAAATGAATATTAAATGAATGAGTATATATAGATAAGTAATTAAAGATTTATATATAAGGGGGGAAAATATTGTTGAATTTTTGGGATATATTAAGTAATATGGAAAGATATTAGTTGCCTGGGGGAGGGGATTTAGGTTTTGCTTACCAATGTGTATTCCAGGTCAGACAATGATTATGGGAGGGAGGGGAGGGAAAATAGAGGGAGGGAGAGGGGATCAGAGGACTAATATATTTATGAGAAATGAAAATGGAAGTACAGTAAAATTTGAATTGTCTTTATATAATTTTATCTTTTGGGGGGGAAGGGTTGGGGGAATTGGGAAAAGGAGATATATATAATAAATGTGCTGAGATCTGGTCATGTATATTATCATAGAATATTGGTTAAAATTTGATTATAAAATAGATGGATATAAAAATTTATTCTATTAATGTCAATAGTTTAAATCATCCTATCAAGAAGAAGAAAGTATTATCGTTCCTTAAGAATCAAAATGCGGACATTTATTTCATTCAAGAGACGCATCTCTCTGAAATTGAATCTAAAACAGTGATTCCCAACCCTGTCCTGGAGGAACACCAGGCCAATCGGGTTTTCAGGCTAGCCCTAATGAATATGCATGAGAGAGATTTGCATATGATGGAAGTGATAGGCATGCAAATTTGCTTCATGCATATTCATTAGGGCTAGCCTGAAAACCCAATTGGCCTGGTGTTCCTCCAGGACAGGGTTGGGAACCACTGATCTAAAAAGTTATCTGGGGATTGGATTTCTAAATGTTTATTTGCACCGGCTATAGGGAAAAAAGCTGGGGTGGCTGTTCTGATAAATAAGAAATGTAATGCGGATTTTAAATTAATAAATTATGACCCTTTAGGTAGATGGGTGCATATCAAAATGGTTCTGAGAAATACAACCCTGGATTTATTCAATTTATATGCTCCTAATTCGAATCAAATGGAGTTTTTCAAACAAGTTCAACAATTAATAGTACCACTGGCTGCTTCTAATTTAATAGTAGCAGGGGATTTCAATGCTGTAATGGATAAGAGACCAAGTAGAATTATGAAATCGTTAGGTTTAGATAATTTGATTCAATCTTGTGATTTAGTTGATATATGGCGTATTCTTCATTTTAATGATCAGGAATTTTCTTTTTGTTCTCAGGTCCACAAATCCTTTTCACGAATTGATTATATATTTGTTTCCAATAACATAGCGCAGCGTGTATTAAAAGCAGTTATTGATCCCATTATAATTTCAGATCATGCTGGTGTGTGGATTGACCTTCAGAATTATGATATTGAACACTTTAATTCAATTTGGAGATTTAATAATGCTTTACTAGCGGATTCGAACTTCCTGGAAGATCTTAAATTAAAAATGCAAGAATTTTTTCAATTTAATAATTCGGATAATATTAATGCTGAGATCTTGTGGGACGCTTTTAAAGCAACAATTAGAGGAAATATTATTTCATATTCAGCATTTATTAAAAAACAACTTAAAAAACAATTTGTTGATATGGAAAAACAAATTAAATTATTAGAAAATAAATTAATTGAGAAATGGGAAAATAATACATTACAAGAGTTATTAAAAGTAAAAGTTAAATATAATGAGATTTCTTCTCAATTGGTGAGGAAAGATATATTCTATAGACAAGTTCAATTCTATGGTAATTCAAATAAAGCTGGAAGATTATTAGCAAATTTTCTTAAAGCAAAGAAAAGAAAATCTAAGATTATTGCAATTAAAGATATACAAGGTAATACACACACTAACACTAAAGACATTTTAACACATTTTCTTGATTTTTACAAAGATTTATATTCTTCTGAATCTTATGAAAATAAAGAACAAGATGGATTAAATTTCTTAAATTCATTTATTGGGCCAAATGTTCCAGATCATACAAAAAGAAGTTTAGAAGAGCCTATATCTTTAAAAGAAATAGAATCAGCATTGAAGTCTCTTAGAGTTGGATCCGCTCCGGGTGGTGATGGTTATACTGTTGAATTTTATAAATCATTTCAAAACATTATTTTACCATATCTATTAAATTTGTATCAGTATCAAATGAATAATGGAAATATATCAGGTACTATGGCTGATTCAGTAATTATTGTCTTACCAAAACCAAACAGGGATCCTACTTTGGTTTCAAATTACAGGCCTATCTCTTTATTAAATGTGGATGGTAAAGTGATTGCTAAAGTATTAGCAATAAGATTGGCAAAAGCTCTTCCTTTTATTATTGATGTACACCAAGCAGGATTTATTGCTAAAAGACATTCATCAAATAATACTAGACTAGCATTTCACTCATTAAATTTAGCAAAAAATATTAATGATCCAGCTTTTCTAGTATCTTTAGATGCAGAAAAAGCTTTTGATAGAGTGGAATGGAGTTTTATGTATCAAGCTTTAGAATGGTTTGGTATAGGCCCCGGTTTTATTAAAATGATTCAGACATTGTATAACTCTCCTGGTGCAAGATTATATATTAATAATAATTTATCAGATAGATTTAACTTGCGTAGGGGAGTTAGACAAGTTAGACAAGTCCTTTGTCCCCCTTACTTTTTGATGTTGTTCTGGAACCCTTATTAATTGCAATTAATCAAACTAAGGAGATAAAAGGAATCCCATTCTCCAACTGGGAATTTAAACTTTCTGCTTATGCAGATGATATTTTATTATATTTAAGAGAACCGGGGAATACTATTCCATGTTTGCTTAATCTGTTAGAGAAATTCGGTAAATTTTCTGGATATAAAATTAATTGGAGTAAATCTGAAGTTCTTCCAATTAATGTTCATTGTACCAAAGGATTATTTGATTCATATTCATTTATCTGGAAAGATGATGGTTTAAAATACTTAGGAATTATTATCAAAAATACTATTGAAGATACAGTCAAAGAAAATGAAAAACTTTTATTAAGAAAAATAACAGAAATGTGTGAGCAATGGAATCCTTTACATCTTTCTTGGTGGGGAAGAGTTCAAACAATTAAAATGATGATATTGCCTGTGGTTTGCTACCAAATGAGTATGATACCAATATTTTTTCAGCGGTCATTTTATAAAAAATTAAACAATCTTCTTACAAAATTTGTTTGGTTTGGGAAAAGACCCAGAATTGCTTTAGTATCATTACAAAGACCAATTGTGGAGGGAGGGGTAAATTTTCCAAATTTTTATAGGTACCATCAAGCCTATATTCTAAGACAGGGTATGTATTGGATCCTCCCAGATCTCATGGAGAATGTACCAGATTGGTTATATTTAGAATGGCGGCTCCTGTTCCCATTACATTTAGAACATTTAATTAGTATAACAATGCCTAGAAGATACAAAGATAACAGAATTTTATTAGATACTTGGAAAACATTAAGATATATCAGTAATCTATCACCAGAACCAATAGCTAAATCACTAAATCAATCTATTTGGGTAAACTCCAGGATCAAGATTGGCGGATTTAAGATCGTCTGGAAACAATGGATAATTGCAGGTATACGGACATTGAATGATGTCATTTCAGAAGGATCAATGCTTAGTTTTTCACAATTGCAAAATAAATTCGGTTTAAATAAAACACAATATTTTAAATGGATGCAATTGAAGCAGGCCATTCAGGCAGGGTTCCCTGATTGGAAAGATCTTAATACTCAATATAGTCTGCAGGTTTTATGTTTCCAGGCGGATTTTTTGGGTCACCAAGCCGCAAAATGGTATAAATTGTTATATGATTTTTTAATAAAAAAAAGAAAACTGGACTTAGGGATATTTGGAGTATTGAGATTGGACAGACAATTTCTGCTTCTCAATGGCCACGATTTTGGTCCTGGAGATTAAGGTCTACAAGGTCAGCATCTATGAATCAAACATGGATGTTCTTGTTACATAGAGTGTTATGGACCCCTACGCGCCTGCAAAAGATAGATAGTACTAGATCCAATAGATGCTGGCATTGTAGATTAGAAGTAGGGACGTTAGATCATTTAATTTTTTTCTGTCCCTGTGTAAATGCCTTTTGGCATTTAATTTGGCCCCAAATTAATAAGTTATTAGAAAATCATGTAGGACTCTCATATGACACCATACTATTTGGCACTGCAATGAGAACTCAGAGTCCGATCTCAGCAAATAATAATAAGCTGCTATTAATATTGACAGGAGTCGCCATGCAACAAATAACTCAAAATTGGAAGGACTATACCAAATTAAATTATACATTCTGGTGGAACTCTGTCTGTCATATATACAAAATGGAAAAAGTAATAGCGTTACAACAAGGGAATCTTCATAATTTTAAGAAAATATGGCAACCATTGACTAATTATTCTACTGATCAGATTTCTTAGCACATTGGTAGTAGATATATAGGATTGGGGAGGGATTTGTATAATTTTTGGAAATAAGAATTGAAAAAAGGGGAGGGATTTATTATTTATGATATGATGTATTGATTGTAATTACAAATGTTATGTAATAATTAATTATATTATATGTGAATTAATTGCTGTAAGAATGGAAAATTAATAAATTAAAAATTAAAAAAAAAAAAAAGAAAGAAAAGGTTCCATTTGTCCACTCATGGTACATTTTAACCACAGCAGCCCATAGATAGTTCTCAAACTCCACTGTTTCCGAAATGCTGCCACCCTTGGCCCTATAGCCGATGATCATGCCATTTTTAATGTCTGATAAATCGTGCTTTTTTTTCCCCATGGCAGCCACGGTTGCTTATTGGCAACTTGCTGACATCCCACCTTATATACCCACAAAACCTGTGGGCGACATGTGCATTCATTCATCATGCATCCCTAATGCCAGAGGTAGGCGGTGGTCATAATAATGTGACTCGACTGGACCTAAGGACATGGTTTTCCCTCATTTATGTGCGATACAGACTGTGAAACAATCTGTGATTTTAATGCAGGTATTACTTACACATATATGTGGCATCATATTGAGATTTAAAGAGGGTATGTACTAGGCAGCACGTAAGTATACAAATGTATTCCATATTTTAGACCAGCAAAACACAAATATCTTGGTAAATTTCCCAACCATCATTTACACCTGTTTGAGTCATGCAAAATCTTGGCCAACTTTTTTGCACAAGGGATTTAAAAGAGTTTGAGAGAAAAGCTGTGTTCCTCTATCTCCAGAATTCAAAACAACCTCAAATTTCCACAGTTTTGAGTTTATGGAGGCTTGCTCCTCAATCCATACCCTACAAATGTGCAGCTTACACATTCAAATGGTAGATTTTGGAAGTGGCACCATTTATACGTGGTTTAGTAGTATCAAACCTCCCCCCCCCCCCCCCCCCAAATAATACTGCTCTGTTCTGAAATTGTTGTTTTCCAAGACGGTCATTCCTGTTACGAGTGGTGCCAAATATGCGGACTTCTATGGCTAGGGAATATTTTGCAATGCATGGACTTAACTGTCTATTTTCTCATCTAGATCTAATTTGTTATAGAGTGTGCCAAATGTCTGCATATTTTCTGATTTTGCAAATTAGATTACTACCAGGATACCTATGCAAATAAGCCCCATGACCAACTTTACAAAAAAATATGAATTATACCTCAATGAGGCATATTCTCTTGTTGTTCTGCAAGGCATTTTTGCATATATTTTAGTGTTGCAAACATATACCCCCTTTTTATAAAGCCGCGCAAGAGGATTTTAGCGCCACTCAGCACTCTGAATGGTCTGTTTTGCTCCAACAGTCGGAGTTCCTTTGAGCATCAGAGAAGCACAGAACATTCAGCATGCTGGCCAGCGCTAAAAACCTCTTGCGCGGTTTTGTAAAAAGGAGGGAGGAGATAATGAGCTACTTTGCCTGAATATGCATCATAAATTTGCCAATTTTGATTTTGTACGTATAAGGTTACTACATACAACAACAAAAGTTTCACATAGTTTGTGCCACACTAACAAGGGAAAAATCATGTCCTAGGTCAAACTTGTAACCAGAAATCAGTGCTTTTATATGTGGATTTGAGAAATTTTTCGCACACTTTAGTATCAGTCCTCTAAAGAGAGATTATGTACTTACCCTGGTAAGCTCTTTTCCAGTAGATAGGTGAGACATTCTAGACAGTAGGTTTATTTCCCCATAGCCGTGTACTGCTGCAGAAGGAATCCACTCTGGATTTTTCACTCTGCCTCTCCTGTACTTCACTCTCTAGCTCTCTAGCTCCAGCTCTAGCTCTCTAGCTCCACCTACAGTTAGTACCCAAGCATGTAGAGCCACCCAATACACGTGAAGTAGAGGCACCTGTAGCAACAGGCTTAAACAAATTGTTCTGTTCAAAAAGTAACTAAATAGCACTGTTAACCGCCAATACAGGCTTCAAAGGAGCTCAGAAACTACTCCCCAATAAATTGAAACATATACTGTACACAAATTCTTCCCAGCCCCCAAGGGCTGACAGGCATCCAAGAATCAGCCTGGAGAAGCAGAAACAGGCTGAAAACTGTATCCAAGTGTGTGAAGGGAGGGGAGTCTAGAATGTATCACCTATCTACTGGAAAAGAGTATACCAGGGTAAATACATAACCTCTTTTCCAATGCAATAGGTGAGAAATTCTAGACAGTAGGGATGTACAGAAGCAATCCCCAAAAATCTACAGTGGGCTTGCTGCACCGACCCTAAAAACAGAGGACCCAAACGTGGAGTCCAGTCTTGCCGCCACATCCACTCTGTAGAACTTGGCAAACGTGTGAAGAAAAAGACCATGTTGCCGCTCTAAAAATTTCCTCATGGGAAACTTATCTGGGAAGCCACACTCCTGGTACAATGCAATTTGACAGAAACAGGGGACTGTTTCCCAGCAAGAATGTAAGCTGACGCAATGGCACTACAGATCCATCTGGAAATTGTGGGCTTGGAAGTGGAAGCGCCCCATTTAACTGAACGAGTCAACACAAACAAATGGAAAAAGACAAAACTCCAAATAATGCAGAAGAACTCTGCACACATCCTGTTTTTTCAACAGGCAGTCCTGCTTCTTGGAATCTGTTGGCTGAAAGGCAGGCATACACACCTCCTGATTAACACAGAAAGTCAAAACCACCTTCGACAGGAAGGAACTGTCCAAAGGGAAACCCCTGGCTCTGAAATATGGAGGAAAGGGTTTCTGCAAGACAAAGCCTGCAGTTCTGATATACCAAAGCAATAGAAACCAGAAAATCAGTCTTGAGCATGAAGTCCAAGAGGGAAGCATTCTTAAGGAACTCAAAAGGAGCACCAAGTTAAGTTTCCAGGAAGGGAAAGGGTGCTTAGCTGGCAGTCTGACATGAAGAGCTCCATTCAAAAACCTAGTGACAACAGGATGAGACGCCAAGGAGGACCGATGCTCCTGGGATCTAAAACAGGAGAGCCCAGCAACTTGAACCTGAACAGAAGCCAATGGCGCCTTTATACAAAGCAATCTGAAGAAAGGCTAGAATCATTGAGATTGAAGCTGAATAAGGGTCTGCCTGGTCCTGGTTGCACCAATATTGGGAGACCTTCCATGCCTTAGCGTAAGCTGACACCGTGGACTTCTTAGACTTCAGAAGAGTATCAACAACCAAGGCAGAATATCTTTTATGCTTTAAGGCTGCGCACTCAAGAGCCATATTGTAAGAGCAAAGTGACCCGGATACTCCATAGAGACCGGACTCTGCATGAGCAGGTCCAGATAGGCACATTAGATCTGCCTATCTGGATCTTCAACTGAAGAATCAATCCGCTTTCTTATTCCTTGCCATGGCCATGACGTCAAAACGGGGCTGCCCCCAGTGCTCCACTATCGCTTGGAACACCTCTGGGGACATGGCCGACTCATCTGGATCTGTCTGCCTGCTGAGGAAGTCTGCTTGAACATGGTCTACTTTTGTCACATATGCTGAGTTAGTCGGCGAGGTCAGTCCAGAGCCACTAGAATGACATAGCCTGGATGAGCTGCAATCGTCCGAATGACCCAGCCAATCATTGACCAAGGAGGAAAAACATACAGGAGAATCTCCAAGGGCCACAGCTGCACCAGAGCATCGAGCCCCGCACTGCCAGGCTCAGATCTTCAACTGAAGTTTCAAGTTTATTAAAAGTTTGTTGTACACACAATATCAAATACTTCAATGCGTATGACAATTTAAAAAATTGGGAGACAAAATAAAACAATTTGTACAATTAAACATACAATGTATGTACACAAGTAATTAGCGATACAAAAGGGAAGAGGGGCAAACTACAATCTTTAAGGAAAGTAAGAATACATTTAAGGAAAAAAACATCAGGAGGGTAATGAAAAATGTTTTAAAAATATGGGTAAGCCTAAAAAGAGGATAGGGGAGGTTGTGACCTATACATAAGGTCTGGTTAAAATTAGGTATTTGAGCCTGGGATTAATGATAGATGAATTATCCTATCTATGACTCAAAATGCGTCTTTGTACAGGTAGCATTTTAATGTGCTTTTGAATTTTTCTAATGAGGTTTCTCCAAGTAAATAGATTGGTAAATTGTTCCAAAGCTGGGGTGTTATGACTGAAAAAATTGTAGCTCTTCTGATACCTATTATTTTTAGAGAAGAATAGTCAGCAAATGCTGTTCCATTGATCTAAGTGTCCTGGGCTGGACAATATGGTATAAAGAAAGATCTAGTAATATTGGTATGTTGGATTTTGAAGGTTATCAGTGCAATTTTATAGATTATTCTGTGCGAAACTGGTAACCAGTGTGCTTTTCGTAGAAGAGGTGTGACATGAATCATATTTTTTGGATTTAGTAATAATTTTTATTGCTGTATTTTGTATAATTTGTAGCCTTATTTCTTTGAGTTATGCCATGATGCAATGTATTGCAGTAATCCAGCCTAGAAATAACCAAGGAATGAATTAGAATGTTAAGAGCTTCTGGTTTAAGACTTTGGATAAAGATCTAATGAGACGTAACTTATAGAAACAGTTTAACTACGGAACTAATCTGATCATGCCATGGTCATGAGGTCAAAGCAGGGCTGCCCCCAATGCCCCACTATTGCTTGGAATGCCTCTGGGGACATGGCCAACTCGCCTGGATCTATCTGTCTGCTTGACCATGGTCTACTCCTGCCACATGTGCTGCCATAAGCTAAATGACGTTGCGCCCAAAGAAAAAGAAGGTAGGCTTCCTGAGCCAGAGGAGCGCTCCTGGTGATTGACGTATGCTACTGTCATCGAATTGTTGGAAAAAACCCTTACCGCTTGGCTTTCCAGAGTCTTCTGAAATCTCATTAGAGCCAGTCGAATGGCTCCGAGTAGAGAATGACACGGGGACAAATTTTTCCCCGTCCCCACGGGAATTCATTTTCCCATCTCATCCCAAGTTAAGTTCTTTTCCTGTCCTTGCCGCATTCCTGCATGCTTTGTCCTCATCTGCACAAGCCTCAAACACTTTAAAATCATAAATGTTCAAGGCTTGTGCGGTTAAGACAGAGCTTACAGGAAAAGGGCAGGGACAAGGATGACAATAAAATTCAATGAAATGGGACGGGAAAACTGAGTTCCTCCGGGGACGGGGGAAAAATATGTCCCCATGTCATTCTCTAGCTCTGGGCTCCAACCAGTTGATTAACCATTTTCATTGTGAAGGCATCCAACAACCCTGAACAGGACAACGATTGTAATGAGCTCCCCAGCCTCGAAGGCTAGCATCCGTCATTACCATGATCCAGGAGGCAATGTGTAGCTGTACGCGACTGCAGGAGAAGCCACCAGTCCATGCTTGTTCAGGCTTCCAGAGTCCACGGCAGACAGGTCTGCAAGGCATCCCAGTGCAGCGCCCAGCAAGAGAGCAAAGCATGCTGAAGGCGACGCATGTGCACCCTCACCCAAGGAACCACATCCAAGGTAGCAAGCATGGATCCTAGAAACTGAAGATAATTCCATGCCGAAGGAGCCGGCTGCTCCAGAAGGGAAGAAATCTTGGCACACAGCTTCTGCCTGCGGGCTTCTGATAGGAAGACGCGGCTTGCCACCATGTCCCAGGTATTCCAGCGACTGATTGGGCATCAGATGACTCTTCTTGAAATTGACAATCCAGCCCAGGTCCTCTAGCACCTGGAGCACCCGCTCCATGTGCCGTCCTTCGGCCAACAAGGGAGCTCTGATGAACCAGTCGTCCAAGTAAGGGTGAACCTGGAGACCCATCTTTTGCAGGTAAACCGCCACTACCACAATCACCTTGGTGAAGGTCCAGGGTACTGTCACCAGCCCAAAGGGCAGAGCCAAGAACTGGTAATGCTGTTCCAGAACATGAAACCGCAAAAATTTGCAGTGGGCCAAAAAAAGGGGAATGTGCAAGTATGCCTTTGTGATATCCAGAGAGGCAAGAAACTCTCCTGGGGCCACTGCTGCAATGACCAAACGCACGGTATCCATTCGGAAGCAGGAAATCTTAAGAGTCACATTCAAGTGTTGAAGATTCAGAATAGGCCTCCAATCTTCTGAGCCTATCTTTGGCACAATAAAGTATATGGAGTATCTGCCTGAGCCCGAGGTCAGGCTGTACTGGCTCTATCGCTTGAATATCCAGCAAGCGCTGAACAGTGGCTTGAACCTCGAGTGCTTTGTCCGGGCAACCTGAAGGAGAGTCCACGAACTAATCTGTCAGAGGTTGAGCAAATTCCAGCTTGTAGCCCGACCGAATAATGTCCAAGACCCACTGGTCGGAAGGAATTCACATCCAAGCAGGAAGAAATGCTGAGAGCTGGCCCCCTATCTGCAGAGGGGCATCCCTCAGTCTGGCATCATTGAGCCTTTCTGGCAGAAGGTGCTGAACAGGAGGTGGAAGACTGGGAATGCCTATAGCCAACATATCGTCATCAGGAGTCCTGTGAAAATCTCTACGACGTGGCATTTGCAAAAAGTCTGGAACGTTATAAGTCACGAAAATTAGAGCAACTAGAACCCCTCGAGGGTCTGGGTCTACTATCAGGCAGAGTCTTAGGGTCCATCACAGACTCCATAAGGTTATCCAGACCTTTGCCAAACAATAATTGTCCCTTAAAAGGCAGCATAGCCAATGTGGCCTTGGAAGTGGAATCACTAACCCACTGTCGAAACCAGAGCATTGGGAGGGCAGAGATGGAGTACGCTGACACCTTTGTCAAAACTCTCAAGAGCTCATACAATGCATCTGCCATATAAGCTATACCAGACATCAGAATTTGAGGAGGGAGATCCACTGCCTCATTCTCCAGGGTACACAGTCAGAAGAGACAGGCACGTGCAACAAAAAACGTCGCTGAAACAGCCTTGATACCTAAAGTAGCCACATCAAAACTTTTGCTGAGAATTACATTCACCCAGCGGCTCTGCATACCTTTTAACACAACCTCACTGTGGAGAGGGGTGCACTTAATCACCTGCGCCAAATAACCCATCCTGGGCTGACCCAAAAGCTGCTGACACTCCTGTGCCAGAGGATACAAGCAGGACAGAGCTCTAGCAATTTTCAGAGAACCCTTCAGAGAAGGAAACTGCTCCAAGACCAGAACACTCATATCAAGGTGCCAGGGAAAGGTAGTCGACTGCGAGTGCACACCACAAAGCCAGGAGGAAGAAGTGGACGGAGCTGGTTGAGTGACTAAATTCAATTCCTGAAGAGACTCGGAAACAAGTTCCAGCAGAGCCGCAAACTTAAATAAGTACAGGACAGTAGGATCATCCACAGGATCTAAGATCCCTGAGTGATCCGCAGATCCAGCACACAACTCCTGATCTCCCACTCGTTGAGCCACCTGTCATTATGTCCTTGTGGCATGTGTGAGGTTTTGATTTTTTTTATATATAATATAGGGAGAATTTTTTGGTATTTTGAAATGTGTGCAACTTAGGCAAGAACTCTGCAAATAAGTAGCACTCAAGTACATTACACAGCTCCTGACTGCACCTTCCCTAAGTAAATAATAAACAAACAGTCCATAAATTTTTATCCAGAAAGCTTCTTCAGTTGATGTGCGAATGATGTACTCCATTGCTTGTCATTAAGAGCTTACCGGTATCATAGTTTTCACTGGGGTGTGCAGCCTCATCCATTTCCTCGCTACTGGGCTCATTTTCCATGTTAAGGTTCTTCAGTTGCACTAGTTCCAAAAATCGAAGAGCAGTTTCTGCCAACAGGGCTATGTTCTCTGTAACAAAAAACAAACTAAATTAAAACACCCCCCCCATAATTTAGTGCTTAATTCATCTGACTGGCTGTTTAATTATGTCCTTTCACATTCATTTCTTGCTGATTGAGGATCAAAAACATTAAAAGGATTATTCTCAAAGGAATTTATTAAGTGAAGCAGTGCCCACTCAATATACATACAACTTGTTTAAATTTATCCATTGCCAAATGCGTTTCTGAAGGGACTGTTGGACAGTTGAAATTTAATCTTTAGCCGTGTATTTTTACCTAGGAAAATTGTATGTTCCAAATATCAGGTGCTGCAAACATGACCACATATTTTTCTGAAGTAATATTCAAAGCAGACATGCATGCCTATTTTTACATTTACAATTCAAACTTCATAGCGTGAAAAATTAACTGGATAAAAAGATAGAAACAAAGTATAGGGTTAAATTGTCAATATTCTCAATGGAGAAGGTTGACAGTGGGGTTCCTTCTGCTTTTTAACATGATTTATAAATGATCTAAAATAACTAGTGAAGTAATTAAATTTTCTGATGAGACAAAGTTATTCAAAGTTATCAGATCTCAAGAGATTGTGAAAAATTGCAAGAGAACCTTACAAGACTGGGAGACTGGGCAGCCAAGTACAATGTGATGCATGTGGGAAAGAGGAAACAAAACTATAGCTAAGTAATGCAAGAATTCACATTAGGAGGCACTGCTTAGGAAAAGGATCTAGGCATTAGAGAATGACACGTGGAAAAAATCTGTTCCCGTCACCGCCCCACCATCCTCTGCACCGCCCCGTCACCGCCGTTCCCTTCACCGCCCCGTCACAGTCACCGCCATCCCTTTCACCGCCCCGTCACCATCCCCGCTGCATCCATATAAGCCTTAGTACTGTAATATTTAGCTTATTCCTTTCTTATAAATCAAAGTTTCTGCTGCTGAACTAGAGAAAGAGATATTCAGCTGGCAGGGCTTTGTTTATAAATTTTTATCAACACAACTAATATACTATTTTATCCTAAAGCAAAAAATAAATAAATAGAATTTTTTTTCCTACCTTTGTTGTCTGGTTTCTGCTTTCCACATCTTCTCATTCAATTCCTTCCATCCACTGTGTGTCTTCTCTCTAAGTCTTCCATTTGCTGTTACTGTGCCTCTCCCTTCACCCCCCCAATTGGTCTAGCACCCATCTTCTTCCCTCCGCTCCCCCATAGTCTGGCATCTGTCTTCTTCCCACTCTGTCTTCCACATTTCCCTTGGGGGTCTGTTCCTCTCCACCCTCCTTCAATGTCTGTCCTATTCCTTTCCACCACCACCCTTCCCTCCCTCCTTTACCATCTGTTCCTTTCTACTACCCTTCAGCTCCTCTCGCGTGGCCTATCTACCTTCCTCCCTCTTATTTTCATGGCACGTTACAATGTAATTTGTGCAAGCCACTGGAGCCTGCAAGCTCGGTCCCTGTCCCATCCCCACAAACCATCTCGCTTCTGTGCTCCTATTTTCTCCATTTCTAATATCTCCCCTATGTATCTGCCATTGCCCCCCCCCCCCCGTGTCCATATACCATCCCCATGGCATGTCCCCTTTATGTCTCTGTCCTTATGCCCCATGCACATAATTTCCCCTCTTTCTGTTACCTTCCTGTGTCCAGATTTCCCCTATCTTCCTCTTCCATACCAGTGTGTCTCTTCTTTTCAACCCCATCTAGCTTTTTTCCCTCTTTCTCCCCCCCCCTCCCCTGCTTCTAGCATCTGGCTCACCTGCCTGTCCTTCCCTTTCTTTCCTGCTGTGGATTTTTCTTTCCATCTTCATCCCCTTGGCCCAGAATCCTTTTCCCTTTCACTCCCTCCTTCCAGTTTGAGTCGGGAACACGGGCGATCGCACGGTCCCCGCAACCCCCACCCGCCTACCCAATCGATCCTAGTGTTTAGCCAGCTCTCTCCCTTTTCCTCACCTTAGTTGCAGGCTTTCTTTTTCGGCGACCTGCACGCGCGGCTGTTCAGTGTTCAATCTTCTGCTCTGCTGCAACTTCCTGTTTCCGGTTGCGTCAGAGCAGAAGATCGAAACTGAGCAGCAGCGGGTGCGCGGCTCTTTGATAGCGTGCGGGTCGCCGAAAAAGAAAACCTACAAACTAAGGTGAGGAGAAGGGAGAGAGCTGGCTAATCACGAGGATCGACTGGGCAGGCGGGTGTGGGCTGCGGGGACCGCGCAATCCTTCATGCCTCACTGCGGGGACAAGACCAGGGCGGGATTTGGGCAGGATGTGGACTGACTTAGACTTAGTCATACTGCAAGTATAACCAAAGGTTTAACGAGACTGCCTAGACGGAACTTATACGTAATGACTTAGGCCATCTAAAAATAGGTCTAAGTAGCAAAAAGGTTTCCAAAGTAACCAGATAACCACTGCAGACACAAAGTACAGACCCCCCACATACTCCCCCAGTGATCACTCACCCCCCACACTGCCATAAAAATAGGAATAAAAACATACACATCTGCCTCCAGAACATCAGCACCTGGCATCAGGAAAGCCTAGTAGAGCTGCACAGAAGTGGCTTAAGTAGTCTGAGGGGTGGGCTAGTGAATCATAGAGAAGAGGACCCAGGCCCATAAGCCACTCTAACCATTGCATTCATGGTGAAACATGTGCACCCCCGCAAAACCCTTCTGTACTGCTATATAAATGGCACCTGCAGCCGTAAGGGCTATTGGGGTGTTAGACAGGTGGGTATTAGTGGGTTTTGGGGGTATTTTACGGGCTCACCATGACCTATAATGGAGTTGTGGTGAGATGTTTATATGGTTGTGAAGTTCACAGCAGTGCCCTGTAAGGTACCCCACTACTGTGTCCAGTCCATCACTTTGCTGACCCCTCCCATGTCCCCACGTTTACTCTTTCCAAACCTATGACGACTAGGGACACACAATTAAGCTAGTACATGGTAAATTTAAACAAACCAGAGAAAATACCTCTTCACGCAAAATGTAGTTAAACTTGAATTCATTAGCAGAGAACGTGGTAAAGTAGTTACATTAGTAGGGCTTAAAAAAAAGATTTGGGTAATGGACTTTTCTTTTAGGAATAAGTCATAACAAGATGTCTTTGGAAAATTCACTGTTTTTTTCTAGGATAGGCAGCATAAAATCTGCTTTACTCTTTTGGGATCTTGCCAGGTACTTGTGACTTGGATTGGTCACTAATGGAAACAGGATATTGAGCTTCATAGACCCGTTGGTCTAGTACAACAATGCTTATGTTTAGGTATAAAATTACCGTCTTTTTCACTCCATAAGACAGACCTCAGATTTAGAGAAGGAAAACAAGAAAAAACCCATTCTGAACAAAATTGTATACTAATACAGTGGAACCTTGGTTTACGACCATAATTTGTTCCAGAAGGATGTTCGTAAACCAAATTACTCGCATATCAAAGCAAGTTTCCCCATAAGAAGTTAGGAAAACTTGCTTGATTGGCTCCACCTCCCCCCCACACCCGAGGCCACTGGTGCGCTTTCACCCCCCCAAACCGTCATTGCCCCCCCTGCAAACGCCGCCCCCCCCCCCGCAATCCGGCACCGTACCCCCCTCGTGAACGCCCACCCCCATGTGAACCGACATCCCCCGCTAGCCCAAACTGAAGCCTTATCCCATCTGGCACCAGCACGCAGCACCAACCCACAGGAGGTGCTGGTACCTGAAGATCCTGCCTCTTGCCAGACTGGGCCTTGAGCATTTGCGCATGCTCAAGGCCTTCTGGCTCTCGTTCTCTCCGAAGCACCAGCAACCGGCACAATTAGGAAGTGTGGTGGGCCCAGGCATTAGCACGCTTGTGCGCTGCGGGCCACGACAAGCAGCAGGCAGCCATCCACCGACCTCCAAAATTTAAAGGTACCACCAGAGGGGGAGGGATTTGGAATAGTCGCTTCATAAGACGCATCCTTATTTACACCCACTTTTTTGGGGAGAAAAAAGTACGTCTTATGGAACGAAAAATACTGTACCTCCTAGATGATTTAGATCAGGGATCTCAAAGTCCCTCCTTGAGGGCCGCAATCCAGTCGGGTTTTCAGGATTTCCCCAATGAATACGCATTGAAAGCAGTGCATGCATATTCATTGGGGAAATCCTGAAAACCCGACTGGATTGCGGCCCTCAAGGAGGGACTCTGAGACCCCCGATTTAGACCCAACAGATTATGCATACTTCCCATCTAGCTAAAAGGGAACTCAGACTAATATGCAAGTAAAGGGAGTAAAGGGTTATAGATTTGATACACCACTTTGCTAGTACAAGTGCAGATACATTGTAAGCCCCTTAAGGACAGAAAAAGTAAGTTTTGTATCTGAGGCAGTGGAGGGTTAAGTGACTTGCTCACAGTCACAAGGAGCTGCAGTGGGACTTGAACCCAGTTCCCCAGCTTCTTAGCCCACAGCACTAACCATTAGGATACTTTTCTTTCACTAGAAAACATAACAAATTTGTAATCCTTCTTTTCTTACTTTAATGAAATACAGTCAAACCTTGGTTTGCGAGCATAATTCGTTCCAGAAGCATGCTTGTAATCCAAAGCACTCGTATATCAAAGCAAATTTCCCCATAAGAAATAATGGAAACTCAGACAATTCATTCCACAACCCAAAAACTTTAAATACAAAATATTTTACGTACTTGTATTGCAAGACCTCGCTCATTTAGAAGTCACTACACTCTTTAATTGTTTAATGTAATAATTGTGATGATAGCAATGTATTTTCATACAGTTTTTCTGATTCTTCAATTGTATATATTATAAAAGTTTGAAATGTCAATAAAGATTTACAAAAAAGAACAGTCACTACACTCCCGCAGTGTCAGAGAGAGAAGAACCATCGGCTCAGTTGTAATATGTGTATACTGTATGTACTTGTATTGCAAGACATTGCTTGTATATCAAGTTAAAATTTAATGAAATGTTTTGCTTGTCTTGTAAAACACTTGCAAACCAAGTTACTTGCAATCCAAGGTTTTACTGTTTGCTGAAGAAACATCATCATTGCTATGAGCTATTTATTTATTTAAAAATTTAAATTCTGCATATCCAACAATTCTATGCAGGAAACAAAACATACATCACACAAAATATAACAACCCCCCCCAAAAAAAAAAAAAAAAAAAAAACAATGCACCATCATCATACAAACACTTAAAAGTCTATCATCAAGTTCCAATGAATAAAACCTAATAATATAAGCAGGCCATTAAAAAAAAAAAGCAAGTAGCAGCAAGTTTGCGTTTGACGCAACACATTAATTAAAATAACAAATTTCAATACTCAATCTCATTTCGCTAAAGTGCATTCAAACAAGAGAGTCCTTAACATCTTCCGGAACGGCAGAATACTTGAGGCTTGCTTTACTTCCACTGGCAACACATTCCAAATCAGCCCCTGCATCGTCAACACAGTCTTACGATTTCCTAATAACCTCACTGTATTAAGCAATGGCACTTACTTCTTACCCATGGACCACAACATACGAGTCGGTTGATAGATATGTAGTAATGACTGCAAAACAACAGGACAGTCATCCTTCAACAACCTAAAGATGGTACAAAACTTTAAATTCAACATGTACATTGATAGGCAACCAGTGTAAATCTTGCAAAATTGGTGATATGTTCAGATCTGGATGCCCACATACGTGCAGTTGCATTTTGAACCAATTGAAGAGCCTGTACCACATACTTCGGCAACCCCAAGTATAAGGCATTACAATAATCAAACACAGGGGTGAGGATCATTGTAATAAAACACTCTAAAATTATTCAGTGACAAACGATCTCTTAAGCCACGCAACAAATGAAGTTTAAAAAAAAAAAAAAAAAAGCTTGAGATACCACCAACTTTACCTGTGGTTTTAATGATAGCGTAGTTAAAAAAAAAACAACAAAAAAACCCACACACACCCTAAATACCTTCACTGCTAAGTACAGGAACCTCCAAGTTCTCCAATAAAACCTCAGAAGGAAAAGACAATAATTGTCTCTCATGACCCACACACAGAGCTTCAATTTTTATCACATTTAGTTTTAACTGATTCGTGTGCATCCAGTTCTGAATCATTTGGAAAACAATTCTGAAAACAATTCAAAGCTTCAGCCATAGCTTTGTCCACAGGAATCAGAAACTGAATGTCATACGCATAAAGATGGAAGCTAATCTCAACAGCCCACAATTCCTTACACAGCGGTAACAAATTAATACTGAACAGCACTGCGGACAAAGCTGACCCTTGTGGATGCTACAAAGCTGGGATCTAAAGTCCCTCTCCTTGAGGCCCCCAATCCAGTTTGGTTTTCAGGATTTCCCCAATGAATATGCATGAGATCTATGTGCATGCACTGCTTTCAATGCATATTCATTGGGGAAATCCTGAAAACCTGACTGGATTGCAGCCCTCAAGGAGGGACTTTGAGATCCCTGCAACAAAGCGTTCCATGTTTTCATAGGCAAAACTTTTTTTTTTTTTTGCATTTTTTTATAGGCAAGAGTTTGTGCACCATCTGGTGGTGAAGCAGTGAATTTACAAATATCATATAGCTAAACACCACATGTAAAAACATTACCATGTTACAGCAATTGCGTATTTTCACTAACATTTTGGCCTGTAAACTGTTTAGCTCTGATTGTTAAGAAAGCATTATAGCAATTGTTTCTAAAGAATAGTATATGAATGAATGATGGCAAAAAATGACCTAAACGGTCCATCCAATCTGCCCATTAGTTATAACCATTAAAAATACATGATCAAATTAACTTGTTTCTTCTCTGGTATTTCTGGGTCATAGACTGTAAAGTGCACCTGGTATTGTCCTAGGTTTCAAATGCTGAAATTGCCGTCCAAGATCACTCCAGTCTATCCAACCATCCTGTTTGCAGAATATCTACCATAAAGTCTGGCCAGTAACATCCTCATGTTCCAAGTTAGTAGCGTTCCCATTGATGCCCTCCCCAGCCCATCCTACACCAAATCACCACATATGGGACCCAGACCATGCAAGTCTGTCCAGTACCGGCCTTAGTTCTTTAATTTACTTCCTTCATTTTCTAATTAAAGATCCTCTATGTTTATCCCACGCCCTTTTGAATTCCATCACCGTTTTCCTCTCCACCACTTCCCTCAGGAGGGCATTCCAGGCATCTACCACCCTTTCCATGAAAAATAATTTCCTAACATGCTCCTGAGTCTTCTTCTCTGCAACCTCAAATTATGCTCTCTAGTTTTACCATTTTTTCTTCGCTGGAAAAGATTTGGCTCTATATTAATACCTTTCAAGTATTTAAATGTCTGTCTCATATCTCCCCTGTCCCTCCTCCAGAGTATACATATTTAGGTCTTCCAGTCTCTTCTCATACTTCTTTTGGTTCAAACCCCTTACCATTTTCGCTGTCTTCCTCTGGACTGCTTCAATTCTTTTTATATCCTTCACCAGATTTAGCCTCCAAAACCGAATACAATACTCCAAGTGTGGCCTCACCAAATACCTATATAGGGCATCAACACCTCCCTTCTTCTGCTGGTTAGTCCTCTTTCTATACAGCCTAGCATCCTTCTGGGTACAGCAACCACCTTATCACACTGTTTAGATGCCTTTGGATCCTTAAACACAATCATCCCAAGGCCCCTCTCTCTGTCATTGCTTATGAGCCTCACACCTCCCAACACATAAGGTTCCCTTGGATTTCTACCCCCCAAATGCATCACTCTGTACTTCTTCGCATTTAATTTTAATTGCCAGACATTAGACCATTCTAACTTTAACAGATCTTTTTTCACGTTTTCAACTCCCTCCGGGGTGTCCACTGTTACAAATCTTGGTATCATCTGTATAAAAGAACCGGATTCTTCTCTATATGTTACTTTACCACCATTCTTCAATTCAAGGTCTGCAAGTCAATGACAATAATAATGTCCCCCACCTGAGAGTTCCCCAATGCCCCCAGACATACTGCCCCTGCAGAGAGAGTCAGTCCCCCATTGTTCCCAGACTTACTGTGCCCCCCAGAGAGTCCCCCAATGTCCCCAGACATTATTGCACCACACCAGAATTCCCTAATGTCACCAGACATACTGCACCCCTCACCAGAGTCCCCCAATGCCCCCAGACATACTGCCCCTGCAGAGAGAGTCAGTCCCCCATTGTTCTCAGACTTACTGTCCCCCCCCCAGAGAGTCCCCCAATGCCCCCAGACATTATTGCACCACCATTCTGAAAGATGGCAATAGTAAAGGAAGAAGAAATTGGGTGGGGGCAGAAGACTGGTGGAATAAGCCTAGGTAAGGGAGGCATTCAAAAGAAAAATAAATTAGATTATTGGGGATGGATGCCACTGACACACATTTGTCAGCGTCATTGTCCCTTGTGGGAAGATGTGTTAGCTCTCATTCCCCAGTTCTGGACCCACAGCAGCCCAGACTTAAACATTTGTGAAGGCCACTGTGGTAGATAGTTGACAATAACCAAACAGAAGAGTAGCAAGTATGATAAATTGGCCTGGGAAGATTTTTTCTTTTAAACCAAAGACACTGAGACTTAATTCATCCTGTATGCATGGAAGAAATCTTCTTTGAATAAAACTCAGTACACACAAGCCTAGTGACCTATGTTCTCTCTAACAGAGATTGTGAGCAATCGCTCATACATTTTATATAGTCGCTCACAAAAATACTGAACAGACCTGACTTCCAAACCAAATTAAACTACAAAAAAATTAAACTAAACCAAATCAATTATCATATGTGTGATGGTTTTTTGTGTTATATACAAAAATGCATTCCTAATATTGAGATCAAAAATTGTTGGTTTTTAGAACTTACTCCTCACATAGCAAACCTCTCGGAGAGAGCGGGAGCCAGAAGGCCTTAAGCATGTGCAGATGCTCAAGGCCTGGCAGAGCTCACCAGCAGGCGGCAGGCTCTTTTGGCACCAGCATGTTCTGTGGGTTGGTGCTGCGTGCCAGTGCCCAATCGCAGTAAGGGTTTGGGCAGGCGGGTGGCCATGCCGGTTCTCAGGGGTGATGCCAGTTCTTGGGGGTGTGGGCTCGCATATCGAGTCAACGTTCAGTTTGCGAGGCAAGATTTGTGAGAGTGCTTGCTCGTCTTGTAAAACACTCGCAAACCGCATTACTCGCAAACCGAGGTATGACTATGCAGTGCTGTTGAAGGTTTTTTTCTAAATTTAAAAAAACAACAACTGGTCAGTATAGTCACTGAGGCTAACACAGAAGAGACAGAAGTAATCTAAGGGGTGATCGAACTAATGGTCTTTTAGGATATCTTTTTTCCCTCAATTGCTTTAACTCCCTTTTTCTTTATCCTCCCCCTTTAAACGTGAATATTAGAAAGGATATTCAACTCAGAATATGGACATCCAAGTCATAACATAACAAACAGACATCTATCTCACATGTACTTTAGAATAGGATACAGTCTATTCTAAAACACATGCGAGGTGGACAGCCATGTACAGGAAACATCAGGCATGAACATCCATTTTACAAACTAAAATGTCCAAATTTTGAATGGAGAAAACAAGGGACATGGACATTCCTATGCTGCCAAACAGACATCCATGCAGAGGTGTAGCCTAATTACACAAGAAGTGGGTTGAGAATCAAAGGACCCAAGTTCAAGCTCTTTTTTTTATTTTTTGTGGGAGGCCTCCAGCAACAGAAATCTACCTACTGTTCTAAAGGTACACCAATAGCCTGAAGGCTTGTAGGTATCATATATTTAGGTACATAAGTTATTTTTCTGTCCCTGAAGAATTCAATTAAAAAAAAAAAAAAAAAGCTGAAACCCACCAACCCTTAGGCTACTCCTCAGATCTGCATGCTGCCCTATGTCAGCATCAGGTATCCCTTGCTGGTTTCGCATTCAAGTGTGAAGGAAGGACAACAACTACTCAGGGATTAAGGAGGTATCATGTCTTAATCATTCTGGTGAACAGCTGCTGAAACCAGAGCATCTTTCTGTAACCTCCACGAAGACGGGATACTGGGCTATATGGACCATTGGTCTGACCCAGTAAGGGCTATTCTTATGTTCTTAACCTGGATTTGACAAGTACCGGTTCTAAATACAGAGATCCATCTTTTTAGACCTGGCTGTCTATTTCCCTTTATAAATCGATGTTCGTATTTTGGGCTCTTCCTAGTCCTGCCCAAAACATGCCCAAATTATGCCCCCTCGCCATATGGATGTACTTCAGTGTTATTGTCCATATCCTGCCTTCATAAAATCGGGATCTGAATGTCCATGCAATAGGGATGTCTGAATGTCAGTTTTCAGATGTCTAAAACAAGAATAGAACTTCTAAAATAACCTTCTTAGTGGTCTCTCACTGGACTTATGATATATTGTTTCTTCTTAAACTTACTTGCTTATTTTTGTTTCAGAATTAACTTGGAGGTGTTTTCTTATTTTGTGCAATCTTATACTGTATAATGATTAAAATTTGAGGAGTGAGGCTGTGTTATTTTAAATGCCATAATTCGTTCTGGATATGGGAAAATAGAAAAGCAAAAAAGGAAATTAAATGAGGGTGAGGAGAGTTTGTCTTCTTACCAGCATAGGCTAGTCTCACAATAGTAGCTTCATCTTGGGCCAGATGGGCTATGCCTGGTAAAATGTACTCTGGGTAGATATTGATATCATTACGTGGCACCTCTTTCACTAGAGCAAGAACCTTTGTCAGTGTCCTGACGGCTTCTGCTCTCACTCTGGGCACCGAGTCATTGCTGAAATGTAACAGGTAAGGGGTAATGCGATCCAATAAGATGTCCACACTTAACCGAGGTGCCAAATGGAGAATGAGCTCCAAGGCTGCCAGCTTGGAATCACAGTGCTTCAGGGTCTGCAAGCAGGATGTAATCAGACACACCAAAATGAGCAGGCCATTTTCTTTTGTCTCCCCCTCTACCTTCTCTGTCTGGTCATCCCCACATAGGTTGCGAATGATGTTGTCCAAATCCTTGCGTATGACAAGTATGCGCTCATCAGCTGACTGGAAGGTTTCCTTGGCAAACTGGGCCATGTATGGTTGAAGGAAAGTGTAAAATATTTCTGGGAAGGCATTGCCTCTCTGCTGCTTCAAGTAGTCTTCCGCAGCTAAACGTTTTTCTGGATCTCTGCAGATCATCTGAGTGACCTGGAGCAAAAAGAGAAAGACGAGAGGAGAAGACATCTGAAGTAATGATGAGCAAACAATCTGGTGGTAAATTCAAGTAATTTTCCCCAAACAGCAACAGATATACACCTTTCGGTAGGCTTTAAAAGCTACCACAGAGGGTCTGTTACACAATGGAAAAGTCTATATCCAGCTAGTCAGTTCAAGCTTTTCCCATGAGTATTAGATCCTTTGGACAAGTGAAAACCAAGAAGGGATTCTGATCAGTTTTTATAAGACTCATTTAAAGATGCAATTTACGAGAGTAACAGGGCAATTCTATGCAAGGCATATGTTAAGTGTGGAGAAAATTACATTACAAAATATTCTTATATTCTACAGTTCCAGAGAGGTTCTATGGGGATGCCATATTAATACAGACAGAATCCCTGGTACGAGATAGTAGGTAGGCAGGTAGGTAAGTACTGTGTTTCCCCAAAAATAAGCCCTAGCATGATTTTCAGGGTAGGTATAAGCCCTAGTTACCGGCAGCCGCAGCACTTCCCACCCCCCACCCGACCCATCTCTCCCTCCCATCCAAACCGCGAGACCGAAATAAATACCTTATAACAAACCAGCAGCGTCAGCAGCAATCTAGACAGGCTGCTTCGCGGCCTATCGCCTGGGGTTCCTCTGCCGCGTTGCTGATTACATAATCAGCAATGCGGCAGAGGAACCCCAGGCAATAAAAGGCCACGAAACAGCCTGTCTAGATTGCTGCCGACGCTGCCAGTTTGTTGTAAGGTATTTATTTCTGTCTCGCAGTTTGGATGGGAAGGAAAGATGGGTTGGCAGTGCGGGGGGGGGGGTACGCGGTGGGGGGATAGAAAGATGCTACATGGGGGGATGGGAGGGGGGGATAGAAGCTGCAAGGGTTCTGCTGCACAAGGGATGGGAAGGAGGGTAGAAAGATACCTGGAGCAAGGGGATGGGTGAGAGGGGAGGAAAGATGTTGCACATGTGGGGGAGAGAAAGGAAATAGGAAGAATTGGGGTAGAGGAATTGGGGTAGAGGAGAGGAAGGGAGAGATGATCATTGCACATGAAAAAAATAAGACATCCCAAAAATAAGGCCTAGTGCCTTTTTTGGGCCCAAAATATATATAAGACAGTGTCTTATTTTCATGGAAACACGGTAGAACTAGGGGGCATACAACGAAGATAATAAGTAGTAGGTTTAAAACAAACTGGAGAAATATTTCTTCACTCAATACATAATTAAATTCAGGAATTCATCGCCAGAGAATGTAGTGAAAAGTAGTCATATTAGCAGGGTTTAGAAAAGGTTTGGGTAATTTTGGAATAGTTCATAATTCATTATTAAGATGGACTTGGGAAAATCCACTGCTTATTCCTAGGATAAGCAGCATAAAATCTGCTTAACTCATTTTGGATCTTGTGACTTGGTTTGGTTACCATTGGAAACAGGATATTAGGCTAGATGGACCTCCAGTCTATCCCAGTATAGCAACTCTTGACTCCCCTAATCCTTCATATAAAGCCTGTTCAAAACAAGAACTTTTTTTTTTTAACCTATGCACACCTTTGAACTAGTATAAACTCAAGACACAGAAATTTCCCCCCACTCATAAATGCATTTCTGTTGAATACTCCTTTAGATTTCAATCCCATCCAAATGGCATCCAAGGCATGCCCTTGAAATCTTTGCATGGTGTGAATCTCCATGTGTAAATAATGTTTTTTTGTAATCAGTCTTTACATTTGAATGTAATGCACATGTGTAAATGGTACTATTTTGCATATGGCCAAATGTCTAGATCAGTGTTTCTCCCTCTGGTACACTAAAGGGAGTAAATGTTTTTTTGCGGCACATTATAATTGAAATTATAAAATTGCAAAACCAACAAAAAATTAAATTTGAGGTTATTTATTTAAAGTTCTTTAAGCTATATATGGGTAATTGTAACAATGGTGAAACTACATAGAAAAGAATTACTAATCAATGTGATGAATGTGCTTGTTTTTGAGTGCAAATGAACTCAAAATGTGGCTTGATAAGCGACAAGCACACACACATTTCATCATCCACCATCTGCAGTCGTTCTCTTTTTCGATTTAAGTTCTGTCAGAGCTGAAAATCCATGTTCAAAGCCTTGATTGCTTTGTTGCTCAAGTTAGGATAACTACTGCATTAAAAAATACAGCTAAAACTAAAATTACTGTACTTGTTAGTTTTCAAGGACCAATCACATCAAAGAATGATGCTTGTTTGAGGAGTTGAATCCTTATGCACACAGATGCTCATAACATCAACAGACTCTTACGTACATGACATCTATTCTAGTGTATACTTATAAAAGGGATTTTTAAAAATAAATTAAAATTCTGTAATCTCTCATGGCATATCCAGAATCTCACAGTGGCAGTTTGAGAGACACTGGTCTAGATCAGTGATTCCCAACCCTGTCCTGGAGGAACACCAGGCCAATCGGGTTTTCAGGCTAGCCCTAATGAATATGCATGAGAGAGATTTGCATATGATGGAAGTGATAGGCATGCAAATTTGCTTTATGCATATTCATTAGGGCTAGCCTGAAAACCCAATTGGCCTGGTGTTCCTCCAGGACAGGGTTGGGAACCACTGGTCTAGATAATGGCCTTAAGATAGAAAGGTTTGATAAACACACACATTATATGTTCATAGCTAAACCAGCAAAAGACCTATGATGAAAAGTGTGTCATTATTATCTGAAGTCATTCTCAACTCCACTACTCTCTCTTCCTCTAGCACCCTCTACACTAGTGCTGCCCGACTCACGATTTAAATTGATTCAACTGACATCAGAGGAGGGACGGGACTGCGGCAGAGAGAAGGGAGCTCGGAAGACCTATGGCAGCTTGCAAACATCGCTAGCACTAGCGATCTTATGCAAGCTGCTGAAATTAGGTAAATTGATGCCAGGAGGCCAGAGGGAACATGCAGGTCTTGGGTGCAGGCCTTCAGGGAGGACAGGCAGGCCTCCAGGGGTGGGGTGCAGGCCTTCAGAGGGGACAGGCAGGCCTTCGGGGTGGGGTGCAGGCCTTCAGAGAGGGTGCCCTGGTGTAGAAGTACACGGAGGGAGGGAAGGGGGTTCAAAGAGACATGCATATGCCGGACTTTGGGGGGAAGAAATAATGGGTCTAAAAATAGAGGAGAGGGAGAAAGATGATGGACAATGGGATTTAGGGAGGGAAGGAACAGAGAGGGAGAGAAGTTGGACACAAGGAATGGTGTGGAGGGGGGATAGAGATACTGGATAGGAGGGTAGTTGGGAAAAGAAAGGGAGAGATGGTGGACCCTGGGGTGGTGGGGAAGGAAGGAGAGATGCTGGATGAAAGGGTAGTTGAGAAAAGTTGGATCTGTGGATGGAGACGAAAAAAGGAAAGATGCCAGACTTCCGGGGGAGGGAAGGGAAAAGGAAGGGGAGGACAGAGATGGCAGATGGATGGGTAGCACAGAGAAAGAAGAAAGGAGACCCTGGCAAGCAAGTTATCAGAAGAAAACCAGAGCCTGGGACCAACAAGATCTGAATAATGACCAGACACCAAAAGGTAGAAAAATTAATTTTATTTTCCGTTTTGTGATTACAATGTCAGATTTGAAATGTGTACCATGCCAGAGATGGTGTTAGACCGCAAACGTGAGCTAGGATTTAACAGAGAGGAAAAGTCTTTTGTTTGTTTACACCACAGCGCCAGTGTGGTTAGGAGAAGGCAAAGGGGGTGAAGAGGCTATAAAATAAACCCACCAGGATGTTTAATTAAAAAAAAAAAAAGATACCCAATTGGGCAGGAAAATCGAATCGCATCAAAAAATCAATTTCAACAGGCTGAATCAAACTGAATTTTTTTTTTCCTGAATCGGGCAGCACTACTCTACACAAGCCTATCTGCTGTGGGTCCTGATTAAGGTACCTCAGTATCAGTTTACAGTATATTCTTAATCATTCATATAGTTCAGCTTGGCAGGCCAACTACATATACTTCAGCCAGCATTACATGCACACTTGACAGAGAACAACACAAACATAGAAATAAACGCTAAAACTCTTCCAGGACTTCATATGCCCCCTTTCCCTCTCAAAATCTGTTTTTCAAAGGGTGTAGCTAGAGTATAAAATGACTGTATATTCTATCATCCACACTTGGGAAGCCCTCGGTCTTCACCACAATCCTTCCCATCTAAAGATAGTCCTCCTTTTCCTCTTCCAGTACCCCCTGCAAACCTCCTGCCTTTCCCTCCTCCCCCAGTCCAGTCACTCTTTTCCTTTCTCCCCCACTAACACATTCCTTTCTCTTCATCTTCTCCCCTACACTTGTGAGATCTTCTGCCATTCCTAACTCTTGCATCCAGGCCCTTTTACTGAAGATACTCATGGCATCTCCACCTGCCCTTATATTTGCAGTCATGGAAATGCACTTGCACCAGTAATGGAGACACTGAACAGACTTACCAGATTCCTGATACAACGATCTTCAATTTTATTCAAAACTTGGTCAGGGGAAAAATGACCTTTTTTATAGGCCAAAAGCTGAGCCAAGTCAAACAGTGGCACTCCTTCAGTGAACAATTCTGCGATTACACAACCTGAAAAATACATACAAAAGAAATTGCTATAGAACCTTAAAATCTTTATATACAATAAAAAGCACATAGAAGCCTATGCCTACCACAAGAACAATATGTAAATACTGTGTAGAAGATCTACTTAAGCAGTTGTAAAGGAAAGCAGAACCAAATGAAACACATTATAGCAAAGCAGCCTACACACTCTGGTTTACGGCTCCTGTATAAATTGATCTGGCCATCTGAAGATCACTGCTTCTTTGCAAAGAGCCTTATTTTAAGAGAACACCAAGAATCAAAGCTAGAGAATGACATGGGGACATGCAGTAAGATTAAGACCTCAATAAAAATTACGGCAGATGTGAAAGTGAAACTGAGCATCCCTCCAAGGGTTTGCCCTCATAGTTTAAAAAAAAAAATGCTCTCACAGTTGATTTTACCGCAGTGCTGGGGTATGTTTTAAAAGTTTTCATCTCCTCCCAATGCAGAGTTGCAGATTCGACCCATGGACCACCTCCCTTCATGACTCTGGCCTATGCTTTCCTGCCTAGTCACAGGGCTGCTATTACTCCCTGCCACCCCTCCCCGCCAGCATGATGCCATCTCTGGGCGGGAATGAAGTGAGAGTCCACCATCTTCAATGTCTACACTAAAGCCTTCAGGCTCAGGCAAGGAGTAGAAGGAACCTGGGTGGATGTAATAGGATAAGGCTGCTGTTGCAATTAGTGACACTAAGAAGATAAGATCACCAGCAGACTCTGCCACAGACATTAGCAGCAAGCAGTCAGCCAGGACAGAGAAGGGCTAGCAAGTAGGTGGCCCCGACAACTTCTGCTTCCCATTAGTTTGGCTGTCAAAGAAGCAAAAGGCTGATGAGGGAAAGACAAAGATAACAGCAACCCTTAACTGCCAAAAGGCACAGCTTTTGCATTTCACCCAAGATCAACAAGTTTCAGCTCAAAAGTACAGTAATAATACTTTCAGTTTGGGGAAATAATCTAGGCGCAGAAATGATGCATCCACAATGTTTTCATAGAAAATTCTGATCTAAATAATATTGAAATCTAATTATCTGCAAAGTGGGTGTAAACTACAAATTTTAGTCTGGAAATATTTAAGAAGAATTTGTTTTAGGAAATGAGATGAAAAGTGGTTGAGAGGTTATACACTTTGTTAACAATGGCTGTAAACAATTTGGCCTTTTTATAATCTGCTAAATTTAGGAGTACAAAACTGGGTGGCAACAGGTAAATTTAAGGCAGGGAAAAAGTTACAATTCAGAGATATTGTTGGGATTGGCAGGGTAGAGGGTGGCTGGAGAGTTATTTTAGTTCCTTGTTGGAACTGGATCATTTGGGTTCTGGTGTCTATGCTGGAAAAGGCTATAACAGCTCCCTTTAAAGTGCTTTTATAAGTCAGGCAGGGAAGGAGTACAGGGGAGGGGATGTCTGCAAAATGGGAAGGGAGATGGGAGGGTTGTTGATCCTTGTTCTTTATTACCGTTTTCCATTTGTGATTTATAAACACCAATTTTACAGAATATTGTTCCTTTTTATACTAAATAAAAATATTTAAATGCAAACTCATAACTGTTGGAGGCTTGTGTGGAAGGGGACAGAAATCATGGGGATGGGGACAGTACTCACAGGACGGGGCCAAATTTTGTCCCCATGTCATTCTCTACCAATTACTTTCCATCATACCAATAGGGAAAATAAAGATTAGGGAATCAGGCCCTAGAAATCAGCTTCATTCAACTTCTGGCTCCCAAAGAAAGTCTACCAGTAACAAAGAAAAACAAAATTGATTTCAAAACAAGTATCTACCATAACCACACTGGAACATGGTTGATCAAACCTCAAACACTCCTGCAGCATTTCCCTTTAAAAAAAAAAAAAGCCAAAGGCACGGATTATATAAACTGCACCATTGTCATGCATATTCATTATTAGTACAGGAATCCCCAAGTTACAGACACCTGACTTAAGTACAACTCATACTTAAAAGCACAGTTGCAGCTTTATTTGATTTCACTGAGCATTTCCAGTGGCATAGACTCCTACACTTCTCCTGTAGCAGATTCAGGAATGAAGCATAGCCACATTAAGAACAGCGTGTGGCTGTGCATGCTGTACCTTATGGGGAGCACTGGTAGGGACAGTTGGTCCTTTTGTCAGCTGAGAGCTGAGGTAAACAGCAAGAATCCTAAAATCTATAAGTTCTGAGTTACTTACAAATCTGACTTAACAGCTTTAAAAATGTAACTTCAGCCAGTGCCGCCAGAAGCACTAACTTTCATATCAGGGCAGGCAGCCCCCACAGCAACCGGCGTCCGGTGCTTCCAGGAGGGGTCCTTTGGGGCCTCATAAAAAGATCAGGGAGCCGTGGTACACGGCCCGCCGTTGTGAGTCCGAAGGGGCACGCCACGCCCCTTTTGAGCCCTTTCGGAGCGCATGAGGAGTCAAGAGCGAGCCACTATCTTTTCCTTCTACCATGGGTAAAAGAAAAGCGAAAATTACTTCATTGGTTTCAGGTATAGGTACTATGGATCGTCATCAGGTAGAAGAGCGGGTAACTTTAGTTACACAGTCTGCTTCCCTCTCCTCTGGAGAACCATCACCACCTCCCCAGCCATTAAGTCTTCTTGGAAGAGTAGAGACATCCTTTAAGACTGAGGATGTAGCCTCTTCTTCACAATTTCTTGATACAGCTGGACTTAATGACTTAGATCAAATTGGAGTGTTGGGAACAAAAGATTTGACTCCTGTACAAATGGTTACGGAGCCAAATCTAAATGTTCTCCCTAAAGATAAAGTTATCACTTTAAATGATGTATGGCTAATTGTTAATAGAACTGAGTCTTCATTACAAACTACTGTTTTGAAATTGTGCCAATTTTCCTCAGACACAACTGTAAAATGAAATGAGCATGAAAGTCATATAGCAAAGCTAGGCAATAAGTTAGAGAAAATAGATAAAACTGTGGGTAGTTTACAGAGCACTGCTACATCTAATATTAAAGATAGTATATTGCTGCTTGCCAAAAATTTCCCTATCACATACTACCTATTAGTGCTGCCCGATTCACGATTCGAATCGATTCATCGATTTATTTCGGGTGAATCTATTCGAATCAATTTATCCCGCCAAAAAATTCGGCCTCTCAATTCACTGATTGACCCTCCCCACTCGCCCTCTAAAGCAGGAGCAGCAGTGCTGCCTTTTGCTGGCCTTCCGCTCCTGCTTTAGAGGGCGAGTGGGGAGGGTCAGTCAGGAAGTGGCTTACCCGCTGCACAAGCAAGAGGAAAGATCACCGATGCACCGCCCAGCCCAGCACAAAAGAGGGAGGATCTTCGGGCACCGGCATGTCCTGTGCGTTGGTACTGGTGCCGGTGCCCAATCGGGGAAGGGATATCATTTTGGTGCTCGGGGGAGCATGTAATATCGCAGAGGGCGGACGACTCGAGTGGGGGGGGGATGTATGGAGCAGCGCCAGTGGCCTCAAGGGAGGGGGGGATTAGAGCAGCGCCGGTAGCCTCGGGTGGGGGGGGGTTGGTGGAACGAATCAAAGCGAGTTTCCATTCATTCCTATGGGGAAACTCATTTTGATATACGAGCAATTTGGTTTACGAGCATACTTTTGGAACAAATTATGCTGAATTATGTTCGTAAACCAAGGTTTCACTGTACTTTAAAAAAAAAAAAAAAAGTGCCATATGTTTATTTGCCTGCCACATGTTAAATATCTGGTTTAGTTACTTTGTTTCCTAGTGGCAGCACTAGAGGTCCGAATGATGTGGTCTAGATCGGTGTTCTTCAACCGCTAGTCCACAGAAATTTTCTGCCGGTCCATAGGGCTGGCACATCCTTCGGACCCAAGACAGTGTTCTTCAGCTGCCGGTCCATGGTGCGATCAATGCAGTGTCTTCGTGCCAGCTCCCTGAGTGCTGCAGTGCACAGAGCCATGGGAAAAGCCATGGGAAAAGCCATGGGAAACGTCCTACGCACGTCCTGCACCTGAACCCTTCTCTCTGACGTCGCAACATCAGAGGGAAGGCTTCCACATGGGGCGTGGGACACACGTGAGGAGCCGCTGCCCACAGCTTTGTGCAATGCAGCACTCAGGGAGCCGGCCCGAAGACACCGCGTTGATCGCACCGACCCGAAGATAACCCCTGGGGGCAGGCCAAAAGGCAAGGCACAGCATGGAGGGAGACAACAACGGTAGAGGGATTGCTTTTATTTTTTATTTAGTAATTATTTACATCAGCTGTCTGTTCAGGAAACAAGGAGAGTAGCAAGGAGAGTACAGCTTTTTTTGGATCAAAGACCAAAGTTAAGGTGCAGTCCTCTTTCAACACGGTTCAACCCAGAAGGACTGCACCTTAGCTTTGATCTTTGATACAAAAAAAAAGCTGAACTCTCCTTGCTACTATTTGACTAGAGCACCTTTATTCAGCTAAGTAACTAGAGGGACAGGTGACTAATTTTTTCATTTTCTGTTCAGGTCAATGGGTCGGGCATTGCAGGATAGTGAACTTTTTGTCTTCCACTTTTATATATATTTACTAGTCTTACAGCCCATTACATTAACGGGTGCTAGAATATATGGGTGTGTGTCTGTCTATTTCTTTCTCTCTCTCTCTCTTCTTAGCCGCTTTCTATATTTCTGTCTTTCTTTTTCCTCAGCTGTCCACCCATTCTCCCTTCCTTTTACCTTCCCTGTGTCCACCACTACCCCTTCACTGCTCCCCTTATCCAGCAGCAGCCCTTCTCCCTTTTTTAATCTCCCCCCTGTCCAGCAGCACCTTTTTCCTGCTCCCCCGTCCAGCAGTAGGCCTCCCTTCCAAAAAAAGCCTCCCCCGACAAAGTGCTCCCTCCCTTCCCCTCTCCGTGAACCCCAAAAAATGGCAGAAGGAATGCCGACTCCCTCCTACCATCAGCGCTCCCCCCCAGAGCTCTAAAATATGGCAGGAGGGATGCCGACTTCCTCCTGCCATCGGGCCAACTCCTTTCCTCCCCCCCAAAAAAAAAAAAAAAACAACACAGGAGGGATGCCCACTCCCTCCTGCCACTGGACGCGGACCCCCGCTTCCCCTTCCCTCTAAAAGTTGGGAGCAGGAGGGTTGCTCAGTCCCTCTTGCTCCTCTGACGAACAGCGGGCCTTAGGCCCTGCCCCAGTTCATCATGTGCTTTCTGCCCTCCGCCGACAGCCACGGCAGCTTGCAGATGCCGACAGCCACCGCGCCGTCTGAAGCCAATAAAACCCTAAGCCGAGCGGGGACCTAC
This sequence comes from Geotrypetes seraphini, assembly GCF_902459505.1. Classification (NCBI taxonomy): domain Eukaryota; kingdom Metazoa; phylum Chordata; class Amphibia; order Gymnophiona; family Dermophiidae; genus Geotrypetes; species Geotrypetes seraphini. The sequence continues at coordinate 313,941,280 of NC_047085.1, read as the reverse complement.
AGCGCACGGAAAACAGGAGCACGCAGTTAAGAGTGCGCATGCGCAGCTTAGGCTTTTATTATATTAGATTTATTGCACATTGTTTGCACTTGACTTGCACTTTAAAGCACACAGGAGCACCCAGATGATGGTGTGCGGCTGGCAGTGAGTGGTAATCTCTGCTCAGTGTTTGCTGGCTTTGCTATTCTAAGCACTAGAGCTGCTCTTTAAAGCTTTCAAACTCACGCTGAGGGGTGCTCCTTATCTTAAAAATTTAGATTTGAGTCTAGGGAGTTAACTTTCCTGCAACGCCCTAGGGCACACCCAACTTATATTTTGATCTCTAATCATTTGACATGTTTACAGATTAGGGGTATTTACAAATCCATGGGTGGCCCCAGAAGATTGTATGAGAGAGGTATGATGAAAAACATAACCCCATCACATGCATACACGCTACCAACACTATATATGCAATGCTCTTCTGTGCCTATTCATTATACATACAGGAAAACCTCAACCTGCAAAACCTGACCACAATCACCTTCCCTATTCAATATCTACATGGCTTCACCGGGACACATGCTATCTGCCCGAAAACTGAAATCCCATATTTATGCAGATGACATTACAATTGTCATCCCCATCTCCTCACTGTCACAAGAAACAGAACAGCACATCTCTTCAGTACTCACCATGATCGAACACTGGACCACCCGGTTCAAACTAAAACTAAATCCAGAAAAGACTAAATCCTTCCTTGCAAGTCCCAACCACAAATTAACTACCACCACCCTACAACTCAACGGTCTAACCTACCCCATCAACCCCACCATCAAAATCCTTGGAGTCATCCTAGACCGCTGCCTGACCTTCGAAGACCACACCAACGCTCAGTTCAAAAAATGCTTTTACACCATCTGGAAACTCCGTACCATCAAACATTACTTTGACTTCCCCTCCTTCAGACTGCTGGTCCAATTCCTAATCTTAAGCACCCTGGATTACTGTAATCAATAAAAATAAAATGCTAGAGGCGCATGCGCTCTTGAAAATTCGTAGGCAGTGGCGCTGTGAGGTGTGCTTCTGTGCCAGTCCTCACGGCGCCTGCGCGTGACTGTGCAGAAGACACCAGCGACTCCTCCCTCCCACTCTTCTTCAAAGCAGCCTGCTGAGGTTCGCCAGCCGCTGTAGCGAACCTCGGAAGCCGCTCTCCACCTCCGTGCAGAAGAAGGAGTCGCCGTGTCACCTCCCACCCTCACTCGCCGCTGCCACCGCTGATCCTCCTCTTCAGAGCAGCCTGCGATCGTGGCCGGCTTTAAAGAACTTCGCAGGCCGCTCTCCAGCTTCAGTAGCACGTTCTCTCTGACACACGGGATCGCGTGCTACCGAGTTGGAGAGCAGCCTGCGAGGTTCGCTAAAGCCGGCCACCACGATCGCAGGCTGCTTTGGTGAAGAGGAACAGGCCAGAAGACGCCTGGATGTTGGGAGGGTAAGAAGGGAATCAATACCGGGAGCCAGGGGGAAAGGGGGCTGCTCTGGGGGGAGGGGTGTGCTGGGGGGAGACAGAAGGGGCCATGGATAGGGAGAGGGAAAGGGGGCTGCTTTGGGGGGAGGGGTGTGCTGGGGGGGGAGACAGAAGGGGCCATGGAGAGATAGGGAGAGGGAAAGGGGGCTGCTTTGGGGGGAGGTGTGCTGGGGACAGACAGCTTTGCTGGGGGGGGGAGGAGACAGAAGAGGGCCATGGAGAGACAGTTAGGGAGAGGGAAAGGGGCCTGCTTTGGGGGGAGGTGTATCCTGGGGGCAGACAGCTCTACTCAAGGGGGGGGGGGGAGACAGAAGGATACAGACAGCGGCCAAGGAGAAAGAGAGAAAGAAACACAGATAGACAAACAGACACATATATTCTAGCACCCGTTAATATAACGGGCTTAAAGACTAGTTATTATTAATAAAGGATGTAAATAAACCGGAAACGAGGCACAACTTTCAGCTTCTATCTCTACTGCTTTCGGCACAGAGCTCTACAATGACCCTATGTTTGTCTAGGAGCAAATAGGGCTCCCCCAGAACAGAGAAGTTTCCTAAATGCTGTGGGAAGAGGGGGGGGTCGGAGGTTAATCCTCACCTACCGGCCGAGAAGATGTCCATTGACCTCTTGAGCTCGCCCCTCGTCCGTTGCCCGCCCCCGCCCAGCAGGTCGACGAGCGGCGGCGCCCCCGCCGGATCCCGGCCCCCTCCTCCGGCCCCCTCCAGCTCGCCCACGGCGCCGCCGTCCACGAAGCGCTCAGGCGCCAGATAGCAGGTGCGGCGGCGGGAGGTGTCGAAGAAGTAGTTGAAGTCGGCCGGGTTGTCCTCGGGCAGGTAGGTGGGCTTGAAGCTAGCGAAGTCGGTGAGCAGCACCCAGCTCCAGCTCGTCACCATGACGTTCTCGGTCTTGATGTCGCCGTGGCGGACGCCCGAGCGGTGCGCCTGCTCCAGGCCCGTCAGGATCTGGAAGGCGACCCAGCGCTTCTCGGTGGGCGCGAGGAAGGGCCGCGTGCTGATGCGGTCGTACAGGTTGTCGCGCGCGTACTGGCGGAAGAGCAGCGCCGCCTTGTCGCTGAGCGTGGTCTTCTGGAAGGGCAGGCAGTGCTGCGCCGAGTGCAGGCGGATCTTCAGCTCCTCCACCTCCTGCCGGTAGCCGGTGAGCGGCAGCGACGGGTCCTGGATGGCGAACACCTTGACCACCACCAGCCCCTCGCGGTGCCGCGCGCGCGCCACCTTGAAGAAGCGCGTGCTGCCCAGGCTGCGGTCGTACTCGCAGTCGTGGATGTCCGAGAAGTAGCTGTCCACGGACAAGATCTGCGCGGGCGCGATGCCCGCCAGCTGGTTCCCCATGGCTTGCGGGGGAGAAGCCGGGAACCGACGACCTCTCCCTCCCCCGGTGCGCCTGTGTTAGGAGGAAAAAGGGGGGGGGGGTTGCTTCTTGCTGTCTTTTCTGCCAACGGCGCAGTCGTGGCTGCAGATTGTCGTCAAAAACCACCGCCAGGCTAGAGTTTGACGAACGAGAGTGCCGATCGCGGCCCCCTCTGCTGCAAGGGGAGTAAATCTTTCAGATAGGCTTTCGTGGCAGTGGACTGACAGCGATTAAAAAAAAAAAAAAAAAGCCATAGAGTTTGCTTCTAGCTAGGCGAACATGCGGGTGTTTGAGCGCCTCCAGGAGGAACCGTAAAGGCAATACCGGGCTCTTATCTGGCAGGTTTTCTCCAGACTTTCTCAGTACCAGGAGGTTACAGAAATTGCGACTTATTTTAGTTTCTTATGGACGTTGACTCTTGCCCTGTACATAGCCCGGAATGCTGTGTTAAATTTTATCTTCAAGTTCTATTTCAGTTTTTATTTTGATATACTACAAAATCACACCAAGATACAGTGGAACACTGATTATCTGTACTCCAATTATCTGGATGTCCAGTCAATGGCATAGTAAGGTGGGCAGTCTGTCCCAGATGCCATCTTGGTGGGGGTGCCAGCACCTGTCCTCCTCTCTGCGCCCCTGCTCCTTCCCGACCCCCCCCCCCCCACACACACACACACACAGCCATGCATCCCTTCCCTTTCTTTGTACCTCTTTAATTTTCCCAGCACGAGCAGCATCATCAACTTGCTGCCCGCATTAGTGTGGCTTTCTCTGATGTCCCTTCTGGGTCCCGCACCTAGGAAGTGACGTCAGATGGAAAGCAGACGCAACACGGGCAGCAAGTTCGTCATGCTGCTCGTGCCAGGAAAATTAAAGACTTATGGGGGAAGGGAAGGGGACGCATGCCAGCAAGGGAGGTCAGGAAGGAGCATAGAGGGCAAGGAAGGGGGCCACTCACTCTCACTCTGCTGCTGTGTTCAGTTATCCAGACCAGTGCTGACATTTGTATTTAAATTCAAAAGTACGGTAATGTACATTGTACTTCAGTGTGCATACTAGAGACAGGTTATTAAAGGAAAATATAGTATAATACAAAGATTATGTTGAAGATTTGATTTAAAAAACTGTGTGATATGTATTATACAGTACAGTACCTGTACTGTAGTGGTGTAGTAACAGCTGGGCTTAGGTTGGCCCACCCAGCAACAGCGATTTAGTCCCCTGTCTCACTCCCCTTCGCCAATAACCCAACATCTTCTCCAGTGTACCTCAAAGACTACCAGCAGCTGCAATGATTTATCCTCTGTAGGCTCCTCCAGGGAATGACATTAGCAAGGGTAGGGATGTAACAGAGGAAAGCCCTGCTTTTTATTTTCCTCCCAACTCCTATGAGGAAAGGTTTCAGCAGTTCAGTGCTGTGTTTCTTTCTAAAAACAAGAAAATGAAAGTGTCAACAAAGCAAAAAAGGTTTGTTTTGTCATTAAAAGACAAAATGGACATTGTGGATAAGTTAAAAGAAAGGAGTGTCAGGAAAAAAGTTAGAATATGGTTTAGGAACATCAACAATATCTGACATAAAAAGGTAAAGTTGTGCTATTATCAACTATGTTTCAGTTCATGAAAAAGAGGAAGGGAGTTGTTCCAGAAAAACCATGAAAAGGTCAACTAATGAACAGGTAGATAAAGCTCTATATCTATGATTTTTGCAAAAATGATCATTGGACCATCCAATTTCTGTGCTGATATTAGCTGAAAAGGTAATGTTTTTCAATTAGCAACTTCATGGAAATTCTGAATTCAAAGCCAGCACTGGATGGCTTCGAAATTTTAAACAATGCCATGGAATCAGGCAGATTGAAATTCATAGTGAAAAACTTTCTGCAAATTTATCAGCAGCTAATGACTTTCTTGTCCAATTTAATGACATTATCAAACACTATGGGCTAGATTCACTATGGGCATGAATCGGATCCGATCCGTGAGGGATCTGATCCAATCCATGTACGTGGGGCTGATTCACGAATTGCGACCCCAACCAACCGCTGAGATCGCTCTGTAGCGATCCCAACGCATGCGCAGACCATTTTTTTCTTTTTTAATTTTAACTTTTACTAGCCAAGCGAGCCCGTGGTTTTAACTTGCTTTAAACCCATGGGTTAAAACCTCTGGCTCGCACTGCGGGGGAAGGCAGGGCAGCACTTGGGGCAGAGAGCAGGAGAGGAGATTCGGGGCAGAGCAGGGTGGCAGGAGAAAAAGGCAGAGAGTCGGGGCAAGGAACAGGAGAGAAGACTTGGGCAGAGCAGGGCAGCAGGAGAAAAAGGCAGAGAGAGCAGGAGAGGAAACCCGGGCCAGAGCAGGGCTGCAGGAGAAAAATGCAGAGAGTCAGGGCAGAGAGCTAGAAAGTCGGGGTAGAGAGCAGGCAGAGAGCAGGAGATGGCAGTCGGAAAGCAGTGAATGACTGGTCCCCAGCAGTCGCTTGTTTGTGATCGGGCAGCCAGTCAGTGTTGCAGGTTTTTTGTTAGTGAATTGCTGCCTGCCATCATTTGAATGCCATTCCCCCTTATTTGCATGCACGGATTGGAGGATGATCGGGACAGAGGTTAGTGAATCGGATCAGAAGGGAATTGGGTCTCAAAGGGGGATCGCAAACCGATCGGTACTCCATCGGTTTGCTTAGTGAATCTAGCCCTATGATCCCAATTGTGTCTATATTGCAGATTAAATGGGTCTGAATTGGAAATCACTTCCCAGGAAATTTCTGATTAGTCATAAGGAGAAATCAGCTCCTGGGTTCAAGTCATCCAAAAAATGAATCACACTGTTGATGGGGGAAAATACAACCGGAAGTCATGAGTTGGAGTTATTGCTAATTTGTATATCTAAAAACTTTTGTGCTTTCAAAAATGTACATAAGCTACCACTGTTATACAGAAGCCAAAAGAAAGCCTGGATGAATTGTGAAATTTTCCTCGACCAGTACAACAACTGCTTCATACTAGAAGTGAAAAGATTTCATCTTCATACAGGAAAAGAAGGAAATTTAATTTTATTGTTGGAAAATGCACCATCACATCCTGCAGCTGAAAGCTTAGAGCGAGAGGAAGGTGGATTCAAAGTGCTTTTTCTTCCTCCAAATGTGACATCTGTAATGCAGTCAACTACAACCCAAAAGGTCTATATAGTGAGAATGCATGCCACAAAGCACAAATATATGTGTGCATGGGTGGTTAAGGAGGAAAAAAGGATCTCAGAAATCCAAACCATAGACTACATTAGTTGTCTATTGGTTATCTCTAGATTGAATTATCTTTCATCAATCCAAACCCCCCTACCCAAAAAAAAGAAAAAAATTATTATTATATTTTTTGTACTCTATGGGGTTCATAATCAAAAAAAAAAATGTCTAAAAAGTGGCTACTTGGACGATCAAAAAGCCTGATCGTCCAAGTACCCATAATCAAAGCTGATTTTAGACATATCTAAAACCAGCTTAGGCCTTTCCCCTGCCACTAAACGCACAGAGAGAAAAGAGGCGTGTTTAGAAAAGGGAAAAGGGCGGGAGGTGGGCCAACCTACACCTAGGCGTGCAGCAGGTATAACCAAAACCTTAGGCAGGTTGCCTAGTTGGCACTTATCTATTTGACTTAGACGAAGTCAAAACAGGTCTAAGTGCCGAAAAAGGGGCCGCTGAGCTGATCATGGCTGCTGCGATCAGCTCAGCGGCCCCAGCAACCTGCCTACCCCCTACAGCAATGATTGCGGCAGGAGAGATGCCTCATCTCCCCTACCGTGATGCCATCACTCCTCTACCCGAACTGCTGCGACCCGCGGCAGGAAAGATGCCCTATCTCTCCTGCCACGGGTCACGGCAGTTCGGGTAGAGGAGTGATGGCATCGCGGTAGGGGAGATGAGGCATCGTGGGTCAGCGGGGGGGCCGATCAGGGGTTCGGGGGGGCGGTCTTGGGGGGGTTTGTGTCAAGGGCAGGAGGGCCTGGGATCCCTCCTGCCCGTATTGTAGTGGGGGGTAGGGGGCCCGATTGTGTAGGGGGTGGGGTGCGAGAGGCCAGGAGGGCTTGGGCTCCTCCTGGCCTGATCATAATCGGGTGGGTGCCCGGGGCAAGAGAGCTTGGGCTCCCTCTTGCCCCGATGTCGTCGGGGAATGTCGGGGTGCCGCGGGGCAAGAGGGCTTGGGCTCCCTCTTGTCCCGAACATAACCTGGGGGGGGTTGGTACCACGGGGCGGGAGGGCTTGGGTTCCCTCCTGCCCCGATGTCGTGGGGGGGGGGGGGGTTTGGTGTGGATTCTGTAACCGGTGTTGTTTTTGACAGATACCGGTTACAGAATCCAATTTTTAGGCGAAGGACTGGCTCCTCCTTCGCCTAAAAGCCCTTGTGTTGGACGCTTGGGGCTTAGGTGTTTTTTGGGTTCATTATGGGGTATAAGTGTAGACGTCGTGGGGGTGTAAGTGTAGACGTAGTGGTGGTCTGGGTGTTTAAACAGCTGAATGTAGAGGGCAGGCCATTATAAAAAAAAAAACCTCCATTTGGACGTTTTTTTTGATTATGGACATTTTCCCTGCTTCTACTTTCAACGTTTAAGGCCTTAGGCCAAAAGGGGACTTAGACGTTTTTTTTGATTATGCCCCTCCACGTTTTCTGTGAATAGTTGTTTTTTAAAAAAAAACATTTTTCAAAATTGACCATACAATTTATTTATAAATTAGGCACAGTTTGCGCTATGCAATGCTAATTTAAACTTAAAGCAACACATTTACTCCCTCTTCTATTAAACTGCACTAGCAGTTTTTAGTACAGAGAGCCACGCTGAATTGCCCGCACTGCTCCCGACGCTAGAAAACTGCTTGCGCAGTTTAAAAGAAGAGGCCTTTAGTGCTGAAAAGCACTAGATTAATGACACTACTTCTGTGCAAAAGCTGTAACTGTGCACATGTTTAGTCCATATATCACAGCAGAAGTAGCGATAAGGTCTTGGGCTTTGAGCCTTCTCGCTATTTTTGATATCACAGTTGGTGGAGAAATTACTTCTGTGTTCAAGAAAGATAAGTGATCTAAGATTGATATGCTGGTACAATATAATAGCATTTCTTGGTTGCTGTGACATATGGACTAAACTTGCACAATTACAGTTTTTGCTCAGGAATAGTCTACAAAATAGGTGATGGTAAAGGCTCATGCACTAATGGCCACAGGCTAATCTTGAAATTAGCGCATGGCCATTAATAGGGAAAACCAATCTGCAGCCAATTTATTTATTTAAAATTTGTCTATACTGCTTAAAAACTAAACATTAAAAGGTAGCCTCAGCGCATGGGTAGCCCAGGTGCCAAAAATAGCACAGAATACTTGATTTATGTGAGGCTAAGATAAATCAGTCATCAAATTCAGTAAATTCCTCAGTTAAATCAATATATTCATTTTTGTGTTGATTAAGATCTTCAGATTGCTGTTGGAGTATATTACTCCTTTACAGCCATTTCTTCACTGATCCTTATCTTTGTTCCAAAATTTTCTTTATATATAAATTATTATGTAGAACATATAAAGATCAATAACTTATCTTAAATTTGTTCAAACTATCAGGATACCCCTCATAGAAACATGGAAACATAGAAAAAGCGGCAGAAAAGGGCCATAGCCCACCAAGTCTGCCCATTCCAAGTATCCCCCCCCTGAATTTACTCCCTTAAAGATTCCACATGAGTATCCCATTTTTTCTTAAAATCCGTTACGCTGCTGGCCTTTATCACCTGGGGTGGGAGTCTGTTCCAATGATCCACCACTCTCGGTGAAAAAGTACTTCCTGGGATCGCCATGAAACTTCCCTCCCCTGATTTTCAGCGGATGCCCTCTGGTGGTTGAGGGTCCCATGAGCCAGAAGATATAATCTTCTGACTCGATGCGTCCCGTGATGTACTTATACGTTTCAATCATATCTCCCCGTTCTCTTCTTTCCTCAAGTGAGTACAGCCGCAACTTCTTTAGTCTTTCTTCATACGTGAGATCCTTGAGCCCCATGACCATCCTGGTGGCCATTCGCTGAACCGACTCGATCCTCAGCACGTCCTTTCGGTAGTGTGGGCTCCAAAACTGAACACAGTACTCTAAGTGAGGCATTACCATGGCTCTGTACAACGGCATCATAACCTCAGGTCTCCTGCTGACGAAACCTCTACGGATACACCCCATCATTAGTCTTGCCCTGGAGGAAGCCTTCTCCACTTGATTGGCAACCTTCATGTCCTCGCTAATGATCACTCCTAGATCACGTTCCGCCGTGGTCCTAACCAAGGTCTCACCATTTAGTACATAAGTTCTACGTGGGTTTCTCCTGCCCAAGTGCATTATCTTGCATTTTTTAGCATTGAAGCCTAGCTGCCAAGTTTTTGACCATTGTTCCAGCAACAGTAGGTCGTGTGTCATATTATCAGGTGATAAGCCACTGCCTACTATGTTACAAAGTTTGGCATCGTCGGCGAACAGTGATACCCTTCCTCTAAGTCCTTTCGTCATATCTCTTATGAATAAATTGAATAGAATCGGACCCAGGACCGATCCCTGCGGCACTCCACTGATCACGTCCGATGCTTTGGATGGGATACCGTTTACCACCACCTTCTGAAGTCTACCGCTCAGCCAATCCCCAACCCATGTAGTTAGTATGTCTCCTAATCCCATCGATTTCAGCTTGTTCAGTAATCTTCGATGAGGGACGCTATCAAATGCTTTACTGAAGTCCAAATATACCACGTCCAGTGACTCTCCGGCGTCCAGTTGTCTGGTAACCCAGTCAAAAAAGCTAATCAGATTAGATTGGCAGGATCTGCCCTGGGTGAACCCGTGTTGGTGTGGATCACGCAGTTTTTCTTTGTCTAGGATTGTGTCAATATTCTGTTTGATCAGTGTTTCCATGAGTTTACACACTATAAACGTGAGACTCACTGGTCTGTAGTTTGCTGTCTCTGTCCTGCAGCCCTTTTTGTGGAGTGGGATTACGTTGGCTGTTTTCCAGTCTAAGGGGACCCTTCCTGTGCTTAGGGAAAGATTGAAAAGAACAGATAATGGTTCTGCCAGGACTTCCCTTAACTCCCTGAGCATTCTGGGGTGTAGGTTATCCGGCCCCATGGCTTTGTTTACTTTGAGTCTTGAAAGTTCACCGTAGACACTACTGGGCGTAAATTCGAAATCTTGAAATGGGTCTCTTCGGTTATCTCCCGTCTGCAGCTGTGGACCAGCTCCCGGCGCTTCGCGGGTGAACACTGAACAGAAGTATTGGTTTAATAATTCTGCCTTCTCAGAGTCTGATTCTGCAAAGTTACCGTCCGATTGCTTCAGGCGTACTATCCCATCTTTGTTTCTTTTCCTGTCACTAATATAGCTGAAGAAAGATTTATCCCCTTTCTTAATTTTCCATGCTAGCTCTTCCTCCATTCGGAGTTTGGCCTCTCTGACTGCTGTTTTGACAGCTTTGGATATGTCTAGATAGTCCTCTTTTGCCCCCTCTCTGCCTAAATGTTTGCAGGCGATAAAAGCGTCTTTTTTCTGTTTAACTAGGTCTGAAATTTCTTTACTGAACCATTGGGGTCTTTTGTTTCTCCTGCGTTTACTTACTGTCTTTATGTATCGGTCTGTTGCTACGTGTAGTATGGACTTCAGAGACGACCACATATCTTCTACATTGTCAGTTTTTGCTTGTTTATGTAGCTCCTGATGGACGAAATCTCCCATGTGGTTGAAGTCTGTGCCTCTAAAGTTGAGAACCCTTGTTGCTGTGTTTGTTTTTGGGAAACCTTTCTTGAGGTTGAGCCATACCATATTATGGTCGCTGGAGGCCAGTGTGTCTCCTACTGAGACTTCCGTGACGCTATCTCCGTTGGTGAGAACCAGGTCTAGTAACGCCTGGTCCCTGGTGGGCTTCAATACCAATTGCTTGAGACGTGCACCCTTTATGGAGTTTAATATTCTTCTGGTGCTACCCGTAGTCGCGGAGAGTGTGTTCTAATCTGCATCTGGCATGTTGAAGTCTCCTAGCATTACTGAGTCCCCGCGCAGTGTGATGTTCTCTATGTCCTCGATTAATTCCATGTCTTTGTCCTCCTGTTGCCTGGGAGGTCTATATATGACACCAAGGTATAGGCATTTTTCATTCCCTCTGGCCAGGTTCACCCAGAGGGATTCCCCAGTGTATCGAACATCTGTGATTCTGGTGGTTTTGATGCTTTCCTTAGTGTATAGCGCTACTCCTCCTCCCAATTTACCCACTCGGTCGCAACGAAGTAGGTTGTACCCTGGTATAACCATATCCCACCCATGCGATTCCGTGAACCAGGTTTCGGATATCGCTATCACGTCAAGATCGGCGTTTGTTATCTCAGTCTCTAATTCTAGAATTTTATTGCCCAAACTGTGTGCATTAACATACATGGCCCTCCATATCTGTGAAGAGTTTACTTTATGAGTTAGTGTGGCTCCTAAATTATCAGTGATATTTCTCCCTGAATTATTGTGGATATCATTGGTACTTACCTTAGACTTGGTAGTGCGACTTGCCTCCTCAGGGTGGTTTCTTACTGCTCTGGAATATAAGTATGTACCCTCCCCCAACTTACCTAGTTTAAAGCCCTATGGAGTAGGCGGGCCAATCGATGTCCAAATACGTTTCTACCTCTTCTGGTTAGGTGGAGTCTGTCTGGTCCTTGTAGTCCCTGGAGTGTCTCGCCGTGGTTTAGGAATCCAAAGTTCATTTCTATGCACCATTCTCGGAGCCCTCCCGAAATAAATCATGTTTCAACCACTTCATCAGGGTAGAGGTGCAGCAAACAACTATAGAAAACAAAAATTGACATATATTAAATACGATTAGAACCAGCCTAAACCCTGGTTTGAATGAATGGAAAGTTAATGTCAAATTTGATTGGTTAGTTACAGCTACCAATTAAAAATGGATAAGTCAGTGTGAATAAATACAATCTGAAAGAAACCTGATTAGTTGATAAATATCACTGACATAAGCGTGAAGGTTTTTTAAAATAATGGTAGTCAGTGACGCCATGGCCATCTTTGAAATGCACTAAATAGTAGTACTGTAATGCCAGTAAGAACAAAACTCACCTCCTGCATATTCTCAGTGAAGCCTTTTATGAAGTAAATTTGATCTATTATATTAAGAAGAAACAAGATTAGTATTTAATGTGATTAGATTAACATATCCTTTAAAATTTAAAGAAATAACATTCAAAGATGTCATAAGAAAAATATTAACTTCCTTATTTGCAACAAACAGGAGGCAGTAGTAAAACTTCAGTGGCCCAATTACTAAGCTACACTAAAATGTGTCCTGTGATATTTTTCAAATTCAGTAAATTCCTCAGTAAAGCCAGTTAAACCAATATATTCAGTTTTGTGTTGATTTGGATCTTCAGATTGCTGTTGGAATGTATTACTCCTTTACAGCCATTTCTTCATTGATCCTTATCTTTGTTTCTAAATTCTTCTCTGTGTTAGGTACTAGCTCATGCTCACTGTCTAACACCAGTTCTGGCAGGATACACATTTCAAATCTGACACATTGTAATCACAAAATAGAAAATAAAATTATTTTTTTTCTTCCAGTGCCATATCCAACATTTGTTTCTTTCCTACTATCTACCATCTCTTTCTTTCTCCCTGCAGCATCTTTCCCTTCCTCCCCTACATTATCATGTGCAACATTTCTTTCTCTCTTCTAATGCTCCATCTCTCCCTGCCCTCCATCCAATGTCCAACATTTCTCTCTCTCTTTTCTTCATAAATATCTCAGGATTTCTCCTTCTCGCCCTTTTCTACCTCTTTGTTTAATCTCTCCCTTCCTCTCCTCCACACCAATTCCTCTCTCACCCCATGTGCAGCATCTTTCCTCCCCTCCCATCCCCCTGAGCATCTTTCCTTCCTTCCCTCCCATCCATCCCCCTGTGTAGCAGCTTTCCATTCCTTCCTCCCATCCCCCTTTGCAGGGTTGGTGAGGTGCCGCTGGACAGGGGGAAACTGCTGTCCATCTCCTCCCCCCACTGACCAGCACTGTGCTTACCATATGCATGTCAGTGCTGAACGAACCTGCCGCCAGTATTCTATGCTGGGCCACTGTGGGGCCTTGAGCATCTGCCCTTTTGGAGAGGACAGAAGCCAGAAGACCTTGAGCATGCGCAGATGCTCTATGCCCTGCAGTGGCCCAGCGTAGAATGTTGGCGGCATGCTCTTTCAGCATCAGCACGCATCTGGTAAGCACAGGGTCGGTCGATGGGGGGAAGAGGTAGACAGCAGCACTGATCACCTTGGGCACGAAGGGAGGAGAGGAGCACCAGTGGCCTGGGGCGATTTGCAGTGGAGGATAGCAGTGCCGATGGCCTCAGGGAGGGGGATTTGGATTGGAGGGTAGCAGCGCTGGTAGCCTCAGGGGGAGGCATTAAGAGCTCCCTTACTAATCCTGTGCTAATCAGTCAGCATGTGCCGATTGCCATCTGTTAACCGATTAGCCTACTCTCCACCCCCAAGCATGCCCTGAACTAAAAACCAAAATATATGTCCTGAGAATGGCCTGCCAGTGCAGTTTTTGAGCAGTAATAAATACAAGTTAGTGCATATCACAATTTAGTAAAAGGGTCCATCAGTCTGACAGTATGAAAAGTCAGATAAATTATTTTCCCCGTATACACTAAAAAAAACACAATTTTATGCTGTCAAAAAGTAAAAAAAAGCAATATTCCAAAAATCTATGTTTAAGGTAACCTAAATTGAATAGCAGAGGGTGTACATAACTGTAAAGTCAGACACTAAACAGGGGGGACAACTGACCAGCATCAATTAGTAAGAGAAAATAACCACTGATAGATAGGACCCTGAAGCCGTCGGCACAATGCGCGGCAGCGGCAAAGAAGGCAAATAGAATGTTGGGCATGATAAAGAAAGGAATCTCGAGTAGATCGGAGAAAGTTATAATGCCGCTTTATAGGGCAATGGTCAGACAACACTTGGAATACTGCGTCCAACATTGGTCTCCCTACCTAAAGAAGGATATAAAACTGCTGGAGAGGGTGCAGAGACGAGCAACAAAACTGGTGAAGGGTATGGAGAGACTGGAATACGAGGATAGACTTATAACACTAGGATTGTTCTCCCTTGAGAAAAGGAGAATGCGTGGGGATATGATCGAGACCTTCAAAATACTGAAAGGAATCGACAAAATAGAGCAGAGAAGATTATTTACATTGTCCAATTTGACACGGACTAGAGGACATGTAATGAAGCTAAGGGGGGACAGGTTCAGGACTAATGTCAGGAAGTTCTGCTTCACTCAGAGAGTGGTTGACACCTGGAATGCCCTCCCAGAGGAGATTATTGCGGAATCGACCGTCCTAGGCTTCAAGAGCAAACTAGATGCATATCTCCTTAAGAGAGGCATATAAGGATATGGTGGACTATAAATTACGCCAGGTGTACACCTGGCAGGGCCTCCGCGTGTGCGGATCGCCGGACTTGATGGACCGAAGGTCTGATCCGGAGATGGCGCTTCTTATGTTCTTATGTTCTTACACAAAGGAGGAACCTGAGATATCTATATCAAGTTTCAAGTTTACTCAAGTTTCAGGTGTATTATCTTATACAAAGCCGCGCGGCAACAGCCCCAAAGCCCTTTAAATCTCTATGGGCTTCAGGGCCATTAGTGCAGCGCAGCCGCTAGCGCGGCTTTGTAAAAGAGTCTTGATATACCGCTTGTACTTTCCAAAGCAGTTTACAACTTTACTGTGTTAAAAATAATTAATTAAAAAATGGGGGAATAGACAAACAAAATTAAAGTATGTTTATATTTATTATCATTTGTTATACCGCATCACCATATTACAGACTTCAGCGGTTTACATTCTGAATTATATTAAATAATAATAATTTTATTTATTTATTTATTTAAAAAATGTATATACCACATAAAAACTATGCGGTTTACAAAATTACATGCATACATATTGAAAATGCTAAACATGTTTCGACAGAGAACACAATAAAACAGAACGAAAGAAGTTATCCTGCCGTTGTATCGGGCGATGGTGTGCCTGCATCTGGAGTATTGCGTCCAATATTGGTCGCCGTACCTTAAGAAGGATATGGCGATACTCGAGAGGGTTCAGAAAAAAGCGACACGATTGATAAAAGGTATGGAAAACCTTTCATGTGCTGAAAGATTGGAGAAACTGGGGCTCTTTTCCCTGGAGAAGCAGAGACTTAGGGCTCCTTTTATCAAGGTGTGCTACGGGGGTTAGCGCATCGGACATTTCATCACGCGCTAACCCCCTCGGCAAGACAAAATACTAACGCCTCGTCAATGAAGGCGTTAGCAGCTAGTGCGGTAGGCAGTTTAACGCACTGTATTTCGCGTGTTAAACCCCTTGATAAAAGGACCCCTTACAAGGGACATGATAGAGACTTACAAGATCATGAAGGGCATAGAGAAAGTGGAGAGGGATAAATTCTTCAAACTTTCGAAAACTACAAGAACGAGAGGGCATTCTGAAAAATTAAGAGAGGACAGATTTAGAACCAATGCTAGGAAGTTCTTATTCACTCAAAGGGTGGTGGAATGTGGTTCCAGAGGGTGTGATAGGACAGACAGAGTAAGTAACGTATTGGGTTTCAAGAAAGGATTAGATGATTTCCTGAAGGAAAAGGGGATTGAAGGATATAGATAGAGGATTACTATACAGGTCCTGGACCTGATGGGCCGCTGCGTGAGCGGACTGCTGGGCATGATGGACCTCTGGTCTGACCCAGCAGAGGCACTGCTTATGTTCTTATGATATCATAATGAGAACTTTGTACAAATAAGAGAAAAAAGAGCAGACAATCTTGAGTTCAAATTGAAAGAGAGGAGAATAAGAGCAGAAAGAATCAGAGCATAGGAAAAATAATAGATAAATAAAATAGTAATGTAAAAGTAATTATTGAGACAAAAAATTAAATGAAGGAAAAAAGGATAAGGATACAATATTAAAAATACTGAGATTTCAAGCATTCTTGTGTACAGCAGCATCCATTAAAGCTTGTAGATCAGCAGGATTTTCAAAATGCCTGGCAGAGTTATGATAAGTCATGCTCTTGCGTGCCGGATAAAATAGACCTTATTGAGCTTTAAAGTCAAAGGCTTTGTGGCAATGAGCAATAGTTTTAAGAGACATCCAGTACAAAGAAAATCTTCTTTCCAGCATATATAAGATCTTTCTTCTTTCTAGCTGCTAGATACATATAAATACCTTTCTAGCTGATAGAGACGCATAAATACCTACGTGATGTAAATGCGCATGAGTCGAGTCTCTTTCATTTGAAAGGAAGCTCTAGAATGAGATGGCATAGGATGAAGTTAAGAGGGGATAGGCTCAGGAGTAATCTAAGGAAATACGTTTTTACAGAAAGGGTGGTAGATGCGTGGAACAGTCTCCCAGAAGAGGTGGTGGAAACAGAGACTGTGTCTGAATTTAAGAAAGCCTGGGATAGGCACGTGGGATCTCTTAGAGAGAGGAAGGGATAATGATTACTGCGGATGGGCAGACTGGATAGGCCATTTGGCTTTTATCTGCCATCATGCTTCTATGATGTGTGAAGCTGAGAAACGCCAGAGACAATAATATCACCATGACACAATAAGAACAATATACTGTGCACTGCAAGTTGCAGTTACTTTTTCCTAATGAGATAGGGTTGTCTAAATTCTACCAATCAAATCTGCACACAAGTTACTGAACTGAATGAATATTTCATCACATATGATGAAGCTGTGAATGTCAGGAACCTATTAATTAGAAAATATATAGTCTCATTCTATTCTGATTATTTGCTAAGGAGTGTGCTGCAGGTCATGAAAATGGGTGTTTGTGGTGACTTCTCATGATACAGCATTGCAAGTAGATTTACTGAGCAGCAGCAGGATGTGACATATCTGTAGCAATGATCATTTCTTTTCTACTACTACTATTAATTATTTCTATAGCGCTACCAGATGCACGCAGCGCTGCAGAGTCACAAAGAAGAAGAAACAGTCCATGCTCAAAAGAGCTTTACAATCTAAACAGCCAAGACAGACAAACAGGATGTCATAGATACAGTTAAGGAGAACGGTTAATCAGCGGGCTGGGTTGGAGGGCAGATGAGCAGGTTTAGGATTGAAGGCTATATCAAAAAGGTGAGTTTTCAGTCTGCTTTTAAACAAAGGAAGAAAAGGGGCTTGACAGACAGACTCAGGTAATTTATTCCAGGTATAGGGGGCAGCTAGATGAAAGGAACATAGTCTGGAATTGGCAGTGGAGGAGAAGGGTAAAGATAAGAGCAGCTTATCTGAGGAACAGAGTTCTCTGGAATGTGTATAAGGAGAGAGAAGAGAGGAGAGATATTGAGGGGCAGCAGAATTAACACACTTGTAGGTCAGCAATAGGAGCTTGAACTGTATGCGATGGCAGATAGGGAGCCAGTGAAGTGGCTAGCAGGAACCCATTGTGGTTTCCTATCTTAAGACTTCAGAGACATATGGAGCTGTCTCTGTGGTTAGTGACCTTAGCACGATACAAGCAAACAAGAAGGGGAAAGAAAAATTTTGCCTCAAAAATAGCACAGAAGTACAATGGAAAGAGGCAAATGAAATGTCGGATATTCAACCAATCAGTTACTTTATTGTACAAATAATAAAAACAAAGTCTATATCCTCATGTCCATCTTGGATATAAAGTCACATAAAGAGATCCAAAACCTGTGATGTGAAAGTAGATCCCCGAGCAGCTGGAAGGCAGAGTGCCTTTATTCCAGTATTCCACAGGAGCCTCTACCCAGAGAGCCTTTCAGGGTTTCAGACATAAATTCTCCAGGAACCAGAGGAACCAAGGTTCAGGTTCCCACTCTGCAATGCCAACCAAAAAAGCCACAATGATGCTAGCCCTCAAGCTGTTTCTCTGAAGATTGGAGATCGGCTCTTGGACTATCCGGAGGCTTGGGAATGGATAATGTCTGACCGCTGGGGTCTTGGACATTATCAGAAAGAGTTACAAGATAAAGTTCATGTATCCTCTCTCTGACTGGTTTGTGGATTTACTGGCAGACCTGCCAGAGAAAGCAAAAAGGGTCCAAGCAACATTATTAAGGTTATTGGGCTCTGGCAAATACTCCATATACTTTGTTGTGCCAAAGAAAGGTTCAGAGGAGCCAAAGATACAAACCTAGAAGTGCAGGGCAAGACACCCTGATTTAACTGTGGCCGGAGACTAGGCTACTGTACGTATTTCCCCTCTGGCTCATGGTAGCCTGGGTGATCCGCCAAATAGCACATCACAAGGGAACAGTAGTTTTCATAGCACCAGATTGGCCCAGGCACCTGTGGTACACAGATTTCCTATGACTACAAAAGAAGCAAAGTCTCAGACTTCAGGTGCATTAAGACTTGCTCTTGCAGGGGCCGATCGCCTTAGAAGATCAAGGACATTTTGGTCTTATGGCATGGCTCTTAAGCGCTCAGTGCTGGTCCAAAAATAATACTCCAAAGTAGTCTTTGCCAAAAAAATCAACAATGTTTTTAGCATGTGTTAAGGCAGTGGTCTCAACCTGTCAATTTGGCCCTGAGAGTTTCTCGGTTTCGGATTGAGACTGTTCAGTTAGTCATCGCAGCGGTGGAGCCAGAAGAGTTTCTGGCTGCCTTAGATGTGATGGAAACTTACCTTTACATTAGAGAATGACACGGTGACGGTTTACCCGCGGCCACCGCATTTAAGCCGCGGGTCACCGCCGAAAACGGGGAAGAAAAATAGAAGTCGCTGCGGTGACGGGGACAAGGCCATTCACCGACCGCAGAAACGGTGAACAGGTTTGTCCCCGCGGGCCAATGTACCCCCTTCTAGGAACCGCTATTTACCTGTGTTTCACCGTGCTCCTCATTTGTCAGATCAACCCCTCCCGACAATCGCAGCAGAAGGGTACCCAACCCCTCCTGCCGGTCCTCCCAATGGCCTCCCCTAAGATCGCCGGCAGGAGGGTACCCAACCCCTCCTGCTGGACCCCCCCCCAACGAACCCTCCCACCCCGGAACCCCCTTAGTCTTACTTTCCAAGTTGGACCGGACAGCTCCTCGCTCGTCTGGCCAGCAGGCCTGCCTCCGTCCAAATGAGGCGGGCCCGCCCCTCCCCTCCCCTGCCTAACCCACAGGATCCTAGGGCCTGATTGGCCCAAGCACCTAAGGCCCCTCCTATAGCGGGAGTGGCTTTAGGTGCCTAGACCAATCAGGCCCTAGGATCCTGTGGGTTGGGCAGGGTAGGGGCGGGCCCGCCTCATTTGGACGGAGGCAGGCCTGCTGGCCAGACGAGCGAGGAGCTGTCCGGTCCAACTTGGAAAGTAAGACTAAGGGGGTTCCGGGGTGGGAGGGTTCGTTGGGGGGGGGTCCAGCAGGAGGGGTTGGGTACCCTCCTGCCGGCGATCTTAGGGGAGGCCATTGGGAGGACCGGCAGGAGGGGTTGGGTACCCTTCTGCTGCGATTGTCGGGAGGGCCGTTGGGGGGGTCTACAGGAGGGGTTGGGTGCCCTCCTGCCGTGATCGCTGGGGGGAGGGGAGACTTGCAGCACTGCTTATACAGCGACTCTGGCTGTGAGGAACTACAGTAAGGCCAGTGTTGAACAGACTTCATAGTATGAACCAACAGGTTTCTTTTTGTCCTGATGAATTCAGCTCTGTATATATTTTCTGAGACAGTCTATATAAATAGGAATCTATCTGGCTGTGAGGAACTACAGTAAGGCCAGTGTTGAACAGACTTCTATGGTCTTTGTTCCATGTGTGGTAAGACAGATTAGGATGTGTTAGATAGGGCTTCAACAGCAATTTCAGTAGTTGGAACATTAGAACAAAGTCAGGCAGATTTCTACAGTGTGTGTCTCATGTATGGCAAGACAGATTAGAATATGCTTCAATGGCAACTCCAGTAGTTGAGACTTAAAGAGAACACCAAGCAGACTTCTACGCTCTGTGTCCCTTCATGGGTTCTAATTTTGGCCATTGGGGTTCCTTGGAATAATTGTACCTAAGGGGTGGTGGAAGATTAGTGATTGAAAAATTGTATGAAAAATAACTATTTTAAATTTAGTGATCAAAATGTGTCAGTTTTGAGAATTTATATTAATTAATTTTTTCTCTGCGTGTTTTGTTTTTGTATAGTTATTAACTAATATTTAACTAAGTTTTAAAGTTTTACAGAATGTTTCCTTTAAACGTAAATAAAGAAAATTATATAAAATCGTACCCGTTTGAGGCTTTTATGTATGCGACGGTGACGGTGACGGGGCGGTGAATGGGGTTGCAGTGGCGGTGACGGGGCGGTGAATGGGATGGCAGTGGCGGTGACGGGGCGGTGAATGGAATGGCGGTGACGGGGCGGTGCAGAGGATGGTGAGACGGGGACGGGGCGGTGACGGGGACCAATTTTTTCACCGTGTCATTCTCTACTTTACATCCCCATCTTCCCAGGAAGTTCCTCAGATTCCATGTGTTGGAGAATCACTGTAAATTCTCAGTGCTTCCCTTTGGGCTAGGAACAGTGTCTCAGACTTTCACCAAGATTATGGTGGTGGTGTCTGCTCATCTCTGCAGGGCCACATTTTGGATTTGTAGGTATTTGGAGGGCCTCAGAAAAAAGTTAATGTCTTATTAAAGAAATTACAATTTTGCATGAGGTAAAACTCTTTATAGTTTATAAATCTTTCCTTTTGGCTAAGTCTTGATAATAATATTGTAATTTATAGTTAAAGAGACATATGACCAAGAAACTGTTTTACTTTTGTGATTATTATAAACATACCGAGGGCCTCAAAATAGTATCTGGCAGGCCGTATGTGGCCCCTGGGCCACAAGTTTGAGACCACTGTGCTATGGCATGGTAGATGCTCCACTGCTGGTGCACCAGAGAAAAGTTAGAGCTAGGCAATTCCCCCATCTCATCAGTACTGGTTTTCCATCAAGAGGGCCTTGACAAGGGATTGGCAGTGGTGTTCCTCAGAGTCCAAGTAGCAGGGCTCTCATGCTTCCAGTTTCAAAAGAAGAGAGCTTCGCTAGCAGCTCACCTGGACTTAGTCATGTTTTTGAAAGATGCCTTGAGGCTACGGCCCTCGATTCAAGATCCATTTCCCTCCTGGAGTCTTATTATAGTTTTAGTGGACCTCAGCAGGGCTCCATATGAGCCCTTCTAAGACACCTCCCTTATGGATCTGTTTGTCAAAGCAGTCTTCTTGGTGGAAACTATCTCTGCCAGGAGAGTCTCAAAATTGCAGGCCCTCTCATGCAGAGAGTCATTCCTCAGGATCATGGAAACAGGAGTGACCTTGTGCATGGATCCCTCCTTCCTCCCAAAATTAATTTTAGCATTGCATGTCAACCAAGAGGTTAGGTTGACAGCATTTCATTCCACAGGGTCCAAAATGAAAGACAAGGTCTTAAAGGTTTTGAACGTCAGGAGAGTTCTTTTTTTTATATGTATACAGTAAATCCTTGGTTTGCGAGCATATTCGTTCCAGAAGCATGCTTGCAATCCAAAGCATTCGTATAACAAAGCGAATTTCCCCATAGGAAATAATGGGAACTCAGACGATTCATTCCACAACCCAAAAACTTTAATACAAAATACTATATGTACTTGTAATGCAAGACCTTGCTTGTTTAGAACAGTCACTACACTCCCGCAGTGTCAGAGAGAGCAGAACCATCGGCTTTCATTCATTCAATTTTTTTTCTATACCGTTCTCCCAAGGGAGCTCAGAATGGTTTACATGAATTTATTCAGGTACTCAAGTGTTCCATCGGCTCAGTTGTGATGTGTGTATACTGTATGTACTTGTATTGCAAGACATTGCTTGTATATCAAATTAAAATTTAATCAAATGTTTTGCTTGTCTTGTAAAACACTTGCAAACCAAGTTACTTGCAATCCAAGGCTTTACTATATTTGTATGTTTATTGGCAATTGCAACATGGACTGTACAACCACAAGCAATACAAATAGAAACATTTCTGAACAATAAATAGTGATCTAGCGAGAAAATAAATTTCCCCACCTAGGCAATCACAAAAACCCGACATATATTCACCATCCTATTCACAACACTCATCTATCCACTCATTCACATCCATCCCTCCACACAGCTATCCGTGCTTCATCCCCCTAAAGCCCCTGGAAAGCCCAAAGACCCAGGGTTACACAGGCGGGTCACTCAGATTTCTTTCCAGAGGGTCACATAGCACATATTCGCAATCTGCCCCTCAGTTGGAGTCTTCTGGATTTCATAGTGAGCCACCGCTGCAATTATGGCAAGCTAATGAGGGTATGTAGCTGCCTTGTCAGACACCCAATGTTGGTTTCGGGGAGTTCCCTATACCCCCTTCTCCTGCCTTCTTCTATAGGGCTGTTGCCAGCTTTGGTATGAACTGAAGGGGGCAGCAGAGACTGAGGAGAAAGAGCTGAAAAGCTTTGACTGGCATTTTCTGCAGTATTTATGCTCGTGAGCACGCAGAGACGACCCTACAGTTCAGCATACCATCTCTATCTACTGGAAAATATATATATTTATGCCAAACTCTGCATGCAGTACAACACCAGAGAAATAGAAAGAAATGCATTTTTTTCCCGAACAGTGCAAAATATAGACAGCAGATGTAGATTCTGAAAACTGACATATTTCAATCACTAAATTGAAAATAAAATCACTTTTCCTACCTTTTGTTGTCTAATGATTTTATTTTTCTATTCATCATTTTCTAGTCTCTGGTTGCACTTCCTTCTGACTTTTTTAACTCTATTTTCCAGGGTTTTCTTATCCATTTGTTGTTTTTCTCTCTTTTATTTTCTGCCCTACTTCTACCTTTGGTATTAACTTTTAACATTCAACTTTCTTCCATTTTTGCTTCCTCCTCAAATCTTTTTACTGCTTGGGATCTAGCTAGGTACTTGGGACCTGGGTTGGCCACTGTTGGAAACAGGATACTGGGCTTGATGGACTTTCAGTCTGTCCCAGTAAGACAATTCTTATGTTTTTATGTTCTTATGTACTTTATCATGTTTTTCCTTCCCATCTATCCATGTGCACTATCTCCTCCCTCTCTCTGCCCTTTCCCACCATCCATGTGTGCCATCCCCTCCTCCTTTCTTTTCCCCTATTTCCATCTAACCATAAATATAATTTCTTCCATCTCTCTTTCCTTCCCCAACCCTCCCATCCCTGTGCACCATGTCCTCCCTCTCTCTGGTCTGACATCTGTCTTCATCCCTTCTATGGTCTGGGATTTTTATCCTTCTTACAGTCTGGCATTTCTCTCCCCTCCTTCCTTTCCCTCCGCCCCCTTTTGTGATCTGGCATCTCTTTCCCTTCCCCTACCTTAGTCTGGAATTCCTCCCTCCTCCTCCTTCCTTTCCCTGGTTTGACATCTCTCTCTTCTTCTCCCCTACCTTCCTCATCCAGTGGTCTGACATCTATCTCCTTCCCTTCCCCCATCCCGTGATCTGGCATCTTTTTATATGCCCCTTTCCGTCCTTCCTTTTCCTCCCCTTTCCTCAGTCTAGCATCTCTTTTACCCTCCCCATGCTATTCCCACCCCCCAAAAAAACCCCTGCAGGATCCAGTACTTGCTCACCGTTCTTCCCAGTGGTGCTGCTGGCGACCTGGAAGCTTTTTCTCTGCTACTGCTTCCTGTTTATGCGGGAAGCAATAGCAGAGGAAAAGCTTCTGGGTCACTGAGGGTAGTGTGTTTACTTCACTCACACTGCTGGTGGCCCAAAGAGTTACAGCAGCACCACTGGGAACGAGAACGGTGAGCAAGCACTGGATCTCGCTGAGAGGGAGGGGACACTGGATAGGTGCGTGAGCCACTCACATGGTCTCCTTGGGCTGTCATTGTTTGTCAGGCTTTGCAATGAAAACCACTGCTGTAGGGTTACTAGATGTCTGGTTTTCCTCGGACAAAAATAGTAAAATAAAAAAGCTGCCCAGACTCCTGACAGAGTCCTCAAAAAAAGGACATGTTTGGAGAAACCCAGACATCTGGTAACCCTATGACTGAGCCCACCCCTTATTTTCTACATGGGCTTCACTGTGTCTAACTCTGATACTGAGGTAGGATAACATTGAAAAAGGAAAACATACAGAAGGAAAAAAGAAGGAAAATGCAAACTACTATGTTATTTCTTAAACCTAATATCATATGCAAGAACATCACTTTCACTTTATCTCCTAGCTCCTTTTTGATTTAGTGATAGCAACTCAAATCTAAATTAAAGCTGGCACATTATCGCCCTGTCACTATAAGGATATAATTTGGTCTTTTCAGCGGCTTAGACTTCCAGCTCCTGATGTGATAATCAACATTGTCCTGTAGGCACATGGGTTCTGTTCACAAAAAAAAATGAATCACTGCAATTGCTACTCAGAAATATTGTAAGAAGAATGAGTACACTGATTTAAAATTCACTGAAGGGTCATGGAATGTACTCATGTCTTCCACTGTCTCTTCAAAAGAAAAGCAATTATTGTAGTCTTGTGATTTTCTCCTGCAGGGCTTGGCAACAAATATTTCATCAAAATATTGCAGCTTTTGGGACTGTAGAGCTGGTTTCCAAATAATATATTACATACTGTATATATAATTAAGAAAGAAAGACATTTTTGCTGCCTAAAAGAAGCTGCCACTTACCATTAAATAAAAGGAGACTGTGTGAAATGGGTAAGCATTAGGGAGTAAAGGTGTTTTATCTCTGTTTAAAAAAAGAAAAAAGGTATGAGGAGGTGCTCAGCCCAACCAAGAAGAGAATGATGTGGATATGGTTCAATCAATGATCTGAAACAAGGTCAAAACAGAGAATTTTGTTTCTACAAATTGGCACTTAAGTTTCAAGTTTATTGATTTTTAATAGACCGACCATCAACAGATATCTAGCCGGTTTACAATGATATGATAAAATAAGAAGAATAATACTTATAAAAAGGAGGGGAAGTGAACATTGATGACATTATACAATAAACAAACATGAAAGTGGGGTTAGAGAAGAGGGGAGGAGGGGGGGGGGTAAAGTTACATTGTTAGTGGTGAAAAGAAGAAAAAGAGAAAAAAAGAAATGAAATAAAATAACACTCTTTTCAGCTATAGTGGCAAAATAATGCTCAGAATTTGGGAAGTCAGTTGGTTGGGCTGAAACTTTTCAGCACCCACTCATATATAGAGGAAAACATTTATCTTCTAATTACTGGACCACATGCTTCTCTCTGTATTTTACAGTCTTTCTGAGCACAGATTGTGTAGAACAGAAGCTAGCTTCCCTGTACTGAGCAATAACTGGGGAAATAAGTTTTGAAAAGTAATTTTATCTGAGTAAATACCAATTTATTCCTGTAAAAGAACTTTTTGAAAATTGTTCAATTTCCATAAGGCTCACTTTTCACAGGACTGTCACTGTTGCTATAATGACCACACAAGGCATGTATGGGGGATAGAATAAAAAGTGAGGAAAGAGATCTGGTTGGTAGTGAAAATTGAAGGCTTTCCTGTTTCCTACTTATAAGGATTAAGCAAAGATTGCTGCAATTTGACTTGATTTATGGATGGATGACAATTTACTGATTATAGTCCTATTTTTACACATCTTGCCCAGTCATGTATAATCAGTACTGCTTTCCATAAACACAGCAATGTGATGAGACTGGTTTCCCATCTGAATCTCCTTGATTTGAATCATATTACTCTCAGGGTGGAAGCTTTATACCTTGGCCCATGACACATTTGAGAAATATTATTCCTTGGTTATGGCTATGGACAGTTTGGGGGTTTTTTATTTGCTTTCTATTCCCAGTGGAATATTTATTTTAGTTTGTGATCACATGATTGTTGTTGTGTATTATAGTTTAATTGGTATATAAATTGGTTTTATATTGAATTGGTAAATGTATGTAGATATTGAGCTGGTGGCAGTGAGTGTTTTTTAGCAGCTGCCAACAGGGATATGTCCTGGCAATGGCACTGAATATCCAGATTTTTGCAACTGGCTAGCTCTTATGCAGTTAAGTACAATATTCAGCACTTAACCACCTAAGTGACACTAGATAAAGATAGGACTGAGTTTCATGCAGTCTGATTTGGCCATTTAACTTAGCACTTAACTACATAAATGGTCATGTGGCCTAGTGGTTAGAGCTACTGTCTCAGCACCCTGAGGTTGTGAGTTCAATCCTAGCCTGCTCCTTGTGACTCTGGGCAAGTTACTTAACTCACCATTGTCCCAAGTGCAGTTAGACCGTGAGCCTGCCAGAACAGATTGGGAAAATACCCAAGAGTATCTGATTTCTATTTCAATATATTGTAAACCACTTTGTGCGAATCTCTTCATGAAAAGGCGGTTAATAAATAAGTGCTGATTACAGCCCCAAAATAGCCAACTTTCAGTTTAGCACTAGTCAGTGGTGATATTCAGCAGCATCCTGAATATCAGTGGATAGCCTTGCAAAAGCGACTTAAGCAGCCAGGAATCTCTCCTGGCTGCTTAAATGGCTTTGACTAGCAACCCTATAAATATATATATATCTTCTAATATAATAAAACGCTAAGCGCGCATGCGCACTCTACCACCGTGTTGCCTGATCTGTAGTTCCGTGGTCGGCAGAGTGCGCATGCGCAGGGTCCCTCTCTCACAGGTGATGTGCGGTCTTGCTGGCTCCGGCTCCCTTACACTTCACAGAGGCAGGGAACACGCCAGTGACTCCCCTCCTCTTCCCCTCACTCCATCTAACATAGTGGTCTCGGCAGCCACTCCCCCCCTCCCATCCTCACTTCGTCAAACTGGCCGGCAGTGCTGGACTCCCTGCTCTCCACCTCTCAAGCTGCAGTGTAGGCTCCTCTCACGAGCCTGCACCAGCGTTAGAGAAGGCTTCCGACGCTGGCGGGGATCGTGAGAGGAGCTGCCGGCGGCACTTTTAAACTTAAAAAAAAAACCTTCGGCTGCAGCAGGCCAGCCCGTGGGAAGGGAAGGGAAGGGAAGGGAAGGGAAGGGGGGGCCAAAAAAGAACAGGACTCCAGCTACTGGAACGCAGGCTAGACCGCGGGAAGGGAAGGGAGCGGTGCCAAACAGAGCAGGCCAGATCGTGTTAAGAGAAGGGAGGGGCCGAACAGAGCAGGACAGCTCACAGTAAGAGAAGGGAATGGGGGTGGGGAAAATGCTGCTACTGCTTCACAGGGACCTGGAGGGGAAGGGAAATACCACTGCTGCTTCTGCAAAGGAAAGTGGGGAGGGAGAGAAGGGAATGGTGGATGGGGGGAATGCTGCTACTACTTCACAGGGACCTGGAGGGGAAGGGAAATACCGCTGCTGCTTCTGCAAAGGAAAGTGTGGGGGGGAGGGGGGAGGGAAAATGCTGCTACTACTTCACAGGGACCTGGAGGGGAAGGGACATACTGCTGCTGCTTCTGCAAAGGAAAGTGTGGGGGGGAGGAGGGAAATGCTGTTGCTGCTGCACAGGGAAATGGGGTAAACATGCTGCTGCGCAGGGAAAAGGAGGGAAATAATGACAGACAGACAGCGGGAGGGAGGGAGACAGAAAGAAAGGAAGAAAGACACAGGGGCAGGAAGAGGGACAGAAAGACAGACAGAGAAAGGTGGCCAGGGAGAGAGAGAGACACAGCGGGAGGGAGGGAGACAGAAAGACAGACAGACATATATTCTACACCCGTTAATGTAACAGGCTTAATGACTAGAGAGAGACAGAAAGAAATACAGACAGACAAAGGAGGCCAGGGAGAGAGACAGACAGAAATAAAGACAGACAAGGGACCAGAGAGACAGACAGAAAGACAGACAGACAGACAGAAAGGGTGCCAGGGAGAGAGAGAGAAAAATAGCAGGAGGGAGAGAGACAGAAAAAAATGAAGAAAGAGACAGGAGCAGGTAGAAATACATAAATAAACAAAGACAGACAGGCATATATTCTAGCACCCGTTAATGTAACGGGCTTAAACACTAGTATATATATATATTGTTGATCTTGCTTATTGCCTTTTTTTGGGGCAAGATAAATAACGGACAATTTTCACAATAAGGTCTCTAGGCATCAATAAATTAAAGGATAATTGAATAACAGTTATCATGTGATAACACCTTATCACACTATTATTGCTTGAGGGCCATTGTATAAAACAGACCAAGTGACAGGTAATGTGGTAACTCTTAGTAAACAACACCCTAAGGATTCTCCTGCAGCAAATGCACCAAATCCTGTAGGAACTAAGGGCTAGATTCACTAAGCATACCGATCATGTACCGATCGGTTTGCGACCCGATTTTACTCCAGCTTGATTCACTTACCTTTCTGCCAACCATCCTCTGATCTGTGTTTGCAAATGAGGGGAACGGTATGCAAAGTAGGTAGGGACACAATTCACAAACCGAAACCCTGCAACACTGATTGGGCTGGCCGATCACAAACAAGTGACTGCTGAGGACCAGTTGCTCAAGCCCTCCCTCTGCTCGCATCCAGCACTCGGAGCAAGCGCCTTGGGCTGGGAGAGATCTGCAGACTTTTCCCTGCTCTGCTGAGCAAAGAGGGCCAGCGCATGCGCAGACCATCTACAGATGATCTGCATATGGTCAAGGATCGCTGTTCAGCAATCCAATTGAGTCTTTGGGGGCATGATTCCTATTGCCCTCATTTGCATGAGGGTGATTTGTGAATCAGCCTCCCGGACACGGATCTGATCTGATCTGTGTCCCTAGTGAATCTAGCCCTAAGGGCTAGATTCACTAAACTTACCTTAGCAATCCGATCCGTGGCCGAGTCTTCCTGGGCGACCGATTCACCAAGCCTCCTCATGCAAATTAATGCAATTGGAGGCACGCCCCACAGCGACTGCATGGATTGCTGCAGAGCGATCCAAATGCATGCGCAGACCATCTTCTTTGCCTGTAGATAATCTGAACATATGACGAAGGAAGGGTGGGGACTTTGGAGCAGAACAGACATGAGTCAAAGGAAACAATGGAAAGGAAGGAAGGGCTGATGGTCGGGGTGGGGGGGGGAATGTAACCTGCTCTTCCTTTTGGTTGCCAGTTACTCGCGAGTCTTTGGTTTTAATCCACGGGTTTAAAGCGGAGCTCCTCATGGTCTGATCTGTTCCAGTCTGGTCGGGACACGATCGGTGAGCTTAGTGAATCTAGCCCTATGGCCTAGATTCACTAAACTCACCTTTCTGATCCAATCCATGGCTGAGTCTTGCCGGGCGACCGATTCACTAAACAGTCCTCATGCAAACTATTTAATCGGAGGCACGCCCCATACCGACCGGACGGATCGCTGCAGAGTGATCCTGACACATGCACAGACCATCTTCTCCGCGAGGTCAAAACAATGGGGGGGGGGGGCTTTTTAAAGTGCAAATAATTTTTAATGAACAATAAAGGAAGATACACTCAACAAACGAATAGTGGTGGTGTTCAATATAATATAGAAAGACTCCCAATCCAAACCCCTCCTCTTCTTAGTATGTGAAACAATTATGATTGATGATAAAAGAACAATAATAACAGCGTAAGCAAAAAGGTAGTCATGGTATCAACAATTTTCCCATTTGGTCCAAACTAAGATAGAACCCCCTCCCCCTCCAACACATGTCCAATCTCACATCCCAGGGGCCAGTAGCAAATCTTTGTACAACGCTTAGTACCTTTGGATAAGCGTTTAATCAAAAAACACGAATAAACTTGAAAGAAAAAGGAGAAAAGGGGAACCAAACAGGAAATAACCAAAGAGAACACCTAAGTCCTGCCCAATACTCTCCACCCCAAGCTAGCCCTCCCCCAACCCCCTCAGAGTAGAGACAAGGTAGAAGGAAACCAAAAAGCAGGGTAGACTTAAAGTAAATTCAAAATTTGGCTGCGCTTTTGAAGTGGTAGAGAATTAAGATAGGGATCCCAAACTGCTAAAAACTGCTTTTTCTGCTTAGAGGTACCTCGTGCATCCTTAGCCTACCAACCCAATAACTCAAGGATAGTCAGTCTCCAATCCCAATACAAGGGGGAATCCAAGGGGGGGGGTGGCTTTAATGGAACAAAACACACTTTAAAATTGTTCAAACAGAACACGCTTTAGCCAAAGCTGCAGCCAGGAACAGAACACACTTTTAACCCGCGGGTTAAAACCGCAGGTTAAAACCACGGGCTCACACTGCAGGGAAGGGCCACAGAGAGCAGGAAAGTTGGCAGGGACAGGGCGGCAGAGAGCATGAGAGTCAGCAGAGCTTGCCTACTTGTGCTTTATGCACTAGGGAGATGTGTTTAAAATGTTGGTTTACTGGGATTTCAGGGCGGCAGAGAGCAGGACAGTCAGCAAGGTGTGAGCGATTGGTCCTCAGCAGTCTCTTCTTTTTGGATCGGCCAGCCCAATCGGTGTTCCTTCTGTTTAGTGAATCGCTGCCTTCCTACTTTGCATGCCATTTCCCCTTATTTGCATGTGCGGATCGGATCAAGCAGAAGGTTAGTGAATCAGGTCAGGGTCGCAAACTGGTCGGGACACGATCAGTAAACTTAATGAATCTAGCCCTAAAAGGGCTGTGGTGAATTTGCTGTGGGAGAAACGCTTCCTTTTGTAAAAGGGGCCCTAAATGCATAAAATAAAGGACACTGAATCCATTAATCAGAGCAAATCTTGTGGCAGTGCTAGAAAGGAACGTTACTTCATAGGCTAAAAAAAAAAAAAACATCCATTGTTGGAATGTATAGGAAGTAAGTCCCAGGGGGCAAGAAGCAAGTCCCAGGAAGAGCCCTCAGAGACTAACTGTGAGATTGGAAAAGTCCTCGGTGCGTGCATCTGGGATAAGACAACTGAGTGACTTGAAGGGTCTGGAAGAAGGAGTAGCCAGAGGACTTGGTAGAGCCTGGAGTCCAGGGAGGGGCTCAGGT
Organism: Geotrypetes seraphini; assembly: GCF_902459505.1. Classification (NCBI taxonomy): domain Eukaryota; kingdom Metazoa; phylum Chordata; class Amphibia; order Gymnophiona; family Dermophiidae; genus Geotrypetes; species Geotrypetes seraphini. The sequence continues at coordinate 313,910,409 of NC_047085.1, read as the reverse complement.
TTGATGACTGGCAGTGAGACTAATGGAGTTTCCAGGACCTGTGGGGACCCAAGAGCTGGGGAGCATAGAGACCGGCAGTGAAGAGCTAGAAGAATCTAAGGTCCAGGGCTGAGGGGATCTGGCAGAGGGATCAGTGGGGCTGTTGGTGACCGGCGGAGAGACTGGTAATGGCACTGGAAGCAGCCAGAGGAGCCCAGGGAAGCAGCCTGATAGAACTGGATGAGCGTTGGCCAAAAGTCTGGCGAGCAACCAGTAAACCAGTAGAGGGACTGGCAGGGCCGGTGGTGACCAGCAGAGAGACTGGTAATGGCACTGGAAGCTTCCGGAAGACCCAGAGGGCCGATGAAGGGTCAGGGAGGACCTGGAAGAGCTGGAAGAACTATGGAGTCCATGGGAGACCCAGTGATGACCAGGAGGAATCTGGAGGGACCTGGTCAGGGAGTTTTAAGAATGTATGAATGATGTGTTTAACAGTGTTCTTGTTTTAGCAGACTTAGTGAAGCACAAGAGATGCCCAGAAGAGGCCTGGAGAGATGAGTGAGATAGGTGTTGACCACTCGGCCCGATCACACTTATGAATATTTATTGTGGGTATCGTGAAAACCCAAGTAGCTGCAAGGTTGACTGCACAAGGTTTGGAACCACTGACCTAAGCATTCAGATAACGTTGCTGAACAAACCTCATCTAAGACAATTTTTATGGTACTGTTGCTGTCAGAATGAGTTTGCCATGAGCCCAGTTTATCATGGAAAATTTCATAGCCTTAAAACTCAGCATAACTAACATAAACTGAATGCTTCCCATTAATTAACTGAACATGCAGGAAAAGCACAGAAATTGAAACATGTTATGCATAAAAGAAATGCATTGTCCAGTAGCAGAGCTTTGCTTTGGGGGTTCAGTATCTGGACTGTGATAGATCCCCACAGACAGACATAATGCTTATGGTATGAAACATGGGTAATTCACTATTAATTACTCCCTAGAAAAGAACCTCCTGTTGAACACAGGCAAAAATACATTGCCACTGTAGAAGTGATAGATTAAGTACCTCTTTGTTAGTTCAGCTTATTTACATTGCCATGTTTCTATATATAGAAACACTTAGACCAAAAAATTCTTTACTTATTAACTGGATTGCTTGTTTCTTTTCTTTTGCAAGGGAAATATGAGTTAGGTTCCCTCTTCCTTCTCTTTATATAGGTAAATGTAACTAATTATTTCTTTCATAGGTACTATAGTTAGATTGTGAGCCCATTGGGACAGAGAGGGAAATTCAAAGTACCTGATCAGATTTTTGGCCATTACTTAAGTCAATTTAATCGTTTTGTTAACTGCTTTGAATCCTTTGGGAGATTTAGTGGTATATAATACACCACATTAAATTAAGAACATAAGAATTGCCCAGCAATCCATCTTGCCCAGCAGTCTGCTCATGCGGCGGCCCTTAGGTCAAATACCAGTGCTCTAAATGAGTCCAGCCTCACCTGCGCACGTTCCAGTTTAGCAAGAACTTGTCCAACTTTGTCTTGAATCCATGGAGGGTGGTTCCCCTATAACAGACTCCGGAAGAGTATTCCAGTTGTCTACCATTCTCTGGGTGAAGAAGAACTTCTTTACATTTGTACGGAATCTATCCCCTTTCAGCTTTAGGGAGTTCCCTCTCGTTCTCCTTACCTGTCTTTATCTACTAAGTCTATTCCCTTCAGTATCTTGAATGTTTCAATCATGCCCCCTCTGTCTCTTCTTTCCAAGGGAGAAGAGGCCCAGTTCTCCAATCTCTCACTGTAAGGCAACTCCTCCAGCCCTTTAACCATTTTAGTTGCTCTTCTCTGCACCCTTTCGAGTAGTACCATGTCCTTCTTCATGTACGGCAACCAGTGCTGAACACAGTACTCCAGGTGAGGGTGCACCATGGCCCGGTACAGTGGCATAATAAGAACATAAGAACATAAGAACATAAGAAGTTGCCTCCGCTGAGGCAGACCATAGGTCCATCCTGCTCAGCGGTCCGCACCCGCGGCGGCCCATCAGGCCCATTGCCTGAGCAATGGTCTATTCCTATCTATACCCCCCAATCCCTTTTTCTTCTAGGAATCTATCCAAACCTTCTTTGAAACCATTTAATGTTTTCTTGTCTACAACAGCCTCTGGAAGCGCGTTCCATGTATCCACCACCCTCTGAGTGAAAAAGAACTTCCTAGCGTTTGTTCTAAACCTGTCCCCTTTCAATTTCTCCGAGTGCCCCCTTGTACTTGTGGCGCCCCTTAATTTGAAAAATCTGCCCCTGTCTATTTTTTCTATGCCCTTCAGGATCTTGAAGGTTTCTATCATGTCTCCTCTAAGTCTTCGCTTCTCCAGGGAGAAAAGTCCCAACTGCTTCAATCTGTCGGTATATGGGAGATTTTCCATTCCCTTTATCAGTTTGGTTGCTCTTCTTTGTACTCCCTCAAGTACCGCCATGTCTTTCTTGAGGTACGGCGACCAGTACTGGACACAGTACTCCAGATGCGGCCGTACCATTGCACGATACAGCGGCATGATGACTTCCTTTGTCCTGGTCGTAATACCCTTCTTAATGATACCCAGCATTCTGTTTGCTTTCCTAGAGGCTGTGGCGCATTGCGCCGATGCCTTCAGTGTTGCGTCTACCATCACTCCCAGGTCTCTCTCCAGGTTACTAACCCCTAGTGGTGTTCCCCCCATTTTGTATGTGAACATCGGGTTCTTTTTCCCCACGTGCATGACCTTGCATTTCCCCACGTTGAAGCTCATCTGCCACTTTTCGGCCCACTTTTCCAGCTGCGTTAGATCCTTTTGGAGATCCTCGCAGTCTTCCTTGGTTTGAGCCCTGCTGTATAGTTTGGTGTCATCTGCAAATTTAATGACTTCACACTTAGTTCCCGCCTCTAGATCATTTATGTAGATATTGAACAAGAGCGGTCCCAGCACCGACCCTTGCGGAACTCCGCTCGTGACCCCTTTCCAGTCTGAGTAGTGGCCCTTTACGCCAACCCTCTGCTTCCTGTTTGCCAGCCAGTTTTTGATCCATCGGTGGACCTCCCCTTGTACCCCGTGGTTCCATATCTTTTTAAGCAGTCTTTCGTGTGGCACCTTGTCGAAGGCTTTTTGGAAGTCAAGGTAAATGATGTCTATAGATTCCCCTTTATCCACCTGGCTGTTCACTCCCTCAAAGAAGTACAATAAGTTTGTGAGGCATGACCTACCCTTACAGAAGCCATGTTGACTCGGTTTTAGCTGCCCATTTTTTTCGATGTGTTCACAGATGCTGTCTTTAATCAGTGCCTCCATCATCTTTCCCGGGACTGAGGTCAGGCTCACCGGCCTGTAGTTTCCTGGGTCCCCCCTTGCGCCCTTCTTGAAGATGGGCGTGACATTTGCTATTTTCCAATCCTCCGGGATCTCTCCGGTTTTTAAGGATAGGTTGCATATCTGTCGAAGTGGCTCCGCTATTACGTCTTTTAGTTCCTTGAGTACCCTTGGGTGAATGCCATCTGGACCCGGCGATTTGTCGCTCTTTAGTCTGTCAATCTGCTTGAGTACATCTTCTTGGCTTACCTCTAAATCGACCAGCTTATCGTCTTGTTCTCCTATTACGATCTCCTCGGGTTCTGGTATGGTGGTTATATTCTCCATCGTGAAGACTGATGTGAAGAACTCATTTAACCTGTCAGCTATCTCTTTCTCTTCTTTTACAACTCCCTTTCTGTCTCCATCGTCCAATGGTCCCACTTCTTCTCTCGCCGGTTGCTTCCCCTTGACGTATCTGAAGAACGACTTGAAGTTTGTTGCTTCCTTTGCCAGTCTCTCTTCGTATTCTCTTTTTGCTTTTCTAATCACTCGGTGACACTCTTTCTGGTGTTCTTTGTGCCCTTTTTGGTTCTCCTCTGTTTGGTCTTTTTTCCATTTTCTGAACGATGCTTTCTTGTCGCTTATCGCCTTCTTCACTGCACTTGTTATCCACATTGGGTTTTTTGTTCTATTTTTTTTGCACCCTTTTCTAAACTTGGGGATGCATATGCTTTGTGCTTCATGCACAGTCTCCTTGAATAAGGTCCAGGCTTTTTCTACGGATTCCTTCTTCCCTATGTTGCCTTTGAGCTTCTTTCCCACCATTTTTCTCATGGCATCATAATTTCCTTTTTTGAAGTTGAGTGCCGTCGTTGTGGTTCTTTTCCCCTTTGATGATCCAATTTCAAGCCTGCACTGGATCATGTTGTGATCGCTGTTACCTAGTGGGGGTAATACCGCCACCTCCTTTGCTGTCCCCCCTAGTCCGTTGAAGATTAGGTCAAGAGTGGCATCGCCCCTTGTCGGCTCCATGACCAGCTGCTCCATGAAACAGTCCCTCGTGACTTCTATGAATTTTGTCTCTTTTGCGCAGTTTGAGTGCCCAATACTCCAGTCTATCCCAGGATGGTTGAAGTCCCCCATCACCACCACATTTCCGCTTCTGCATACCTGCTTCAGTTCAGCCTCCATCTCCTGGTCGATTTCTTCCGGTTGTCCAGGTGGGCGGTAGTACAGACCCAGTTTAATGTCTGCTCCTGCTCCTCCCTGTAGCTTAACCCATAGTGATTCCAGGCCATCCGCCCGTACTGTTGTTTCCGTCCTGGCTGATGGTATGGAGTCTTTTATGTACAGCGCTATTCCTCCACCCTTTTTATGTGTCCTGTCTTTCCTGTATAGTTTGTACCCTGGTATGGCCACATCCCATTGATTGTCCTCGGTCCACCACGTTTCTGTGACTCCAATTATGTCTAGGTCCTTATTGCTGGCTGTGATTTCCAGTTCTCCCATTTTGGCCCTCAGGCTCCTAGCATTTGTGTATAGGCAGTTTAAGACCCAGTTTTTAGTCCTCTCTTTTTGTTTCCCTTGTGCTTTGGTATTCCTGTAGTTTCCCCCATGGTTTGCCAGCTCCTGAGCTTCGTCCTCCTCCTGTTGTGTGTGTGTGACGTCCTCTGCCTGTTTCCCCTGCTCCTCCTGCTCTCCTAGTTCCCACTCCGTCCTGGGCTCTTTTTCACAATGACTTTGCCCCTCTGTTTCCTGTTGTTCTGTGTTGGTGCCGCTTACCTGGTCCATTTGTGCTCTTGATCCCTGCAATGCGTCTTTAGGTCCTTTTTCATCCCATACACCCTCAGACTCGAGTCCTCTTTTACACTGTCCCAGTTCAGTACCTTTGTCAGGTACTGATGTCCGATGTGTCGAGGTCAGGTCGACTATCGGCTTTCCCCTTCTTCTCAGTTTAAAGCCAAGTCTATGACGTTCTGGACGTTGCGTGCCAGCATCCTCGTCCCAGCTGTGCTAAGGTGCAGTCCATCTTTTCTGTAGAGCTTGTTCTTCCCCAAGAAGGTAGTCCAGTTCCTAACAAAGTGGAAGCCCTCCTCCTCGCACCATCTCCTCAGCCAAAAGTTAATTGATTGTAGTTCGCTCTGTCTCTTTGTGTCCGCTCTCGGTACTGGCAGGATCTCTGAGAAGGCTATCTTCCTTGTCCTTAGTCTCAGTTTCCTCCCCAGGGTCCTGAACTGGTCAATTAGTGTAGTCCTGTTGAAGTTTCTCCTGCTGATGTCGTTGGTTCCGATGTGGATCACTACTGCTGTCTCCTCCGTCTCGGCTCCCTCCAGGATCCTCTCGATATTGCTGATGATGTCTTTTGTTCTTGCCCCCGGGAGACATGTTACCAGTCTGTCCTCTCTCCCTCCGGCTATATGACTGTCTACTCCTCTCAGGATTGAGTCCCCGACCACGATAGCCGATCTCCCCTTCTTCAACTGTCTCTCTGGTCTCAGATCTGTGTCATGTGTGTAGTCCGTTTGTCCGTCCTCTGGGCTCTGCTGTGTCTCCGCCCCTGGTCTCAGGTCTGTGTCATCTGCGCAGTTCGCTAGTCCTTTCTCCTGGCTCTGGTGGATCTCCTCCTCCTCTGCCTGCCCAGGTCCTCCGCAAGGTCCTAGTTCCATGGTGTCTGGTGATTCCTGTCGTCCAACTGCCGGTTCCCTCCTGGTGTGTTGGTGGTCTTGTGCCTCTACCATCTTGCAGGCCTCATCAATGAATTTCTCGAGCTCCCTAACTTGTTCTGCGATGTGGCTCTCTCTGACGGTGTCCACGGTTGTCCAACACTGTTCTTCCAGGGTGCACAGTCCCTCCAGTTCTTGTACTCGAACCTGCAGTCTCCCGACCTCCTTCTTCAGGCTATCCAGTTCCTGACATCGATTGCAAATGTATACCTGCCTCCCGGAGGGGAGGTAGTCATACATATGGCACTCGATGCAGAAAACTGGGTAGCTCCCCTGGGTTCCTGTAGCCTCCATTCCTGTAGCGTCGGTGATTTGGGAGCGGTGCCTGGCGTGCAGTTATCTGAAAAAGTAGAGAGAGAGAAAGAGTGCCTGGCGTGCAGTTATCTGAAAAAGTAGAGAGAGAGAAAGAGTGATTAGAGGAGAATAGAAATTTTTATTTTATTTTATTTTTTTTTTATAGGTTAGAAGTTATTGAGGTTAGAAGTTAGAAGTTGGGTTAGATTTGCTGCTGGGCTGCCTGGGCTCCTTCACAGGCTTCCTTCGCAAAGGCGCTCTCGCTAAGGCGAGCGCCTTTGCCGCTCGCCTTCGCCGCGCGCCGAACGGCTGGGCGCCGCTGGCTCCCCTCCTTTTAAGGGGGGGGAGTCCGGGCACCGACGCTGCTGTGACGCGGCACGGGTGGGCGGAGCTACCTCTCGCCACCCGTTTCGCGCTGTTGTTCGCCCTGCCTCCTCCTCCGACCTGAAAAAAAAAACAAAAACAAAAAGCAAACAAAAACGCCTCCTCTCCCTTTGGCTTCCTCAGCCGCTGACCGCCCTTGCTGCCTCCACGCGCTGAGGACCCTTAGCGCCGCTGGCCCCTCCTTTTAAGGGGGGGGAGTCCGGGCACCGACGCTGCTGTGACGCGGCACGGGTGGGCGGAGCTACCTCTCGCCACCCGTTTCGCGCTGTTGTTCGCCCTGCCTCCTCCTCCGACCTGAAAAAAAAAACAAAAACAAAAAGCAAACAAAAACGCCTCCTCTCCCTTTGGCTTCCTCAGCCGCTGACCGCCCTTGCTGCCTCCACGCGCTGAGGACCCTTAGCGCCGCTGGCCCCTCCTTTTAAGGGGGGGGAGTCCGGGCACCGACGCTGCTGTGACGCGGCACGGGTGGGCGGAGCTACCTCTCGCCACCCGTTTCGCGCTGTTGTTCGCCCTGCCTCCTCCTCCGACCTGAAAAAAAAACAAAAACAAAAAGCAAACAAAAACGCCTCCTCTCCCTTTGGCTTCCTCAGCCGCTGACCGCCCTTGCTGCCTCCACGCGCTGAGGACCCTTAGCGCCGCTGGCCCCTCCTTTTAAGGGGGGGGAGTCCGGGCACCGACGCTGCTGTGACGCGGCACGGGTGGGCGGAGCTACCTCTCGCCACCCGTTTCGCGCTGTTGTTCGCCCTGCCTCCTCCTCCGACCTGAAAAAAAAACAAAAACAAAAAGCAAACAAAAACGCCTCCTCTCCCTTTGGCTTCCTCAGCCGCTGACCGCCCTTGCTGCCTCCACGCGCTGAGGACCCTTAGCGCCGCTGGCCCCTCCTTTTAAGGGGGGGGAGTCCGGGCACCGACGCTGCTGTGACGCGGCACGGGTGGGCGGAGCTACCTCTCGCCACCCGTTTCGCGCTATTGTTCGCCCTGCCTCCTCCTCCGACCTGAAAAAAAAACAAAAACAAAAAGCAAACAAAAACGCCTCCTCTCCCTTTGGCTTCCTCAGCCGCTGACCGCCCTTGCTGCCTCCACGCGCTGAGGACATAATCTTCTCCGATCTGTTCTTGATCCCCTTCTTTATCATTCCTAGCATTCTGTTTGCCCTTTTTGCCGCCACCGCACTTTGCGCGGACAGCTTCATTGACTTGTCAATCAGAACTCCCAAGTCTCTTTCCTGGGAGGTCTCTCCAAGTACCGCCCCGGACATCCTGTATTCGTGAATGAGATTTTTGTTACCGACATGCATCACTTTACACTTATCCACGTTGAACCTCATTTGCCATGTCGATGTCCATTTTTTGAGCTTGATTATGTCATGTTGCAGATCTTTGCAGTCCCCCTATGTCTTCACTACTCTGAATAACTTCGTATCGTCTGCAAATTTAATTACCTCACTCGTCGTACCAATGTCCAGATCATTTATAAAGATGTTGAAGAGCACGGGTCCAAGCACCGAGCCCTGCGGCACCCCACTGGTGACGCTCTTCCAGTCCAAGTATTGTCCATTTACCCCCACTCTGTTTCCTATGCTCCAGCCAGTTTTTAATCCACGTGAGTATTTCATTCTCGATTCCATGGCTCCCTCCCTTCTATCCAGCATCTGCCCTCTGGGTCCCCTTCCACCCAGAGTCTGTTTTCTTTCTCCCATTCTTCCATCCAGTGCCTGCCTTCTCTCTTTCCTTCCCCTTCCATCCAGCATCTCCCCTCTTTCTCTGCTCCCATCTATCCAGTACCTTCCCCTTCTCTCTGTCCCTTCCATCCAGCATCTGACCCTCCCCTTTTCTCTCCCTCCTTCCATATGCCCCCTTTCATCCAGTGTCTACCCTTTCTTTCTGACCATAGGAGCCAACTTTTCAAAATGATCCATATGTCCTCTCTGATCCATCCAGTCTCTACCCCCTTCTCTCTAATCTTTCCATCCAGTGATTGCCCTCTCTCTCTCTCTCTCTCCCCCACCCACAATTCCACTGCTGTTGCTGCTCAAGATCAGCAGCAGCAATAGCAAAACAAAGCATAGTCATCATGGGGCTGACCCTGTTTACTTGCTGTGACCAGTTCTTTTCCCTCCAACATCATCTTCCTGTTCCAGGACAGAATCTGCAGCTATGAGCATTGTCACAATCCTATCCCTGGAGTTCAGCCTTTGCCAGGACAGGTTTTAGTTAAACCCTGCCCAGTAATCCAGAGAGCTAACCACAGGGATAGGATTGTGACCAGAGTTAAGGAGAAAGCTGTTTTTCCCTTGGATGCAGATTTTACTGATCTCGAGGGAGGAGAGGAGTGTGAGCAGAACAGCCCACAACAGCCCCAGAGGAATCTCCCTCCCTCTGGTTGCTCCCAGCTGAGGGGAATAATTAAAGTCCCAAAGAAAGTTAGGCAGATTTTGCAGGTAACTCCTCCCCCCTCAAAGGGCAGGGCGTATTCACCTAAGTACTTTAGAAGCTGCTTTGGGAAGGAGAAAGGCAGTCTATCCTGGGCCAGCTCAGGAAAGGGTCTCTCCCGGCTGTGCTCCTGAGTCCCAGGACTTTGAAATGCAGGAGCCAGACACTGACCTTTCTGCCAACCAGCCAGCAACAGAAGAACCTATGGAGTGTTTGGAAACTCCCAGTCTGCCTGAAGACATCTTGATGGAAGACAGCTAAGTGGCAGGGCTGGGAAGTTTGGGGTTTATTAGCCCACTGTGTATGTTTCTGGACTGCTTAAAAAGGGTGCTTTCCTTTATAAGCTGATTGGGACTTGTGCTGGCTGGGGCTGCCCTGCTTGAGTGAAGCAGGAGGAAAAAGAAAGAAAAAACGTTTTTTTTTGGTTTAAAGTTTCCAGCCAAGTTAAACTGACGGGGACTGTTACTGTTTGGGAGTGTGCGAGGGAAGTAATGGTGGGGAGAATCCACTGTTCAAACAGGTTGGGTTAGTGGGGCCATTAGTGGCATTCTGAAATTCAGAAACTTAATTAGTGGATTTGCTTACTCCCCTCCCCCCACCAACTCCTTCTGAGCTGGCTGGGGTCAAGCCGGAATACCTTAAGGCTTGTGCACAGAGCTTTTGAAAATGCGGTGAAAATGAATTTTGTCTGAATGTAAAGACAGCTGCATTTTTGCTTTTGTGAGTTTTTTTTGTGTTTCACTGATCTGGTCTACCTGATGAAAGGCTAGAGCTGAAACCTACTCTTTTGGTTAACCCTAATTTGGATTGGCTGACATGAATTGATTTTTTTTGTGGTTTTGAACTTGGACTATTAGTATGTCAACTCTTGACTCCTTTACCACTGAATAAAGTGGATATTGCAGGATCAGTAAAATTGACTCTTTGTGTTTTTTTTATTTCCTGCCTAGAAGGTGAATGTTATACAGCAGGACTTCCTTCCTTCAAGGGAAGCACGCCAGAGCAGCGCTAATGTAAGCGTGAGCCGGACCTACTTGAACCACGGGTACCGGCACCGCTACAGCATGCAGAGTTGGCCCAGCAATGGCTGTGCTGTGCTTTGTTTTGTAATTGTTGCTGCTGATCTGAAGCAGCAGGGGTGGCAATAGAGGTGGCAGTGGGATGGAGAAGAGGTGGGTCCTAGTCTGGTGTGCCTGCTGCATGGCTTCTTAAAGGGTGCGGGCATGCAGCTGTGCAGCATAAAGGGAACATTGATCTAGGGGTCGCAGGGAAGGATGATCCCTAGTCCCCCTAGCCATAGAACAGCAGCCCGCCAGGTACTATTTTGAGGCCCTCGGTATGTTTATCATAATCACAAAAGTAAAATAAAACAGTTTCTTGATCATATGTCTCTTTAGCTATAAACTACAATATTATTGTTAAGACAGCCAAAAGGAAAGATTTTTAAACTATAAAGAGTTTTACCTCATGCAAAATTGTCATTTCTTTAATAAAATATTAACTACTTTTTTCTGAGGCCCTCCAAGTACCTACAAATCCAAAATGTGGCCTTGCAAACTGTTTGAGTTTGAGACCACTGCTGGTAAAGTCAAGGGTACTATCTTGAACGTGGTGCCAGTAGGAGCAAGAAGGACTATAGATCACTCTTGCCCTATAATTCCTAGACCATCATTGATTTCTTGAAATAGGTTGAGAGAGGCCTGCAAGTAGGTGGGAGTACTTTTGGAGATGTTTGGGGGGGAGGGTCAATGGGGTTGGGGGCGAATGTTTTCTGGAGGGAGAAGGATCCAGACTGTGGCCTGGTTTACAGCTTTGGTCCCTCTATGAGAGGCTCCCTGATATCACCAGGCTGCATACTGATGGTTCTGGGCAGGAAAGACAAACACCAGCTTTAGCTGGCATTATTTTTCCTGGAATAACAGAACTTATGAAATTCAATACAAGCTGTGTTATTTGACTTACATAATAAAGAGGTGTTTTGTATTAACTTGTCTGCTTTGCATCTTACTGTATTATTATATAGCCTGTAGTACCTTATGTTTTGCCCCCGCAGCTTTGTATTCATACGTACCTTCAGTTTGTATTGCATTAACATAAAAGCATAGAAAAATGAAAGCAGATAAAGGCCATATTGCCTATCCATCTGCTCATCCATATCATCCACTATCCCTTCCTCTCCCTTAGAGTTCCTATAGACTTGTCCCAAGCTTTCTTGAATTCAGATACAGTTTTTGTCTCTACCACCTCCACTAGGAGGTTGTTCCATGCATTCACCATCCTTTCTGTGAAGAAGTATTTCCTTAGGTTACTCTGTTGCCTTTCACCTGTTCCAGAGCTTCTTTTTAGTTGAAAGGCACTTGCTGTCTGCATTCATGTCATCTTAAGAAGTATGCATTAGAACATTCACATAATAGATTTGATGCTAACGCTGTTCATACAGTACAATGAATCAACTTCCTATGTAGCCAAGGGAGTAAGTGCAGTTGAGAAATTTAGATAGGACAAGATGGGTAGTACAAAGAAATTGAACATAAGAATTGCTGCTGCTGGGTCGGACCAGTGGTCCATCCTGCCCAGCAGTCCGCTCACGTGGCGGCCCTCAGGTCAAAGACCAGTGCTCTAAATGAGTCCAGCCTCACCTGCGTACATTTCAGTTTAGCAGGAACTTGTCCAACTTTGTCTTGAAACCCTGGAGGGTGTTTTCCCCTTTAACAGATTCCGGAAGAGCGTTCCAGTTTTCCAACACTCTCTGGGTGAAGAAGAATTTTCTTATATTTGTACGGAATCTATCCCCTTTCAGCTTTAGAGTGCGCCCTCTCGTTCTCCCTACCTTGGAAAAGGTGAACAGTCTGTCTTTATCTACTAAGTCTATTCCCTTCAGTATTTTGAACGTTTTGAACAAGTCCCCTCTCAGTCTCCTCTTTTCAAGGAAGAAGAGGCCCAGTTTTTCCAATCTCTCATTGTATGGCAACTCCTCCAGCCCCTTAACTATTTTAGTCACTCTTCTCTGGACCCTTTCGAGTAGTACCGTGTCCTTCTTCATGTATAGCGACCAGTGCTGGACACAGTACTCCAGGTGAGGGCGCACCATGGCCCGGTACAGTGGCATGATAACCCTCTCCAATCTATTCGTGATCCCCTTTTTAATCATTCCTAGCATTCTGTTCGCCCTTTTCGCCGCCGCCACACATTGCACAGACGGCTTCATCGACTTGTCGATCATAACTCCCAAGTCTCTTTCCTGGGAGGTCTCTCCAAGTACCGCCCCGGACATCCTGTATTTGTGCATGAGATTTTTGTTACCGACATGCATCACTGTACACCAGGGATCTCAAAGTCCCTCCTTGAGGGCCGCAATCCAGTCGGATTTCCCCAATGAATATGCATTGAAAGCAGTGCTGCACATAGATCTCATGCATATTCATTGGGGAAATCCTGAAAACCCGACTGGATTGCGGCCCTCAAGGAGGGACTTTGAGACCCCTGCTGTACACTTATCTACGTTGAACCTCATTTGCCATGTCAATGTCCATTTCTCAAGCTTGATTATGTCATGTTGCAGATCTTCACAATCCCCCTGCAGCTTCACTACTCTGTGTCTTCAACCCCTGCGTCTTCACTACTCTGAATAACTTTGTATCATCCACAAATTTAATCACCTCACTCATCGTACCAATGTCCAGATCGTTTATAAAGATGTTGAAGAGCATGGGTCCAAGCACCGAGCCCTGCGGCACCCCACTGGTGATGCTCTTCCAGTCCAAGTATTGTCCATTTATCCCCACTCTCTGTTTCCTATGCTCCAGCCAGTTTTTAATCTACGCGAGTATTTCATCCTCGATTCCATGACTCGCAATCAGTGGCGTACCTAGGGTATGTGGCACCCGGGGCCCATCATTTTTTGACACCCCCCCCCCCCCATGTAAAAAAAATTTTTTTTTTTTTTTTTTTTGCAAAAACCATGAAATGGAATAAATGGTCAGAATAGAAACAGGCAGTGAAAATTTTCTTTTATTGAACCTCATATATGTAACCATTATTCCAAACATAACAAAACATAAATTATGTCTAAATTGTCATGACATTAGAAGTACATATGGAGTAGTTGCAGGCAGTGGCGTACTTAGGGTATGTGGCACCCAGGGCCCATCATTTTTTGACACCCCCCCCCATCTATATGAAAAATATGATTTTTAGTACCAATCTACATATCGCACCACAAGAGTGTACCTAGGAAAAGGCTGCATCTTAAACACTGCAGTGAGCACTAGAACACCAACACATACATTGTAAAACTAAACAAGCCAGATCCCGCACAGTCAATTGGTCCTGTAGTCAATGCCAACTGAAAACTATGTCTTTTTCATACACACAGAACAGAGATACACCCTCCCCCAAAATGGAATAATCACAAACTAAAAATAGAAATATGTAGACAAAAGTTAAACTGATCCGCCAAGAAACCAGACCCTGGATACAATGCAACACCACAAAAAACAGTAACACATGTCCTCTAATACAGTGCAAAATATAAAGACAGTAGATGTAAATTTGAAAAAACTGATACATAACAATCACCACTTTATAAATTAACAAATAAAAATAAAACAAATAATGAGATATAAAAAAATACAATTTTATTGGACTAATCCCCGTAAGCTCGGTCCCCATCCCCGCAAACCACCTGATTCCATCCACACAAGCCTTGAATTGTTTATATTAAAGTATAAAAAGAAACAATATTCTGTACAATTGTCAATTTATAAATCAGCGTCTTCTCCCCACTCTCTTCCCCATTTCCCTTCAGCATCCTCAGCCCACTCTCTCTCCACTTTCCTTCAGCGCACGCACATAAAAACAAGCAAGTAATTTTATATCATTTTCATTCTATTCATTCATAGAAATTAAAGTCTAGATAATGCCAGTCACATAACAAAACATGATTTTACAAAAATAATTCCCTGCAGTCAAGCCTGCAAGGATTATTAGATGTCTTTCAGCAGTTCCCCTCCCTCCCTCCCCCTTACCTTTGTGGCCAAGTCAAAATGATCTACCAACAATAAAATTTTAAAAACACAAAGCACGCTGTACGCAGAGAAAATGTTAATTATCATTTATATTCCGCGGGTTTTCAAAGAGGTCAAGGCAGATGACTTTATGCAATGTCACCTCAGTAACAACTATACAAAAATAGACAAATATTCCCCCTCCCTTTTTACTAAACTGCGATAGCGGTTTTTAGCGTAGGGAGCTGCGCTGAATGCCCCACGCTGCTCTCGACGCTCATAGGCTCCCTGCGCTAAAAAACTCTATTGCGGTTTAGTAAAAGGGGGCCATAGTGCAAAATATAGACAGCAGATATAAATTTTCAAAACGGACACATTTTGATCACTAAGTTGAAAATAAAATCATTTTTCCTACTTTTTTGTCTGGTGATTTCATGAGTCTCTGGTCCTTCTTCTGATTCTTCTTCTTTCTCTCTCCCCCTGGCTCCCCTCTTTATTTCTGCCTTTCTTTCTCTCTCCTCCTGGCCCCCCTCTTTCTTTCTGCCTTTCTTTCTCTCCCCCTTGACCCCCTCTTTATTTCTGCCTTTCTTTCTCTCCCCTTGGTCCCCCTCTTTATTTCTGCCTTTCTTTCTCTCCCCTTGGTCCCCCTCTTTCTTTCTGCCTTTCTTTCTCTCTCCCCCTGGCCCCCCCTCTTTATTTTTTCCTTTCTTTCTCTCTCCCCCTAGCCTGCACAAAGCCATCGTGCCGATTTCTCCACTTCCACGATTCTTTCCCTACCCTCACCCCCAAGCCAGCAGCCGATTTCTCCCTGCTCCTTCCCCGATGTCCTGATGTCCTGAACTTCATCGGGCAGCAGCAGCATTCACAATTCACTGATATTGCCCGCTTCAGGCCTTCCTCTCTGTCGGGTCCTGTCTTCATGAAAACTGGAAGTAGGCAGGACCCGGCAGAGAACAAGGCCTGAAGCCGGCAACAGCAGCGAATTGTAAACGCTGCTGCTGCCCGAAGAAGGTAATGGAGCACCGAGGCAGTCCGCTTCTCCCCCCTCCCAGCCGAACCCCCGCTGACCCTCCTATCTCCCCTCCCCCGTGAACCTTTCCGACCTTCCCAGCGAGAGCAGCAAACCTCCTTCGCGGCTTTCTCCTCCCTCTGCCGCGTTACTGATGACGTCATCAGTGATGCGGCAGAGGGAGGATAAAGCCGACGCTACTGGAGGGAGGTTTGCTGCTTTCGCTGGGAGGGTCAGAAAGGTTCACTTGGGGGGGGAGAGAGATAGGATGGTCAGCGGGGTTTCGGCTGGGAGGGGGGAGAAGCGGTCTGCCTTGGTGCTCCAAGGCCTGGCGCCATTACCTTTTTCGATAATGGCGCCGATGCTGCTTTCGCTGGGAGGGTAGGAGCGCGATAGGGACCGGGCCAGCTGTGCACCCCCCCCTAAGGCGGCACCCGGGATGGACCTCCCCCTCGCCCCCCTTGGTACGCTACTGCCCTGGGGAAACAGCCTGCAACAAGATCGCGCGATGCCAGAGATCTTTGCCTGCTTCGGCTGTTTCCTCCGCCGCGGTCCCGCCCCTCCTCTGACATCAGAGGAGGGGCAGGACCGCGGCGGAGGAAACAGTCGAAGCAGGCAAAGATCTCTGGCATCGCGATCTTGCTGCAGGCTGTTTCCAGACGCGACACCCGGCGCAGGGGGGGTAACTGGACCGGACCGGGAGCACCCCCTCAGGGCTTGGTACCCGGGGCGGACCGCCCCCCCCCCTTGGTACGCCACTGCTCGCAATCTTCCGATAAAGAAATGGGTAGCTAAATTTAAGGTAGATTACAGTTGAAAAAGATATGAGGAACTAACCTCAGTTACAGCATTGCAGCAAGCTGGTCCAGGTACAAAGTGAGTGGATAGTCAGTTGCCATATGTATTAATGGTTTCAGAAGAGGCAGGCTTTCACCTGCCTTCTGAAGAAGATGTGGAGCAGAACTGTAGAAAGGATGTCCAATTCAAGTCAAAAACATCCATTTCTTAGGCATTTTAGACCAGGATCTGCTAGGTTAGCCCCAAATATTCAGTGTCTAGGCACCAGCACTGAACATCAAGGGCTAATTCAAGTCAGCTTATACGAGTCCCAGTTGATATTCTGCTGAGACCCATAAGACAGTTATGCAGGCCTGACTAAAAATCCTCCCCTAGGTCTTCTGATATCCCTCCCAATAAGGAGCCCCCTTTTAATCCCACCCATGAAACAGCATCCCCTAACCAATCCTTTATTATAGGCCCTCCCTGAGCCTACTAGGTGTGCCTGGTGGTCATGTGAGGGTATTGGGGGAAGGAATGAAGTCCACTTGCACTTGTGCCTGGCAGCAGCTTCCAGGAACTGGCTGTTTTGCGGTACTCTGCACCTGCATCCCTAAAGCCACTCCCCATTATCACCCCTGACCTGTCCACTTTTTTTTATAATCAGAATATAATGAAAGTCCAAACTCCACTCATGTGAATGGGTCTCAATTCACTCAAAACGTCTCTCTTCTATTGGGCATATTATTTCATCAGTTTGAAAACAGACTTACTTTTCATGCAGGAAAAGGCCTCATAAATAAGGAGTACTACACTTTATAATTTCATCAACAATCGCTGCCAGCGTAGATGTAATCACTGTACATACTCCATACTGCAATCACTGGCCAAAAACCTGCTTCATATAGTTAATTTTCTTAATTTATTTTTATCATATTTTGATAGTGATTATATTTTTTTAGCTTTTTTAACTCTTTATACTTTTATCTATGTCCATTATATTTCATATAAAATGTCAACGAATAGAGATCAATTCACTATTTGAAAAAGACTAACAGAAAATTACTTATCTTAGATGTTTTTAGTATTGCTCATGGATTTCGTTTTAATCTGTGCCATCTCAGACTATCGGGACCAAAACCAGAACTTTTTTACTACTACAGTGCTGGCGCTGGAGCTGACGCAGCCGGCGTCTCGCGGACCGCTACTTTATCCACAGCTTCAGGGCCAATTTCTAGGCACAGTAGTATTGCTTCTTGGTATTCCGTCAGAAATTTTCAAACATTGGCAAGATAGCATCAAAGTGTCTTATATACACCCCCAAACCTATGTCACAACTTGCTCACTTTTATTTATAGCCAGTCAGAGACAATATTCAGAAGCACTGCTCCCTGAAGTGTCACCGAAAATTAGCAATTAGGTGGTCTCAGATGATGTAAGCGAACAGGAGCCTTTGAATTTTGGCAGGATAATTTCTGTTATATAAATGTTTTCCTATGCTGTCTATTACGGTATAATTTGTACCTGCTGACATATATATTTTTTTTAATGATTGTTTTATAGTGCTGTTAATTGTAGATATTTCTGATACTGAATCATATTAGTTCAACTACGGTACTAGGATTCAATATGCCATCTCCATGCTTACCTCATTTATTGTATTTATACTTATATTTGGTTGGTTATGCTGTTAACAAAATTGTAGATTTTATGTAAATCTGGGCCTGCTATAAATAACCTTGAGTGAATCTCTTCGAAAAGGTTGTCAATAAATCTAATTTAATTAATTAATTTGTGTCAAATTGATTTGCATGCATTAAAAAGTTCTAATGCATATTTAAAAAATGCTAAAGCACACACAAGAGTAAATAATGAATAGGGTGTCACATATATGATTATCTCCCAGCTGATGAGAAGGTGTACCGTATATGTGTGCTCACTGAAAAGAGCTCCTAGCTCTCAGAGAACGAGTTCATTCCCTTGAGGCTACATTGCAGACTTGAAGGAGCTGAGAGAGACAGAGAGGTACATAGGGACCTACAGGGACATTGTAGAGAAGTTCCACCTCTGGTCTGGCAACCCGTGTGCTATCTTGGAGGAGGGAGGTTTCCTAAAAAGACAGCATTAACTTGCTGAAGTAGAAAATAATCCTGTAGCCACTCTCTCCTTCCTCAAAACTGCAATAAGTGAGTAAGGTGGGTGGGAGTGATAGAAAACAACAAATTGACAGGAGCCAAACAATTAGGCTTATTACAAAAGTGATTTCTATTCTGCACATAAAGCATCCCCCCTCAGCACTGCAAATGTTCTAAACACCAGCACACCTCCAGGGATTGGGGGTATGGGTATTTTATTAAACACAGAGGGTGAATCCTTTGTGGTCGGGTCAGGGTGTACAACCATGAGTCTCATCTTCTCTCTCTCTCTTTTTTTCTTCTCTTTCTTTCCTTTACTTCTTTTTTTCTCTACTGTTCTTCTTTTTCTCCCTTTTCGTTTCCCTATTTACTGATCTTTCTATGACGGATTGAGGGGGTTTCTGGGGGTTCTGGATTGGGGGGAGGGGGTTTGGTAGGCTGGGTGGGGTTTTGCTATTCTTGGCGTGTCCTGTTTCTTTGTACATGGTATCCTGTTGGGTTTTCTGATTGAGTGAGAGGAAGGGTTTGACCTGTGTTCTTTTATGCAATGTATGTACGTGCACTAGGAGGTGTTCTGTGGCAATGGCCTACAGAGGTTGGTGGGTGGGGATGGGTGGTCTGGGGAGAAAAATAAAAATTGAGTGACACATGTTTGTTGTTGCATTGGTTTGTTTTTGTGTTATCCTCAATAAAAACTTTTTGAACATATAAACACAGAGGGTGAAGAACTTTTTTCCAGGTACCATACCATATTGTTTCTTATACCCCCCAAATGTCAACTGGGAATCATTGTGGCTTACATAAAGTTAATATGGTTAGCAACATAGACATTATAAATCATAGCATGAATATAATGAAAACAGATGCATTTTTAGCACCTTCCTAAATTGAAGAGGAGGAGGTCTGACAGGTTGGGAGGCATTTCCAAATTTTGGGTCCTTGAAACTCGAAGGTGGATTCAAAGAGTGATTTCCTCCGAAGCATTGGTCCTCAATTAAACAGCTTTGTGGACTGTTGCTACTTATGGGTGAAACTGGGCAAAGGTTTTAGCTTGGCCCTACTTGGTCCACATGAAGGGCCACACAAAGGGCCCTTTGACACTCAGCCCTTTAAAGGGCTGCTTAATCAGGCCCAGAAGATAGTAGGTGGGGCCTCAGTTCAGCTGAGAATCCTCAGGTGGAGAGAAGAGAGACAATCAGCTGACTCCCTTCCTCCTCTCTCTGCTGGAATCCTCAAGGACTCAAATTATTCCTGTCATCTTCTCAGATATAATATAGAAATGCTAGAAGCCTAAAAAATATAATAGGAGAGTTAGAGTATATAGCACTGAATGATGAGGTAGAAAAGGGGCAGAGGCAGAGGCTAGAAGAGGGAGTGAAAGAAGGAAAACACAGGCCAACACTTAGCGCAAAATATATATATGAGATCACAAGCTAGAAACATAATGTAGACAAAAAAAAAGAAAACAAAAGAAACTAGACTGTGAGCAGTGGAACCCCAGAGAAACAGATGCATGGGACAGACATATAGCACAGTTACTTACCGTAACAGGTGTTATCCAGGGACAGCAGGCAGATATTCTTGACTGATGGGTGACGGCACCGACGGAGCCCCAGTACAGACAATTTTAGAGTGATTGCACTCTAAGAACTTGGAAAGTTCTAGCAGGCCGCACCGCGCACATGCGAGTGCCTTCCCGCCCGACAGAGGCGTGCGGTCCCCAGTTAGGATAAGCCAGCTAAGAAGCCAACCCGGGGAGGTGGGTGGGACGCAAGAATATCTGCCTGCTGTCCCTGGATAACACCTGTTTACGGTAAGTAACTGTGCTTTATCCCAGGACAAGCAGGCAGCATATTCTTGACTGATGGGTGACCTCCAAGCTAACAAAAAGAGGGATGGAGGGAAGGTTGGCCATTAGGAAAACAAATTTTGTAAAACAGATTGGCCGAAGTGTCCATCCCGCCTGGAGAATGCATCCAGACAATAGTGAGATGTAAAAGTATGAACCGAGGACCAAGTAGCAGCTTTGCAGATTTCCTCAATAGGAGTGGAACGGAGGAAAGCTACAGATGCTGCCATAGCTCGAACTCTATGGGCCGTGACAGAACCTTCCAGTGTCAGTCCGGTCTGAGCATAACAGAATGAAATGCATGCTGCAAGCCAATTAGACAACGTACGTTTAGAAACAGGACGTCCCAATTTATTCGGATCAAAGGACAGAAAGAGTTGGGGAGTTGATCTGTGGGGCTTAGTACGCTCTAAATAGTAAGCTAGAGCCCTCTTACAGTCCAAAGTATGCAGAGCCTGTTCTCCAGAATGAGAGTGAGGTTTCGGAAAGAAGACAGGCAGAACAATGGATTGGTTGAGATGGAATTCAGAGACAACCTTAGGGAGAAACTTTGGATGTGTACGCAGAACCACCTTGTCATGATGAAAGACAGTAAAAGGTGAATCCGCAACTAGTGCATGTAGCTCACTGACCCTCCTGGCAGAGGTGAGAGCAATAAGGAAGACCACTTTCCAAGTGAGGAACTTGAAAGGAGCTGTAGCCAGAGGTTCAAATGGAGGCTTCATTAAGGCGGAGAGAACCACATTGAGATCCCAGACTACAGGAGGAGCCTTAAGAGGTGGTTTCACATTGAAAAGACCCCGCATGAATCTGGAAACCAAGGGATGAGCTGAAAGGAGTTTCCCATGAACTGGCTCATGAAAAGCAGCAATAGCACTGAGGTGGTCTCTGATGGAAGTAGACTTGAGACCAGAGTCAGACAAAGAAAGAAGGTAATCCAACAAAGTCTCCACTGCAAGGGACGTAGGATTATGATGATGAAGAAGACACCAGGAAGAAAATCTGGTCCACTTCTGATGATAACATTGTAGAGTTGCAGGTTTCCTGGAGGCATCCAGAATAGAACGAACGGGCTGAGATAACAAAGCATCATTTGAAGTCAGCCCGAGAGATACCAAGCTGTCAGGTGCAGAGACTGTAAGTTGGGATGCAGAAGGGTCTCCTGATGTTGCTTAAGCAGAGAAGGAAACAGTGGAAGAAGAAAAGGCTCCCTGGAACTGAGTTGAAGTAGAAGGGAGAACCAATGTTGCCTGGGCCACCGTGGAGCAATCAGAATCATGGTGGCTTGTTCCCTCTTGAGCTTGAACAAGGTTCTTAACATGAGAGGCAGAGGAGGGAAAGCGTACAGGAACAGATTGGACCAATCGAGGAGAAATGCATCCGCTGTCAGACGGTGAGGAGAGTAGAGTCTGGAGAAGAGGGGCAGCTGGTGATTGTGAGGAGCTGCAAAGAGGTCTATCTGAGGAGTGCCCCACTGAGCGAAGATGGACTGTAGAGTCAAAGGATCGAGTGTCCACTCGTGAGGCTGGAGAATTCTGCTGAGCTTGTCCGCTAAGGAATTCTGTTCTCCCTGAATGTAGATAGCTTTCAGGAATAGTTGGTGATCTGTGGCCCAAGCCCAAATCTTCTGGGCTTCCTGGCACAAGAGGTGAGAGCCTGTCCCACCCTGCTTGTTGATGTAGTACATCGCAACTTGATTGTCTGTGCACAGCAGGAGGACCTGAGGAAAGAGAAGATGTTGGAAGGCCTTGAGGGCATAAAACATCGCTCTGAGTTCCAGGAAATTGATGTGATGTTTCATTTCCTGGGCTGTCCAAAGTCCTTGAGTTTGGAATTCGTTCAAATGAGCTCCCCAGGCATAAGGGGAGGCGTCGGTGGTGATGACAAGTTGATGAGGAGGTAGATGAAACAGAAGACCTCTGGAGAGATTTGAGGATATCAACCACCATTGTAGAGACTGACGAAGAGATGATGTCACAGATATGTGTCGTGAGCAAGGATCCGTCGCTTGGGACCACTGGGTAGTTAGGGTCCATTGAGGAGTGCGCAGGTGAAGACGTGCGAGGGGTGTGACATGAACTGTGGAGGCCATGTGACCCAAGAGTATCATCATTTGCTTGGCAGAGATGGAACTTTGTGGAAGCACCTGCTGACATAGAGATTGAAGAGTTTGAAGACGGTTGGACGGCAGGAATGCTCTCATGAGGACTGTGTCCTGCACCGCTCCAATGAATTGAAGTTTCTGAGTGGGGATGAGATGAGATTTGGGTAGATTGATCTCGAACCCCAGAAGTTGTAGAAACAGGATGGTTTGGTTGGTGGCCAGGAGTACTGTTTGAGATGAATTGGCCTTGATTAACCAATCGTCCAAATAAGGAAAGACTTGAAGGTGGTGAGAGCGTAGAAAGGCAGCCACCATAATCAGACATTTGGTGAACACTCTTGGAGAGGAGGCAAGACCGAAGGGCAGCACCTTGTATTGGTAATGACAATGATTGATCATGAAGCGGAGGTACTGTCTGGAGGCCAGATTGACCGGAATGTGAGTGTATGCCTCTTTGAGATCGAGGGAGCATAGCCAGTCGCCCTGATAGAGAAGAGGGTAAAGAGTGGCCAGAGAAAGCATTCTGAATTTTTCTTTGACCAAGCATTTGTTGAGATCGCGAAGATCTAGAATGGGTCTGAGATCTCCTGTTTTTTTGGAGACCAGAAAATTGACCAAGCATTTGTTGAGATCGCGAAGATCTAGAATGGGTCTGAGATCTCCTGTTTTTTTGGGGACCAGAAAATAACGGGAGTAGAATCCCTGCCCCTTCTGATCTAGAGGAACTTCCTCTATGGCGTTCAGGAGGAGGAGGGATTGAACCTCCTGAAGAAGGAGAAAAGACTGAGAGGTGTTCAAAGCAGACTCTCTTGGCAGACTTTGTGCAGGACGTGTCTGAAAGTTGAGAGAGTAGCCGTGGCGGATGATGTTGAGGACCCACTGATCCGATGTGATGTTCTCCCAACGGCTGATGTAACAAGAAAGACGTCCTTCTATGGGTCGAGGGAGATGGGCAGATGGTGGAATACTGGCTATGCCCTGGAGAACCACGTCAAAAGGGTTGGGTAGACTTTTGTGGTGGAGGAGGCTTCACCTGTTGCTGCAGGGCTGGGCTAGGTGGTTGTCGCTGTTGCTGGCGCTGACGTCTAGGCTGTTGAGTAGCCGGTGGCAAGGGACGGGCAGCATAGCGGCGCTGGTAGGCAGATTGTTGGCGAAAAGGCCGAGCAGGAGGAGTCTTTTTCTTAGTCTTCAGGAGAGTATCCCACCGAGTCTCATGGGCAGACAGCTTTTGTGTAGTGGAATCCATGGACTCTCCGAAGAGCTCATCCCCCAAGCAGGGAGCATTTGATAGGTGGTCCTGATGATTTACATCGAGCTCTGAAACTCTGAGCCATGCCAACCGACGCATGGCAACAGACATAGCCGTGGCCCTAGAAGTCAATTCAAAAGTGTCATAAATTGACCGAACTAGGAATTTGCATAACTGGAGAAGAGAGGAAGAACAGGCATGAAAAGCAGATTTCTTGCGGTCAGAGAGGTACTTTTCAAAAGCAGCCATGTTTTGAATGAGGTGCTTTAAATAAAATGAAAAATGAAAAGCGTAGTTCCCTGACCTATTGGCTAACATGGCATTTTGATATAAACGTTTGCCAAATTTGTCCATGGCTTTTCCTTCTCTGCCAGGAGGGACTGAGGCATACACACTAGCTCCCGCTGATTTCTTAAGTGTGGATTCTACCAAAAGAGACTCATGCGGGAGCTGAGGTTTGTCAAAACCAGGAATAGGGATAACCTTGTATAAGGAGTCCAATTTACGAGGAGCTCCTGGTACAGTCAGGGGAGTCTCTAAATTTTTATAAAAAGTCTCTCGTAAGATGTCATGGAGAGGAAGTTTGAGAAATTCCCTTGGAGGCTGGTCAAAGTCCAGAGCATCAAGGAATGCCTTGGATTTCTTAGACTCAGCCTCCAAGGGAATAGAAAGAGATTCACACATCTCTTTTAAGAAAGAGGTAAAGGATGTGGAATCCTGTTTAGAAGAGGGATCAGCAACAAGTTGATCCTCTTCATCAGAGGAACAATCACCCTCAGATAGAAAAGGGTCTTCAGAGTCACCCCACAAATCAGGGTCCCGAATCTGAGAGCCACGGTCTCGAGACTCCGGAGTGGAGGGTTCCAGGTGTCGGGTTTTGCGCGCCGACTTACCCGACCTCATAGACATGGTACCAGGAGATGTGACATGCTGCGTCGGCACCGAAGTCTGCACCGCCTGGTGTTGAGTTCTCGGTTCCGGTGCTAAGATTGGCATCGAAGTCGAGGAAGCAGTGTGAACCTGTACCGACAAAGTGGATGCCGATAAAAGAGGGCGCTCCACTGTCGGTACCTGTGGCTCAGACCGGACCGGGACTGGAAGGCTCGGTGTCAAAAGTGCGGGAAGGAGTTGTTGCAACTGCTCCTTAAGTTGCACTTGCAGGACAGCAGCAATCCGCTCGTCCAGAGAAGGCACCGGTACCGCCTTTTTCTTCTGCGGTACCTATGGTGCCGCTCTACGCTCCGAGGATGAGGAACCCGATGTCGAGGGGCTCACCTCAATAGGAGCGGGGCGCTTCCGTGGGCGCCTCGAGGTCGGCAGGACTGGACTCGCTGCTACTGAGACCGGAGGACGCTCCAACGGGGAAGGCTTCTTAGCCGGCTTACCTGCAGGATGTGATGCCGGCGCGGTATTGCGCGGTGTCGACGAAGTAGGTGCCGACTGAGATGGGGCCGATGTCGGTGCCGGTGCTGCGGAATCAGACATCTCGGCGCCAAATAACAACCGCTGTTGGATCTGGCGGTTTTTTAGAGTTCTCTTCTTTAAAGTCACACAGCGGGTGCAGGTGGACGCTCGATGGTCAGGACCAAGACACTGCAGACACCAGTTGTGCGGGTCTGTCAGTGAAATTGGTCGAGCGCACCGCTGGCACTTTTTAAACCCGGGTTGAGGGGGCATGAAAGTGAAAACGGCTTCTGCCAAATCGAAGGCCGAGGCCTCGATGATGGCAACAGGCCCCGCCGGGGCGAACCGAAAGGAATGAAGAAAAAAAACAAAGTTTTTTTTTTAAAAAATAAACTAAAGAAAAGAAAAGAAATAAAGGAAACTTTATTTCCAGAAGGGTTTACGCGAGCGGGAAGGCGATTACAAAAAAATCTTTCAACAGCTGTTGAAAGAGACGCGTCTTCTTAGCTCCGCGGAAACTAGGAAACTGGGGACCGCGCGCCTCTGTCGGGCGGGAAGGCACTCGCGCGTGTGCGGTGCGGCCTCCTAGAACTTTCCAAGTTCTTAGAGTGCAATCACTCTAAAATTGTCCGTACCGGGGCTCCGTCGGTGCCGTCACCCATCAGTCAAGAACATGCTGCCTGCTTGTCCTGGGATAAAGGATGATACAGATAGGCAGACTAGAGGGGCCTTATGGCTTTTATCTGCCATCATTTCCTATGTTTCTATTTCATTCAAGTAGCACTAATGCTATGATTCAAACAGCAAGAACCCTACCTAATATAGAACAAGGGTAATCCCAAACTAGAGATAGGAAAATAGAAATCCCCAAAAGTTAAACTCAACATATACTGCAGCACTGGAGAAACAAAACAAATGCATTTCATTTTAGTACTGCAACACACATTCCCAAAGCATATTCCAGTTAATAAATACTAAATAAAACCTGTGTATATCTGGGCATTTAATTTTTCTTGGCATTGATCCATTCCTCTTTTCTGCTTTCCTCTCTTCTGCTAATTCTGTTTCCAGTGACCACTATCCATTTGTTATTTCTCCTCCAGTCTTATTCCTTTCCTTTACTACACCTGTTTCTAACATAGTGATCTTTCTTTTAAAGCTCTTTATTTTTATTTTCTGCCTCTATTTACTCAAATTTCACCCACTTGCTCTGTTCTTTTTTTTAGTTTTTATCTCCCCAACTTCTTTCCCCTTCTTGCATTTTCCGATCTCACTCATTTCTCGCCCTCTTGTTGCCTTTTTATCTTTCATCTGTTCCCCATTACTACATTTCTGCCCTCTGCACGCACTACCTTCCTCCCATAGCCTCTCCTACATGGATCCACCATTCCTAGCATTTTTCCTCCTTGTTCTACACTTGTAATCCAGGATCTCTCTGCTTCTGTCTCTTCCCCTGAGTCTGACATTTCTCCGTTCCCTTCTGCCCCCCCCATTTTGCTTTCTCTGCCCTTCCCTCTCCCTCTTTTGATCCTCCTCCACTCTCCTGTGTCCATCTTTCCCTCTTCCTCCTTCTTTTGCCTTCCCTATTTCTCCCTCCTCATTTGCCTCCTCTGCCTTCCCCCAAATCCATTTCTCCCTCAACGCCTTGAGTCCCCTCTGCCCTCCTGAGAACATCTCTTTCACTTCCTCTGCTACCCCTGCATTCTTGTGAGTCCATCTCTTCCTCTTCCTCCCCCTCCATCTCTCCCTGTCCCCTGCCTACCTTCCTCTGCCCTATTCCAAGTTCATCTCTCCCTCTCCTTCCCTTCTATTTTATCCCTGAATCTAACATCTCTTCCTCCCTTCTACCATCCCCTCTCCTGAGTCCTCCTTCTCTCCCTTTAAAGACCTTCTCTCAAGTCTGCCATTTCTCCTATTCTCCCTTCCACTCATCGAGTCTGCCATTTCTTCCTCCCGCTTTCTAGCACCCATTAAGGCTATTTTATGTTCTTATTACTTATTTTTTAAAATCATCCTTACTTCCAAACCTACCTGATTACAATCGTTTATAGGTTTTTGCTTTTGGTCAGAAGTACAAACTCTCTTTTTTTTTTTTTTATAAAACCGGCTAGGCTAGCAGACTTGACCATATAATTGGCAACACTTCAAGAGCTTAATTGTGCCTGGCACAGTCTATTTAGCTTGCGGCAGAACAGTTCCCCTAGGAACAAAAAAGTCAGATGACAGTCAGGGAAATGATTTGCATTTTATAGGACTGCCCCTAAATTCCTCCATGGTCTGGCTGTTCCTGTAACAGTTGGGTGCACAATCAATTCTGGTTCACACCACATTTCTGGATACTTTCAGCAGCCGCTTGACAGGGAAGGATTGTGCAAGACAGACAGATCACTTCCTTGACGAAGAAACTGCACTACAGTACATTACTGACGAATCAGATTGGCAGAAACAAGCTCCGTTCGCTCTGCTTTCCCCACCCCCTTTCCTGTTTCTGGATGATGGCAAACTTTTTAACACTTCGGTCTTTCTTCATGCGGTTGGCACAGTTTCCTCTCCAAGCGTTTAAGCAGCAAGTTTCATCAACAAAGGCAACTAAAGAAAAGGTAACGTGAAAGACAACATAAGAACTGTATATCTTAATGAAATTATACAGCTATTTTGAAATTGTCTCTATGAATATACGAAGTGATGTATTTTGTGCTGTAGCTAGCATTGTGCACTGTAACTTTGATGGACAGAAATCTTTCTTGGCTGCAATATGCATGACCATAAGAACATAAGAATTACTGCTGCTGGGTCAGACCAATGATCCATCCTGCCCAGCAGTCCACTCACACGGCGGCCCCAAGGTCAAGACCAGTGCTCCAAATGAGTCCAGTCTCGCCAGTTTAGCATGAACTTGTCCAACTTTGTCTTGAAACCCTGGAGGGTGTCTTCCCCTATATCATACCATGCATTCTAGAAGAGTTATTTTTGGTAATATGTACTGTACGTGCCATTTTAACCATTCAGTTGAGGGCTTTAATCCCAGGGAATGCATAAAGTAGGATTAATTGATCACTGGCATTTTAATTAGAGAGGGGTGGGGGAAAGAGTGTGAGTTTTGTTTTGGCTGGCATTTAATGGCTGCCTCACGTCAGGGTCTTAGGTCTTGCTTAGGCTATTTTTGTCCACACGAGTTTTTGTGGATGTTCCCGTGTTGTTCTCGTTGGGTCACAATGTCTTCTGACCTGTGTGTTTGTGAAGTGTGTCATGTTGCAGATTCATTGCATAGAATTCTGCATGCAAGTTCAGCCACACAATCAAATCTTTTGTTTCAGTTTTAAAGCAAAGAAGCTTGTTGCTTACGATCTGTGTTTGTTATAGAAAGTTTCCTCAAATCAAAATCAAACGCTACCTTTCTTCTGAAAAGAAACAGACGAGAAGGGTATCCTGGAATATATGTACACTGTATTTCAAAGGGAAATAAGATACGATTATTCCTCATAAGGAAGCAGCTGTCTCACTCTTTCACGTCAGCTTCGAGATCAAAATACGAGGGGCCGCTGAAAAGATCTCAGCCCAACCAAAAAAGTTTGGGCAGTCTCCATCGAGGGCTTTACACTTTAGTTCAGCGATTTTCCACTTTTTTCTTTCCGTTGGAAAAATACAGAACAACATAAATGTGGAAAATTGAAGGACTAAGTATATTGCCATTGATGGAGACAGAGAACTTTTCAGCGGCCCCTCATAACAACTGTGCCTGCAAGTTCTCAACATGGAAACCGAAACGAATCATGTTAATTTTTGCCTTTTCTGATTCTGCAGATGTACATAAAAAACCACTCTATTCATTGCAGAAGTTCCTAGTTCCAGTTCTTTTGAACACAGATATGCTTAGTTTTCACACACAGTATTTTTTCAGGAACCTTTAAAATATTTGCTTAAGATCAGAACACTCCTCCCTCCTTATTCGTGGTTTTGGCACCCACAGTTTTGACTATTCACGGTTGTTGGTGCCTGGACCCCCCCAGTGAATCGACCTTATCTGGTGGTCTAGCGGTGACGCGGGGCAGGAGTGATCTTCCTACACTCCTGCCCCGTGCAGAGCCGTCATCAAAAATGGCTGCTGTGAGTTCTTGTGGTCTCACGAGACTACAACGGGAACTCACGACAGCCATTTTCGATGATGACTGCATGGGGCAGGAGTGTAGGAAGATCGTTACTGCTCCATGTCACCGCTAGACCACCAGGTAATGTCTGGGACTCAGGAAGGAGGCAGGAGGGAGGCGGGGGTGGGTCAGTCGGCCCAAAAGTTATTCGCGGATTTTCCATATTCGCGGGCCAGCTCTGCCTCTAACCCCCAAGAATATGGAGGGAGGAGTGTACAGTCAGACATCTTGTCTGTTGCCTCCAGGGCTAATACCAGAAACTTCTGGTTATTTCTGCCTCACTTTCGCTATGGAGGCAATGATGCACTTTAGATATTTAATTTAATTTAATTCTTATATACCGCTAATAACTATGATCACTTCATATAATAGAAGTGATACCCGAAATGCTGGTGGCGTTAATTTCTGGGTGTCTGGTTTGAGTTTTTGCAAAGAGTAAAAATCCCCTAGTGGTGATGTGATACAATTATATTACAATTTAATTACAATTAAATGTATGACATGTTATACTACTACTACTACTGTACTATCCATTCAGTCATGTCCGATCCTTGGATACTCTGTAAGCCAGTCCTCGCCATGCTTGAAATGTTATAATAAACGTCCAAATAACTTAAAAACAGTAATCTTAAACACAGTCCACAAAGGGTGGGTATACAGTCACAAGTGACCCAGGGGTTAGAAATCAAATAATGTATAAAATAAAAATAAGCCAATATAGGTTGTGTTTTGGCAAAATAGAAATGCCTTCCTCAGAGGTTTTCTAGGGTGCTTCGCTGTTTTAAATATAAAAACATAAAAGTCACAAAAAATCCAAGTACTTAAGAGGCTACAAACAAGCAGCACAGCTCACATGACACCAGCCTACATTGGAATCTTGTGAGCTATGCTGCTTGCTTGGGAGGGGCCTTAGGTGTCTGAGCCAGTCAGGGCTTTAGACCCCTCCTTGTGTATCCCAGAATGCACCTGGAAGGGGCAGGGCTGCCATTTTGGAGAGGCAGACCTGCAGGCAGGAGGGACTGGGCATCCCTCCTGATTTTTTTTCAGTGTTCTGGGAGTATGGAAGGGGTGGCGGTTCACAGCATGGGGGATTCACGGTGACAGGAGGGAGTGGGCATCCTTCCTGTGTCTCTGTATTTTTGTTTTGGGTGTCATCGGGGGGGGGGGGGGGCGGCTTGACCTTTCTTTTATGGGGCATGTGTAACACACGCACAACATCTGTGCCATTAAAAAGAAAAAAAAAGTCTTCCTGCCCTGAACAGCTGAGTGGCAGGAGGCAGCTTTAAGGCTTCCCCTGCCGCTCAGCTGTTTGGGCTTCCCCTGCTGGCTCTGTGCATGTGTGAGAGTTGGTTTCTAAATGATCCATCGGATGGGATTATGACTGACCTCCGCAAAACTCATTTGCATGAGAAGCCATCTGAACATCAATCACTATTAAGAAATCAGCCAAAAAAATCGGCCCACAGCGGTCTTAACGATCATTTTTAGTGCATCTAGCTCTCTGTCTCTTATCTCTATGATCTCCCTGCAACTTAGACTCTGTGCATGGACCCATCCCCCAAGCAGCCCTCATCATTTTCCTCCTGCCTTTCCCCCTTTAAGTGCTCCAAATTTTTTTAATTTTTATTTCTATTACAAAACTTTTGGTGGCTTGTGGATTTGGTGTTAGTTTCTCTGCATGTCAGTGATTAGGATTTGGTGGGGGATAGCATGATGATGCTCCCTCATGTATAGCATCCTTTTTGACTGCCCAGGTCCCTCATGAAAACTTACTTCTAGCTCCTTACATAGAACATGATGGCAAATAAAGACCATGCAGCTGTGCTCTATAACAGTGTTTTTCAACCTTTTTTGGGCAAAGGCACACTTGTTTCATGAAAAAAATCACGAGGCACACCACCATTAGAAAATGTTAAAAAATTTAACTCTGTGCCTATATTGACTATATATAAAGTAATTCTCTTGAATAGGAATCAAATAAACACAAAGAAAGTATTTTATAATTACTTTATTATGAAATATTAAGTAAACAGAATAGTGAAAAATTATAAAATACTTTATTCAGTGCGAAACCTGGGCCTGTTTGGCTGAACACAAAGCTGATATTCTGGCTGGAAACGAAGAAAGACACACACATAGCTCTTCGTCAACAGCCGTTCCCTTCACCGCCCCGTCACCGTCACCGCCATCCCTTTCACCGCCCCGTCACCGCCACTGCCATCCCATTCACCGCCCCGCTGCATCCATATAAGCCTTAGTACTGTAATATTTAGCTTATTCCTTTCTTATAAATCAAAGTTCCTGCTGCTGAACTAGAGAAAGAGATGTTCAGCTGGCAGGGCTTTGTTTATAAATTTTTATCAACACAACTAATATACTATTTTATCCTAAAGCAAAAAATAAATAAATAAATATAATTTTTTTTTTCTACCTTTGTTGTCTGGTTTCTGCTTTCCACATCTTCTCATTCAATTCCTTCCATCCACTGTGTGTCTTCTCTCTACGTCTTCCATTTGCTGTTACTGTGCCTCTCCCTTCACCCCCCCCCCAATTGGTCTAGCACCCATCTTCTTCCCTCCACTCCCCCATAGTCTGGCATCTGTCTTCTTCCCACTCTGTCTTCCACATTTTCCTTCGGGGTCTGTTCCTCTCCACCCTCCTTCAATGTCTGTCCTATTCCTTTCCACCACCATCCTTCCCTCCCTCCTTTACCATCTGTTCCTTTCTACTACCCTTCAGCTCCTCTCATGTGGCTTATCTATCTACCTTCCTCCCTCTTATTTTCATGGCACGTTACAATGTAATTTGTGCAAGCCACTGGAGCCTGCGAGCTCGGTCCCTGTCCTATCCCCACAAACCATCTCGCTTCTGTGCTCCTATTTTCTCCATTTCTAATATCTCCCCTATGTATCTGTCATCGCCCCCCCCCTGTGTCCATATACCATCCCCATGGCATGTCCCATTTATGTCTCTGTCCCTATGCCCCATGCACATAATTTCCCCTCTTTCTGTTACCTTCCTGTGTCCAGATTTCCCCTATCTTCCTCTTCCATACCAGTGTGTCTCTACTTTTCAACCCCATCTAGCTTTTTTCCCTCTTTCTTCCCCCCCCCCCTGCTTCTAGCATCTGGCTCACCTGCCTGTCCTTCCCTTTCTTTCCTGCTGTGAGTTTTTCTTTCCGTCTTCATCCCCTTGGCCCAGAATCCTTTTCCCTTTCACTCCCTCCTTCCAATTTGAGCCGGGAACACGAGCGATCGCACGGTCCCCGCAGCCACCACTCGCCTGCCCAATCGATCCTACTGTTTAGCCAGCTCTCTCCCTTCGCCTCACCTTAGTTTGTAGGTTTTGTTTTTCGGCGACATGCACGCTTTCCCAAAGAGCCGCGCACGCGCGGCTGCTCAGTGTTCAATCTTCTGCTCTGCTGCAACTTCCTGTTTCCGGTTGCGTCAGAGCAGAAGATCGAAACTGAACAGCAGCGGGGACCGGGGGAGTCTCATGGGAGCGCGTGCGGGACCCGGCCTGAGGCCTAATCAGTGTCTGCACCGTACGGCACACCAGGCAACATCTCGCGGCACACTAGTGTGCCGCGGAACAGCAGTTGAAAAACACTGCTCTATAATCCTTTCTTCTCTTTCAGAGTTCCCTCTGATTGTCCCAAACTTTTTAGAATATTTAAAACTTTATCCAGTTAAGTCCCCTGCCCTCCTTCCTCCCCTGCTGAATATACCAGGTTAAAGTTAACTTTAAAGCAGGTATTTTTTTCTGAGTGGAATAAATCAGTTGGCGTGGGTTATCTTACTGTATAAAGCAAAAATGGGCATTTCCATGTAAACAGATATGATTCTCAGACATTCAGCACAGGAAGAAGAGCTGAATGGGGATCTGGTCAAAAATATCTGTATAAAGGACCAATTAACTCAGTTGGAGATCTTAGCAAACAGACATATAGGCAGGAAAGGGTACTATCAGGATTGTATTCTACTTTGGGAGAGAGGACTGCTCATAAAGATAAACATACAGGAGTAAATTCTGTAAATAGGGCCACAATTTAGGCACTGAGAGAGTGTGCAAATTTTATAATGGCAGTTTTGCAAGGAACTGCTGCTATGGAATACTGGCGTAAGTTTGCAGATTCATGCCTAAATTTAGGTGTGAGCAGCAGTGGCATAGTAAGGGAGGAGGCGGGGGTGGTGGTGGTGGACTGCCCTGGGCACTGTCTTGGTGGGTGTGCTGGTGCCTCTCCTCCTCTCTGCCCCCCCTGCGCTCCTTCCCACTCCTCCCCTGCCGCGTGCGTGCCTTCAATTCCCTGCCACCGTATCTCTAGCTCTTGCCGGCCTTGGCGCTTCCCTCTGACGTTACTTCCAGATCCTGCGACTAGGAAATGACATCAGAGGGAGAGCCAACGTTGGCGCGGGCAGTGAGTTAGAGATGCTGCTCGCACCGGGGAAGCTAAACAGGTATGGGGGAAGGAAAGGGGAGTGCATGGGGTGGGGAAGGAGCGGGGGGGGGGGTGTTGCCACTACCCCAGGTGCCTCCCACCCTTGCTACACCACTGGCAAGCAGCATGTCAAAGGCCTTTCCCCTGAAAGTGCTCTCACCTTGCTTCTGGCACTGCAGTTAAGCACATAACCCCTAGTATTTTTTAATGTGTGCACAGAACTCTAAGGCACATCTCTGACCTATTCATGCCCTCTCACAGCCATGGCCCCCCACTAGATGTTGCACAGGAGAGCAATTGCATGCACAGCTTCTAGAATTGGTGTCAATTAACACTAATTAAATAAAGTTTATAAAGTTAGTGATGATACATATGGTAGCATACATAAAAGCATGCTACAAAACAGTAATTCAAAACAATTTAAAATTAATCTAAAAGAAAAAGAGGCATAAGATATAACATGAGATGCTGTACTTAATTGTTCTCAATACCAAGCAAATCTTATCACTACATTATATCCAATGGTTGTTAACTCCAATGATTAAATGAAGCTGTGTGTGCAACTGACCTTATTTCATAAGTCGGGGCCCCAACTTTGCTTGCTCCATAAATTCTAGGAGAAGCATTCTTTATAGAAGTAGGGTTTTATTTTTAATGGTCACAGATTGCGTAATATACGCACAATGTGCCCATAAAAAAAAGTTATGCCGGAATACAGTGGCATAGCAAGGGAGTTTGGCGCCTGGGGCGCTGATGGCTGTTTTTTCCGTGTTGTGCGTCCCCCCACTCTTCCTCACTGCTTGAGCGCCCCCCACCCCCTGCGTACCTCTTGAAATGTTTGCTGGTGTGAGCAGCATCTTCCACCTGCTGATCGCACCAGTATTGGTTCTCTTCCGACGTCACATCCTGGTCCCACGACCAAGAAGAGACATAAGGGAGCTGACGTCAGCGTCAGCAGCAAGTAGAAGATGCTGCTTGAGCCAGCAAACATTTAAAGAGGTATGCGGGGTGGGGGGCGGAGAAGAGAGGAGGAGAGGTGCCGGTGCCCCCTGCGAAGATGGCGTCCAGGGCAGGTTGCCCCCCCTTACTACACCACTGCTGGGACTCCCCCCGAACTTTAGAAAAAAAATCAGCAGGAGGGAAGCCAACTCCCTCCTGCCTTGGCAACTTGGATCCCCCCACACCCCTGACTCCCACTTTTATATTGAAGATCAGCAGGAGGGATGCCTATTTCCTCCTACTTCTGGGCCCTCCCCTGCTGTGAATCCCCCACCTTTAAATAAAGATCAGTAGGAGAGATGCCAACTCCCTCCTGCAGTCAGGATCCCACCATGAACCCCCAACATTAAATTAAAGATTGGCTGGAGGGATACCCACTTTCTCCTGCTGGTGGGGGTCCTCCAAGACCCAATGACCCTCCATTCCCCGTACCTCTAAACTGAAGATCGGTAGGAGAGATGCCCACTTCCTGCTGCTGTCAGGCCCAAGTCTTCAAAATGGTGGGCCTTCCCTTTCCCAGTACATCCTGGGATGCACTGGGAGGGGCCAAAGACTCTGATTGGTTCAGGTGCCTAAGGCCTCTCTCATAGGTGCCTGAACTAATCGGAGTCTTAGGCCCCTTCCAATGCATCCCAGAATGCACCGGGAAAGGGAAGGCCTGCCATTTTGAAGAGGCAGTTCTGCCAGCAGCAGGGAGTGGGCATCCCTCCTTCTGATCTTCAGTTTAGAGGAAAGGGGATTGGGGGTTTGAGGTGTAGGTCGGGGGTTTGTGGTGGGGTCCCGGTGGTAGGAGAGAATGGGCATCCCTCCTGCTGATCTTCAGTTTAGAAGTTCGAGGATTTGCAGGGGGATCGGGGGTTCGTGAGAGGTTCGTGGCATTTCCCATGCCCTGGCACCCCCACACCCCTTTCTGCCCAAATCCCACCCACCCCACACACACACACACACTTCCCCTGAAGCGGCTTGTGCTGTAGAAATCATTGACTACATATGAAATGATAGCAGTCTACTTTCTAATGCAACAGATAAGATAAGTACTGTTGCTTTTGCTGGTTTTCTCTCGTCTGTAAAAGCGCCATATATTTGAGAGTAAAATGATTGTATGCTTGAAGAATACAATAGGATATAGAGTACCGCTAAATGGAAAAACTTTTTTGATATAAATTTTTATCTACCTTCAGTCTGTGATTTTTGGAACTATATTTAAAAACATATTTGATGATAAAGTTTTAGCAAAAACGAGAAGATAAATAGGATAATAGAGGAAAAAAAATGATTTTTTTTTTTTTTTTTTTTTTTAAAAAGGGAGATTTATTAAAGAAATGATATAGGTAGAAGGTAGGTTGGTGGTTTTCTGGCCAATGATTGAAGATAAGAGCTAAAAATAAGCTGGATATTAATACCAGTAAATACCTACGCTCCAATTCTGAGGCCTTTTTCCACCTTTAAGAAAATTTAAAAATTTAGAACCTTTTCCAGATTAATTGGCTCTTTTTTTCAAGTTCAAGTTTCAAGTTTTTTATTTATTCTTGATTAATCGCTTTCTCATATTCAAAGCGATGTACAATTCCAAATTTAGTTAAAAGAGAGCAAACAAACAGACAAACCAAACATTGGGATTTACAATACTTACAAAGGTTAAAACTTATTAAACTACATTGGGTAAAAATAGGGTAATGAAATACAATCGTTATATAAAAGATAAAACATAGGAAAACACATTAGGAAAAATAACAAATAAAAAATCAGGAATTAAAAGCATCATTAAAAAGAAATGTTTTTAATAGTGATTTAAATTTTACCAAATCTTGATCGTTCCGAATAAAAATTGGAAGAGCATTCCAGGTTTGAGGGGCTGTTACGGAAAATATAAATTGTCGTCTTGTATTAATCAATTTCAATGAAGGTATTGTTAATAGATTTTGATCAGTAGATCTTAATGTTCTTGTTGGATGGTACGGTATTAAAAGTCTATGAATAAAAGCAGGAGTCTTATATAGTAGTGTTTTAAATGTAAGTAAACAGATTTTATAAGTTATTCTATGGATGACAGGTAACCAATGTGCTTTTTCAAGTAGGGGAGTAACATGATCAAATTTTTTAGATTTTGTAATAAGTTTTATAGAGACATTCTGTATAATTTGTAAACGTTTGATTTCATTTAGTGCAATACCTCTAAAAAGAGAATTACAGTAATCTATTTTTGATATGACTAATGAGTGGATAAGAATGTTTAAAGATTGTGCATTCAGAAATTTTGAGATGGATCTAATTTGTCGTAATCTGTAGAATGAAGTTTTAACAATATAACTTATATGGTCATGAAAGTTTAATTTGGAATCCACAATTACTCCTAATATTTTCGTTTTATTGACTATCTGTAAAGGGATATTTCTTATAGTAATTGGGGTGACAAGTGTGGGATTTTCCTTCCAGGGAAAAATCATCAAATTCGTTTTTTTTATATTAAGGGCCAGTTTATTAGTATTTAGCCAATCTTGAACTTGATCGAGTTTCTTACTAATCTCATGTATTTCTGAAATATTATCCGTATCTACAGGGTGTAACAGCTGAATATCGTCAGCGTATCCGAAAACTTGAAAACCTATAGATTGGCACAATGTAAGGAGTGGTGCTAGA
Source organism: Geotrypetes seraphini (assembly GCF_902459505.1). NCBI lineage: Eukaryota > Metazoa > Chordata > Amphibia > Gymnophiona > Dermophiidae > Geotrypetes > Geotrypetes seraphini. The sequence goes on along the minus strand of NC_047085.1, from coordinate 313,873,506 downwards.
AAGATATTAAATAGTAGAGGAGAAAGAATAGACCCTTGAGGAACACCGAAAGTGGATGAGATAGGATTAGATATAGATTCTTTAAAGAAAACAGAAGAAGAGCGATCTGTAAAATAAGAATTAAACCAAGAAAGAATTTGATCCGTGATCCCAATAGATTGAAGGCGATTTATGAGAAGTTTATGATCAATGGTATCAAATGCTGCGGAAAGATCTAGTGAAATTAATAAAGTAGTTTTGTGATGGTCGAGAAAATAATGAATGGATGTAGTTAAACCAACTAGTGATAATTCTGTGCTGTGATGTTCTCTAAAACCTGTTTGATTAGGGTGGAGAACGTTTGTTTTTTCTACAAAATCTAATATTTGGGAATAAACTATCTTTTCCGTTAACTTGGCCAGAAAAGGGATATTAGATATAGGCCTATAGTTTGCCGGATCTGTACTACTAGTCTTATTATCTTTGAGAATTGGACGGATTATTGATTTTTCCAGTCTTTTGGTACTTTACTTTGGGTCAGACTTTCTGTAATTAAAGTATGAATAACTGGTCCAAAAATTTGAAAGTATTGTTTCAGAATGAATGGGGGAAGAAGATCTGCTTTTGAGCTTTTAATATTGATAGATTTAATAGCCAACTCAATTTCTTTTTTCAATGGAGTAATAATTTATTTGGTTGCATAATTGGTCCCATTGTATACAAACTACGTTTTTTGCTTCTGGCAAGTTTGTCAGCAGTAAAAGTTTTGTTGGCGATAGCTATCTCTGACTGGTCTTGAAGAGCTCATAAGTTGAATTTTTGTGGGTTGATGTAATATATGATTGTAATTTATTGGAAGATTAGATTTATACCTTCAATAATTTTCTTTTTGTTAGTCCCTGGAGGATTCCATACGCTAGGTGTTAAATCCCAACCCACAATCCGGGTGTTGCAGAAATCCACATCTTTTCTGAACACATTCTTCACTCCCCTAGGCTGAAGTCAGCAAACACCCTTAGTTCAGTCCCAAAGCCAAGCACATACCTGCAAATCCAGGACAAGGGGGTATAGGAGAGAATCCCCATCAACACAAGTAAAATATGAACTGGCTTGCAAAATATTAATAAGTGAGAAACAGGCACAAAGGCAACTCAGAAAAAACATTAAGGAACAATGCAGTACTAAACTGCTGTGTTCAGCGAGCACCCCAAGAAAGGCCTTTAATAATGTGTATACTCACAGAAACTCCTCACAGGATCTGCCAACTGGCTGGAAAATCTTCAAACCTGTAATGAGAGTGACCGAGAGAAAGAATGAAACAGGGGAAACAAAACCACAAACTCAAATACGCAAAGTATAGGGTGGAATTGTCCAAAACAGAATAATGTCCACACAACAAAATGTCTTTAAACTCATCTGATGGTCCAAATAACTTTATTCATCCAATAACTCAATGACTCGACATGCGCATGTTTTGGCCAAACAGGCCTGCTTCTTAAGACTCCTGAAGCAGGCCTGTTTGGCTGAAATATGCGCATGTCGAGTCATTGAGTTATTGGATGAAAGGAGCAGGCTACTCCAGCAACTGAGTGAAGAAAGAGAGGTGGGTCGTATGGAATCCTCCAGGGACTAACAGAAAGAAGATTTTTGAAGGTATAAACCTAATCTTCCATTCTGTTATGTCCCTTCCGGATTTTATACGTTAAGTGACGTACCAAAGCCACGGTAGCTAGGGAGGGACAGAAGAGCCTGCCCTCAAACTTGAGGTCCCGAAAAATAGCATCAGATCGCGTTGCCACAACAACTCGGTAAAACTGGGCAAAAGTACGAAGAGAGGACCAAGAAACCGCCCTGCAAATTGCATCAGGATGAACTGCGCGAGATGCCCCCCACGGCGTAGCCATACTTTTCGTTAAATGCTGTAAACGAGATTGGTGGTTGCTTGCCACAGGTGATGGAAGTTGCGGAAATGGCCATTCTAATCCATCGAATGATCGAGGACTTGGACGCTGGCCTACCATAGTGAGGCACAGCAGTGAGAGCAAAAAGGTGATCAGACAGACTGAACTCAATTGTCCTTTCCAAATAAAGGAGCAAGACCCTCCAGACATCCAAATTGTGGAAGATTTGATCTGTGCGCTCTGAACCTGTTGGATGAAGTGCTGGCAACCTAACTTCTTGATTGACTTGGGAAACTGAGACCACCTGCGGCAAGAAGGAAGGTATAGTATGGAGAAAAACACCTGCATCTGAAACACGGAGACAGGGTTCCTTGCATGAAAGAGCAGAAACTCCAAAATACACTGTGCTGAGACAACGGTGATCAGAAAAAATGTCTTTAGGGAATGCGCAAGAAGTGAGTGACCGACTATAGAACCAGAATATATCTCCAATTCAATAAGCCTATCTGGCATGAGGAACAATAAGGAGTATCCGCCTAAGCCAACAGTGTCCAGCATCCTGAATACTAAGGCGCTGCAGAATATCACAGACCTTGGACTCTGTTGCCATCAACTTGCCAGAGTCCAGAAACCAAGCCGGAGGCAGGCAAAGGAGGACTAATATGTGTCTGATGAAAGTCAAGTCCACTCCTGACAAAATGGTAGAAAACAGCCTGTGAGTGAGGAAGCCACTCCCACCCAAGGCAACATAGGCTAACTTCTTTTATTTTATTTTTTTGTGTGAAGCGTAGCCACTGCACAGGAACCTGAAGATACCTGGAATTGGAACCGAGTTAATGTGATCGTAGCTCTGGGAATGACACTAGGAAGAAAAACCCGAGTATCCCTGACAGCACCTGTGGGAGGAACGAAGAGAATGACACTCCATTCCTGATGTCCAGCGAAACTGGTTCACAGGGAGCAACGTAGGGCGGTGCTCACAACACCTGAGTAGAGGCCATCCAGACCTATACCAACAAGACTCCGGCCCTTGAAAGGATGGCCGCTGAAGGGGATCTTCCAGGCAGCGTCTTAATCCAAAGACAGTCCAAAGAATACAGTGCTCAGACTCTGCACCAGCAGAAAATGTACTAAGAACTTGATTGAGATCATAAAGGTTGCCCAGCACTCCAGCCACACCAACCAGCACGAGCAGAGTACAGGCATGCATTTCCACAGAGGAGGCATTGCGTAGGCTGAAACCAGATCTAGGAGCTGTGGACGGAATAGAAAAGTCACAGGAGAACGGTCCAGGACCGAAGCCTGGAAGGTGGAAAATCCAAATGGAGCTCTTTCAGAACATCAGCCATAAAGAGGTGGACAGAAGCCTGTTGAAAATGTGAAGACGAATCAGCATCTCCAAGTCTAGATGCTCAGGGCGGCCGAGGAGACCAGTCTCAGCAAAGGCATCAGCCGGATCCAATTTAAATACAGTGGCATGAGACAAAAGAAACATAAAAACTGCATGGCAACAACTGCAATCAAGGTTTGGTATGGCCAGACAAGAGAGCTCTTGAAAAGAAAGCTTCGCCACAGACGCCATAGACCGAAAAAGCCCGGATGCACCTGCCAGCTGCGTCAAATGAGAAGGATCTGAGGATTTTGCTGTTCAAAGGAGCTGAATAAAATCCAGTGAAAAGGCCCACTCCGCAACCATGTCAGGGCTCTGTTGAGGTACATGCGTCATGTCAAAAGAGTCCCCAGACTCAGAACGCAGGTGTACTGTGCCAGACTTCAGAATGCTGATGGATGAGATTTTCTTCTGAAGTCACGGACCCAGGCTGGCTCCCCAGCCCAAGAGAACACAGAGGAGGCAAAGTCCTCCTTTCCCCGGTGTGCTATGGCACACGGTACGCAATTGCTGATCAGGCACCCATCTGGCACAATCAATGTCCACATTCAATAGATTAGGAGCTGGGGAGTCCATCCCAATCAATTTTAAGTTAAATTGAGGGTTTTTTGAGGCAGAAATCATAGTTAGAAAAAAGATAGTTTTTAAAATCCAGGATAGCCACTGTCACAAATTTGCTCCAAAAATGGCAAAAATAAAATTAGCAATTTGGGGTCTAGGGAGGTGGGGGACCTGAACTCTACTCACAGAAACTGTGAAAATTGAAGTTTAAATCGATCAACAAGCCACCCCCCAATTTCTCTTTGTCAGTGCTTTTAAAGCAGCTGAGTGGAGAAAAAGGACTTTCTGCCTCAGAAATAGCTCCAAAAGCACAGGAATGAAGATATTCAGACTACTAGCCGGCCAGAGACCGACTACAACCTCCTCCCCCACAGATCCTCTGCCACGCAGTCGGGTGTGGGAAAGGCAGCCTGTGCCTTGAAACCTGAGTGGGTTTCTGTCCAGACACACACAGCCTGTGCTAGAAACTTGACAGAGTCACTGGCCAGCAGACTTTCAAGGGAAAGGACACTTGAAGAGGGTGGCACACAGCAGGCTGGCTCCACAGATCCATCAGAATTTCTCTGTGAAGCTGGTCTGGCTCCACAGGACTGCATCCTTTTCTCTTACAGGAGACCAATCAGGGAGGGGTCTCAAGGCACTGAAGCCACCAAAAAACGAACTTTAAGGGAAAAAATAAGAAACAAGCAGAGCAACAGCAAAAGACTTCTGTTGGGAGGATTCTGCAACACCCAGACTGCGGGTTGGCATTGAACACCTAGCATATGAAATCCAGAAGGGACTAACAGAAATGGCATTAGTTTGCTGTATCAGGATTAAACGATTTTGTTTGGAATGTGCAGATTTGGTTAGAAGCTCAGCACTTTTTTTTTTTTAATGTTCATTAAGGCATTTACAGTATTTAGGCCATGACCTAGAAGTCAGACAATTATAACCCTGAACACATTACTGAGCAGACTGGATTTGCTGTCATATTTACAATTTCGTTTTCATAGACAAAAGGGATGGCGGATTGAGAAAGCCTTAGGGTAGCACAAAGCAACCTCGACATACGGTAGTAGGGTTTGTACACTAAATATACCACCCACGGTCTCCATGGTTACTTCCCACACAGGCGAACAAGGGGGTGGGTGGGAGGAATCTTGTCGCAATTTCCTTTTCCTGTCACACCTCGCGGAAGTGACGTCACAGGACTGGTCCGCCTGGGTCAGAGGCTTAATGTTGTGAGCTGCCGGTGAGCGAGGACGCGGATTTGGTACCTTTGCTCGTTTCCCCCCCTCTCAAACCCTCCTTCCGTGAAGTTGCCGCGTCGTTTCTCTTTTTGGTACTGGCCGCTTGGATCCACAGGGGCTTAAGTGCTTACCAGTGTAAATGCTTTTATGTAAGTAGTAATATGGCATGGGGATTTTTATTTTTTTTTACCTTTATTAATGACATTTAGCCCTACCGCTGTTATTTTAAAGAACAGAGTTGTTAGTGATGAAATTTAGTGCTATTAACACGAGTGCTCTCGGGAGTGTTTCTCAGTTTTAGTATTGTAAGATTGAGTTCCTGGCTTTTGCTCCGGGGTTCGTGCTCATCGGGAGAGGAGACAAAAGTGTTTGTTTATGGTCCTGGGAAGGCTGTGGAATGGCCGAGTCGGGTTTTGTTATTGAGTTCTACTACGGGGGGGGGGGGGGGGGGGGAGTTGTAGTTCTTTTATGCCCGGTTTCTACTTGCCGATCGCCTGCTTTCTCTTGCAGGTATTGGGGGGGGATGCGGGATCTCTGCCGCTGGTAGATCTCTGCCTGTCTGCTGCTAGAGGGACGCAAGCGATCAGCGCCTTTCCAATGGCAAAATGAAGGTAATTCAATTTTCGAAACTTGAAAGGTTATTGGTTTAAATCTTTGAATTGATTGATAAGCAATGAACTGCTGGACTGCATTCTTGTGCTTGAAGTTCTTCTGTGCTAATTCGTTGTCATTTGGATTGTCTCTGTTACCAAAACCACCTTTTTTAAAGTCTGGTTGCATCCGATCTAATTTTGGAAGTGGTTTTAAGCTATCATACAAACGAATCCATCTCACTTTATAGAAAATAATTTTTAATAATGGTATCATGTTTTAATTGATGACTTTTCCTGAATTTAATTATGATGTACTTTTTGACTGCTGTTTGATACTGTCTCCTGCTTCCCTGGTTTCTTATAACCAGCCTTCCAGTTTTGGGGGATGGAAAGAAAGCATGCAAAGATTTAAGTAATGGAGTGTCTTCATCTGGATAAAGGCTTGAAGTTTCTCATGAAAATGCTTCTTTTATGGTACACTATACATCTTTTTGAAAATATTAAAATGTTTATGCATTCAGAATTGGTTATAAGTTCAGATTCTTACACATGTAAACATCAATGCATCAGTTTAATTACTCTGGAATTTGTTGTTGGAGAATGTGGTGAAAATAGTTAGCTTAGCAGGATTTAAAAAAGATGTGGATAATTTCCTAAAGCAAAGGTCCATAAGCTGTTTTTAAGATGCACTTGGGGAAATCCACTGCTTATTCCTAGGATAAGCGGCATATAATGTTTTACTCTTTATAATCTTGCCAGGTACAGTCAAACCTTGGTTTGCGAGCATAATTCGTTCCAGAAGCATGCTTGTAATCCAAACCACTCGTATATCAAAGCAAATTTCCCCATAGGAAATAATGGAAACTCGGACGATTCGTTCCACAACCCAAAAACTTTAATACAAAATACTATACATACTCGTATTGCAAGACCTTGCTCGTTTAGAACAGTCACTACACTCCTGCAGCGTCAGAGAGAGAAGAACCATTGGCTGAGTTGTGATGACGTGACGTGTGTATACCGTATGTACAGTACTCGTATTGCAAGACCTCGCTTGTTTAGAACAGTCACTACACTCTTGCAGCGTTAGAGAGAGAAGAACCATCGGCTCAGTTGTGATGTATGTATAATGTATGTACTTGTATTGCAAGACATTGCTTGTATATCAAGTCAAAATTTAATAAAATATTTTGCTTGTCTTGCAAAACACTTGCAAACCAAGTTACTTGCAATCCAAGGTTTTACTGTTCTTGTGACCTGGTTTGGTCACTGATGGAAACAGGATATTGGCTGGGCTTGATTTACCTTTGGTCTGTCCCAGTATGGCAACTCTTATGCCATTATTTAAATTTGCACAATATCTTGTAAATGTTGTTGTTAAAAGATTTCCTCTTTTAATTACTAGTTCCATCTGACTTTTCCAGTCATTCTTTGGAAATCGTGTAAGAGTCTGAATGTCTTGTAAGCCAAGGTGCCTGTTGATTACTTCCCTAACTTTGAAGTACAAAATGTATGCAATTGGTACAGCTGCTAAATGCTGTTTTTATTGTAAGATCACCTGTAGTTGGTTGAGCAGTTAAAACACAATATTCAACTTGTGATGCAATGTTTGAGGGTTTATGTACTGACCTGGGTTGCATTTTGATGAAAATCTTAGTTGTGATTTAATCACACAGTTAAAGGCTGGTTGTTTTGTTTGTTTAGAGCAAACAAACCAAAACTGCAGACTTGTACACGGTGCAGGCAAATTTTATTTTGACAAATAAATCTTAACTAAAAATCTTTTACCAGACGGGGGACCCAACACGGTCCGTGTTTCGGACAACCTTCATCAGGGGTCCTAATAGGTACAAATACAATATTAAAACAACCATATAAAAATTAAGATAATAAAAGTGCTATATATGAATATTGTATGTTTTGATTATCCTACTTATATTTAAGATAGGTGTTTAGGAAAAAGAATTATAGATGTGTTGAAAGAAAAAATGGGTAAGAAAGAAAGGAAGAGAGGAAATTCATGTATAGTAAAAATGCATACATAAATATAAAAATATTTGAATTTAAATATGCATAAACATGTTGAATGTGAAAAGCAAATGAATATAGAGTAAGACCAAGATTAACCAAGTGTGAGAGAAAGGGTGAAATGTAGAACAATATAGGAGAAGGTAAATATCCTTGAAATGTGATAAAGACAGAGAACAAGAATTAGAAAAAGAGAAAAATAGAATTATATTATAAATAATCAATACATACCATGGTAATAAAGGTAAAAAGAAAATATCACAAAAAGAAGCCTGGAAAAATAGCTATCAAGGAACATAAAGAAGAGACATATAAACATGGAATAATCTTAAACATATATCATAAATAAAAGAGTAAATAAATGAATAAGAATAAACAAAACTTAACAAAATGTAATATACAACTTGGTGATAAACAAACAAACATCATGAATTTCATTATAAATTTTACAGTGATTTAGAAACCAACGATACATATCAAGTGATGTCTGTAATTTACAATGGAAAACAACTTTCAAGGGAATAGACAATTTGAAATGCCCACCACATTAAAAATGTAAATGATGTGGGATATAAAAGGACTCCCCAAAGGCTATTTGCAAAATAATACTTTAAATAATTGAATGCAGCAAAAAAGAAATGCCAAGCAAAGATATAAATTTATAAATTTAGGGCTAGCTCCAAAGGATTCTTAACCCTGCAGTTGTAATCAAAGAAGGTTACCACATAAATAAAAAAACACTGAGCATTATATAAAAGGAAAAAGAACAAGAGAAAAGAGAGCATGTAATTTTTAAAGCTAGCTGCAAAAATTGCATTCATCGTTAAGAAAAGGGGGGGCCACATGGATCAAAAAACGCCAAGCAATAACCAAAGAGTGTTAGGGCAACAGCCAGATAAATCAGGGGAGAAAGGCAGAAAAGTAAAGAGAAAAGTAAAGAGAAAGTGAAAACACCAAGGTTTTGTAGAAGCTTACCGTTTGGTAGCACACCAGTGAATCTCCGAAATGCACTACAAGTTCGTCACAGTAAAAATTGCTGTAAGGTTACAACAAGCTATAAAGGAGGTGGGGCCGTAAAGAGAGGTCATAAAAGTGTTGTAAAAGTTAAAAAAAACTTCGGATTGATTGTGTAGAAAACTAAGACATGCTTGTACCAAAAGAAATAAAGTAAAAGCAGAGGCAGCTTTGTATATAAGAAACTAGCATGGAATATGTAAAATGTATAACTTATTACATAAAAAAGGGGTAAAAAAGAATTATAAAGTGAAAACGGGACTGACCAATCAACATGATTGTGGGCGTGTCAATTTATGAGAATAAAAAAAGGCAAAGGAAAATAATGGGGGAAAGAGGCAAACCATTCAAATAGCCTTAATTTGGCCGTATTATTTTAGCAAATGCATTAAAATTCATTTATAAAATCGCACAAATGTTTATAAAAAAGCAACATTTTGTTATAAAATAAAATAAAAAGTAAAAAGTTTATGCAATTCTTAAAGTTATAAACAACCTTATAAGCCATAATGTGGTAGCAAGATCATGTAATATAGCACAAGTGAAGTACAATAAGACATAACATTAATTTAAAAATACAAACAAATTTAAATTTTTTTTAAATATATATGTATAACATATAAAAAATATATATATATCAGATAAAAGATAAATACACATTTAGAGAGCAATAATAAATTAAAGAAAAGGACGATAGTCTATCTCTGCATTAAGACCTGCAGGTATAATTGTGTTAAACTCAAAGATAATCCTTTGTTCCATACGTAGCAGAACATTATCGATGTCACCACCTCTCCAACTTATTTTAAAAGTTTTAAAAACCAAAAAACGTAGCTCATCAATAGTATGTGAGAAATCCTTCCAGTATTGGACTAAGGGTGCTGTTATGATCTCTCTCAAAATACAGCTCCTATGTTCTATAATTCTTGTCTTAATCTTCCTCTTGGTCTTACCCACGTATAAAAGATTGCAAGGACATCTGATGATATAAATCACATACTGAGTATTGCAGTTGCTACTAAAATTTAACTTGTATGTTTTTCCAGTCCGTGGATGTTTGAAGGAGGTAGCTTGCATAGAGTGCTTACGGACTGAGCATGACATGCATGGTTGATGCCCTGTATGAACATGTTGAGCCGTATTCACTGCAGGAAGTGCAGAGGGCACAAGTTGATCTCTTAAGTTTGAGTTATGTGAGAGTGCGATGAGAGGTGTCTTGCCTTTAAAACACTGGTGTAATTCCAAAATATGCCAATGAGATTTGGTGATGCGTTGAACCTTCCCAGAGAGGTGCGAGTGCTTCAAAACACAGGTAAAATCCGGTGCCTTGCGTACTTTCTTTCCTGTTTGTAAAAGGTCTTCCCGATGTTTTGTTTGTTTCCCACTGTAAATATGACAGCAAATAAAGACCAAAAGGGTCTGCTCAGTAATGCTTCCATCCCCCTTCCTTAAAGGACTGATAATCTCTCTTCCAACTTACAGATCCCTTATCTCTCCCTTTCTTTTCTTTTCCTACCTCTCCCCTTCTTTCATGCCCATTATCTCTCTTTCCTTTCTTCCTTTCTCACTCCTCTCCACTCCCATGAGCAGCAACACAAACCTGGTGGTAAGCTGCACAAAACTTTTCTCATTGCCTCGGCCATAGCTTCCACTAGTGGCCCCTCCAGTTTTGCTAGCAGGTCCGCAACTCACTCCCCTCACCCCACCCAGGGTTTAGTATCTGCTTCCCCATCTCAGCTATTTTACCTTAAAGATGGTCTAATGTTTATCCTTGGCAGTACTACACATATGCTACCTTGGGCCTGTTCTGAAGCTTTCCCTCTTTGACCCATCCCACCACCTCTGACATTGCTTTCTGTTACTGCATGGTTGGAACAGGTCAGAAGGAAAGTTTCAGACCAGGTTGTAGGGAGTGAATGTGCAATGCTATTGCTGCTGGGGACCAACAAAAACAAAGAAACAACTTTTAAAGCTGACATGGAAGGGGAGCAGAGGGTGATGTTGGATTGCATGGAGGGCAAAGAGCAGAATAGATGTTTAGAGGATAAAGGAGATTCTGAAATATATTTATTTTTATCATATAACCAATAGTGGTGCATTAATTGCAGAATTTATATGGATTTAATTCACATTTTACCATTAGGAGTTTAAGGCAGGTTATGTTTCACATATGCTAGGCATTTCCCTAAAACATTGGAGGATTAACTGTCTTGCCCAACGTCACAGAGAATAGTACTGGGATTTGAACCCTGGCTGCTGTGGTTTTCAGCTCACTACTCTGGCCGCATATTTAATATACAGTGCTGTGCACTTAATGAGAAATATCTTAACATATTGCCACAACTGCAAAGGAACAAAGTTTCCATTTGTGCCAACATTAAGACATAAATGATGTGGTACAGTGTATTCCATCTAGATTCAAATTCCTACCTTCACCTGCCCCCCCCCCCATTTATGTGCCAATCGTTTCATGGAACAGCATGTGTAACGTGTAAATAAGAATTAATAACGAATGCTATAGGAGCAAGTGCAGATCAGAGGGCCATTTTCTGAGGGCCCCATTCAAATACATCTTTTATCCCAGGACAAGCAGGCAGGTATTCTCACTAGTGGGTGATGTCATCCAACGGAGCCCCGATGCAGACGTCTCACAAGCATACTTGCTTGTAGAAACTTTAGAAGTTTCCAGTCGCCGCACCGCGCATGCGCGAGTGCCTTCCTGCCCGATGCACCGGGCGCGTCTCCTCAGTTCTTACTTTTCTGCGGAGCCGAGAAGTCCGTCTTCAACTCTCTGCGCGAAGTATCTTCACTTGTGCCTTCTAGATCCTTCTAGATCAAAAGACTTGGCTGACCCTACGAATTTACATATATATCCCTTCCCCACAAGTACCCCCAGATTGGAAATAGCCTTAATACAGCATGGTCAATATATCAGGTCATCTCATTGAGAATCAGACTTCTAGCTGTAGGTGGTAAAGAGCAAATATATGGGTCCCATACTTGTAAAAAAGTTTTTTTGAACGTTTTACAGACAAATCGAGCCTCCATTGATGCAAATAGCATTAGTCGATGGAGTTGATTGCGCCACTGCCAGAATCCGTGTGGTCTGTCTTGGAGCCAGCATTGCATAATACATTCGCGTCCCACCATACAAGCTTTCTGAAAGAGCATATTCATACCTTTCCCATACACCCCAAAGGCCGCAGTCCTTCCAAATATAACTGCCAATGGAGAGGACAAAACAGGTCCTTATAAATAGCTTAATATTTGATCCCAAAGACTTAATCCCATAAAATGTGTGCAAAAGTGTTGATTTCTCGTGTACATTTAATACATGTGGGAGTAGAGATCAACCCTGAATGAAAGGCCTGTATTTGTGTGAAATATGCTCTGTGTAAGATTCTATAAGTGCATTCTCTCCGCAGTTCATGTGGCTCCAGCCGTTGGGGAGGATGGTTCCAGGCCCTCCGCCACGAAGTTGCTCACAATCTTTTTTTTTTTCAAGTGTTTTGCCACCATTGCTCTTACTATATAGCAAAAAAAAAAAAAAAAAAAGTTCTCTGCCTCTTCTAGGTTCAATTATTAGTCCCAAGGTTGCGATTGTCCACTTCCAAGAAAGCTATAAGGGTTGAATTTGTAAGAAACATAGAAACAGACGGCAGATAAGGGCCACGGTCCATCTAGTCTGCCCATCCCAATGACCCTCCCCTACCTTTCTCTGTGAATAGATCCCACGTGTCTATCCCATTTAGCCTTAAAATCAGGCACGCTGCTGGCCTCAATAACCTGAAGTGGAAGACTATTCCAGCAATCATCCACCCTTTCAGTGAAAAATAATTTCCTGGTGTCTCCGTGCAGTTTCCCGCCCCTGATTTTCCACGGATGCCCCCTTGTTGCCGCGGGACCCTTGAAAAAGAAGATATCTTCTTCCACCTCGATGCGGCCCGTGAGATACTTGAATGTCTCGATCATGTCACCCCTCTCTCTGCGTTCCTCGAGTGAGTACAGCTGCAACTTATCCAGCCGTTCCTTGTACGGGAGAACCTTGAGTCCCGAGACCATCTGGGTGGCCATTCTCTGGACCGACTCCAGCCTCAGCACATCCTTATGGTAATGCGGCCTCCAGAATTGCACACAGTATTCCAGGTGGGACCTCACCATGGATCTATACAATGGCATAATGACTTCAGGCTTACGGCTGACGAAACTCCTGCGTATTCAACCTATGATTTGCCTTGCCTTGAATGAAGCTTGCTCCACTTGATTGGCAGTCTTCATGTTCTCACTGACGATCACCCCTAAGTCTCGTTCTGCTTCAGTTCTTGTTAGGATCTCGCCATTAAGGGTGTAAGTCTTGCATGGATTTTGGCTGCCCAGGTGCATGACTTGGCATTGAAGCTGAGTTGCCAGGACCTAGACCAGCGCTCCAGTAGGAGTAGGTCGTGCATCATGTTGTCGGACATTGAATTTATGTCTGTTGTGCTTTTGCCCACTACATTGCTTGGTTTGGCGTCATCGGCGAATAATGTTATTTTACCTCACAGCCTTTCTGCCAAGTCTCTTATAAAGATGTTGAATAGGATCGGGCCCATGACCAAGCCCTGCGGCACTCCACTGATTACCTCCGTCATTTCGGAGGGGGTGCCGTTCACCACTACCCTCTGAAGCCTACCTCCAAGCCAGTTCCCAACCCATTTCGTCAATGTGTCGCCCAATCCTATAGAACTCATCTTGCTCAGCAACCTATGGTGAGGTACGCTATCGAATGCTTTACTGAAGTCCATACAATGTCCAGGGACTCCCTAACATCCAGCTTCCTCGTCACCCAGTCAAAGAAGCTGATCAGGTTGGATTGGCAGGATCTCCTCTTAGTAAATCCATGTTGACGGGGATCCTGTAGATTCTCCTCATTCAGGATCATATCCAATTGGCGTTTGATTAGAGTTTCCATTAGTTTGCACACTATTGATGTGAGACTCACCGGTTTGTAGTTTGCTGTCTCCATCTTGGAGCCTTTCTTGTGGAGTGGAATGACATTAGCCATCTTCCAGTCCAACGGGACATTACCCGTACTAAGGGAGAGGTTGAAGAGCGCGGATAGCAGTTCCGCCAAGACATCACACAACTCCCTGAGCACCCTGGGGTGTAGGTTGTCAGGCCCCATTGCCTTGTTAACCTTAAGCTTTGACAGCTCACAGTAGACACCGCTGGATGTAAACTCAAAATTACTAAACGGGTCATCTGCAGAAGGGCTGGTTAATGCCGAACTTACCACATACCTTGATAAATTCAATATCCTAAATGACAATCAATCAGGCTTTCGCTCCAACCACAGCACCGAAACCATTATAGCCTCTCTCCTAGACCACCTTCACAAACTCTTCAGCCAAGGCTCCAGCGCCTTGATTGTACAACTCGACCTGAGCAGCGCATTCGATCTGGTCGACCACAACATTCTCCTTGACTGCCTCTCCTACATAGGCATCTCGGGCCAGGTCCTTAACTGGTTCCACGGGTTCTTACGGAACAGATCATACAGGGTATTCAAAAACGACGCCTTCTCATATAGCTGGGAGAACTCCTGTGGCGTGCCACAGGGCTCCCCCCTATCTCCCACCCTGTTCAACGTCTACCTCGCCTCCCTAGGAAACCTTCTGCAAAACCTCAAGCTCAAATTTTTTATCTACGCAGATGACATCACTATAATCATCCCGCTAACCAGTTTTACATCAGAGCTCCTTACCTTCCTTTCAAGCATACTCAATCAGATAGAACACTGGATGTTATCATACAGACTAAAACTAAACCCGGATAAAACAAAATTCTTCCTAGCAACCCCCAAAGATAAAATCAAAGACACCACAATTCAAATAAAAGGATCCGTTTTCCCCCTTGAACACAACCTAAAAATACTCGGCGTCACACTAGACAAACATCTATCCCTCGACAAACACACGGACAATACCGTCAGAAAAAGTATCTCGGTGCTTTGGAAACTCCGCACCATAAAAAAATACTTTGACGAAACTTCATTCCGCCTGCTAGTACAATCCTCCATCCTCAGCATATTGGACTACTGCAATATCATTTACTTAAGCTCCACAAAAAAAACCATCAGGAGACTCAAAATGATCCAGAACACTGCTGTCCGCCTCATATTCGGCCTGAAAAAATGGGAACACATCACCCCTTTCTACCACAAACTCCATTGGCTGCCATTAGAATCCAGAGTCCTATTCAAATTCGCCTGCTTCTGCTATAAAACAGTATTTGGTTTATCCCCAAGCTACATCATCCCTCACTTCGCCCTAAATCACAGCATCAAGGACTCCCGCAGAATCCAACTATTCGCCTACCCCTCCCTTAAACTCTGCCACTCTAAAAGATTCCTCGACAAAACCCTCGCCTTCCAAGCCACTAAGCTAAACCCATGGTTATCCCAAATGGCCCTCAAGGCCCCCAACTACCTCGGCTTTAGAAAACTACTCAAAACCCGCCTCTTCCAAGACCAGGATCCCAACGCCCCTTCTATCTAACACCCACTCTCCCCTCTACATCCTTCCCTCACCCCCCCCCCCCCTGGCAACTTTGATCAATTTGTTATTGAACCGCTCATAACCCCGCTCAACTGCTGTAAACCACTTGTAACCTTGTTTAATTGATGTGAACCGCCTAGAACTCTTCCGGGTATGGCGGGATACAAAAATAAAGTTATTATTATTATTATTATTATTGTTATCTGCGTCAACCCTTGTCTGTAGCTGAGGGCCGAGTCGCGGGTGAAGACTGAGCAGAAGTATTCATTTAACAGTTGGGCTTTTTCCGAGTCCGCTTCTACAGTCTCCGTCTGGTTTCCTAAGATGTACTATCCCATCTGAGTTCTTATTTCTGTCACTGATATACCTGAAGAAGGATTTATCTCCTTTCTGGATGTTCTAGAGACTCCTCCATGCGGAATTTGGCCTCCCTAACTGCTGTTTTGACGGCTTTTGACTTGGCCAGATAGACTTCCCTAGAGTCCTGTTTCCCTGATTGTTTGTAAGAGATGAATGCTTTTTTCTTCTCCTTGATGAGGTCCGAAATCTCCGCAGAGAACCACTGTGGCTTATTGTTCCTTTGCCGTTTACTTACTGATTTAACATAGCGGTTTGTTGCTTCTTATATGGTGGCTTTCAAAGTCGACCACATTTTTTCCACGTTATCAGTTTCTGCTTGGCTTTGTAGCGCCAGGTGAACGAAGTCTCCCATTTCTTTGAAGTTTGTGTCCTTGAATTTGAGGACCTTGGTCAGTGTGGTAGATTTAGTGAAACCTTTCCTGAGATTGAACCATACCATGTTGTGTCACTGGAGGCCAATGTGTCGCCCACCGAGACCTCTGTGACACTTTCTCCATTGGTAAGTATCAGGTCCAGTATTGCCTGATCCCTTGTTGGTTCCAACACCAGTTGCCTGAGTCTTGCTCCCTTCATAGAGTTTAATAGCCTCCTGCTGTTGCCGGAAGCAGAGGAAAGCGTGTCCCAATCCACATCAGGCATGTTGAAGTCACCTAACAATACTGTGCCCCTACGCAAGGTGATATTCTCTATATCTCCGATTAATTCCATATCTAGGTCATCCTGTTGGGGGTCTGTATATTACGCCAAGATACAGGCATTTGTCCTTCCCTCTGGCCAAATTTACCCAAAGGGATTTCCCAGTGTAGTGGACATCTGTGATTCTGGTGACCTTAATGTCATCTTTAGTATATAATGCTACACCTCCTCCCATTTTGCCCTCCCTGTCCCGTCGAAGCAAGTTGTAACCCGGTATGACCATGTCCCACCCGTGGGAGTCCGTGAGCCAGGTCTCAGATATCGCCACCACATCCAGGTCGGCATTCCTTATTTCTGTTTCTAATTCCAGGATCTTGTTTCCCAGACTGTGGGCGTTTACGTACATAGCCCTCCATGTTGTATGTTTGTTACATCTCAGTGGGGATGTTCCCGCTTGAGCTACTTGGACACCTTTAGCATTATTCGCATGTTTTGTACTTTCCCTAGACCCAGAGTTACAACGTGCACCTATCCCGGACTCCCCAGACTCAGAACTATCGTGTGTTCCTATCCCAGACTCGGAAATGTGTGTACCCTGTGGGGGTATTCCTGCTTGGGCTACTTGAACTCCTTTAGAACAATTTGCAATGTGTGTTCTCTCGCTGGACCCAGAATTACAATGTGTACTCCCCTTAGACCCAGAATTACAATGTGACCCAGAATTATAATATGAGCCAACCCCAGACTCGAAAGTGTGTATACTCTCCCCTGACCCAGATCGGTGTTTACTTACCTTAGTCTCAAAAAAGTATTGGCAGCTTAGCTCGCCAGGTAGGTTGTTTGTGCCCGTACCCTCCCCCAACTTACTTAGTTTAAAGCCCTGTGTAGTAGGCGGGCTAGACAGTGTCCAAGGACATTCTTCCCTCTTCTGGTCAGGTGTAACCCGTCTGGTCCCTGTAGTCCTTGCAATGCCTCTCCATGGTGCAAGAACCCAAAGTGAGGAGCCGAGCTAACTAGCAGCCACCCGGCACTATGGCATCATGTGACCCCCGAGGAAGAATGTTTTACCCTGTGCAGGAACCACACTGCGTTCATCTGCACAGCTAAGGAAATGTCTTAGATCTTTCTATTTGTAGATTGTATCTTCTTGCCATCCTCTACAAGGCCTGGTTGCTTATAGGACATGAGCAAAATCCATTTTTCTAGATTAGAAATGGATTGGGTTTTGCTCACATCCTTTTAGCTCAAATTGAATTAATCAGATGCAGTAGGTATTTGCCTTTCTCTAGAGGGCTTACAGTCTAGGTTTGTATCTGAGGCAAGGACGAGTTAGATGACTTGCTCAAGATTAGAAGGACTGTCGGTAGGATTTGAACTCTGGCTTCCCTGGTTCTCAGCCTGCTGCTTTAACCTATGTTTCTAAATTATGCTGTTGCTCCTCTTTTTGATTGTTAGCATTGATTTATTTCCATAGTGCCAGAGAACGTACTGTTAAAATGGTCAGTTAATGTTTGAGAGCTGAGCTTCCTGTTATGTACTAGATTAAGCTGTGCAAGAAAATATTTCCTTGGAGACAAGTGGCAGTATCAAACAGATTCCCAGTAACAGAATATGAAAAGGCCACGTATAAGCACAAAGCTGGCTGCTTAGTTTCAACGATAAATGGATAAATGGCTAAAGCCTATCACATTGCAACAGGAAAGCCAGGCTATGAGGATTATTCTTATGCCCTAATATTCTTTGTTTCTATAATCCTTTAAAACAATTCTACTTTGTGGAAAATAGAGGTACCGTATATACTCGAATATAAACCGGGATTTTGGGGCCAAAAAATTAGGGGTCCTGGTTTATATTCGGGTCAATGTCTCTGCCAAGAATTTTTTTTAAGGCCGCTGCAAGGCTCTGCCCCCCTTCTCCTCCCTGCCCTATCATACCTCTGCCGATCCGTGGTGGAGGTGCAGCGGGAAGGAGCAAGGTTTTCAAACTCCTGCCCCACTGCGCGATCAAATTTCCTCATCTGAGCGGCATGAGCAGCAGCACGATTTTGGCGCTGAGCGGCTTCCTTACTGGCTACACATTCAGTTTGCATTGCAGATCTTGAAACTGCACACCAAGAGCATAAAAGCTCAGCTTTCAGCACCAAGGCAGTACGTGTGGAGGAATTCTCCTTTCTTCTTAGGGCCTGTGCGGTTGAACCAGTTCCACCAGGGGAAGAATAATAACATAACATAATATTGTGCTTATTAACTGCATAACCAGAAGTTCAACGCGGTTTACAAAAGATTATAAAAGTAAGCATATTACATAAGATAAGATGGTTAGTTAGTCAGTCAAATAT
This sequence comes from Geotrypetes seraphini, assembly GCF_902459505.1. Lineage (NCBI taxonomy): Eukaryota > Metazoa > Chordata > Amphibia > Gymnophiona > Dermophiidae > Geotrypetes > Geotrypetes seraphini. Next base: position 313,854,938 of record NC_047085.1, on the reverse strand, counting down.
TTAGAAAAAAGATGGGTCTTCAGTTGTTTTCTAAAATGTTTGTAAGAACGGGTTGTGAGCAATAATATTCAAAATTCATTGTCGTGAAGAGCTGCCTGAGATGCCAACGTATGATTAAGGAGTTTCTTACTCCTACAGCTCTGAACATATGGAAAATTAAACAAAGAATGAATGGGATTCTGTTCTAAGTACTTCTCGTGCTCAAGAAAACAAAAGGATGTTGCTCTATCTAGACCAGTGGTCTCAAACTCACGGCCCGCCAGGTACTATTTTGAGGCCCTCAGTATGTTTATTATAATAATAACTTTATTTTTATATACCGCAATACCACAAACAGTTCAGAACGGTTTACAGAAAAAGAGACTGTATTCAGACAGCGATATTACAAAAAACTTTCAAAATTACATTAGCATGGTAAGATGAATCAAATTTTTCCTGGAAGTGTTTTAGAAGTACATCATTGCAGAAGTGGAGTCGAAGAAAGAGAAGTTTTGATCGACATCCTAAAAGTTTGGTAAGAAAGTGCGTTCGAGATAAAGTTGGTTAAACATTTGTTCCATTTGCCTGCTTGGAACGATAGTGTTCTATCAAGGAATCTCTTGTAGATACAGCCCTTCAAGAATGGAAAAGTGAACAAGTGGGCACTACGTGTACAAGTTGTGCCTGGAAATTCGAAATGATGGGATAGATCAGGGGTAGGGAACTCCGGTCCTCGAGAGCCGTATTCCAGTTGGGTTTTCAGGATTTCCCCATTGAATATGCATTGAAAGCAGTGCATGCAAATAGATCTCATGCATATTCATTGGGGAAATCCTGAAAACCCGACTGGAATATGGTTCTCAAGGACTGGAGTTCCCTACCCCTGGGATAGATAGATTGGGGATGAACCTGTTATGGTTTTGAAGTAAAGGCAAGCAATCTTAAAAATAACCCTTGCTTCCACAGGCAGTCAGTGTAGTTTTTTTGTAATATAGGCTTACATGATCCAATTTCTTGAGACCGTAGATGAGATGGATTGCAGCATTCTGAACGATTCTCAGTGATTTGATGGTTTTCTTAAAAGATCCCAAGTATATAATAATCACAAAAAGTAAAATAAAACAGTTTCTTGATCATATGTCTCTAGCTATAAATTACAATATTAAGACTTAACCAAAAGGAAAGATTTATAAACTATAAAGAGTTTTACCTCATGCAAAATTGTCATTTCTTTAATAAGACATTAACTATTACTCTCTTTATAACATTCCCATGTATAGTCTACTCCCTGGTATCATCCTCTCTATATCCTAATAAGCAACAGGTTTTTCAAATAATCAACTTAAATCCATATTATCTTCCACTATAACCTTCTTCTTAACATTTTATGAAAATCAGATAAGCTTTTATGCAGTGTAACCAGAATTAATTTTCCCATGAAATGTACCGTAATTTATTATGTTATGAAATTCCTGTGTAACGTTATTTCTTATGAAATGTAATCAGAAATAATTTCCTATGTAACATATCCAGAAATAATCTCTGATATATTGTATCTATGTCTTTATCTATTCTATCTGCTTTATCTAATAATTATTTTTCTTGGGTACTTTAGCTAGATTGTGAGACTGTGGGACAGTTAAGGAATTACTAAGTACCTTTTTTCATTTATTTCAATTTTTATTGCATATTTATGGTATTTATACTGTAAACCGCTTTGAACCTCACGGTATAGCGGTATACAAGAAATAAAATTATTATTATTTTCCCTCCAACTACCTACAAACCCAAAATGTGGCCCTCAAAGGGTTTGAGTTTGAGACCGCTGAACAAATACCTCATCAAGGAAAATTTCTGAATGGTTTTCCTGAGCATCCTTCTCCCCATGATTTAGGCAAATGACTGGCTATGCTTTCTGGACCTAAAAGGATGCTTACACTCGCATTCAGATACACTCAGGCATTGGAAGTATCCCAGATTTCGAGTAGGGCAACACCACTACTAGTACCACATCCTGCCATTTGGCCTCACATCTGTCTAGGGCAGTGTATCGCAAACTGTGTGCCTCCTGAGATTTCTGGTGTGCCACGACATACTGGTGAGGAGAGTCGTCCACGCCGGCTGCCTGCCTACAGGACATGCCTCTTGCGGCGAGAGGTACGTCATGCAGAAAGTCAGCCGGTATGGACGACTCTCCTCCTGGCCAGCGTCTCTCCTCTTCTCTCTGCACCTCCCGGATCCCTGTAACGGCGGGGTCGTGGCAAGACGGGCCTCTGTGCATGCGCGGATGCTGAGGCGGTGACCTTTTGCATTAAGCAGGATATCAAATGTACAACAAACAAACATAATACATAACTGAATAAGTAAAGGTGTGCAAAAATGGGAGTATGGAAAATGTTGGTTTTACTGCCAATTTTCTTTCCTTGAACTATCAGACCATGGCCAGAACCAATAGGTTATAGCATAAGCCAGCAGACCGCCACAGAATGACTTGTGAACCCAGCACTATAAAGAGCACTGTACAGCAACAGATCAATAGTATTTCTGTAACAATCTATAACAAAAGCAAACATAAGAAAATATTCCCCCTAAACCCATTCAGTGGTTTTTAGCCTTGCACCACTCCCCTGCTCTCCTGTGCAGGTGGGTTGTATGTCTACAAACTGCAAAAATGGCTTTTTTAATGTTATTTCTAAATGACACAACTGAGCACAGAAGCAAGTCAGTTGAGAGCTTACAATAAAAATGTCCACTGGATCTTATGATCCTCTCAGTTGAAACTGTTAAAAGGAAAATTGTGGAAAGTAAAACTGAGATCAATAAAAATAAATCCAAGTTCCAAGTTGAAGGATAATGATTTTGACAACACTGTAGAAGACATAAATGAGAAAATAGATACATTTAGGAAAGAGGGAGGGCATTAGGCCCTGAAGCCCTTTTAAATCCCTATGGGCTTCGGGGCAGTTACTGTAGTGGCGTGCCCTAAATGGCTTTGTAAAAGAGGCCTTAAGTCCTGTTAAATGGTGGTTCAAAGCGGTTAATGAAAAAAGATAAAAAGAAAAATATGTAGAGAACAAAGAAAATTTATTGTATAATTTCTTTCTGAATAAGCAAGCCTTCATGAACATTATTATCTACAGCCATCCCATTTTAATTCATATAAAACAGAACTATTAATGTACATAAACATCATTTCTCTAGCAACAGCAGCAGATGAATCCAGAGACCAATGGGATAGCTCACATCTACCAGCAGGCGGAGATAGAGAAACTGATTAACAGGTGGTCCTATTGGTTGGCACTCCTCCTGTCTCATCAGTAATCTCTATCTCCCAGCAGGAAAAGGTCGCTATTCAACTAGCTCCTGAATTCTGGCTGTGGCTGGAACTTTATTTTCTCCTGTTGAGGTTTCTCTTCAGTGAGACTGCCATTCTGTTTCTCCTGTTGAGATTTTCTCTTCAGTGAGACAGGGGTGTCCGGCTGAACGGTGCCGGCTTTAGAGGTTACACTTGGGCCCCCCCTTGTCCCTGCCTCACCCTCCCTCCATTGCTAGAGGGTCTGACTGGGTCTCAAATTTTTTCTTCTTTCCCTTCTCTGTAAAAAAAAAAAAAAAAGACCACAGTTGTTACATTCTGCCATGCTTTTGCTGCAAACTGGCTTAAACCGGTCCTAACAACAAGTTTGTGAGTATGTCTGGCTTTTACAGTTGTTTGAACTTCAGGTTCTGTTTGGGAGTCTTAGTACTGTGGGTTCGGTCATCGTACATTTAAGGCATGGATATTTTATTGTGGCTCAGTTTTATGACTAGAAATCCTTGGAGGGAGCCGGGACTTCCCGCCCTTTACATGCACGCGCTTGGTTTCCTTGTTGGTTACAGCGCGGCAGTAGCGGTGCGATTTCTTGCTCGCACTTGTTCTCATTGTTGGGTTTCAGTGCAGCAGTAGTCCTGTTTATTCTGAGGCTCTCTCTTTCATCGGTGTTTGTCATGGCCATGTGCAGCTGATTGTGCAGGTGCCAGTTTATAGCAGCATGAGATGGAACATGTTTTTTCCGGCGCTGTGGGCCGTTCTTCTGGTTATTCCCTGAGTCTGATTTTATTTCTATGCAAGCCGCGGCAGGGTAAATTTTGCGGGGCTTGAATCCGACTATGTTTCTAGGAGCGTTGATGCAGCGGCCACGTGTCAGAATCAGGCGTGTGCTTGGGTCTCCGGCGATGGCAGGAGAGCTGCAGCGTTCCGGTAGTTTATTTCCAGCTGACTTTGCTCAGGGTATGCCGAGGCTTCTCTCCTTTCTGGTTCAGACAAGTTGTATGTGTTTCACCAGCTTTGGGACAAGCTTGGGCAGCTTTATATGTCTATGTCTGTGTTCCTGCTGTACTCCCTTGAAGGAAGCTGCTTGTTTAATCGGACTCTGGGGTTAGCACTCAAGGGGTTTACCAGAGAGACTCTGACCTGTGCTAGGTCACCCAGTCTCGGTTTGTCTCTGGACTGGGGCGACATACGGCAACTCACGGCACGGTGAGATCAGCAGTAAGATAGTGCCCTGTATTTCACACAGGTATCTCATTGTCTCTCTTGGGGGTCCCTGCAGATTGAGCCTTTGTCTATTGGTAACTGTCCTTATTTGGGCCTCTGTGCTGAGCTGCATGTGTCTAGTAGTGGCACAGGATATATATGCCTAAAGGTAGTACAAACAGTTTCCAAGTTTGGGCTGTCTCTGTGGGCATAATGACACTGCGCATCTTCCTGTGGCCAGGACTCTCTTTCTCTATTTCTGAGGGGGACTGGATTTCAGATTTCCATGCTTATCATGCTGGTTTCTCCTGTCACCATTTTCTCATGGCACATGCTAGACGGGCCCCCCCGAACAGACAGGAAGGGCTGTACAGCTCCTTTTAACCAGGAGCCAGTCACCTATTCTATCAAACCCACGGAGGATCACGCGCTATGTGGCTGTTAGCCTCATCCCTGAAGCTCTCATTAGCGATGTGAGCTTTGTCTGCTACCTGTAAGGATGCTGTTGTTTTCCACAGGGCGGTAGATGCAACACCTTGATTGAGTCTAGTACGTATTCACTTTAAAGGACATACATATTTCGCTCATGTTGCATGGGGTTAGTACTGTTTTCATGGTTCCAGTATATTCCTCTTTACATTGTGAAACTTGATTTTTCCTAGGAGACTCTTCTTGCAGATCCTACAGTCTCATCCTGCCATTCCCTGACCTTCTGCACTTCATTCTGAGGGGATCTTGACTTCTTCCAATGACTCTTCAGGCTTTCTCATGAGGGAGAAGATGCTATAATGTCAGGTCAGGGGGCTGTGAAGATTTTTCAGGATGCTTGCATCTTTGCATCCTCCTCAGGTTTCCAGTTCGTTCTTGGAGTCTCTATGTTTTGTATTTCCCTTTTCATTGTTACTGGTCCTCAGGACAGTTCTTGTAGTCCTTCAGGAACTAAGGGACGTTGTTCCACTTACTGCAAGGTGCCCGAGACGGGGCCATTGGGCAGGCTGGATCCCATTCTACTGAATTAGTTTCTCGGGGTTACACATTTCTACAGACAACCTGGGAGTATATTTACATTTTTTCTATGGACTCCGAATCGGCACTTGGTTTGCCTGCCTCTCTTGGAGCGGCGCTTTCGGTTTTGGCACATGCCATTTCGCCTAGGCTTCACGAACGTTTTAGGTAATGTGGGCGGTGGTACCGTTTTGGTGCTACCAGGCGATTCATCTAATTTCTTCTTGACTGCCTGCTTGATTCGGACGACTTCCAGTCGGGCCATTTGACTGACTCGAAAAGGGTGATATCTTTTCCTCAGTTCTTTACACGTGCATCTTTGAATTTGCACAGCGCTCTTTTCTCCTGTACTATTTATAGGTATATCTGGGTGATGTTTTTATTCATATAGGAGAGACATGTGTTTCTTTCTGGAGACTTGGGCGTGGGGTCTTGGTCTCAGATAGGTATTCTTCTTCGCTTACCATGACCAAGAGTATGGGATTCTGTACAGTTTCTGGGATCCATATTGCTGACTCCACTGGGGACTTCGGCTTGCTTTCCCCTTCTTACGCTATAGCAGTCACTTTTGTTCCGGTGGTTCCCGGTATCTCAGGGCACCAATTATTTGGTATGCTCCTCCTGCATCACTCTGTATGATTTGGTGGCTCAGCGCGATTTCTCTTTTCAAGGCATGCCTCGGTCTTTGCTGGACTATCTCATGCCACCGACCATCCCGGGCTGTCGGGTTGGAGGGCTCCATGGCTTCCATCCTCAGCTCCTGGAGTCTGGTCTTCAGAGGCGACTCAGTACTTGTTCATTCTTCTGCTCTTGAGCAGGGTCAGGCTACCTTTCTGGAGCTTCAGATCATTCTTCCGGATTGCCGCTAAGGGTCCTTTTGGTCAGTATTAGGATGGGGGTATTTCTCTACTGCTTGGGCAGTAGGTGTTGTACTCATTGGCAGGTGAAGTTGTTCTGCTTCAATGGGTGGACTCTCATCTTCGTCTTCTGTTGGCAGATCCTTTTATGGATCAGGATAAGAGTTTGGATAGACGTTCTCTCCATGGAATCTGAGCATGGCCCATTTCTTGTATGTGACAGTGTACAGCGCTGTGTATGCTCTGGAAAGTGTGCATGTTAGTAATAGTGTAATCTTCTGCATCCTGGATATTGAGATTTGTGGCTCAAGCGTTCTAACTCTTTTTATGGACGTGAGATTTGCTTGACCTAGACCTCATGGCCTCGTCTCTCAATTCTAAGCTTCCTAGCTTCTTCGGCGGGCCCAGGGAGTGGGAGTTAGAGGGGGTAGCTGCATGGCTCCTTTCTCGCTTCTGTCTTCTCTTTTTCAGTGTTTTCCGCTGGCTGATGATGGCTTGGATTTGCCACCTCGAGCTCGCTTTCCGGGCACAGTATTTGTAGAATCTCTGGATTGGCGGCGCCATCCTTATTTTGCGGATTTGATGAGTCTTTCGACAGCCGGACTAAGAAGTTTCCTGGTATCTCTGGCTTTGCTCGCCTAGGGTCCGTTCAACATGGATATTTGTACTACTTTAGTATTACGACCTAGTTTTTTTGAAAAATCTTGGCTGACGTGTAAGGGTTATGCGAAGCAGGTTGTTTCTTCTCTTATCCAGGTGCTATGGACGTCTTCTCCTGTGGCTTCTGCTTCCTTTTGGAGGTTTTTCCTTTCTTGGGTGCTTCTTAACGTTTGAACCACTCCAGAGTTCCTTTTTGGCACAGGTGTATTGCCGAGGGCTTAGCGTTCAATTCCCTTCAGCTTCTAGTGCCATTCTTGGCTTGTTACAAGGGCTAGGTATATTGCTCTTCGCTTACTTCTCAGCTTCATGTAGTTCAGGTCCTAAACAGAGTGCGGTATATTCATGTGCTTCTTAGAAAGCACGGTTTGGAGTACAATCTTCACGTACTTCTTCTCAGTTTACCGAAGGCTTAATTTCATCCTTGTCTTTTGGGACTCTAAAGGGCTGTACCGTTGAACATGGGGTTTCTTGTGGCTATGCTTCAGCTCTGCAGTTTTCTATGTTGCAGGCCTTGTTCAACGGGGATTCCTATTTCTGATTTCCGAAATATGGGGTATCAGTTCGGATGGTACCATTATTTCTTTCTAGGGGGGTGTCATCCTTTCTTTTATGTCATGCTCGCTTTTCCTTCCTTCTTCCTGGGAGGAGAAATTGGGAGCAGTACTTTTATTCACTGCATTTTTTGATATGTACGTAGCGTTCTCTGTGAGCTTGGTTTCTAACGACTTTTAGTTGTTTATATCTCCTTTTTGTATTCTTCAAGGGACGCCTCAAACGTTTGGCGGCGTCTGAAGCCTCCATAGCTCAATGGGTCCAGGAGGACATTCTTTATGCTTGCTTGCTGGCAGGGAAGCGGTTGGCGAAAGAATTTCATGACCATTCCGCTGGAGCGATGGCTACTTCATGGGCTCGGCCCAGAGGTTTTTTCCTTGGAGGAGATTTGTCTTGCGGCTAATTGGTCTTCCGAGAGTGCTTTCTCTCCGCATTTCTGCTTGGATGTGGGGGCGCATGTGGTAGGGGCGTTTTGTGCTTCGGTTGTTGTGGAGGCGGCGTTTGCTTCCCACCCAGATTGAGGATTGCTTTGCTACATCCCATTGGTCTCTGGATTCATCTGCTGCTGTTGCTAGGGAAGGAAAAATTATGTTCTTACCTGTTAATTTTCTTTCCCTTAGACGCAGTAGATGAATCCAGAGCCCCACCCTTTCTGGATATTGTCTCTCGGTTTTTTCTTTTGCAACTTTCGCAGTTTGTTATTATGGCAGGTTGTTTTCTGTATTATTGCATTTTGAGATGTGTTATGGGAAAGAAGTTTTTTACATGCTATGCCTATTGCTGGCTACGTGTGCTTGGGCAAGGAGCTATACTGATGAGACAGGAGGAGTGCCAGCCAATAGGACCACCTGTTAATCAGTTTCTCTATCTCCGCCTGCTGGTAAATGTGAGCTATCCCATTGGTCTCTGGATTCATCTGCTGCGTCTAAGGGAAAGAAAATTAACAGGTAAGAACATAATTTTTCCATAAATCTCATTCAGCTGCTAAGCCCAAATAGTGTTTGCTGGTTTGCATTTCTCATTTCTTTGAGATACAAGATTTCAGATTTTCTTTACTTTTTCAAATAAATGCAATACCTCCCTTCCCCCACTCGCCAGCTCTTATATTTCTTCTGCTTTTAAGCAGTTCTCTTCAGCTTTTCAGCTAAAATTCCCATTTTGTGCCTTTGTATTCGAGGAATTGCTTAGTATGGTCTGGTGACTGCTGGTCCCTTTCCTGGGAGAAGCGGATTTTATACTGTCTGATTATATCACGTCCTGCAGTGCTAGAGTTTTTAATACTCATTGTTGAATGTTTTTCTGCTCCATATTCTTTATGGAGATTAGGGAATTTCAGCAGCCTTGCAAATGCTTGACATACTGAGAACTAGCAAGCCTGATATCGCAGCACAATGCATGCTGCTTCCACATCTGCTTCAGAAACCTTCCCAGGAATCAAGATAGGATGCTTGCATTTTTTCAAATGTAAATTTGTAACTAATCTATTGGTGAGGTTAGTTTTCTAAGATTAGAATACTGCCACTGGAAAGGGAACCCCTTCTATAGTAGAGGATGCAGGAAATATTAATTTTGGTGATTTTTGAATGCCCCACAGCTGTATCATGGCAGTGTTGACAACACATAGGTAGCTTCAGTTAAACTATTTTTTTTTCTTTCTATTAATATGTTTTGTGTATTGTCGATTTCCTTCTGATTTGTAATCTGAGCTATAGTACAACCAAATAATCTTTTTTTGGCTTGGTAGAATCAAAAAATATATTAAGTACTTGGCAGTGTGGAACTTCTTCATAGATTAGCGTCCCAGCTACTGTGGTTATAGAACAGCTTGTACTATAATTACAACTATTGGGTGCATTGTTTTGTAAAATTTGTTTCAGTTTAGTGCAATAAGGATTAATCATGGTATATGCCAAGTACTAGCTCACCAGAAGGGTTAAGAACATAACCAGAGTATAAGAAAAGTTGTACCAGGTCAGATCAAAGTTCCATCAAGTCCAGTATTTTATCTTCAATTTTCAATGACATAGTATATATAGAAATAAAACAAAGGAAAAAGATACCTTTTTTATTGGACTAACTTAATGTAGTTTAATTAACTTTCGAAGGTAATCTTTCTTCATCAGATCAGAAATAAGCAAATGTTGTAGTAAACCCTTGATTTAACGGACTGCTCGGGGGAGAGGGGTGTCCGTTAAATGCGAGCATCCGGAAAATTCGTGGGTTTACTGCAAGTGTTTCTACTTTTTCTGCCCTGTCCCCCACCTACCTCCTGCTTCTCTCTCTCTCCCCTCCCCCACGGGCCGGACAGACCACAGACTTGAAGGTTGGGCGTCCCTCCCGCTTATCTCTCTCCCCTCTGGGCCGGATGCTCCACGGATTTTGGGTGGAGAGTGTTTGCCATGCTCCTCTATCCTCCTGGTGCTGTTTTCCTCTGGCTCTGCTGGGGTTGAGTCTTTGATCCAGCTGGCAGCGGTGGCGGGTGGACCTGCTGCTGTCAGCCTGCTCCAGAAGCTCTGTCTCTGGCGTGACTTCCTGTTCCTGAATAGGTGGAATGCTCCAGGGGATGGCTTCCGGAGCGGGCCAACAGCGGCGAGGTCGCCTCGTTGCCGACTGGCTCAAAAACTCAGCTCCAGCAGAGCCGGAGGAAAACAGCACCAGGAAGACAAAGGAGCACGGCAAGCACTCTCCGTCCAAAATCCGTGGAGCTTCTGGCCCGTGGGGGGAGAGAGAAGCGGGAGGGAGGGATGCCCGACCTTCAAGTCTGTGGTCCCTTAAATCCGAAGTCTGGATAAGCGGGGTCCGGAAAATCGAGGGTTCACTGTATAAGGGAAACATGAAAGCATTTCGGTGGTAGTTGGAGACAAAAAGGTGACAAAACAGTATGAATTTCTTTGTAGTGGGAAAGAAATTCAAGATCCTTGTTGAGTCCTGTCTGGTGGATATCAAAATATTTTATCATTTTGATTTCAAAAATTGTAAGTTCTTGGTTTGTCTTAAATTTCCTTTCAATATTTTCCGACCCGATATACTTTGAAAAATAAATAATTAAATTCAGGTGATATTCTTAGATGGTACTTCACTAATCACCACATATAGTCTAGATCAGTGTTCTTCAACCTTTTTACACCTGTGGACCAGCAGAAATAAAAGAATTATTATCCCAGGACAAGCAGGCAGCTATTCTTGACTGATGGGTGACGGCACCGACGGAGCCACGGTACGGACACTTTTAGAGTGATTGCACTCTAAGAACTTGGAAAGTTCTGGTAGGCCGCACCGCGCACGCGCGAGTGCCTTCCCGCCCGACAGAGGCGCGCGGTCCCCAGTTTTCTTGTTTCCGCGGAGCCAAGAAGACGCACGTTTCAACGGCTGTTGAACTTTTTCTATTTTTTCACCTTCCCGCTCGCGTAAACTTCTTGGGAAATATTGTTTCCCTCTTTTTATTTATTTTCCTTCAAAAAAAAACAAACAAACAAAAAAAAACGGATTTTGGTTTTTCTTCTAATTTTTTCGTTTTGCCCCGGCGGGGCCTGCTGCCACCATCGAGGCCTCGGCCTTCGATTTGGCAGAAGCCGTGTTTACGTTCATGCCCCCCCAACCCGGCTTTAAAAAGTGCCAGCGGTGCGCGAGGCCTATTTCTAACTCTGACCCGCACAACTGGTGTTTGCAGTGCCTCGGACCTGACCATCGGGCATCCACCTGCACACGCTGTGCCACTCTCCAGAAAAGAACCCTTAAAAACCGTCAAATTCAGCAACGGTTATTATTCGGTACCGACATGTCGGACACGGTGGCACCGGTCCCTACTTCGACCCCGACACAGTCGGCACCCGTCTCGTCGATGCCGCGCGATACCGCGTCGGCGTCGCACCAGTCAGGTAAGCCGGCTAAGAAGCCTTCCCCGCTGGAGCGTCCTCCGGTCAAAGTAGCAGAGAGCCCAATCCTGCCGACCGCGAGGCGCCCACGGAAGCGCTCCGCACCGATAGAGGTAAGCCCCTCGACATCGGGTTCCTCTTCGGAGTGTAGAGCGGCACCCAAGGTACCGCAGAAGAGAAAAGCGGTACCGGTGCCTTCTTTAGACGAGCGCATTGCCGCCGTCTTACAAGTGCAATTGGAGAATCAGTTAAAGCAACTCCTTCCTGCACTACTGGTACCGAACCTTCCGGTACCGGTCCGGTCTGAGCCATCGGTGCCGATAGTTCCACAGCCCATGCTCTCGGCTTCCTCTTTGTCGGCACCGACACAGTCTACTTCCATGCCAGTCCTAGCACCGGAGTCGACTGCTCAGCATCAGGCTGTTCAGATATCGGCACCGGTGCAACTGCAATCTCCCGGTACCGTCTCTATGAGATCAGGAAAATCGGTACGCAAATCCCGACACCTAGATCCCTCCACTCCGGAATCTCGACGCAGTTTTCAAATTCGAGACCCTGATCTGTGGGGTGATTCAGAGGACCCTATGCTCTCTGAAGGGGAATGTTCATCTGGTGATGAGGATCCTTCTACTTTAGATCCATCCTCTAGACCAGATGTAACTTCATTTTCATCCTTTTTAAAAGAGATGTGTGACTCTCTCTCTATCCCCTTGGAGGCTGAGTCGAAAAAATCCAAAGCTTTTCTTGAAGCACTGGATTTTGACCAACCTCCAAGGGAATATCTCAAGCTACCTCTCCATGATATCTTGAGAGAAACCTTTTACAAGAATTTGGAGACACCCTTGACTATTCCTGGAGCACCTCGCAAATTGGACTCCTTATACAAAGTCATCCCAATTCCTGGGTTTGACAAACCACAGCTCCCACATGAGTCCCTATTGGTTGAATCCACTCTAAAAAAGTCCACGGGAGCTAGTGTGTACGCCTCAGTCCCTCCTGGCAGAGAGGGAAAGGCCATGGACAAATTTGGCAAACGGCTATACCAAAATGCCATGTTAGCCAACAGGTCAGGGAATTATGCATTCCACTTCTCCTTCTATCTTAAACATCTCGTTCAAGATCTGACTTCTTTTGAGAAGTACCTCCCTGACCGTAAAAAATCTGCTTTTCGCCACACTACTTCATCACTGTTGCAGCTTAGGAAGTTCATGGTCAGGTCGATATATGACACCTTTGAGCTGACCTCTCGGGCTACAGCTATGTCGGTGGCTATGCGTCGACTGGCGTGGCTCAGAGTGTCAGAACTAGATGTCAATCATCAAGATCGACTGGCTAATGCACCGTGCCTGGGGGATGAGCTGTTTGGAGAATCCATGGACTCCACCACTCAAAAGTTGTCGGCACATGAAACTAGGTGGGATACTCTCCTCAAAACCAAAAAGAAAACCCCACCTTCCAGGCCTTTTCGCCAACAGTCGGCCTACCAACGTCGATTTGTTGCTCGTCCTTTGCCACAAGCCCAGCAACAACCCAGACGTCAGCGGCAACAACAGAGGCCAGCTGCTAGACCAGCACAGCAGCAACAACAGGTGAAGCCTCCCCCTTCACAAAAATCCACTCAACCCTTTTGACTTAGTTCTCCAGGACATAGCCAGTCTCCATCCTGCTGCCCTTCTTCCGCAGCCCATAGGAGGACGCTTTACTCTCTTCATAAGCCGTTGGGAATACATCACCTCGGACCAGTGGGTCCTCAACATCATCCGCCACGGCTACTCTTTCAACTTTCAGACTCTTCCGGGCCAAAGTATTCCAAAAGAGTCTGCTTTGAACTCTCCTCAGTCCTCCCTCCTTCTTCAGGAAGTTCAATCCCTCCTCCTTCTGAACGCCATAGAGGAAGTTCCTCTAGATCAAAAGGGGCAGGGATTCTACTCACGTTATTTCCTAGTCCCCAAAAAAACAGGAGATCTCAGACCTATTCTAGATCTTCGGGACCTCAACAAATGCTTGGTCAAAGAGAAATTCAAAATGTTGTCTCTGGCCACTCTTTACCCCCTTCTCAATCAAGGCGACTGGCTATGCTCCCTCTATCTCAAAGAAGCATACACTCACATACCGATCGATCTAGCCTCCAGAAAGTATCTCCGCTTCATGATCAATCACTGTCATTACCAGTACAAGGTTCTGCCCTTCGGTCTTGCCTCCTCTCCAAGAGTGTTCACCAAATGCCTGATTGTGGTGGCTGCTTTTCTTCGTACCCACCACCTTCAGGTGTTTCCTTATCTGGACGATTGGTTGATCAAGGCCAATGCACCTCAGACAGTTCTCACGGCCACCAACCAGACCATTCTGTTTCTCCGTTTGCTGGGATTCGACATCAATCTACCCAAATCTCATCTCATTCCCTCTCAGAGACTTCAATTCATTGGAGCAGTCTTAGACACAGTCCTCATGAGAGCGTTCCTACCGTCCAACCGTCTTCTCATGCTTCAATTTCTATGTCAGCAGGTGCTTCTGCAGACGTCCATCTCTGCCAAGCGCATGATGGTTCTCTTGGGTCACATGGCGTCTACAGTTCATGTCACCCCTTTTGCACGTCTTCACCTACGCACCCCTCAATGGACCCTAGCCAACCAGTGGTCCCAAGCGAGGGATCCCTGCTCACGACACATATCTGTAACATCATCTCTTCGTCAGTCTCTACAATGGTGGTTGATATCCTCAAATCTATCCAGAGGTCTTCTGTTCCATCTACCTCCCCATCAACTGGTTACCACCACCGACGCCTCCCCTTATGCCTGGGGAGCTCATTTGAACGAGTTCCAAACTCAGGGACTTTGGACAGCCCAGGAAAAGAAACATCAAATCAATTTCCTGGAACTCAGAGCGATGTTTTATGCCCTCAAGGCCTTCCAACATCTCCTCTTTCCTCAAGTTCTCTTGCTGTGCACAGACAATCAGGTTGCGATGTACTACATCAACAAGCAGGGTGGAACGGGCTCTCGCCTCTTGTGCCAGGAAGCACAGAAGATCTGGACTTGGGCCATAAATCACCATCTATTCCTGAAGGCTATCTACATTCAGGGAAAACAGAATTGCTTGGCGGACAAGCTCAGCAGAGTTCTCCAGCCTCACGAGTGGACACTCGATCCTCTCACCCTGCAGTCCATCTTCACTCAGTGGGGCACTCCTCAGATAGACCTCTTTGCAGCCCCTCACAATCACCAGCTGCCCCTCTTCTGCTCCAGACTCTACACTCCTCACCGTCTGGCAGCGGATGCATTTCTCCTCGACTGGTCCAATCTGTTTCTGAGTGCTTTCCCTCCTCTGCCTCTCATGTTGAGAACCTTGTTCAAGCTCAAGAGAGAGCGAGCCACCATGATTCTGATTGCTCCACGGTGGCCCAGGCAACATTGGTTCTCCCTTCTACTTCAACTCAGTTCCAGGGAACCTTTTCTTCTTCCTCTGTTTCCTTCTCTGCTTACACAACAGCAGGAGACCCTTCTACATCCCAACCTCCAGTCTCTGCACCTGACAGCTTGGTATCTCTCTTGCTGACTTCTCATGATACACTTTTATCTCAGCCTGTTCGTTCAATTCTGGATGCCTCCAGGAAACCTGCCACTCTGCAATGTTACCATCAGAAATGGACACGTTTTTCTTCCTGGTGCTTCCTCCATCAACATAATCCCACTTCCCTTGCAGTGGAAACTTTATTGGATTATCTCCTTTCTTTGTCTGACTCTGGCCTCAAGTCTTCCTCTGTCAGAGTCCACTTAAGTGCTATTGCGGCGTTTCATGAGCCAGTCCATGGAAAGCTCCTCTCAGCTCATCCCCTGGTGTCCAGGTTCATGTGGGGCCTTTTCAATGTTAAACCACCTCTTAAAGCCCCTCCTGTTATCTGGGATCTTAATGTGGTTCTTTCCGTCTTAATGAAACCTCCATTTGAACCTTTAGCTACTACCACTTTCAAGTTTCTCACTTGGAAGGTACTTTTTCTCATCGCCCTTACCTCTGCCAGGAGGGTCAGTGAGCTACATGCACTGGTTGCAGATCCACCTTTTACGGTCTTTCAGCATGACAAGGTGGTCCTGCGTACGCATCCAAAGTTTCTCCCTAAGGTTGTCTCCGACTTCCATCTCAACCAATCCATTGTTCTGCCTGTCTTCTTTCCAAAACCTCATTCTCATTCTGGAGAACAGGCTCTGCATACTTTGGACTGCAAGAGGGCTCTCGCTTACTATCTTCAGCGTACTAAGCCCCACAGATCAGCTCCCCAACTCTTTCTGTCCTTTGATCCGAATAAATTGGGACGTCCTGTTTCTAAACGTACGTTGTCTAATTGGCTGGCAGCGTGCATTTCATTCTGTTATGCTCAGACCGGATTGACACTGGAAGGTTCTGTCACAGCCCATAAAGTCCGAGCTATGGCAGCGTCTGTAGCTTTCCTCCGGTCCACGCCCATTGAGGAAATCTGGAAGGCTGCCACTTGGTCCTCAGTTCATACTTTTACATCTCATTATTGTCTGGACGTATTTTCCAGACGGGATGGACACTTCGGCCAATCTGTTTTGCAAAATTTGTTTTCATAATGGCCAACCTTCCCTCCATCCCTCTTTTTGTTAGCTTGGAGGTCACCCATCAGTCAAGAATAGCTGCCTGCTTGTCCTGGGATAAAGCACAGTTACTTACCGTAACAGGTGTTATCCAGGGACAGCAGGCAGATATTCTTGCATCCCTCCCACCTCCCCGGGTTGGCTTCTTAGCTGGCTTATCATAACTGGGGACCGCGCGCCTCTGTCGGGCGGGAAGGCACTCGCGCGTGCGCGGTGCGGCCTACCAGAACTTTCCAAGTTCTTAGAGTGCAATCACTCTAAAAGTGTCCGTACCGGGGCTCCGTCGGTGCCGTCACCCATCAGTCAAGAATATCTGCCTGCTGTTCCTGGATAACACCTGTTACGGTAAGTAACTGTGCTTTTTGTGGACCGGCAAACTACTAGGACTAAAATTTAAAAACCCCGTTTACGCCCCATCTCCGCGAGCTCGGTCCCCGCAAACCATCTGATCCCATCTGCACAAGCTGCAATTATGATTTTATATTGAACGTATTTTATTAAAGTATAAAATGAAACAATATTGTGAACAATTGTGATTTTATAAATACAAATATACAGAGCACGGACCAACAAAACCCCTGTCTCCCCTCCCCTTCACATATATCCCCTCTACTATCAAGAAAACTGAACAAGCAAAGTTATTATAGAATGCTACATAGAAATATCATGCTAACAGAATACTGCAGTCTCCAGTTATGTCTCTAGCAGGATATATATTTCAAATCTGATATATTCTAATGACAAAATAGAAATAAAATGATTTTTTTCTACCTTTTGTGGTCTCTGCTTTCATCTTCTTTCCACTCTTCCTTCCAGCATCTGCCCATTCCATCCACTGTCTGGCCTCTCCCCCTTCCATATGTATCTGACTTTTTTCTATGCCCCTCTTCCCTGTCCATCCAGCCTGTTCCTCCTCTCCTTTTTGATATCATTCATTCCAGCTTCACTGCCTTCTTCATTTTTATCTCTCCTACACCAGATCTAGCATCTTTATCCCTCTCTCATTTCTCTGCTGACCCCCTTTCCAGCATCAATGTCTCTCTACTTTCTCATTCCTCTCTCTCCCCTTTCCCTCATCTGATCTCTCCATTCCACCCTGACCCCCTTCCCCTCCTGTAATCTCCCTGCCAGCTGTTTCCTTCCTTTTTTTCTTTCTCCCTTCCCTCCTTCCTTTTTTCCTTCTCCCTTCCCTCCTCCCTCTATCCAACATTAATTCTCTTCCCATCCCTTTCCCTTCTCCCCTCCCAGCAGCATCTCTCCTTCTTCTCCCTTCCCTCCTCCCTCTATCCAACATTAACTCTCTTCCCATCCCTTTCCCTCCTCCCCTCCCAGCAGCATCTCTCCTTCTAACTCTCTCCAAGTCCAGTAACAGCTCTCCCTTTATCCAGCAGCTTCCCTGCCTCCTACAGTGGCTGTCTCCCCTTCCAGCAGCTCTCAGTACTTGCCTGCAGGACGTTGCCGGTAAATCACTGCCCTGGCAAGTAGGAGAGCTGGTGGGAGGGGAGGAAGTCACTGTGAAGGTTCCCCAGGATCTTGCTCGCACACGCTGACCATCTCCCTCCACTTGCACCTGAAGCTGCAGCTCTCTCCGCGGCCCTCTTCAGCAACTCGGCAAGGGCGGCGATCAAGACAGGCTGCCACGTCGGGACCTTCACTCTGAGTCCCGTCTATTTTGTTTCAACTTCCTGTTTCCGAACAGTCGAGACTCAGAGAGGGAAGGCCCCGACGTCGGCAGCCTGTCTTAATCGCCTGAGGCTGGGAGGAACATTAGTGAGCAGGAACCGCAGTCGGCAGGAAATTTAACTGCCGAATTGATCTCGCCGGCTCTGTGCGGACCGGCAGAAATTTTCTGCGGGCCGGGGGTTGAAGAACTGTGGTCTAGATGTTTTAATCATAAAATATCAATAAATACATATATTTTCTTATGTGAAAAACTCAGACCCTACAACCCACCTCTAGTGATAACCACAGAGGTAGTTGCATATGAGACCATCACAGCTGTTCACTATCTCAAACCACTGCATAATGAGTAGATCTTAAACTCTATTCCTTTCAGTCATGACTTATCTTTTTGGCGGTGGTCAAGCTGTGACTTCTCAGCAACTGCTCCGGTGCAATAAAACTCTGGTGAATGCTGTCTCACATTTCCCTCGAGCTTTTCACATAAGAACAAAAGCCGTGCCTCTGATGGGTCTGACCTGAGGTCCATCATGCCCAGCAGTCTGCTCACGCGGCGGCCCATCAGGTCCAGGACCTGTATAGTAGCCCTCTATGTATACCCTTTTATCTACATAAGAAATTATATATATTTCACATAAGAAAATATATATATTTATTGATATTTTATGATTGAAAAAATCTAGATTATATGTGGTGATTAGGGAAGTACCTTTCAATATTTTCATCATAAAATCATTGGGATAGTGGTCAGTTTTTCCAAAGAGCTGTCTGACAGAGGTGACATCCTGTTTAGAGTTGTAATTTTTAATATGATATCTTTGTGAGTTGATCCTAGTCTTTAGCATCTGGCCTGTTTCACCAATGTAGCACCCTTCTTTGCACTTTTTGCATTGATTGATATATACCACATTGGAAGATGAGCATGTGAAGGTTTCCCTTATGTTGAAAGTTTTTCCCATATGAGTGACCATGGGATCCTTTGAGATGTGCTTGTACAGTTTTGTAGTTTGCCACACTGCAAGGATGTGTGCCATTCTCTTTGTGGGTTTATGTAAGGAGTTTGCTTCTTACCAGTTTCTGTTTCAGATTAGGCAGTTTACAGAAGGCCAGCACAGGTGGAGCCGGGAAGATTTCTTTCAGTAATTCTTTAGAATTTTTCTTAGTCTTTCCAGCACTGGATTGTATGTCAATGTACTTATTTGTAATCTGAAGAAGAAGGAGTTTCCTTTGAAAGCTAATCATAAACAACATTAAGTTAGTCCAATAAAAATGTATTATTTTTTTTCCTTTATGTTTTTGTTTTACCTTGAAGAGTAGTCTAACACGGCCACCATACCTTCTCACTCATTGAAAAATTAAATATTCGACTTCTAGCTGCTGGTGTTAAAGTGAGCCAAAACATCTCCAGATTGTACAAAACTTCCATCCATACAAAGATATAAGGTCTTCGAACTCCCAGAAGAGGTGGTGAAGACAAAGACTATGTCTGAATTCAAAAGAGCCTGGGATAGGCATGTGGGATCTCTCAGAGAGAGAAGAGATAATGGTTACTGCGGATGGGTAGACTAGGTGGGCCATTTGGCCTTTATCTGCCATCATGTTTCTATGATGTTCCAAAGTAAGCAAAGATATTATTTGCAATTGCCACAAGGTCAAAGTTGGTGCTTCTGATTAACCCATTTGAGGAGTATAGTATTTTTGCCTATCAATATTGTTCTGTATAAGAATCCCATAAGGCCCTTGGGTATAGGGTGGGACACACTGAATTGCTCAAAGAGCACAGAAGGATATTAGTAATCTTCTTTTTCCAAATTATGCGGACAAAGTCAAACAGATCTGTCCAGAATTGTAGCACCACAGGACAAAACCAAAATATATACCTCAAATGGGCACTGGGAGTCTGATATTTTAAACAATAATTCTCAGGTTATAGTGATGCTTTATAAGCTCGATCAGGGGATACATAAACATAGAAACATGATGACAGATAAAGGCCAAATGGCCCATCTAGTCTGCCCATCTGCAGTAACCATTATCTCTTCTCTCTCTGAGAGATCCCACATGCCTATCCCAGGCCCTCTTGAATTCAGACACAGTCTCTTGTCTCCACCACCTCCTCCGGGAAACTGTTCTACACATCTACCACCCTTTCTGTAAAAAAGTATTTCCTTAGATTACACCGGAGCCTATCACCTCTTAACTTCATCCTATGCCCTCTCATTGCAGAGTTTTTCAAATGAAAGAGACTCGACTCATGCACATTTATATTATGTAGGTATTTAAAAGTCTCTATCATATCTCCCCTCTCCCGCCTTTCCTCCAAAGTATTCAGATTGAGATCTTTAAGTCTGTCCCCATACGCTTTATGATGAAGACCACATACCATTTTAGTAGCCTTTCTCTGGACCGACTCCATCCCTTTTATATCTTTTTGAAGGTGCAGCCTCCAGAATTGTACACAATATTCTAAATGAGGTCTCACCAAAGTCTTATATAGGGGCATCAATACCTTCTTTTTCCTACTGGCCATACCTCTCCCTATGCAACCTAGCATGCTTCTAGCTTTCGCCGTCACCTTTTCAACTTGTTTGGCTACTTTTTGCATTGAATGATATATACCATGTTGGAAGATGAGCATGTGAAGTATTATTCCCTTATGTTGAATGTTTTTCCCATATGAGTGACCATGAGATCCTTTCAGATGTGCTCGCACAGTTTGTAGCTTGCCACACTAAAGGAAGCCAAGGAAAAAAACAAAAACTAACAAAACACAGAAGTGTAGTTTAAACATTCAAGCCTGTTATCCTGCAATGGATAGGACAGCATCCAGAAAAGCTCACCCAAAAACAAGTGACTTTTTATTGGGATAATGACATCAACAGTTAATTCATTATTAAACATACATAGTTGGTACATCTTCCAATTTAGATTACAATTTGCTTTACTAGAATCCAGTTACAGATTATATACTCTAACAATATTCTATTGGTTCTATTCAAGACGCATGGTTTTCTGGTTAACCATAATTCTTAGTAATTTTCCTTAGCAACTATAAAGACTTAACTCATCGCATGCTATTGGTTTCACCCCTATCAGCAATAGAAGGGGGGTGAACAACATGCTCATCGAGGACATGCTGAGCTTGTTGACATGCTCTATTCTATTGCAAACATCTATTTTACAAAAACTTTTAACATTTGCAAGACAATGTACTTTCTGTAGGCTACAATTACATGGTTACAGTCAAGTGATTTCCCCTAATTCTACAAGTGACAAATATGTTAGTTCTTATTAAGTGAAAAATATTTTAAGTCAGTGCAACCTTCAGCCTATGCTTTCTGTTATTTATAAAAGTTATGTTATGACTTAAGCATCTTGTGTTCCAGCCATTAAACCAAAATATTTTCTCTCTCAGTTTCAGTGATAATAAAAAAAAATATATGTATGCATTTCTATTATTCTGCTCCATTTTTCCACATATACAGCAGAACTTCGGTTTGCGAGTAACGTGGTTTGTGAGTGTTTTGCAAGACGGGCAAAACACTCAGCAAACTTTTGTCTCGCAAACTGAGCACTACCCCGATAAACGAGCACTTACAGCTGCAGGAAGCGCCACTTCAGGGGATTCCTCTTCCGTCCACCGGCCAGCCTTCCACGTCGGGTGCCTTCTGCATGTTGGGGGGCCTCTATCTGAGCCTACGCAGCCGAATGCTGTCCCACCTGCACGTTGCGTGTGATCACGAACAAAGTCAATCATCGACTTTGTGCGTGTCTTATGCAACGTGCAGGTGGGATGGCACTCGGCTGCATAGGCTCAGATAGAGGCTCTCCAACATGCGGAAGGCACCCGACGTGGAAGGCTGGCCGGTGGACGGAAGAGGAATCCCCTGAAGTGGCGCTTCCTGCAGCTGTAAGTGCTCGTTTATCGGGGTAGTGCGAGACAAAAGTTTGCTGAGTGTTTTGCCCATCTGGCCGGCTGACGAAAGGCTGAAGGCTGGCCGGCGGACGAAAGAGGCATCCCTCCGAAGCAGCACTGCGGGGTTCTCCAGTCATTAGAAGCATCCCCCCGAAGCGGCACTGTGGGATTCTTCAGCGGATGATGGACGGAGGAGGCGGCGCTGCAGCACCCGGCACCCAACAGATACAGACCCCTGGGCCACCTTTTGGGTTCTGGAACGATTCATCTATGTTGCTACTATTTTCTATGGGGCACTTTGCTTTGATATACGAGTACTTTGGATTACGAGCATGCTTCTGGAACGAATTATGCTCGTAAACCGAGGTTCCACTGTATATGTATAAAAATTATGCTCATAAACTAAGGTACCACTGTGTATGTGTGTGTGTGTGTGTATGTATATATATATATATATATATATATATATATATATATATATATATATATATATATATATACACACTAGTCTTTAAGCCCGTTACATTAACGGGTGCTAGAATAGATGAGTCTGTCTGTCTGTGTTTCTTTATCTCTCTTTCCTTGGCCGCTGTCTGTGTCCTTCTGTCTTTCCCCCCCCCCCCCCCCCCGAGCAAAGCTGTTTGCCCCAGGCACACCCCTCCCCCCAAAGCAGCCCCCTTTCCCTCTCCCCCTGGCCCCCTGTATTGATCCCCTTCTTTCCCTCCCTCCATCCCAGCGTCTTCTGGCCTCAAAGCAGCCTGCGATCGTGGTGGCCGGCTTTAGCGAACCTTGCAGGCCGCTCTCCAACTCGGTAGCACGTTCCCTCTGACACGATCCTGTGCGTCAGAGGGAACGTGCTACTGAGGTTGGAAAGCGGCCTGCGAGGTTCTTTAAAGCTGGCCATGATTGCAGGCTGCTCTGAAGAGGAGGATCAGCGGCGGCAGCGGTGAGCGAGGGCGGGAGGTGTGTTACCTGCCGAGGACGCGGGCAGGGAGAGAGCTTGCCTGCGCTTCCGGTTGGTGAGTGAGGGCGGGAGGAGGGGAGTGGCCAGAATGTTCCCTGCTGCCGGTTCTAAAATGGAACACGGCCATGGATCACACACCACAGCGGCAGGGATCACGCTGTTTTAACAGCGCATGTGCCGGTTTTATTATATAGGAGATATATGCTGATAAAAAGCAGAAGTGAATTCTCTGATAAGAGTTGCCACACACCCCTCCAAATTTAAGCTGCCATAGCAGATATCATAGGAAACATTGCTTTAATTTCCTGGGTTTTTTTAAAACTATATGGAATGAGAATGAAGAAAAGACAGGAGGAAGGTGAAAGGAATGGTATGGAGACCTGGCACTGATGGCGATAATTATATCATGTAGAATATAAGGGGGGCCCATAACCAATATGTATTAGACACCCCTTACCTGGGACACTAATATTAATATTTTTTTTTTTTTTTTTTTTTTTTTTTTGAATTCTTTATTTATTGGATTATTCATTACAATATCTTTGTAACAAACATACATGAATGAACATAAAAAATACAAAATGTAAATTCCCAACCGGGAATTAACATAATATATAAGAAAACTAATTCAACCGTATCCTAGTCCACATTAAAGCTGATCGCCAGTACAAATAACAACATCAAAGCAAATCTTTCTATCTACTATCTAGGAACAGGCAAATGGCTATTATATGTATTATACATCATCCTCCAAAAATAAACTAAATATAAGAAATTAAACTTTCAACAAAGGTTTCTCTTTAATAAAATCTTCCACCTGGGCTGGATCAAAAAACACATATTTATCACTTCCATAAGAGATCAGGCATTTACATGGAAATTTTAAAAAGAAAGTAGCTCCGACTGCCAAAACCTTTGGCTTTAGCTGAAGGAACTGTTTCCTCTTAAACTGGGTTTGTCTAGAGACATCTGGAAAAATTATCACTCGTTGACCACAAAACATCTCTTGCTTTTTCAGGAAATATAATTTCAAGATATCTTGTTTCTCAAGCTCTGTCTTGAAGGTCACGAGAAGTGTTGCTCGTTTCTCAATTATGTCCTTAGATGACTCCAAAAACTGTGATACATTCAAACTCTCAGGTGATACTATTCTATCCATTCCACCTTCCTCTACCTTTTCTTTGGAATCTCTTGAAATGTAATATAAATTATCGACCTCAAAGGTCTCCACTTTATTATAATGTAATATCTCCCTCAAATACATTTTCAAGAGTTCCATTGAAGAAAGGTAATGTGTGATGGGAAAATTTAACAAACGAAGATTCTTCACTCTAATAGCATTTTCCATTTTCTCTAATTTAGTATGTAACATCATACTATCCTTTATATTAGAAACAGCACTAGCTTGTAAATTACCTACTGCCTGATCTAACTTTTCAACCTTTACAGCTGTTTCTCCAATTTTATTATTTTGTTCTTTAATTTTCACAGTTACATCAGATGAAAATTGACATAAGTTCAAAACGGTTTTTTGTAAAGATGACTCTATTCTGTTAATACCAAGCCAAACATCATTTAGAGTGATCACTTTATCCCTGGGGAGAACATCCGAGCTTTGCCCAGTAATCATCTGCACTGGGGTTAGTTCTTTAGTTTGCCCCAGGGACTGTCCTGAAACCTCCAGACCAGATAATGACAATGATTGAGGGGAAGAAGAAATTATTCCTTCCTTAAAAGGGGAAGGAGATTCTTCTAACCGTAATGAATATGATGGTTGAGGAGGTGGTGTTGGTTCCCCAGAAGATAAGGAGACAGCTTGAATATTAAAAGTTACCTGTTCCTCAACAGGAGGCAAGGTAGGAATCACAAGATGGCGATCCATCGGGCCTGTTGTTGCAGCAGATGGTATTGCTTTAGCTTTCCTCTTGCCCATGCTGAAGAATCAGTAGTCCTGCTCCCTGCTCCTCTTAGGCTCCGAAGGGGCTCAAAAGGGGCAAGCCCCTTTAGCCACGCCCCTTCGGCTCGCGACCCGGGGCTCGCAACCGCGGGCCGCGTACCGCGGCTGGACCGCTTTTTAAAGGATTCTAAAAAGGACCCTCTCAGCTGGAAGAAGTCGGGCAGCTGCGGGACTGCCTGTCCCGATGGTAAGAGTGCTAAACAGCACTAGCGACAGGCTCCCTCGGCGGCTGGACCGCTTTTTAAAGGATTCTAAAAAGGACCCTCTCAGCTGGAAGAAGTCGGGCAGCTGCGGGACTGCCTGTCCCGATGGTAAGAGTGCTAAACAGCACTAGCGACAGCACTAATATTAATATTAGTGTCATTTCAGGTTCCCAGGTAAGGGGTGTCTAATACATATTGGTTATGGGCCCCCCTTATATTCTACATGATATAATTATCGCCATCAGTGCCAGGGGTGGGTCGGAAGGATGGGCAGACTTGATGGGCTGTAGCCCTTTTCTGCCGTCATCTTTCTATGTTTCTATATGTCTCCATCCCATCCCATTCACCTTCCTCCTGTCTTTTCTTCATTCTCATTCCATGTAGTTTAAAAAAAAAAAAAAGATTAAAGCAGTGTTTCCTATATCTGCTATGGCAGCTTAAATTTGGAGGGGGTTGTGGCAACTCTTATCAGAGAATTCACTTCTGCTTTTTATCAGCATTTTAGGTGAGAGTTTCTTTACATTTTTAAATTATATCTGGGCCAACTCATGATTTTATTTTCATTTTCTTCCTGATGGATCAGACTTATATGCTGCTTCCATTGTGGGAGCGTCAAGGCTATGTCCGGTGAGCTATATGGCAGTTTCTCAACTTCTTCAAGCCAAGTATCCCCTAAGTTAACAAATATCAACCGAGTACCCCTGCCCAAGCTCCGCCTCTGAACCCATCCCTATAATAGTACTAATTGTAATGCAATTTTTTCCATTCATTTTTCATATACATACAATATAATCTTATTAACAATACATAATGGTAACCACAAAATTAATAAACACAAAGCACATTGTATGCAGAGAAAATATTAATTATTATATATTCCATTTTTCAAAGAGGTCAAGGCAGATGACTTTAAACTATGCAATGTCATCTCAGAAACAGCTACAAAAAAATAGACAAATATAGTACAAAATAACACCAGATATAAATTCTCAAAACTGACGCATTTTGATCACTAAATTGAAAATTAAATCATTTTCTCTACCTTTGTTGTTTAGTGATTTTATTAGACTCTGGTTGCACTTCCTTCTGACTGTGCATCCAACATTTATTTCTTTCTGCCTCCTGCACACTTCCTCTCCTCCAGATCTTATTCCCTTCCCCAACCAACATCTCTCTGTCCCTCTCCTCCACCCCCATTGGCAACATGTCTCCCTCTCTCTATCACTGTCCATCTGTCTTTCTCTCATTCCCTCCCTTGCTGCAAAGAGAGTGGGGGAAGAGAGAGAGAGATCGAGATCCATGGTGCATCTCTACCCCACCCACCCTACTGCCACATCCAACATTTCTCCCTCTCTCATCCCCTGGATCATGTTCAGCATCTATCATCGCCTACCAGCCAACATTCCTTCCCCTTGCATCCCTTTCAATCTGTCCCACTGTTCCCTCTCCACGACCTTATCCAACATTTCTCCCTCTCATCCTTCTCTTCCTCATTCATCTCTACCTCACTCTTCTTTCTCTCTCTATGTCCAACAATTTTCCTCTTTCTTCCATTCCCCATGTACATCATCTCTTTCCTGCAGCCCAGGCAACCCCAAGATAACTCCAGCGATGAAGAGTCCTCCATCTTCTGCCACCCTCCCACTGCCCGTCAGGGAGTCTGTAGTCTATACAAGGCCTAGCACTGGCGCTATCTTAACTGACACAGAGCCTTCAAGTCTATTGTTTGTGACGCAAACATGTCAGAGTGTGTGGATCCAACAGGACCTTCCTGAGTACGTGGATGTGAAGTCTCTTTGGCTGAGGGGGGCATGCCGCTGGAGGAAGGGGGGGCGGGAGACCCGTGCATGTACCCCCCCACAAGTGGCTCGTGTACGTACTACGTATTGAGAAACTGTTATAAGGGATTGAATTTGGCTGACAGGAGTCCCGGTATGGGGAAGCCATTATCCTTCCACACCAGAAATTCTGTGCCATGTTCTCAGCTCACTATCTCTGACGCAAATTACACTCAGGCTCCCATGGTCATTTTTCAGCACTGTGATTCATTTCTCACAGGGGCTGTTGGTCAAATGACCCCTTCCTATCGTGCTCTCCTTTACCTCTTCTCTCCACTTTTTTATTTTTATCTCAATGTATTTTTATTCTCCTGTCCCCCTCCCCCTACTGTTTCAGCTACGTACTTTTGTCTCGTAAACCCCTAATTACTTTAAATTTTAAACGTACTTTTTATTTTACTTAGTATTGTAAACAGTTTAGGTATTCCTTGATAAACGGTATATCAAATGTCGAATAAATTTGGAAACTTGGATTTTAATTTGAATTCTTCCTCCTCTATGGGGGATACTGCTTTGCCCAGGCTAATTGCATCTGGCATTTCTTGGGGACCTTTTCAAGTTTATTATTATTTCAAGTTTCAAGTTTATTAGGATTTTTATATACCGCCTATCAAGGTTATCTAAGCGGTTTTTACAATCAGGTACTCAAGCATTTTCCCCCAGAGTTTATTGCTCAAACACTCTCATCAACTTTCTGAACTTGGGGCTCCTGTGCCTGCTCAACAAATGGAGCTGTATAGGTGACTACAAAATTCTCTGTCTCTGCAGTTATACCTTTCCTCTAAACTTGGACGTTTAGAGACAGTTTTAGAGGTGGACATTATTTATGTATTTACTTATAGAGTATGATTTATTAACTGCCTTTATGAAGAGATTCATCCAAGGCAGTGTTCAGCAAGTACAATTTAACTGTTCCCATGTTCCAAATTATTGGAGTCCTCGTCAAAGCCCTCTCCAGCCCATCCTAAACTGAATTGCCATATACGGGACACAGACTGTGCAAATCAGCCCAGTATTGGCTTTAGTTCTTCAATTTATACATTTCATTTTCTGATTAAAGATTTTGTATGTTCATCCCACGCTTTTTTGAACTCAGGTGCTGTTTTCATCTCCACTATCTCTCTCAGGAGGGTGTTCCTGGCATCAACCACCTTCTCTGTGAAAAAGAATTTCTATATTAATATCTTTCAAGTATTTAATGTTTGTATCCTATCTCCCCTGTCCCTTCTCTTCAGTCTCTTCTTGTACTTTGGAGCAAACTCCATACCATTTCCGTCTCCTTTCTTTTGATCCTTTTCATAAAAAGTTTGGAACCTTTGTTCTATGATCTTAATCTGATTAGTATGTATATATTCACTGTTCTGGTTTCTGTCTACCAAAGTAAATCTGAAAATTATCCTTAAAAGGGGTGAATAATTTTATGCTGTTTTGGTTTTTATAATAAATGTTACTGAATTTCTAGAAATAATGCAAAAACTAAAAATCAAGATGCCTACATATGGTAAAGGTTCCTGAATATTGGGCTTGAAAAAGTTAATTTCTAGCCTGCCTGTAATCTGAGTCTTTTATCTACTGTTTTGCGATAGTGGATGCAAATACAGTAGCTCTCAGGAAATGATCAAATCCCTGAGAAAAATCTTATCTGCCTGTGAAAAAGTACACTGAGTTTGCTTTGAGATCACACTTTCTGCCCATTTCTAGTGTTGAATTATGCTGGTTGATGTTAAATGCTTCTTACGCTTGGATGTGTGTTGTCCTGCTTAGGTATCAAGATTTCGACCGATACCAAGTAGTGAAAATGAGACCATGATCCCTGTATTGGCTTCTAGAAAAGCAAGTGAATTACCTGTCAATGAAGTTGCAAGCATCCTTCAAGTAAGTGATAACAATAATAATAATAACAGCTTATATACCGCAATACTGTGAAGTTCTATGCGGTTTACAAAAGATTAAGCAAAGGTACAAATTGACTGACTTCAAGAGGGGAAGAAGAAAGAGAAGTAATTAGACAATCAGCTGAACAGACTTTCATAATTTGGAAACTATTCAGGAAAGGAAGAATTGAAAAAGACTAGCATTAAGCAAAAGATTTAGAGCCAGAAAATGTTCATAAAAATCTTTCTGGTTTTGCACTTATTTTTTTTGTGACTTTGTCTTTGTGGTAGTTTGCTCTTTATTTCTCCTTACCTTTATAATATTATTTTGTAGATATTTTAAAAAAAATGTTTTGATGGTAGAAATGCCGGAAATTATCAGAAGATATTTGAGCAGCAATGTTTAAAAGTAGAGCTCAGAGGATCTTTGTCTTAATTTGAAACATACTGTATTTGTATAACTATAAGACAACCTTTTTTTTATATACCGTTCATATCTGCAAAGCTTACCTCCCTTATAATCAGTCCCCAAACGCCAACACTGTTCCTCCTGTCCCTTTTCAGAGTGCTTTCCAAGTGCCCTAACACAGCTTATTCTGCTGGGACTAATGATGGCTGTAAGAGAGCTACGAGGGGGTGCTGAAAAATTCTTGGCCCAATCAACTTCCTAAATTCTGAGTATTTTGCCACTGTAATTGAAGAGTGTAAATTTAATTTGCAAATTTCCAATTTGCAGAATTGTAATGCTGTGCTTTGACTTTATTTCAGATCATTGATTGAATCATGTCAACGAAAAGTATGGAATTTTTAAGTGTGGGTCTGAGTCATGAAGTTCCTATTTCTGCAGAAGAAAGTTCCAAAGGAAATCCATGCTTGTATGATGCAAACATTGAGTGACAAATGCCCACAAATGCCCATCATACTCAACAGTGAAGAAGTGGTGTGCAAACTTTCAGTGTGGAGATTTTGAGACTAGAGGTGCAGCAAGGTCTGGGAGGCCTCAAACGGTGTCAACTCCTGAAATTCTTGACCATGTCCATGACCTGATTTTGGCAGATTGGCAAATATCGGCTAAAACAATTGTCAAGACACTACAGATGTCCAGGGAATGTGTTGGGTGTATAATCCACAAGCAATTGTGTTTGCAGAAGCTGTCAGCCAATTGATTGAATGCTGACAAGAAACGACGTTGAGTGGATACTTCCATGTTGATTTTGCAGCATTTTCAGTAAGCTGATGCCAACCTTCTAGAATGACTAGTTATTGTTAATGAGACAAAATAACAGTCCATACAATGGTGGCACTCAGGTTCTCCAAAGCCAAGGAAATTCAAGACCCAAAAGTTAGCAGGAAAGTTCATGGCCACCGTGTTTTGGGATCAGGAGGGTTTTGTAATGACTGTCTTCCAAGGAGTCAAACAATTAATGCAGAATACTACTGTAACTTGCAGTGCCGAATAAGTGAGGCATTGAAAGAAAAGGAGAAGCTGTGGAAAGAGTTCTTTTTTATCAAGACAATGCACCTGCTCACAAGGCGGGCAAAACAATTGGACGTTTTGATGTAATTGGGGTTTCAGTGCATAGACCATCCATCCTACTCACCAGATCTTGCTCCATCTGACTTTATTTTGTTTTAAACCTTAAAAAGAGTTTGAAAGGGCGACAATTTTCAAGTAGTGATTGCAATACCTTACTTTGCATATTCCCGGGTAAAAACCTCCGGGATCTTGTAACAAAATCCCAGTTTTCTAGACAAATTCGCCAGCCATGTGACCAAGTGAAAGGACACAATCGATGTGGACATTGTATAGTGTGCAAATTTGCCATCAAAACAGATACAGTTGTTCACCATGCCTGGGACGCACGCACCATTTACAATACAGGACTGATTGTAAAGAAGTAGAGAGATGTGGATGCCTTTCAAGAGGCTCTGCTCAGACAAATGGTGACGGAACCCACGAGGGAAAAAGCGATATTGGATCTGGTCCTCACAGATGGAGAGTATTGCTAATGTTCGAGTGGGTGCTCACTTGGGAAATAGTGATCATCAAACGGTTTGGTTTGATATAATGGCTAAAGTGGAGAGTGGTCGCACGATACTTAAAGTCCTAGATTTCAAACGTACGGACTTTAATGCAGTGGTAGAGTACCTGAAGAAAGAGCTGTTAGGATGGGAGGACATAAGAGAAGTGGAAAGACAGTGGTCTGAGCTGAAAGGAGCGATAAAAATGGCAACGGACCTTTATGTGAAGAAAATAAATAAAAACAAGAGAAAAAGGAAGCCGATATGGTTCTCCAAACTAGTGGCGGAGAAAATAAAGGCGAAAGAGTTGGCGTTCGTGAAATATAAAAAAACCCAAGAAGAGGAGTGCAGAAGGGACTACAGGGTGAAACTTAAAGAAGCCAAGAGAGAGATACGTTTGGCGAAAGCAAAGGCGGAAGAACAAATGGCTAAAAATGTAAAAAAGGGAGACAAAAATTTTTTCAGATATATTAGTGGAAGGAGGAAAAATTGAATTGCTAAACTAAAAAATGCTGGGAACAGATATGTGGAGAGTGATGAGGAAAAAGCAAATGTGCTAAACAAATACTTCTGTTCTGTGTTGACAGAAGAAAATCCTGGAGAAGGATCGAGATTGTCTGGCAAAGTTACACGAGAAAATGGAATAGATTCTGCGCTGTTCACGTAGGAGAATGTTTATGAGCAACTTGAAAAACTGAAGGTGGACAAAGCGATGGGACCAGACGGGATCCATCCCAGAATACTAAGGGAGCTCAGAGAGGTTCTGGCGAGTCCTATTAAAGACTTGTTCAACAAATCTCTGGAGACGGGAGTGGTTCCTGGGGATTGGAGGAGAGCGGATGTGGTCCCTATTCGCAAAAGTGGTCACAGGGATGAAGCAGGAAACTACAGGCCGGTGAGCCTCACTTTGGTTGTTGAAAAAATAATGGAAATGTTGCTGAAAGAAAGGATAGTGTACTTCCTTGAATCTAATGGGTTATAGGATCTGAGGCAATATGGCTTTACAAAAGGTAAATTGTGCCAAACGAACCTGATTGAATTGTTTGATTGGGTGACCAGAGAGCTGGATCGAGGACATATGCTAGATGTAATTTACTTAGATTTCAGCAAAGCCTTTGATACGGTTCCTCATAGGAAGTTGTTGAACAAACTTGAAGGGCTGAAGTTAGGGCCCAAAGTGGTGATCTGGGTTAGAAACTGGCTGTCGGACAGACGCCAGAGGATGGTGGTTAATGGAAGTCGCTCGGAGGAAGAAAAGGCGAGTAGTAGAGTCCCTCGGGGTTCGGTGCTGGGGCCAATCCTGTTCAATATGTTTGGGAGTGACATTGCTGAAGGGTTAGAAGGAAAAGTGTGCCTTTTTGCAGATGATACCAAGATTTGTAACAGAGTAGATACCAAGATTTGTAACAGAGTAGACACCAAACAGGGAGTGGAAAATATGTAAAAGGTTCTGCAAAAGTTAGAGAAATGGTCTAATGCCTGGCAATTAAAATTCAATGCAAAGAAATGCAGAGTAATGCATTTGGGGATTAATAATCGGAATGAACCGTATATGCTGGGAGGTGAGAAGCTGATATGCACGGATGGGGAGAGGGACCTTGGGATGATAGTGTCTGAAGATCTAAAGGCAAAAAAACAGTGTGACAAGGCGATGGCTGCTGCCAGAAGGATCTGGGCTGTATAAAGAGAGGAGTTGATGCCCCTGTGCAGGTCATTGGTGAGGCCCCAATTGGAGTATTGTGTTCAGTTTTGGAGACTGTATCTGGCGAAGGACGTAAGAAGACTTGATACGGTCCAGAGGAGGGCAACAAAAATGATAGGAGGCTTGCGCCAAAAGACATATGAGGAGAGACTGGAAGCCCTGAATACATATACCCTAGAGCAGTGTTCTTCAACCTTTTTACACCCGTGGACCGGCAGAAATAAAAGAATTATTTTGTGGACCGGCAAACTACTAAGACTGAAATAAAAAAACAACAACACATTTTCGCCCCGTCTCCGCAAGCTCGGTCCCCACAAACCATCTGATCCCATCTGCACAAGCCTCAGTTATGATTTTATATTGAACGTATTTTATTAAAGTATAAAAAGAAACAATATTCTGTACAATTGCCATTTTATAAATATAAATATTCAGAGCAAGGACCAACAAAACCCCTGTCTCCCCTCCCCTTCACATATATCCCCTCTACTATCAAGAAAACTGAACAAGCCAAATTATTACATAATGCTACACAGAAATATCATGCTAACAGAATACTGCTGTCACACATGACAGGAATAGTGTTAGGCTTTGCAGTCCCCAGTTATGTCTCTAGCAGGATATATATTTCAAATCTGATATATTGTAATGACAAAATAGAAATAAAATGATTTTTTTCTACCTTTTGTGGTCTCTGCTTTCATCTTCTTTCCACTCTTCCTTCCAGCATCTGCCCATTCCATCCACTGTCTGGCCTCTCCCCCTTCCATATGTATCTGACTTCTTTCTATGCCCCTCTCCCCTTTCCATCCAGCCTGTGCCTCCTCTCTCCTTTTTACATCATTCATTCCAGCTTCACTGCTTTCTTCATTTTTATCTCTCCTACACCAGATCTAGCATCTTTATCCCTCTCTCATTTCTCTGCTGACCCCCTTTCCAGCATCAATCTCTCTCTACTTTCTCATTCCTGTCTCTCCCCTTTCCCTCCTCTAATCTCCCTGCCAGCTGTTTCCTTCCTTTTTACCTGCTCCCTTCCCTCCTCCCCCCTATCCAACAGTAGCTCTCTTCCCATCTCTTTCCCTCTTCCCCTCCCAGCAGCATCTCTCTTTCTACCTCTCTCCAGGTGCAGTAGCAGCTCTCCCTTTATCCATCAGCTTCCCAGCCTCCAACAGTGGCTTCCTCTCCTTCCAGCAGCTCTCAGTACTTGCCTGCAGCAGTGATTTCCTTAGGCAGCCTTGGGTCCGTTGCCGCCTCTGGGGGGAAGTTACCAAAGTGAATCACTGTCCTGGTAAGTACAGAGCTGCTAGGAGAGGAGACAGCCACTGTTAAAGGCTCCCCATGATCTTACTTCTTCTGTGCCCTGCACATTCGCGACACCCCCCCCACAGGCCGGCAAAAACAGCTTTGCACCGCAGGACCAGCCGCCCAATACGAGCCGGAGGCCCCTACCCGCCGCATCCTGCACGTAGGCAGACTCGGCACAAACGCTGCTGATGGCCCCAATCGACACGCTGACCTCCCTGCGCACGCTGACCATCTTCTCTCTGCCTGCACTTCCCCCCCCCCCGGCCCTCTTCGGCGACTCAGCAGGGGCAGCGATCAAGACAGGCTGCAAACGTCGGGACCTTCCCTCTCTGAGTCCCGCCTATTTTGTTTCAACTTCCTGTTTCCGCATAGGCGAGACTCACAGAGGGAATGGCCGACGTCGGCATTCTGTCTTGATCGCCCGAGGATGGGAGGAACAGAAGATTTCTGCAAACACCATCAGGGCAGAAAATTTAACGGGTCCATCTCGCCGGTCCTGTGCGGACCGGCAGGAATTTTCTGTGGACTGGCACCGGTCCGCGGACCGGCGGTTGAAGAACTGTGCCCTAGAGGAAAGGAGGGACAGGGGAGATATGATTCAGACGTTCAAATACTTGAAGGGTATTAACGTAGAACAAAATCTTTTCCAGGGAAAGGAAAATGGTAAAACCAGAGGACATAATTTGAGGTTGAGGGGTGGTAGATTCAAAGGCAATGTTAGGAAATTCTACTTTACGGAGAGGGTGGTGGATGCCTGGAATGCGCTCCCGAGAGAGGTGGTGGAGAGGAAAACGCTGACTGAGTTCAAAGAAGGGTGGAATGAACACAGATGATCTAGAATCAGAAAATAATATTAAATATTGAACTAAGGCCAGTACTGGGCAGACTTGCATGGTCTGTGTCTGTATATGGACGTTTGGGGGAGGATGGGCTGGATAGGGCTTCGATAGCTGGGAGGATTTAGATGGGCTGGAGTAGGTTTTAACAGAGATTTCGGCAGTTGGAACCCAAGCACAGTACCGGGTAGAGCTTTGGATCCTTGCCCAGAAATAGCTAAGAAGAAAAAAATTAAAAAATTTAAATTGAATCAGGTTGGATCATTCGGGTCTTTATCTGCCATCATCTTCTATATTACTATGATTGTAAATCTTTTGGGGTGGTATATTTGATTGAATGTCCCTGTGAACTGTTTTATATAGGTCACACAACCAGGAGCATTTGCAGAAGAATTGTGGAACATTTGAGTAAAATCCGGCAGGGAGATCCGGCAGCCCCTTTAACATCTCATTGGCAAGACAAACAGCACACATTTTCTGTTAATGCTTTCCTGTCTTGTAAATGTTTTTATGGGATTTTGTCTTTCCACAAACTACAAAACCTTCAAAAAAGAAACAAAAACTCTACTCTTCAAAAAATACATAAAACCTATTTAACACCAGTTCCTTCCAAAGCTCCACCTACCACACTGTCTACTCCTATCAAATCTAAAATGTTGCTGATATGCTTGTGCAGTGAATGTTGTTCATCGATTTACGTTGTTTTGAGTTGCCCTAAATAAAGTTTTAAAAAAATGCAACTCCCTGGATATAACGGACTCTGCATATAACGGATTGTTTTTCCAGGTCCCTTGAAATCTGTTATAACAAGATTATACCGTACACTTATTTTAAACAGCTTTTAAAAGTCCAAACTTAATAAGCTGACATTGATGTTTGATCACCATTGTTCCTGCTTCGGGGTCAGTTTTCAAAATTGTACTGTCTTTTATGCTTACAACATGAAGAGTGCAAGAAACTTTATGCCATCTTAGCAAAATCTATTAAAACAGTCCATCTCACTGATGCCATTTTTAAAGAGCAAGAAGTCGCTTCCAACTTAATCAAACCACTATTAAATCACAGAGAGAGTTTTAGAATGTCATTTTTAATAGAATGCTGTCCATTTTTTAACCAGTATTTAATCCAAAGTTGCACAGTGTTAAAAGAATCCAACCTTCTTTCTGCTCCAAACGTTTCAGATTTAAATCATATGCTCAAGGCAGTGATTGGATTCCATCTGTCACCACAAAGTGAAGATCTGTCAGCTTCTGCTGCTCAACAGAATGAACCATTATCGGCGCTTCTTTCTGTTGGTTGACAGTGCCGTTTCTATGTTCATTAGCACACAAATGAAACGTTCTCCCTTGAGAAGAGGAGACTGCGAGGGGATCTGATCGAGACTTTCAAAATACTGAAAGGATTCAACAAAATGGAGCAGGGAAAGCAGATATTTACAATGTCCAATGTGACACGGACAAGAGGACTTAGACTGAAGCTGAGGGGGGACAGGTCCAGGACAAATATCAGGAAGTTCTGTTTCACGCAACGAGTGGTGGACACTTGAAATGCTCTCCCAGAGGAAGTAATTGCAGAATCCACCGTTCTAGGATTTAAGGGTAAACTAGATGCACATCTCCTTAAGAGTAGCATAGAGTGAAATAGGGACTAAAACTAAGACAGGGTAGACCTGGCGGGGCCTCCGCGTGTGTGGATCACCGGACTTGATGGACCCAGGGTCTGATCCAGAGATGGCAATTCTTATGTTCTGCATTGGCTCCCAGTTGCTGACCGCATAACATACAAATTAAGTCTGATAACTTTCAAATCTCTTCTTTACAAAACTCCCGCCTTCATTCATAAATTATTGATTCCATACACCTCAACAAGATTACTGAGGTCAAACGACCAACATCTATTAATAGTTCCCTCACTCAAACATATTAATACACGGCGGCAATTCATCTTTTCTGTCATAGCCCCCCAAACATGGAATTCCCTACCTATTTATTTAAGAGAAGAACGCAATCTAGACAGATTTAAGAGCAAGTTAAAAAGCTTTCTTTTTAAAGATGCATTTGATAGCTAGAAAGCCTGATTAGGAGCCTCAATTAAATCCTGTTTCATAACTTTTTTGAAGCACATTGGTCTCTTCCTTCCTATTGTTTTTTTTTCCCCCCCATACGTGTCTTATTTACTATCAACAACTTGTATTTCTCTTCCCATCCTTTCCTTTTGTTTCAATATGTTTTGTTAGGTTAGTTCTAATTGTTTGTTTTGTTTCCTCCTAAAAATTTGTAATTTTATTGATTTGTACATCGCTTAGAATTTTGAATAAGCGATTAATCAAATTTAGAATAAACTTGAAATTAAGGAATGGGTTCACAGCCACAGTGGAATTTAATATGTATATCTTAAATTCATCTTGCCAGTTTCACAACATTTTGTCAGTAGCTTGGAATAGTGTACAACTGGAGCACAGTTAAAAAAACAAAACACTGTGCTGAATAGACCAATAGGCAGATTTGGGTAACTGTTGAAACTCATTATGTAAAACAAACAAAATCATCGAATGAAGTGTTTCTTAATATAAGTGAGAGGAACTTGTAGAATTGAACCCTTTGTGTGATGCCTCTAAAATGCTTTCCAATATATTTAAAATTTTATATTTACTATTTCTAGTGCAAAAGGCATATGAGTCTTGAACCGCTGGGTTATTCACCTCTACTTGTGAATTTGTGTAGCAGATGTCATCTAGATTTGTCAGCTCTGCCGTCTCTGACACTGCTCTGTGCCCCTCAGTTTCTCCTTTTACATGTGACTTAAAGGTGTATTTCTGATCTGATGTTTTTGGTTTATTATTTTCAGGTTTTTATTATCTGCTTTTGGAGGCTTTTCCATGCTATAGAGGTACCTAGGTTACCTGGGTCATTTCTGCCTCGGTGGGGTCAGAGACCCTTGGTGTCAAAGGTCTGTAGCTGGGAGGGACACCCTGTTTCAGGGAACCTACCTAGCCAGCCTGTGTCAGTCCCTTGGAGTTTATTGGGTGTGGGCTCTGTGGGGGTCTGGGTCTGAGTGGCAGCCAGAAGAAATAAGCATCTGGAGGACATTATGTATATTTGTCTGAGACAATAAGTCTCCACCATCTTCCTGCTTCTGCTTAAGCTGAAGCAAGCACAGCACCAGTAACATAGTGTAGTTTATGGGGCTCATCAGGGGGGAGGTATTTTAAATTGCTGTTTTGAGGGTTTCTGGGGCTTGTTTTCAGGTTCTCACCTCCCCCCCAAAAAAAAACAACTCTTTTCTGAATTTTTGGAACTTTTGTTGCTTCCTATCAGGGACCACCTTGGATATTCCATCCCGATTTTAAAAGCCTCTGCCTTAGAAATACTTCTATGTCTGCTCAAAATCGATAAATATGGATTCCTCAGCCTGTTTTACCCCTGATCCATGCCAGATTTGTGCCGGATGGCTGTTTGAGGAGCATCCTTGTTTCACCTGCCTCGGACAGTAATTCGGTGTTGTCTGCGAAGCACATGCATATGGAGGTTTCTGGACGCACGAGGAAACAAGGGGAGTCTCTGAAGGTTAACTCAGGTCCTCCTGTTCCGGGACTCCTGATTTTGTCAGACTTTATGTTTGAAGCCTATATAGGCTGTCAGAGCTCATCTTCCCCCCCCCTGGGGTCATGCCAGCTGGCTTGCATGAGGGTTTTCCCTCAACATGGCTATCACCCTGCCAGTTCAGCATCATAAACTAGAGGTCCTTTTGGATAGACTGGGATGACTGGGAATCTGAGTTAATCCCTTTATTCCCTCAAGAGGAATCCTTGTTTTTTGGAGGGTGCGGGTTCCAGGTCAGAAGTCCTTGATGTCTCTGGACCAGGAGGAGGACCTGATGATGTGCCATTTATTTAAGCTGGTGGCTTTACTGGAGGTCATCATCGAGTTCTTGCAGGACTTGAAGTTAGAGCCCCCTTAGACCTCCACTGCTCAGCGTTTAGTTATAAGCAGTTCCATGCCCTAGACCAGTGTTTTTCAACCTTTTTTGGGCACACTTGTTTCATGAAAAAAATCACGAGGCACACCACCATTAGAAAATGTTAAAAAATTTAACTCTGTGCCTATATTGACTATATATAAAGTAATTCTCTTGAATAGGAATCAAATAAACACAAAGAAAGTATTTTATAATTACTTTATTATGAAATATTAAGTAAACAGAATAGTGAAAAATTATAAAATACTTTATTCAGTGCGAAACCTGGGCCTGTTTGGCTGAACACAAAGCTGATATTCTGGCTGGAATCGAAGAAAGACACACACGTAGCTCTTCGTCAACAGCTCTCAGTCTCTCTCTGTATTTGGTTTTTATAGCATACAAAAATAGACAAATATACCCTCCATCCTTTTTATTAAACCACAATAGCAGTTTTTAGCGCAGGGAGGAATGCCCAGCGCTGCTCTTGACGCTCATAGACTCCCTGCGCTAAAAACCACTATTGCGGTTTAGTAAAAGGTGACCATATTGTAAAATATAGACAGCAGATATAAATTCAGAACTGTGCATAGTAAGTGAAGGGAAGTTTTCATCTCTGGGAATTTACCCAGTTAACTATTAAGTTATTTGGGCAAATTCCTTTGAAAACTGTGGTAATACTGCCTCCACTTTGCTAAATTTAAAATAAAATCATTTTTCCTACCTTGTCTGGTGATTTCTGGTTGCACTTTCTTCTTCTGACTGTGCATCCAATCTTTCTTCCCTTCTATCAGCCTGTATGCTTTCTCTCCTCCACACCTCATTCCCTCCCCCAACTTTTTCTTCCTCTCTCCCTGACCTTTCTTTCTTTTTTTCTGTTTCTCTTCTTTCCTTCTGTTTCCCTGCCTGCCCCCTATCTTTCTTTCTCCCTGCCGTTCCCCAAGCCACTGCCACTGCCGCTGCCATCGGGGAACAGGACCCACCAATGGATAACAGGCCCCAAAGCCGACGCATGCTCTCCCTGACGTCAATTCTGCAATCGGAGAGGAAGTTCCGCCCAGCCAGGCAGCGATTGGCTGGCCCGAACTTCCTCTCCGACTGCAGAATTGACGTCGGGGAGAAGAAGACTTATCGGCTCGATAGATTAGATCGCCAAGACAAAGTGAGTCCTGGTGATCGACTCACTTTGCCTTGGCGAGCTACTGGCGCCCCTGCCTCGGGCCCCCTGTCAGCTCCGGGCCCCTGAATGCAGGACTGGTAGTACTGCCCTGATGGCGGCCCTGCGGCACACCAGGCAACATCTCACGGCACACTAGTGTGCCGCGGAACAGCGGTTGAAAAACACTGCCCTAGACCACTTTCTTTTACTGTGATGCTTATGGAGCACTAGGAGTCTCCGGAAGGTCCCTTGTGGGTTGCCAGGCCTTTGGCTAAGCTGTATCCGCTGGCTCTGGATTTTCAGGAGCTGTTTGTCCTGCCTAAGATGCATTTCTTGGTTACGCAGGTTACTAAACACAAATCTCTGCCTAGTGAAGGCAGGGTGATTCAAAAAGATGCATAGGATTGCAGGGTGAATTTGGTCCTAAAATGACAATTTGATCATTTGGCACTGGGGCTGAAGGTGCTTCCTTTGTAGCATGCACCTGCCATACCATACTATCCTGCATCAGGCTTCTACCCCCAGTTGTTGAAGATTCGTATGCCTTTCTACTAGAAAGAAGTTTATCGAGGTAAGAACCTAATATTTCCATATACTAACATTAGTGGGTTTTGTGGTGCTATACTAATAAAGCAATTTTTTTTAAATTTTGGAAGTAAAAGTTCAAATCTATAATCTTTGTAACTGATTGTTACATAATCTGTGTGTGCTTTCCTAGGCCAATCTTCAGAATGGTTTAAACAACTCTGAAGTTTGTCATAGACGGGCATTTCATGGTTGGAATGAATTTGAGATTTCTGAAGATGAGCCACTCTGGAAAAAATACATTTCTCAGGTGAGAGCATTTTCTTTTTTTAAAATTCTTTATTCATTTTAAATCATACAACAAGTGCACAGAAATACATTCATTATAATTTCAATAAAACACTTGAAAATCTTTTCCATGTCATCTAGAACAAAAACATATATCCCCTCCCTCCCACCTTTCTTAAAGTAATTTAAACAAAAGCTCAACAAATAGTACACTATTAATAATTAAAAATATAATGTATATTACTAATACCACCCCCCATTGTGTAAATATAATCTCCCATAGAAAGTGATGTCTACTCATTACAAAATTTTTCCAATGGCCCCCAGATCTTCTTTTTAAAATTATTATAGGTCCCTTTCTGCGTAGCAATTGCTCTTTCCATCTTATATATATGGCATAAAGAGTTCCACCAAAATGCATAATTAAGATTAGAATAGTTTTTACAATTATTGGTAATATGTTGAATGGCGACCCCTGTCATGATTAACAAAAGTTTGTTATTATATGATGAAATTTGACTTTTTTTCCTCATAGATATACCAAACAGAACGGTGTCATAAGATAACGCAACATGGTTTTCTAGAAGACAGTTAACTTGAGTCCAAATTGAGTTCCAAAATACCATAATATAGGGACAATAAAAAATTAAATTAAATTTTCTTTTTAAAAAATCTATTTGTTCTCTATAGGTGTTTATTCTTCTTTTCAAAAGTGCAAATATTACAAGGTGTTATAAAGCTTTGTGAAACTGTAATCCCATCAAACTATTGGGCTTTTTTTCTTGTTTGCATATTACATTTTGGAAAAATTTGTGTTATTCCTCATGTATCTTAAAAATTTCAACTTAGTTGATTCTCGCTGAAGTGGGCAGATAGTCATATCAAATATATGAGGGTGGTGATTCCTTTGGATTTGTTTTGAAGCAACATTTTAGAAAAGATGTCCAAATTTATCCTGTTCTAAAATACGTGAGATGGACATCCATGTGCTGGAATGTCCAAATTATGAATGGGGTAAAACAAGGGTCATACACCTATGTGGCAGCAGAGGAAAATCCATATTACAAAATGTCTTCACAGACGTCCATGTGGAGGAATAGCTAAATGGTTAAAGAAGCTTGCCAGTTTGTCTCGCTAAAGTTTTTTTTTGTAAATTTTGTTTCTTTTTAACTGTGAGTACTCTAGGGACAGAAAAATACCTACTGTGACTTCCTTTATCTTTATTCAGTAGAGATTTACTCAGAGCACCTTTCTGTAACCTGGACAAGTACCAGGTCTAAATATGACCCTCCCAAAATATACTCAGGCCACACCCCGTTGCCACATGGATGTACTGCAGTGTTAGACGTCTATATCCTCTCTTGGTAAAATTGGAATTTGGTCCTCCGTGCAATATAGATGTCTAAATTCCAATTTTCAGATGTCCAAAACAAAAGTAGAGCTGCTAACATAACCATAACATCGGTTTCAAAAAGGTGTCGTTAGAAATAGAGAATGACACGGGGAAAAAATTTGTCCCCGTCACCAGCCGACTATCCTCTGCACCGCCCCGTCACCGCCATTCCCTTCACCGCCCCGTCACCGCCACCGCCATCCCTTTCACCGCCCCGTCACCGTCACCGCAGCATGCATAAAAGCCTCAAACAGGTATGATTTTATATACTTATCTTTATTAACGTATAAAGGAAACATTCTTTACAACTTTACAACTTAGTTAACTATACAAAAACAAAACACAACCTGTACTTTTAATTGTCCTTATTTTTTAACCCGTGGATGAACAACAAATCATCCACAATCTCTGGAAATAAAATCATTTCTCCCACAAGTGGACATGCTCTATGGCTGCTTTAACTGTAA
Source organism: Geotrypetes seraphini (assembly GCF_902459505.1). Lineage (NCBI taxonomy): Eukaryota > Metazoa > Chordata > Amphibia > Gymnophiona > Dermophiidae > Geotrypetes > Geotrypetes seraphini. The sequence goes on along the minus strand of NC_047085.1, from coordinate 313,812,798 downwards.
GACGCCTGAATCTAAGGCTATATGCTACCATTCTGTAATGGAACCTGGGAGCCCATTTACTGCTATAGAATAGGCGTTCCCTGTATAGTCTCAGGATGCCTACGAGGAAGAACCCACTTGGAAAATTGCCCCTTATTTTTTAAGGATTATAAAAACAGAAGCAATAATATGAAAAACAAAACCCAGCCTTAAAACAGGCTGAATTAATTTGTGAACCATTATTTAAAGGATACTCAGAAAAAATATTGTTTTCCCTTAACTTAAATGAAATAAACATATTCCTATCCATCATTTGACTATAGCTAAGGGCAAAAGAACCTCATAGAGCTGCAGTGAAATAGAAAAGTGATTTTGTTTTACTGTAATCTCTGCATTAAGTAGATTTGCACACCCCAAGTTCCTTAAATCCTGAAGCACTTCTAGCTTTTCCTGTATCAGACTTTGCAAGATTAATAAATGGAGCATTCTTCTGCCTGCCAGTTAAAGGATAAAAAAAAAAAAAAGCCTATAAAGTTCAAATCACAGCTTGACTAAACTCTAACTTTTTTGATTTCATTCTTCCTGGCTGACCACAATAAGCACCAAGGTTGGGGAAGGGGTAAAACACGGACCTGACGGACCTCGCGGATCTAAACCCGTACCGCCTTAAAAATCTGAGGTCCGTGTCGGTCCGTGTCCATGGCGAGAGCAAGCAGAATCAGGTCCGACGTCCGTGCGCTTTTTTTTTTTCTCAAATGGTATACCACTACACTTGCTGCTTTTACTTGCTTCGGGCCTTCCTCGTTGCCGGGACCTGCCTACTTTCTGTTTCCGCGAAGGCAGGACCCGGCAGCGAGGAAGGCCCGAAGCAAGTAAAAGCAGCAAGTTGTAAGCTTCCCTCCGGGGCTCTATTGTGTGCGTGCTGGCTTCCCTTCTCTTCCCTCCGAAACCAGAAGTAGCGTCCGGGGGGGGGGGGGGGGGGGGAGAGAAGGGAAGCTGGCACGCACACGATAGAGCCCCGGCGCGGAGGGAAGCTTACAACTTGCTGCTTTTATTTGCTTCGGGCCTTCCTCGCTCCGGGTCCTGCCTTCGCGGAAACAGAAAGTAGGCAGGATCCGGCAACGAGGAAGGCCCAAAGCAAGTAAAAGCATGCTGGCAAAAAAAGGCAGGCGTCAAACAAAATTTTCGGCGGCGAGTTAGCCCGGGAAGGAGCATCGGCGGCAGCAGCAGGATTAGCTGGGCGGTCATCTAAATCAGCCGGGGAGAACACTTACTTGTACCTGACGAAGTTTTCAGGCTTTCAGCTCCTCCCAGTGAAACGAGTGAATCCAATCGAGGCAGCGACTGCAAACAAAATTCAAATCCTGGGCTCGGCTCCGAAATCCAATCGCTACTGCTGCACTACAACCCATTAAATATCAGGTGTGGCAGTAGCGATTGGTCCTCTTCTTTGAGCAAAAAGAACTGACCAATGAAGAGCCTGTATATTAGGGGGCGGAGTCAATGCGGCAACGTGCAAGTCGGGTAGAGAGTTGAGGAGACAGACCACATGGCGGAGACAAACATGGCCGCCGGAAAAAATCTGACACCTGGTCCCAAACCAAAGACTCACGGTGAAGACAAGGTAAATAGCGGTACATAGAAGGGGGTACATTTGCCTGTGGGGACAAATCTTTTCACCGTTTTTGCGGGCGGTGAAAACTTTTGTCCCCGTGTCTGCGGCGATTTGGCTATGGAGTCTCTATAGCCCGCAGCCAAACCGCAGCCACACCGCGGCTTCCTGCGGGGATCGCTCCCCGTGTCATTCTCTAGTTAGAAATTTTGAGATTCTTCCTTGCAAATGGAGTTAATAATTTTACAATCTGTTTACAGTTGCTATGTGTAAGATCACTGTAACTGAGAAACTGGTTTACTGTGTATCACAGCAATTGAAAAATGGCCTTGGTAAAGGCCCTTCTTTTGTACGTTAAGAGATGCTACCAGAAGTGTCCGCAGAAAACATTGAATCCCCTTGTTCTAGATGCTGAGAGTGGTTGGTTGGATTCTGAGTTCATGGAAGGTGGAGAATTGTTCTCTTTGGAGGGCTCATATTCCCATGATGAAACTTAGAGACAGTATTATTCTGTAGGATTTCTGGGCCTCCAGTTGTTGATGGCATCTTTTCAGTGATATGTAAACAAACTGCTGCAGGAGAAGTAAGTTGACTGAATTTTAAAAATTCTAAAGATAAAGAGGGGTATAAAGGTAGGAATAGTTTTGGTACCTTGCATTTTTTTTTACTGTTACTTCTGAGGGAATTTTGCACAAATTCTGTAATATGCAGTTGTACAGAACGCTCCTTTCTCATAGAAATGATCTTTTGTTGTGTACTATAAATTGTGGAGTTGGTGGGAGGTGAATTATTTGGTGCTGTGGCCCTTCTACTCTGCACGGCTCTTGCAGATTCTGTCAGCATGGTATTGAAGTCCTGTGCCATTCTTACAAGACAGGATATCCAGTGCTACAAGAGCTGTGCTGTGTATCAGTGGAATTTAATTAATGACTGCACACTTGTGTCCATACAGCAAAGACTAGTCTAGAGCAGGGGGTCTCCAAACTTTTTGCCAAGAGGGCCACATTGGGTACTTCAGCACTTTTCAGTGGGCCGTAGAAAAAAAAAAGAAAAGATAAATAACTGTATGAGTTTAATTGAAAGCAACAACATCATAATCAAATGGATTTTGAAACAATCTAATTTCCCTAGAATTGGCATCCGAATCAGCAAATCGCTTCTGAAATTGTTTAAGATCTAAAATAACTAAATTTGGGAATGAGAGGAAATTCTGCTTTACCCTTTTTATGCAATTCTGCATGGCATATGAGCTACCTACAATGCTGAGAATTGACACTGTTGATCAAGGCCGAACAAGTGCGAAGAAATACCATGAAGTATACAATTACGATTCAGTATTAAATAAGGATGTGAATAATATTAATATTAACATAATATGGAATATCAATATATTTTGAACACAATTTTAATGACTATATTTGAAATCTATCAACACCCCATGCTTGGTTTTTTTTTTGTGGATTTTCATTGGAGAATTACCATATATACTTGAATATAAGTTGAGACCCCCATTTTTCTCCCAAAAAGGAGGAAAAATGGTTGAATTGTATATAAGTCAGGTGACTTAATATTCAAGTGCCCTCCCCTGTCAGGCTCTGCACCCATCCCCCTTCAACTCCATCCCCTGCCAAGCACTTCATCTAGCCCCCTTCCCTCCCTCCTCTGTGAGGCTCTGCCCCAGCCTCCTCCCTGCCAGGCACTGCACACAGCCCCATCCCCTCCCTCCCTCCCAGGCTCTCTACTCTTTCCCCCCCCTTCCTGCCCTGTCCATCATACCTCCTTTGCCGCTGGAATCCCTGGTGGTGTAGAGGTGTAGCGAGCAGGAGCAAGCTTTCCTCGCTCCTGCCCCGCTGCTAACCTAGTCGGTCGCTACCATGAGTTCCGGCTTCAGCCGCTGAGCAGTACTGAGCAGGAGCGTGCTTTGGCGCTGCTGCTCGGTGCTGAGCGGCTTCCTGAATAGTACCCGTGGCAGAGGAGGTACAATGGACAGGGTGCAGAGCCTGGTGGCCTGGCGGAGGTCTGAAATAAGTCTGGGAGAGGGCAGGTGGGTGCTGGGCACTGACATTTCTGCACAATCCTTCCATGGGCTGGTTAAATCATATCGCGTGCCGGATGTGGCCCGCGGGCAGTACTTTGGAGACCCCTAGAGAGATGATCTCCCATTTGTTAACAAAGTTCACTATGTATTACTGGCATCAAGAAACCTATAGCCAAAATGGTGGCTAAATAGGAGAAAAACTTACTCCTCATTACTGCTGAGAACAATAAACTTGTTATAGCTGGGGCTGGATTTACTTGGCAAGGAAAAAAAAAGGCTAAAGGAACATGCAGGAGGAAGGAGTGTATAATGGAATATGTGCTGGAAGACATGGGAGTAGGAAGTGGGGGTGGGAATGAAATGCTGAGGGCATATGCAGGAGGGAAGATAAGCTGGACGAGATATGATAGGGAATGGGGGGCTGGGGACAATGGAGTAAAGGGACATTTGTGGTAAGAAAGAAGACTTGGAAGAGACCGGGGGCATATGATAGGGAGACATATGAAATGGAAAAGGCAAGATGTAAGGGAATGTGTTTTAATGGCAAGATAGAACTGACAATGAATGCTGAAGAAGGATGAGTGGGGAAGGAGAGCATGTTGATGAGGACGAGCTAAGGGAGGAGAACAATATGTGTGTTTAAGGGGGAGAGTGTGATCTACTTACCTTATGGTTAGTGCTTTTGAATTTCATGTATTTTCATTTAGTAATGTGCAGAGACCAAGAGGAATTGCAGTAGGACCAATTTTCTCTCCCCCCCCCTCCATCAAGTGCTGTCATTTCTAGCAAAAGCTATTAACACCACTGTGGCATTGGCGATTTTGGCAGCTGCAAGAAGTTGACTATGCCTGCAGCTGAAAGCTCCTACTGCACTTTTTGAAATAAAAGTGGTTGCAAGCCAGAAGCCCTAACTGTGGTGCACTATTAATGTATTCTTGGGGAATATCTGCACAAAAAAACTCTAAAATCATGTCTAAGAATGTTTTCTGTCTAAATTAAAGTAATTACTGGGTCTTCCTTGCCATAGCAAATTGCACCCAGCTCTTTGAAGCGGGCTTTTATAAAGTTGTTCTACCATGTAGCACACCTTTGTAAAAGGACCTGTTGGCTCTGAATACTAGGTTGGGAGAAGATTTCACCATTGCTTAACAGTTTTGCAGTTGGATTATACAGAGCATTAGTGCTGCGAGAGAGAGAGAGCACATGAGCTGGAAGAGCTTTTATTTCAAATATTACAACTGACTATTTTATCTTTTTTTCCCCTCAGTTTAAAAATCCACTCCTTATGCTGCTTCTGGCTTCTGCAGTCATCAGTGTTTTAATGCATCAGTTTGATGATGCAGTCAGTATCACCGTGGTAAGAAATCAGAATTTGGTTACTTTTTGTTTCTTTGTAATATTAGTATTTTCAAAAAAAAAAAAAATGCAGAATTGACTATTTCTGTTTCTCATTTTGTTTTGTTTTTGTATTTGTGTGTGTGTGTGTGTGTGTGTGTGTGTAAAAAAAAATCTTGGTCCAGCTTTGTTTTTAAAGGCAATACACTTCCCCCTCCGTATTCGTGAATTCCGTATCTAAGGATTCGCTTATTTGCGGTTTTGAACAAAAAAATTTCACTTTCATTTTTCGGGCTATTTTAAGCCCTGTAAGCCCCCCCCCTTAAGCCTTACCTGGTGACCTAGCGGGTTTTCAGGCAGGAGCAATCTTCCCACGCTCCTGCCCCGTGCAGATCGCTCACAGGAAATGGCTCGAGAGACCGCAGGAGATCATTTCCTGTGAGCGATCTGCACGGGGCAGGAGCATGGGAACATTGCTCCTGCCTGAAAACCCGCTAGACCACCGGGTAAGGCTTAAGGGGGGCTTTCAGGGCTTAAAATAACTGGGGGAAGTGGGGGTTGGGGGCAGAACCGGCCCAAATATTATTCACTGTTTTTTAATATTCGCAGGCTGGTTCTGCCCCTAACCCCCGCGAATACGGAGGGGGAAGTATATGTACTAAATAAAATGCCTTGCACTTTAAGCCTCCTTCAATTTTTTTGGTTATTTCGTGATGCCTTTATCAACAAACACCATAATAAAACATATAAAACAGTGAAAAGTGGTGATGGCAAAGTTGTCATCTTCACTTCTCAAAGATCCTCTGGATGCATTGGCTGCAGGCAGGCATATGCACGTTAGATGATGTGTTATCAAATGGGAAGTTAATTGATTTTTCACAACTGCAACAATCATTCGGCATTGCAGAGTCTCAAGCATATAAGTGGTTGCAGATGAAGCAGGACATTCAGAAGGGGTTCCCTGAGTGGCGTAATTTAAATAATCAGTATAGCTTGCCGGGCCTATGCTTCCACACAGATTTGCTAGGGCATCAAGCAGCCAAGTGGTATAAATTAATATCTGACTATTTGAATAAAAAAACAAAAACAAGCTTGAGAGACATTTGGAGCATTGAGATTAAGCAGCAGATTTCTGCTACTCAATGGATACGGATTTGGACTTGGAGGATGAGGTGTACAGCGTCAGCATCTATGAGACAGGTATGGTTTTATTTGTTACATAGAAGTTTTTGGACCCCTGTTCGTTTACAAAAAGTTGGACTGTTCCAAGTCTAATAGATGCTGGCACTGTCATCTTGATGTAGGGACACTGGATCATTTATTAGTCTATTGTCCTTTGATACTTATATGGGGGCAAATCAACTTGATACTGGAATCCTTAATTTCATTGACCTATGAGATGGTAATATGTGGGACAGCATTACAGACTAAACCTTTTTTAGATAGGCTCTTTATGATTATGACTGGGATAGCCATGCAGGTGATCACTAAAAACTGGAAAAATTGGGACAGACTCCATTTTACCTTTTGGTAGGAGTTTTTATGTTTGTATTATAAATATGAGAAAATTAATTCGGAAACATCGGGCCATAATAAGCAGTTTAAATTAATGTGGGGTCCATTGACAAAATTTGTTCATATCTTCCCTTTGAGATTGCATATCCAGGGTGGGTGGGAGGGAGGTGGGAGTTATATACTTAAGTGTTGTCTGGGATTTTAATTTCATGTATAATTTAAAACATTTCTTTTTGTTCTCAAGCAAGGGTGGGAGGGAATAATTATTTTGTATTAATTTCTGATGATAATTTCTGATGATAATTGTATGTATAATTTGAAAGCACTGTTGTAGATTTTTAAAAAAAGAGGCTTCTAAAAGCACATTTTTTTCAAATGGTTTTCTCAAATTGAATAATAGAATTTGGGACTGCAACGTGCATTAATTTGATTAATTTGTATTTACATATTTTTATATTTTATATAATAGTTATGACGGATATGTTATACAGATGTTAATTTCTTTTCCTTTTTTCTTCTTCTTTCCTATCCTATTTTTAATGAAGTTCTTTTCTTAAATATGATTGTTCTGATGTAAACTGTTTTGATCCTTTTTGGCTGTATAGGCGGTATAGAAAGATTTTAATAAACATAAATAAAACCATAAATAAACATAACCATAAATAAAACTGGCTGTTTGGCCAGTCTGAGTGTTTTTCCAAGGGGTGGGCCAATGGGACAAAGAAAACGGCCAGCATAAGTGTTGCTTCTGATAGCCACAGATCACTCCCAAGTCCCACTGCCATTGCTGCTGCAGATGACAAGCCCATGAAACAAAGAAACAATGGACGCTGCCTTCCGCCCATGTCTGTTCGAGGTGACTTTGCCTCATCACACCACTCTTGCAACCTGATATTGGAAGGGGCAGGATGCATCAAAGCTGCCTTAGTGTGTATGAGAAGTAAGGCAGACCCCATGCTTTCCTTCAGTTTCAAGTGCAGGCACCAATGGGGTAAAAAAAAAATAAATTGCTGCTTGAGGCTTTGTTTTGAACCCCAGTGACTGTCATTTTGTTGTGGCAATCACTCCAGTTGGGTGCATGGAGAGTCACTTCATTGCTATTTTTTTTTTTTTTTAACTTTGTGTGAAACATTCATGTTCTGTATATTACAGAAGTATGGTTCATAGACAGTAACGCGGAAGACAAAGGCGCGTGCCGACAACTGAGCGCAAGACGGAGGTGCGCGCCGAAGAAAAAGACTGTTTTTAGGGGCTGCGACGGGGGTTTTTGTTGGGGAGCCCCCCCTTTACTTAATTCAGATCGCGGCGGCGTTGTGGGGGGTTTGGGGAGTTGTAACCCCCCACATTTTAGTGAAAACGTAACTTTTTCCCTAAAAACAGGGAAAAAGTTAAGTTTTCAGTAAAATGTGGGGGGTTACAACCCCCCAAACCCCCCACAACGCCCCCACAACGCAGCGCGATCTGTATAAAGTAAAGTGGGGGTTCCCCCCCACACCCCCTCTCGTAGCCCCTAAAAACAGTCTTTTTCTTCGGCGAGCGCCTCCGCGCTGCGCTCAGTTGTCTGCTCGCGCCTTTGTCCCGGCGCGCTTTTGACCTGACACCCAGAAGTAATGATGTATTAACAAGGCTTGCACAACCCACTGTGTGAACCAAGCAGTTGCACAGGATGGTATCTCCAGGTGTGGCAGTGCTCAACTGACTCGACTGAAAGAGTGAGGCATAGAGTAAGTCTTAACAGGAGCAATGCAGGCCCACTCCACCCCCAGCTCTGTTGCAGCTGTAGGCAGTTTTGTGGACTGTCCCTTTCCCCAGTATCTTGTTCTGAAGCAGCAGAAGTGGCCAGAGCTTGTTGCATCACTGAATAATTCTATCCGTCTTCAGCTCTGTGGCATAATTAAAACTCATAACCTGATGAGCTGCTTCTCCTTGCAATTAATCATTTGCACAGGACAGTAGTACAGTAGGCCTGCAAATTAATCACAGTTAATCTATAATTAATGCATCATTAATTGATAATCACATCTCAACTTCTCCTGTCTCCTCCAATCCCTCTTCTGATCTTTCACTCCAGTCCCCTGTTCTCAGCGCGATCTGACTTCTTTCCCCCACCTGATATTCCACATTCCCTCTCCCCCTTGCAAATCTACCTTGTAGTGCAAAGGATTCTAGATGATAGGTTTTATACCCCTGGTTGTGAATTGTTTGCAGATGGATATTATTTACATCTTTCAGCTCTTCCTCCTTTCTCCAGTAGACTGTATTGCCACCTCCAGTTTTCCTTCTACAAGCAAATTGAGAAGGTGTCTTTTCTGCTCTGCTTAAGTTTAGTATTTTCATTTTTTTCCATCCTTTTTTTTGGGGCAGCTCAGAGCAATCTACTGCTAGCAGGGCAACCCTTAGGGTGTGCCTGTGTAGCCAGCCTGCACTAACAGTTTTTAGAGTTTGGGGGTCCATGCCCCTTGGAGCTAACTAACACCCTGATTTATTTAGAGCTTGGGGTCCATGCCCCTTGGAGCTAACTAACACCCTGATTTATTAAGGGCTTGAGTACAGGCTGTTTGGCTCCAGGAAAAATCCTTTGGGCTTAAGGGGATAGCTGTGATTTTTTTTTTCTCCCCCATCACAGCACACAGTGTAGTTGGGGGTCTGAGGTCTCACTCAGGGCTTGGACTGACTAGTAGCCTGAAGGTCTGTCCAGGGGCAGAAAGTGGTTTTCTGTTTATCCCCAGCATCGTTTCATATATGCTACCTGCGGCCTTCTCTGCAGCTTTCCCTCTGACCTGTCCTACCCATGCAGAAACAGGAAGTGTTGACGGAGAAAGCAGGATGGGCCAGAGGGAAAGCTTCAGAGCAAGCCACGGGCAGTATATGTGCAATGCTGTCGCTGCCATAGACCAACAAAAGACCACCTTTAAGTTAGTCTGGAGGAGGTTATATTGATGTCAGATTGTGTTAAGGACAGGGATTGGGAGTGGAAGTGTGCAGCAGAGAGGCTTGGAGGTGACAGACCACCTTTAAGGTAAACAGATGGGGGAGAGAGGGAGGGAAGGGAGTCAGCTACAGACCAACAAGCAGAATTGGCTACCACTGGAAACTATGGTCAAGGTGGTGAACTCAACAGTCACAAGAAGAGCTTAGTGCCGCTCACCACTAAGCTTGTGTCCCTGCTTGTGGAGGGGGAGGGAAGAGAAAGAGATAATGGAGGAGAAGAAAGGGAAAGTGAATAGGACTTGATATACTGCCTTTCTGTGGTTATAATCAAAGCAGTTTACATATTACAATATATAGAGTTTACATATTACAGTATATACAGCAATGAAAGGTTAAATGACTTGCTTAGAGTCACAGGGAAGGAAGATAAATTGAGAGAGATTGGGCCCGAGGATGGGAGGAATGGAAAATATCAGCCTAGAGAATGGGATGGGATTTGATAATACAGCTTACTGTGGTTATAATCAAAGTAGTTTACATATTATGTACAGGTACCTATTTTGTACCTGTATCAGGAGAGGGTTAAGTGACTTGCGCAGAGTCACAAGGAACTGCAGTGGGAAATAAAAATACAATCGTAATTAAAAATTTTAAGTGAAGTACAGCCCTCCCAAACAGCACCGGCCCTGTGTATTAAATTTAATTTGAAACACACACTGCCTACCACTTGAACTTAAGGTGCCTTCATTTTGTGATAAATTTGGAGGGAGTCTATGTCCAATTTCTTTTTATGCCTAGGCCATTGTTTGCTGGGTTTATTTCAATGAGCAGTAACGAGCAGCAGATCAAAATGAGACATCTGTGTAAATGCAAGCCAGTGCCACAAAAATCTCATTTGAACTAATTAAGTGATACCTCAGACTGCCAGATTTGATTAGAATTTCTTTGCTAGAATTTATACTTGAGCAATTTAAAAGAAAAGCAGTAATTGAGATTTTTTTATTTATTTTCCTGTTCACTCTGATAATGGCAGGAGTGGGAGTCCTTTTTTATATTTTTGTAACTTAGTGAGACTAACCCCCCCCCCCCCAACAGTCAACACGATTAGTACTACTAATTATTGTCATTTACTGGTTAACATTTGTGGGTAGATTCTCTCTTTGAGCCATGACTACTGGAGGATATTGAACCTGCTATTCTATTTTTTTATGCTTATCACCCAGTCCTGAAATAAAAGTAAAAAAAGCAGAAAGCTCCTTTTGAACTCCATGATGATTAGCTTGTATCTTTGTTCTTTCTAGCAGAGTGGTTTTCTGAAATACAGCAGAAAAGCCACAAGAGTTAAGATCTAGTACAACAGACGCTCTATTCCTGAACCTTTGGGCAGTCAATCCCTTCTTGCAAAAATTATTTTAGGGAGCTTCATTAGCATTCTCTCTGGACTATCCTCCAATTCCTCATTTGTCTCTCTACAAGTGAGCTGGTAGGAGCCTCACTTTTCTGCTCGTGTTTATTTTAAATTAAATTTGGTCTTTTTTGTTAACTGTTTGCGAGGCTTTTCGGTGCTGCAGAGGATCCCACTCTTGGGACGCTTGGTATGCTTGGATGTGGGAGGACCTGAACTTTGCAACAATATTTGTGGTACTTGCTTTTCTGCAGGAAGGTCTGGAAAAAGGCCTAGCGATTTACTTTATGAAATTCAAATTGCGGAACTCTCCTGTTTTGGGCCCAGAATTAATAAGAGCACTGTAGCCGCACATTCAGATGTGGCCAGATTTTTGAAGGGTGTGTTGCAGCTCCATCCTCCCGGTGTGACACCCTTTTCCAGTATGGAACCCTAATCTGGTCCTCCTGGCACTGGCTAGATTGTCCTACAAATTTCTGGATCAAGCTTCTCTGATGGACTTCACTATCAAGACTGTGTTTTTGGTGGCAATTACCTCAGCCTGTTGAGTGTTGGAACTACAGGCTTTGTCATGCAGAGATCCTTTCCTCAGAATTTCCGATTCTTGTGTGGTCTTAAGAACAGTCCCATCTTTCTTACCAAAAGTGGTTTCCAGCTTCTACATCAACCAAGAAGTACTCTTGTCTGCCTTCCCTTGGGATTGAGAAAGAGTGACCGGGTGTTAAAATTGTTGGATATATGCGGACTTTTACTGTGGTACCTAGAGGTTATGAATGAATTTTGAATGTTTGGACCATCTGTTCTTATTGGCGGGGGCTGCCCGCAAAGGCCAATCAGCCTCAAAAGCAACCATTTCCAGATGAATTTGTATGGCCATTTCTTCAGCTTATATCAGAAGTGGAAAACATAGTAACATAGTTTTTTTAATTTTTTTTCTTCTTAGCTATTTCTAGGCAAGAATCCAAAGCTTTACCCGGTACTGTGCTTGGGTTCCAACTGCCGAAATCTCTGTTAAGACTTACTCCAGCCCATCTACAACCTCCCAGCCATTGAAGCCCTCCCCAGCCCATCCTCCACCAAACGGCCATACACAGACACAGACCGTGCAAGTCTGCCCAGTACTGGCCTAGTTCAATATTTAATATTATTTTCTGATTCTAAATCTTCTGTGTTCATCCCACGCTTCTTTGAACTCAGTCACAGTTTTACTCTCCACCACCTCTCTCGGGAGCGCATTCCAGGCATCCACCACCCTCTCCGTAAAGTAGAATTTCCTAACATTGCCCCTGAATCTACCACCCCTCAACCTCAAATTATGTCCTCTGGTTTTACCATTTTCCTTTCTCTGGAAAAGATTTTGTTCTACGTTAATACCCTTCAAGTATTTGAACGTTTGAATCATATCTCCCCTGTCTCTCCTTTCCTCTAGGGTATACATATTCAGGGCTTCCAGTCTCTCCTCATACGTCTTCTGGCGCAAGCCTCCTATCATTTTCGCCGCCCTCCTCTGGACCGCCTCAAGTCTTCTTGCGTCCTTCGCCAGATACGGTCTCCAAAACGGAACACAATACTCCAAGTGGGGCCTTACCAATGACCTGTACAGGGGCATCAACACCTTCTTCCTTCTACTGACTACGCCTCTCTTTATACAGCCCAGCATCCTTCTGGCAGCAGCCACTGCCTTGTCACACTGTTTTTTCGCCTTTAGATCTTCGGACACTATAACCCCAAGGTCCCTCTCCCCGTCCGTGCATATCAGCTTCTCTCCTCCCAGCATATACGGTTCCTTCCCATTATTAATCTCCAGATGCATTACTCTGCATTTCTTTGCATTGAATTTTAGTTGCCAGGCATTAGACCATTACTCTAACTTTTGCAGATCCTTTTTCATATTTTCCACTCCCTCTTCGGTGTCTACTCTGTTACAAATCTTGGTATCATCTGCAAAAAGGCACACTTTTCCCTCTAACCCTTCAGCAATGTCACTCACAAACATTGAACAGGATTGGCCCCAGCACCGAACCCTGAGGGACTCCACTAGTCACCTTTCCTTCCTTCGAGCGACTTCCATTAACCACCACCCTCTGGCGTCTGTCCGACAGCCAGTTTCTGTCCCTGTTCACCACTTTGGGTCCTAACTTCAGCCCTTCAAGTTTGTTCAACAGCCACCTATGAGGAACTGTATCAAAGGCTTTGCTGAAATCCAAGTAAATTACATCTAGCATATGTCCTCGATCCAGCTCTCTGGTCACCCAATCAAAAAATTCAATCAAGTTCGTTTGGCACGATTTACCTTTTGTAAAGCCATGTTGCCTCAGATCCTGTAACCCATTAGATTTAAGGAAGTACACTATCCTTTCTTTCAGCAACACTTCCATTATTTTTCCAACAACTGAAGTGAGGCTCGCCTGCTTCATCCCTGTGACCACTTTTATGAATAGGGTTATGAATAGGGACCACATCCGCTCTCCTCCAATCCCCAGGAATCACTCCCATCTCCAGAGATTTGTTGAACAAGTCTTTAATAGGACTCGCCAGAACCTCTCTGAGCTCCCTTAGTATCCTGGGATGGATCCCGTCTGATCCCATCGCTTTGTCCACCTTCAGTTTTTCAAGTTGCTCATAAACACCCTCTTCCGTGAACGGCGCAGAATCTACTCCATTTTCTCATGTAACTTTGCCAGACAATCTCGGTCCTTCTCCAGGATTTTCTTCTGTGAACACAGAACAGAAATATTTGTTTAGCACATCTGCCTATATCCAGGAAGGTGCACTGCACTAGAAGCATAGCTTCCTCATGGGTGAAATATTTGGTGGGGTCCCTGGAAGAAATCTATAGAGTGGCCACTTGGTCTTCTCTTCATACATTCACAAAGTTTTAAAGAGTGAATGTGGCGATCTAACAGGACTCCTCATTCAGATCTTCAGTTCTGACAGCAGGCTCATTTGTCTGACCCTAAACTCAGGGGACTGATTTGATATATTCCACAGGTTCAGGGATAGTGTGTTTGTCTACTAGAAGGAAAGATTAGGTTCTTAACATTGGTAATCTTTCTAGTATACAGACACTCTACAAACTGAGAGATGGGAGATGTAGGACAAGAATGCTAATGAAGCTCCCTACAAGAATTCTTGTGAGAAGGGATTTGACTACGCACAAGTTTAGGAATAGAGTGTCTTATCTACTTGAAAGAAAATTACTGAGGTAAGAACCTAATCTTTCCATACAGACCTCCTTTTCCCAAAGTCCCTAGAAACTATTTGTCAGTAAGGTGTGTATAAGAAATAAAATTACATTACATTGTTAGGCTTGAAAGGCTTTTACAACTTTGACAGGATCTATGCTCCTAAGGAGTGAGAATCTTGCATGAAAATATTTGGTCTCACCACCATCATAACAATTGATTTAATGCAGTGTTTCTTAACCTTTTCAAACCAAATACACCCCAAGCCTAACAAATACCAACCAAGTACCCCTGCCCAAGCTCCGCTCCAGACCCACCCAAACTCTGCCCCTGACTCCACCCCCCATAATAATAGTACTAATTGTAATGCAATTTCTTCTATCCATTTTTCATATACACACAATATAATCTAATTAATACATAATGTTAAACATAAAATTTAAAAAATACAAAGCCTACCCAGAGAAAATGTTAATTATTTATATTCAGGTTTTTTTCAAAGAGGTCAAGGCAGATGACTTTAAAATATGCAATCAGTAACAACTAATAGAAAAAATAGACAAATATAAAGCAAAATATATACAAAATATATAAACTGACATATTTTGATCACTAAATTGGAAATAAAATAATTTTTCCTACCTTTGTTGACTGGTGATTTCATGAGTCTCTGGTTGTACTTCCTTCCCCATCCCATTCCCCAGCCAACATTTCTCTCTGTTCCTCCATGAATCTAACTTTTTCTTCCTCTCCCCCTACCTGCCCCCCACTGAAGCCACCGCTGCTACAAATTCCTTCCTGCCCCACCCCCAAAGCCGACCCTGCCACCCGACATACTCCATTCCCACCCCTGCCGCCACTGCCGTGGCAGCAGCAACAGGGACGTGCCAGGTGCGTGCAGCAACTGCATGTGGCCAGCCCACAAGCCTCCCCCCCCCCCCCCGATATCAATTCTGACGTCGGAGAGAAAATTCCGGGCCAGCCAGGCAGTGATTGACTGACCCAAAACTTTCTTGCTGACATCAGAATTGACACTGGGGAAAGGCTTGTGGGCTGGCCATGTGCAGTAGCTGCACGTGACTGGTCTGTCCCATCCCTGTTGTTGCTGCTGTGGGGGTGGGTGGGAATGGAGTGTGTTCTGTGGCAGGGTCGTCTTCAGGGGTGGTGCAAGGAGGAATTGGTGGCGGTGGCTTCAGTGAAGGGGGGAGAGCAGGCAGGGAGAGATCCCAGGTGGTGGCTAGTCCACGAACCCCCAACAGGCAGCTTTCGTACCCCCTGGGGTACACGTACCGCAGGTTGAGAAACACTGATTTAATGTATCTTAGCTACTGCAGTGCCTATTTAGGCTTGAACAACTGAAGGCTATCTTGACAGCTTCATGCTTTTCTTGGATACTCACAAACGTTTTTTTGGATTTTATTTATTTATTCAATTTTCTATACCAGCGATGGCGAACCTATGGCACGCGAAGGCCTTGCAGCTGGCACGCGGGAAGGTCCGCAATTAAGTTATGCGGCGCGGCGGGAGGCGAGTGTGCCGGTGTCTGCTTTGCAGCTCACTGGCAACAGGGCCGGACTGGCCATTGGGAGGACCGGGCATTGTCCCGGTGGGCCGCGGCCATCCTCCTGTGCTGGCTGCAGTCCTGTGAGTGGATGTTTAGCCTGCCTGTCTTCCCCTTAGTATCCTATGAGCCAGGCAGTGTGTGAGGGGGAAGTGGGGGGAGGAAGAGAAGCTTCACACTGAGTCTGTCACAGGAACTCAGTGAGGCTGTAGTGTGACTCCACATGTGACATCTGTAATTAGGAACAGTTCCTAGTGCTCCCATGCTAGAGAGGTGAGGATATGGGGGGATGTTAATGTGTCTAATAATGTGCTCCTCTGTAAAAACCTCTGTATCTTCCATGGGGGACATGCTAAATTCGAGGAAATAAAAAAGCTGCTTATGATGATTGCATAGAGAAGTTCAGTAAGCTGAGAGGAGGGCTGGGCTCTCTGTGAACAACCAACACACTAATCCTCTGCGCTGTACCTTATGGAAAACTCAATATAGCAAAAAACAGTAAAGTGTATATGTGGCCCTTCACAGTGCTTTTGTAAACATCATAATAAAATAACAAAGGCTCCAATAATGAAAAATAAAAGTCCTTTTCCCATACACTCAGGTCACCTCTTAATTAGTTGTTATTGTGATGAATCCATTGTTTTCTGGAGGATCTTTGGGTGTTCAGCATTCCTTTGGGAGTTTTGTGTGACAGCAGAGGATTAAGAAGAGATGTTTTAGTCGTAGTCTTTATGGATCTTCTCTCCCCCCCCTCCATGTCCCATCTTCTCTCTCTCCCCTCCCCCATGTCACATCTTCTTGTGTGTTGGCTGTTGCACTCCTTACTTATTAGTGGCTGGCCGTGCCTCTCAAGTGTGCTTCTGCATTTTAGCCCTGCCCCTGGACTTCAATGGGCGGGGCCTGCGTGAGGTCATGTGATTGGGCTGCTCAACCTAAAATGCCCGGGCCTATTTTTTGTCCCAGTCCGGCCCTGCCTGGCAATGTGTTCCTCGCGGCTGCCTGAACCGCCGCGGGGCTGTGAGAAGCAAAGTCTCACTCCCCGCCTCCGCCTCTGAACCCGCCCAGGTACTCGCCTACAGCACCGAACGTACTTCTGTCACGCCCTCCCACCCTGGCGGGAGACTTCAGGAGAACAGGAGACGGAATCTGCATTCTACATCATTTATTATTAGGTAAACTTCTACTTTGCCCTACCTGTGCTGCCTAAGTTTAATTGGACCAATAATACTAATGTTAATTATAAACTTACCTGGGCTCATTTTTAAAAACCTATTAAATTATCTGGCTATTTGTCTAGGTGTCCAGGTTAGGGTTGCACAAGTCCAGTTTTCACCCGGACAGTATATTTTTTGACCAAAACGGATGTCTACAATTAGTAAAATTCCCCAATCACATATTTTTTTATGGGGACGGATTTGTATACAGCACTTCATTAGATTTTTTTTATTATACAAATTTTATCTTTTTGTAGACTTGAAGTCTTGAACAAAGAAAATGAGTACAGCAAAAAAAGCAAAAACAGATAGTGGAAGACCATTCCAAGAGGCCTAGACAGAGACATATGGAGTGATTGAACGCAATGGGAAAGCATTGTGTATTATGTGTAATGAAAGTGTTGTGTCTCACACATCAAGTGTCAAACGTCACTTTGAGACCAACCATAACAGTGTTGCTGAATTTGGTTTAGCTCAAAGAAAAGAGTTTCTTGTAGGAAAATTAAAGAAATATCACTCCCAGTCTCTTAGTTTTAGCAACTATCTTTCAAAAACTAATCATCTTACAGTGCCAGCTTTCAAATTTCACTGTGCATGGCAAAACATGGTAAGCCCCTCTCTGATGGAGATTTTATCAAAAAGGCAATTTTGGCTGGGAGTAATTCACTCTTCCATGATTTCCAAAACAAGGATAAAATTGTGCAGCGCATCTCTGAGATGCCGCTAAGCAGAAATACTGCAAAAGATAGGGTTCTGCGAATGGCTGCTGATGTTAGTCAACAGCTTACTTGCGACTTACAAAAAGCACCCTTCTACTCCATGTGCTTGGATGAAAGTACAGATATTACTAACCATGCAAGACTAGCGCTCATTTTGCGTTATGCTACTGGTGACATCATGAGAGAAGAGCTGGTAAAACTGCTGTCTTTGCCTGGAAGAACACAAGGGATAGATATCCACAATGCTATGATGGAGGCTTTTTCATCACTAGACATAAGTCCAGAAAAAGTGGTTTCAGTTACTAGCGATGGAGCACCTAGCATGGTGGGGACAACATCAGGATTCATTCATTTCTTTGCTAAGGAAGCAAAACATCCACTGATTCAATTTCACTGCATAATCAAGAGGCTCTCTGCGCCAAAGAAAGCAGCAAAAAACTTGACGATGTCCTCAAAGATGTAACAAAAATGGTGAACTTCATCATGGCGCGTGCTCTTAATTTTCGACAATTTCAAGCCCTTCTTGATGAGGTTCAGGCACAATATAACACTTTACTGATGTACAATAATGTCCGGTGGCTGAGCAGAGGACGAGTGTTAGAGAGATTTGTGGCCTGCTTGGAAGAAGTTAGGCTATTTATGAACGAAAAGGGGGAAGACTATCCTCAACTCACCAACATGGCCTGGCTTATCAACCTCATGTTCTTTACAGATTTTACTAACCACTTTAATGTACTAAACAAAAAATTACAAGGCATGGGAAAAACAGCAGAAAGCATGTTTAATGACATCAAAGCTTTTGAGAGAAAATTGCATGTTTTTGAAAAAGACCTTGAGAGTAGACAGCTAAAATATTTTCCCAACCTAAAAATACATTTGGATAATTCTACAACATTTGTGGACAGTCATAAAAAACACCAGGAAATCCACAAAGCATATTCCACCATTGTAGCCGAAGCAAAGGAGAATTTTAGTAAAAGATTTTCTCAGTTCCGTAAGATGGAGACAACCCTTTCATTTATAACTTCCCCAGAAAAGTCCACATTTGAAGATTTTGATCTTTCCTGCTTACAGTGGTTGGATATTCAAAATTTGGAAATGGAGCTACTGGAATTTCAAGAAAGCTCTATCTGGAAAAGTAAATTCAATGACCTGCGTGCGGCTCTTGAACGTATTGAGTGTGAAAGGGTGACAAATGAAATCACTGCTAGCAGTTCTGAAAATGAAATCCTAAAAGCGTGGAATTCTCTTCCAGACAATTTTAAGTCCATGAAAGCACTTGGGATTGCTCTTCTTACCTTGTTTGGGTCATCCTATGCTTGTGAGCAGCTGTTTTCGGCTTTGAATCATATAAAATCTGATGCTAGAAACAGATTAACGGATGACATGAGTGCTGCATGTGTTGCTCTGAAATTAACGCACTATGAGCCAAGGATTGACAAGTTATCAGCATGCATGCAACAACAAAAATCACATTAATTTTTTTCAGCGCATGCCCAATGCATATGTTTACATGAAGCAGTGTTTTCAGTTTGCAGTTAAGACACTTTCTAAGTTATTTAAATATTATTTAAAGATGTTATTTAAAAAAGGGACTTTACATGGCCCTGTTGTATTCCAATCTGAAATTTCCAATAAAAACGGTTGGTTTAATTGAAAGCTCTTTTGTTTTCTTTACATCATATTATTAGAAATGTAATGATTTAACTATTTTCTAATTTGATTGTAAATTTTACAAAAAAACATGTATAGACTCTTTGGGAATACACACCGAGTCTTGACACAGTTAACAGTTTTAAGAAGTTTATCTTTTTTTTTTTACTCAGGATACATTTGACATGTTATGTGAATAATACATTTAAAATATATTGTGTAACTGAATCAAATTCTTCCTAAATTCATTAAATTGAATGATATCATTAAAACATTATAAATTGCCAATAAATTGAAATGAAAACCAAAGGATTGTGAATCAAATTGATTCTCTGACAATACAAAGATTCCAACCTTTAAAAATGATGTTACATAGTTCAGGCAACTTTATAAAGAGTTTTTAGATACTAAAATCTTGTTATTAAGGTTTAATTGACGTGCTGGCACTTTGAGGAAATTCTTTGGTTTTGTGCGGCAGTTTGGGCACTCGGGCTCAAAAAGGTTAGCCATCACTGTTCTATATCATTCTCCCAGGGGAGCTCAGAACAGTTTACATGAATTTATTCAGGTATGCAAGCATTTTTCCCTGTCTGTCCTGGCGGGCTCACAATCATTCTAATGTACCTGGGGCAATGGGGGGATTATGTGGCTTGATTTAGACACCTTTTCATTAGTAGCTTATGGAGAAGTTACTTAGCTGTAAAGAGCTTACAATTGAAGTTTGTACTGAGTACTGGAGAGTGAAGTAATGCCTACGAACACATGGAGTATCAAGGGGAGAGGGTGTTGGTTTTGAACCCTCTGGTTCTCAGACTAGGCGACTATTCCATTCTTGTTGACCTCAGAATTCTTTGTAACATTTTGGTACACAACTAACTATAGAATCCTCACAGTAGTCTTTGGGCATTATCCTAGTGCTCAGCAAGTTCTGTACTTGGATTGAAACAGAACTGCTGTTCCATAGTGAGCAGCAGTGTGATAGGGCAAGTTGTTAAATTCCAGTGCTATGTAAACTTTCTAATGTTGCTTTTTCCATTTTTCCTTAGGCAATCCTCATCGTCGTCACTGTTGCTTTTGTACAGGTAAATGGGTTTATTGTTCTAGCTTACAGTGCTTCTGAACAGGGCCGTACCAAGCCGAAATTGCACCTTGTATGACATACCCCATATCTCCCATAGCACCCACTGTGCCATGGTCAAGAAGAGGAAATAATGGATAAGGAACAATTTTGATACTTCTGCTTCCCTTGCACCCTGTACAGCCACACTGCTCACATTGCCCTTGGTAGGGTCCTGTCTCTAAAGATTTTAGCTATGCCTATTCATTCCTGCTGAGGCCCTGTACAGAGATGAGAAATCAATTCATTGTAAGAGGGAAATGGAAGTCCTACTATTTTACATACTATTTAATGTCTAAGAATAGCATTAATATTTCTTGTTTTGGATTTTAAACAATCCGAGGAGTAGAAGAGTTGCTCTACAAAATAATCACAATAGTACAATAAAGTAGGGATAGACCTATAGGCACAAAATGAGGAAACCTAATGAAGAAAGATAACACCAGGGGCAATTTATTCACAAAATCAAGCCACTATGTTTGTCGTACATTAAAATAGACCTTCGGAGTTTATACTATAAGTCTCAACTACTCAAAAAAGGACTTGTTACATTGACGTGTTTCAGTGTGAATGCCTGCATCAGAAGCCACAACTCATCTGCATCCCCAAAGTTCAGCTTTTGCACACTCTCCAACTCTCTGGGTTTTGCCTATGATAGAACCACTTTTCAAGTTTCAAGTTTTATTAGGATTTTATATCAAGGCCTATCAAGGTTATTTAAGCAGTTTTACAGTCAGGTACTCAAGCATTTTCCCTATCTGTCCCGGTGGGCTCACAATCTATCTAATGTGCCTGTAAGAAACTGAACTGGAAAATAGTTCTGTCACGGGTAAAAGCCAGAGAATTGGAGTGTGTGAAAGCTAAACTGGGGACTCACATGGCTGACAGATATCCAAGTTTATCCTGAAGGATAAGGGGATTGAGGGGTACAGATAGAAGTAGAGATAGGTTATAGGAAAAGTTAGGGACCACCTAACAGGTCATGGACCTGATGGGCTGCCGCGGGTGCGGACTGCTGGGCACGATGGACCTCTGGTCTGACCCAGCGGAGGCAACTTCTTATGTTCTTGATTTACCATCTATCACTAAAGAATATCTAGGCGGTTTACAATTTATAAAATAAATTTTAAAAGCAAATGTTAAAAAAAAGAAGAGAGAGAAAAACCCATCACTGAATTTAGTGAAGGGGGTGGGGATTACATGACTTAATTCTAACATCACAAATCACAAAGTTTTAGGTGGTTGCAACTGAAGCAGGCCATTCAGGTAGGGTTCCCTGAATGGAAAAGTCTTAATACCCAATACAGTCTGGAATTTTTATGCTTTCAGGTGGACTTTCTGGGTCATCAGGCCGCACAGTGGTATAAAACTATTAGTGAATCTGTAAAAAAAAAGCCTAAAAATGGTCTTGGGGATATTTGGAGCATTGAGATTAAGCATCAGATTTCAGCATCTCAATGGCCACAAATTTGGTCTTGGAGGATGAGATGTACAGTGTCTGCATCTATGAGACAAACATGGTTTTTTCTTTTGCATAGAGCATTTTGGACCCCAGTTAGATTACAAAAGTTGAATAGTTCAAAGTATAATAGATGCTGGCATTATAATCTTGAAGTAGGGACTTTAGACCATCTTTTGTTTCAGTGTCCTATATCTTAGCCTTTTGGAACTCAATATGGGATCAAGTAAATTGTTTATTGGAAAACCACGTGGCATTATCTTATGATATACTATTTGGAATGTCTATGAGAAAAGAGTCAAATATATTCACATAATAACATCCTTTTATTGATTATGACTGGTGTCGCCATTCAACACATCACTAATAATTGGAAAGATCACAGTAGACTCAATTTTAAGTTTTGGTTGAATTCATTATGTCTCATGTATAGAATGGAAAGATCATTAGCTATACAACATGGAAATTATAAGAACTTTATTAAAATTTAGGAGCCATTAATATCCTTTTGTAATGATTAAACACCATTTTTCTATTGAAATATACACCAGTTATTGTAGAGAGGGGGAAGGGTATTATATTTTATTGTTCATTTTAGAAAATAGTGGGATTGGTGGGAGGGCAGAGGGATAAATATATGTATTACACAATATAATGGTAAGAATATCAAGTGATGTTTTCCATGTTGCTGTTTTGATATTTGTACACTTGATGATAGATTGAAAATGAATAAAGATTTATTTAAAAAAAATAAAAAATTCTAACATCACGGGGAAGGTTTAAAAAAAAAAAAATACATTGAGACAAGGAGAGGAAGGGTAGAACAAGGAGGGTTGTGACTCCTGATGTAGGCATTCACAACAATAGATTACACTGTGTTGAGTTCTGGTTCTTTTTTTAGTACTTTGATTATTTGAGACCTATAATATAGGCCCCTGAAGGTCTATTTTAATCTGTGATAATAAACATACCCCCTCTTTTACTAAGGCGCACTAGCCGATTTAGCGCGTGCTTCATATTAGCGTGCACTAAATCGGCTAGCGCGCCTTAGTAAAAGGACCCCATAATGACTTGACTAGTGAAAAAGTTTCCTCTGGTGGTATCTTTCTACACTGGGTTTCCTCGTTTTGTGCTTGTTGGTCTGTCCCTACTTTTTGTGATATTCTGTTGTTATCAAGTTTAAATAATTCAAGCTCAATCTCTGTAAAATATGTGTTTAAAATAGATCTGATGTTTTTAAAGACTGCATTGTATATATTTTTAAATTACTTTAGCCATGACATCAAACAAGAACTTTTAAACCTTATTTTTGTGCAAGAGTTGCATAATAAATTGAATACTAAAATGATCCATCTGCACATCAGTCATGCTTAGTTGTAACAGCCTCCAAGCCTGACCTTTAAATTACCCACTGATTTATTTAGGTAATATACTTTATTCATATAAAGCTGTTAGTTATCCCAGGACAAGCAGGCATGATATTCTCACATGTGGGTGACGTCATCTACGGAGCCCCGGCGCGGACAGCTTTTCAAGCAAACTTGATAGAAGTTTCAAGTTTGCACACTGCACCACGCATGTGCGTGCCTTCTCGCCCACTAGAGGGCGCATCCCACCTCGTGGTCCTCAGTTCAAATTTTTCCGCGGAGCAAGAAAGCCCTGTGGATCTGAGCTCCAGTGTTTTTGCCTTCTAGCTGCCGCGTTTAGTTTGTTTTTCCATCGAATTAGTTCGCGGTACTGCTTTTTTCTTTTCGGTTCTTTTCAAAAAAAAAAAAAAAAAAAGTATTTCGTTTTCGTCTGGCTCCGGGGGCTCCCGGAAGCCGTGGCCGGGAACGTCGGTACGTTCCCGGCCTTCTTCTTTTTCTTCGTGGATGTCCCGTCCTGTTACGGGATTCAAAAAGTGCAGCCGGTGCGAGAGGTTGCTTTCCATCACTGACCCTCACCGGTGGTGCATTGTCTGTCTGGGGCCCGAACACCCGACAGAGTCGTGTGATCGCTGCTCTACCTTCCAAAACAGGGCCCTACGTCGCCGCAAGGCCAGAATGGCGGATTTGTTCGCCGTCGACGCGCCGCCTAAGGCCTCGACGTCGGCCCCGGCTTCGGCCCCGGCCTTGACCTCGGCCTCGGCGTCCTCAGGGGCCTCGGCCTCGCCCCGACCCTCATCCTCGAAGGCGTCGTCAGTGAAGCAAGCTTCGGGTAAGTCCTCTGTTCCATCCCCTTCAGCAAAGAAGCCATCCTCGAGTCAGGCCAAAGCGGGTGGGTCGACCCCGGCCCCGCATCGGACCTCGACTCCGCACACCCCGAGGGAATACTCGAGACCGAGGTCGCCCTCCAGGGAGTGTGCCCCGGACTCGGAACTCCCCACCTTCGTGGGGATTCCGGCCTTCCAGGATCTCCTCCGAGCTCTGATCTCATCGGAGCTATCGGGGGCCCTGGAAGTGTTGCAGCGTGCTGCGGTCCCGGCGGCCTCGACCTCGGCCGGAGCGCCTTCGGTCTCGGAGGCCCCGGCCTCGGCCCCCTCGACCGCGGGAGCCCCGGCCTCGGCGACCTCGGTCTCGGGTACAGTGACCCCCGTTCACCTCGGTCTCGGCCCCGCCCCGGACCTCGACCTCGGGGGAACCCCCTGAGCGGAGTGTAAGGCCCAAAGAAAAGTTGCGCAGAGTGCGCCGTCTTTCCTCCTCTTCCTCCGGGTCTTCCAGACACGCCTCGCCCTCGACGCGACCTCGGACAGGGCGTCGATCGAGGAAGTCTAAGCGACCTCGAGGCTCGCCTCGGCGCGACCGTTCCTCGTCGTTCGGGGGCGAGGCGCTGCAGGTGTCGGAGTTGCGCCTCGACAATCCGAGGCTCCTCCGCTCACCTCGTGGGAAGTCTTCCCGGGCCGCCTCGCCGAGGAAACGGGAAAGTGTCCCACGAACCCCGGGGTCCTCACCCAAGGGTTCTGCGAGGAGGACAACTTCCCCTTCCCCCTCGAGGGCCCTCGAGAGGGGATCCTGGGATTCGGGATCGGTTAGGGATCCTCATTATTCCCATGAGGCCTCCCCCCTCTCCTCGGTGGGGCGGTCGAGAACCCCGTCTCCCCAGGCTAGGCCGTCCTCATTTTCATCCTTCGTTCAGGACATGGCCCAAGCCCTGGGGATTGACCAGATGGTATGTTCTCGGTATTCCAAAGAATTTTTGGAGGAACAGGACCTCCCCACTCCTCCTAGAGAGGTGCCTAGACTCCCTCTCAACAGCGTCCTTCTGCAGACCTGGCTGAAGAACTTGTCAAACCCTCTTACAGTCACGTCTGTACCTTCAAAAATGGAATCGAAGTATAGAACGATTCCTCCTAAAGGGTTCGATAAGGCGCAGCTCTCACACCAGTCCCTTCTGGTGGAGTCAGCTCTTAAAAAATCACAGCCCTCACGGGTTTCTGCGACGGTTCCACCAGGCAGGGAAGGGCGGACCCTGGACAAGTTTGGCCGTCGCCTCTATTCAAATTCCCTGATGGCCACCAGGGTTCTAAATTACGCCTTCACCTTTTCCTCCTAATTGCGGGGTATGGTGAAGGATCTTCCTCAATATCGAAACTCGTTACCGGACTCCCAAAGAGCAGGATTCGACAAGTTTATGTCCAACCTGTCTCAATTGCGGTTGTACCTATTCCATGCAGTGTACGACGCCTTTGAGCTGGTTTCGAGGGTGTCGGCCCTCGCGGTGGCCATGCGCCGCTTGGCCTGGCTTCGCACCCTCGACATGGACCCAAACCTGCAGGAACGCCTGGCAGACTTGCCTTGTGTGGGGTCCGAGTTATTCGACGAGTCATTGGATGCGGCGACCAAACGCTTGTCGGAACAGGAGCGCTCTCTAGCATCCCTGGTCCGCCCCAAACCTAGGCCCCCGCCTCAGAAACCCCTTCGGCCTCCGCCGCGCCGATACCCTCAGAAGTCGACCCCGGCTTTCTCGAGACCGCCTCCGAGACGTCCGTCTCAGCGAGGCAGAGGGGGACAAACCCAAGCCCCGGCGCAGGGCCCTTCTAAGCCAGCGCCTTCCTTTTGACGGGCTGAGCGGACGGGGCAGGTTCCCCTCCGCACTTTCACAGGAACCCCTTCCTATCGGGGGCCGTCTCCGGTCCTTCCGGGAGGCATGGACCGGGATTACCTCAGACGCTTGGGTGCTCCGGATCGTCTCCGAGGGCTACTCGCTCAACTTTGTGTCCTCGCCGCCGGACAGTCCCCCGAGTTTAGTCCCCTGCAACCGTTCGCAGCTACCGACCCTTATAACCGAAGCCAAAGCCCTCTTGAAGCTTCGGGCGGTCGAGCCGGTCCCCAAGGACCAGTGGGGTACGGGGTTTTACTCCCGCTACTTTTTGGTCCCAAAAAAGACCGGGGACCTGCGCCCCATACTGGACCTCAGGAAGCTCAACAAATTCCTGGCCCGGGAGAAGTTTCGAATGCTATCTCTCCCGGTTCTGTATCCCCTCTTGGAGGAAGGGGACTGGATGTGCTCCCTCGACCTGAAGGAAGCATACACCCATGTTCCGGTGCACCCCACCTGTCGAAGATTCTTACGATTCCAGGTGGGGGACCTCCACCTCCAGTACAGGGTACTGCCCTTCGGCCTGGCCGCGTCCCCACGAGTATTCACGAAGTGCATGGTGGTGGTTGCAGCAGCCCTCAGGTCACGGGGACTCCACGTGTTCCCTTACCTGGACGATTGGCTCATCAAAGCCCCGACCAGGGAGGGGGTTATCTCAGCGACCCGACAGTCTATTGCCTTCCTGCAAACTCTCGGGTTCGAGATAAACTTTCCAAAGTCTCAGTTGAGACCGTCGCAGTCTCTTCAATTCATAGGTGCGGTGCTGGACACGGTGCGCCTACGCTCCTACCTGCCGACCCAGCGGTTGGAAGCCTTGGTACGGATGAGCCGCCAGGTCTCCCAACTATCGAGGGTGTCGGCCAAGCGCATGATGATGCTGCTGGGCCATATGGCCTCGACGGTACATGTCACGCCGTTTGCGAGGCTACACCTGAGGATCCCTCAGTGGACCCTCGCGTCCCAGTGGCGTCAGGAGTGCGACCCGGTGTCTCGCCTCATTTTGGTAACTCCGCCCTTGCGGAAATCGCTGCGTTGGTGGACAGACTCTTCAAATCTGTCCATGGGGCTATTGTTTCGCACTCCGCCTTTTCACAAGGTCCTGACCACGGACTCCTCGGAGTACGCGTGGGGAGCCCATCTCGACGGTCTTCGCACGCAGGGCCTGTGGTCGTCAGAAGACCGTCAGTGTCATATCAACGTGCTAGAGCTGCGAGCCATCTTCCTAGCACTTCGAGCCTTCGTTCACATATTGCAGGACCAGGTGGTCCTCGTCCGCACGGACAATCAGGTGGCAATGTATTATGTGAACAAGCAGGGAGGAACGGGGTCATGGCCCCTCTGCTCCGAAGCTCTTCGCCTCTGGGAGTGGGCGGCCTCCCGGAACATCTTCCTCCGGGCGGTCTACATCCAAGGAGAACGGAATTGCCTGGCGGACAAACTGAGTCGACTTCTGCAACCGCACGAGTGGACTCTACACTCAGCAGTTCTACGCGAGGTCTTCGCTCGCTGGGGAACGCCACAGGTGGATCTGTTTGCCTCTCCGGAGACACACAAACTACCACTATATTGTTCTCGGATGTACTCGCAGGACCGTCTGGAAGCGGATGCCTTCCTACTCGACTGGGAAGGGAGGTTCCTGTATGCATTCCCTCCGTTCCCTCTGATCATGCGAACGTTGGTACACCTAAAATCGTCCACGGCCACGATGATTCTCATAGCACCTCGGTGGCCGCGCCAGCACTGGTTCTCCCTGCTGCTCCAGCTCAGCGCCAGGGAGCCTCTTCCCCTGCCTGTCTCTCCTTCTCTGCTATCTCAGAGTCAAGGATCCATGTTACATCCCAACCTGCAGTCATTGCATCTGACAGCTTGGTTTCTTGTTCCCTGACTCCTCCGGACCTGTCTCAATCGGTGAAGGAGGTGTTGGAAGCCTCCCGCAAGATCTCGACGAGGCTTTGCTATGCGCAGAAATGGACCAGGTTTTCCACCTGGTGTTCGTCTTTTCACCTGGATCCGGTATCAGTTCCGGTATCCTCGGTCTTAGAATATTTATTTCATTTGTCGCGCTCCGGCTTGAAAACCACTTCGGTGCGGGTTCATCTCAGTGCGATTTCTGCCTTCCACCAACCTCTGGAGGGACGCCCCTCTGTCACTCCACCCCTTGGTGACACGCTTCATGAAAGGGTTAATCAGGGTTTGCCCCCCTCTTAAGCCCCCGCCTGTCGTGTGGAACTTGAATGTAGTTCTGGCTCAACTGATGAAACCCCCTTTTGAGCCACTCAACAAGTCCCCCTTGAAATATCTGACTTGGAAGGCGGTGTTTCTGATTGCCCTCACCTCCGCCAGGCGGATTGGGGAGTTGCAAGCCTTGGTTGCGGACCCTCCTTTCACGGTCTTTCATCACGACAAGGTGGTTCTCCGCACCCATCCTAAGTTTTTACCTAAAGTTGTGTCTGACTTCCACCTCAATCAGTCCATTGTCCTTCCTGTGTTCTTCCCGAAGCCCCACTCCCATCCGGGCGAGACGGCGCTTCACACGCTTGACTGTAAGAGAGCGTTGGCATATTATCTTCAACGCACCAGGTCTCATCGGAAGGTTCCTCAATTGTTTTTGTCCTTCGATCCCAATCGATTAGGGCATCCAGTTTCCAAGCGCACTCTGTCTAACTGGTTGGCCGCTTGCATTTCCTTTTGCTACGCTCAGGCTGGCCTTCCTCCCCCGGGTCGAGTCACGGGGCACAAGGTCCGAGCAATGGCAGCTTCGATAGCCTTTCTCCGATCCACTCCAATGGAGGAAATATGTAAGGCTGCCACTTGGTCTTCGGTTCATACATTCACCTCTCATTACTGTCTGGACACCTTGTCCAGAAACGATGGCCGGTTTGGCCAGTCGGTGTTACGTAACCTGTTTTCATAAATTGCCATCCTCCCACCTACCCTTTTTTGGTTGGCTTGGAGGTCACCCACATGTGAGAATATCATGCCTGCTTGTCCTGGGATAAAGCACAGTTACTTACCGTAACAGGTGTTATCCAGGGACAGCAGGCATATATTCTCACAACCCGCCCGCCTCCCCGGGGATGGCTTCCTTGCTAGTTATGGAACTGAGGACCACGAGGTGGGATGCGCCCTCTAGTGGGCGAGAAGGCACGCACATGCGTGGTGCAGTGTGCAAACTTGAAACTTCTATCAAGTTTGCTTGAAAAGCTGTCCGCGCCGGGGCTCCGTAGATGACGTCACCCACATGTGAGAATATATGCCTGCTGTCCCTGGATAACACCTGTTACGGTAAGTAACTGTGCTTTATGGTTCAGAAGTTTTCATTGTCTTTTCTTGATACTGTTGCAGGAGTATCGCTCTGAAAAATCTTTGGAAGAGCTGAGTAAGCTGGTGCCACCAGAATGTCACTGGTAAGAGGCACTTAATATGTAAATTTAATGGCTACTATAACTTCTAATTATTCAGCCTAGTGTCAATGGCATTTGTTTTGGCTACTGTTTTTAACGTTTTCATAGCACTACTGGATACATGTGCCACTATAATAATAATAACTTTATTTTTCTATACCGCCATAGTCAAATGACTTCTAGGCGGTTCACATCGAAAGAAGGCTGGACAATTGGCGAATTACAGAATGCAAGAGGAGAAATGTTACATAAGAATTAGGAGTTTCATGAGAAATTGCATCAGGTTTGAAAAGGGGAAATATCATAGTGAGAGAGGGTCATCTGTTTAGGCTATGAATTTGTCAAATAGAACAGTTTTAATTGATTTTTGGAATGCGCCGTAGGTCTGCCTGGCTCTATTTATGTGGTTTCCCAGCCAGGAATGCTGTCTGCTTGCTTGGAACATGAAGGTTCTGTCCTGAAAGGATTTGTACTTGCAGCCTGTGATCTTTGGGTATGTAAAGATGTTCGGATTCTGGTTGTTCGTGTGGGTTGTGTAGCGTGACGTGTGATAGCAGGTAGGAAGGTGCTAGTCCCCAGACCTGTTTGAAACAGATACAAGCAAACTTGAACAGTTTTCGCGGCTCCATTGGTAACCAGTGTAATTTTTTGTAGTAGGGGCTAACATGGTCTTTTATCCTCAGTCTGAAGATCAAGCGGACTGCAGTGTTTTGCACTATTCTTAATTTTTGTACTGTTTTTTTTGGGGGGAAAACCCAGGTAGACGATGTTGCAATAGTCCAGGATAGATAGGATCAGTGACTGCACCAGTAATCTAAAGGATGTTCTGTCGAAATATTTTTTAATAGTCCTCAGTTTCCACAGCGTGTAAAAGCATTTCTTCACCAGTAAGTTTGTGTGGTCAGCCATGGTTGAGTGTGTATCTAGTGTGATACCCAGTATGTTTATGGTTTTGGAGATTGGGTATTTGTGGTTGTTTATTGTTAACGATGTTCTTGTTATTTTGTCGTTGGGGCTTGCCAAGAAGACTTTTGTCTTTTCTGTGTTTAGTTTCAGTTTGAAGTTGGTAGTCCATTTTTCGATTTCTATCATTGTGTGTGAGAGGTTATCTATAATTTCATTTGTGATGCCATTTAAGGGGATTAGGATGGATATGTCGTCTGCGTATGCAGATACACATAAGAAAGTATGTCCTCTATGAGGAGCAAAAGCTAGTGAAGACAAAACAAGAGGTTCCAGAAAGTGTTTAACAGTGAACATTCTTGAAAAGAGGGTTTTTAGGCAGGATTGAAATATGATATGCCCGGACATACCAGTTCAGTGTATCAAAGTGGGACAGTGTAAAATCACAAGTTGACTTATCTGCCGTCATCTACTATGTATGTTACATGGAGAAAAAGAGTAGCTAATTAATTTTCCCTCCTGAACTTATCCTATCTCTTGCAAGCCAGTTTTTAAAGTGATTGCATCCTGTTGGTTGTCAAATATGCTTATGGCTGGATCACATGTGAAGCTTTAAGACTGATAAGAGGATCATGCATTGAAATTTTTAGTCTCTTTGAGGATTGTATAACTGACTTGTTGTGCTAAGCAGTGTCACTTTCAGAGAACAAAAAGTCTCTTGTTAAGGTTTTACAATATCTGTAAAAGCTGCATTTTACCAATATTAGTTCCAGTGCAATGTGTTTAGTGGTTCTGAAACAATAGGGTTCAGTATCTCAACTCACAAGTTGCTTGCAAAAAACTGTCAATCATGTTTTCAACGCTGTCTCATTCCCAAGGAGCTGCTCCTGCCCCTTCAGTTTTTCTGCAAGCAAGTTGCTCAGAAGTGCTTCTGATCTGCTCTGTGGTTTTATTATTTTGGGGCATTTTTTCTCAGTGTTCATTTGAAGGCTTGGTGTCCAGAGATTCCCACTTGGTGGGACCTCTGCTTGGGAAAATATGCAGACCTGCCCAGCGAAGGTCTGCTGCTAGCAAGATCATATATATATATTGTGACCAGTCAGGTATACCTCAAGCACAGGTCCCAGTCTGCTCAGAAAAGAAAGAAGTGAAAAAGAAATCCCGGGGAGGAATTGGGAAGGATCAGGTTATGAATAAGCTAAATAATAGCACTGACCACTGGGGGAGCCCAAGAGGCCCTTGGAACACTGCCAGGGCTGACACAGCAGGGCGTTTCCCCAAACTATATAACCCTGTCTCTCCCAGTAGAAAAGCAAGCCGGCTAGGAAGGAAGCTAGGTCCTTGCCTTCCTAAGGATCCTGTCCAACCAGACGGGGACAACGAGTGCCAGCCTATGGAAGTTGAGCAGTTTGAACAGCCTGGAGATCTGTCTCAATCTGAAGAGCTCATGGATATCCCAGAGGCTTGGACTTGTGAAGAGAATGAACCTGAACCCATGCAGGTGAACTTAATGCTGAGCCACAAACAGTGAAGGTGTTTGCAAACTGTTTGTGTGCTGGGTTTTGCTGGTTGA
This sequence comes from Geotrypetes seraphini, assembly GCF_902459505.1. Taxonomy (NCBI): domain Eukaryota; kingdom Metazoa; phylum Chordata; class Amphibia; order Gymnophiona; family Dermophiidae; genus Geotrypetes; species Geotrypetes seraphini. The sequence goes on along the minus strand of NC_047085.1, from coordinate 313,781,118 downwards.
ATGAGGATTTTGCTTTGATAGCTTAGAGAGAGTGTGGGAGAGGATTTGCTGCCACCTGGGAGGGAATTTGTAGCCTGTTTTTCAGGCCAGTAATTGTGCAAATCCTGTGACTCTCTCTTTTTGCCTGGCAGCCATAATTAGTGATTGCCAGAGGCTGTTTTTCCTTTATTTTTTGTGCTATGGACTAAGAATGAAGGATACCTGAATGTTGGACTAGAATTTTTGTTTGAACTGAATGAAGCAACTGCTTTATAGCAGTCTAAAGAAGCTCTAGGGAGCACTGGTAGCTAATCAAGTTTACTTTTGTTTCCTTGCCCCTTTTGGCAATCGTTTGGTTTTCTTTTTCTCTGATAAATGCTGTATATAATCTGGAGAAAAATATCAGAATGCTGAAAGACATTACTTACCTATTCCAAAGACATTGAGTAAAGTGAACTGTTTATTTAACCTGTCTGAGTGTTGGAACTTTATTTTGGAGTTTTTTTTTTTTTGTAATGAAATCCAGTCCTACAGGATGACTCCATGTCGGGTCACATGCAAATGTTCATTTTTGGTGTAGCCGTTCACAGAGCCTTAGAATCCTATCCTGGATTGCTCAGACGGCCACATAATTGGTATCAGGAGTGGGATTGTGCGCCTCCTGTAGGACATTTGGGGAATCACATTTTGTTTTTTGAAAAAAAAAACAAAAACGTTTTTTTTTTGACTTGTGCTGGAGAAGGCTTGGTAGCTTTCTGTTTTGGTCAATTGAACTGTGGACTAATTGTTTGTCTATGAAGTCTAATTTTTTTTTGTTTGAGTGCTTAATCTAAAGTTTCCTGAGATTTACGCAGAGGAAGAGTTTTCAGCCGGAAACCGGAAACCTGGAGAATAGTTCTACTGTATTTCCGTGGGAGGAGCACTGTGGAGTTCAGTGAGAGTGTGGAGTTGTTGAACGCCCTGCTGTGTCAGCCCTGGCAGTGTTCCAAGGGCCTCTTGGGCTCCCCCGGTGGTCAGTGCTATTATTTAGCTTATTCATAACCTGATCCTTCCCAATTCCTCCCCGGAATTTCTTTTTCACTTCTTTCTTTTCTGAGCAGACTGGGACCTGTGCTTGAGGTATACCTGACTGGTCACAATATATATATATATATTCCGCAGATGTCCAAAGTAAAGAAAACCAAAGGCAAAAGAGAGCTGGCGTGGCTTACCAAAGAGGTGAAGGAAGCCATAAATGAAAAGAAAGACTCCTTTAAGACGTGTAAACGCACAAAAACATCCGAAGCTTGGAACAAACATAGAGATGATTAGAAAAAATGTCACAAGGTGGTGAGGGTTGCCAAAAAGGTCTACGAGGAGAAAATAGTGCGAGAGGCCAAAAATTTCAAGCCCTTTTTTAGATAAGTAAAAGGGAAAAAACCTGCAAGGGAGGCAGTGGGACCGCTGGATGACCTGGGAGGAAAAGGGTGTGTCAACTGAATTCCTTCTTTGCGTCTGTCTTTACAAAGGAAGACACCGCAACAATACCTGACACAGTGAAAGTGTTCAAGGGAAGTCATACAGGACAGCCTCACCACAGTAGAAGTGGACTTGGACCAGATTTACCACCAGATCGACAAACTTAAAAGTGATAAATCTCCTGGACCAGACGGAATTAATCCGAGAATCCTTAAAGAACTGAAATTTGAAAAAGGAGAACTATTGCAAAAACTTGCCAACCTGTCAATCAAAACAGGACAGATACCGGACGACTGGAAGATAGTGAACATCACGCCGATATTTAAAAAAGGATCGAGAGGAGTGCCAGGCAACTACAGACTTGTGAGTCTCACGTCTGTCCCTGGAAAGATGGTTGAGGCGCTGATCAAAGATAGCAAAGTCCGGCACCTAGACACACACGACCTGATGAGAGCCAGTCAACATGGCTTCAGGAAAGGGAAATCATGTTTGACGAACCTACTTCAATTTTTTGAGAAAGTGAACAGACAAATTGATAGTGGAGAACCAATGGATATTTTATATTTGGACTTTCAGAAAGCGTTCGACAAAAAGTTCCACATGTAAGACTTCTCAGGAAATTACAAGGCCATGGAATAGAGGGAGATATACTAAGATGGATAGGCAAATGGCTAGAGAACAAAAAAAAAAGTGGGCATAAATGGGAAGTTCTCAGAATGGGAAAAAGTGACTAGCGGTGTACCCCAGGGCTCAGTACTTGGACCCATCTTATTTAATATTTTCATAAATGACCTGGAAGAAGGAACATCCAGTGAAATCATCAAGTTTGCAGATGACACAAAGCTATGCCGGGCAATCAGATCGCAGAAGGACAGCGAGGAACTCCAGAGCGACTTGAATCAATTGGAGAAGTGGGCAGATAAAGGGCAGATGAATTTTAATGTGGAAAAATGCAAAGTGATGCATTTAGGCAGACAAATAAAGATCATAAGTATAGTATGTCAGGTATAACTCTTGGAAAGATCGAACAGGAAAAGGACCTGGGTGTACTGATAGATAGAATCCTGAAACCGTCGGCTCAATGTGTGATGGCGGTGGAAGCGAAGAAAGCAAATAGAATGCTAGGCATGATAAAGAAGGGAATTACGAGTAGATCAGAGAAAGTTATAATACCGCTCTACAGAGCCATGGTCAGACCGCACCTGGAAATCTGCGTCCAGCATTAGTCTGCATACCTAAAGAAGGATATAAAACTGCTAGAGAGGGTGCAGAGACGAGCAATGAAGCTAGTGAAAGGTATGGAGAACCTGGACTATGAGGAACGACTTGGGAGACTGGGGTTGTTCTCCCTTGAGAAGAGGAGACTGCGAGGGGATCTGATCGAGACTTTCAAAATACTGAAAGGATTCGACAAAATGGAGCAGGGAAAGCAGTTATTTACAATGTCCAATGTGAAACGGACAAGAGGACATAGACTGAAGCTGAGGGGGACAGGTCCAGGACGAATATCAGGAAGTTCTGCTTCACGCAGCGAGTGGTGGACACCTGGAATGCTCTCCCAGAGGAAGTAATTGCAGAATCCACCGTTCTAGGATTTAAGGGTAAACTAGATGCACATCTTCTTAAGAGTGGCATAGAGTGATAAGGGTAAGGGTAAATTAGATGCACATCTCCCCTGAGAAGCATACAGTGATATGGGGACTAAAACTATGCCAAGGTAGACCTGGCGGGGCCTCCGTGTGTGCGGATGGACCCAGGGTCTGATCCGGAGATGGCAATTCTTATGTTCTTATATATATTTTTAGCTTGGGGACCGTCTCCTGCGTATCTGTTTGCCTCCCTGATTTACTGAGGAGCTTGAGCAAAGGCTGTTTGGCTCTTTCCTGAGTTGGCCAGGACTAAATGGGCCAGCTGCGTGGTCCTCTCCCCCCTTTGCGGCAAGGCTTTCTGGGGGTTGAGGTTCAGTCCAACCTCGGTTCGACTGTCAGCCAGAAGACCAGGTTCATTCAGCGAATCTGTGAGGCAGTTCTCCATTAGTTCTAGCTGAAATCCTATTCTGTGGCAGGCAGGCAGGCACTGCACAGTGAGTAAGGGTATTATAGTCTATGAGGAAAACCGGGGGCGATTCCATGCCACTTTTGTCCCAGGATTAAGTTTCTCTGGTACAGTCTGTTTCTTGCATGAGTATGATGGTCAAGAGGCAATGGTGGCCCTGAATCGGAGGGAAGGCTCCACAGTGTGCCGGCTGTTCACAGCTTCTGTGCTCTCGGTTATTATTTTCACTTTGCTGCGAGAATTAAACCCGACAGTCCCTCCAGCTTCCTCAACTCAGTTCTTCATTATGAGCTGCTCTGTGGTTCCAATCATGTTCTTTCCCTCGCATCCGGACATTACCAAGCTGATCATGGACCACTGGGTGTAACCAGAAGGGTCTCTGTAAATGGCTAAGACTATGGCCAAGCTTTATCTGATGGATTTTAAACAAATCTTTTTTTCTGAAGCCTCCATCTGCCTCAAAACCCCTCGATTTTGCTTAAAATCAATAGGGATGTACTCCTCATGATGTCTTTCCTCTGTATCATGCCAGGTTTGTGCTGGATGGCTGGCCAGGGAATGTCCATGTTTCACGTGCATCAGAGCTTGTGGGGAGGGGCTTAGCCTCCTCCAAGTCCTTCAGGCCTGGGGATCTGCAGGAGGTGTGTTCCCAATTGAAGAGACCCTTTTCGGGCCCCTTCAAAGGTAGTTTGACCAAGCACAGTCACTGTGGAGCCCAGGAGGACCAGCAAGGGTTCCCTGCTGGGGTCTTTGAGACCCCCAGTACAAGGCTTCACTCCAGATTTTGTGAGTGATATGTGGAATGCCTATTTGAACTGCTGAGGGTCCTCAGTGTCTGTTTGCAGCACACCATTGGTGATGGTGCAGGGGAACTCTCCTCAACATGCATTCCGACTATATGAGGATACAGACCTGGATCAGAAAGTTGTCTGTTTTAAACTGGGAAGATGGAAAATCCCAAGTGACACAGAGGTCCTTTTAGGGGCTATGTCAAGAAATTCAGTGGAGGTAGGAGACAGCAAACATTGGGCTCTTGCTTCTCCACAGCCTTTAAGAAAGCACAATGACATCAAGACATGGGCTGAGCCCCTCCAGGTAGGGGGCAGGCTGTCGGCCTTTTGGTTGGTCTAGTCTCAAATTGGTGCAGACCCCTGGATCCTGGATGTAGTCCAGGAGGGGTACAAAATTGAGTTCTGTTCCCTTCTGCCAGACAGCTTTGTAGATTCGCCGGCCAGCTGGAGAGAGCCTTCAAAGTTCAGGCTATAGTACAAAGGCTACTGGCTTTTCAGGCCATAGTGCCAGTCCTGGCCACATAAACATAAGAACATAAGAAGCGCCATCTCCGGATCAGACCTTCGGTCCATCAAGTCCGGCGATCCGCACACGCGGAGGCCCTGCTAGGTATTCACCTGGCTTATTTTATAGCCAACCATATCTTTATATGCCTATCTCAAGGAGATATGCATCTAGTTTGCTTTTGAAACCTAGGACTGTCGATTCCGCAATAATCTCCCCTGGGAGAGTATTCCAGATGTCAACCACTCTCTGTGTGAAGCAGAACTTCCTGACATTAGTCCTGAACTTGCCCCCCCTTAGCTTCATTTCATGTCCTCTTGTCCGTGTCAAATTGGACATTGTAAATAATCTTCTCTGCTCTATTTTGTCAATTCCTTTCAGTATTTTGAAGGTCTCGATCATATCCCCACGCAGTCTCCTTTTCTCAAGGGAGAACAATCCCAGTGTTTTAAGTCGATCCTCATATTCCAGTTTCTCCATACCCTTCACTAGTTTAGTTGCTCGTCTCTGCACCCTCTCCAGCAGTTTTATATCCTTCTTTAGGTAGGGAGACCAATGTTGGACGCAGTATTCCAAGTGGGGTCTGACCATTGCCCTATAAAGCGGCATTATAACTTTCTCCGATCTACTCGAGATTCCTTTCTTTATCATGCCCAACATTCTATTTGCCTTATTTGCCGCTGCCACGCATTGTGCCGACGGCTTCAGGGTCCTATCTATCAGTACACCCAGATCTCTTTCTTGTTCACTTTTCCCCAGAGTTGCACCTGACATTCTGTACTCGTATTCCTTATTTTTACTGCCTAAATGCATTACCTTGCATTTCTCCACGTTGAACTTCATCTGCCATTTCTCCGCCCATTTTTCTAACCGACACAAATCGCTCTGGAGTTCCTCACTGTCCTCCTGCGATCTGATTGCCCGGCAGAGTTTTGTGTCGTCTGCAAACTTGATGATCTCACTGGATGTTCCGTTTTCCAGGTCATTGATATAAATATTAAAAAGGATCGGCCCAAGTACCGAGCCCTGGGGCACACCACTAGTCACTCTCTCCCAGTCGGAGAACTTCCCATTTATGCCCACTCTCTGCTTTCGGTTTTCCAGCCATTTGCCTATCCATCTTTGTATATCTCCCTCTATGCCATGGCTTTGTAGCTTCCTGAGAAGTCTTTCGTGTGGAACTTTGTCAAATGCTTTCTGGAAGTCCAAGTATATTATGTCCACCGGCTTTCCACTATCAATTTGCTCGTTCACGGTCTCAAAGAATTGGAGTAAATTCGTCAGACACGATTTCCCTTTCCTGAATCCATGTTGACTGGGTTTCATCAAGTCGTGTGTGTCCAAGTGCTGAACTATGCTATCCTTGATCAGTGATTCAATCATCTTGCCGGGGACAGACGTAAGACTCACAGGTCTATAGTTGCCCGGTTCTCCTCTCGATCCTTTTTTGAAAATTGGCGTGACGTTCGCTTTCCTCCAGTCGTCTGGTATCTGACCAGTTCTGATTGACAGGTTTGCAAGTTTTTGCAATAACTCTCCAATTTCAATCTTCAATTCCTTCAAGACTCTCGGGTGAATTTCATCCGGTCCAGGTGATTTGTCACTTTTAAGTTTGTCGATCTGATAGTATATCTGGGCTAAGTCCACTTCAACTGTGGTGAGGCTGTCTTCTATTTCTCCTGCAAACACTTTCTCCGCTTCAGGTATTGTTGAGGTGTCCTCCTTCGTAAAAACGGACGCAAAGAAGGAATTTAGTTTGTCTGCGATTTGTTTATCTTCCTTGATGTACCCTTTTCTTCCCTTGTCGTCCAGGGGTCCCACTGCCTCTTTTGCAGGTTTTTTCCCTTTCACGTATCTAAAGAAGGGCTTGAAGTTTTTGGCCTCCCGGGCTATTTTTTCCTCATAGTCCTGTTTTGCTTCCCTCACCGCCTTGTGACATTTCTTCTGTTCATCTTTATGTTTGTTCCAGGCTTCGGTTGTCTTCGTGCATTTCCATTTTTTGAAAGAGTCCTTCTTTACCTTTATGGCTTCCTTCACCTGTATGGTAAGCCATGCCGGTTCTCTTTTGCCTTTAGTTCTCCGATCTTTGGAAATCCTCGGAATGTAGAGATCTTGTGCTTCTGCAATAGTATTTTTCAATAGGCACCATGCCTGATCTACTGTTTCAAGTTTGTCCACCATCTTCTCGAGTCGTTTTGTTACCATGGCTCTCATGCAATCGTATTTACCCTTTTTAAAGTTTAAGGTGGTGGTTAAGGTTTTGACATGTTTCCCTTTCCCGATGTCAAGTTTAAAGTTGATTACATTGTGATCACTCGTTCCCAGTGGAACCATGACTTCTACTTCTGTTATCGGTCCAGTGAGACCATTTAGGACCAAGTCCAAGGTGGCGTCGCCTCTTGTCGGCTCTTTTACCATTTGCTCCAGGAAGCAATCCCCTAGCACCTCCAGGAACTTGGCCTCCTTGCCGCAGTTGGAGGCTCCTAGTTTCCAGTCTATTCCTGGGAAATTGAAGTCTCCCAATATAACTACATTGCCTGTCTTGCATACTTGTTTGATTTCCTCCATCATTTCTGAGTCAGTGACTTCCGCCTGTCCTGGGGGACGATAGTAAAGGCCAATTTTTATATCTGCGCCATTGCGACCAGGAATTTTGATCCAGAGGGACTCCAGCTTCTCTTTCCTGTCTGTTGTACTCATTCCAACAGAATCTATTTCTTCCTTAACATATAGGGCAATACCTCCACCTTTCTGCCCTTCTCGATCTCTTCTATATAGTTTGTATCCCTGTAGTACTGTGTCCCATACTTCATCATGCCAAAGAAAGGCTCAGATGACTGGAGGCTGATTCTAGATCTCAAGTTGGTCAATGCGGTACTAAAGATACCGCACTTCCACATGGAGACTATTTGGTTGTTCATAGCGGCAGTGTGTTGGGGGAATGTCTTGCCTCCCTCAATTTTTCACATTCCCATCATCCCACCCTACAAGAGGTATTTGCAATTTCATGTGCTAGATCATCATTTCTAGTTCTCTGTGCTCCCCTTTGGCCTGGCCATGGCACCTTGCACCTTTACCAAGGTGATGGTGGTAGTGGCAGTTCACCTCTGCAAAGCTGGGATTCAGATGCACCCGTATTTGGACAATTGGCTCATCAGATCTCCGTCCAAGGAGGAAGGCGATCTAGTGGTTTTGAGAGTAGTGCAACGCTTCCAAGACTTGGCCTAGATAATCAACTTCAAGAAGAGTCAGCTGGAACCTACTCAGCGCCTGGAGTACCTGGGAGTCTTGTTCGACCTGGCCCTGGGCCAAATGTTTCTTCCAGAGCCATGCAGACTGAAGCTCCAGAAGCAGATTTTGGAGGTGCAACATAGGCTGGTTCCCACAGTGTGACATTGTCAGCAGGGCCTAGGGTCAATGGTGGTTACCAAAGAGCTGGTTCCATGGGCCAGAGCGCACATGAGACCGCTCTAAGACTCTTTCCTTTCTCTCTGGTCCCCTCAGTTGGACTCACTACAACAGCCTCAGTTGGTGACTGAGGTCAGCTTCCCTTTCTAGGGGCATGCCTCTTCAAATTTCCTTCTGGGAGATACTAACGACTGATACCAGCCTTTACAGTTTGGGGGGGGGGGTGTCTTTGAAACAGACATTCAGTCCAGGGGCGTTGGTCTCCGACTCAGCAGAAGTAGCTCATAAATTGCCTGGAAGTCGAGTCATTTATCTAGTGCTTCAGGCACTAGAGAAGTCCCTGGAAAGCAAGGCAGTTAGTCGTCTTGGACAATGCGACTGGTAGCATATGTCAACAGGCAAGGGGGCACCAGAAGTGCCCCATTGTGCCTAAAAGTTCAACTTTTCCGGTGGGTAGAAGCTCACTTGCAGGCTCTCTCGGCTGCACACGTAGCAGGAATGGAAAATGCGCAGGCCGACTTTCTCAGTTATCTGACTCTTGAACCGGGGGAATGGTCACTGTCTCCACAGGTGTTCAATGCCATAGTTCAGCGGTGGGGGCCTCAACAGATGAATCCGATGACCTTGGCAGTGAACACCAAGATGCTTCATTTTTACAGCCGAACATATGAACTCGGAAGCAAGTAGTTGGATGCATTAGTCCAACTGTGGCAGGAGGCAGAGCTTTTTGTATGCGTTTCCCCCGTGTCCCATGCTTGGTTGAGTCATTTGTGGGATTGTGAACCATCCAGGATTGGTGGGCCTAGTGGTGCCTGATTGACCTCGAAGACCATGGTATGCAATCCTGGTCCCTCTTTAGAAATATAAAGGCCTCAGACTAAGTGGCTCATCTCTCTCAGGGACCGGTGGCAAGAGAGGGAGCCCTAAAACACGGGAGGCGTTCCCTCAGACTAGACATGCAGGGCGGGGCACAAATACACTAAACAAATGGGCAGATTTGTTAGAGAGAAAGGGAGAGAAGCACTCTGACTTCAAGGTACTAAAAGAGGTACGCTGCCAGATACTGTATAAGAACTGGAATGCAGTTACCCAGAGAGTTTGAACCCTGATCAGGAGCTCAGCTCAGAGGAGCCCATGGAAGTGGGAGTGGAAACAGATTTCTAGAATGCCCTACTTGAGAGCATGGAAGTTTCCTGAGAGGGGCAAGTGAATTTTTTTGTTCGTTGTGTGTTATGTTAAGGAACTGCTACAAGTTTTCTTGAGACTGTGTTTGTTTTCTGATTTGAAAAAACTACTGCACCTGATTTGGAACTGTTTGTTTTTCAAACTTGAAGGAACTCATACAGCTGCTATTTGAGACTATTTGCCCTACCAGTTAAAGGGACTGTTGGAACTTTTTGTGTTTTTTTTTTTCCTTTTTGGAATTCACTGTCATCTACCTTTTTCTAGACTACCACAGTACAGGAGTTGTGGGAGGGTCTGTGTATTTGGTTGGGCCTGTGGGATTTGCATTACAACCTTTTCCTAGCAGACCTGACAACTCTTCCTTAGCGCCGGAGCGCAAGGCGATAGCCCAGTTAATTAAAGGCTATCAAATACTGTTTGGTAAAGTTTTTAAACTGTGCTCAAGAGAAACAGTAAGAATCTTAAAAGCAACAATGAAGAGTTGCAGGACTCTTGGACTGAGCCAGTGAACTTTGAACTATTTCATTTGGAGTATTTGTTTTGTTTGGGAGCTAAATAATAATAATAACAGTTTATATACCGCAGGACCGTGAAGTTCTATGCGGTTTACAATGATTAAAAGGTGTTACAAATTGAGTAGAGTTAACAAAGTTAAAAGCTAGTGATTAACAACTCTAGAAATCAGTTATGGTGGAATAAGATTATACAGATCAGACACTGCCTAAGGGTGGCATATGCAGCCTTTCAGCCGTTTGCAAGGTGTAAAGAAAAGACTTCTCTAGACTGAGTATTTTTGGGAGCTATAAAAGTTTGGGGAGCATTCTGACACTTTATTTTTTTGAAAGGACTGAAAATAAAAACCAGTGTTTTGAAAAAGCCACCAGAGCTCAAGGGTGTGAGTGAGTTTTTCTTTAAAACTGAGTTTTGTTCTCAAGAAACCACCAGCAGCCTCTTCAGTCAAGAAGGGCTTATCTATATTGCCACTGGCCAACTCCTGGACCTTACTATTTGGGGTCAGTTGGTAACAATCTGCAGAGGGACCGACTGCTCAAACTGCCTTGCCATCTGAATCTTCTCTCACAGAGCCCAGGTGAATAACCCATTGTTTCAAGATATGGAACACTTTGGCCTTATGGCATGGCTCTTGAGCGTTTGGCCTTAGTGTGCAAAAGCTGTTTGGAAGTGGTCATTATCCCAGGACAAGCAGGCATGATATTCTCACATGTGGGTGACGTCATCTACGGAGCCCCGGCGCGGACAGCTTTTCAAGCAAACTTGATAGAAGTTTCAAGTTTGCACACTGCACCACGCATGTGCGTGCCTTCTCGCCCACTAGAGGGCGCATCCCACCTCGTGGTCCTCAGTTCAAATTTTTCCGCGGAGCAAGAAAGCCCTGTGGATCTGAGCTCCAGTGTTTTTGCCTTCTAGCTGCCGCGTTTAGTTTGTTTTTCCATCGAATTAGTTCGCGGTACTGCTTTTTTCTTTTCGGTTCTTTTCAAAAAAAAAAAAAAAAAAAAAAGTATTTCGTTTTCGTCGGGCTCCGGGGGCTCCCGGAAGCCGTGGCCGGGGACGTCGGTACGTTCCCGGCCTTCTTCTTTTTCTTCGTGGATGTCCCGTCCTGTTACGGGATTCAAAAAGTGCAGCCGGTGCGAGAGGTTGCTTTCCATCACTGACCCTCACCGGTGGTGCATTGTCTGTCTGGGGCCCGAACATCCGACAGAGTCGTGTGATCGCTGCTCTACCTTCCAAAACAGGGCCCTACGTCGCCGCAAGGCCAGAATGGCGGATTTGTTCGCCGTCGACGCGCCGCCTAAGGCCTCGACGTCGGCCCCGGCTTCGGCCCCGGCCTTGACCTCGGCCTCGGCGTCCTCAGGGGCCTCGGCCTCGCCCCGACCCTCATCCTCGAAGGCGTCGTCAGTGAAGCAAGCTTCGGGTAAGTCCTCTGTTCCATCCCCTTCAGCAAAGAAGCCATCCTCGAGTCAGGCCAAAGCGGGTGGGTCGACCCCGGCCCCGCATCGGACCTCGACTCCGCACACCCCGAGGGAATACTCGAGACCGAGGTCGCCCTCCAGGGAGTGTGCCCCGGACTCGGAACTCCCCACCTTCGTGGGGATTCCGGCCTTCCAGGATCTCCTCCGAGCTCTGATCTCATCGGAGCTATCGGGAGCCCTGGAAGTGTTGCAGCGTGCTGCGGTCCCGGCGGCCTCGACCTCGGCCGGAGCGCCTTCGGTCTCGGAGGCCCCGGCCTCGGCCCCCTCGACCGCGGGAGCCCCGGCCTCGGCGACCTCGGTCTCGGGTACAGTGACCCCGTTCACCTCGGTCTCGGCCCCGCCCCGGACCTCGACCTCGGGGGAACCCCCTGAGCGGAGTGTAAGGCCCAAAGAAAAGTTGCGCAGAGTGCGCCGTCTTTCCTCCTCTTCCTCCGGGTCTTCCAGACACGCCTCGCCCTCGACGCGACCTCGGACAGGGCGTCGATCGAGGAAGTCTAAGCGACCTCGAGGCTCGCCTCGGCGCGACCGTTCCTCGTCGTTCGGGGGCGAGGCGCTGCAGGTGTCGGAGTTGCGCCTCGACAATCCGAGGCTCCTCCGCTCACCTCGTGGGAAGTCTTCCCGGGCCGCCTCGCCGAGGAAACGGGAAAGTGTCCCACGAACCCCGGGGTCCTCACCCAAGGGTTCTGCGAGGAGGACAACTTCCCCTTCCCCCTCGAGGGCCCTCGAGAGGGGATCCTGGGATTCGGGATCGGTTAGGGATCCTCATTATTCCCATGAGGCCTCCCCCCTCTCCTCGGTGGGGCGGTCGAGAACCCCGTCTCCCCAGGCTAGGCCGTCCTCATTTTCATCCTTCGTTCAGGACATGGCCCAAGCCCTGGGGATTGACCAGATGGTATGTTCTCGGTATTCCAAAGAATTTTTGGAGGAACAGGACCTCCCCACTCCTCCTAGAGAGGTGCCTAGACTCCCTCTCAACAGCGTCCTTCTGCAGACCTGGCTGAAGAACTTGTCAAACCCTCTTACAGTCACGTCTGTACCTTCAAAAATGGAATCGAAGTATAGAACGATTCCTCCTAAAGGGTTCGATAAGGCGCAGCTCTCACACCAGTCCCTTCTGGTGGAGTCAGCTCTTAAAAAATCACAGCCCTCACGGGTTTCTGCGACGGTTCCACCAGGCAGGGAAGGGCGGACCCTGGACAAGTTTGGCCGTCGCCTCTATTCAAATTCCCTGATGGCCACCAGGGTTCTAAATTACGCCTTCACCTTTTCCTCCTATTTGCGGGGTATGGTGAAGGATCTTCCTCAATATCGAAACTCGTTACCGGACTCCCAAAGAGCAGGATTCGACAAGTTTATGTCCAACCTGTCTCAATTGCGGTTGTACCTATTCCATGCAGTGTACGACGCCTTTGAGCTGGTTTCGAGGGTGTCGGCCCTCGCGGTGGCCATGCGCCGCTTGGCCTGGCTTCGCACCCTCGACATGGACCCAAACCTGCAGGAACGCCTGGCAGACTTGCCTTGTGTGGGGTCCGAGTTATTCGACGAGTCATTGGATGCGGCGACCAAACGCTTGTCGGAACAGGAGCGCTCTCTAGCATCCCTGGTCCGCCCCAAACCTAGGCCCCCGCCTCAGAAACCCTTTCGGCCTCCGCCGCGCCGATACCCTCAGAAGTCGACCCCGGCTTTCTCGAGACCGCCTCCGAGACGTCCGTCTCAGCGAGGCAGAGGGGGACAAACCCAAGCCCCGGCGCAGGGCCCTTCTAAGCCAGCGCCTTCCTTTTGACGGGCTGAGCGGACGGGGCGGGTTCCCCTCCGCACTTTCACAGGAACCCCTTCCTATCGGGGGCCGTCTCCGGTCCTTCCGGGAGGCATGGACCGGGATTACCTCAGACGCTTGGGTGCTCCGGATCGTCTCCGAGGGCTACTCGCTCAACTTTGTGTCCTCGCCGCCGGACAGTCCCCCGAGTTTAGTCCCCTGCAACCGTTCGCAGCTACCGACCCTTATAACCGAAGCCAAAGCCCTCTTGAAGCTTCGGGCGGTCGAGCCGGTCCCCAAGGACCAGTGGGGTACGGGGTTTTACTCCCGCTACTTTTTGGTCCCAAAAAAGACCGGGGACCTGCGCCCCATACTGGACCTCAGGAAGCTCAACAAATTCCTGGCCCGGGAGAAGTTTCGAATGCTATCTCTCCCGGTTCTGTATCCCCTCTTGGAGGAAGGGGACTGGATGTGCTCCCTCGACCTGAAGGAAGCATACACCCATGTTCCGGTGCACCCCACCTGTCGAAGATTCTTACGATTCCAGGTGGGGGACCTCCACCTCCAGTACAGGGTACTGCCCTTCGGCCTGGCCGCGTCCCCACGAGTATTCACGAAGTGCATGGTGGTGGTTGCAGCAGCCCTCAGGTCACGGGGACTCCACGTGTTCCCTTACCTGGACGATTGGCTCATCAAAGCCCCGACCAGGGAGGGGGCTATCTCAGCGACCCGACAGTCTATTACCTTCCTGCAAACTCTCGGGTTCGAGATAAACTTTCCAAAGTCTCAGTTGAGGCCGTCGCAGTCTCTTCAATTCATAGGTGCGGTGCTGGACACGGTGCACCTACGCTCCTACCTGCCGACCCAGCGGTTGGAAGCCTTGGTACGGATGAGTCGCCAGGTCTCTCAACTGTCGAAGGTGTCGGCCAAGCACATGATGATGCTGCTGGGCCATATGGCCTCGACGGTACATGTCACGCCGTTTGCGAGGCTACACCTGAGGATCCCCCAGTGGACCCTCGCATCCCAGTGGCGTCAGGAGTGCGACCCGGTGTCTCGCCTCATTTCGGTGACTCCGCTTTTGCGGAAATCGCTACGTTGGTGGACAGACTCTTCAAATCTGTCCAGGGGGCTATTGTTCCGCACTCCGCCTTTTCACAAAGTCCTGACCATGGACTCCTCGGAGTACGCGTGGGGAGCCCATCTCGACGGCCTTCGCACGCAGGGCCTGTGGTCGGCAGAAGACCGTCGGTGTCATATCAACGTGCTAGAGCTGCGGGCCATCTTCCTAGCACTTCGAGCCTTCGTTCACATATTGCAGGACCAGGTGGTCCTCGTCCGCACGGACAATCAGGTGGCAATGTATTATGTGAACAAGCAGGGAGGAACGGGGTCATGGCCCCTCTGCTCCGAGGCTCTTCGCCTCTGGGAGTGGGCGGCCTCCCGGAACATCTTCCTCCGGGCGGTCTACATCCAAGGAGAACGGAATTGCCTGGCGGACAAACTGAGTCGACTTCTGCAACCGCACGAGTGGACTCTACACTCAGCAGTTCTACGCGAGGTTTTCGCTCGCTGGGGAACGCCACAGGTGGATCTGTTTGCATCTCCGGAGACACACAAACTACCACTATATTGTTCTCGGATGTACTCGCAGGACCGTCTGGAAGCGGATGCCTTCCTACTCGACTGGGAAGGGAGGTTCCTGTATGCATTCCCTCCGTTCCCGCTGATCATGCGAACGTTGGTACACCTAAAATCGTCCACGGCCACGATGATTCTCATAGCACCTCGGTGGCCGCGCCAGCACTGGTTCTCCCTGCTGCTCCAGCTCAGCGCCAGGGAGCCTCTTCCCCTGCCTGTCTCTCCTTCTCTGCTATCTCAGAGTCAAGGATCCATGTTACATCCCAACCTGCAGTCATTGCACCTGACAGCTTGGTTTCTTGTTCCCTGACTCCTCCGGACCTGTCTCAATCGGTGAAGGAGGTGTTGGAAGCCTCCCGCAAGATCTCGACGAGGCTTTGCTATGCGCAGAAATGGACCAGGTTTTCCACCTGGTGTTCGTCTTTTCACCTGGACCCGGTATCAGTTCCGGTATCCTCGGTCTTAGAATATTTATTTCATTTGTCGCGCTCCGGCTTGAAAACCACTTCGGTGCGGGTTCATCTCAGTGCGATTTCTGCCTTCCACCAACCTCTGGAGGGACGCCCTCTGTCACTCCACCCCTTGGTGACACGCTTCATGAAAGGGTTAATCAGGGTTTGCCCCCCCTCTCAAGCCTCCGCCTGTCGTGTGGAACTTGAATGTAGTTCTGGCTCAACTGATGAAACCCCCTTTTGAGCCACTCAACAAGTCCCCCTTGAAATTTCTGACTTGGAAGGCGGTGTTTCTGATTGCCCTCACCTCCGCCAGGCGGATTGGGGAGTTGCAAGCCTTGGTTGCGGACCCTCCTTTCACGGTCTTTCATCACGACAAGGTGGTTCTCCGCACCCATCCTAAGTTTTTACCTAAAGTTGTGTCTGACTTCCACCTCAATCAGTCCATTGTCCTTCCGGTGTTCTTCCCGAAGCCCCACTCCCATCCGGGCGAGACGGCGCTTCACACGCTTGACTGTAAGAGGGCGTTGGCATATTATCTTCAACGCACCAGGTCTCATCGGAAGGTTCCTCAATTGTTTTTGTCCTTCGATCCCAATCGATTAGGGCACCCAGTTTCCAAGCGCACTCTGTCTAACTGGTTGGCCGCTTGCATTTCCTTTTGCTACGCTCAGGCTGGCCTTCCTCCCCCGGGTCGAGTCACGGGGCACAAGGTCCGAGCAATGGCAGCTTCGATAGCCTTTCTCCGATCCACTCCAATGGAGGAAATATGTAAGGCTGCCACTTGGTCTTCGGTTCATACATTCACCTCTCATTACTGTCTGGACACCTTGTCCAGAAACGATGGCCGGTTTGGCCAGTCGGTGTTACGTAACCTGTTTTCATAAATTGCCATCCTCCCACCTACCCTTTTTTGGTTGGCTTGGAGGTCACCCACATGTGAGAATATCATGCCTGCTTGTCCTGGGATAAAGCACAGTTACTTACCGTAACAGGTGTTATCCAGGGACAGCAGGCATATATTCTCACAACCCGCCCGCCTCCCCGGGGATGGCTTCCTTGCTAGTTATGGAACTGAGGACCACGAGGTGGGATGCGCCCTCTAGTGGGCGAGAAGGCACGCACATGCGTGGTGCAGTGTGCAAACTTGAAACTTCTATCAAGTTTGCTTGAAAAGCTGTCCGCGCCGGGGCTCCGTAGATGACGTCACCCACATGTGAGAATATATGCCTGCTGTCCCTGGATAACACCTGTTACGGTAAGTAACTGTGCTTTGCCACTCTCCTAAGATCTAAGAAACTGGTGACATTTTCTACCTATGCTAAGGCTTGGAATTTCAGCGCTGGTGCTCAAGGAGAGTTGGAACCACTTTAGGCCCCTCTTTTGGTGGTACTGTTTTTTCTTCAGTTCAGGCTAGCGAAATGTCTAGTGATTGGTTCCCTCAAGGTACAGCTAGCAGGCCTCTCGTGTTTTAGGGCTTAAGTGGAAGAAGTCTATCTGGCTTCCTATCCTAATGATGTCAGATTTTTGAAGGGAGCGATGCGGCTGTGTCTACCAGTACAGCAGCCTTTTCCAAACTAGAATCTCAATGTTCTGCATTCTCTGAGTAAGGCTCCCTATGCAAGAGGTGTCACTGATGGATTTTACTATCAGCCAACAGAAATACTGTCTTATTGCCTTGGTGAGGAGGGTTTCGGAACTTCAGGCTCTGTCGTGCAGAGAACCCTTCCTCAGGTTCACCGAGGCTGGAGTCTCTCTGCACAAAGTTCCCTCTTTTTCCTGACACAAGTAGTCTCAGCTTTCCACGTGAATCAGGAAGTTTGGCTCCCAGCATTCCATCCCAAAGGATTTGAAGAAAAAGGACAACCTTGGCATTGCTGGATGTTTGAAGAGCTCTTGTTCATTACCTTAAGGTGATGAATAATTTTCGAATATTGGATCATCTTTTTGTGTTAACGAATCCTTGGGAAAGCTGGCCACTAAGGCTTCCATTGCACAATAGATTCATGATTCCATGTCTTCAGCGTACATTGGGTGTGGTAAGCAGCCACCTATTACATTGAAAGCATGGGGTGTGGCTTATTTGTGGGCAGAGTCCCGGGCGGTGCTGCCGGAGGCGATTTGTGGTGTGACCAATTGGTGCACCCTACATACCTTCATAAAGTTTTTTTATAGGGTGGATTTAGCAGCGCACATGAACGCTGTCTTTGGTTCCTCTGTGTTAATAGCAGGCTCATCTGCCCTTCCCTAGGCTAGAGGGACTGATTTGGTACATCCCGGTGGTTCAAGACTTGTATGCCTTTTGCACTAGAAGGGAAGATTAGGGTCTTACCTATGAGCCTTGACAACCACCCTGTTAGATGTTATTTGTGCCTGTTTACTATCTCAGATTTTTTTCCTGTCCTTGGCTTTCTGCTGTCAAAAGGTCTGAAGGGTGATGAATACTTGGAATTTTCCACATTGTTCAAAGGTGAACCTTCTTGAGGGGAGGCACCATGTGGCTGACTCTCTTCTGATTAAAAAATAGGTGTTAATATACTGGGACTTATGGAAGTCACATCATTATTAGTGTCTTTGCACTCAGAAAGGTGGCATGTTGGGTTCCACTTTGGTTTCTTTAGTTCTTATTTCACATGTCTGCTAATCTAGGTGTCATTGTTGAGGATATGTTGAAATCCATAGCTCAATGTGTGGCGCTGCTAAGAAAGCAAGTAGAATGTTAAGAATTATCAGGAAAGGAATGGAAAACATGTTGTAATTCCCTTGTATTGCTTGATGATATGGCTGCACCTCAAATGCTGTGTGTAGTTCTGGTCGCCGTATCTCAAAAAAGATATAGCAGAATTAGAAAAGGTACAGAGAGAAGGGCGACAAAAATGATAAAAGGGATGGGTCAACTTCCCTTTAAGGAGAGGCTAAAGTGGCTAGAATTCTTCAGCTTGGAGAATAGACTGCTCAGGAGGTCTGTAAAATGAGTGGAGTGGAAAGGGTAAATGTGAATTGCTTGTTCACTCTGTCCAAAAATACTAGGACTAGGGGACATGCGATGAAGCTACTAAGTAGATTTAAACAAACCAGGGAAAATATTTCTTCAGACAACATGTAATTAAATTCTGGAATTTGTTGCTGGAGAATGTGATGAAATCAGCTTAGTGGGGTTTAAAAAAGGTTTGGCTAATTTCCTAAAAGAGAAGTCCATAGGCCATTATTGAAATGGCTTGGAGAAGTTCACTGCTTATTCCTAGGATAAGCAGCATAGAATCTACTTGCTACTTGGGATCTAGTTAGGTACTTGGGACCTTGGTTGGCCAGTGTTGGAAACAGGATACTTGGCTTGATGGACCTTCGGTCTGTCCCAGTATGGCAATTCTTATGTTCTTATGAAATCAGAGCAGACTTGGGCTGAGTGGGAAGTTCCCTATACTCCTCCTCATTTTTCTCTTTGTAGTGCTTCTCAACTGCTTCGATACAAACTGAGAGGCACAGCAGTGTCAGATGAGGTGATGCTGACAAAAGTAGATGATGCTTTCTATGCAAACTTGTGAATAACCCATTGGTTCAAGACTCTTATGCCTTTCTACTTGAAAGAAGATTATTGAGGTAAGAACCTAATCTTTTAATTCAGGTTGGTTGGCTGCTACATTTTTGGTGTAACCAAAGGTGGAAAATTCTTCCTCTTCTATTTTTGCCCCTCACCATTTCTAATTTTGTTAATAATTTCTATACCACTGAATCAACTTCTGTGCATTTGTGACTGTTGTATTTTCCCACAGTGTGAGGGAAGGAAAGTTGGAGCATACCCTTGCTCGTGACCTGGTACCAGGTGACACTGTCTGTCTGTCCATGGGAGATAGGGTACCTGCTGATCTTCGCCTTTTTGAGGTAAGTAGTTTGGACCTCATTTGCTAATGGAGGTGGGAATTTCATCTTTAAAAAAATAAAAAAAGTTAGTGGAGTCAAGCAAGCTGAGTATAGTATTGGGAACATTTGGCTGCTTTAACGTCTCAGTCCAGGATGAAATACCAAAAAATGATTTCTTTTCCTCCAAAATAATAATAAAAAAAATTAAAATATTTTAAACTGGAGAAAGGTTTTCTTTTTAAGAATCAATGTTTCAAGCCACAGAACTATAACATAGTTATAGTTCTGTGGCTTGAGACATTGATTGAGCGTGATTCTCTATAGTGTGTCTATACATTATAGAATTGTGCTCAGCATTGTACTCCTGGATGCCCAAACAATGCCTAACTTTACAGAATCTGGCTCTAATTGGGTGAAGCGTGGTCGAGGAAAGATCATATGATGCTAACTTTACTTTCATGTTGCTGCAGCCAGGAACATTGTACATTCTTTGCTACAGTAACAGTGGAGCTCCTTGTATTGCTCCCCATAGGTAGTGGAGGTAGGGAGAGGGTAATTTCCAGATACTCCTGCCTTAGTGGCTCCCAGCCTCAAAATGACAACTTCATACCCCTTGCTTTGGTTTTGTAGTGCTACAGTTAAGAACATAAGCAGTGCCTCTGCTGAGTCAGACCAGGGGTCCATCATGCCCAGCAGTCCACTACACGGATCGGGCGGGTTAGTGAATCTAGCCCTTTGTGTCCTTCGCCAGATACGGTCTCCAAAATTGAACACAATACTCCAAGTGGTGTCTCACCAATTACCTGTACAGGGGCATCAACACCTTCATTCTTCTACTGGCTACGCCTCTCTTTATACAGCCCAGCATCCGTCTGGCAGCAGCCACCGCCTTGTCACACTGTTTTTTTGCCTTTAAATCTTCGGACACTTATCACCCTAAGGTCCCTCTCCGCATCCATGCATATCAGCCTCTCTCCTCCCAACATAAGCAATGCCTCTGCTGGGTCAGACCAGAGGTCCATCACGCCCAGCAGTCTGCTCATGCGGCGGCCCATCAGGTCCAGGACCTGTATAGTAATTCTCTATCTATACCCTTCACTTTTCCTTCAGGAAATTGTCCAATCCCTTCTTGAACTCCAAGACCGTACCCTGTCCTATCACGCCATCTGGAAGCGCATTCCAGGCGTCCAAAATCCTCGCATTTGTTCTGAATCTGTCCCCTTTTAATTTTTCCGAATGCCCTCTCGTTCTTGTAGTTGTCGAAAGTTTGAAGTATCTGTCCCTTTCCACTTTCTCTATGCCCTTCATGATCTTGTAAGTCTCTATCATGTCCCCTCTAAGTCTCTGCTTCTCCAGGGAAAAGAGCCCCAGTTTCTCCAGTCTTTCAGCGTATGAAAGTTTTCCATACCTTTTATCAAACGTGTCTCCCTCTTCTGAACTCTCTTGAGTATCGCCATATCCTTTTTTAGGTACGGCGACCAATATTGGATGCAGTACTCCAGATGCGGGCGCACCATCGCCGATACAATGGGAGGATAACTTTTTTCGTTCTGGTTGTAATACCCTTCTTGATTATACCTAACATTCTATTCGCTTTCTTAGCGGCCGCTGCGCACTGTGCCGATGGCTTCATGGTCTTGTCCACTATTACCCCAAGTCCCTTTCTTGGGTACTCTCACTCAGTAACAGCCCTCCAATCATGTAGCTGTACCTCGGGTTTCTGTTCCCTACGTGCAAGACTTTACATTTCTCTACATTAAACTTCATCTGCCATCTCGACGCCCACTCCCCTAGCTTGTTCAGGTCCCTTTGTAAATCCTCGCAGTCCTCTTTAGTCCTAGCCCTATTAAATAGTTTGGTGTCGTCTGCGAATTTTATTACTTTGCACTTCATCCCAGTTTCTAGATCATTTATAAATACGTTGATCAGCAGCGGTCCAAACACCGATCCCTGCAGAACTCCACTCATGACCCTCCTCCAGTCCGAGTAGTGGCCCTTCACTCCTACCCTCTGCTTCCTACCCGCCAACCAATTTCTGATCCATCTGTGTATGTCTCCTTCCACCCCATGTTATTTCAGTTTCTGAAGTAGGCATTCGTGGGGTACCTTATCAAAGGCTTTTTGGAAGTCTAAATATACGATGTTTATGGGGTCCCCTTTGTCCATCCATTTGTTAATTTTTTCGAAGAAGTGCAATAAGTTTGTCAGACACGATCTTCCCTTGCAGAACCCATGTTGGCTTGTTATCATAAGTTTATTTCTTTCTAGATGCTCCTCGATGCTTTCTTTTATCAGTGCTTCTGCCATTTTTCCTGAACCGAGGTCAGACTTACCAGTCTGTAGTTCCCCGGGTCACCTCTTGATCCCTTTTTAAAAATGGGCATAACATTGGCTATCTTCCAATCCTCCAGGATCACACCTGTTTATAGGGATAGATTACAGACTTGCTGTAGTAGTGCCGCTATCTCCTCTTTCAGTTCTTTCAGTACCCTAGGGTGGATTCCGTCCGGGCCCGGTGATTTGTCAGGTTTTAGTTTTTCTATCTGCCTGTAGACGTCTTCGAGGCTTATTTCCATGGATGTTAGTTTTTCTGCTTGGTCCCCTTTGAAGATGTGTTCAGGTTCCGTTACGTTGGATGTGTCCTCTTTTGTAAATACTGATGAAAATAACATGTTTAGTCTTTCCGCCACTTCTTTCTCCACCTTCACCACTCCCTTCCTATCTCAGTCATCCAGCGATCCCACCTCCTCTCTAGCTGGCTGGTTCCCTTTAACATATCTGAAGAACGGTTTGAAATTTTGCTGCTTCCCTGGCTAGCCTCTCTTCATATTCTCTTTTTGCTTTTCTAACCACGAGGTGACATTCTTTTTGATACTTCCTGTGTTCTTTCCAGTTCTCCTCGGTTTTGCCCTTTTTCCATTTCTTGAAAGATTTTTTCTTATCACCTATCGCTTTCTTCACTTCTTTAGTTATCCATGCTGGGTCCTTTGTTCGGTTCTTTTTGCACCCCTTTCTGAATCTGGGGCATCAGGTTGCTAAATAAGGGGCAGAGGTTGCTATTTTGAGGCCACATCGGCAGGGGGATGCAGGGGTTCTGAGAAGTTCTTTGGACAAAATTTTAATTTATTTATTTGAAGGGGGTGGTTGAATGTACTGGCCTATTTGTTCCTGTGGGGAAAAGGTGACACTTCTTGAGGAAGCATTATCTTTAACACAGCTTATTTTGCATTACATTATTTGCTGAGAGGAAAAAAGATCCTGCCTTTAGGACTAATAACACACATCATGGATTAATGCTCATTATTTGTCAAATAATTTGCATTATTGCACCTTAGTAAATCCGACTGTATGTAGCTGAAAAGGCAACATAAATTCTAGTCTCTGGTTACATACGGGGAGGGCATTCTCAGTCCGGGGGATGGTGGGAAGATAACTGCCTGTTACTTATAAAATAACATCAGTTTTTTGTTAGTTGTTGGGAGCTCTGGTTTGTGAAGAATTTGGCCACTTCAAATAGAGTTTTTTGTGGGCTATGTGTACACAAAAATGTTGCTTTATGTCTTTAATTAAATTCTAAAGGCTATAATAAGACATTGGTTATAAATTCAGTTAATTATTTAGTGAAAAAGTCCTAGTTTACTAATACAATTAGTAGTTATAAATATTAAGCTCTGCCATTACTTAAAATAAATGTTTATAATTAAACAGTGCTGTCTGGGTAGGATAAAGATTTAATAAATCTAACTTAAGTCATAATTTATACATCAAGCAGTGAGTACTTTTTTTTATGAAAAGCCACTAATGAACAATTCCAAAGTGCTAATGGAAAAAAACTAATAAGCAAAGTACTACTGGAAAAATTTAAATTGATGATTCAGGTTGACTTGATTTAAATCAGTGGTCTCAAACTCGCGGCCCGGGGGCCACATGCGGCCCGCCAGGTACTATTTTGAGGCCCTCAGTATGTTTATCATAATCACAAAAGCAAAATAAAAGTTTCTTGATCCTATGTCTCTAGCTATAAATTACAATATTATTATTAGGACTTAGTCAAAAGGAAAGATTTATAAACTATAAACCTTGTAACCCATTCTGAGCTACTGGGAGGATGGGATAGAAATTGAATTAAATAAAATAAAGAGTTTTACCTCATGCAAAATTGTCATTTCTTTAATAAGACATTAACTATTTTTTTTTCTGAGGCCCTCCAAGTACCTACAAATCCAAAATGTGGCCCTGCAAAGGGTTTGAGTTTGAGACCACTGATTTAAATCGACTACTATATGTTAGAAACCTCAATACTGTAGTAACTGGATGATTTTGCTTTGTACTATTTTGAGAAACCAGACATTTATACACTTTATGTAAGAAGTGTAACCAGTCATTCAGGATTTGTTAGCTGGTAACTGGTGATTCCAAAAGAAGTCTGTTTTATCTGTATGCTAATTTAAGTCTATAAATCTTAATAGGTACACAACAGAGGAACAAAAAAACTCATATGAGCACTGCATCCGATTGTTGATGTTCAGGGATTATTCTGCAACTTTCTAAAAAAACAAAGGGGGTTGGGAGGGAGGAAAGATTAATTATGAACGAAATACTTTAACCAATTGATAGTAAAGTCCAGTATACATATTTATGAATTAAATTTCAGCTAGTCTGCCAGTATTTTACAAGATGCTACAGTTGCTCAGGTAGCAAAGTATTCAGCATAAGGGAATCCTACTTATGTTCTTCATTTAATGTAATATGCTATTTGATACACAAAATGTGAAGAAGGATGCAATGTTAGGAAACAGGATATTAAAGACAATAGTTAACATAGAGATAAGATCGGATGCCACAAAACAGACCAATTGTAGTCAGTTGGTTGATTGAGTGACTAAGGTGTTGAAATTGATGAACTCTTGGATGCAGGATTTTAACCCCGATAAGACAAAGTTTTTGTTGTGTCACCACATAAGATTATTCACGAGCCATTGATTAGTATTAATTCTACCTTGTATATAATTCAACCAACAATTAAAATATTGGTAGTCATTTTGGATCAGCACCTGACCATGAAAAAACAAATAGATGCTGTGGTACGTAAGAGTTATTACACATTATGGAAACTGCGTACCATTAAACCTTTTTTGAGTTTTCTGCTTTTAATGTAAACTTCTGGTACAATCTTTATTACTGAGTCTTTTAGATTATTGTAATATTGTATATTTAACAATTCCCAAGAAAGACATGGTTAGATTCATACTGATTCAGAATACAGCGGTTAGAATGATTTATGGTCTTAAAAAGTATGATCATGGAACACCATTCTATTGTGAGTTGCATTGGCTGCCAATGGAAGCTCGTGTCTTGTTTAAGTTGGGTTGCTTTTGCTATAAGGATATATATGATAGGGATTGGGGTGGGGGTGGGGGGGTCCTGGGGTGAAATTTGTATGGTATATGTGCATTTTTCTTTTTTTGAGCATTATTAGTAGTTGTTGGATATGTTATTGATGTGACTGAAGATTGATGTTCAATGTTTGCTGTACATTATGAAAAATTTAAATAAAAATTTAAATATAAAAAAAAAGGATATGTATGATATCGCTCCATTTTACATGGTTAATAGAGTCTCTCTAGCATCTTCCTCTACCTCTATCTCTAACCCTCTGTTGTAGTTCCTTCCTATTTCTCCTACTGTAAACCGCGTCAAGCTCTACGAACGTGGAGATGATGCGGTATACAAACCTAAGGATTAGATTAGATTAGATCATATAAAAATAGTAGACAATCTCATGCCCTGTTTACCTTTCCGTCAGTACAGGGCTGTAAAAGCAAGACATTTCTTGACCATACTTTAGCATTCCAAGCAGCTTCACATGATAGAGAATTTTAATTGTTATTGCTTGGAGCCTGTTATAAACGTTTCAGAACTCAACTGAAAACTTATTTCTCTTCAAAATACTTGGTCAGATAATTTCTTTGCCATCCTCAAATTGTTTTAAATTTATAATCTTTTGTAAACCGCGTAGAACTTATGGTTACTAGGAATACTATGTTATGTTATTTCATATAAATTTTTATCTTTGACTTAAGAGTAGTTCATCCCCTTGCCGATGCATTTTGTAATCCTTTATCAAGGTCAGGGAGATACTAAAGAGAAAGAAAGAACCCTTATCACTTACCAAACATCATAAATATTTTTGACCTAAAGCAAAAAGTGAAACATCAAAAGTGTTTTTACCTTAACTAGTGGGCTTATCTGCCTTTTCAAAAACTGCCGCCGCAAGCTCAAAATGGCCGCGGTGTTCTAGCAACTTACTAAAATAGGGAAACCCCTCTGATGTCATACCCCCTTTCATAGCATCGACAAGATTACATTACATTACATTAGTGATTTCTATTCCGTCTGTGCAAAGTTTAAATGGCTCCCTTGCTGGTCAGGGAGAGGGGCGGAGCAGGGCTCCCACGCTGTCCTCTCCTCGGGATCGGGTCCGGGTCTCTGCTGACTCCTGCTGGTGGCTGGAAGGGGGCCCGACTAAAGGCTGACAATAACTTTATTTGAAAAGACAGAGGCTCTGAAACAGAAGGACTTAATCCACTAGCACCATCCAGTTGGACGTTTCATTCAGGCCATCTGGTTTCATAAGAGTTAACTCAAACATCCAACTCAATTCCCTTATGTTCAAAGTACGTTCTGTATTTCCTCCCTCCCAGCCCACAGTAATCGAGTCAAGGACTCTCCATTTTAAATCCTGTAAAGTATGGCGAAACAGCTTCCTGTGTTGAACTAATGGCGCGGTCTCATTTTGGGTATGAACCCGGGATTTATGTTTTTATAGGGTAAATAGTACACCCCACATATAGCTTGGGACATGGGCAGTGAATCAAATAGATCACAAATGCAGAGTTGAAGTTTGTTCTATTCCTAGATTGGTATATTTTACCCGTGTTTGGATGGACCCAGGTATCCCCAGCTAATGTGAAAGGGCACCACTGACAGTGGCACACACTGAGTGGCAGCCTTGAACTCTCGGAGCTGTCTCCCTTATAATGCTATGATTAATTCTCTTTCTAATATTTCTACCACATTTGTGTGAAAATATTGGCCTGCCCCCTACAGTGGCTATTGCTAATTTAGCAATATGCCAATGACTCAAGATTATCTGCTGTATTTTAGGGGCTAGAGTGGAGAATCTCTGAACAAAAGCAATGGATTCTGCTACAGCATTTTGGTGCTGACCATATTGTAACAACAATTCGCATTGAGCATATTTAGCTCTCAAATAAGCCTGGCAGACCACTTCTCTAGGGTAGTCCCATCGATAGAACTGCTGTTTCATACTTCTTGCCTGAATGCAATACTCAACTAAGGAGTAGCAAATTCTTCTGAGATGCAGAATCCATTGCTTTTGTTCAGAGATTCTCCACTCTTGCCCCTAAAATATACTAGCTAATCTTGAGTCATTGGCATATTGCCAAATTAGCAATAGCCACTGTAGGGCAGTGTTTCTCAACTTGGTCTTGGAGTATCCCCTTGCCAGTCAGGTTTTCAGGATAGGCACATTTAATTTGCATAAACTTGATTTGCATAAACTGCCTCCATTGTATGCAAATCTCTTTTATGCATATTCATTGTGGATATCTTGAAAGCCTGACTGGCAAGGGGTACTCCAGGACCGAGTTGCGAAACACTGCTGTAGGGGACAGGCCAATATTTTCATACAAATGTGGTAGAAATATTGGAGAGTATTAATCATAGCATAAGGGAGACAGCTACGAGAGTTCAAAGCTGCCACTCGGTGTGTGGCCACTGTCAGTGATGCCCTTTCACATTAGGTGGGGAAACCTGATTTGGCGGCTGCTGGTGTTCAGGTGGCACAGGCCTCTTCATGACTTGGGCATGCCATTCCAAGCTGTGCCGTGATCCTGACACTGTGGTGCTTAGTAACTTGGATTTTATAATCTTGGGAGTGGACTATATGGCCGATGCCTTGTATGACATTTTGAAAGTCTTTGCTAAGCTTTCCACCTATTCCATTTTGGCTCTCAGGCTGCTCTGGATCCGGCAGTGGTCTGGCGATTCTTCTTCTAAAGTGACCGTGAGCCAGTTGCCCTTTAAGGGCCAGCTGCTGTTTAGCCAGGATCTGGATGACCTTATGGCCCAAGTTGCTGCCTGTGAATAGATCCTACCCTTCCAGGGGTTTGGGGCATCCTAATTTTCGTCCCTTCAGGCACTCTTGTCCGTATTCGGGCTCTTCAGTGGGACAACAGTCCAACCAGACTGCGCTTCAGCGGGCCTCAACATCAGCTGTCCATGGGGAGTCGTCTGGCAACTTTTGTAAAAGAAACAGTTCTGACGTCAGGCTATGAATACTGTCCCAAAGAACAATAGCTGTGCCTGCCAATCACATATTATTTCAAATTGCTCTCAAACAGTGAAAATGCTACCTGAGAAAGTGCTTAGAACTCATGCTTTTATTCCTTAGTGATGATTGGTTATGAAGATGTGCTTTTACAATTACAGATACATCTGAAAACCTCTTACTCTTATCAGAAAAAAAATCACAAAAATATAAAGGGGTTAAGCTAGTCTGATTATTTTTTGTTGCATACTTGACCTTGCTGAATTTGAATTAAACTCTGGCCATTATTCCTTGTAAAACATTTATTACAAGCATAAATAACAAGCAGGAACTTTTATTTGGCATATAAATTAAACAATTTAATAGTTTAGTCTTCTGCTGCCCTGGGCAATAACCATGTTAGCAAGAGAGGTACAGATTATAACTTTCTTGCTAATGTATCTTATTAAGGAACAAAACAAAAAAAGCCTAAAATATGGGCCAGGCCATTTTCAAAGCAATTTACATGGCTAAATAACTGTTTCATTGACTACCTAAATTTGCTCTTCAGTACAGCTAAAATTCAATGTGTGTTCTTTTAGATGTATTTAGATGATGTGTTCCCATGGACTTGTCTTGTGGGATTATAAAATAGCATGTGTAGATTGTATTTTCCAGAGATAAAATTTACAGAAAAATCAGGTACAAAACATCCATGAGCTCTTTGAACCCATGAGAAATTTCAGTGTGAAAGTCTCCTTTTCCTTTGGAAGTTAATGCTAAGTGTGTGGGTAAAATTTACCTAGGCATGTTGCTCCAATGCTGACAATTTAAAGATTGCCCCCTTAACCTCTACTAGCTACTGCTGCTGGTCTTTTGCACTATTTCAAATATCCATCATATATAGTGCTTAGGCTTAAGATAGGTTTTAGGAAATCTTATGCAGCTCAGAGAAATGCTATATATCCTTGTAACTAAATTATGGTGTTTTTTCCTTCTCTGAAAGGCTGTGGATCTTTCTGTTGATGAATCCAGTCTGACAGGTGAGACCACACCATGCTCCAAATCTACAGCTCCTCAACCAGCTGCCTCAAATGGCGATCTCACCTCCAGGAGTAACGTAGCTTTCATGGGGACACTGGTTAGATGTGGAAAAGCCAAGGTAAGTATTTGAAATAAAAAATGTTTTGGACATCATTAACACTCGGTGCAGTCATAGGGGGAAAGAACTGGAACTTACTGCTTTAATTTCTATTCTAAAAGTAAACATTTGGCTTTAGAAGAGCAGTGTTATAACAAGGAACATACTTTGGTGCATGTTTTATAAAGATTTATAAAATGTGTAAAATTGTATTCCATTGTTTTTACCCCTATTGTTTATATTTTATTAACTGAATTCTATTATTTAATAGTTCCTCCCTTCTTTTCCTTTATTCATATTCCTTTAATTCATTTAGATATCATTTATATAGATGGTGCTCCTATCTGTAAAGTTAGGAATTTCTATGAAATATTCGACATGCTTCTCTCCTCTCCACTCCTTCCTGCCCTCCATAGTCCTCCCTACCCTCTTCTAACCCCTTCCTCTGTAATGTCACCTAGAGCTTGTATAGGTATGTGCGACGCACAAATGGAAGAAATAAAATAAATAAATAAAGATCATATTCCTCCGTGCCTTCAGTTATTTCAACCTGAATCACCATTCCGTAGATCTAAACTCTTAGTGACCAGATCCTCAGAAGCACCACCAGAGGCTCAAAACCTTCACTGCCCTAGGCAGGGCCGGATTAACGGATAGGCCCAGGAAGCACGTGCCTAGGGCCCGAAATTGTGAGGGGGGGCCCACTTACTGTCACCTTTCCAATTTTTTTTTTTTTTTTTTAAACGGCCATGACAGCAAGATCGGGCCCCTTTCCGATGACAGCAAGATCAAGTCTCCCCCCTGATGGCAGCAAAATCATTTCCCCTCCGATGACAGCAAGATCAGGCCCCCCTCCCCCTATGACAGCAAGATCGGGCCCCCCTCCCGATGACAGCAAGATCAGGCCCCACCACAGCATCGACAGCAAGATCAGCCACAGCACCTGTGAGCGGTGCTCAGCCCAAAGCTTACCCTCTGACGCAGCTTACTGTTTCTGCCTGTTCGTGTCAGAGGGATGCTTTAGGCTGAGCACCGCTTGCAGGTGCTGTGGCTGATCTTGCTACCCGCTGGCTGTACAAGTGTGCTTCGCCATGTCTATGGGATGGAAGCGGGAGCCTCTGCAGCAGGTGAGCGCCGTGGGAGGGGCATCTCCAGGATGCATGAAGAGGGAGTTCTGGAGGGGGGGTGTTTGCTGCAAGTGTTGGGTGCAGTGGGGAAGGAGGAAGAGGAGTAGCTGGTGGTGCGAAGGGTGCCACAAACCAGCCCCTCTGAGAAGTCTGTAGAAGGAGTACAGGGTCTGGATGCAGTGGGGAAGAAGGAGCTGGAGAGGAGTGTGGGCTGCAAGCACCCTGAGGAGCTGAGGGGCAGAAGTGGAGGAGCAGAGGTTGGAAACCCTCGGAGAAACAGGAGAAGGTGGTGGTGGGGAGGGTTACAGGTCGCAAGCCCTCCAAAGAATAATGTAAGTGGTTACACGCGCGAAGGTGATTGGAAGGGAGGGAGATGGGCCTGGAGTGGAGGCTCGGAGTGGGAGAGAGAGAGAGAAAGGGGCAGTTGGGCAGATGATGGAAGTGGGGAGAAGGGAGAGAGAGAAGAGGGCAGTCAGTTGAGAGGGGAGAACAGATGCTGAATGGAAGTGGAGAAAGAGAACACATACTGGATGGAAGAAGGGGAGAAATAAAAAGGTATATGCTGAATGGGGGGAAGAAGAGAGTGAGATACTGGAGGGGTGAAGGAAAGGGGTGGCAATCTGTGGGTAGGCACTGTGAAAAGAGGGAAACTGAGGACTGAATAGTAAGAATTTAATATAGACAGAAGAAGAAAATAGAGAAGAGAGAGATGCCAGAGCATGGGGGGAAATGGGGGAAGGAGACAGAAATATCAGATCTGAGTGGAGGAAATAAGAAGAAGAGGGAAATGGAAGGAGAGAGATGCCAGACCATGAGGGGAACAGAAGAAAGAAGATGGATGTCAGACCAAGGGGATGGGGGGAGGGCAGGAGGAGAAATGGAAAGATGGAAGGGGGTTGGTAGACAGTTTCTGGAAGGGGCAGACAGTGGATGGAAGGAAAAAAATGACAAGATGAGGAAAGCAGAAACTGGGAGACAAAGATTGTTAGGTGCCATCAACTCATGCTCGAATCCTAGTCCAATGTTAGATGAATATTGGAGAAGAACAAAGAACATCAAAACCCTCTATACCAGGGGTGCCCACACTTTTTTGACTCGTGAGCTACTTTTAAAATGACCAAGCCAAAATGATCTACCAACAATAAAATTTTAAAAAAACACAACGCACACTGTACGCATAGAATTGTTAATTATCATTCCTATTCCAGGGGTTTTTCAAAGAGGTCAAAGCAGATGACTCTTTGTAATGTCACCTCAGTAACAACCATACAAAAATAGACAAATACCCACCCCAATTGGCTGGCCCGAACTTCCTCTCCGACGGCAGAATTGACGTTGGGGAGAGGAAGACTGATCGGCCCGATAGATCGCCAAGGCAAAGTGAGTCCTGGGTGATCGACCTATTGGGCACCCCTGCTCTATACCTTTGCTTCATCGACTATGGCAAAGCTATTGACTGTGTGGATTACAATAAACTATGGAGAACTCTAGTGCAAATGGGAATACCCAAACACATAATTCAGCAGATAGAGAGCTTATAAGGAAAATCAAGATGACAGATGGGCGGCTTTCCCACAGAGGAGAGAATCCTGCATTCACCGTGGGCCTCATCTGGGGCAGCCTCCTTGGAGCGGCTGGGGCACGGGCAGTGTGTCTGGGAGGGAATGCATGGATGGGAGAACATCGCAGGGGAGGAGACATAGGCATCCTGGGACTGTCTGCCAAGTCTCTTCCCTGAAGAAGCCCTTTCTGGAAACGTCAATCGCTCCTCCTAAACTTACTTGCTCCACTTCATCACTGACGCTGAAACCGTGGATTGTAGACAAAGTTTTATTTTATTTTTCTTTCCAGCTTATGATTTATCTTTAATCTTATCTATTGTTTTGCCTTTTGTCTTTGTTTTGTTCTATTTCTATCATTTAAATTTCTCCAGAATTCTACTGTTCAACGGCTCCCCCTTCTGCTTCTATTCCTTTCTCTCCTCTCTTCTACCTTCCAAAGTATTTAGATCAATGATGTCTTGTTAAAATGTTTATTTTATTTTTTATTTTTCCTCTATCTCTACTTTTCACTTCTCTATTACCCTCCAGGTACTTTAGTTAGATTGTGAGCCTTCGGGACAGTAAGGGAATTTTTCAAGTACCTTTCTTATTTCTAATCTTAATGTATATTTTCTGTAAACCGCTTAGAACCTAACGGATGTAGCGGTATATAAGAAATAAATTACATTACATTACATTACATTACAAAGGTAGAAAAAAGTAGTATTGTAGCTGTGTTGATAGATGTTTATAAATAGAAAATGGAAATACGGTGATTGTTTTATTGGACTAATTTTAATACATTTTTTACTAACTTTTAGAGGCCAAATTCTCCTTCCTCAGGTCAGGACAATATACTTTACTGACCTAAGGAAAGAGGGTTTGACTTCTGAAACTTAATTAAAAATGTATTAGTCCAATAAAATGATATCTTATTTTCCATTTTTTGTTTTATTTGTTAATTTGTAAAGTGATTTGAATCTCCTTCTTGTCTGATGATCTTCTTTTGTTCCATGTTGGATTCTTTGGTGGACCGCTTGCCTTGTTGTTTTGTTACAAATTAGTATACATGGAGTGGAACGTACCAGAGGAGTTACAGATTTGGTTGTTTATACATATGGGTTAAAGTTGAATGACAGAGTGAGGCAGTTGAGAGGAGTTGCAAACTTGGTTATTAATATAGACTTATGCATTTGAACACTTTTATATAGGTATGGAAAGGGTTCAGAGTTAAAATCCTGGGCAAGTAGGTGGGAAGGGAAGGAAGGGGGAATTTGTTCAGAGATGTTTGGGGCTTGCATAGAACAAAAATTGTACACTGGTACTGGTATGGTAATCTTTGTTGAATTTTATAATAAAAGAAAAAAAGAAAAACAAGTGGAAATAAAGAAGTAAATAATAAAATAGGTAAATAAATAGGGGCAGGATGTGGGCGGGGCAGAGCTAGGGGGCCCAGTGTACTTGTGTGCATAGGGGCCCTCAAAGAATTAATCCTGCCCTGGTCCCAGGCTTTACGTGCTGCCTCGTCACTGGATCTTTTCTTTCTGTTATATATTTATATAAGTGCTGCTTTTTTTTTTTTACATCACTATAAGTGAAATAAAGATTATTACTTAGCTTATGTCTGTGTGGTCTTGCTGCTAGGGTATTTCACCAACATGACATGTTTCGCTAGATAGCTTTATCAAGGTGTTAGCCCTAGTTCATTTTTACTCGCCATTTTTACTTGCCTCAGAGAGGCGAGTAAAAATGAACTAGGGCTAACACCTTGATAAAGCTATCTAGCGAAACATGTCATGTTGGTGAAATACCCTAGCAGCAAGACCACACAGACATAAGCTAAGTAATAATCTTTATTTCACTTATAGTGATATGAAAAAAAGCACTTATCCAGTGACGAGGCAGCACGTAAAGCCTGGGGCAGTGAAAGTTTTGAGCCTTTGGTGGTGCTTCTGAGGATCTGGTCACTAAGGGCTCCTTTTACGAAGGTGTGCTAGCGGTTTTATCGCACGCACCGGATTAGCGCACGCTATAGCACGTGCTAGCTGAAAATCTACCGCCTGCTTAAAAGGAGGCAGTAGCGGCTAGCGCGCGGGGCAATTTAGCGCACGCTATTCCGCCCGTTAAGGCTCTAAGAGCCCTAAGAGTTTAGATCTACAGAGTGGTGATTCAGGTTGAAATAACTGAAGGCAAGGAGGAATATGATAATTGTTGGACCGTAGAGTTACAATTCTGAGCCTGTGTAGAAATTGTTTTATAAAGATAACTTAGGTACTTTTGTGTTTTTAATAAAATAAGCTTCTAGAACCAGCCACAGTAGTGTGCAGCAGATTCACCTGCTCTGAAGATGATATAAAAATTCTATATGTGTATTCATGCATATTAAAAAAAATCCAAAAATACTTTGCATGTCTGCCTGCACTTCTTTTTTTTTTTTAATCTTTATTCATTTTTAATACTTTCATTAAGTGAATACAAGAAAAAAGATACATTTTACACTCACTTAAAATCCTTAGAATATATAATAAGATCAACATATTTCCCCATTAAAAATTATTATAGATATAGTTATTGATAAAGTATATTTATACCCTTCCAAAAGTGCAAATGTCAAATTTCATCTATATAAGGAAATAGTAAGCACCTATATAAATATTTAATTATTCAAGACTCAAACCAATCCCTCCCACCCACCCTATCACCCAATCAATTAAAAAAAAAAAAAGAAATTAAAAGAAAATCCCCCCCCCTCTGGATGTGCAATTGATATAACAACAAATTCAAAACTATAATAAATCTACAAATGACATCAATGGGCCCCATATTAATTTAAAAATTTTTATGTTTCCCGACAAATCAGCATTCACTTTCTCATATTTATAAATTAAACATAAATTTGCCCACCAGAATGTGAAATTTAAACGGTCCCAATTTTTCCAGTTTCTCATAATTAATTGTATAGCTGTTCCTGTCATAATTAAAAACAATCGCCTCTTATATTTATCTAGGGGATCTTTAACATACAATATAGTCCCACAAATCACAACCTGCACTTCATTCCCACTGCCCAAACTATGATTCTGGGTAAAAAAATCCATGCGATTTTTTTTTTTTTTTTTTTTTTTTTTTTGGGGGGTGTGCACTTTTATGTGCCTGTATAGCTGTACAGTTTTAAGAGGCTTGTTTGTCACATATAACAGGCTTTACATGTAGACAAAATCTTTTTTAAATCTTCTGGCTCTTATTACTATTACAGTGGGTTCTGGCAATTGTGCATTTATGGTCCTCTAATGTGAGACTCTCAGTTATGAAGAAATTTCTCAAGCCTTTCATTGTGAAGTTATTTTATTTGAATTATGCCGATAGTCTAAATCAAATGTTTTGTTTTAATCCATTTAGAAATATGGAAGGAAGGGGTAGAATTTTTAATAAATTAGTATCCCCGGTATTTTAGTTATGTATGACAGAGGTGTTAGAAATAGTAAGTGAATGTTAAAGTTCAGGAAAGATTACATTTGGGTGCTTGCATAGAAGAGGATTTGATTTTCCATCAATTTCAGCAGTAGGTTTCACTTACTGACAGATGCTTAATGGATGTGAACACTCTGTACGCATATGCATCTCCATGTTTGTTTTGCAGGGTATCGTTATTGGAACAGGAGAAAATTCAGAGTTTGGGGAGGTTTTTAAAATGATGCAGGCTGAAGAGGTACGTATACTGCACAAAATCTTTTTATTTTAGTGTTGTGTTTTCAGAGATGATTTTGGCGTTTTCCCAAACTTTGCAATTTATAATATGTCAGATTTGTCTTATGTAACAAGTTCATGAGTTTACAAATAGAAGTACTAATTAAAAGCTGAGTGGAGAAAACTGTTAAATGTATTAAATGTTTAAATGAGATTTTAGAAATCATATACTTAAGATCTAGAAATAATCAGTAGGTATGTTGAAATGGTATTGAGTATCAGGTATATTGTCTGAAAAGACTGAGTTTGGAGGATAAGCATTCTTATTGTTTTGTGGCAAATAACTTTACTGTTAATGGTTGATATTAGCTGAGTGAATTTTTGTGCCACGTGTGGTAATACTTTCTGTTTTTGCACCAAAATTAAATAGGAAGATATAGGGTAAATAAACCACTGTATAAGTTCTCCAAAAACTAGAATACGAGGCTTGTATTGTTTATGGCAGCCATCGTAGTATTAAAGTAGGTGGGGATATAAGGGGAATCAAACAAATAAACCTCAATATGTTTGGCATACTTTTTCCTCAGTGGGTGTCAACTACTTGATAGCCTGAAATAAATGCCCGGTTTATAGTACTAATTTTGCCTTATGGTTGGGCTGGTCCGTCTCATAGCTGCTTTTTGAAAGAGACAAATTGATCTGCACTCTTTTGGGAGAGAATCGATCCATTTGGGCAGCTCAATTTGAATACTTTTTCATCCCAGCATCTAGTCTCACGGCCTGGGTTTTGAGAGAGATTTCATAGGTCCTGTAAGGGAGGAGACTGTTCCTCACCTGCACAGGCAATTGTACTTTTTTAGTTTTACTTATATAGGGGACACTTGGTGCAAAAGACTGGATCGCCTCCATCTTGCTGTTGGACTTTAAGTTGCTACTGGAGTTGGAATATGTACTCTTTTAAGTTCCTCTTAAGATTGCTAGTTATATGTGTTAGGTTATGGTAATGTTTAATTTTTATTATTTTTTTTTTAAAAATTTTAATTAAGATTTCTTCATATTACAATCAGAAATCATCAATTAATACTGAAAATAAACAACATTGTCGGAACTAGTACATATTAAAGAAAATTTCTCATACATTCAAATGCATTCTCACATAGCAATTTCCAAAGAAAAATAACACAATTGAAGCCCACATCTTTAGGGAGAAAAAGAAACCATCTCAACAGTAGGAAAAATTTATTTATACCCAATATCAAATATAATCAAAGAAGACTTAGCTTACAGATTAATTCTTACATAGAAATAGACGGCAGATAAGGGCCCACGGCCCATCTAGTCTGCCCACCCTAATGTCCCTCCCCTACCTTTGCCCTGTGAATAGATCCCATGTGCCGATCCCATTTAGCCTTAAAATCAGGCACGCTGCTGGCCTCAATCACCTGTAGTGGAAGACTATTCCAGCGATCAACCACTCTTTCAGTGAAAAAGAATTTCCTGGTGTCACCTCGTAGTTTCCCGCCCCTGATTTTCAATGGATGCCCTCTTGTTGTCGTGGGACCCTTGAAAAAGAAGATATCTTCCTCCGCCTCGATGCGGCCCGTAAGATAATTCTTAGGGCTCCTTTAACTAATGTGCGCTAGGGTTTTTAGCGCACGCAGCAGATTAGCGCATGCTAATCCTGTGCTACGCAGCTAGAACTAACACCAGCTCAATGCTGGCGTTAGCGTCTAGCACGTGGGGCATTGTAGTGCGCGCTATTCCGCGCGTAAAGCCCTAACGCAGCTTAGTAAAAGGAGCCCTTAGTCTTGTCAGAAAGGAGGACTTCTATATGCATATGTTCCAAAAACACATAAGATTTAGTTTCCCAGGTGATTGGACATTTACAATGTAATGGCGGGGTCACAACCAGACGGGTCTCCGTGCATGTGCGGACGTCATCGCATCGACTTCCGGCCGGGGCACTGGTTTTAGTGTGCTGCTGGCCGGAAAAGTTTGCGAGACACTGCCATGGAGTGATACAAGAGCATTATAACATTTTCATCTTTGTCTTCTATTCCTTTCCTGATAATTCCTAATATTTTATTTGTTTTCTTAGCCGCTTCTGCACACTGAGCTGAGGGTTTCAATGTATCTTCAATAATGACACCTAGATCCTTTTCCTGGGCATTGACTCCTAATTTGGAACCCTGCATCAAGTAGCTATAGATCAGGCTCCTCTTTCCCACATACATCATTTTGCACTTATTCCATTTTGATGTCCAGTCTCACAAAGGGCTAGATTCACTAAGCCCACTGATCAAGTTCCGACCCCTTAGCGACCCTATTTTCCTCCAACCCAATTCACTAACCTCTGTCCCAATCATCCTCCGATCCGCGCATACAAATGAGGTGGAACGGCATTCAAATGTAGGCAAGCAGTGATTCTCTAAAAAAAAAAAAAAAAAAGAGGGACGCTGACTGATCCAAA
The DNA here is from genome assembly GCF_902459505.1 of Geotrypetes seraphini. Taxonomy (NCBI): domain Eukaryota; kingdom Metazoa; phylum Chordata; class Amphibia; order Gymnophiona; family Dermophiidae; genus Geotrypetes; species Geotrypetes seraphini. The sequence continues at coordinate 313,743,738 of NC_047085.1, read as the reverse complement.
AATAAGCAACTGCTGAGAACCAGTCGCTCAGGTCCTTTCCGACTTCCCTGCTTCTCTGCTCTCTGCCCCGATCTCCTGCCCTTCCCCGCAGTGCAAGCCAGTGGTTTTAACCTGCGGGTTCGAAAGTGAAGGTAAAAGAAAAAAAAAATCATTGCTTTTGTAAGCATGCGCAGACCATTTACAAGCAAAAAAGATGGTCTGCGCATGCTTCAGGATCGCTCACTAGCGATCCCTGTGGTCAGAGGGGGGCGTTCCTCCAATTGCCCCCATTTAAATACTGACCCATTGTGGATCAGTCGGCAATTTAACAACTTTGAACTGTCATCAGCAATAGAGGGTTACCATACAAGACAAAATGCTCTTGAGTAATAGATCACTACAGGTCATTGACCTGCGGGGCCGCCGCGGGAGCGGACTGCTGGGCATGATGGACCTATGGTCTGACTCGACAGAGGCAATGCTTATGTGCTTATGAGAGAATGCAGGATTCAATGAATTTGGTCTCCTCAGCATGGTTTTCCTTCTTTTATTTGCCCTCCCCCTTTTTTTCAATTTATTAGTACAGAAAGAGACTCTCTTGATTCTTTGGAGGTGTTTTCTGGCCTTGTTGGGATGTGGGTAAATTGTAGTGTTCTTACTCTTTCATCATTGTTTAACAGAAGTTTAGAAAAAATACATACAATTTTCACTATGTAAATGAGTTTGCAGCTTGTTTTTAAGCCTTTTACATTCTTGCTGTATTCACAAAGGTAATTGTAGAATAAGCCAGAGTATTACCTCACTGATTCGTAGTAGACTGAAGCACAGGAAGGTCCTAAGAGCTGTTGTTCTTAGTCTTATATTGGAATGCAAGCCTAAATCTTTACCCGCCCTGTGTAATTTTTTAAAGTCACTTGTAGAGTCATAGTGAAAGAGGTTTCAGAAAACGGGATTGGAGAAGAGCGGATGTGGTCCCTATTCACAAAAGTGGTCTCAGAGATGAAGTGGGAAACTACAGGCCGGTAAGCCTCACTTAGGTTATTGGAAAAATAATGGAAGCGTTGCTGGAAGAAAGGATAGTGAAATTCCTAGAATCAAATGGGTTATAGGATCTGAGGCAACATGGTTTTACTAAAGGTAAATCGTGTCAGACGAATCTGATTGAATTCTTTGATTGGGTGACTGGAGAATTGGATCAAGGGCATATGCTAGACATAATTTACTTAGATTTCAGCAAAGCCTTTGACATGGTTCCTCATAGAAGGCTTTTGAACAAACTTGATGGGCTGAAGTTAGGACCCAAAGTGGTGAACTGGATTAGAAACTGGTTGACAGACACCAGAAGGTGGTGGTTAATGGAATTCGTTCGGAGGAGGGAAAGGTGAGTAGTGAATCAGCTGGGGCTGATTCTGTTCAATATGTTTGTGAGTGACATTTCTGAAGGGTTAGAAGGAAAAGTGTGCCTTTTTGCCGATGATACCAAGAATTGTAACAGAGTAGACACCGAAGAGGGAGTGGAAAACATGAAAAAGGATCTGCAAAAGTTAGAAGAATGGTCTAATTATCTGGCAACTCAAATTCAATGCAAAGAAGTGCAGAGTAATGCATTTGGGGATTAGAAATCAGAAGGAGCCGTTATATAATTCGCAGATGACACAAAATTTTTAGTGGGGTTAGGATTAAAGAGGACTGTGAAGATTTACAAAGGGACCTGAACAAACAGGGAGAGTGGGTGAATAAATGGCAGATGAACTTTAATGTAGAGAAATGTAAAGTCTCTTGCATGTAGGAAACAGAAACCCGATGTACAGCTATACAATGGGAGGGCTGGTAATGGGTGAAAGTAGCCTAGAGAAGAACTTAGGGGTACTGGTAGATAAAATGATGAAGCCATCGGCACAGTGCAGCGGCCTCAAAGAAGGCAAACAGAATGCTAGGTATTATCATTAAAGGTATTACAACTAGAACGAAGGATGTTATCTTGCCGTTGTATCAGGCGATGGTACGCCCGCATCTGGAGTACTGCATCCAATATTGGTCGCCGTACCTTAAGAATGATATGGCGATACTTGAGAGGGTTCAGAGGAAAGCGATGCAACTGATAAAAGGTATGGAAACCCTTTCATATGCTGAAAGATTAGAGAAACTGGGGCTCTTTTCCCTGGAGAAGCAGAGGCTTAGAGGGGACATGATAGAGACTCTCGTACAAGATCATGAAGGGCATAGAGATAGTGGAGAGGGTCAGATTCTTCAAACTCTCGAAAACTACAAGAACGAGAGGGCATTCGGAAAAATTGAGAGGGAACAGATTCAAAACCAAATGCTAGAAAGTTCTTCTTCACCCAAAGGGTGGTGGACACCTGGAATGCGCTTCCAGAGGGTGTGATAGGACAGAGTATGGTATTGGGGTTCAAGAAGGGATTAGATAATTTCCTGAAGGAAAAGTGGATTGAAGGGTATAGATAGAGAATTACTATACAGGTCCTGGACCTGATGGGCCGCCGCATGAGCAGACTGCTGGCGCGATAGACCTCTGGTCTGACCCAGCAGAGGCATTGCTTATGTTGGGAGGAGAGAGGCTGATATGCACGGATGCGGAGAGGGACCTTAGGGTGATAAGTGTCTGAAGATTTAAAGGCGAAAAAACAGTGTGACAAGGCGGTGGCTGCTGCCAGAAGGATGCTGGGCTGTATAAAGAGAGGCATAGCCAATAGAAGAGCGAAGGTGTTGATGCCCTTGTACAGGTAATTGGTGAGACACCACTTGGAGTATTGTGTTCAGTTTTGGAGACCGTATTTGGCGAAGGACACAAAGGGCTAGATTCACTAACCCGCTCGATCCGTGTCCAATCTGGGCAGGTCCGATGGATTCTTCAAGCAACAATATTCTAATGGGGGCAATCGGAGGAATGCCCCCATGCGCCGACACGGATCACTAGTGTGTGATCCAGATGCATGCGCAGACCATCTGCTTTCCCTGTAGATGATCTGCACATGCGTTCATGTTCGTTTGCTGCTTTTTTTGTTGTTTTTTTTTTTGTGGGGGGCCCCGACTAGATCCCCGACATCAGCAGCAGAGATTTGGGGCGGCAGGCAGGAGACATTCAGGGGAGAGCAGGGTGGCGATTTGGTGCAGAGCAGGCAGGAGAGGTTCAGGGCAGAGCAGGCAGGAGAGATTCAGGGCAGAGAGATAATTGTTGGGGCAGCAGGAGAGCAGGGCGTGCAGAGAGCAGGGCAGTAATGGCGCTAGAGAGTCTGAAAGGATGTTTGCGACTGGTCCCCAGCAGTCGCTTCTTGGGTTGATCGGCCTGCCCAGTTGGTTCGCAAAATTTGTTTTGTGAATTGCGTCCCTGCTTACTTTGCATGCCATTACCCTCATTTGCATGCGCAGATTAGATCCGCAGAGAGGTAAGTGAATCGGGCTGGAGTAAAATTGGGTCGCAAAGGGGTCAGAAACCGATCGGTACACGATTGGTTGCTTAGTGAATCTAGCACAAAAAGGCATGAAGCGGTCCAGAGGAGGGCGTCGAAAATGATAGGTTTGCGCCAGAAGACGTATGAGTACTTACTAACTACAAGAAGCCTTCTATTGCACTTATTTTTTATTCTTTACTAGCTGATGCACCGGCATTGCACGGGTATTTAATTATAGCAATAACACTGTAAATGGATTCAAATAAAGATACTTTATAGTGGTGAATGAAATTATTGTTTTACAGCTTAATAAAAAGTACAATATTCAAATTATAATGTGAAATATTTGACAAAATGAATACAATACAACTAACGCAAAACGTGATTATAAACAACATTTTTAGTTTCACCTCCAGGAGCAAGAACATATAAATTGTTGGGTGAACCCACCCTTGAGCAAGCAACATAGAGTTGTGGGCCGAGAGACCCCCAGAACATATCACCCCAGGTAGTGAGGGATCTGCATACCAAGTTTCGTTCAAATCGGTCAAGCCGTTTTTGAATTACTGTGAGAATGGCAGCTTTTTACATTTTTTCCATTGACATGAATGGGTGATATCTGCTTATCTGTTTGTAGCTCCGCCCACGTGTGCAGGTGGGCCGCGAGACCCCCAGAACATATCAGCCCAGGTAGTGAGGGACCTGCATACAAAGTTTCGTTCAAATCGTCAAGCCGTTTTTGAATTACAGTGAGAATGGCAGCTTTTTACATTTTTTCCATTGACATGAATGGGTGAAATCTGATTTTCTGTTTGTAGCTCCGCCCACGTGTGCATTTGGGCCGCGAGACCCCCAGAACATATCACCCCAGGTAGTGAGGGATCTGCATACCAAGTTTCGTTAAAATCGGTCAAGCCGGTTTTGAATTACTGTGAGAATGGCAGCTTTTTACATTTTTTCCATTGACATGAATGGGTGATATCTGCTTATTTGTTTGTAGCTCCGCCCATGTGTGCAGGTGGGCCACGAGACCCCCAGAACATATCAGCCCAGGTAGTGAGGGACCTGCATACAAAGTTTCGTTCAAATCGGTCAAGCCGTTTTTGAATTACAGTGAGAATGGCAGCTTTTTACATTTTTTCCATTGACATGAATGAGTGAAATTTGATTTTCTGTTTGTAGCTCCGCCCACGTGTGCATTTGGGCCGCGAGATCCCCAGAACAAATCACCCCAGGTAGTGAGGGATCTGCATACCAAGTTTCGTTAAAATCGGTCAAGCCGGTTTTGAATTACTGTGAGAATGGCAGCTTTTTACATTTTTTCCATTGACATGAATGGGTGATATCTGCTTATCTGTTTGTAGCTCCGCCCACGTGTGCAGGTGGGCCACGAGACCCCCAGAACATATCAGCCCAGGTAGTGAGGGACCTGCATACAAAGTTTCGTTCAAATCGGTCAAGCCGTTTTTGAATTACAGTGAGAATGGCAGCTTTTTACATTTTTTCTATTGACATGAATGGGTGAAATCTGATTTTCTGTTTGTAGCTCCGCCCACATGTGCATTTGGGCCGCGAGACCCCCAGAACATATCACCCCAGGTAGTGAGGGATCTGCATACCAAGTTTCGTTAAAATCGGTCAAGCCGGTTTTGAATTACCGTGAGAATGGCAGCTTTTTACATTTTATCCATTGACATGAATGGGTGAAATCTGATTTTCTGTTTGTAGCTCTGCCCACGTGTGCAGGTGGGCCGCGAGACCCCCAGAACATATCGCCCCAGGTAGTGAGGGATCAGCATACCAAGTTTCGTTCAAAGCGGTCAAGCCGTTTTTGAATTACAGTGAGAATGGCAGCTTTTTACATTTTTTCCATTGACATGAATGGGTGAAATCTGATTTTCTGTTTGTAGCTCCGCCCACATGTGCAGGTGGGCCGCGAGACCCCCAGAACATATCACCCCAGGTAGTGAGGGATCTGCATACCAAGTTTCGTTTAAAGCGGTCAAGCCGTTTTTGAATTACAGTGAGAATGGCAGCTTTTTACATTTTTTCCATTGACATGAATGGGTGAAATCTGATTTTCTGTTTGTAGCTCCGCCCACGTGTGCAGTTGGGCCGCGAGACCCCCAGAACATATCACCCCAGGTAGTGAGGGATCTGCATACCAAGTTTCGTTAAAATCGGTCAAGCCGGTTTTGAATTACCGTGAGAATGGCAGCTTTTTACATTTTTTCCATTGACATGAATGGGTGAAATCTGATTTTATGTTTGTAGCTCCTCCCACGTGTGCAGGTGGGCCGCGAGACCCCCAGAACATATCATCCCAGGTAGTGAGGGATCTGCATACCAAGTTTCGTTCAAATCGGTCAAGCCGTTTTTGCGTGATCGCGGCACATACACACACACATACACACATACATACCTCCGATTTTATATATATAGATTACCATGAGGAGAGACTGGAAGCCCTGAATATGTATACCTTAGAGGAAAGGAGGAACAGGAGAGATATGATTCAGATGTTCAAATATTTGAAAGGTATTAACGTAGAACAAAATCTTTTCCAGAGAAAGGAAATGGTAAAACCAGAGGACATAATTTGAGGTTGAGGGGTGGTAGATTCAAGAGCAATGTTAAGAAATTTTACTTTATGAAAAGGGTGGTGGATACCTGGAATGCGCTCTTGAGAGAGGTGGTGGAGAGGAAAACAGTGACGGAGTTCAAAGAAGCATGGGATGAACACGGAGAATCTCTAATTAGTAAATAATGGTATATATTGAAGAACTAAGGCCAGTAATAGGCAGGCTTGCATGGCCTGTGTCCTGTATATGGACATTCAGTTGAGGATGGGCTGGGGAGGGTTTTGATGGCTGAGGGTTAAGATGGGCTGGAGTGAGCTTTGATGGAGATTCCAGTAGATAGAACCTAAGCGCACTACTGGGCAGGGCTCTGGATTTCTGGCCCAGAAATATCTAAGAAAAAGGACCATTTAAACTAAATTAATTTATGGAGCATGTATGGTTGGGCAGACTGGATGGACCACTTGGGTTTTTATCTGTCGTCATTTACTATGTTACTATGCAGGTAAAATGACAGTATTTATTTTTAAATTTATTATTTTTTTACATTATGTCTGCTAGGGTACAGCAGAGTTGTGGCTGAGTGGGTGGTTTTGAGTTTTATTTTTTTAATTTTTATTAAGGCTCCAAAGACACCTTTACAGAAGAGCATGGACATCTTGGGGAAACAGCTATCTCTATATTCCTTTGGCATAATTGGTAAGACAATATTCATCTAACCTTTCACTTTCTAAATACCGTATATACCAAAATATATCTATATCTATCTCTCTCTCTATCTCTCTCTCTCTCTCTCTATCTCTATATATACCTGAATACCAAGAAGGAGGAAAAAAGGTTGACTTGAATATAAACCGGGGAGGTTTATATTCAAGAGCTCTGCCTTGCCAGGCTCTAAACCCAGCCCCTTCCCTCATTCCCTCCCCTGCCAGGCTCTGCACCCAACCTCCCTGCCTTCCCAGTCCCCACCCTGTCCCAACTCCCTCATTCCCTCCCTTGCTTTGCATGGCTCTGCACCCTGTCCCCCCTTCCTTACTGCCCTGCCAGGCTCTGCACCCTATCTCACCTCCTTCCTGATGCCTTGCAGGACTCCACCAAGACTTGGTGGTCCAGTGGTGGGCCAGGACAGGAGAAATCCCTTCCGCCTCCTGTCCCGGTTGACTCTTAACAATTGTCACCTCCCTCCTGCCTCCCTGATTGTAAAAATGGTACCTTTTAAAATCCCTGGGGGTCCAGTGATGAACTGAGGCAGGAATGATCTTCTGGTGCTCCTGCCCCATGCAGACCTGCTATCTGAATGGCTGCTACGAGTTCCTGCGAGAACTCATAGCAGCCATTCAGATAGCAGCTCTGCATGGGGCAGGAGCGCAAGGAGCCCCATGAATTAAAAAAAAAAAATCCATTTTTACAATTGGAGTGGAGAGGTTAGAATTGTTAGAGTTGGCTGGGACAGGAGGTGGGAGGGATCCCTCCTCTCCCTGCCCACCGCTGGACCACCAGGTCCCCAACAGGTCCGTGAGGAGGGCGGGTGGGCGCTGACCCGAATATAAACAGGCATACCCATTTTTGGGCCCCAAAATCTCAGTTTATATTCGAGTATATATGTAAGTATAATTTTTTTTTTTTTTGTTACGCTTTAAAATTTGTGTGGTAATACAAACTACATCATTATATCATCAATTTTCTGTCCCACATAAATTATAATGGCCTTATGATATTTTTCTTGTTACCTTTTAATGAACGCTCAGTGTTCACAGCTTTTAGGGGACTGCACTCTGAGAACTTGTGATATAAGAACATTTCTTTGAAAATACAAATTGTTCAAAGCAGAGTCTGTAACCTGACAATATGATGCAGGAGACCCAAGTTCTTCTTTACTTCCCTGACAAGGCTTCTCTCAACCTCTTCTGTCGGGAATTATAAGTCCCTATAAATACATAGCTCTTTACAGTACTGCTTAACATTCATTCATTCTGAAAAAATATTTTTTGACTAGTAGTAAAACAGCTGGCTCCATAAGTGATTATGGATCATATATTTGCTTTATTATAAAGGAAGGTTGAGTATAATTATGCTGCTGCTGTTTTTGTCTTAACAGGTGTCATCATGTTAGTTGGCTGTCTCCAGGGAAAGTATATCATTGACATGTTCACCATTGGTGTAAGGTAAGGTTATTGTTGGACTGTTTGAATTTTCCATCCATGGCAAGGCTTGTTTATGTGATATAAGGTTAGCTCTGGTCCTTTGCTGCTTCTTGTTTTCTTCCCAGCTTCTGCTCTCTTCTCTTTCCTTTATAGCCTCTTCTGTCAGGCACTGAAAATTGCCACTCCTTAGTTCCTTAGTTGAAACTCTTTGTTGTAGTTTTGGGTCACTGGTAGATTTTTAGCTTTTTATTTTTGGTTTTTTTTAAGTTGAGCACAGAAATATGATTTCCATGTCCATCCACTTGGGAATGTGGGGATAAGATTAGCTGCCAACTTGTACTTGATACCTTTTTATTGAACTAATTTGGAGCCTCTTTTACAAAGCCGCAATAGCCAGTCCCGGCGTATTAAATGGGATGTGTCACATTTGCTGTGTAGGACTTGCTACCATGACTTTGTAGAAGGGGCCCATAATGTTTCTTTGACAAGTTTTCAGTAGTTATCTTCTCTTTATCAGGTTAGTGAAGGAATAATGCAGTTGCACGGAGTTTAAATAGTAAAAACTCATCTCGGTTTTAGGTTGTCTGCATTTTGTTAGTACAGCATAGTAAAATTTAATGAAAGAGATTGGAGGGGTTGACAGGTGATGAGCAACTTTAAAAAAATATATATTTTATTAACTTTTTCAAATAATTACATCGTAAATATAAATTACGCATAACAACATATACAATAATTATATCCAATATTTCGATATGGCAATGAAGACAATCGAAATAAAGGAAAAACATATATCCTAAAACAAAATTAAACATAAAATAAAAACATATAACCTAAAAACTAAATTAAACAAAGTAAAACAAAAATGTACAAGAGCTGCTGATTCTCTTTTCAGATATAGAAGAGTCTAATGCTTGGACCCGTGCTCTTCAATATATTTATAAACGACCTGGAAATTGGTACGACAAGCGATTAAATTTGCAGACAATACAAAGCTATTCAGAGTGGTGAAGACGCAGAAGGATTGCGAAGACCTGCAACAGGACATAAACATGCTCAAGAAATGCTCTGCAACATGGCAAAAGAGGTTTAACATGGATAAGTGTAAAGTGATGCATGTTGGTAACAAAAATCTTATACACGAATACAGGATGTCCGAGGCAGTACTTGGAGAGACCCCTCAGGAGTACTGGTCGACAAGTCGATGAAGACATCTGCAATGTGCGGCAGCGGCGGCGAAGAGGGCGAACAGAATGCTAGGAATGATTAAGAAGGGGGGTCACAAATAGATCGGAGAAGGTTATCATGCCTCTGTACAGGGCCATGGTACGCCCTCACCTGGAATACTGCGTCCGGCATTGGTCGCCGTACATGAAGAAGTACATGGTACTACTTAAAAAGGTCCAGAGAAGAGCGACTAAAATGGTTAAGGGGCTGGAGGAGTTGCCATACAGCGAGAGATTAGAGAAACTAAGCCTCTTCTCCCTCGAAAAGAGGAGACTGAAAGGGGACATGATAGAAACATTCGAGATACCGAAGGGAATAGACTTAGTAGATAAATACAGGTTGTTCACCCTCTCCAAGGTAGGAAGAATGAGAGGGCACTCTCTAAAGTTAAAAGGGGATAGATTCTGTACAAACGTAAAGAAGTTCTTCTTCACCCAGAGAGTGGTGGAAAACTGGAACGCTCTTCCAGAGGTTGTTTTAGGGGAAAACACCCTCCAGGCATTCAAGACAAGGTTGGACAAGTTCCTGCTGAACCGGAACGTACGCAGGTAAGGTTGATCTCAGTTAGGGCTCTGGTCTTTGACCAGGAGGCCGCCGTGTGAGTGAACTGCTGGGTGCGATGGACCACTGGTCTGACCCAGCAGTGGCAATTCTTATGTTTTTATGTTCTTATGTTCTACAGAAATAATCTAGCGGCACCCATTTCATATTTAAACTAGGTATGTTGTTATGTTTGAAAGCTATTATTTCTTAAAATTTTCTAATCATATACAAGTGATTCCACCATTTGTGAAAATTGAGATTGGAATTATCCTCCCAAATGCAGGCAATATGATGGATAGCCAGAGTAATCATGGTATCATATATTTTAAAGAACTTTGATGGGATCGAAATATCAGGGCTCGAGGAGCTCAAAATAATGGCCTTGTAAGAGATAAAAATACCACTGTCTAAATGAGTTATAGAAAGTATTCTTGTCCCAATGCTAGACCAGAACAGATCTACATCTTAACATATTTAAGGTCCTATATCTGGTAATGAGTGAGAAACTCAGTGTTTCTTGAGTCCTTATGTGTTGGCGTCATAAGTGTTTGATAATTATAATTTAGAAAGTTTTCCATTCATGCATGCTTTTGAAGTTTCCCCTAAGCACCTTTAATTGTAAAGTTATTAAGGGAGTGATCTTTCTTTGAGAAATGTTCATTTACTGAGCTTTCATTCTTTTTTTTCCTGTAATGGCTTATCTATGAAGATTGATATATGTCTTCAATTTTTAACTTGTTTGTTTTACTGCTACTACTGCTTCTTATTTCTGTAGTGCTACTAGGTACACTGCACTGTACACAAAACACATCTTCTTGGCAGAGCTTAGTCTATTCAAGATAGAGAAACAGGACAAATGTGAGATTAGGGAGTTATTTATTGTGGGAGTGATTAAAACAGACATGGGCACTGAACATATAGTTAGGGGTTAGGAGATAAAAGCTGTCTCAAAAGGTGGGCACTTTACCTAGATTTGAATAGGGCCACAGACCAATCTTGATGTACCAACTCAGGAAGTCTCTTCTGGAGATACAGTGCAACAGGATAAAAGGAGCAGAGTCTCTAGGGGTGGCAGTGAAGGAGAAGAGTACATATAAGAGAGACTTACCTGATGAATGGAGTTCCTGAGGAGGGGATGTGGAGAGATACTGAGAAGGTGCAAAATGTATGCACTTGTAGAAGTTTGAACTGTATGTGGAAATGAATAGGGGGCCAATGAAGTGACTTGAAGAGGGGCTATGTGGATATAGTGACACTGGCAGAAGATAAATTGTGCAGCAGAATTTTGAATAGATTGAAGAGGAGATATTTTATTTTTTCCTCTTTATTCATTTTTAATCTCTCAACAAGTGTACCAATTAAACCATACCTATACATGAAAACATCACTTTTATATCTGATAAGAATAACAACAAAAGGTATATATATAACGCTATACCCCACCCCAGCTCCATTGTTATATTACATACAATAAATAATTTTATTTAATTATTTTCGTATTTATATTCCGCTTATAGCCTAAGTGGTTTACATTCAGGTTCTCGAATATTTCTCTCTTGGAAGACCTTGGCCATAAGAAGTTTCTGATGGCAGTGAGACAGCCAGGCAGCAATTCCTGATGTGGATATGTAGATCTGGGTGTTACCAGCATAAATATGATACTGAAAACCATGGGAGGAGATCAGAACACCAAGGGAATAAGTATATGTAGAGAAAAGAAGAAATCCCAAGATGGAGCTTTGAGGTACACTGGCTGATAGTGAGATAGTAATGGAGAAGGATCTACCAAAGCATACACTAAAAGTGTGAAGGGAGAGATAAGAAGAAAACCAAGAACAGAGCCATAAAATATAGACAGCATGTCAAGGAGTAATCAACCATGTCAAAGCAGTAGATGGAATGAGAAGTATGAAGACTGAGCAGAAGCCCTTGGATTTGGCCAGGAACAAATCACTAGACTTTAGCAAGGGTTGTTTCTGTTGGATTGTAGTGGATCGGGAATAGCTTAAAGAAAGAAAAAAAAGACAATGGCGGTGAACAGCATCAAGTAGCTTGGGTAAGAAAGGGAGAAAAGAGATGAGGTGATAATTGGAAGGCCAGGTAGGTTTCAGTGAAGTTTAACATTATTCTTCATAAGATCATTTATTTGCCAATTCGAAAGAGAAAACACGGGTTACAAGGGAATTCATCTGGGTCTGCTGAAGCCAAGCAGTTTCCTCTCTTTGCATAAGATTACCCAGGTGATCAAGTAAAAATGATTTGGCTCCTTTCATCTTGCCAAACTTTGCAGGCTAGAGCAGCTGAATTAAGACTAGTTGCAAAAAAATGACCAGCAGCCTGTCCATGTTTTTCCTATCTGATCCTAGTGTACCAAAACGCTCCCTTCCAAACTTAATGTGATGATAATAATAATAATAACTTTATTTTTCTATACCACCATGATGTCATCAAACCATACTAAACTGTGCACTATATGATCTTGGTATGAACACTTGAAGGAGCTTGAGGTAGCTCTTGTGGGAGCCACATCAATACAACTCTGGTTAGGGACTGTTGCTGTAATGATTGGTAGTAGTGAGTTGAGATGAATATATGAAACAGAGGAAAGAATTTCCAGGTAGTTGTAAAGGAAAGCTCAGAGCCAAACACAGGCTGATTCTTTATGAGCTAGGAGCTTAGGCTTGAGGAAACTTCCAGATAAAACGAAACAAGCCTTACTATCAAAAAAGAAATGCCTTTATTCATATAATACTTTTTACACTTTCTGATTTAGATTTTTTTACTGGTTATTCTTTACTAGATCTCTGCTTGAAGCCTTCTGCTCATCCTATGTTTACAAGTTGGAGTATCCATATCACATCTCTGCTTCTCTTCCAATCTCATTAATTTCCTACTTATGTTATTAAGCTGATTTTTTTTTTTTTAATATGTTCATTTCTTATAGTTTGGCAGTGGCTGCTATCCCTGAAGGGCTGCCCATTGTGGTGACCGTAACCCTGGCTCTTGGAGTGATGAGGATGGTCAAGAAAAGGGCTATTGTAAAGAAGTTGCCTATAGTTGAAACTCTTGGTATGTCTAGGCTCTTTGCAGAGCAGTTTGATTTATTTTTTGTAATATGATTATGAAATATATAAACTATCAGACGAGTATAAAGGGTAATTTTATAACACACTGTGGCAGATGTGTGCATAAATTAATGGCTGTTTCCTTAGAGGGGCATAATCAAAAGAAACGTCTAAGTCCCCTTTTGGCCTAAGTGCCTAGGCGCAGAAAGTAGGCAGCAGGAAAATGTCCATTTTCAAAAAAATCATCCAAAATGAGGTGTGTGTGTTTTTTGAGAATGGCCTATCTCTGTGTTCAGCAGTTTAATCACCCAGACCACCAGTACATGTATCCTTACAACACATTCCTGACCCAAAAATTGCCCATCCCAAACGCCCAAAACAAGACCTTTTAGGCAAAGGAGGGGCCAGTCTTTTCCTAAAAGCAGGATTCTCTAACCAGCGTCTGCCATAAACAACATCAGTTACAGAATCCTGGCACCATCACCCCCCTCAACGATCATGGCAGGAGCAATGCCCAATCGCTCCTGCTGGACACAATCCACCCACGCGATCACCGGCAGGAGGATGCCCAATCTCTCCTGCTGGACACAACCCACCCCCGCGATCACCGGCAGGAGGATGCCCAATCCCTCCTGCCGGACACAACCCACCTGCGCGATCACCGGCAGGAGGATGCCTAATCCCTCCTGGATACAACCTACTCGCAAACACCTGTGCGATCACCGGCAGGAGGGTGCCCAATCCCTCCAGCCGGACACAACCTCCCCCCCAAAAAAACCCATGTGATCACCGGCAGAAGGATGCCCAATCCCTCCTGCTGGACACAACCCCCCCGAAAACCTACGTGATCACCGGCAGAAGGATGCTCAATCCCTCCTGCCAGACACAAACCCCCTCCCCTAGACCCCCCCGATCCCCCCTCTAACCTGGGGAGATGGCTGGCGGGGTCCTCCCTCCATCTGCCCCTTCCTCTAGTGGGCCTGCCTCTTCCCGGTGCATTGTGGGATGCACTGGGGAGAGGCCTAGGGCCCAAATTAGCCCAGGCGCCTAAGGCCTCGTCCATAGGAGGGGCCTTAGGCACCTGGGCCAATTCTGGTTCTAAGATCTACCTCCTCTTCCTCCGCCAAGTAAAAAGTAAAGCAAAACAAATATAATTCATTACAAGTGTTATTTTTAGTAGATGAGGCAGAAAAAGAAATGAGAACCTTGGGTGAGTGGAGGGTACCCTACAATTATACCTCAATATCAGCAGACCTTTTCCACAGAAATTTGCTGGCCCCTACCCATTAAATTCTGATAAAACTAGTCATCAACTGGTTCAGAAGTAAGTAAAATCCAAAGCAGGAGCTGCACAGTGACCATCCTACTACTTGCTGGAGATAGACGAATACTGAATTGTCTGAGCAGCACAGGATTTCATATGGCAGAACACAATTCTGCTGTCTGTTTCTACTTGCTGGTACATAGATGCAAACCTACAAGTCCTGGACTTGTTGGGTGCACATGACAAGGAATTAGTTGTATGCATGGTTGCTTGATGTTTGTGCTAGGTGGAAGACAAGTAAATGGCGGAATATGGAATGGTGGCCACAATGTGCCCAGGTGACCTTGGGCAAATCACTTAAACCTCCATTGCCCCTTGTATAAAGCTTAGATTGTGAGCCCACTAGGGACAGAGAAAATACTTCATATAATGTGTACAGCGCTGTATACTTCCTGACTTTTATTCTATTATGCATATTATATCTATTTCTTTTTTATCTATTTGTTTAGTTTTTTATTTAAATTTCCTTAGAATTCTATTGTTTAACTGTTTCTCATTCCATTCTATTCATATGCCTTCCTCTACCTTTTTTTTTTTCTTTTTTCCCTCACTTCTAATGTTTATTTTTCTTTTTACATTTCTATATTTGATTTAATTCTTAAAATTATTTTCTATTTAATTAGTTTCTTTCCATTACATTATTATTTTGGAATGTACATTTTGTTTTTAACAGTATGGTATTGAGAGTTCAGTGTATTCTTGTTAGGATGCTTCATATCTCATTTTTTCCTCTATCTTTATTTTCCTCTCTATTATTTGCTAATTTGTTTGTTCTTAGGTACTTTAATTAGATTGTGAGCCTTCGGGACAGTAAGGGAATTTCAAAGTATCTATTCTTTATTTATCTTATTTTTATTGTATCCTTTAATGTATATTTCTCTGTAAACCGCTTCGAACTTAACGGATTTAGCGGTATATAAGAAATAAATTACATTACATTACATGTAGTAGCGCTATAGAAATGGTTAGTAGTAGATAACTCCTTCCTTTCTTCAGCAGCTAATTGTAGTTTACTGTCACTGCATTTTAAACCTACTTGATTTGTTATTGCTCTTCACTAAAGACTTAGTAGTGTAACTTTTTTCCCTCAACACAGCTTTGTATTTTCCATTCTTAGGTTAGTCTGGATATTTACTTAACTCTTTTTGTTGTTCAGGTTGCTGCAATGTGATCTGTTCTGATAAAACGGGAACTTTGACAAAGAATGAAATGACTGTAACTCAGATTTTTACGTCAGATGGACAGCATGCAGAGGTACTAATTAGTTATAGCAGGAGTGTCTTAAGGTTTTTCAACACTGGGTTATATGATCATATGTGGCTGCATAATTTATATTCTTCAAAACCTGTGACTCTTCTGAAACTGTATCTTCAAAGCCACACTGCAGTGCTTCAAAATCATAGGTGCTGGCTAATGAGACTTTTAGCGATAAAAAAAAAAAAAAATTACCTTAAGTGGGCTGCATTTGGCCTGTAGGACATCTCCTATATATAGATGTTACTCCAGGTCATCTAAAATTAGGGCCAGTCCAAGGGTATCTGACACTGCGAGTGAATTATCAGCCATGTGCTTCCACCCAACTTCACCTACCTTCCAGCCAAGTCCATACTAGGCATCTGGCATCTCCCCTCACCACCCTCTGCCAAATATCCATCTTCCCTTCTCCTCCCCCCTTCCACCAGATATTCAGCATTGTTTTCTCCCACCTAGTATTTTGCATTCCTGCTACTTACATATTTGCTTATGGATCGGTTGAATATTAATTTTAACTAGAAGCCATGTTCTAACACTTGACTATTTGTATTGCACAATATGGATGGATGATGTTCAGTTGTAGATGCTGTTCAGAGGATGTGAATCCATTTGTGATTCCTACCAAAGCCTGTAGTCTGGACATTGCATTTATTCCTATGCTATAATCAATGAAATATTACATTATTGGATCAAAAATCATTCTCTCTGCCCTTATAGGTCACAGGAGTAGGCTATAATCGATCTGGAGAGGTGCTAAGTAATGGTGATGTTATCCATGGATTCTGTAATCCATCTATAAGCAAAATTGTTGAGGTAAGATGCTTTTGCATTATTAAACCCTAAATTTGTTATATGAGTAGCATAATGTGCTAGTTTCATTGTTGTGGATTTTTACTCATCTTTCAGGCTGGCTGTGTGTGCAATGATGCTGAAATCAGAAACAATACGTTAATGGGAAAACCAACTGAGGGGGCATTAATTGCTCTGTCTATGAAAGTAAGTGACAGGTAGTTGTGTTCATTATTGTGCAAGACAAATATTTTAGAATATAGAGGAATATTTTCAGTGATCTTGTGATCTTTCAGTAATGTTTCTATATACTGTGACAAGTTAGCCATACAATATTGATTTGGTGGATTGTTAGTGTAATTGCAGACTGCTATGGTTTGAGGTGGTATGGGAAAAAGTTGTCCATGTATCAAGACAACTCTTGCTAACTCAGATATGTTGCAAGGAAGTACATGAGAAAACACAAAACCAGGCTTTGTTCCATCAGTAAGCTCTTTCATCCTGTCCCATACCATTCTGTACAACTTTATGGTGATTAAAAGACAAAAATTGAGCTCTAGGCTTATATTTATAAAATCAGATTGCATGATTATAATGTGCTTTCTAGTGCTAAAAAGGCATATGAGTCTTGAACAATTGGGTTTTATCCTCCATTGGTCGCAAGACACTGCAGAAGGCATCAATCATATTCTTTTCTCTACCTCCTTCCTCAGTGGGCTGAGCCCCAGCTCCTCAGCCTTTTTCTTCTGAAAGCGAGACTGAATGTATTTTTCTGATCTGCTTTGAGATCGTCTATTTTTATTTTTGGGTTTTTTGATCTGGATTTTTGAGGCTTTTGGTGTTGCAGAGGTTCCCAACAGTCCTGATGTTTCAGGCGTATCTGGATTATAGGGGCCAGGCTATGTCATCCGGGGATTTGGTGCAAGGGGCACCTGCATCATTATTAGGCATCATTCCCTCCTGCCAAGTCCTTCTACAGGATCCTGAAATCCAATTGGGAAAGAATTGATATTCCTTTGCTTTCCCACATTGGATCCTCAGAGGATACAGGGTTTCAGGCTAGGGCAGCGAGGCAGGAGTCTGTTGCAGCCTTGGACTAGGGAGAGAATCTGACAATCCTCCACCTGTTTAGTTTGGTGGCCTTGATGGAGATAATAATTGAGGTGCCGCAGGCGTTGAAGTTAGATTCACCGTAGCCCTCTAGGTCTGAGGCTCAAACAGCATCTTTTCCCTTGCATCCAGATATAACTGTTATGTTCACAGAGCAATAGGATGGCCTGGAGGACTCCCTAAAGGTGGCCAAAACAATGGCCAAGCTGTATCCAATGGCTCTGGAATTTTAGCAACTGTTTGTGCCACCTAAGGTAGATTCATTGGTAGTGCAGGTCACTAAGCATTCTTCTCTGCTCAGTGAGGGAGGAGTGATTCTAAAGGATGCACAGAATAGACTTAAAAAGGCAATTTGAGACCTGGGTGTTAGGACTGAAGGTGATGGCAGTGGTGTCTTTCATCGCACTCACTTGCCACACTAGATTAAGAATTGCCATACTGGGACAGACAAAGTCCATCATACCTAGTATCCTGTTTCCAACAGTGGCCAACCCAGGTCCCCAAATTACACCAGTCCCCTGCTATGGACAATGAAGCTTGTCCATAGCAGGGATACTTGTGAGGATACTTGTGAGGATAGACTGTGTAACGTATGCCCTTTATGACATGTTCAGAGTCACGACCAAGGTCTCTGCTTATTCCATATCCACCCACAGATAAGGCAGTAGGCAGGAGATTCAGTTTCCAAGGCCACTTTGTGCAGACTACCGTTTAAGGGTCAAATGCTCTTTGACAAAGGATTGGACGATCTTATGGCCAGGATCCTGTCCTTGCCAGATAGTAGGCCACACACTACTAGAGTATTGGCTTGGAGTAATTTTTGTGGCTGTCAGAGACCTCACCAGTACACAGGGAGTTCCTCTGTGCAAAAGGTCATATCTGAGCTCTCAACAGATTTGGTTCTTCCAAATGGTCTCAGTCCTTAGGTTCCTGCCTTTCTGCAGCCTCCAAGAAACAACAATGTTGCCATGTTGGCAGCCATGCTTCCACAGATAGATGGGAGGTTGTCAGCTCATTGGGAGGCCTGGGTGAGGATTTGCTCATACTGCTGGGTCTTGGAAGTCATTAGAGAGAGTTATAAGCTTGTGTTCTTTTGTCCCCTGTTGGACTTGTTTGTGTATTCTCCAGCCGATCGGCAGAGAAGACAGTCAAAGTGCAAGCAACAGCAGCTCTTGGAAATCCGAGCCTTAGAGTCCATCCCAGCAACAGAATCAGACTTGGGCTGATACTCTGTCTACTTCTTCATGCTCAAGAGAGATTCAGAAGACTGGAGACCGATCTTGGATCTAAATTCGGTTAATGTATCACTCATAGTTCCATGATTCCACATGGAGACCATGTAGTCAGTCATTGCCTTGGTATCGCCAGGGAAATTTCTGACCTCTCTGGATCTTACAGAGACTTATCTGCATATTCTCAGATTACAGGAAGTACTTTGAGATTCTGTGTGTTAGGGAGACATTTCCAATTCTTAGCATTGCCCTTCAGACTGGCGATGGCGCCTTGTGCATTCACCAAAGGAAGATGAAGTTCTTACCTAAATAATCTTTCTAATAGAAAGACATACGAGTCTTGAAGGCCTGTCCTGTAAGTTTTCCAATAGCCTGCTTAGTGTCTTAGACATGCATATATAGCTAGATGGTTGCTTTTTCACTGTCAGGTTTGAGGTGTGAAATGAAAATAAGTTATTAAGAAACAAATGAGGGAGTATAAAGCTTCATAATTACCAGTGCAGGTTGTGCTAGGTTCTTGTTCTTGGTTCTTGTTTCCACTTTGTTTACCAATCATTTTTAAATTGATTGCATTTTTGTTCACTGATCTTTACAGAGCAGAACAGAGTTGATTTAGACGGGGAAATTCCCCGTACCCCTCTTTCTTATGTTTATTATTACAGAGTTGGCATTACTTTGGACGAACTGAGGAGGTAGGGCACAGCATACTGAGGAAGGAGGTGGAGGCAGAGAAAAAATGTGATTGATTGCCTTCTGCAGTTTCGTGACCAATGGAGGATAAAACCCAGTTGTTCAAGATTCACATGCCTTTCTAATAGAAAGAAGATTATCGAGGTAAGAACCTAATCTTACCTTACTGTGGTTGCGGTTTTTTTTGCAACAGGCCTTCTTTTCTAATAGCATAAACACAGTTTGAGAAATGTTTCATGTACCCAATTACTCTCTGGCTGCTAAGACTATGGTACAGTTGAGATGATAGCTTTGAATTTTTGGATGTTTATATTGTATAAAGTGAGTTTTCAGTAGATTTACCCTCATTTTCATAGTATACAAATTCAGTATTACATTGACACCACAGGAATACATAATAGAATCAAACTAGGGGACAACTGGCTAGTTTCAAGAATGTACTGAAAAAATCTTACTGCGTTTCATACTCTCTCATTCTTGTCAGATACGAAATACTGTTTTGTAAGGACACAACTGATGAACAAGACAAGAAATAAAGGAGAGCTCAGTTTCTTACAATTTTATAAGGAGAAATGCTGACATGGAATTTTTAGAATGATATTGAAGGGGACTGAGAAACTGTTAAGAGATCTTGAAGTGAACACATTTAAAATGGCATGTTTTATGTTCTTAAATCAAATGCAGATGGGTCTCGAGGGTCTTCAGCATGATTACATAAGAAGAGCCGAGTATCCTTTCAGCTCAGAACAAAAATGGATGGCTGTCAAGTGTGTCCACAGAACACAGCAGGTATAGTGCTCTGTCTTTCAAAAGATTATGCACAAGTCCTTTATTAGAATAATTTGCCATGGTGACCAAGTGGTTACATTGGACATTGCAACATCTGAAATCCTAATTTTTTTTGCTAGTGAAGTTCAAATTCACCTGGCAGGCTATGTTGAGAGTAATGTGCAGGTAACTTTCAGAGTACCGTGAGGGAAGAGTTGGTAGCACATCCGCTAACTTGATTTTCTACCCAAAGGACTCCTTTCCTTCAGAGCTTGACATACACTGCAGTGCTTCTTTTGAATTTGGTAGAAGCAAAAAGAGGAATATAGACATAAAGGGTAAGGGGATAGGGGCAGGACCAGCTGGTGACCCAGGTAATGAATGCTGTGCATTACTACACAGTACGTATGTCCCAAGTTCGATTCCTGAGTCGGGACTTCTTCCCAGATAACTGGGGATGTAGTGAAGGCAACATATTCAGCCCCCTGCAGGGTGGGGGAGTTTAAACTTA
This sequence comes from Geotrypetes seraphini, assembly GCF_902459505.1. Taxonomy (NCBI): domain Eukaryota; kingdom Metazoa; phylum Chordata; class Amphibia; order Gymnophiona; family Dermophiidae; genus Geotrypetes; species Geotrypetes seraphini. The sequence goes on along the minus strand of NC_047085.1, from coordinate 313,723,110 downwards.
AATTATATTTCATTATACTGCCTTTCAGTAATAGCAAGGTAGTTTACAATAAAAAAAAAATCATCATATACAAGCTCTGTGGAAAACCTTCCAGAAAGAAACACAGGGAGAATAAGTATAGCTGAAACTAAAACATTAGGTGCTCACGTCAACCACAGAAAGCATAAATGGACTGGGCAGCATTTGTGTTTAGTGCAAGGTTTAAAAGGGAGCCAGGCCTCATGACTCCCAGTCCAGGATGCAGTAACCCAATTGTATGTGTTTGGGGGTAACAGAAATATAAAATTGGGGAAAATTCCCCAGGTCGTTTGAATGAAAGATCAGTGCTGCTGGATCCCAGTCTGAGTCCAACTGGACTGGAGACAAAAGGAACAGGTGAGAATCGCAGAAAAGAGGAAGACATGAGCTTAGAAACTGGAAGAGAAAAGACAAGACCCAGTGCAGAGGATGGAGAAAGAAAGGCCACGAACAAGACATGAGGGAGAACATGAGCCACAGAAGAACAGAAAAGAAGGGAGCTGATAGGAGAGGGAAGAAAACCTAGGAGAGGGAAGCAAAGCTGAGCATTTCCTGGAATGCACAGTGCTGAAATGTCTTGAAATTTCTTGTACTATCGTATGTAGAAAAAAATAATCCATCTGAATGAGCTCATTCCACTCTAATTTCAGAATAAACAAAACCCACAAGTTTCCAGTGTGTGACTTGTTGTAGACCTCACTGTAGTAGACTGTGGCAGGAACAGCAATAGATGAATTCCATTTTCCTGTTGTGCTTGATTTTTAGCTTGTGCCGATGAGGGAAAAACCAAATGTATAAAATGAAGCTCTGTTGACAAACCTTCACTTCCCCTTTTCTAAATGTCTGGAAATTTCAAGCAAAGCACAACTCTTGAGTTCCACTAGCAGTATAGAACAGTGTGAGAAAATACCAAAGGAAAAAATAAGTCAGTCTTGAAACTTCATTTAAAAGTGTAATTTTTCACATATCATTGCAGTGATGCCTGTAATTGACTATAGAGGGAAGTTGTTTTTTTTTTTTTAGTACTTAGGAGCTGAGATAGAATACATATGTCACATAAAAAAGTTATGATTGCAGTTCCTTCACTTTTCTGGCTATACTGTATATTAGTGATTGTAGCCAATAACATTTCATGCAAGGAATTAAGCTCAGTTATAGAAACAGATTAGCATTGCATGCCCTTTTGGCTGAAGGTGTCACTCTCTCATAAGAACATAAGAATTGCTGCTGCTGGGTCAGACCGATGATAGCCCGCAAGTAGGTTATTGACCAAGAGTGGTTCTAATGGAGATAACCGCGGGCACTTGAGATCCATAGTCTCTATAAGTAGAATGACTTCTTCGATTTAGCAACAGCCTGTATGGTTTAGGAGTTATAGTGTGTAGCACTTGAAAAATTGAAGGTAGTGTGGTGCAGGGAGTGTGTGGCGCAGTGGTTGAAGCTACAGCCTCAGCACCCTGGGGTTGTGGGTTCAAACCCCGCACTGCTCTTTGTGATCCTGGGCAAGTCACTTAATCCTCTATAGCCCCAGGTACGTTAGATAGATTGTGAGCCCACCGGGACAGATAGGGAAAATGCTTGAGTACCTGATTGTAAAACTGCTTAGATAACCTTGATAGGCGGTATATAAAATCCTAATAAAACTTAAACTTAATCTAAATACTGCACTCTTTCTTCTTCTGCCTTGACATTTTGGGGGTAATTCTAAAAAGAGTCACCTGGATTTAGACAGCTAGTACATGTGTAAATTCTAGTACTCAAGTCAACTACACAAGTATATAAATGCACAGGCATGAAAATGACAACATTCTGGGTACACAGAATTCTGTAAGTATATACCAGTGTTTGATGGTATGTATTCTGCAGGTTGCCATACGCATATGTGTTCAGCAATCTAGGTTCAAACAATTATACCAGTTCTATGACTGATGTAAGTGCTCATGCCTAAAGTGTCTCCTGTTACACTAGAATTCAATAAAGAAAGGTAAGTGTTTACTTACCTTTTTTTAATAGAATAGGCTCTAAAATGATGTATTGTTGGTGCCTAAAAATACACACCTTATATTTCTTAGTCTTGCGCAGCTGGTGTCATGATTGTTGCAGTTGTCCGGGTCTCACTGTGTCTTTGTGGGTAGAATCAACGTTTCAGCCATCATGCTGTGGCTTTTTTCAAGGTATGCTGCGAGGTCTGCAGTTTGTCTTTATATATAATAGGTCCTCTAACCTGATTGGTTGGGATTGAGGCAGGAAAGTCCATTGGTCATGAATTTGAATTTTGACAGGAAAGTTTGTTGGTCACAAATTTGAATTGTGAAAGGAAAGCCCATTGGGCACAGATTTAAATTTTGGCAGGAAAGTTCATTGGTCATGAATTTGAATTGTGGCAGGAAAATCCATTAGACACATTTTAAAATTCTGTCAGAAAAGAGGCTGACAACTTTGAGATGGAGGGAGAAGGCATTTTTTCTCATCCCCAGCCCTTTTTGCACTACCGTATATACACAAATATAAACTGAATATAAACCCCCAAAAATGGGAGTCTATGTTTATATTCAAGCTACCGCATCCCAGACCTACCGCAGGCCTCCAGTATTGTGCTGATGGTCCATTGGTGCGGGGAGCCTGAGCTACCGTCAATCCCTCCCTCCCAGCGACTTTGTGCAACTAGCCATCCCCTTCCCTTCCTTCCTCTCCCGGTCCCCCTGCAGGTCTACATTAGGTCCACGATGGTCCATCAGTGAGGTGGGGGCAATAGCGAGCCCTTTACGCTCCTGCCCAGCTGTAGTGAAAAAATGACTGCCATGAGATCCCACAGCAAGCTTCGCGAGACTCTGGATGAAACCCCATATCAGTTGTCTGTTCGGCATTCAATTCCAAGTAGTCCCAAATGACACAAAATCTCTCTCCAATATTTTGTATAGGCGAGAGACTTGTGGTGTATCGGAAGGCCAGGGAACGGATTTGTACAGACTAGTGAGTGCTGGACATCATTTGAGAGGGTTATAAGCTCAATTTTTTTTCAGCCACCTCTACACTTTTTCATGGACTCCCTGGCGGGGAGGCTGGAGAAAGCAGCCAGAGTATGAGCAACAGTGCAGTGGCTGCTGAAGATCCTGGCAGTGGAAGAAGTCCTCAATGCCGAATCGGGCTTGGACAGATTCTCTATATACTTCATCATGCCAAAGAAAGATTCAGATGTCAGGAGGCCAATTCTGGATATCAAGTTGGTCAATGCAGCTTTAAAAGTGCTCAAGTTCTGTATGGAGACAATAAGATCAGTTATTGCCTTGGTTGCTCTGGGGGAATATCTAGTCCAGGGGTGCCCACACTTTTTAAGCTTACGAGCTACTTTTAAAATGACCAAGTCAAAATGATCTACCAACAATAAAATTTTAAAAAACACAAAGCATACTATAAGCAGAGAAAATGTTAATTATCATTTATATTTCGCGGGTTTTCAAAGAGGTCAAAGCAGCTGACTTTATGCAATGTCACCTGAGTAACAACTATACAAAAATAGACAAATATACCCCCTCCAATTTTACTAAACCGCGATAGCGGTTTTTAGTGCAGGGAGTTGCGCTGAATGCCTTACGCTGCTCTTGATGCTCATAGGCTCCCTGCGCTAAAAACCTCTATTGCGGTTTAGTAAAAGGGGGCCATATTGCAAAATATAGACAGCAGATAAAAATTCTCAAAACAGACACATTTTATCACTAAATTGAAAATAAAATCATTTTTCCTACCTTGTTTGGTGATTTTATGAGTCTCTGGTTGCACTTTCTTCTTCTGACTGTGCATCCAATATTTCTTCCCTTCTTTCAACCTCCTGTATGCTTCCTCTCCTCCAGACCTCATTCCCTCCCCCAACTTTTTCTTCCTCTCTCTCTGCCCTCCTCCCCTTTCTTTCTGTCTCCCTGCCCCCCTTTATTTCTGTCTTTCTCTCTTTCTCTCTCCATGCCCCATTTCTTTCTTTCTGTCTCCCTGTCTTCATGCTCTCCCCCAAGCCACCGCCATCAGGGAACAGGCCGCCGCCATAAAGAAGACACTGAAGTGCTGGGCCGACCAACCTTCCCTACCCGATGCCAATTCTAACGTTGGAGAGGAAGTTCCGGGTCAGCCACCCAGCGATTGGCTTGCCTGGAACTTCCTCTCCGACATTAGAATTGACATCGGGTGGGGAAGGTTGGTCGGCCCAGCGCTTTAGCATCCTCTTTACAGGGTCGGGAAGCAGGTAGAATGGAAGGCAACGCGAGTCTATCACAGAGCCCGGGATGGGTTCCGCGATCGACTCGCGTTGCCTTCACGATCTACTGGTCGATCGCGATCGACCTTTTGGGCACCCCTGATCTAGTCTCTCTGGATCTGAATAAGGCTTACACGCATATCCTCATTTTCCTGGCTCACAGAAGGTTTCTCAGATTCCATGTGTTGGAGAGAGATTTTTAGTTCTCAGCACTCCCATTTGGATTAGCAATGGCGCTATACATGTTTGCCAAGTTAATGGTGGCAGCAGCAGCACATTTGTGCAGAGCCAGGATTCAGGTTCATTCTTACTTGGCCGACTGGCGCAAGTAATCCACTTCCTTGCAGGAACTGGGTTGGATCATTTTTGAAAGAGTCATCAGGATCCCTCACAATCCCTGGAGTATTTGGAAATTGCATTCAACATGGCAGAGAGCTGTGCATTTCTTCAAGAGGCTTACAAACAGAAGTTGAGACAGCAGATACTAGAGATTCTGGCAATGGCATGGCATTATATATAGTTATTGGGGTCTGTGGTGGCGATCTGTGATGGCGACAGGGTTGGTACCATGGGTGAAAGCTCATCTCTGACCTCTTCAGAGAGCACTATTGTGCTGCTGGTTGCTGCAGACAGACTGCCTTCAGATGCCTTTGGAATGGACAGTGGCGGCCCGTCAGAATTTGCTATGGTGGTTAATGTTGAAGACACTCTCCAAAGCATTGCCTCTAAGCATAGCATTGAGGATGATCCTGAGTACAGATGACATAACATAACATTGTGCTTATTGACCGCGTAACCAGAAGTTCAACGCGGTTTACATAAAGTTATAAAAGTAAACATGTTACCTGAAATAAGATGATTTGTTAAACAGTCAAATATTTAGAAAAATATAGGTCTTCATTTGTTTTCTAAAATGGCCATAGGAATGGGTAGGAAGCAACAATATTTGGAATTCTTTGTCATGAAGAGCTGCCTGAGATGCCAAAGTATGATTCAGAAATTTCTTACTCCTGCAACCCTGGACAGATGGAAAATTAAACAAGGGATGAGTTCTTCTACTATGTCTGTATGATGCTAAAGAAAATCTATTGACTAAGTAAGAAGGAGCTGTACCATAAACAGCCTTGTAACAGAAACAGCCTAGTTTAAACAGTATCCGGGCCTCCATTGGCAACCAATGCAATTTCTTCAGGCCATAAATCATTCTGACCGCTGTATTCTGTATTATTGTAAGTCTTGCTAATTCTTTCTTGGTGACTGTCAGATAATATTACAGTAATCGAGAAGACTCAGCAGTAACGATTGAACCAGTAATCTAAAAGCAGTAAATTCAAAATAAGATCTAATTGTTCGCAATTTCCATAATGTGAAGTGGCATTTACACACTACAGCATCTATCTAAGCTTGCATTGTTAGATGCTGGTCTAAAATAACTCCCAAAATATTAATCGTTGGATGAATTATATACTGAGTTGAATTTATACTAATAGAAGGTTCAGAAGAAATATTACTAGCAGTCGCCACGAAAAACTTTGTTTTGCCAGAGATTAGTTTGAGTTTAAATTTTTGCATCCAGGAATCCATCTGTTTCATTACAATTTCAACTTTAGTGGTAATCTGGGATAGGGTTGAAGTAAAAGGTATGACAATAGTAATGTTGTCAGCGTAACTAAACAATTCTACATCCAGGTTGCTCAAACATGAGCCCAATGATGAAAGATAAACATTGAATAGTATAGGTGAAAGTGGAGAACCCTGAGGAACACCACATGGGTTATTCCAGATTGAAGAGAGGTGGGTTCTAAACCTAACTTGGTACAATCTGGACTCCAGAAAACCTTTGAACCAGGAGTAAACATTTCCTTGAAGGCCCAGAGTATCCAAACAAATTAATAAAGTAGGATGATATACTAGATCAAAGGCGCTACTATGCCTTTATGGCTGGGGAGGTCATTGCCAAAGCCGCTGGGATCCTTCGCAGAGAACATGGTCCTCAACAGATTGGAACTGAGAGCCATTAAGATGGTGTTTTGGGCTTTCCAGGAGACGCTGGAAGGGAAAGCAGTCAGTCTTCTCAGACAATGCCATAGCAAGCAAGGAGGCACCAAGAATGTGCCGTTAAAACTGGAAGCCATGCTAGCCATCTCGGCAGCAAATGTAGTGAGAGTTATCAATATTTAAGCCGACTTTCTCAGTCGACAGATGCTGGATAAGAGGGAATGGTTCTTGTCCCAGGTAGAGTTTTAAAACATTGTTCAGCGCTGGGGACATCCGACATTCGACCCAATGGCATCAGCCTGAAATCACAAGACTATGTGATACTTCAGTCAAAGGAGCGAGCGAGAAAGTGCTGGTATGGACAGTCTAGTGATAGACTTGCATTGTCTTCGCATTCTATCTGCTTCCGACACGGTAAACAGAAGTGCCGGGCTGACCAGCTCCCCCTCCCGATGTCAATTCTGACATCGGAGAGGAAGTTCCGGGCCAGCCAATTGCTGTCTGGCTGGCCCGGAACTTCCTCTCTAATGTCAGAATTAATGGGTGGAAGGCTGGGCCCTAGTACTTCTGTTTACCGCATCGGGAAGCAGAAGCAGGGAGAGCTCACAACTCGGCGGCAGACGGCTTGGGGGCCTGTTCCCCGATGGCGGTGATGGCTTGGCAAAGGGCAGGGAGACAGAAAGAAGGGGGAAAGAAAGGGGGGACAGGGAGATGGAAAGAAAGAAAGGGGAGACAAAGAAAGAAAGGGGCATGGAGAGAGAAAGACAAACAGAAAGAAAGGGACAGGGACACAGAAAGAAGGGGGAAGGAAGAAAGAAAGGGGTGGGGGCAGGGAGAGAGGAGGAAAAAGTTGAGGGAGGGAATGAGGTCTGGAGCAGAGGAAGCATACAGGAGGCTGAAAGAAGAGAAGAAATATTGGATGCACAGTTAGAAGAAGAAAGTGCAACCAGATACTCATGAAATCACCAGACAACAAAGGTAGGAAAAATGATTTTATTTTCAATTTAGTGATCAAAATGTGTCTGTTTTGAGAATTTATATCTGCTGTCTATATTTTGAACTATGGCCCCCTTTTTACTAAACCGCAATAGCGGTTTTTAACGCAGGGAGTCTATGAGCGTCAAGAGCAGCGCAGGGCATTCAGCATAGCTCCCTGCGCTAAAAATCGCTATCGCAGTTTAGTAAAAAGGGAGGAGATATATTTGTCTATTTTTGTATAGTTGTTATTGAGGTGACATTGCATAAAGTCATCTACCTTGACCTCTTTGGAAAAATCCCGGAATATAAATGATAATTAACATTTTCTCTGTGTACAGTGTGCTTTGTGTTTTAAAATTTTATTGTTGGTAGATCATTTTGACTAGGTCATTTTAAAAGTAGCTCGCAAGCCCAAAAAGTGTGGGCACCCCTGGTCTAGTACAGTCTTGGCCAAGGAAGGATCTATTGTATGTGTTCTGTCCTTGGCCAATGATAGGCTGTGTCATTTGGAGAATAGTGACTCATTGAGGGCTGGTGATCTTTGTGGCTCCAGATTGGCCGTGTCGATCCTTGGTACGTGGATCGAGTTTGACTGCAAAGAGACCAGAGTCTGAGACTTCTTCTCAATTCAGTGCTGCTCTCACAGGATCCAATCACCTTAGAGAATTCGGAATGCTTTGAGTTTATGGCATGGCTCTTGAGCTTATGGCCTTAGTGCAAAAAGGGTACTTGGAGGTGGTCATTGCCACACTCCTTTGCTCCATGAAACCAGCGATAGTTGCGGCTTATGTGAAAACCTGGAAAGTATTTCAACATTGGTGTTTGGAGCAACAGATAGAGCTGGTTAGGGTTCTGATAGCCATGATCCTATCCTATTCTGCAAGAAGGGCTAGAAAAGGACTTGGCGGTTACTTCCTTAAAGGCTCGGGTGGTCAGTTTCACCTGTTTACGAGCTTGTTTGGAGAGAGGTTTCTTGGCCTCTCACTCCGATATGTCCAGATTTTTGAAGGGGGCAGTGCTGTTGCGACCACCTGTTTGTCAAATGTTTCCTTTATGGAACCTTAAAACCTTGTGTTGAGGACCCTAAGTAAGGCCCTGTATGAGCCATTGCAGGAAGCCACACTGATGGACCTCATTGTAAAGATGGTCTTCCTGGTAGCCATCGTTTCAGCTAGAAGAGTTTGAGCTCCAGGCCCTGTCATGCAGGGAACTATTCCTCAGAATTACGGAGGTAGGAGTGTCTCTACATGCAGTTCCCTTCTTTTCTGCCAAAGGTGGTGTCGGCATTCCATGTGAATCAGGAAGTTTGACTGCCAGCATTCCAAGCCACAGGTATAAAGATGCAGGACAAAATACTAGCACGACTAGATGTGAGAAGGGTTCTCCTTTGTTACCTGGAGGTGACCAATGATTTCCGGTTGTCAGATCACCTCTTCATCCTAACGGGCTTGGGCCACAGAGGAAGACCAGCTTCAAAGGCCTTGATTTCCAGATGGATACAGGATGTGGTAAATGTCCACTAATTTCCTTGAAAGTGTATTCCACCAGAAGTATGGCTTCTTCATGGGTGGAGTCCAAGACTTTTGCCTGATGAAATTTATAGGGAAGCTACGTGGTCCACTCTACATACATTTACTAAGTTTTACAGAGCTTTTGTGCTGCCACATCTAGACTTCGTTTTTCTGTGGTGCTAGCAGCAGTCTTTGATACATCCCATAGGTTCAAGACTCATGTGTATTTTGCACTGGAATGGAAGATTAGGTTCTTACCTCGATAATCTTCTTTCTAGTAAAAAAGCATATGAGCCCTGAAGCCCCGCCCTATCAGTTTTTAAGTGTAACCTGCTTTTGACCTCAGACAGATGCTTGTCTACTGACACTCAAGCAATATGAAGCTACAACTTCAGAGATACAGAAGTGTCATTATAGGATTGCAGTTCCCAAGGTTAGAGCTGAACATGTGTTAGTGCTGGTTGCACTCAGGTAGGTGGCTGTTTTTGTTTTGCCTTGTTGATACTAAGTGGCATTTGTTAATGAGTTGTGGTTTTTTTTATTTTTTTTTGCAGAGCAGATTAAAAGTATGTGATCAGAGAGTTCCCCATGTCCCTCCTTGTTATTTCGTCTCTTTCAGGGGTTATATCTGCTTTGGTACGAACTAAAGAGAGAGGGCAGTGCCCAGTGATGCAAGGAGGCAGAGTTGAAAATGTAGATGATGCCTTCTGCATTCCTCGTGGGTGAAAATGCACTTCTCCCATCAGGACTCTTGCTTTTCTACTGGAAAGAAGATTATCGAAAACCTAATCTTCCATTCTGACATTACTGTTCATGCGCTAATTATGCCATTGGCATGTAGCTATTAAAATAGATTAGTACTTCAGCTCTTACTGCAACTCATTATGTTGGTGGTAAGGGTGCACATGCTAATTGGCACTGTTGTTGGCGGCCACTTTAAAAGTAGCCACCGATTGCAGGGCAATCACGCAACAGCCTCTGGCAAAAGTAGGTGCTGGAAATGTGGACCAGGGTTTTCTAGGATTATATTTCCAGTGCCCACCTTTGATGTGAATTGGTCTCCATAGGCACTTTAGGTCGCATAATGCCACTGTAGGCATTAGCCATGCCTACAGTGGCGTTAGGTGGCCTAAAGCGCCTATGGAGGCATGATTATGGTGCTGGTAGGCACCTTGAAACTCAGTTAAAAATGTCATTGAAATGGTGTGTTTTTTATTGAGTTTGAGCACCTATCAGCGCTTTAAAAAACTGGTGCCATTTAGAAAATCCAGGCCTTAGTGCTTACTGCAATTTCGTAAAAGAGCCCATAGTTTTAAAAAATGAAAATGTTGAAAAAATATTTTGTTAAAAGTTACCTATTTCTACATAAGTAAAGCTTCTGCTAATTCTTGAAGATGTACCACATAATCTGAAAAGGTGTGCTAAATCTTTTAATTCTTGTCACTGAATCTGCTTGTGTGCTTCCACTGGTAACCAGGGACATTATTATCATTAACAACCACACAAATAATAATTTGCTTTAATGTTTTTTAACCAGACGTCCTCCTTCTTACTTGCATATGGTTGTGTATAGGGGATGGATACATGCTTGGGCTACTTGTAATTTCTGATTTTTTTTTTTTTCCCCTTAGGATAAACCAGAGACTTGCTTTATGAAGGGTGCTTATGAACAAGTAATTCGCTATTGTACCATGTACAATAGTAAGGGGCACACGTTACCACTCACTCCACAACAAAGGGAGCTGTATCATCAGGAGAAGACTTACATGGGCTCTGCAGGACTCCGAGGTAGTAAGACCCAGAGTTTTATCTTTTTTTTTTTTTTGGAGAGGGGTGCGAGGAGGAGGAGGGAAACCTGCTCAGATAAACATATCCCACTGATGTCTGAGGAAAGGAGGCCTGGTAGCTCTCGCCTAATTTTATGGGTTTCCAGCTCAGTTGGAAGTAGGCTGTAGTCTTCATGCATGGGTGCCCAGATAATTTTTTCCCATTTCATATCTGCCTCCTCAAACCCACAATACATCTGTCTCAAACATTGCAGCAACATATTCAGCTAGGTATCCTGGACCACCACAATTAAGGGTCACCATTGTAGGATGACTGGGATTCCATTCCTCTTCACCTCAACTCTCAGGACATTGCACACCGTGCTACAATTCGATCTATCGGCGCCCTTCGATGTCGTTCACCACGATATTTTGATTTACTAACTTGCGAGATAGGTATTGATTCCACAGCCTTAGACTGTTTTTCAAAATTTTTATGATCTCGTTCATATACTGTCAATATGAATGGCACTATGTCATCCTCTTGGAAGCCATCAAGTGGAGTCCCACAGGGATCACCTCTGTCACCTATTCTTTTCAACATCTACATGACTATTTTAGTAGATGATGGCAGATAAAGACCCGAATGGTCCATCCAGTCTGCCCAACCTGATTCAATTTAAATTTTTAAATTTTTTTCTTCTTAACTATTTCTGGGCAAGAATCCAAAGCTTAAAGAATTTTATTAAAGATAAGAAAACAAGGACAGTGCAAACACTTCAAATTATTTTGATTTTAACAAGCAGAAACAACAGTTCCCCCTACTCCCCCCCCCAACCCATCCCCATCCTTCTCAACCCAGGTCATTCTCAAACAGCAAATCAGAAGGCAACAAAATGAAAAGTAGCAATAGCAAAGTCAAGCATCAAGAATTCAAAAGACGACTCCGCGCTATAGCAGTCATGGTGTTCCAAAAAGGCTCCCACGTTTTTTGAAAGAAATGCCCCTTTGGAGAAGAAATCTCCACAATGTCCCTGCGTTCCCACATGACTACTTTAAAGCTTTTCCGTTTATCCCCCTCCTCCCATTTGAAAGTCTGTATACTCTTTTCCCTGGTGTTATGATAACTTCCACCTCATGAAAATGGAACTTTGTCATCTTGAGCACTAGTGGCACCTCACACCATGTATACCTCATTTAAAAGCTTACAAAGAAATTCTTGTATACCTATCACTCTGTCATTGATGCAGAAGAGGATTTTCACTTCTTGGTATCCCACTTCCTCTAGGTCAGTGTTCTTCAACCTTTTTACACCTATGGACCGGCAGAAATAAAAGAATCATTTTGTGGACTGGCATTGGTCCGCAGACTGGCGGTTGAAGAACACTGGGCTAAGTCGTGGGCCAGACCTGGCCCCCATAGTCCTAATTGTAACACTATTTTTTCCATTCATTTTTCATATATACACACAATATAATCTTATTAACAACGCATCGATTGCACCGCAGACCGGCAGTTGAAGAACACAGTTTTGGGCCTGATGCACATGCCGGCCCTGTGGACCGGCAGGAAATTTCTGTGGACCGGCACCGGTCCATGGACCGGTGGTTGAAGAACACTGCTCTAGGTTATTCAAAGTTCCTCAAGATTATACAGACCTCTCCTGTTTTGATTGTCTTATCATCTGATTCTCTTGCTTCTGAATTCCTACATATCATCATTACTCTTTGTTCCTCTTTGTCTTCTCTATCCATGTCTACTAGCCCTCCCTCCCCCTCTCAAGCTGTAGAATCAGCCACTCCCCAACCTCTGCTTCAGTAGTTTGCACACAGTGGAGTAGTAAGTGTGTGTGTGTGTGGGGGGGGGTGGTCCACCCCAGGTGCTGTCTTGGTGAGGACACAGGCACCCATTGTCTTCTCTGTGCCCCCCCTCTTGCTCGTTCCCTGCCACTTCCCACTGCCACACATGTGCGCTGCTTCCCTTCCCTATGTAACGTTCATGGACTCGTGTCTAGGAAGTGATGTCAGAGGAAGAGCCGACGCTGGCGCAACGGCAGTTTGGGAGTTGCTGCTCATGCCAGGAACGTTCAGAGGTGCGGGAGAAGGGAAGTGGCATGCAGCAGGAGAGGGTGGGGAAGGAGCGTGTAGAGGTGGGGAGGAGGGCTGAGAAGAGGGTGGGGGAGGGGTGTCACCACTCCAGGTGCCTCTCACCCTTGCTATGCCACTGTTTGCACACCTTTTGTTTGCCATCAGCTCTTGACGCATCCAAGGTGGTTAGTCTTGCACGTTTTCTTGACCCTCTTCCAACTGGCATGTTTCCATCTCGGTGGAACAGGCTATCATCAATCCATGCCTAAAGTCTTCTAGGTCCAATTCTAATTCTAATGTAATTAAACATCATAGTAGAATTGGACATAGCACTGTCCCATCTCTATTCTACCCTTTCTCTTTAAAATGAGAAATTTGTCTTCATTCAGTTTGCCTCGCTTTTGCATAATATCAATACCCTTCATCCCAGGCAAAGAGGCTTTAGAATACAAGACATACTCTGCTTGATCTTCTGGATTTTATCTGCTTTAACCTGGCAATGGGCAGGGAGGTGCACTTATTTTCCCTAGACCTCTAATCCGGTTCTGATTTAGTTAACATACCATCCTTCCATAGCAAATGTCTGAATTTAACATTTATTTCTCTGAGGACAGGCAGGACAAATGAATCCTTACATTTTGGTGATGTCATTCCAATGGAGCCTGGTATGGATGCTGCCCAATGCACTATCTTTAAGAGGCTTTTGGCAGTGGTCCCACCTTTCATGTGCCTTTCCACCTGATGTGCAAGTTCGGGACTGTCCCTCACTCTTGTTTATGCTGCAGAGCAAGGAGGTTGTGGCTTGTCGATCTCTTCAGCGCCACCTTAATTGTATTGGTGTTTACTTTATGTGGGTATATTTTTTTCGTATTTTGTTATTTTCTTCCCTCACAGTTCGTTCCTTTATATATATATTTTAGCGTTTTTGGCTCTTATTCTTTATTTTTTTGCAGCTCCTGAGGCCCTTTTAGGCCAGAGCACTAAGCTCAATTTCAGGTAAGCCCCTCTTTGGCTTCCCCATTGAGCTTTTTGATGTAGCCACAGTTCTTTTTACCATGTCTCAGAAGACTTTCAGTGCTTTAAAAGATGCACCCAATGTTATTGGGTTATCTAGCACTGACCCACTCCATTGGTGTGTGGGGTGGTTGGGGGCCTGACCATGACCCATCTAACAGTGTTCTCTGTTTAAATATGCAGAACAGAAAACAGAAAGCACATCAGGCCCACCAGAGGGAACGTGTTGAAACCTCAAAGTCCAGTCCATAGACATTGTCTCCAGAACCTCCACTGGGAGGCTGTTTCATGAGTTCACCGTCCTTTCAGTAAATAAGTATTTCCTCAGATTACTCCTGTGTTTGTCCCCTTTCACCTTCATCCTATGTCCCAACATTTTAGTGCGTCCTTTCAATTGATTTGCTTTTTGTGTATTTATGCCATAGAGGTTTTTAAATGTCTCTTGTCATATCTCCAATCTCCTGCCTTTTTTTCCCCCCCCAGAGTATACACAGTGAGATCTTTGTCCCTGTACTGCTTACATATTTTCCTGCTCACTGCATTCATCACAGCATAATCTCCTCACTTTTCTTTCCCATCTTTGCATCTGGCTTGATCATTCACTTGCTCCTATTTGAAGATACTGTATTTTTCGCTCCATAAGACGCACCTCACCATAAGATGCACCCCAGATTTAGAGGAGGAAAACAAGAAAAAAAAACATTCTGAACCAAATTCTCCATGCCAGGCTCTGCACCCAGCCCCACACTCCTTGCCAAGCTCTGCCCCCTGCCCCCTCCCCACTACTGCTGCCTACCGCTGCTTCAAACCCCCCCCTACCCCCCGGTTTTGAAGGCGACGTTGGACCAGCACACTTAACTGCCCTGTTCTCACTTCCTCTAACGCCGGCCCTGCAGCTCTGGACTTCCCCACACCTGCTCCTCCACCCCCCGGATCGCTATTATTTAAATGTTATGGCAGCCACAGCACTGTATCCATCAGAGGAGACTTATGCCGTCAGCCTGCCCCGGGACTCTTCCTGCAACTGCGACTTCTGTTCCCGCCTAGGTGGGCGGCTGCTGCAGGAAGAGTTTCGGGGCAGGCTGACAGCAGAAGTCTCCTCTGATGGATACAGTGCCATGGCTGCCATAACATTTAAAATAATAGCGATCCGGGGGGGAGGAGTAGGTGTGGGGAAGTCCGGAGCTGCAGGGCCGACGTTAGAGGGAGTGAGAGCTGATGGTGCCGCAGGGTCCCGCTGGGGGGAGGGTGGAAGGAAGAAGATGAACCGAAGCATCGGCAATTTTGGGAGATCAGGTGTGGGGAAATCTGGAGCTGCAGGGGAGAGTGTTGCTGTGTCCAACTGGAGGGAGAAGGAAGATGAGGGAGGGAATGAAAGGAGATGCCAGGGCTTGGAGGGAAGAAGAGATGCCAGGGCATGGAGATAAGGAGGAAGGTATGCCAGACCAAGAGAAAAGGAAGGGGGAAAGGAAGGAGGAGATGTCAGAGCATGGAGGGGGAGGGAAAGATGGAAGAAAAGGAATGGAGAGAGATGCCAGGGAATCAGGGAAGGGATGATGCCAGACCATGGGGAGTGAAGGAAAGAAAGGAGAAGAGAGAGATGCCAGAGCATAGGGGACGGGGTGGTGACCAATGTTCCCTCTAAGGATTGATGAGGTGTGTGCAAAAAAAAATATGCATGAGTGACAAGTTACATACTCCACAAATTTATGAGCAGGCACGGAGGACGAGTGCCCTTGAGATTGTGGGAGGGTTAAATACTCAAAACTTAGAAGAATAACAATTTACTTAAAGTTTTTGCTTCGCCAGCTTTCTGGTATCTTTACATACAGTGGCGTACCTAGCATATGTAACACCTGGGGCCCATCATTTTTTGGCACCCCCCCATCTGTACGAAAAACATGATTTTTAGTAACAAGCCACACGTCACACATGAGTACCTAGGAAAAGGCAGCATCTTACATATTGCAGTGAGCAGTACATCAATACACCCATTGTAAAACTAAACAAGCCAGACCAGCACAGATCAATCCTAACAGAAAACCATGTCTTTCGAACACACAGAACACAGAAAACACCTTCGCCTAGTATGGAATATGTCATCACAAACTAACCCCTCCCCCTTTTACAAAACTGTAGTGTGGATTTTAGCCACGGTGGTAACAGCTCTGACGCTCGTAGAATTCTGAGCATCAGAGCTGCTACCACCACGGCTGGCGCTAAAAAACGCTCCACAGTTTTGTAAAAGGGGGGATAAAATAGAAATACACAGCTTCAATGCTCTAGCTCAGGGGTGCCCAAACTTTTTGGGCTTGCAAGCTACTTTAAAATGACCAAGTCAAAATGATCTACCAACAATAAAATTAAAAAACACAAAGCACACTATACGCTGAGAAAATGTTAATTATCATTCCTATTCTGGGGTTTTTTCAAAGAGGTCAAGGCAGATGACTCTATGCATTGTCACCTCAGTAACAACCATACAAAAATAGACAAATATACCCCCCTTCCTTTTTATTAAACCACAATAGCAGTTTTTAGTGCAGGGAACTGCGCTAAATGCCCAGTGCTGCTCTCGACGCTCATAGGCTCCCTGCGCTAAAAAACACTATTGCGGTTTAGTAAAAGGGGGCCATAGTGCAAAATATAGACAGCATACATAAATTCAGACACATTTTGATCACTAAATTTAAAATAAAATAATTTTTCCTACCTTGTCTGGTGATTTCATGAGTCTCTGGTTGCACTTTCATCTTCTGTCTGTGCATCCAATCTTTCTTCCCTTCTTTCAGCCTGTATGCTTCCTCTCCTCCAGACCTCATTCCCTCCCCTAACTTTTTTTCCTCTCTCCCTGCCCTTTCTTTCTTTTTTCTCTCTTGATGCCCCCTTTCTTTTTTTTTCTGTTTCCCTTCTGTCTCCCTGCCTGCCCCCTTTCTTTCTTTCTTTCTTTCTCCCTACCCTCCACAAAGCCACTGCTGCCACCATCGGACGGAAACAGGCCCCAAAGCCACCGCTGCGGCTGCCCCAAGCTCTCTCTGCTTCCCACCGTCGGGCCGACCAGCATTCCCCCGACATCAATTCTGCCGTCGGAGAGGAAGTTCCACCCAGCCAGGCAGTGATTGGCTGGCCCGAACTTCCTCTCCGACAGTAGCCTTAGGGGGGGTGCACAGCCGGCCAGATCCGGACCTGGCCGGCTGTGCACCCCCCTAAGGCTGCAACCGGGGCGGACCGCCCCCCCCCCCCCCGCTCCCCCCTTGGTACGCCACTGAAGACGTGGCAGCGGCTCCTCTCACGATCCCCACCTGCGTCGGAAGTGCGTCGGGGATCTTACTATGCAGTCCTCAGTTTCCCACTGAAGTATTTTAGTGAGCGACACGAGAAAAAGTATGAGCGACGCCAATGAAAATAGTGAGTGATCGCTCATGCGCTCAGCTTAGAGGGAACATTGGTTGGTGACAGAGAGAGAAAAATGGAGAGGTGGCAGAACTGAAATCAATCATGTACAAAGGAGAGAAGGGGCACAGGATAGATAGTTTATGGAAGGAGCATAGAAAGAGGGAAGATGCCATATGGAAGAGAGAGAGAGGGCGG
The DNA here is from genome assembly GCF_902459505.1 of Geotrypetes seraphini. Taxonomy (NCBI): domain Eukaryota; kingdom Metazoa; phylum Chordata; class Amphibia; order Gymnophiona; family Dermophiidae; genus Geotrypetes; species Geotrypetes seraphini. The sequence goes on along the minus strand of NC_047085.1, from coordinate 313,705,901 downwards.
ACACTGGATGGAAAGGGCAGAGAGGGCAGTGAATGGAAGGGGCAAGACAGAGGGTGAACAGTAAATGGAAGGGGTAGAGAGAGGGAGACAGACACTGAATGGAAGTGTGGGGAAGAGGAGAGGCAGCCTCTGAATGGAAGTGTGAGGGAGAGGGGGAGCAGACGCTGGAAGGAAGTGGGGAGGAGAAAGAAAAAAGGGCACATGCTGGATTGAGGGAAGAGAATAGAGTTAGATATTGAAAGGGGTGAGGGAAAGAGGTGGCAAGCTTTAGGTAGACACAGTGAAAGAGAGAAATTGAGGACTGAATAGTAAAAAAGAATTTAGACAGAGGCAGAAAATAAATTGAGAAGGAAGACCAGGGAAGAACCGTAGGAAGGGAGTGGAGAGAGAGATGCCAGAGCAGGGGGGAAGGGGAGGAGACAGATACCAGACCTGGGAGGAGGAAAAGATACTAGATCTGAGGGGAAAAAAGGAGGAGAGAGATATGCTAAAATCTGCTGGGAGGGAGGAAGGAAAGAAAGAGAGAAAGAGGCAGAGAAAGGGTAGGGTTGTAAGCAGATTAGAAAGACTACAGAAAGGCCTAGACGAAAGGGAAAAGACAGGAGGCAGATGCAGGACTATGGGAGGTTCAGAGAGAGGGAGAGAGAGGGAGACCTTGAACAAAGGTACAAAGGAGAACTGACACTGGATCTGGGGAAGGTAATAGAGGGAAAAGAGAGAGTGACCTTGACCTAAAGGGGATGGGGCTGGATTGTGAAAGAAATGTTGAATGCAAAAGAAAGAAAGATTGGATGCACAGTCAGAAGGAAGTGCAACCAAGAGACTCATGAAATCACCAGACAACAAAGGTAGGAAAAATGATTTTCTTTTCAATTTAGTGATCAAAATGTGTCTGTTTTGAGAATTTATTTCTGCTGTCTATATTTGTCTATTTTTCTATAGTTACTGAGGTGACGTTGCATATTTTAAAGTAATCTGCCTTGACATCTTTGAAAAACCCCCGAAACTCGTAAATAATAATTAACATTTTCTCTGCGTACAGTGTGCTTTGTGTTTTTTTAATATATTTTATGTTTACCATTATGAATTAATAAGATGTGTGTACATGAAAATGAATGGAAGAAATTGGGGGCGGGGCTGGAGGTGGGACTGAATATTAATAGATGTCCCATTTTGATGAAAAAAAATAAATGGTCACATTAAGCATGAGTTATGTTTCAGCCAAGAGGCCTGCTTCAGGAGTCCAATTTCACTAGAAGCAAAATCTCTATAAATAAAAAATCCTATCAAATATGGAGACTTCCCTTAGACAAAAAACTGTCACTGAGAGGAAGATTCTGAAAACTTGCGAGTAAAATCCGGCAAGTTGATGTAGTGGAAGCAATTTTTTTTATTTTACGGGCGATTCTTAGCACAATAGCATGCATATTATATGCACACTATTTGTGCAGAGAATCGCTGGTAAAGAGTGAAAGGAACTGTGCCTGGTGCTTGCTCAGAAGAGCAGTCACTAAGCACAACTCCTCCCTTCTGTCAAAGCTGCTCTCCCTGCTCCAATCAACTGAGCCATAAGTCTCCTGAGTTCTGCCGGCTCAGCTGATTGACCAGCAGTAAGAGCAGCAGAGGGAAATGTTCCCCCTCCTGCCAACACTTCCCCTTGTCTCCTGCTGCCGTAACTCACCCCCTGACAAACAAACTCCCGACACTGCCGGCAGGAGAAATACCCACTCCCTTATGCTGCTGGGGTCCTCTCCCCCCCGGTACTTTTAATACTAAAGCCGGCTGGAAGGATGCCTACTCCCTCTAGCCGGCAAACTTGCCTCTTCAAAATGGTGGGCCTTCCCCTTCCTGGTGCATCTTGGAATCCACTTGGGAGGGGCCTAAGTCCCTGAAGGTAAAAGCAGTGTAGTAAGGATTAATAGCTTGTTACACTTTTTTTTTCCTTCAGTGAGAATTTTTCGTGTAATAGAGTCTCCATATTTCATAGGATTCCTTATTTAAAGAAATTTTGCTTCTAGTGATACCTTGTGATACTAAAGGATTGGATTCTTGAGGAAGGACTCTTGGCTGAAACATGACTCGTGTTGAAGTAATAAAATTATTTTCTGTGACCACTATTGATGACTGCTGGTTCTTCATCTACTCAACTGATTTGGATTTGATCTGCGGGGGATTTGTTCTTGTTTGTTTTTTCCCAAATAATTATTTCTCAGCAGAATGTAAACCCCCCCCCCCATGCAACTGAATGCAATAAGATGAAATGTAATTCTGTACAATATGAACAAATTACATAAACAAAATAAAGTTGACATTTTCAGTCCTAAAAGTGAGAAAAAGCCAGTATAAATTTCTCTTCAGTTCAAATAATAGATGTTTATCTCTCTCTGCCTGAATTTCAGAATTTGTATTTTTAAATTTGAGCCACTGTGGGCTGCCAGTGGAGATAACAAGACTGACTTAATAGGATTAAGATGCCAAGTTTCAGCCATAAGCTTTGCAACAGTATTTTGTGTCATCTGCAAAGATTTTATCAATTCCTTCAACATTCTAAGATGGATGAATATTACAGTAAAACAAGTTCTGCTAATAGAAGAGATATTGGACCACTGTTAGAAAATAACCAGAGGGAAAAGGTTTTATATATTGTAGTAATTATAAAAGAATAGTTTGACTGTGTCCTTTACTTGTTACATATACTGTATGTTGTTCGCAGTGTTCCCGCTAAGCTGTGCTGGGGTGCGCTGGCGCACAAAATATTACCTCGCAGCGCACAAGTTTCTCGTCACAGCGCACACAGTGTAGAGCACAGTTCTTCAACCGCCGGTCCGCAAACAAAATCTTGCCGGTCCGCGAAGGATTCGGTCCCCGCCGCAACGAAAGGCCGGCGTCAGCTGACTTGCAACTTCCTGTTGCAGTCGCTGTGCCGGGACTCCTGCCTTCGCCGGGACTCCTGCCTTCCACCGCGTTTGCCTCCTGCCTTGTCTCCGCACCTCCAGACCAGCAGCGGCAGCTGTGTATGCTTTTAACTTCGGCACAGAGCTGCCCCTAATCAATAGTTTAGCGCGGTTTCATAAGGCAGCCTCGGGGCCTTTGCTAGGCCGGCCCACATCGCATCATCGAAGCGGGCCGGCTATCAAAGGCCCCGAGGCTGCCTCATGAAACCGCGCTAAACTATTGATTAGGGGCAGCTCTGTGCCGAAGTTAAAAGCATACACAGCTGCCGCTGCTGGTCTGAACTCTTGGGCCGCTGAAGGAGGGCAAAAAGCAGCTGTCCTGGAGGTTTCCCTTCCTCTCGCCTTTACAGGTTCCTTTTTTCCACCTTTTTTTTTTTCCTTCAAACGGCAACGGGCCCCAGCATCGACATCAATCAAGTAAGTTCCACTGTCAATCAAGCGGTTCTGCTCGGCCAAAGCTTCCCCTGTGACATGAGCCACCCTCAGGGGAAAGAAAGTGACCCACAAAGGTGAGGGGAAGGGGGGCAGATGATGGAAGTTGGGGGGGGGGGAGAGAGAGAGAGAGAGAGAAGGGGCAGATGATGGAATGGAGGAGATGAGAGAGAGAGAGAAGGGGACAGATGATGGAAGTGAGAAGAAGGGAGAGAGAGCAGAAGGCAGATGGATGTCAGTTGAGAAGGGAGAGCAGATGCTGAATGGAAGTGGGGAAAGAACACATACTGGATGGAAGGAGGAGATAAATAAAGGGGGAAGAAAATAGTAAGATAATGGAGGGGTGAGGGAAAGGGGTGACAAGCTGTGTGTAGACACAGTGAAAAGAGGGAAACGGGACTAAATAGTAAGAAAGAATTTAATTTAGATGGAGGCAGAAAATAGAGAAGGAAGACCAGAGAAGAAAAGGGAAGAGAGAGCAGAGAATGATCAGATCTGAGTGGAGGAAATGAGAAGAGAGATATGCTAAAAACCACAGGGGGGAGGGAAGGATAGAGATGCAGTTATTTTGAAGCTACACTGTTAAGTTAATATGCTGTTGGTAGAGTTGCAGTGGCATCCTAAACATATTTCTGGCAAGCCAACTGTATATGGTGACATTATTAGAAGATGACTGTGTGAAACTTTAGGGAACTTGGATGCCAATCAGTTTTTGGAAGCCAAAGGAAAACATACATTTTTTGTATGCTATACTGTATGTTTGGCTCGTTTCTACTTCAGTTTTGTTCTTGCCTTTTCGTTTTGTCTTCCTTCCACCATCTCTTATCTGCCTTCCTTATCATCCTTTTCAATGTGATTTGGCAGCTCCTGTCAATCATAGGCTGGCTGTGCAAGATTGCTAATTCTAGATGCCTGGGTGACCTAATGCCTGTGCATGTGATTTTCTGTTTTTGTGTTTAAAACATTTTGCTGAAAGCACAACAGTGCAAAAGAGTAAAACAGATTTTATGCTGTTTATTCTAGGAATAAGCAGTGGGCTTTCCTAAGTCCATCTTAATAATGTCATGCAGATTTTTTAAGGAAATTATCCAAATCTTTTTTTAATTACATGTTGAATGAAAAATTTTTTCCCAGGTTTGTTTTAAATCTACTACTTAAAAGCTTTATTGCATGCCCCTTTACTCCTAGTATATATTTATTTTTATTTTTTATTTTTTAGTATATATATATTTATCTTTTGGCATGGCCCATCAGTTATAGCATTTGCTACATGATGGGCCATGCCAAAAGATAAATGTAGCATTTGCTACATGAATTGATTTTTTGTCACGTATGGTTAAGGGGCTGGAGGAGTTGCCGTACAGCGAAAGATTAGAGAAACTGGGCCTCTTCTCCCTTGAGCAGAGGAGATTGAGAGGGGACATGATAGAAACATTCAAGGTACTGAAGGGAATAGACTTAGTAGCTAAGGCAGGGAGAACGAGAGGGCACTCTCTAAAGTTGAAAGGGGATAGATTCCATACAAACGTAAGGAAGTTCTGTGGTAGAAAGCAACATATTTATTTGGCTCATAACTTGCTGGCGCCCGATATTTTTAGCTCACAGTGAAAAAAGTTTGCTCACAACACCCGCCCGCTTAGAGGGAACACTGATTGTGAGGTGAATTGGATATTATGTGCAGGAGGCCTGCAACGGGTATGGGAGGCAGGGTGATTAACAGTTGGCCGGGACAGGACCACTCCTGTCCCGGCTCACTGCTGGACCACCAGGGCTTAATCAGGCATGCGGGAGGCCTGCAACAGGTTCAGGAGGGTGGCAGAGTGATTAACAGTTGGTTGGGAAGGATCGCTCCTGTCCTGGCTCACTGTTGGACCACCAGGACTTAAGGCAGGCTTGCAAGAGGCCTGTAACAAGTCCGGGGTGGGGGTGGGGGGGTCATACAAAGCTGAGGACCCGAATATAAACCAAGACCCCCACATTTGGGCCATTTTTTTGGCCCAAAAATCTCCGTTTATATCCAAATATATAGTACTGTAATTACTAAGGAGTATTTTGTTTTAATATTCTACTGTCTTTTTCTTTTTCATTCAATGTGAAGTACTTGCCTTGGCTTCTGGCCCTGAACTAGGACAGTTGACTTTTCTTGGGCTAGTAGGCATAATTGATCCACCAAGGACAGGTGTGAAAGAAGCAGTCTCAACTCTTATTGGCTCTGGAGTTGCAATAAAAATGATTACTGGAGATTCACAGGAAACAGCAGTGGCTATTGGTATGTATGATCAGCTATTTTATTCTTTGCTGCTTTGCTTTAGTTGCTGTTGACACACCTTTGAAATGAGAGCATACTTACCGTGTTTCCCTGAAAATAAGACAGTGCCTTATATTAATTTTAGGCCCAAAAAATGCACTAGGTCTTATTTTGGGGCATGTACATGATCATCTCTCCCTTCCTCTCCTTCACCCCAATTCTTCCTCTTTCCTTTTTCTCCCCCAAATGTGCAGCATCTTTCCTCCCCTCCTTCCCATCCCTCGTGCAGCAGGACCTTTACCCAGCTTCCCTTTACTCCCATTTCTTGTGCAGCAGGACCCTTGAGCAAGCACCCCCCCAAACACCTGCCCCCACAGCTGAACCCCCATCCTTCCTTCCCTCCCATCCTAACCCCGCCGACTGCAAGTGAGCCCTACATAACCTCCCTAAGCAGCGTCGAGCCAGCAGCATTCTAAACAGGCTGCTTTGGCCTTGTCCACCCTTGAATTCACTCTGCTGCGTTATTGGTAATTGCTCTGAAATATGTGGAAAAGCAAGATTAAGCAATGCTAAATAAGAGAAGCATACGAGGGGATGCCAAAAAGTTCTCAGCCCAACCCAAGAAGGGCATAACCTGGAGCCATGAAACTTACAAGTTATTCCACATATTTAACCCTAAGTTCAACATACTTGGCACATCGTGTCTGAAGTTTCTGTAACCCTTCCCAAAAATTCTCTGATGTCTGATAATTGAAATACTACTCCGCTGCTGCAATCGCCTCTGAATTGCTAAAAAATTGTTGGCCTATCTGTGAGCTAAGGTGCATCAGATCCTGCTGTTTTGCCATTGAACCTGTTTTTTTTTTTACTTTTGTTCTTTTGTTTTGTCTGTATTCGTACTATTTCTTTACTATATAAATAATAAAAAAAAAAAATGGTGCCCTATCAAAAACTTTTTAAGGTTTGAAACAGAAAATAGTCAGATGGAGCAAGATCTGGTGAGTAGAGTGGATGGTCTATGCACTGAAACTCCAGCCATCCTTTTGCCAGCCTTGTGAACAGGTGCATTGTCTTGCATAAAGAGAACTCCTTTCCGCTGCTTCCTTCTCCTCTCTTTCTATTAATGCCTTCTTTAATTGGCGCAGCAACTTACAGTAGTATTTTGTGTTAACTGTTTGGCCCCTTGGAAGATAGTCAGTCATCACAACCCCTTCCTGATCCCTAAACACTGTTGCCATTACCTTTCCTGCTGACTTTTTGGTCTTGAATTTCCTTGGCCTTGGAGAACCCGAGTGCTGCCATTGCATGGATGTTGTCTTGTCTCAGGATCATAGTGGTGCAACTATGTTTCATCAACAGTAACTACACTTCTCCCTCAATATTTGCGGGGGTTAGGGGCAGAGCTGGCCCGTGAATATTAAAAAACCGCGAATAATATTAGGGCCGGCCCAGACCTTACCTTTTAAGCCCTATGAGACTCCCAGGAACTTTACCTGGTGGTCTAGCAGGCTTTCGAGGCAGGAGTGATCTTCCTACGCTCCTGCCCTGTGCAGATCACTCATAGGAAATGGCTGCCGTGAGCTCCCGAGCTTAAAAATAGCCCCAAAAATTAAAATCTATTTTTAAAAAAATCACGAATAACCGAATCTGCGGATACTGAAACTGTGGATTCAGAGGGAGAAGCGTAGTCATTCCAAAAAGGTTGGCACCAGCTTGCTGAAAATGCTGCAAAATCAACTTGGAAGTGTCCACTCAACATAGTTTCTCATCAGTATTCAAACATTTGGCCACCCATTTGGATGACAGCTTCTGCTTACTCAGCTGCTCGTGGATTATACAAAGAGCATGTTCTCTGGATATCTGTAGTGTCTTAGCAATTGTTTTAGCCGATATTCACTGATCTGCCAAAATTAGTTCACGGACATGGTCAGCAAGTTCAGGAGTTGACATTGTTTGAGGCCTTCCAGATCTTGCTACATCTTCAGTCTTAATCTCCATGCTGAAATTTTGTATACCACTTCTTCACTGTGGAGTATGATGGGTATTTGTCACTCAATGTTTGCATCATACATTCATGGATTTCCTTTGGCGTTTTCTTCTTCAGGAATAGAAACCTCATGACGGCTCAGAGTTACACACTTGAAAATTCCACACTTTTTTTGTTGACATGGTTCAATCAAGGATCTGAAATAATGTCAAAACATAGCATTTTTTCAGCTACCATGACAAAATAACGCTCAGAATTTAGGAAGTTGTTTGTGCTGAGAACTTTTCAGCACCCCGTCATAAAGGAGGCAGTTCTATTACTGGGCACCTCTATTTAGACACCTTAGTGCCACTTGGTGATAGCCTATTCTGTAACAGCAATCGGGGCACCCAGGTTTGGTTACAGAATATTAGTATAATCTAGTATTGGCATGCTTAACATTAAGGTGCTTGTAGTTACATAACCACAGAGCTAGCATAGTTGTAGGTGCATAAATGCGACGAGGGATTACTTAACATAAATATTCTGTAGGTTACTTGTGTAAGTGGGTGCCCTGTCTTTGTCCTGTCCATGCTTCAACTCTGTGTATGGAGTGGAGGAGTAGAGGCGTGGCCTAGTGGTTAAAGCTGCTGCCTTAGCACCCTGTGGGTTCAATCCCAGCGCTGCTCCTTGTGACCCTGGGCAAGTCACGTAACCCTCCATTGTTCCAGGTACCATGGAGGGGCATTTTCAATATGTCTTGAGTTTGGACATCTTAGTAAAGACCTCCAGAAATTCAGTAGAGAACATGTTCATTTTCAAAACTTCAAGACATCTTTTTTTTTTGTTTTGAAAATGTGTTATCTAGACATTTGGGCCCTTAGTACGTCTATCCTTATTGGCTATTCTCGAATATAAAGACATCTACATGAAAAGCACACAAAAGCAATTTTTTCTGATGTCTAAACAACCAGCATTCTTAGCAAACTGTTCACAGACAGCTGAGCATTCCTGAGCACAGCAGAAGGGCACTCTTAAGGATTACTGCAGAGTTTCAAGTTTAATGATTATTTGATCTATTGCCTATCGTAATACTAAGCGATTATACAAAATATTTGAAATCAGGGGGTACACAACCAAAATACATATCGGCTCCAAAGACGGAAGGACTAAGAGTGAACTATAATAAGGTATAGTAATGGAGAGAAAACACAAGAAGATAAAACAATGGGGAGGGGGTAGGAGTTTTATTCAAGCTGTTGAATATCCGCATGGAATGGAGAGAGAGGAAAGTACCCTGTTTCCCCGAATATATGACACTGTCTTATATTTTTAAAAACTCCAAAATATGCACAAGGTCTTATTTTCAGGGGGATGTCTTATTTTTCCATGAAGAAGAATACAGTACACATTTATTGCTGAAAAAAAGACATTTATTACCTGTATATGGTACAGGTCATCACAAACTAGAAAAAACTGTATCACAAACCAGAAAAACATTTATTGTATAACAGTTTACAGTATGATACATTTACACATTTAATCAATGACAATCAAGTCATCATCTTCTGGAACATCATCATAATAACTCACACCCTGAGGTTCCAGGTCAATTACTTGGGACTCCATTTCTTTCACAATCAGTGGACCAAATCTCTCATGTTTAGCAATAGCAGTGTCCTCAAATGAGTACTTCTTATCAAGGTAGCCTGCTCGTAATGCATGTTCAATGCAACTGCCAGTGATTTTATCCCATGAATTCTTCACCCAGGTCACAACCTCTTGCAGTTTAGGTTTCACAAAGTTTCCACGCTGATTTCTCTCCATTCTATTTTCAATGTAGTCATTAATTTCCATGCGCAGATTGTCCTTGAATGGCTTGTTGATTGCAATATCAAGGGTCTGGAGATAGGCCGTCATTCCCGCAGGAATCATTATTTGATCTATTTTTCTTTCATGAAGAAATGACTTCATATCTTTAGCACGGTGAGTGCTAGCTGCATCCCAGACTAGCAGACCTCTTTGACCTCCTCGCATAACAAGTGGCAGCATTAAATCTACCCACTTTCTTATAACAGCTTGTGTGGCCCAGGCTTTTTCAGTTTCAAGGACAAAAATTCCTGAAACACGTTCAATCTTTTCCTTCTTGCCCTTAGAAATTATTAGAGGTAGGACTTTAGTGCCATCCAGACGAATTGCCAAAATACAGGTCACACGTGCACTTTCATAAGCAGTGGAGGGAATGTACACTGAGGAGGCACCCCGCTGTTCAATTGTTGTTTGAGATGAATGGCCCATAAACACTGCAGTTTCATCCATAGCAATCATGTTGGAAAGCTTGTATTTAGAGAAGTCAATCTCATCAATAAAGGACTTGAATGCAAGTGCTCACTTAATCACTTGAGCATCTTCCAGCCTAAACAATGTCGTGGATCTTCTTAAAGACAATTCACTTCTCTGAAGGAAATTATCCAGCCAGTGTTGTGATGCTTTGAAATTTTCAGAGGCTATGTTAAACTGTGGCGCCATTGCAAGGGCGAATTCTTGAATATGAGCCCTATTCACAACCAAAGCCTTTGTTCTCCTGTCAACAACCCATTCACAGATCAGATCTTCCAGCTCAGAAAATATTGGTTTCCTACCTGATCCACACTTGCGTTTGTTAGAATTTCCCTTTTCCACTTGTTCAACTAGTTTACCATACTCTGCTCGCCACTTGCGGAGCAATCGTATATTCAACATTTTTTCTTTGCAGAAAGCAGCAAGATTTTGGCCCCAAGAATCTTCCACGATTCTCCTCTTGTACTCCACAGAGTAGCTTTTTCTTTTTGTGGCCATGCCTAAGGGTAAAAGAATAAAAAATGGCACTAGGGTATCCTGGGTGGGGGGGGGGTGATCTTTTAAAATGATACAGAGGGCATCAGAGGGGGGAATCAAAATGGCACAAGAGAATCAGGGGGATGGGCGGTTACCATCTTAACAGTATGGAGAGAAAAACGTTAGCTTGCCATGTAAAAGGTAAATAAAAATTGGCATGCAAATCCTTTAAACCAGATTTTTGATTTTACAGTTAACAATCTGGTTTAAAGGATTTGCATGCCAATTTTTATTTACCTTTTACATGGCAAGCTAACGTTTTTGGAAATGTGTCTGTAACACGGTAAATGTACACTTGTAAAGTTTGAACTTGAAATCAGCTTTCAAATCTGTTAGAAAACAGCATCCTCCACATACCGTACAGATCAGATACAGATTTGCAGTTTGCTTTTAAAACACTAGATGGCAGCATCACTATGTACGGTATCACTACAAGTACCATATTTTCACGTAGATAACGCGCACCCGTGTAAAACGCGCACACGGGTATAGCGCGCGAAAAACACAAATTTATGTACAGAAATTTTTATATACCGCGCACACCCGTATACCGCGCATGCTGCCCGACTCTCCCGTCGCCGTCCGACTCTCCCGTCGTCCGCCCCGACTCTCCTCTCCCCCTTGAAGTCCTGTCCCCACCCTGAAAGCCTGATGCCCCCCCCCCGACGTCCGATTCACCCCCCCCCCCCGCAGGACCGCTCGCACCCCCACCCCGAAGGACCGCTCGCACGCACTCCCACCCGTACCCGCACCCCCACTCTGAAGGACCGCTCGCACCCCCACAGCTTCCCGACCCCCCCCCATCATGTACAAGCTTATACCGGTGTCCTGCTGCTACCTCTTGGCGGTCCCGACTCCCCGACACGATCGGGGCAAGAGGGAGCTCAAGCTCACTTGCCCCCCCGACTCCCCGACACAATCGGGGCAAGAGGGAGCTCAAGCCCTCTTGCCCCAGCCAACCGCGGCACCCCCGACACGATCGGGGCAAGAGGGAGCTTAAGCCCTCTTGCCCCCCGACTCCGCGACACTATCGGGGCAAAAGGGAGCCCAAGCCCTCTTGCCCCGCCGACTCCCCAACTCCCTGACAATATCGGGCCAGGAGGGAGCCCAAGTCCTCCTGGCCCTGGCCCCCCCCCCCCGCTAGTTGTTCGGTCCAGGAGGGAGCCCAAACCCTCCTGGCCACGGCGACCCCCCTACCCCCACCCCGCACTACATTACGGGCAGGAGGGATCCCAGGCCCTCCTGCCCTCGACGCAAACCCCCCTCCCCCCAACGACCGCCCCCTCCCAAGAACCTTCGACTGCCCCCCCAGCCGACCCGCGACCCCCCTGGCCGACCCCCATGACACCCCCACCCCCCTTCCCCGTACCTTTCTGTAGTTGGCCGGACAAACGGGAGCCAAACCCGCCTGTCCGGCAGGCAGCCAATGACGGAATGAGGCCGTATTGGCCCATCCGTCCCAAAGCTCGCCTACTGGTGGGGCCTAAGGCGCCTGGGCCAATCAGAATAGGCCCGGGAACCTTAGGTCCCTCCTGGGGGCGGGGCCTTGGGCACATGGTCGGGTTGGGCCCATGTGCCTCAGGCCCCGCCCCCAGGTGGGACCTAAGGCTCCCGGGCCTATTCTGATTTGTCCAGGCGCCTTAGGCCCCACCAGTAGGCAGAGCTTTGGGACGGATGGGCCAATCCGGCCTCATTCCGTCGTTGGCTGCCTGCCGGAAAGGCGGGTTTGGTTCCCGTCTGTCCGGCCAACTACAGAAAGGTACGGGGAAGGGGGGTGGGGGGGTCGGGGGGGTCGGCCAGGGGGGGCGCGGGTCGGCTGGGGGGGCGGTCGGAGGTTCTTGGGGGGGGCGGTCGTTGGAGGGAGGGGGGTTTGCATCGAGGGCAGGAGGGCCTGGGATCCCTCCTGCCCGTAATGTAGTGCGGGATGGGGGTAGGGGGTCGCCGTGGCCAGGAGGGTTTGGGCTCCCTCCTGGCCCGAACAACTAGCGGGGGGGGGGGGAGGGGTCGCCAGGGCCAGGAGGACTTGGGCTCCCTCCTGGCCCGATATTGTCGGGGAGTTGGGGAGTCGGCGAGGCAAGAGGGCTTGGGCTCCCTTTTGCCCCGATAGTGTCGGGGAGTCGGGGGGGGGCAAGAGGGCTTGGGTTCCCTCTTGCCCCGATCGTGTCGGGGGTGCCGCGGTTGGCTGGGGCAAGAGGGCTTGAGCTCCCTCTTGCCCCGATCGTGTCGGGACCGCCTAGAGGAAGCAGCAGGACACCGGTAGGAGCTTCTACATGATGGGGGTGGTCGGGAGGCTGTGGGGGTGCTTGCCAAATAGTGCCTTATTTTTGGGGGGGGCCTTATATTTCCCAGGTGGGGAAAAAAAGGGGGGTGTCTTACTAAAGGAGGAGGTCCTATAATGGGGGAAACACGGTAGGAGATTATATCATTGTTCAAAAAAGTCTCTATATTAAAAAGCTTTAAGAGCTCCCTTAAATTTATTTAGGCTGGCTTCCTCTCTAATGTAAGGGGGGAGAGCATTCCAAGAGAGGGGAGCAGTTATGGTGAAACAGGTGACGCAGCGAGTGCCAAATGTTTTAAGAGTAGGCACGAAAAGTAAGTTTTGGGAAGAAGATCTGAGTGTTCTAAGTGGGGTATGAGGAATAAGTAATTTATCAATGAAGGACGGTTCTCTGGATTGAAGTGTTTTAAAAGTAAGTAATGCAACTTTGAAAGTGATTCTATGACGGCGGATAGGGAGCCAATGGGCATTTTTCATTAACAGGGAAACATTGTATTAAAAGTACCAGGTATAGCTGTCAATATAGCTTGCTAATGTTATATGGTGAGCTCTTCAAAATCCACCCAAAACGTACTATACCGACCTATACACCACAACAATAGCCCTTATGCCTGTAGGTGTCATCTTCATTTAGGTACAGTAGGTTTTGGAGGGCTCACCATACAATATAAGCAAGATATAGTGACATCTGTACCTGGGACTTTTAATATGACATTCTCTGCAGTAATCCTTAGAGTGCCTTTCTGCTCTGCTGTGCCGATGTATGAGAGCCATGTGAATCTGTCATACAGCTGGACAGGGTTTTTTGTTTGTTTGTTTACATCTTTGGGTAGTGGGAGGGGGTCGGTGACCACTGGGGGTGTAAGGGGAGTCATGCCTTCAACCTTCAGTAGTCATCTGGTCAGTCTGAGGACCTTTTTAGCATTTAGATGCTTTTAAAAGAGGTCTAGCTCCAAATGTCTAAAAAAAGAAAAAAGCCCTGGATGTTTGTTGGGTTTTTTTTTTTTTTAAAGGTTTGATTATCTCTGCTGAGCATCCAAGTCCTAAGCCCACCCAAAAGACACCTCTATCACACCCCCTCCCCTTAAGATTTAGATGCACTGGAGACAAAATGACCAGAAAGACATCTAGAAAGTCTGTTTTGAGAATGCCCACTTGGACATTTTGACTAGTAAGATTATGCTATCTTTTGGACATCTATCTTTTTTGAAAATGAGCCCCATGGTTAGATTGTGAGTCTGCAGGGACAGATATGGTTAGATACTTAGAGTGCCTGCTTACTATAAAATATAAACTGCTTTGATAACTGCAGAGGAAAGATGATATATCAAAGATAACCATATGCCCCCTTTGCATTTACTTAGTAATAGAGAGTTGTGCGGGGACAGAAATCCCACCCGTCCCCGTGAGGAATCCCCTCCGTCCCCGCCCGTCCCTGTAAACTTCAGAAATAATTATTTCATTTAATTATGCTACTGAATTAAAGGCTCTGGTAGAGACCCATTTACAAATGAGCAAAGAGACTTTATTAATTTGGGAATATTAATTGGGAAGAATACATACTTTGTAAACGGGTTTCTACCAGAGCCTCTAATGTAAATATAAAATATAAATACTCAGCTGATAAGAACCCCCCAAGTTGTCAGCTGAGGACTTCCTTTGCAGTTGGCCGGGGGTCCCTTTTGCCAAGCTTGGCAGGCAGCAGTAGCGTCCCTGAGTCACAGATGCTGGCATCTCAGTGGCTCATGGATGCTGCCAGTGACTGCTGTGCTTGGTGGAGGGGAGTTCTGGCCGTCTCTACAGGAGGTCCTCTGTTGGCGGTGCTTGGGGATCCCCACCAGTCACAGCAAGGGTCAGCAAGTACTTAAACACTGTAGAAATAAAACCAGAAATGCATTTCCTTTTCTTTTGAACACAATACAAAGACATCTGCTATATACCGTATTTGCCGGCATATAAGACGACTGGGCGTATAAGACGACCCCCCAACTTTTACAGTTAAAATATAGAGTTTGTTATATACTCGCCATATAAGACTACCCCTTCTTCCGCACACCTTCTGCACAACAAATAAAACTTAAAAGAACATCAGAATTTATTTCAACAATTTTAATTAATTCACTAAAGCTGAATAGAACAATAAACCCATGGGAGCTGCCATGCTATTTGTTTTCTAAACTGTTAACCAAACTGAAACTGTCAATGATAGAAGGAAGATAACACATAGAGGGAGAGAGCAAGTGCCGGGCAAGTCCCTAGCAAGTTTGCTGGCATGACAGTTTCCCTTTAAAAGCCTTCAAAAGCCTCCTGTTCGCCCCCGCAACTTCCTTAAGGGCTAGACTCCACACACGGCCGCATGTGCGAGAGACGTAGTAAAGAGAAAAGGGGTGGGGCCAGAGCGCCGCTGCTTCCCGCTGCGCAGGATGAAGGAGCTGGCACCCTTGTCACACTGATGTCCCGCCATGGCCCCGCTGATGTCCCGGCAGGTTTACTAGTACCGTAAGCACCGTAAGGAGGTAAGGAAGGAGATGTTAGGGCATGTAAAGTAAGGGCATGTAAACAGTACCCGGCGTATAAGACGACCCCCGACTTTGGGGAGGATTTTAAGGTACTGAAAAGTCATCTTATACGCCGGCAAATACGGTACATTTCCCAAAGCTAACATTTTAGTCAATAAATTCTGTTTTTTACCTTTGTTGTCTGGAGACTTTTTTTCCCCCATAAATTTGGACCCAGTTTCATTTTTTCACTTTCCATCTTCTGTAAATTCTTCTGTTGCTGTCCATTGGTTCCTACTACCATGGTCCAGCATTTATCCTTTTCTCATCTTTCGTGCCTGCCCACCAGCCCCATGCCCAACATTTCTCCTTCTATCACCCCTCTCCAGCACCATGCCACATCTCTCCCTCCATTCCCTTTATCACTATGTCCAACATTCCTCCCCCTTGCATCCATTTCAATCTGTCCCACTGTTCCCTATCCACCATATTACTTCTCCCTCTCATCTATACCTCCCTCCCTCCCTATGACCAAAAATTCTCCTTTCTTCCATTCCCGTGTACACAACCATCTCTTTCCCTCCCTTTCTCTCTCCAAAGTTCATGCCTTCTGTGTCCAAAAACGCATTCCCTCACCCACCTCAGCATCTCTTTCGGGCCCTTCCTCCATCCTCTTTCCCAAGTTCATGCCTTGTGTCCAAAAATGCACTCCCTCCCCCACCTCAGCATCTCTTTCCGGCCCTTCCTCCATCCTCTTTCCCAAGTTCATGCCTTGTGTCCAAAAACACACTCCCTCCCCCACCTCAGCATCTCTTTCCCTCCCTTCCTCCATCCTCTTTCCCAAGTTCATGCCTTGTGTCCAAAAACGCACTCCCTCCCCCCCTTTTGTGTTCCGCCTCCCAGCCCTCATCTGCAAGCAAATTACCAGCAAAATGGAGCTTGAGCCGCGAGGCCCGTCTTCTATTTCCTGCCTGCACTGCCCCAGCACACACAGCCGACTGGAAGTCTTCCCCGATGTCAGTGCTGACGTCGGAGGGAGGGAGGGCTTTGCTTAAGCCCTCCCTCCGACATCAGCGTTAACATCGGGGAAAACTTCCGGTCGGCTGTGTGCTGCGGCTGGGCAGGTAGGAAAAAGAAGAGAGCCTCGCAGCTCGAGTTGCATTGAACCCCGCAGGATCCCCGCGACCCTAGGAGGCATCCCTATGGGATCCCCGCAACCCCAGGGGGCGTCCCCACGGGATCCCCATGACCTGAAGGGGGAACCTGCGGGATTCCCGTCGTCCCCGTGCAGCTCTCTACTTAGTAAGCCACTTAGGTGTGCTTCAGAGAATAGTGCTTAGGCAGGATATTTGTGTGCAAGTATGCATACCAGTATTCCTTATATTTATGCATGTGATGCACATGTAAATGTAAACACCTGATTATACTGTTGAATTGTCCCCAAAGCGACAGAATGGGCAGGGGAGGGGGAGAAACAAATTTACTTTTGTCACTTTGATCAGTTTATCTAGTTTACCTTGCAAAGCTGTTCTTCATTCTTATCATTCCTTCTAAAACCAACTCTCCTACATTGTGATCTAACTCTTATTGTAAATGCATAGATTACTTGCAGAAAATTGTGGTCTATAAGGTACTGTATTGTATTCTATAAAATATTTGGCTTATTTATTGTCAGTTGGCTGTATTACTGATGCAAAGAATGATATGGACATGGTGATGTGTTACAACTTTGAGTAGGTTAAGTTACAAAGGAGCAGTCAGAACTGAGTGGATTTGATAAATATATGATAATGTGTAATGAAATGTACAATGACCCATTTATTTCTGTTCTGCAGCAAGTCGCCTGGGCTTGTATTCCAAAGGCTCCCAGTCTGTGTCAGGGGAAGAGGTAGACTCACTCGATGTTCAGCAGCTGTCCCATCTAGTACCAAAGGTTGGTGTGAAGATTTTAATGAGTTAGCTAATGTGTTAGCAGAATAGTGACTGAGGGGAAGTATAATCTGATTTATGCAAGGCTTCAAGACAGTTAGGGCTAGAGTCACAAAGCAAACTGATCGTGTACCGATCGGTTTGCAACCCCTTAGCAACCCCGGCCCGATTCACTTACCTGTCTTCCGATCATCCTCCGATCTGCGCATGCAAATGAGGGCAAAGCCATGCAAATGTAGGCAGGGACACAATTCACTAAACTTTTTTTCCTATCCGACTGTACTCGCAAAAAGTGACTGCTGAAGCCCTTTGCAACTGCTCTGCCTTCTGCAGCCTTGCTCTCTGCCCTGTCAGCCCCGATCTCTTGCTGTGCCTGCCTTCCAGCCCTGAACCCGAACATGCCTGCCCGCCCCAACTCTCCACCCTTCCCCGCACTACAAGCCTGTGGTTTTAACCCACGGGCTTAAATGGGTTAAAACCACGGGCTCCCAAAAGTTCCTCGATCGCCAAAAAAAAAAATCTATTGCTGGCCCTGAGGTCCAGCAATAGCATTTTTGTAGGTTTTCTTGCGGCCTTGGCTGCGCTAAGAAGAAGAGAACCCCCCCCCCAAAAAAAAAATCAAGTCCGACGGCATGGAGGTCCTGCGCATGCTCAGACCATCTTCAGATTTTCTGTGCATGCGCGGGGATCGCTATAGCGCGATCCGTACCTGCAGATGGGGGCGTTCCTCCGACTGCTCTCATCTGCATGTTAAAGTTTACTGAATTAGTCGGGCCCGGTCTGGCAGGTTAGTGAATCCTGCCCTTAATGATCAGTTCACTGGGTACGAGTATTTGGTCAATCCAAAACTACTTTTAAAACATTCTGTAATATCTCTCAGTAGATAGTAAGTGATTTTCACCTAGCAGAATGCTGGATGCAGATATTGAACCCCATGATGATTGATGTTGGTACAGTTCTCATTGGTGTGGCTGAAGGGAAAGGTGTGAAAATACATTGTGCACGTAGTCCTGTTTTTGGTTTTCTTGCATTCCATAAGCTTTTCTGTTTAGCAACATAAAGGTGCAGGGTTTCAATTAGGACCTAAATTTAAGGAGGCCAAAATCTGAGGTCAAGTTTTATTTAGCTTGATATACCGCAAATTCACATGACATCAATGTGGTTTACAATTTACAAATTGTAGAAAAGGAGGGGAAGTTGGAGGAGAAAAGCTAGAAGTAAAGAACAAGCAGTAATGAACTACAAAATTTTGATGGGCAAGATAAGGGAAAAAGGGGTAGAGGGTTCTGCAGCTGGAGAGGATGTTTGCCCCGAATTGAGTGTAAGAGGACAACAGCTTAACTGAATACATCTTTGAAGAGGAATGTTTTTAGAGATGATTTAAAGCGATCTAAGGAGGTTTCAAGTCTTATGTTGTTGGGAAGTGCATTCTACAAGGTTAAACCTAATACTGAGAAAATATTGTTCCTATTTAGTCATAGGTATTCTGTAGTGAGTGGAGTGTACGAGCAGATTTATAATGAATGAGAACATTGCCCAAGTAGGTGGGGAGCGTGATTGTCAAGTTTTGTGGACAAGGAGAAGAATTTATAGTTTAAATGATGTCGGCTTGCCACAGAAGCAGAGTCTTTGTCTGTACTTG
This sequence comes from Geotrypetes seraphini, assembly GCF_902459505.1. Lineage (NCBI taxonomy): Eukaryota > Metazoa > Chordata > Amphibia > Gymnophiona > Dermophiidae > Geotrypetes > Geotrypetes seraphini. The sequence continues at coordinate 313,687,077 of NC_047085.1, read as the reverse complement.
GTCTCCTTATTTGGACATTTTACCTCCAGGGAATCGTAATTGCATTTTAAAAAGACTGCAGTTGTATCCTACCCCACCTGTCTGACCTTGGTTCCTTTTTTGTTCTTGGATTTGGGGGGAAGGGGGGGAGAGGAGGAGGGTTTGGGGGAAGGGTATGTTGGGAGGGGGGGGTCTGCCGGGGGGGGGGGGGGGGGGGCCTTTGTAACCCAGGAGGACATCAGAGTCCAGTCCCCCCCCCTTTTTTTTTTATACAATTTCTTGTCTGCCATTTTGCATTTGTTGGTTTGTTGCTCGCTCTTGTTAATAAAAACAGATTTCAATTAAATGATGTCAGACTGGTAACCAATGTGCTGCTTTTAAGAGTGGGGTGACATGATCAAATTTTTTTCTTACCGGTTTAGTTTGATGTATTATGTATAAGCTGGAGGTGCTGGAGGTCTTTTTGTCTGATGCTATAATAGAGAGAGTTGCAAAAATCTAGATCGGTGTTCTTCAACCACCGGTCCATGGACCAGTTCCGGTCCACAGAAATTTCCTGCCGGTCCACAGGGCCAGCACGTACATCAGGCCCAAAACAGTGTTCTTCAACTGCCGGTCCACGGTGCGATCGATGCGGCGTTATCTTTGAGCCAGCTCCCTCTTCCTAACTGATTCAGTGCACAAAGCCATGGGCAGTGGCTCCTACGGGCATCGTGCGCCTGAACCGGAAGCCTTCTTTCTGACGTTGCAACGTCAGAGGGAAGGCTTCCAGATGAGGCACAGGACGTGCAAGGTGCAATTAGTACTATTATGGGGGGCAGGGTCTGGGGTAGAGATTGGGTAGAGATGGGCGGGGTCAGGCCCACAACTTAGCCCTGTGTTCTTCAACCGCCGGTCTACGGACCGATGCCGGTCCACAGAATAATTATTTTATTTCTGCCGGTCCATAGGTGTAAAAAGGTTGAAAAACACTGGTCTAGATGACTGAACAGATCAATGATGGATGAGACTTGATGCTGAACATTTAATTTCAGGTCACTTTCTGGGCAGCAGGAAACGGAAAATAGTGCATTGTGATGTTTCTAAGGATATCCTTGCCGCCCCCCCAAAAAAAAAATAGCTGACAGAAACAAGGTGTCTAGTTGAAAGTGTTGCTATCCTGGCCCTTTAGCCTCTGACTCATTTTTGCTTTTTCTCTTGGAAGCAAAAATGAGACACAAGTTCTGTTGTGGGGCTATTTATAGATGAAGTAGGAAATAACATCAGAAGCATAGGTGCCCCCAGGGATTCTGGAGACAGATTAGTCTGGTGAATCTAAGTTGAGGAAAAATGTTTTCTTTCCCATTTTCCCAGAAGCTCAATATTGATATTGAGTACCAAACACAAAATTATACAGAAATATGATCAATGGCAAACAACACTAATTCATGAATCACAAAATAACACTTGGGTAGTATACTAAATCTATCCATATGATCACAAACCAATGGTTATTTAAATACAGACCATATTCTGTAGAAGCTAAAACATAAACTCTGAATTAAACAGGATGTATATTCAAATCAATTTCAATCAGCCACTATGTAATAACAATTCTACATGGCCAAAAATGATTGTCAAAGGATGAAATAGTTCTCTTGTGTCCAAGACTGTTAGACCTGCTGTAAGTAAAAACCATTCCATTTAAAAACAAAAAAAAGTTTCCACTAGCCTGAACATCAGAGTTGAAATTATGGGGTTACAGTAGGGTCCTGATGAAATTTTAAAAGCAAGTACACAGCCATTTCTGCAGAGCCAACTTGTGAGGTGTGTAGCTTAGTTGGGATGGGGAAATAAATCATCCTAACCAATGAAGTGGCTGAACCTGAAAATAACATTACATTACATTAGTGATTTCTATTCCGCCATTACCTTGCAGTTCAAGGCGGATTACATCCAAACTAAAACAAGAATTACATTTCAAATTTGAAGTAATAGATTAAACGATGAGATAAAATTTTAAGGGAGAATTATGGGTTTTAGATAATAACCAAGTAATGACCAATCAGCAACTTTCCAGGACCATTTATTTATTTATTTATTCATTCATTCAATCATTTTTATAGCCCGTCCTCCCCAGGAGCCCAGAACAGGTTACAAGGATATATACACAGAGTTTTCAGGAACAGAGATACGTACGCTGCAGAGTCAATAACAAGTTTCAAGTTTATTAATTTTAATATACCGACCATCAAACAAATATCTGGCCGGTTAACAATAGAATTTAAAAAATAGGAAGGCTAAAAATTTAAAGGTAAAATAATTGGTATATTAAATATATAGTGTGGACATGAATAATATTGACAGGACAAACTAGAGAGTGAGGATAAATGGGAGGGGAGGGGAAAAGTTACATATTTAAGAAGAAAAAGGAGATAGAGGGATTGGGATAAAACATATGGGGTGGGGTCGCTTTATTAAAGCGGTTGGTTCCTTAGGAGGAAAAAGGAAAGAAGATAAGTCTAAGCACTGGTAAACGCGTCACAGAATAAGAAGGTTTTTAGGCCTACAGGATCAAAGACACAAAGCTACAGAATCAATAACTTACAACTTATAGAAAATGTAACATGCTTCTAAGAAAATGTAACCATAGCTTACATTTGAAGTCGTTCTGACAGGAAATGAGGACTGAGTGTGTTTGCCAATAGGGCTGTAGTGAGACATGCTGCCACAAAAAGTTCAAGGGAACCAATGGTACCAAAACTGTGCCCTGTCCATTGGCTTCTCTTGCTTGAGTATGAAATAGAGGGCAGGGTAGGAGTGGTTGGGGACATGCTTCACAGGGTGCATTTCTGGCTTGGGGCACTGCTGCATGCCAGAGTCTTATTTTCAGCTTCTATTAGAGCAGGGGTTGAGAGTTTGCTCCTGCCCCTCTCCCCATGATTATCAGAGGGACAAGAGTACAATGGAATAAGCACATGAAAGAGATACTGAGACAGGGTATTGACACAGGACTGCACTGGCAAGGAAAAACTTCTAGCAGGCACCATGGAGAGTTGTAACAGCTGATGAATTATCTTCAGAGTTTGCAACTTCCACTTAGTAAGGTTTTTTCTGTTCTTCAACTCCAGATAGGAAAGCTCAGGATTCTGAGACCAGAAATTGGCTGAAGGTTGAAAGGACTGAGTGAAGAGGTGGACTGAAGGTGAAGAGGGGAGGTTAAGAAAATGACTAGGGTAAAGGTTGAGAGACGAGACAGACTGGGAGAAAGGGTCGAGACTTGATCAGCTGATGGAATAGCTGGCGAAGGGCAGTATGTCATGTAATTAAACATACTTGTAGATTTCATTCCATATTATTGCACAATACCGCTAGTTTAATAAACATAGTTAAAATATTGTGTTTGTAGATTATTTCAGAATTTAAGAGGAGGTATGGCTTCCTCTCATCCCCGCTACTAAATTGTTTTTGGTAGACATGTGAGGCCATGTGAATTTTTCAGCGCTATAGTGGGTTTGCATCAGCTAAAAGTGTCAAATAATATTTTATTGATTGAGAGAGTCAATGAAACACTAGTGGCTGTTCTTTAGCACTCTCCAGACCAGTAGAGGTTAATCTTTACGAATGGGTATATATCCAATCATGACCAGCAGGTGGAGACTGAAAACAAAACTGTGGGACAGTATATAATATACTCCCTTCTCTATTTACCTCAGTCTTCTTTCAGTCTCCAGCAGGTGTTGAGTGATCTGTACCCATCTCCCTTGGTAGGGCTGTTGGAATTTGTTTAGGGGGTTTCTAGTCCCTGTTTTTGGCCGGACAGAGCTTGGGCGGGCCCTGTTTGGGGGTCCGTCCGACCTCGGGGGTGTCAAACCCGGCGGGTCTCGAGCGGGGTCCCTCCCCCCACTTCCTCCACCTCCCCACATTTTTTTAGAGGAGCCTCAGCAGTAAGCCTTGCCCCCTAAATCAAGCAAGGCATATTGCTTCGAGAGCCTGTGGAGTCTGTTCTGTAAAAAAAAAAAAAAAAAAATCCTGAGGTAGTGCCGGTCTGAAGGGTTGTTTCCCTTTAAGAAAACTGTATTTTACTGTATTTTTTCATCTAACCGGCACTTTTTTCTAGCTAGGTCGCGTATGGAGCAATTGTGCCCTTCTCCAGGGGAGGGGGACACAATTAGGTCCAGCCGCGAGGCACTCGCGGCCGGCCTGAACTCGGCGGTTTGGGTCGGTGAGGTGGTGGAGCTCCGTCGGCAGCGGCTGCAGGCGCCCAGAGCTCCCCGCCGATGGTGCCTCGCGAGTCGGCTGGGAGCAGTGGGGAAGCCCGGTCTTCCCCAACCGCCCACGGAGGGATTCGCCGAAAGATTCCCTCTCAGCTGATTTTTTGACAGCTGATGCCGACTTGCCTGTTTTAGCGGCTGGGACTGTTCAGCCTTCTCAGCCGCTACAGGCCATGGAGGGAGCATTTTTGGCGGGAACTTCGCCATTTTCTCTGTCTGGCCCCTCCATTTTGTCTGCAACCTCAGGTGACCTTCCCCCTATATTGCAAACACAGGGGCAGGTTTCAGCAGGGACCCCTGCTGGGGCAGGGAGTCCCTGGGGACCCCCAGGGGTTTTTTGTCCCCAATTTAATTTCTTTCTTTGTGCAGACAATTGGGGGTCCCACGTGCACCTGGGGGGTTTCGGGGGTGGTTTTCCCTCCGCGCCCCCTATGGCTTGCCTCCCTCTTTTCGTTTGGCGTCCCCTCTTCCTCCTCCCTCATCCAAGCACCCGCGGGGGGGCTTGGATTGCAAATTGGTGGTCGGAGGAGCGTGTTGGCATGGTTGAGGACCTGGCTGCTTTGGCGGGCTTCCAGGATCCTCTAGAGGGGATGCCCGCTGGCAGCGGGGCGGCGGTTTTCCCGTCTTCCAGAGCAGATGCGTCCGTAGTGCGCTTTTTATTCAGAGGGATGAGCTTTTAGACCTGATGTAGCAGGTCTCCTTGGTGCTGCATTTTCGAAGTTGCGCCACTGGAGACCCCGCGTATGGGGGCCCCTCGGCTTCAGGGGGTCTGTCCTGTTTCCCGCTCTTTTCCTGTGCATCAGGATTTCCGGGATTTTGTGTTGGCGCAGTGGCCTACGGGCGCCGTTTCGTTTGGTGTGCGCCTTGGCTCATGGGTATCCCATCCCGGAGGGGGATAGGGCTACCTTACTTACGCCAATGGGGGACGCGGTGGTCTCGGCACTTCCTAAGCGGCATACCGTGCCTGTTATGGACGGATCTGCTCTTAGGGTCTCTGAGGAGCGTACGTTAGAGACACTTCTTAAGTATAATTTTGATGTCTCTGCCTTGGGGGTCCCGGCAGCTATTTGTGTGGGGCTGGTGGCTCGCACCGTGTTTCGGTGGTCTGAGCATGTCCTGGATCGTGAGTCTGATGACTGGTCCTTAGTGGATCTGGAGGTGGTGAAGTTTGAGTTGACTGCCTCGTTCCTCTCGGTTGTTCTTTGTGACTTGGTGCTGCTAAGTCTGGGTCTTTTGGTGGCCGCACGCTGTACCTTGTGGCTTCGCGCTTGGTCGGCGGTTGCCGCGTCCAAAACTGAACTTCCAAAATTTCCCTTTCGGGGGTTGTTTTTTGTTTAGAGAGGACTTAGATCCGGTGGTTCAGACTCTGACGGACCCGGAGGTGCCCCGTCTGCCTGAGGACCGTGCCCGCCCGGCTTCTCGGGTTGGCATTGCCCGGGGGCGTCTGCGGGAATTTCACAAGTTTTGCCTGGGGCATGGGACTGCTTCTTTCCAGGCTTCCGGTTTTTCCCCGGGGTCGGTTGGCTTAGCGCATGCAGTCTTTTTCAGGGGGCCCGTCGGGGGGCTGGGAGTTTCCCCCCCGGTTCCCCTGCTGCCCGTCCTGCGCGATGTCTCTTTGCCGGCGCCCCCTTTGGTTCCTGGGGGTGCCCGGCTTCGCAACTTGTTTCCAAAGTGGGCCAAGATCACGTCCGATCAGTGGGTCCTGGTGGTGGTGCGGGACGGTTATGTACTTGAATTTTATCCGCTCTCTGCCGGATCATATCTAGCCTTTCCATGTCAGGTGGCATGGGAGACGCTAGCCTTTCGCCAGACCCTTCAGCGCTTGCTAGATCTCTAAGCAGTTGTCCAGTGTCCCCTCAGGAGTGCGGTATCGGCTGGTACGCCATTTCCTTTATGGGGCCCTAAAGGGAGGGGACCTTTCGGCCCATCCTTGGTTTAAACTGAGATCAACAGGACTCTCAGAATTCCCTTTTATTCGCATGGACACACTGCAGTCTGTCCTTCTGGCGGTTCAGCCGGGGGAATTCCTGACTTCTCTCACTCTGGCGGAGGCCTACTTGCCTGTTTCCATTCGGGCCGCTCCTCAGCTCTTTCTTTGCTTGGCGATATTGGGCCTGCACTTTCAGTTCTGGGTGCTTCCCTTGGGCCTGGCCACGACTCCCCGGACGTTCGCCAAGTTGATGGTGGTCGTCACGGTGGCATTGCAGTCAGAGGGCATTCTGGTGCACCCCTTCTGGGATGACTGGTTGTTTCGGGCGAAGTCGTTGCAGGAGAGCGCCCGAGTTACGGCTCGGGTGGTTGAGTTTCTCCGGTCGCTGGGCTGGGTGGTCAACCTTTCCAAGAGTCGGTTGGTCCCCGCTCAGTATCTGGAGTACCTTGGAGTTCTGTTCGACACCTCCTTGGGGAAGGTCTTCCTTCCAGAGGCCCGGGTAAGCAAATTGCAATCTCAGATTCGCCTTCTTTTGGCGTCCCGGTGTCCTCGGGCGCAGGATTTCCTCCAAGTCTTGGGGTCGATGGCAGTGTTCCTGGATGTTGTGTGGTGGGCCCACATGTCTCTTCAGTATGCTCGGCTCCGTAGATGGTCACCCCAGTGGCTAAGTTTGGAGGTCCCTGTCCCTCTGTGAGGCTTGACGCGCTGCAGTCTTCTTTGGTGGCTCCAGACCTCTCATCTGGTCCAGAGGATGAGTCTTGGCCTATCGCAGTGGACGGTGCTTCTCTCGGATGCCAATCTCCTCGGTTGGGGGGGCTCAGTGTCTAGGGGCACCTGGTCCATGGAGGAGGCATCCTGGTCAATCAACATGTTGGAGACCAGAGCCGTCCCTCTGGCGCTATTAGCCTTCCGCTCCCGCTTGAGGGGCAAGTCGGTCAGAGTCCGGTCTGACATTGCCACGGCGGTGGCTTATGTCTATCGTTGAGGCACCAAGAGCGCTCAGGTGGCGGAGGAGGCGGCTCGGCTCATGCTTTGGGGCGGAGTCACGCCTTCTGGACCTCTCGGCCTCTCACATGGCCGGGGTAGAGGTTGTTCAGGCGAACTTCCTCAGTCACATCTTAGATCACAGAGAGTGGTGTCTCAGCCCTGTGGCTCTTCAGTTGATAATGCCGGCTTGGGGTCAGTCCCTGATGGACCTGTCGGCCTCGAGTGGCAAGGCCAAGGTGTTCCGCTTCTTCAGTCGTCGCAGGGATGGACTGGCCGAGGGTCTGGATGCTCTGGTTCAACCATGGCCAACAGAGGGGCTGTTGTGCAGGTTCCCTCTGTGACCATTAGTGGGCAGAGTTCTTCTCCGCATTGTTCGCCATCCGGGACTGGGGGTTCTGGTGGCTCCAGATTGGCCTCGACATCCGTGATACGCAGATCTGGTGACACTCTGGTGGCGGATCCTCTTCCTCTGCCTCCCTTGGACGACCTTCTGACGCAGGGTCCCATTCCCATGTTCGACCCGTCTCCCTTCTGTCTTACGGCTTGGCTTTTGAAAGGGGTCGCCTTGGTAAGAAGGGGTATTCAGATAGGGTGATCTCTACACTCTTGGGGTCCTGGAGGCTTTCTACCTCTCAGGCTTCTGTGTGGATTTGGCACTTCTTTGAGGGGTGGTGCCAGGTGCGGGGAGTGGTCTCTCTTCGCGTTTCTGTGCCTAACTTCTTAGAGTTCTTGCAAGATGGCATGGATAGAGGCCTGGCTTCGGCTTCTCTCCGGGTTCAGCTTGTGGCCTTGTCAGCCTTTCGGGGGTTTGTGACGGGTCAGCGTTTGACAGCCATTCCTGATGTGATTCGCTTTTTGCGGGCGGCCAAGGTGCTCAGGCCTCCCGTGCGGTCCTCTATTCCCTCTTGGAATCTCAGTCTGGTTCTCTCTATTCTGATGCACCCGCCCTTCGAACCGTTGGGCGGCTGCTCTTTGAAGGACCTTCCTCTGAAGACGGTCTTTTTGGTGGACATTTCTTCCGCTAGGCGTGTTTCTGAGCTACATGCTTTCTCTTGTAGGGCTCCCTTCTTGGAGTTTTCTAGGGAGCAGGTTGTCTTGAGGCCTGTTCCTTCCTTTTCTGCCAATAGTAGTTTTTCCTTTTCATGTCAATCAATCTGTGGTCCTCCCGGTCTTGGGTAGTTGGGAGGGCTCTTCTGAGCAAAGTCAGCTGAGCATGGTGGATGTTGGTCTGGTCCTTCGCTCTTATGTGCACTGGACCCAGGAGATCAGGAAATAAAATCATCTCTTTGTCCTTCTGACTGGTCCTCTTAGGGGGGCTGGCGCTTCTAGGGCTACTATTGCATGCTAGATCAAGGAGACTTTTGCTTCCGCTTCTCTTCTGGGGCAGCAGCCAGTTCCGGAGTTTCTCAAAGCTCATTCTACTCGGGGTCAGGCGGCTTCTTGGGCTGAGTTGTCGCTCGTGCCTCCAGTGGACATTTGTACGGCTGCGGTTTGGTCTTCCTTGTATTCCTTTGTCAGACTTTTTCGGGTAGATGTTCTGGCGCGTCAGGACGCGGTGTTCGGTGTGTGTGTTCTGGTGTCGGCCCTTCGGGGGTCCCGCCCGTGTGAGGGACTGCTTTGGTACGTCCCATTCGTAAAGATTAACCTCTACTGGTCTGGAGAGTGCTAAAGAAGGAGAAATTAGGTTCTTACCTGCTAATTTACTTTCTTTTAGCTTCTCCAGACCAGTAGAGGTCCCCACCCTGTCTATTGTTGTTGTTGTGCTTGGGGCTGTTTCGCGGGCAGTTTTTGTTTTTTGCTGCGGGTTCTAGTATTTTTCTAGGGCCGGGGATAATTAAAGAACAGCGGCTGTGGCTCGGCTGGCTTAGCTGGCGAGCTGTGGGGACATTTTCCTTCTGGTATTTCTCCTCTGCATTTTCCAACAGCATTTGGGTATGTTATTTGTTACTCCTGTTCGGAGTATTGTTTTCTTTCTGTTTTCCAGTTCTTAGTTCTGCTTGGCTATTCGGAAGACTGAGGTAAATAGAGAAGGGAGTATATTATATACTGTCCCACAGTTTTGTTTTCAGTCTCCACCTGCTGGTCATGATTGGATATATACCCATTCGTAAAGATTAACCTCTACTGGTCTGGAGAAGCTAAAAGAAAGTAAATTAGCAGGTAAGAACCTAATTTCTCCTTAGTGAGCATTGTTCTGCATTGTCCCAGCAAGAAACATCAGGAAATCGGTTTCTCTACAACAAATCTTTATACAGGGAGAAAAAGCACACTGATAAACTTGTAAGTACACTGTTAATGTTATGAATAGCCTGATGACTATTTCAATGCAGATATAGGCTGATGACATCACAAACCACTCCCTACAGAGCTCTTTGTTGTCAGGTGCGTGGCTCTTCAGTTCTGTTTTTTCTGTGGATGTAGAAATCGTGTTCTTCAAACGTTCTTCATTTTGCCTTACCTTCCCACTCATGCGTTCGTTATTCTTATATTCTTTAGTTTCTCCCTAGGTTTAAAAACAAACAAACCCGTTTTGGGAGTCTGAAATTTCCCTTTGTCATCCTTCCAACGATTTGACCAGTGGGGCCTTTTTTCACGCTTTAGCCATTGAGTTTGATTTAGCTGAGGCGGTCTTCCCTTCAATGTCATGCCCGGTGACAGGTTTTAAAAAGTGCAACAGGTGTGCTCAGACTATTTCAATTACAGGCTCTTGCAACTGATGCTTACAGTGTCTGGTTCCAGAGCACTGGGTTCAATCCTGCACACTTTGTTCAACTCTATTTGAAGCCACATTTTACAGCAAGAAAAGTTGCTCGGCATAGAGAGATTTGTCATCAACACCATCTACATCGAAAGCTACAAAGACATAGATACCACCTGATGCTACATCGACCCCGGTGACGCAGATCATCGCTCCATCTGGTAAGCCAACTAAAAAGCCAACAGCTTCCAAGACGGGGGTCGCAGGTCACTAAGACATAGAGTCCATTCATGCTGACCAAGCCAAAACCACTTACGCGACTTGTTCCAACATCAAGAGGTGCATCATTGTCTGAGTCATCCTCTCTGGAACGAGTCGCAGCACTATTGGTACCGGTGACTAAGCCAAAGTTACCAGTGCTTTCTTTTCAACAGAAGCTCGATGCTCTGTTTAATGAGAACTTTGGGGGATACGTTTAATCTTTTGACCTCCAACATTGAATCCTCCGGTACCGGTCCAGCCTGAGCCTAACTCTGCAAGGTCTTCCTGTACCGTCGATGCTCCATCGATGCAACGCTGGATCTCGACATCACTCACATCCATCTAGTCCTGAATTGAAGCGTCGTTCCACCAGACACCATTCCATCTCCTCGAAGCATCTTTCTTCTTCTTCGAGACAATCTAGCAGGAGTTCTTCCAAATCCAAGCAGGTTTTTCATAAACGTAAACATTCTGAGGACTCCTTGACACCGGACCGGCTCCGATTCAAGCATCATTCTCCTTCTGTCCTTGTTGATTTGGACCTACAGGATGATTTGAATCCAGATCCTTCTCCTTCAACTGTTGAAGCAGATGACTCTCCTGCATCAAAGTCTCCTAAGCACTCTCCAGTTAGAGTGTCTTCTCCTATAGAGAGGCTTTCCTTTACTTGTTTTATTAGACAGTTGGGAAAGAATCTCTCTGTGAAGCTGGAGACAGATTCCAAATACAGTGCTGAATTTTTGGAAACTTTGGACTATGAGCAGCCTCCTGAGGAACTATTAAAACTTCCTGGCATTCATTCAATTTGTTTACCTATAGTAGAAATATATTTTCTTTGAATTTTAGTGTGGCTCTTCAATGATGTGGGCTTAAAAGAAAATTTTGAATTGATGAGTTTACCTTTATATTATTGTATCAAATTGACTTGTTTCTTTATTAATTATGTATGTAATGATTGAAAAATTTATTTTAAAAAACCCTTTCCTTACATGGAATCTTGAGAGAAACCCTCTACAAAAATTGGGAGTCTCCTCTCTCTGTTCCTGTTGTTCCCAGGAAATTGGACTCGTTCTATAAAATCATTTCAATTCCTGGATTTGACAAACGTTAACTCCCTCATCAATGCTTGGTAGTGGAGTCCACTTTAAAGAAATCTACTCCATCCAAGGTCTATGCTTCAGTTTCCCCAGGCTGAGAGGGAAGGACTATAGACAGATTTAGCCGACAGTTTTATCAAAATTCTATGTTAGCCATTTGAGTCCTAAATTACAACTTCTATGTTTCTTGCTATTTGAAACATCTCGTAAAACAATTACCTGGTTTTCAAAAATATCTTCCTTCTCATAAACTGAAAGATTTCCAACGCTTTGTTAGTACTGTCACACAGTTGAGAAAGTACCGTATTTTTCGCTCCATAAGAATCACCCTAGATTTAGAGGAGCAAAACAAGAAAAAAAAAACATTCTGAACCAAATTCTCCCTGCCAGGCTCCGCACCCAACCCCAGTTTTCTGCCACTCTCATCTTTCGCTGTACGGCAGCTCCTCCAACCCCTTAACCATCTTAGTTGCTCTTTTCTGGACCCTTTCGAGTAGTACATTGTCCTTCATGTAAGGCGACCAGTGCTGTACGCAGTACTCCAGGTGAGGGCGCACCACGGCCCGGTACAGCGGCATGATAACCTTCTCCGATCTGTTCATGATCCCTTTCTTTGTCATTCTTAGCATTCTATTTGCCCTTTTCACCACCGCACATTGTGTGGACAGTTTCATCAACTTGTCAATAAGAACTCCCAAGTCCCTTTCCTGGGAGGTCTCTTCAAGTACCGCCCCGGACATCCTGTATTCGTGCATGAGATTTTTGTTACCGACATGCATCACTTTACACTTACCCACGTTGAACCTCATCTGCCATCTGTCCCTGTGTCTTTCTCCGAGATCAGCAGAACAGAGTTATTCAGAGTAACAGTAAGCCAGGCAATATATATTAAAATAGTGCTGCTATCCTGATCAGAGTGGAGGGGGACACTCCATCACATAGAACCCCACTTTTGCACTTAGATTCTCAGTAAGCAAGCAAGCAGAGGGTGATACACAAGTGTCTGGTAACATTTGCCGTTCCAGTCTCACAGATCTCTCTCCATCGACGTGGAAGGGCTCTGTTCCAAGGACAGCTTGCTTGGCTTCTCAGCACACAGAAAGCACATTACAGAGGAGGTTTCTCGCTTGAAATGCTTGGGAAAATGTGACTGGTTTGGGATTTGTAAACACAGCTTGTACAAGAAAAGAGGATTAAATGAAGGATGTGAGAAAGTTCACCACAAGCAATATTTACAATCCAAATTGACTGTTAATTTCATGCTATCCAAGCAGTTACTGCTACATCCTAGTTCCTAAAAGACAGCTGGTCACATGATGTTCAACTCTTAATGAGCCGTCAACTTGTTCAATTAACTTAAATGAATTACAGTCATTTTCCTTGCCAAATGCTGAAATGTGACCATGAGAAACAGGTCAACTGTTGGAGAACAGAGGGGAGAAACCCAGCCTCTACAATCCATATTGTATTTGAATTCCTAGCTCAAATTTGCTTGTAGTTTGGGAGCCTGAAACAATTGCCAAAAATTTCCTGTCTTAAAGAATGTCAAGTAATTCTGTGCGACCCTGAAAGAAAAGTGAAAGTTGTGAGGACAATTCAAAGCGCATGAAGGATAATTTTCAAAGGGACTGGAGCACTAAAATAGTAACAACTAAATTCTCTGGGCTAGAAAGACTTCACCTCACAGCAGTTATAACATATAATTTAAACTGGATTTTATAAATGTATTCCTGCTGGGTGTGCATTCTTGGGACAGCAAGCACTCCAGGAACAGAAATACTATAATTTTTGCTCCAGTGAGAGGCAGGTGCGAGCCCCGAATGCGCCTGCCTGGTCCTACGCCGCCACCTGAATGGTGCCATCAGCTCAGTCCAGTGCTGCATCGTCAGATGGTAGTAAAAGGCAGGCGCGAGCCCCGAGTGTGCCTGCCTGGTCCTGTGCCACCGCTTGAATGGTGCCAACAGCTCCTGCGAGTCTTGCGAGAACCATCGGCACCATTCAGGTGGCAGCATAGGACCAGGCAGGCATGCTCGGGGCTCGCGCCTGCCTTTCACTTCCGTGGCAGATGGGGGAGCGCTGGACTAACCTGAGGACACCATTCGGGCGGTGGCGGTGCGGGACCAGGCAGGTACGCTCAGAGCTCGTGCCTGCCTCTCACTGCCGCAGCAGATGGGGAATCGGGCAGCTGTCCAGCAGGGGAGCCTGCCGATGCAGTGCTGGCCTGCCATGATTACATAAAGGTACCGGGGGGGGGGGACTATGATGACACGGTATTCGCTCCATAAGACGCACCCTTATTTCCATCCCCTTTTTGAGGGTGGAAAAAGTGCGTCTTATGGAGTGAAAAATACGGTATATGGTTCGCTCAGCTTATGATGTTTTCAAGCTCACTTCCAGGGCCTCTTCTATGTCTGTGGCCATGAGTAGATTGGTATGGCTCAGGCTTTCAGATATGGATGTTAATCTTCAGAACAGATTTGCAAATGTCCCTTGCTTGGAAGACTAGTTTTTTGGGGATTCCACAGATATTGCAACTCAGGAGCTCACTGCTCATTAAACCCAATGGGATACCTTGGTTAAACCTAAACCCAAGCTTTCCACATCATGAACATTCAGGCCATCTTCTTATCAGAGGTGTTTTTCAGCAAAGTCTTCTGCTCCTGTCAGGCCACAACAGAAGAAACAAAAACAGCAATGTCCTCAAAAATCTCAAGCGTCTGCTCCTGCTAAATCTACTCAGTCTTTTTGACCAGCTACTTGAGAGTATAGAGGTCGTCTCCAACTCTATTTTCATCATTGGGAGTTGATCACCTCCGATCTATTGATTCTGCAGATCATTCGAGAGGGTTACTCTCTTTATTTTCTGACTGTCCCTCCAGATCATCCTCCAAAAGAGTCTTCTTCCAACCATCACCAGTCCTCCCTTCTTCTTCAGGAAATCGATTCTCTACTAATCCTCAATGCCATCGAGGAGGTTCCTGTGGATCAGCAAAACCGGGGGTTTTACTCCCATTATTTTCTAGTCCTGAAGAAGACAGGAAGTCTCCGACCTATTTTAGATCTTGGAGCCCTCAACGAGTTTCTTGTCAAGGAGAAATTTCACATGATCTCTCTAAATCTACAAAAAGTGAAAGTGGATGATCTCTCTAGCCACTCTATATCCCCTCTTGGTTCACAATGATTGGCTATACTCTCTGGATCTCAAGGAAGCCTACACTCGTATCCCAATTCACCCAGCTTCCAGAAAATACCTCAGATTTCAAGTGGCATATCACCACTATCAATACAAGGTCCTACCTTTTGGCCTAGTATCTTCTCCCAAAGTCTTTACCAAGTGCCTGGTAGTGGTGGCTGTGGCCTTGAGATCTCAGGGTCTATAAATCTTTCCCTAGCTAGACGACTGTCTCATAAAAAACCATTTGTGTCAAGCTGTGTTTCTAGCGATGAATCTCACCATACTTTTTCTTCAGAACTTGGGGTTTAGCATCAACTATCCCAAGTCCTAACTTCATCCATCTCAGAGGCTCCAGTTCATTGGAGCTCTTCTCGACACAACTCGGCTGAGAGCATTTCTTCCTTAAGAGTATCAGAAAACTTTACTTCAACTTTGTCATCAGCTCCAGTCAACCTCGGTCAGGCGAATGATAGTTCTTTTGGGCCACATGGCCTCCACAGTCCACGTGACTCCATTTGCGAGGTTTCATCTCGGGACGCCTCAATGGTCTCTAGCTTCACAGTGGTCTCAAGCGACCGACTCCCCTCTCGCAGCACATTTCTGTCACCTCGTCTCTTCGGTTGCTTCAATGGTGGATGAATTCTTCCAATCTAGAGGTCTTCTGTTTCGGTCAGACATGTCCACCTATGCTTGGGGGACTCATCTGGATGGCCTTCAAACTCGGGGTCATTGGTCATTTAGAGAACAACAGTTTCATATCAGTCTTCTGGAGCTCAGAGCAATTTATTATGCCCTCAAAGCTTTGCAGCATTTAACAGTCAACTATGTCTTCCTGCTTCGCACGGACAATCAAGTAGCCATGTATTATATAAACAAGCAAGGAGGCACAGGTTCTCTCCTTAGTCAGGAGGCTTAGAGGATCTGGCTTTGGGTGATTGCTCGCAACATCTTTCTCAAAGCTGTTTACATTCAGGGGGAACAGAGTTTCTTGGCAGACAAACTCAGCAGAATTCTTCAATCTCACGAATGGACGCTCAACTCTGCAGCTCTCCATCCCATTTTTTCTCAATGGGGGACTCCTCAAGTAGATTTATTTGTGTCTCCCCTCAACAACAATTTTCCCCAATTCTGCTCCAGACTGTACTCTCCTCATTGACTGGAGGCAGACGCTTTTCTTCTGGATTGGACGCACAAGTTCCTCTATGCGTTTCCACACATTCCTCTCATTCTCAAGACACTTCTCAAAGCCAAACAATAATAATAATAATAATAATAATTTTATTCTTATATACCGCCACACCCAACGAGTTCTAGGCGGTTTACATCAATTAGGTTAGGATCCGCATTGACATACAGATTTACAACAATATATCAGGTTTACAACATAATTAGCTGAGTTTGGCAGATGAAGAAGGAGGAGGGTAGAAGAGAGGGGGGAAAGAAGTGATCAAGAAGGAGGAGCTGAGCCGGGCAAAGGTCAGGCGATTACCGGGAGGGGGCGGTTAGGGGTCTTGTTTGCTGAATAGGTGGGTTTTGAGTAGTTTTCTAAAGCCGAGGTAAGTGGGGGCCTCCAGTATCATTTGGGCTAGCCATGGGTTCAGCTTGGTGCTTGGAAGGCGAAGGTTTTGTCTAGGAATCTTTTGAGGTGACACAGCTTTAGCGAAGGGAAGGCGAACAGTTGAATTCTGCGGGATTTCTTGTAGGAGCAGTAGAGGTTAAAGTGGGGATTGATGTATCTTAGTGAATAGCCATTTACCGATTTGTAACAGAAGCATGCGAACTTGAAGAGCACCCTGGATTCGAAAGGCAGCCAGTGGAGTTGGTGGTAGAATGGGGTGATATGTTCCCATTTCTTTAGGCCATAGATGAGGCGAACGGCGGTGTTCTGGATCATTTTTAGTCTCCTGGTAATTTTCTTCGTGGAGTTCAGGTAGATAATATTGCAGTAGTCTAGGATGCTTAGAATGGAACTAGAAGGCGGAACGAGGTGTCATCGAAGTATTTTTTTATAGTGCGGAGTTTCCAGAGTGCCGAGAAGCATTTCTTGACTATGAGGTCGGTGTGATATTCTAGGGATAAATTTTTGTCAAACGTGACTCCCAGGATTTTTAAGGTATGTTCGAGGGGGAAAGTCATTCCTTTCAGTTGAATTGTAGTGTCCCTGATTTTATCTTTGGGGGTGGCTAGAAAAAATTTTGTTTTATCAGGGTTTAGTTTCAGTCTGAATGATAGCATCCAGAGTTCAATCTGGTTGAGGATGTTTGTGATGTATTCGAGTAGTTCTGGTGAAAAACTGGTTAGAGGGATGGCTATTGTGATGTCATCTGCGTAGATGAAAAATTTCAGCTTGAGGGTGTGTAGGAGGTTACCTAGGGAGGCCAGGTAGATATTGAACAGAGTGGGGGATAGGGGGGAGCCCTGCGGGACACCGCAGATGTTGTCCCAGCTATATGAGAAAGAGTTATTCTTGAGTACCTTGTAGGATCTATTTATTAGGAACACCTGAAACCAGTTGAGGACCTGATCGGAGATGCCAATGTGTGCCAGGCATTCCAGGAGAATGGTGTGGTCGACCAGGTCAAAGGCACTGCTCAAGTCTAGTTGTATGATTAAGGCACTAGAGCCTTGACTAAAGAGCGTGTGGAGATGGTCAAGAAGAGCGGCTATGATGGTTTCAGTGCTGTGATCCGCGCGGAAGCCAGATTGGTTGTCGCTTAGGATGTTGAATTTCTATAGGTATGCGGAGAGCTCAGCTTGTACCATCCCTTCTGCTATTTTGGTGAATAAGGGGATGCTTGCAATCGGTCTGTAGTTTGATGGGGAATTTGGTGATTCTTTTGTGTTTTTTATGATAGGGGTAATCATAATGTGGCCTTGCTCTGGCGGGAAGTTTCCTGTGAACAGTAGGGAGTTAACCCATCTCATCATGTTTGCTTTGAAGAGGCTCGGGGCGGTTTTCATGATGTTTGGTGGGCATGTGTCCAATTTGCAGAAGGAGTGGGTATATTTGTTGTAGTAAGTATTAAAGGTTTGCCAGTCTATTGTTGAAAATTGTTTCCAGCTAAGGTCGGTTTTGGATCCTGGGTCTGGGTTAGGTAAACCAGGGTCTGGGAGAATGGGGAACAGTTCAAGGGGATTGGTCCTGGTAGGTAAAGTTGATCTTAATTTTTGAATCTTGGTGTTAAAGAAGTCTGCAAGGGAATTGGCGGTTAGAGTGGATTCTTCATGGATGTTTGTGATGGTTTCGATGTTGTATAGGTCATTGACCAATTTAAAGAGGTTACTACTGTTGTTTTTAATGTTACCGATTTTGTGAGAGTAAAAATTTTTTCTTTTTTCGTTGGTGAAGTTTTTGTAGTTTTTTAGTTTTATTCTCCAGGCCAGTCTGTGTTCTTGGCTTCCTGATTTATGCCATAGTCTTTCTGCTTTTCTGAGTTCCTTCTTTAGTAGTAGCAGTTCTGAATCGAACCAGCCTTCTTGGTTTGAAGTTCTTATTCTGCGGGTCTTAATGGGGGCGATCTCATTTAGTATGTTAGTACTATCCTTGATCCAGGAGGTCATGAGTTGCTCTGTTTCTTCGGATTGATTGGTGGTTAGTTCGAACCGAGACCAAAAATCCACTGGGTCAATCTTTCCTCTGGTAGTGTGGGTTTGGATGATTCTAGTTTTGCTGTTTTTGGGGGGATTATGTTGGCATCCTATTGAGAAGGTGCATAGACGGTGATCCGACCAGAGAGAGTCTGACCAGCTGCCTTGTTTCCAATAGAATATGGGATTGGCTTGTTCCTTGGAGGAGAAAGTTACCAGGTCTAGCTGCTGACCCCTTTGGTGGGTTTTGATAGGGGGTTGTTTGGCATAGCCTAGTTGGGTGAGAAGTGACCATAAGTTTGAGATTTCTGGTTGGTCAGTTTGCTCCAGATGGATGTTAATATCCCCGCATAGTAGGTTATAAGGGCTTGTTAAAGAGTTGGTTAGTAGGGATTCCTCGAAGACCTCTTTGGCCAGGGTCCATTTTTTTGGAGGGATATAAAATAGAGTGATAGTTAGTGAGGCGGGTAGTGATTTTGGGGTTAGAGAGATGGTTAGAATTTCTGCGTTAGGCGAGGATATTGTGTTGAGAGTGGTACAGTTTAGCCGGTCTCGGAAGATTATTGCTAATCCACCTCCTCTTCCCCATGTTCTGGCTAGTGAGAGAATCTTGAATCCTGGGGGTAGACAGTCTTTAATGATAATGTCCTTGTCTGATTGCAACCAGGTTTCCGCGAGAAGGACAAAGTCGGGGTTGGTTTCCGTCAGCCAATCTTTGATCAGAATCGATTTATTTCGCATAGATCTGATATTTAGGTATGCGCCAAGTAGGGGCTGGTGGTTGGTATGGTCAGTTGGGGAGAGGTGGGAGTACACCAGTTTTTTTAGTGTTCTAGGTTTCTTTGGGCGAGGCTTGGTCGGTTTGTGGGTGAGGGGGTGGGTAGGGGGCGGATTGGAGTTTGGGTGGTCTTGAGTAGTGTGGGGATTTGGGTTTTACTGAGCGGTGTAGGGAGATGTGAATGGGGATGGGGGATATGTTAGAGTGGTCTGCATTGCAGCATCTAGTGGTGAGCAGGTAGAGTAAGAGTAGTGCTGCGCATTGATGAGTGCTTGGCCAGGCCATGGTGGGGGGGTTCCGGCAACAGTGGTTATGGATTGGGAGTTTGCCGGGGGGGCGTTGTGGGCGATACATGGGTTGGGAGTAGCGCAGTAAAGGTTTGGAGTAGTGTTTCTCTGGACTTATGCTTGGTTGGTCAGGCTTGATGCAGAGAGGAATGGAATAATTAGGGAATGCAGGATATGCAGGTCAAGATGAGTACATTGCAATCCAAAGACGTATCATACAGTACAATATAGTGTCTTACCGTACAATGTAGTATCAATAAAGAATCAAACAGTAAAATATAGAATCATACAATGAAATTCAATACAATCCGGTATAATGTCAGTACAGTATAATACAGTTTATAAGTTAAGGCATTCTTATCCTAAGTATGCTACTAATGAGGACCTGATTGGCAGCAGCTATGTGGTGCAAGTGTGCAGGCTGCTGTGAGTGTAGAGCTTTTTCTGGCTGGGTGGTGCAAATGACCAGTTGGGTGGTGTAAATGTGCAGACTGCTGTGGGTGTATAGCTATTACTGGCTGGGTGGCGCAAATGACTAGAGTACTATGGTTTCGAGGCTGCTTGGAAGTTTGTGCTGGTGTAGGCTGTGGGCTGTTTGTATCGATGATAATGTTGTGAATGTGTGCTAGAGGTTACGTTGGCTATTTGGGTAGCGCTAAAGAGTGTTATAAAGGTCTGGCACGGTTGTACCGTATAAGTATTGGTCAGCAATGATACTTATCCTGTTAGGTTATCTAGTCTTGCTCTGTAGGACAGGTCCGGCAAGGTTAAACAGTATAAGTATTGGTCAGTAATGCTCCTTATCCTGTTGGGTTGTCTGGTCTTGCTCCGTAGGTCAGGGAGACAGGTGAGGTGGCCCTGTTGTGTCTGTCCCGTTCTGAGATGGACTCGTTTGTATGTCGTCTCTGCTGTAACCCGGTTGGGTAGTGATGATCGTGCCTGGAGTGGGGGTCCGTGGTCGACTCGTGGTAAGGTCACTGCCTCTGCGTTCCGGGTGAGGGGATTTGGTTGAGCGGTTCCTGAATGTGGGATAGCGTTTCCACGCAGGCACTTCGCAAAGGCGCGTGCTAAGGCGCACGCGCCTTTGTCGTGCGCTTTCGTCGGCACACCGAACGGCGGCGTGCCGTTGGTGCGACCTGCTTTAAGGTCGGGGCTCTCCTGTAGTTTCGGGAGGGGGGCGGAGCAGTGCTCCCACGCTCCTCTCCCCTTGGCAACGGCTCGGGCTCGGCGGCCAGCAAGAAAACAGTGCTGGGGCTGAGAGAAACTGCCGGGCTGTGCTGGTGCGACCTGCTTTAAGGTTGGGGCTCTCCTGTAGTTTCGGGAGGGGGGCGGAGCAGTGCTCCCACGCTCCTCTCCCCTTGGCAACGGCTCGGACTCGGCGACCAGCAAGAAAACAGTGCTGGGGCCGAGAGAAACTGCCGGGCTGTGCTGGTGCGACCTGCTTTAAGGTCGGGGCTCTCCTGTAGTTTCGGGAGGGGGGCGGAGCAGTGTTCCCACGCTCCTCTCCCCTTGGCAACGGCTCGGGCTCGGCGGCCAGCAAGAAAACAGTGCTGGGGCCGAGAGAAACAAGAGTCAACCACCATGATACTTGTAGCTCCTTGGTGGCCCAGGCAACCTTGGTTCTTCCTTCTACTTCAACTCAGTATCAAGGAACCAATACCTCTGCCAATTTTTTCATCTCTTCTCAGGCAGAGTCAAGGTTCTCTTCTACATCCCAATCTTGAGTCTTTACACCTGACAGCTTGGTATCTCTCAGGCTGAATCCATCTGATCTTCATATTTCACAGCCTGTCAGACTCATTTTGGAAGCTTTTGGAAGCTTCTAGAAAACCAGCCACTCAGCAATGTTACCAGCAAAAGTGGACAAGTTTTTCTTCCTGGTGTCTCCTTCATCACCAGGATCCGGAATCCATCTCTTGTTTCATTAGTTTTGGATTATCTTCTTCATTTATCTGACTCTGGCCTCAAGTCTACATCCACTAGAGTCCATCTCAGTGCTATCACCGTCTTTCATCAACTAATGGATGGTAAACCTCTTACTGCTCATCCTCTGATCTCCAGATTCATGAAAAGGCTTTTTAATATGAAACCACCTCTCAAACTACCTCCAGTGGTTTGGGATCTCAATGTGGTTCTTGCTAAAATGAAGAAGCCTCCATTTGAACCAATGTCTACGACTCATCTCAAATACTTTACCTGGAAAGTGGTTTTTCTCATTTCTCTCACTTCTGCCAGAAGAGAAAGTGAACTTCATGTGCTAGTGACGGACCTACCTTTTAGTATTCCACCATGACTAAGTTGTGCTTCGCACTCATCCAAAGTTCTTACCAAAGGTCATCACTGAATTTCATCTCAATCAATCAATTGTGCTTCCAGTATTTTTTCCCAAGCCTCACTCTCCAGAAGAAATGGCGCTTCACACTCTGGATTGCAAGCGGGCTCTGGCCCATTATCTCGACAGAACAAAACCACATAGAACATCACCTCAACTTTTTGTCTCTTTTGACCCTAACAAGTTGGGGCATCCTGTTTCCAAAAGAACGATTTCCAACTGATTGAGTTCCTGCATATCGTTCTGTTATGCTCAGGCTGGGCTGCAACTGGAGAGTCGGGTCACAGCCCATAAAGTTCGAGCTATGGCAGCATCAGTAGCTTTTCTCCGTTCTGCTCTGATTGATGAAATCTGCAAAGCTGCTACTTGGTCTTCGGTTCATACATTCACCTCACATTATTGTCTGGAATCTTTTTCCAGATGGGATGGGCACTTCGGCAAGTCAGTATTACAAAATTTATTTTCCTAAAAAAGGCCAACACTCCGATCCTCCCATTCTGGTTAGCTTAGAGATCACACACGTGTGAGAATAATGCTGCCTGCTTGTCCTGGGATAAAGCACAGTTACTTACCGTAACAGGTGTTAACCAGAGACAGCACACAACCCATCCACCTCTCCTGGTTGGCTTCTTAGCTGGCTTACTGAACTGAGGAGTCGCGCATCTATGTCGGGCGGGAAGGCATGCGCAGTGCAGGCTATCGTGTACTTTCTAAATTTCTTAAAGTGGCGATGCACTTTTAAAGTGCCTTACCGGGGCTTCGTTGATGACGTCACCCACATGTGAAAATATCTGCCTGCTGTCCCTGGATAGCACCTGTTATGGTAAGTAACTGTGCTTTACCTGGAGCCAGTGGCGGAATCTTCTTGAAAGAGAAGCAAAGCATAGCTCAGTCCCTAGCAACTCTGAGAATTGGAAATAAACTGATGCCTTCTGGGGAATAGTGTGAGGATGAGATGACATCACAATGCAGAGAATGTGTGAGAATTATAACTGCTGCTGTCTAATACACTCAGACTTTGTTGGTAAAACGACAACACTATAAGTGGAAGAATCATGTTCTTGTGAAGAGAAGGAAGAAGACAACACTAAGAGGAAAGAAGCACAGAGACTAGGGCAGCCAGAACAGTGACGGTCAAGAAATGGCAGGCAGGATACAAAGGAAAGACCTAGATCAGGCCTGGAAAGGAATATCATTAGGTGGGATGTTCAAGTGATTGGTAAAAGTGTTGCGCGAGAGGTGGA
Source organism: Geotrypetes seraphini (assembly GCF_902459505.1). NCBI lineage: Eukaryota > Metazoa > Chordata > Amphibia > Gymnophiona > Dermophiidae > Geotrypetes > Geotrypetes seraphini. The sequence goes on along the minus strand of NC_047085.1, from coordinate 313,664,468 downwards.
GAGTAGGCAACAGGGCATGTTGAGTACAGCTCTTCAAGAAATCAAAAGCTGTTGCAATGGGTGTTAAAAGCATCACCATTTGTGGGTTTGCTGGTAAGAACTTTGGGATGAACAAAATGAGGCAAACCAAACTGATGTCTCATATTATTATTTTTTTTTTTTGCTGTGGAGATTAAATCTCCTCATGACATGGATATTTGTGAATGTTGGGGACAGCAAGGGATGGAGCAAATCAGTCAGAAACAGAATTTTTCTCCCTGCTGTGGATGATCTCACAAGGCAAGAAAGATTCGCCCAAGATAAAAAGTAAAATATAAAATTAAAACTAGATCTGTGATTCCCAAACTTTGGATCACAACCTCAAAGGAGGACTAAAAATCATCCAGTGGGGTTGTAAATTGATACTGATAAATTTCAAGTAGAGCATACAACTTTTGCAAGGCCAGATTCTGGGGTATGCAGGGTGATGGGAAAGAATTATGCTAACAATGAAACAGCTGAGTCTGACAAAAACAAATAACAGTGAATCGACAGCTTTCCAGGCTTATCAGTTAGAGCACAGCCTACATCTGAACTCTTCTAGCAAGAAAACACAGTTATTTACCATAACAGGTGTTATCCAGGGACAGCAGACAGATATTCTCTACATGTGGGTGACGTCACCGACGGAGCCCCGTAGCGGACGTTTTCGCAAGCAGACTTGCTCGAAGACCTTCAGGCTTGCGATTGGCCCGCGCATGCGCGCATGCCCCTCCCGCCCAGCCTAGGGCATGCGTCTCCTCAGCGTTTCCTCAGTTCAGATAGCTAGCAAAGAAGCCAACCACGGGGAGGTGGGTGGGTTGTGAGAATATCTACCTGCTGTCCCTGGATAACACCTGTTACGGTAAGTAACTGTACTTTATCCCAGGACAAGCAGGCAGCATATTCTCTACATGTGGGAGACCTCCAAGCTAACTAAAAGGGGATGGAGGGAGAGTTGGCAATTTAGGAGAACAGATTACGCAAAACAGATTAGCCGAAATGGCCATCATGCCTGGAGAAAGCATCCAGACAGTAATGCGAGGTGAACATATGAACCGAGGACCAAGTGGCAGCCTTGCAGATTTCCTCGATGGGAGTTGAGCGGAGGAAAGCAACAGACGCCGCCATCACTCAGACCTTGTGGCCTGAGACTCGACCCGGTAGGGAGAGACCAGCCTGAGCGTAACAGAAAGAGATACAAGCGGCCAACCAGTTAGAAATGGTCTGCTTAGAAATAGAGCGACCCATGCAATTAGGATCAAAAGAGAGGAACAGCTGGGGAGTAGAAGGCCAGCGCATGCTTACAATCCAGAGAATGCAGAGCCACTTCTCCAGGGTGTGAGTGGGGCTTTGGAAAAAACACAGGAAGAACAATGGACTGGTTGATGTGAAACTCAAACAACCTCAGGCAAGAACTTAGGATACGGAGGATCACCTTATCGTGATGGAAGACAGTGAAGGGTGGGTCCGCAACCAAGGCCTGAAGCTCACTGACCCGACGGGCAGAAGTGAGAGCAATAAGAAACACCACTTTCCGATGACTGATCCAAGATTGCCGCGGTGGTGGAGCACTGAGCAACCGCCCGCAAATCTTTACCTTTGAGAAGTTTTTCTTCGGGCGTTTTAGCGCTGTGGAACTTTTGCCATGCCAAAAAGGAGGGGAAAGGGAGCTTCTTCGGCCTTGCGGCGTCCCGGATTAGCCTCCTCTTGCAATATTGAAGATTTGCTGCGACGGATGCAGGGCGTCATTGGAGCGTCGGTGTCGCCCCCGGCTGAGACGCTTCCTAGCAACGGACTCGAGGCGTCTCTTCGGGCTCATGAGATCTCGTTGAGCCCCGACGTGAGAATCACTCCTCCCAACCCTCGAGCCGCCAGTTCCCCGGGAGTGGGGAGACAGCCGGAAGTCGGCGTGAGCTCCCTTCCAGAGGCTGCAGGGAACGGCGAGATGAACATCGACTCAGGCTCACATGGATTGCAGCGGAGCCTGAGTGTGTACGAGGATGTGACAACGCTGGGGTTAACCCTGATACAGGAGGAACGGAGAAGAGAGGTTCCTGTAGCTGGTGAGCCTAATTTACCACTATTAAACTTGCAAACTTTTAATCTTGTAAAGCCCCAAGAAGTCACACTGGAGGCTTTGTGGGATTTGATTGCCAATTTGACTAGAACAGTAAATAGTAATCACCTTCAAATAGAGGGGAAAATAAAAATTCAAGAGAAAGAAGTTCTGCAGATAAAACAAGACTTGGGAGAATCGAAACTAGATATCCAGTGTATTAAAGATCAACTTAAATCTTCCAAGCTGCTTCAAGACACTTTAATTAAGGACAACATAAACTTAAGAAGGAAGATAGAGACATTTGAAAATTTCTCTAGGAATAATAATTTAAGATTGATTAATTTTCCACGAATTTCAACAGTGACTCCAAGAGAAATGTTAAAAAGGTATTTGCTGGAGATATTGGAAGTACCGGAAGATTCATTACCTCCTTTCACCCAGATCTATTATATGCCTAATAAAAATCAGGATCTTCAAGAAAAAACTCAGGGACCAATTGATGTCTCAGCTTTACTTGAACTATCTGATAAAGAAATTGCAATACCTGCTACATTGATTGTGACCCTGGCTATTACGCTAGATAAGAATTGGCTTTTGAGACTATTCTTCAAAAATAAGGAAAAAAAGTTTCTTGATCTTAAGATACAGATGTTCCCAGATTTGGCAAGAGACACACAAAGACGTAGAAAGGAGTTTCTATTATTAAAACCTGGAGTTTTGGCTCTTGGGGGAACTTTCTATCTTCGTCATCCTTGCAAGTGCATAGTTCAATATAATTCTCAGAAATATGTTTTCTTTGAACCAAACCAGTTGACGGCCCTTCTCTCCTTGTCCCGCCTGGAAAAGGGGAAAGAATGAGGGCTTCAAGATATAAGGCGCCTGAATTTCAGTTAACCACGTACCACTTATCTTTAATAATAGTTCTATGTTTAATTCCGTTTAATTTACATCATGGATCATAATTGTGGACTTGAGAGATTATACAAAAACTTGATTTCTATGTAAAATTATGAGGTTTTATTTGTTCTTTTGATGTAATCACTTTCTGTACAAGATTTATCTTGATTTGTTAATTTGAAATTTATAAATAAATAATAATAATAAAAAAAAGAAACACCACTTTCCAATTAAGAAACTTTAAGTGAGCCCGCGCCAGCAGCTCAAAGGGGGGGTTTCATCAAGTGGGCAAGGACCACGTTAAGATCCCAAACCACCGGAGGTTTAAGGGGTGGATGAATATGGAAAAGGCCTTTCATGAAACGGGAAACCACAGGATAAACCGAGATAGGCTTCCTGTCGGCTGATGGAAAGCCGCGATAGCACTGAGGTGGACTCGAACTGAGGAGGACTTGATGCCAGCGCCAGACAAATGCAACAGATAATCCAGGACAGCAGATAAGGAGACAGACAGAGGCTCCAGCTGTCGAGTAGCACATCAGGAAGAAAAGCAGGTTCACTTCTGATGGTAACAATGGCGAGTGGACTCCTTCCGAGACGCCTCCAGAACATCCAGCACAGACTGGGAGAACTGGAACGAGGGCATTAAGTCTCGAGGAACCAAGCTGTTAAGTGCAGAGACTGGAGGTTGGGATGAAGCAGAGAACCCTGACTCTGTGTAAGCAGAGAAGGAAAAATAGGCAGAGGAAGAGGCTCCCTGGAACTGAGTTGCAACAGAAGGGAGAACCAAGGTTGTCGGGGTCACCGAGGAGCTATCAGAATCATGGTGGCATGCGAAGACTTGAGCCTGATGAGAGTCTTCAGAATCAGAGGGAATGGAGGGAACGCATACAGGAACTCGGTCGTCCAATCCAGAAGGAAGGCATCTGCTTCGATCCTGAGAGAGGTGTAAACCTTGGAGCTGAAGTGGGGTAACTTGTGATTGAGGGGGGAACGCGAACAGATCGACATCTGGAGTCCCCCTACGAGCAAACACCTGACGCAGGGTTACGGAATGGAGAGACCACTCGTGAGGCTGCAGAAGCCGACTTAACTTGTCCGCCAGACAATTCTGCTGACCCTGAATGTAGCCCGCACAAAGGAATATGTTGCGGCGGATGGCCCAATCTCAGAGCCGCAGCGCCTCCTGGCACAGGGACAGGGATCCCGTTCCGCCCTGTTTGTTGATATAATACATGGCGACCTAGTTGTCCATGTGGACTAGCACCACTCGGTCGCGAAGCAGGTGACAAAAAGCTTTCAGGGCGAGGAAGATCGCTCAAAGCTCCAGCAGATTGATGTGACAAAGTCGGTCGGCACTGGACCAAAGACCCTGAGTACGAAGACCGTCCAGATGGGCCCCCCAAGCGTAGGCCAACGAGTCCGTCATCAGAACCTTCTGTGGAGGAGGAGCATGAAACAGAAAACTTCTGGAAAGATTGGAAGAGAGCATCCTCTAACGGAGAGACTGCCTCAACAAAGAAGTCACGACAATGAGCCGAGAAACAGAGTCCTGATCCTGGTTCCATTGGAACGCTAGAGTCCATTGAGGAATACGGAGGTGAAGTCTGGCAAAAGGAGGCCATGTGACCTAGAACGACCATCATGAGCTGAGCCGGAACCGAGGACAGATGGGTCACCCTCCGGCACAAACGGCAAGGGCCTCCTGACGAGGTCGAGGCAAGAAGGATCAGAGACGAACCGTGTCCAGAACTGCTCCAGTGAACTCGAGAGACTGGGATGGGCAGAGGTGGGGCTTGGGAAAGTTCACCTCAAAGCCGAGGCGCTGAAGATGCCTCCCTTTCCACCCTTCCGGGTCAACAACCTCCCTCGCGATCGTGCGTCCAGCAGCAGCTCTCCTCCCCTCACGAGTCCAGCAGCCACCCTCCCTCTCTATCGCATGTCAAACAGTCCCCCACCGTCACACCTAATGCATTCGCCACCACTGCCGGGGATTCCATTTATAAACAGGCCCCCCTCTGCTGAAGCATTAATTTGCATTTCATATTCAATATAGAATCGGTAAGAATACTCGGACTCTTTACTGTGGAACTGGTCAGAATCTCAATCCTCAACCTTAAGCAACTTTGGTATTGGAGTTGTACTGACCAGAATATCAAATTCATTGCAAGCTTATTATGTAATATGCATTGATTGATAGCCTTGAGACAAAATACAACAAAATCAATTGTTATATGCATTGTATAATTAACTGGAACAAGGAATTGGACATCTCTGTATAGCCTGTAGAATACCCCAAAAGTTGCAAACAATTTCCATATTGAGGCACTATAGATATTAAACAACATTGCTGTTTAACCTTGGGACACTCTAGTCAGAAGGGATTACCATCAGAAAACATCTTTCCTACAAATTCTTTCTCGCTGTAGGTGATAAGATTTAAAAAAAGACTTGAACCAATCAAGTTATTTACCACCAGTTCCAACATCTCTTAAGTGAGGCAGCAGTATCTCATGGTTGTGTCAGAAGATATATCCAGAAACACGCACAAATACAATTCCTCGATCAAGGCTTTGTTGAATGATTTCAGAATTAGGTAGAAGAGGGTCTCGATTCCATGATACTGTTAAAACCCAAATTGGAAATGATTAAAAAATATTAAGGGCTCCTTTTACAAAAGTGTGCTAGTGGTTTTAGTGTGTGCGCTAACCCCTACTGCTTCCTTTTAAGCAGGCGGTAGTTTTTTGGCTAGCACACGCTATAGCGCGTGCTAATCTTGGGCGTGTGCTAAAAACGCTAGCGCACCTTAGTAAAAGGAGCCCTAAGTATGTTTACAGAATCCTGCAGCTGGTGTAATAACTGCTTGCAGCACTTTGTGATCCGCAATCTACATTTTTTGGCCCCAGTAGTGCACAATACTCATCAATATAATCACCATAAACTACCTGCATGTGGTGGTGAGTTTCAGCTGGAGGGCTTCAACAGTCAAATTCTATCATGGCACGTTGCTTAAATTGTACAGTGTTCATTGCAAGCTTCCATTTTATAAGCAATAGCAAAACAGTCTCTTCACAGACACTTCTAAGACTTCACAGACACTTCACAGACAACTAAGGTGAAGGAAGAGATTCAGAGAACAAGTGAACAAGAATAGCATGTCAAAGCTACCATCTGTTGATGATTTATGGAGCGGGAGGCATTATTGTCATTTAACTCCCATAGTACTGTCAAGCCAAAAAGACCTTCAAATGCACCAAATGCTTATGTTATGTCTACAGTGATTTCCTATCAAAATATTCTCATGTTTGACTCTTGCCCATTTCTGATTAGATTGTAGTTCCTTTGTTAAAAATAAGTGGTAAATTGTATTTCAAAAGAAGGTGAATTTTTTTTTATACAGCTCCAGTTTTGTTTTGTTTTTTTAATTGAAATCTAAAACCATATTGGTCTTTATTTGGTCTCAGTTACAAATTTAAATAATGGACGACACAGTAATTCATACTGAGAACAAGCCTAGTAGTTGATATACAGAGGCGTTTTTTTTCCTTAAAATTGCATCTTGCTTTACCCTCAGTCTCAATTTTTATCCCTTAGGTTGCGGTGTTCTACAGAGCCAGTCCCAGGCATAAACTGAAAGTCATAAAGGTATACACTGTTTTATTTCCACAGGGCAAATTATGTAATAATTTTTCTAGTGTTAATAGAAATAAGTATCACTGATTTACAAAGTTACAAATACATCATATTGAATGTCAAAGCGGCATATATGTGGTAGTAAGATGTTCTGGGATTTCTCAGTTGACAAGCAGGGGAGAGGCAGACACACTTACTGGTGGCAATATTTTGATGGAACTTGTATGTGGTGCTTTCCTCAAATTTGGAAAACCCTGCTTTAAAGAACCACTGAGCATGCACAAGAATTCTCCTGCTGACCAACCTTCTATTCTAGCCCTCAGTCTTTTTTTCTTTTTTTTTCTTTATGGCATAAATGAGCGTACTGACATCCCCCCTCTCCAACACTCCAATATCTTCGTTATATGGAAGGCTAGCCCTGCCCCAGTGCATCATGCTGCCATTTTGCAAAATGATGGCACTGAAAGCAGGAGAAAGTGGGTGGTGATTTTGCAAAAGGGGTCAGGACATGGGGGGAGAACCTCTAGACTACAAGAGAAAATATTTTAAGTGCAGATAGGAGCCACTAGTCTACCAGGAAAATGTTCTGAACTTGAGGGTTGGGTTTGGTTACTACTAATTTCTATAGCGCTTCTAGCTGTACACAGTGTTGTCCACTGAACATGTATGAGACAGTCCCTGCTGGACAGAGCTTGCAATATATTTGAGACAGCCAAACAGGACAATTAAGGGATTAGGAAGTTATTTATTATGGGAATGATTAGAATAAACACGGGAACTGAACAGGTTAATAGGAGTTAGGAGTTGAAAGCAGCCTCTAAAAGGTTTTAGCCTAGACTTGAATACAGCTAGAGATGGAACTTGATGTACCAACTCGGGAAGTTGAGTTTGGGGAAAAGAAGTCCAATTCCAGGTATCTGGGGCACTGTGATCGGGTTGGGAGGAGAGGGGGGGATGCTGGTAGACACTCACTTCTCTCAATCAGCCCTCCTATTCTGCCCTGAATATTGCAAAAAATTTCCTGTAATAGCCACAAATTAAAATCTTTATTTTCTGTATGCTAAGGAATAGCAAATCCGTTACATTTGCACGTGGTGTGTTGGTAGGGTGTAAGCATGAGTTAATACCTGCACTGAAACCCTTTTGCATGGGTATCCTGTGGTAAGACAATGCTAAACCTTCAACTGCATGGGTAGTTTTCTACATCAGCCCCTGAGGTAGAAAGAAAGTCAATTTGTAGATTTATGAAGGGTTTTAAAAAAAATTTATTCTCTCCTCTTTGGAGGCCTATCATCTTAATGTCATCTTGTCACAGTTAACTCAGCCTCCGTTTGAACTTATGGCTCAAACCATTCTCAGGTTTCTCCCTTGGAAAACGTGCTTCTTGATTGCTGTACTACTACTATTTATTATTTCTATAGCACTGAGAGATGTACGCAGTTCTGTACATTTAACATGGTCCCTGCTCAAAAAAACTTATAATCTTATTTGGACAGACAGGACATAGAAAGTTGGGGAATTTCTTGCAGAGAAAATGATAGGACATAGGTATCCTAGGTGAGTGAGTGAGAGTTAGGAGTTGAAAGCAGCCTTGAAAAAATGGGCTTTTAGCTTGGGTTTCGAATACTGCTAGAGATGAAGCTTGACATATTGACTCAGGCAGTTTGTTCCAGGCATACGGCGCATCAAGATAGAAAGAGACGGAGTCGAGTTGGCAGTGGAGGAGAAGGGTATGGATAAAAGGGACTTACGAATTGAACAGCGTTTACGGGGGGCGGTAGCATAAGGGGAGATAAGTGAAGAGAGATATTGGGGGGCTTCAGAGTGAATGCACTTGTAAGTCAGTAAGGAGTTTGAATTGTATTTGGAAATGGATGGGGACCCAATGAAGTGACTTGAGGAGAGGGGTAATGTGGCTCTGGCTGCTCTGGCAAAATATAAGTTGTGCAGAATTTTGAACGGATTGAAGGGAAGAGAGATGGTTGAGTGGAAGACCTGATAGAAGAAAATTGCAGTAGTTTAAGCAAGAGGTAATGAGTGTGAATAAGAGTTTTGGTAGTGTGCTTGGAAAGGAGAGGTCAGATTTTGGTAATATTATTGAAGTGACAGGCTTTAGCAGTTTGTTGGATCCGAGTAGAGAATGCAAGAGAGGAGTCAAAGATGACCCTGAGGTTGTAAGCTGACAGGACAGGGAGAAGGAGAGTGTTGTCCATAGAAATAGAGAATAGGGGGGTGGGGTGAGGTGGGTTTAGGTGGCAAGATAAGGAGCGATATCTTAGCCATATTCAGTTTTAGGTGGCAGTGAAACATCCAGGTGTCTGTCAGTTAAGCAGGCTGAGACTTGGGCCTGGATTCTTGTAGAGATGTCTGTTATGGAGAGGTAGATCTGGGAGTCCAGTAGCCTGTTGTCACGGTGACCATTCCAGGTCCCTAGTACCTGGCCAAAACCCAAGGAGTAGCAACATTCCATGCTACCGATCCAGGGCAAGCAGTGGCTTCCCCCATGTCTTTATCAATAACAGACTATGGAATGGTTGCAATGGAGAGTGATAGGTTGAGTATGTGACAGATAGGAGGGATGACAGCGGGAGAGAGAGAGCACTGAGTAGGTGGGTGGGAATTGGATCAGAGGAGCAGGTAGTGGGTTTGGAGGAGGAGAGATGTGCAGTTTCCTCTTCAGTGATTTCAGAAAAAAGGAAGAAAAGGTAGCAGGGGTTGAAGGGATGTTGGCAGAGTATACAGTTAGAAGGGGGGAGGGGGAATGAGGAGAGGTGACCTGGTTGAGAACTCAAGGTGAATCTTCTGAACATTATCATAGAAGAACTCTGTCATGGTCTGGGGAAAAAATGAAGGGATGATTAGAGATGAGGGCACTTTGAGTGGAGAGTTTAGTATGCCAAAGAGACAGTGAGAGTTAGAGCTAAGAGAGTTAGGGCTCCTTTTACTAAGGTGCGATAGCGGTTTTAGCGTGCACTACAATACCGCAAAAGCTAAATGCTAACATCTCCATAGAGCTTGCGTTTTTCATTTAGCACGTGGTTAGAGCGCGCCACTATCTTACATAAACCCAATTTTTACATGATAAAGTTGTTTTGTTACTCATCCTAAATTTTGGTCCTAGATAATTTCTGATTTCTATATAAACCAATCCATGTGGTTTGCTGACATGGTTAGTGCATGAATTCATGTGCAGGCTTAGGGGTCTGTTAATGCAAGGTTTCCCTAAGCTTGAGGAGATCACCACACACAGGCTTCATCCAGAGGATGTCACCTTTGCTTTGTACAGAGAACACCCATTACAACTAAGCAACTGTGCTTTTCAATGGTTGTGAAAATAAAAATGGTTAATATGGGAACATGGGATCAGATGATCCAGAGCCTAGGTAATCTCTGGTAGTGACAGTGTAATACTAATATGAAAATCCAATAGCTGATGCTGGAGGAACTCTGAAGGAATCTGGTTTGGGAGAAGCTTCTGTATCAGCAATTCACTCAGCTGAGGGTTTGTAGAGAGCCCTTTTTGATTAGATGAAGAAGGTTAACATATAAATTAAAAAATATATATATTACAGTTTTAGTGCTTGCTAGATATGAATAGCAATAGTTGATTTGTAATAAGAAATTTGTTTCAAATTATCACATTTCATGCAATAGTTATATTTTTCCTTCAATTTTGAATAATGTTCTTTGAAATAACACAAAATTTTCTAAAAATTTGTTTTTATGGGGTATGGGTTTTATTCAGTCTTTGCAAAATATAGGTGCTGTGGTAGCTATGACAGGAGATGGTGTTAATGATGCCGTAGCTCTGAAGGCTGCAGATATTGGAGTAGCGATGGGACAGACGGGAACAGATGTATGCAAGGAAGCAGCCGATATGATATTAGTGGAAGATGATTTTCAAACAATAATGTAAGTTTTTATTTTTCTGTGTTGTTTTTTTTTATATATTGTTAGAAAGATAAAAACCAGTTGCCGCACAAAGCAGGCTTTAATCTTGGCTGTACAGTTCAAGCTATTTACTGAATACCTGGTGTAGTCATTCACCTCTGTCCTTCATAACCATTAATGGGACAACCTATACCACACCTCTGGTAACTAATGATTCTATGGACATTCCAGATTTTATTTCATATGCTCTGCATCTACTCCCTCTTGGTATAGGGAATGTGACCTTTCACAAGCTGCTGAATTTTACAGAACTCCATGCCTACATTGAACAACTTAAGACAACCTCCAAAGAAGTGAATCGTACCATCACTTTTGAAAATGGGCAGATTGCACAAACTGTTGAAAATTTGCTATGAGACGCTCAAGTCTCAATTTGGGAAGTTTTAAAATATAAAGATGAGCTCCCCCACCCAAAATGTAAGGTTTTGGAGGGGTAATGTTGAAGCAAACAAGCCCCAATGATATAATGTGGCGGCCTTACACTCCGCCTGGTCCTGGATTCAATATTCTCATAGAAGATTCAGTAGGAAGTGAAATCAATGACAAAGACAATCAAGAGTGATTGCATAAAGAATATATTGTGTAGAAATAGGCTTAATATTACAGAAAGGAAATGTTTAGAAAGATACATCAAGCATATGCTGGGTTACAGATGTACAGAAAGAAATAGGAATAAGCTTTACAAATACAGAGTGGATTCAGAGACTGCTGGTGTTTGTGTGTGTGTGAGAGAGAGGATACCTGCATTAATGTGTGTGAGAAGACCAGGGATGAGCCAGAGGAACGAGAGAGAGGATTTCATCTCAAATTTATAGGTTTGAGACCTGTTCTAAAAATAGAATCTATTGATGTTAAGTACCCCTATCTTTTGTAAACTGTTTGAAACAATGGTAAATAAAGTGAGTAGGGCATGAGAGACTGGAGAAGAAAAGAGGGAGAAACTGTCCCTCATAGACTGAAGTTGCTGTTAATTTCTAGTATCACTCTGAAAATGGTTTCTGATTAAACCTAACTATCTGTGCCAGACCATGGCGGCTGGGGCTAGTGTGTATCTTAAGCACAGACATTAACACATCTTAGCTCATCTTTAGAAGTTCCAGTCTGTTTCAAGGTCTTTTGTTACTTTAATCACTGATACTTTAGATGTAATTTAGGCATTCTGAGGCTGTCTGCACTGACATGCCCCAAGGTCAGATATAACTGATATGATCTCCCATAGGCCTAGCTAGTCCTAATGAAAAAATTACTGAAACAACTTTACTTTTAAACGGTCAATCTTATTCAATATCTCCTACACTGAAAAATTTAGGGGTTATTTTAGATCAGTCCTTATCTTTTAAAGCCCATACAGATTCTCTGGTTAAGAGATGTTTTATTGTCCTCTGGAAGCTGTGTACTATTAGGAAATATTTTGATTTTATATCATTTAAAATCCTGGTTCAATCTTCAGTCCTTTCAGTATTGGATTATTGTAATGTTATTTATCTGGGACCGTATAAAATAACTACTAGCTGACTAAAAATCATACAAAATACAGCTATCTGTTTGATTTTTAATCTGAAAAAACATGATCATATCAGTGTATATTATCAAAAGCTTCATTGGCTACCATTTGAGGCTAGAGTATTATTTAAATTTGGATGCATTTGTTTTAAAGTTTTATTTGGTTTAGCACCGGCTTACCTTGTTTCTCATTTTAGTTTTTTTATTTCTAAGAAAAATATTCGTAGATCTGGTTGGTTTTATTTTCCTTCAGCAAATACATGTTGTTACAAAAAATTTTGGATAGGACCTTACCATTCCAAGCAGAATTAATGAATTCATGTTTGAATCTTCTTGTTTCTCCATTTCTTACTATCAATTTTGAAAAGATCTTAAAATCCACTTATTTAAACAATATAATATACATTTTTGATTTTCATATTATCATGTAGTTATATTGTACTTTTTATCTTTTTATCCATACTTATTTTAGTTTTGTGTTTTCCTTATTCATTAGTTTTAATGCTTGTATTAGTTACTTAGAATTTTATTATGTATGGTGTTATTATATTGTATGCCGAGTACCTATTGTGTAAACCGCTATGAACTGCTGGTTAGGCAATATATAAAAATAAATTATTATTATTATACTGACATTGACCGCTAGCAATGTACGGCTGGGCTGACAAACTTCTTTCTTTAGCACTCTCCAGACCGGTATAGGATTAATCTTACAAGTGGGTATATATCTCATCATGACCAGCAGGTAGAGACTAAGACAAAACTTTGGAACTGTACATATCATGTGACCCCTTCCTAATTACCTCAGTCTTCTCTCAGTCTCCAGCAGGTGTGATGAGCTGTACCCATCTCCCTTGGTAGGGTTATTGAAATTTGTATAGGAATTTTTGTCCCTTGTTGTTTCCGGATTGAACTTGGGTGGACCCTATTTAGGGGTCCGTCCGACCTTGGGGGTGTCCAACACAGCGGGACTTGAGCAGGGTCCCTCCCCCCTTCCTCCACCTCATCCACATAGAGGTGCCTCAACAGTAAGCCTTATCCCCTGGTGGTAAGGCATATTGTTTATAGAGCCAATGGAGTCTGTTCTGAAAAAAAAAAAAAATATCCTAAGGCAGTGCTGGTCTAAAGGGTTGCTTTCCCTTTAAATATGCTGTAAACTACTGTATTTTTCAACTAACCGGCACTTTTCTATCAGCTAGGTTGCGTATGGAGCAATTTAGCACTTCTCAGGGGGAGAGGTGCACAATTTGGTCTAGATGCAAGGCACTCGTGGCCAGCCTGAAAAGAGCTGTTCGGGCTGGTGTGGTGAAAGAGTCTCGTCAACATCGGTTGCTGGTGTCCAAGGCTCCCCGCCACAAGTGCCTTGCGAGCCGGGAAGCCTGGTCTTTTCCTGCCGCCCACGGAGGGATTTCCTGTCAGCTGTTTTTTTTCTCAGCTGATGCCGGCTTTTGCTACTTTAGCGGCTGGGACAATTCAGTCTTCTCAGCTGCTACAGGCCCTGGAGGGGCTATTTTTGGCGAGTTTTTTTGCCGTTTTTTCTCAGATAGCCCCTCCATCTTGTATTTAGCCTCAGGTGCCTTCTCCCTGTTTTGACATAACAGGGACAGGTTATAGCAGGGTCCCCAAAACAAAGCTAGAGCCCCCAAAGAAGATGCCGAAATAAGTGCTCCTTGTTTGAACCCTTGAGAAAGCCTGTTTAGGCGAAACGGGTCCCGTTAGGGCATGCAAATGACACTGCAATAAAGGATAAGTAAAAAGATTTACAAGTGGTTATTATTTTTTATTTTGTACTAGTCCAACAGTTTAATTTGAAAAAGTAACACATCAACATATAGAGTCAGCATTTTTTGCTACTATTCCTTGGCCAGTTAGAACTATATTTTATGATATATCAAGATAAGTTCTCAGGCCACTCTACAATCAATCCCTAACGAGTGAGATTGACTTTTGCTGTGGAGTTTTCCTATTTACCTCACTTTCCGTCTTCATTTTTTGCTTTAGGGATTTCCTCCGCTTCCCTCTCTTGTCCAATACATCCGGTTTTTTTTTTTCTGGATATTATCCTGGTGCAGTGGACTTCGCCGGAGGCGTCTTTTCAGTTTGTGCACTCCTTGGCTTGTTTGTATCCCATCCCAGTGGGGGATAGTACTACCTTAAAATCGCTAGTGATGTATGTGGTGGTCTTGGCTATTGCTACGCAGCATACTGTGCCCGTCGAGGGCAGTTCTGTTTTAACAGACTCTGGAGAGCGTAAGTTGGAGACCATTCTTAAACAGAATTTTGATGTGTCTGCCTTGGGGGTCCAGGCAGCTATTTCTGCAGAACTGGTGGCTTGGGCCATGTTTTGGTGGGCCACGCGGGTCCTTGACAGTGAGTCTGATGGTCAGGAGGTGGTGAAAATTTAAATGGCTGTCTCTTTCCTCTCAGATGCTCTCTATGGCTTCTTGCGGATATGTGCCATATCCATAGCTGCGCGTTGGACCTTCTGGCTTCAGGCTTGGTTGACGGATGCGGTGTCCATCACTAAACTCTCTAAATTTTCTTTTTCGGGGGTCCTTATTGTTTGTCAGAGGTTTTGGACTAGTGAATTCAAACTCTGACGGACTCTAAAGTGCCCTGCCTGCCTGAAGACAGTGCTTGCCAGGCTCATCAAGGTGGCACTGCTCAGGAGAGTCTGCGAGATTTCCGCAGGTACTGCCCTGAGCGTGGGACTGCTCCCTACCCGACCTCTGATTTTGCCAGGGGTCGTTTCTTTCAGCGAATGCAGTCCTGTCGAGCCCATCAGGAGGCTGAGAATCTCTCCATCGATTCCCCCGCTCTCCGTTCTGCCCAATGACTCTGTGCCCGCGCCCCCTCTGGTTCCGGTGGGTACTCGGCTGGTGGTGATTCAGGACGGTTCTGCTCTGCAGTTTGCCCATTCCCTGCCAGATCATTTTCTAGCTTCTCCTTGTCAGGCACCGTGGAAGAAGCAGGTTTTTTGCCAGATCTTTAAAAGATTGCTAGATCTCAGAGCTGTGGTTCCAGTGCCCCCTCTGGAGTCGGGCATCGGCAGGTACTGTATTTACTTTGTGGTGGCCAAGAAAGAGAGGACTTTTTGACCTATCTTAGATTTGAAGGGGGTCAACAGGGCTCTCACAGTTCCGTCTTTTCGATCTTGGGCCAGCACTTTCAGTTCTGTGCGCCTCCTTTTGGTCTGGCCATGGCTCCCTGGACGTTCACCATGGTTATGGTGGTTGTCGCGGCGGCCTTGCTGACAGAGGGCATTCTGGTGCATCCTTACTTGGACAGCTGGTTCATTCGCAAAATCCTTCCAGGAGAACACCCGGGTCACTGCTCGGGTGGTGGAGTTCCTGCAGTCGCTGAGATAGGTTGTCAACCTTGCCAAGAGCCGGATGGTGTATATTGGGGTGGTGTTCGACACCTCCGTGGGGAAGGTCTTCCTTCCAGAGGCCTGGGTAAGCAAATTACACTGTCAAATTTGCCTGCTTATGGCGTCCCGTTGTCCTCAGGCCAGGATTTCCTCCAAGTCTTAGGGTCAATGGCGGCTTCCCTCGATGTAGTGAGGTGGGCTCAGGCCCACATGCGTTCACTTCAGTATGCCCCGCTTCAGAGGTAGTCGCCCCCGACCCTCAGTCTAGATCACCCTGTTCCTCTGAGGGGCTTGGCTTGCTCCTGTCTTCGTTGGTGGTTCCAGACCTTCCATCTTGTTCAAGGGATGAGTCTGGATAAGCCACAGTGGATGGTACTTCTCACGGCTGCCAGTCTTCTCGGTTGGGGAGCTCTGTGTCTAGGTCACTCAGCTCAGGGCACCTGGTCCATGGAGGAAGCGTCCTGGTTGATCAATGTTCTGGAACCCAGAACCATCCGTCTGGCGCTGTTAGCCTTCCACTCCTTCTTGTCAGGAAAATCGATCCGGGTTCTGTCAGACATTGCCACGGCGGTGGCCTATGTCATTCATCAGGGGGCCACCAAGAGCACTCAGGTGGTGCATGAGGTGGCTCTGCTCATGCCTTGGGCAGAGTCGCATCTTCAGGACATCTCGGGCTCCCACAAAGCCGGAGTGGAAAATGTTCAAGCGGACTTCCATTATTAAAGCTTATGGAAAACAATCCAAACAGTGCTGTTGTCGTTTCAAATGGACTCGCTTCACAGTCTAGTGTAATCTCCATTCATTAGATCCAATCATTGTCCTCTTCCATCAGTTCTGGACTCCCTTCTATACCTTTTTTTTTTTTTTTTTTTCCTTTATTTTTTTTTATTTATTTATCATTTTAATGCATCCTATACAAGATGTTTAAAGAAATACAGAAATATATTATTCTCTTAGTCATATTACATACCAAGAATTGAAATTTAAACATCCATATAAATCATATAATACAGTCCACAACTTAAGGAGAAGAGACAAGATGAAAGTAAAACCCCTCGGGAAAGGGGAATATACAAAGGAAACTAAAAACTTTAAGAAATAGAGCAGTCAGATCTTACCTATCCAAAATAACCTTAACCGCATTATTAACCTGTATCATTCGGACTGTGTAGAGATTCCTTTACCTTCAAGGAAAAAACCTAATTGGGAAGGTTCGAAAAATATATATTTACTTCCTTGATAGGAAATAAAACATTTACAAGGAAATCGCAACTGGAAACTTGCCCCCAAAGCAATCACCTTTGATCTATGTAACAGAAATTCTTTCCTTCTGGACTGCGTCCACCTTGAAACATCAGGAAATATATATACCCTTTCCCCCAAATAGGAAATCTGCTTTAAATTGAAATATAATTTCAGCAACATCTCTTTATCTTGAAGAAATACCAACAAGACCAATAAAGTTGCTCTTCCCTGAATTTCAATATCAGAAGATTGCAGAATATCAGAAACATCTAATTGAACATTTTCATCTGCTGTAGCTTTTTCTTTCTGCACTTGTTTTATATAGTAAATTCTTTGTATCGGGGGAAGACTTACTTCAGGTACATTTAAGACATTCAACATAAAGTTCTTAAAGAGTTCTTTAGGAGACATAAACTTGGCAACCGGAAAATTAAGAATCCTCAAATTTAAATTTTTTTGCTGATTTTCCAGGTTTTCAATCTTCCTCAAAATCATCATTTTTTCTGTTGTTTGTTTGGTAATTAGATTCTTAGTCTCTGTTGTTGCTTTATCTAAGTTTTTTAATTCCACTTGGTGTTGCTGAGTAATAGTCTCTAAGGAGCTTATCCTGGAGGTAGAATTCTGGGTCATAGTAACAAAGTTAGAACATACCAGGTGAAGATTCTCAATTGCAGTCCAAATGGAGTCCAGAGTAACAGCCTGTGGTTTTACCAACGGTCCAAGGAGGGGAACACCAGCCGACCCAAGCACGGCTCCTGCTCCAGCGATGGAAGTCTGGGCTCCTGCCACCTCCCCACCGCCGGTCACCGTTGGCTCCTCTCCCCCAGAACGCTGCCTCTCCAACGTCGAGGTCAGCGTGTCTGCTGCATGTTCCACTTCCGGGTCAACTTCGGAGAGAGAGCAAGCCTCACCCCACACTCCGGGGGAGCCCTCCCGCCAGCTCCGCTGCAGCGAAGATTCTCCGGGATTGGGAGGGGTATGCGGTCCTCGCGGGCTCAACGAGAGCGACATCTCGCCGTCCAAGCTATGGATTCCCGGTTCCACAGCAGCGGAAACGCCCGACATGGAAGAGGGGACTGTGCAGGCTGCCGTAATTAACTTTCAATTGTGATAGGCCCAGAGGGAAGAATGGAGATGAGGAAAGTTGCAATCAAGAGGTCTGAGGTCCTGACAGTCACTGTGTGCGGGAAGCAGCGGACGTAAGGCTGTGCCCATCACGAGGGCCCCAGTGGGATGGGGGTTGCTTTAAAGATGCTGGAACGGTGGGGGGGGGGAGACAAAAGGACCTTAAGGAGGGGAAGGGGAAAGCAGCCTTGAACCAAAAGGGAGGGGTAAAATGGGGCAGATCCTGGACTACTAGAGGGTTAGAGAGGGGAAACACCCTAAACCTAGGAAAGAGAGATGCCAGACCCTGGGGAGGGGGAAGACATAGTGAGAGAGACAAAGACCTGAACCAAAGGTGGGAGGATTCAAAATGTTAGCAGAAAGACGATAGAGAGAAGGAGAAACCTGAAACAAAGGAGAGGCAGAAGAGAGGGGCTAGATGTTGGACTATGGAAGGTGCAGACAGAGGGGGAAAGACCATGAGGAAGAACAGAGAGATGCACAATCATAACAGAGGAGAGAGAGAGAGGGAGACATGTTGCCAATAGGGTTGAAGGAGAGAGAAAGAAAAGTTGGACTCCTGGAGGGTCAGAGAGAGATGTTGGTTGGGGAATGCAACAAAGTCTGGAGGACAGAAGAGGTGCACAAAGTTTATATAATAAATAAATGGAATACTCATAGAATGAAGGGATCCAAGATGGCCACTGCATATCTGCTGCAGTGAGGACGCCGTCGAACGTTTCCTGTAACTATGCTGAAAAGACGGGGAAGGAACGTCGGAGGAGCCTCCCGGCGACCCTTAACCCCAGCGGTCACTATTGATGATTTTCTCCGACGCCTACAACGGGAGCAAGAAGAGTCAGGTGCCAGCTCGCTAGGGACGCCGCCGGAGAGTAGCGCGGTGGTGAGATCCCTTGGGCTTGATGTCACTCTCAGCCCCGACGTCAGGACGCCACCACTTCAACCGACACCGCAAGCAGGTAGCTCTCCACGGGACCAGAATGCACCTGAGGAGGTAGCTTCTTCGTTCCTAGAGGCTAGCATGGAGGGCTCGCCGAATATAACAACGCAGAGTGACATGCTCTCTCTGCAAGGACTTGCGACCGGGACAACAGAGGCTGGGGAAATACAAGACGCCACTGAGGTAAAGCTAACTTCAGAACATTTAGATACTACACCATTACAACTTTTTTCACCTACAAAACCCCCTAAATTTACACTTGAAGCATTATGGGACTTGGTAGTGAATTTGGGGAATTCTTTAAGTCCTCAAATAAAAAGCTTGGACAAGGAATTAAAAGAACAAAAAGAAGAAATAAATGTGTTAAAGCAGGATATTTCTCAATTAAAAACAGAGTCACAAAATACAAGTAAGGAGCTAATATCTTTAAAACAAAATCAAGATTTGCTGGTTAAAGATAATATAATACTCAGGAGGAAGCTGGAAGCTCAGGAGAATAATGGTCGAATTAACAATTTGAGATTTATAAATTTTCCAAAGATCTTGTCAACTTCTCCTAGAGAAATGGTGAAAAGGTAATTTATGGAAATATTGGAAATTCCTGAAAGCTCCTTACCTCCTCTTACAAGAGTGTATTATCTTCCTGCCAAGCCCCAATTCAAAGAAGAAGGAAAAATTGAGGAATCCCGGGAGAGATCATTGGACATTTCCGCAATACTGGAACAATCAGATAGAGAATTGGCTGTTCCAGCCACTCTCTTGTTGTCTGTCACTTTGACTCCAGACAAGGATTGGATATTAAAACTTTTCTTTAAAAATAGGTCCAAAGACTTCCTGGGACATCTTATTCAGATTTTCCCCGATGTCTCTAGAGAGACTCAAAAGAGAAGGAAAGAATTTCTACTTCTAAAACATGGAGTGACTCAAATAGGGGGTATTTTCTTTCTGAGATATCCATGTAAATGTGTGGTTAGATATTTATCATTGAAGTATATTTTTACAGAGCCGTCTCAACTGATTAGTTTTCTCTCAGCGAAACGTCTTGAGAAAGGAATAACAGCGCCCATGGAAGGTTAGCTCCCCGCACTGTAGTAAGACATGGATTTTCTTTTAATTAATTTGATTTATATTTGTCCTACTCTTTAAATCTTGGATCCAATATATGGAGGACTAGTGTGTGATCAACTAGATCATTATTACTTTATCTATTTTTATTTTCAAACTGAATTATGATTGTGGTATATCTTAATTTTGGAAATTTAGTTCAGTATGTTGTTTGATCTCACTTTACTGTACAAGATGTATATGCTTGGTAATATTATAAAATTCTATAAATAAATAATAAAAAAATAATAATAAATAAATATGGGGGTCTTTTACTAAGGCACGCTAGCCGATTTAGTGCGTGTTATGCGTCCATAGAATATAATGGGCGCATTAGCACTTAGCGCACACTAAATCGGCTAGTAAAAGAGGGGGTACATGTTTAGTATTTTTATTGTTGGTAGATCATTTTGATTTGGTCATTTTAAAAGTAGCTCAAGCCCAAAAAGTGTGAGCACCCCTGGAATAGAATCTTAATGTTATGCTTTCCACTTTGATGAAGCTTCCGTTTTAACCACTTTCGACTTAAACTTAAACACTCTTAAACTTCTAGAAGTGGTATTTTTAGTTTGCATCACATAGACACATCGAATCAGTAAGCTTTTAAGCACTAGTGTCAGATCCACCTTTTACAACATTTTATCACAACAGGGTGGTTCTTTGTACTCATCCAAAGTTCTTCCTCAAAGTTGTCTTGGAATTTCATCTGAATCAATCCGTAGTTTTGCTGCTACTACTACTTCTACTGCTGTACATTTAACATTCAATAGACAGTCCCTGCTCAGAAGAACTTACAGTCTAATTTGGACAAACAGGACATCTCAGGGTTGGGGTGTTTATAGCAGAAGGAATGATATGATGGGTAAAGGTAACTGATGGCGAATGATGTAAGAGTTGAAAGCAGCTTCAAAAAAGGCTTTTAGCTTGGCTTTGAATATCGCTAGAGACTGAGCATGACGTATTGGATCTGGCAGCCTGTTCCAGGTATGTGGCGCAGCAAGAAGGAAGGGATGGAGTCTGGAGTTGGTGGAGAAGGAGAAGGATACAGATAAGAGAGGCTTACCCGACAAACGGAGTTTACAGTGGGGGTTGTATAGGGGGAGATAAGTGAGGAGAGAGATTGAGGGGCTACAGAGTGAATGTACTTGTAAGTCAGTAAGAGGAGTTTGAACTGTATTCAGAAACGGATGAGGACCCAATGAAGTGACCTAAGGGGAGGGATAATGTGAGTGCGATGGTTCTCGTAGAATATGAGTCGTTAATTAAAATTGAATTTAAAAAAAAAAAAAGATTGAGTCGTGCAGCAGCATTTTGAACAGATTGAAGGGGAGAGAGACAGTTGAGCAGAAGATCTGAGAGAAGTACATTGCAGTAGTCTTAAGTAAGAGGTGATAAGAGCGTGGATAAGGGTTTGGTAGTGTGCTCAGAGAGAAGAAGTCGGATTTTGGTAATATTATAGAGGAGGGATGGACAGGTTTTAGTGGTTTGTTAGATCTAAGGGGAGAAGGAGAGAGAGGAGTTAAAGATTGCCAAGTCTTCTTTCCAAGACTACATTCTCACCCTGTAAGTGTGTTCTTGCTTATTTCTTGGATCGGACTAAACCGCACAGATCTTCACTCAACTGTTTTTATCATTCGATCCTAACAGACTTGGAACTCTTGTCACCAAGAGAACCATCTAAATATGGCTGGTGGACTGTATTATCTTTTGCAATGCTCAAGCAGGGCTGTTGCTGGAGAGTCATATCACTGCACAAAAATTTGGAGCAGTGGCAACTTCATTAGCTCACCTGTGTCCCACTCCCTAAAATGAGATATCA
Organism: Geotrypetes seraphini; assembly: GCF_902459505.1. Lineage (NCBI taxonomy): Eukaryota > Metazoa > Chordata > Amphibia > Gymnophiona > Dermophiidae > Geotrypetes > Geotrypetes seraphini. The sequence continues at coordinate 313,642,801 of NC_047085.1, read as the reverse complement.
AATGTAGAAAAAAAAGTCTTTTTTTGTTTATTGAACCTTCATATATTTGCTTTGCTCAGCCTTTGGAAGCTTGTGCTGCCCCTTCCCCAGAAGGTGCGAAATTTATCTTAGTATTTGAGAGTTACATTACAGGACAAATTCTGCTGACTAAAATCAAAACATGCTTTTATTTTTCCAAGTCAAGTGATTCATATTTAAGATGGACTGGAAATGTTTGATTATGATATGTTTTTAAGCAAAACGTCACTTCAAAACCACTTGTGGAACACACTATTCCCTTCCAAAAATAGACTGATGTAAGACCCAAAAATTCATACACTTAATTTAAATTGAATATGTTTGATGAAATAGGATCTCAAGCGCTCGCAGAGACAAGCTAACAGAACTAGTCTTGGCTTGTGACTATTTTGTGAGCTATCATCGGTCCTTATGTCTTTTTCATTCAATTTAAAGTGTATGATTTATTTAGTACCATTATTTAAGTTAATTTATTCCTTATTTTAATTTTATAATGTAAATATGATGAAAATCAGGGGCAGGAGATTCCATGGTGACACTAGGAAGTACTTCTTCACCGAAAGAGTGGTCGACCGTTGGAATAATCTTCAATTTCAGGTAGTTGAGGCCAGTAAAGTGATTGATTTTAAGATCAAATGGGATCAACACGTGGGCTCACTTCAAAGAGGAACTTAGAGGGGAAGGTTATTTGAGTGGGCAGACTTGTTGGGCCATAGGCCCTTTTCTGCCGTCATAGTCTATGTTTCTATACTTAGCTCGGGTGTATATTTTCATACCTGGCCCTCTGACCACAATAACGACGGAAGATCTCTGTTTCGCTCTTGTTTACATTAAGAGAGCTTCATCAGGACCAGAGTGGTAAATAAATTAACAAAGTGCAGAAGCTCTTGCAGGCATTTTCCTGACCTGGAGGCTATTTTTCTGGCCTCTTTCAGCGATGGAGGGAGGGAGAGAAGGGCAGAGACTGAGATTTAGAGCTGGAGAAAACGAAAAGGTTTGCGGATAAGCAGAAGTCTATGTTTTTAAGCAAGAAATAATTTTTAAATGCTGAATAGGCATGAAAAGCATTACCTGCATGTAAAGCTCCTAAAAATATTTTTTAAAATAAGAATCAGATAGTTGCTTAGAACAAAATAGCTGTGCAGTACCTGTGGAATTCATTTGTGTTTCATTTTCTGTATGTTTTTTTTTACAGGTCTGCAATTGAAGAGGGCAAAGGAATTTATAATAACATTAAAAACTTTGTTAGATTCCAGCTGAGCACGTAAGTTTGCAACCTACATTCCACTGTCGGTCAGCATCAATGGAGTATTTATTCTCTAATTTGAAGATTCTGATACACGCTAAGAGCAGCTCTCTACAGTAGATCTTATATGGAGGGTTGATGATGACTATAATTGCCAAGGTAGATAGGGCATGTACCCTGTGACAGCTTTTCCATTACAGTGCCACTTGCTTTTCTTTTTAATCCTTCTCTTACCCATTCTGAAGTAATGAAAATATTTATATTACAAACTATTATTGTGTGTGTGTGGGGAGGGGGTGGCAAATTCCTTTTTATCTGTCGCATATAATAATAACTTAAGGTAGAACTGTTCTATTTCAGTTACTACAAACTGATAAGAGAGCTTAGAATAGTGGCATCAACATTAAATCTGTTAAATTCTGTTGAGAAAATTACAATTCAACTTAGGTTAACATTCAGCAAGCAGCAACATTACCAGGGCAAAGTTACTTACTTGAATATTTAGTGGTTCTTATTTAGATAAGTGTCACTGAACATGCTTGGCTAAATTTACCCGGATGCATTAGATTTTGCAGTTACTGCAATTTAATGTAGGAAATTACCCTGCTGTAGCTTAAAATCTAACACAGAGATTACTGGGGGCATCTTCTTCATTTCATTTTACAGATCCTTTGTTAAAATGCCAGGTTTTGCATGGTACTGAGATTGGTGTTAGCACTGAAACATTTAGAGGAGGATTCTCAAAACTTACCAGTCCTTTAACGATGGTTTCTAAACTGGTTCCAGCTGATTTAGTGTGGCAGTATTTTACCGGCCGATTATTGGAATGCTTCACAGTGGTCTTTTCTGCACTTCCTGGCAGACTCCGACTCAGCCATGCAGATGTATTACAAGGAGGTCATAAATATTAAAGTAGTAGTAAAATGGGCTCATCAATTGCACTCTGGGCAATTCTCTATCATCGCTGGGTGATTCCTCAAGTGTGATTCCAGCTTTTGATGACCAAAATTTACCGGCTGGTCTGGGGGTGCCGGTACTGCACAAAGCACATATCAGGCATGTTTCTAGCTGTGGCTCATCATAAAATTTTCTTTTAAATACACCATTCACATAAAATATAGTGGTTTGGGAGGGAAAAGATCTCAAAAGCATGCCTCTCGAGCACGTGTATTAAAGGCATGTTTTGTGTGTGCTCGTTGAAAGACGATGCTTGCACCTCCCCTCCCTTCCCCTTCATCCAGTAGTGCTAGCATGCCTATGACTGACATGACGATGTAGCACCTATGGCGTAGCTCGTCCCAGCACATGTACGCCTCTTACCATAGTCTATTCTGTGCATGTGCCGATCACTGTTGCCAGCGACTCAACTCATGTAAATTTTGTGACCCTCCGCCAATCTCATTTGCATGTGCGGTTTTCCGAGAATGACTCATCTTTTTGAAATCATTACATTTACAGCTGTGACAGCAGTCCGTTGGATTTTACCACCAATATTAGAAAATCTAGCCCTTAATGTCATGTATTTAGGAGGTGGTAAGTGGGCCTACACTAACTATAGAACTGCCAGTTAGCACCCAGTATTTTCTGCAAAACAACCATTCTCCACCAATGCTCTCAATATAAGAAGCATGGAATACACGGTTTTCCATGTGGTAATTGCTAAAATAACAAAAAAAATCATATCCCCCCTTAAATCCTTGAAAGTAGTTTTGAAGCCCAGGGGGAGAGAAACTCTTACATCCTTACACTGGCTGAATATTTCAAGTGTGAGTACAGCTATCAGCTATAGTGACTCCGTGTATTCATTTATTCACTACATTCCCAGTGCCAGTGAAGTGAAGCACGAGGATCCTTCAGAAAGTAGGCTAAAAAGATGGGTTGAAGATATTTTAGGCAGCATCAAACACTACTGAAAATATAGTTTGTCAAAGAGAAACATTCAGAACAGTCCCTAAAGTGAATACAGACTGATCTAGCTATGATAGTCATAAAAATAATATCTTTGTTGATAAATAGCATTTATACATAGTAGCTATTTACTTTGCTGACTGTTTTTTAAAAATTTCTTCAACAGGAGTATAGCTGCATTGACTTTAATATCTTTGGCTACGTTAATGAATTTTCCTAATCCTCTCAATGCCATGCAGATTTTATGGATCAATATCATCATGGATGGGCCCCCTGCTCAGAGGTAAACTTTAGCTGGGAGAGACAGTATTGGAAAATATTGGTACGAAAACTAATGCATGAATAATATTGATGTTAGAAATGGAAGCTGAACTCCCCCCCAAAATAGAGACTGGAAATATGGAGCAAGATTGGACAGAACTGAGCTGGCTGGGAAACATCTTCAAGTCATAGATTAGAGAATGACATGGGGAAAAAATCTGTCCCCGTCATTGCCCCGTCACCGGACCACCGTCCCCTTTACCGCCCTGTCCCCATCGTATCCACCCTTCCCTCTCATCACTTCACCACCCTTCAGCAGCCCGAGAATCTCACTCCCTCCCCCTTACCTTCACAGCGCTTTAGTAAAGAAACTTACTGAAGTCAGCGGAGACTGCCTGCCTGTGCCTGCAGTCGCATGTGTGTGGGCGGAAGCTTCTCCTCTGACGCAACCGGCTTCAGTAAGTCTCTTTACTAAAGCGCCGTGAAGATAAGGGGGAGAGAGATAGATGTGGCCATAGGGAGAGAGGGAGGGGGCCGCGTGCGATCAGTGACCGTGCACCTTCCCTCCCTTTACTGCGGGGACAAGGCCATTCACTGCCCCATGAGGACCCAATACATACCCTGGCGCAAAATATAGGCTTGATGATACCTATAAAAATTTGGAAAATTTACCCCACCCTCTTTAATTGATTTTTGTAAAGATACTAGGGCGATTCTAGGAGTTTTACCTAGCCAAACAAATTTGGTAAGAATACTGTTAAACTTTTTATAAAAGGACCCTCTAAAAAAACTGGTAACATACTCATTTTATAACACACCACAGGCAAATATCATCATCTTAATCATTTGAACTCTCTCCCACAAAGCAAGATGTAAAGGGTTCCATTGCTTGCACATTTCCAGCGTATTTTTAATCCAAATTCCTAAATATTTTAATCCATCTTCCTTCCATATAAAAGAAAATGAATCAAACAAGCCTTTTTCGCAATGCACATTTAGTGGAAGAACTTCTGATTTACTCCAATTTATTTTATAACCTGAGAATTTTCCAAATTTTTCAATCAATTCAAGTAAGCATGGAATGGTCTTTTCAGGATTTCTCAAATGAAGCAATATATTTACATTTACATTTACATTAGAAATTTTTATTCTGCCTGTGCCTTTCGGTTCTAAGCGGATTACAAAATTGGAAGAGAACTGGACATTTCCAGGAAGTTTACATATCAGGAATATAACAAGTTTACGTATCAGGAATATAATATGTTTACATATCAGGTTTAAATCACAGGTAAGGATAGCAGTACATTCAAGTTAAGGAGATTATTACATAGCGCTGAGGAAGAAATATTGGTTACATATGGAGGTTGCTTACATGGCGTTGAGGGATGTTGTAGGAATGATGAATATGAAGGAGTAATTGTGTATGTGTAGGCAGGAGGTTAGAGTGATGGTAGGTATTTTTTAAATAGAAGCGTTTTGATTTCTTTTCGGAGAACTTTGATGTCTGATGTTTTGGTCAGCAGTTTGGAGACTGTTGGGTCAATTTTCGCTGCCTGTGTCGTTAGAAGGTTATCGTAGAGTTTCTTTCGTCTGGTACCATTGAAAGGGGGGTATGTGAATAGGCTTTGAGCTTTCCTTGTTCTGTGTGTGAGGTTGCGGTATAGGCGGTTGTTTAGGTAACTTGGTGCAGCTCCGTGGGTTACTTTGAATAGAAGACAGTAGAATTTGAATTGTGATCTTGCTTTTATTGGAAGCCAGTGAGAGTCTAAGTAAGCATTTGTGATGTGGTCGAATTTGCTAAGCGAGTAGATGAGTCTGAGGGCTGTGTTCTGAATGGTTTGTAGTTGTTTTATCATGTAGTTTGGGCATGATAGGTAGAGGCTGTTGCAGTAGTCTAAAATACTAAGTACCAGGGATTGGACAATGATTCTGTATTGGTCTCTGTTGAAGAATTTTCTTATTTTTCTAAGGTTTCGCATGGTGTAGAAAGCTTTTTGGATGATTTTGTGAATTTGTGTCTGCATTGTACAGCGTCTGTCTAGTTGTATTCCTAGGATTTTGAGAGTGGTCTGTATAGGGTATTTGATTGCATTTATTTCCAGTTCTGTAACGGATTGTAGTTTTTCCTTCTCTAGTAATAGGAATTTTGTTTTATCCGCGTTTAGCTTCAGCTTATGGTTGGTCATCCAGTTTTCTACTGTTACCAGTGTTGTTTTCAGGCGTTCTGTGGAGCTGGGGTCTTGGATGTCGAAGGGAAGGAGGATGGTTATGTCGTCCGCATAACTGAATGAGGTTATATTTAGGGTATCTAGGGTTGTGCCTAAGGAAGCTATGAAGAGGTTGAATAGTATGGGCGACAGTGGTGATCCTTGTGGTACTCAGGGGTTGGACCATGAGTCTGATATAAGCTCTTTTGACTTAACTCTGTATGTTCTTGTTTTAAGGAAACCTTGAAACCAGTTATGAACTCTACCTGAAATTCCTATGGCGTCTGGTATCTGGAGTAGTATGGACCTTATATTCCCGATCTGAATAAGGAATACCCTGTATTTCCTTTACTTGTTGGATAGCTAATAACAAGGGTTCTAATACAATATCAAACAACAAAGGAGACAGGGGACAGCCTTGTCTAACTCTTAGCCAAGGCTCTCCCTTTCATTATTGATATGCACCAAACTGGGTTTGTTGCTAAGAGACATTCATCTAATAACACCAGATTGGCTCTTCATATGTTGAACTTAACAAAAGCCATGAATGATCCGGCTTTTTCTGTGTCCTTGGATGCAGAAAAGTCCTTTGATCGGGTGGAATGGACCTTCATGTATCAATCTATGGAATGGTTTGGAATGGGGTCAGGATTTATACGAATGATTCAAACATTGTATAGCTCCCCTTCAGCTAGATTATATATAAATAATTATTTTTTTTTTCTGCTGGTGTGGATTGATGTCTGATATCTCCCACTTTTCCTCACTGGTTGTATTTCCTTCTCTCCCCAACCTGCTGGTAGCCTAATGGTTAGAGCAGTGTGTTGAGTAGAAGGGAAGCCAGGGTCCAGATTTTTGATCCCCCTCTTCCCTTTTCATCCCATTGAATAACCTCTTCAGTTTCACTCTTTTCCACTGCTGCTGAACCCTTCATGGTCTCCTCCCCCTGCAAAATTCAAATAATTTGTTATTCACCCTCTCCACATCTAAACCCTTTTTTTTTTTTTTTTTTTTTTAGCAGGGTTCTCAGAAACAGCCAGAGAGGGCCATATCTCCCTCTGCAGATCACATCTGCTTCCTAGGTGCAAAGCTTTTTTTGCCAGAATTTTCTAAGCTGAGGTGGTTCTGGTAGTGAAGAACTCTTTGGTTCTGCTGCACCCGGATCCTCTCTGAAACTTTGGTATTTGTATTGATTTAAAAACTAATGATGACGTGACAACATTGTACACTATTTATTTATTTTTAGAATTTATATCTAATATAGTAAAACGCTCTTACCGCATGTTCCCTGATCCGTATGTCCATGGCCGGCAAGAGTGCGTATGTGCGCTTAAAACAACCCCACGCTCGCGGCAGCAGAACCCAAATAGCAGCTCGGGAAGAGAAGCGCTGACCAAAAAGACTCCTTTGCCAGCTCCCCACTCACTCCGTAAGGTTTTTTTCACGGTCTGACCCTCCCATCCCTTCCCGACTTCAGACTGGCTCACTTAGTCCTTTGCCGCCCCCCTTCCCTTCCCACGGTCCCGACTACAAACCAGCCGACTCCAGCAGCGTCTGCAGCACTCTACCCACGCTGCTTTGGGGCGTGCCAGAGTAAATCAGGGCAGTAGAAGGCCCCGAAGCAGCGTGTGTAGAGTGCTGCAGACGCTGCTGTAATCGGCAGGTTTGTTGGGACCACGGGAAGGGAAGAGGGGGAGTTGTAAGGGACTAAGGGAACCGGCCAGACCGCGGGAAGGGAAAGGGGGGGTAGGGGAAACGCTGCTGCTGCTGTGGAGACACAGATAGATAGAAAGAAAGACAGATAGCGGGAGGAAGGGAGACAGAAAGAAAAGAAGAAAGACACAGGGACAGGGAGAGACACAGAAAGACAGACAGACAAAGGGGGCCAGGGAGAGAGACAGACAGAAAGAAAGACAGCGGGAGGGAGAGAGAGACAGAAATAAAGACAGACAGAGATATATTCTAGCACCCGTTAATGTAACGGGCTAAAATACTAGTACCATATAAAACATAGAATTTATATACCATATAAAACATAGATAGCATAAAATTAACATTACAAAAAGCTGAGTATTCATGACATTTCTTGTCCACTTCCATCCATTTCCTGTACAAATAGAAATCTTTCCTTACATGAAAGCAGATACAAATAGCTGCGTTTTCAATAGTCAATGTTTCAAGTAACATGGCATGTTCTGAGCACAGTGTTCTACCGGGACAGTATAACATCAACAATTGTTTAAAATATAAAGGTATTGGATGGTAAAGCGTGTACTCTGAATAATCTAAAATTACAATTTGGATGGACCAGATTTGGTGGTATGTGCTGAAACATAGAATTTATAAAGAATTTTTCCTACCTTAACCCTGTTTTGTATATGTAAAAGGCCTCATAAAGTTACCTCACAGGTTATACATGTAAAAAGCATACACAGTGACAAAAAGGCAAGTATTTTTATATTAATTGTGTGGAGGTATTTGCGGGAGAAGAGCATAGTATGTTAATAAATTTTATGACTGAAAATTAATTGACTTTTTTTTTTGCATGATCTTTCCAAGCCTTGGCGTTGAACCTGTTGATAAAGATATTATTCGGAAGCCTCCAAGAAATGTAAAGGACAGTATTTTGACAAAAAGTCTGACTGTTAAAATCCTGATTTCTTCTATCATCATTGTGTGTGGCACCTTATTTGTCTTCTGGAGGGAGGTAAGAAAACTGAGAAAGTATGTTTGATACTTTCCACATCCACAGTTTTGCATATTTTTTTCTTATAAGGACAAGCAGTACAGTAGGTCCTCATATCTGGGTGATGTCATCCACAGAGTCTGGTAAAGATACTGACCAGCATTCACTAACTTTCTAGGAGCCTTTAGCAGACCTGACTGCATATGTGCACATGCATTCCTACCTGATTGATTTATGTGGGACCTGTGGTTTTGTTTTATCTGCAGAACAGTGAAGATGTATTCTCTCCTGTCCCAGGTTTTTTTTAATAGACTTTTTACTCTTGTATTCCTGTCTCTCCATTTATTATCATAAGTAGCACAGGACCCTTTTTATTTTATTTTAGCTCCTTTAATTTTTAATATTTTCTGTGGCTTGTGGCCTTCTTAGGTCTGAGCATCCAGTTGGGGCTTTTGGGAGAAAGGTATTTTAAGGCTCAATGCTCATTGCCCACATCCATTCTTACCAGTTCTACATGACTATCTACTTGAAGGATTTGGTGCATAGTGTGATGGGAGTTCATGGACATTTTACCTCCAGAGAAGACCCTAGAACTTTATCAGGTGGTCACCAAGCTTTTGATGTGGCATCCAGGCTTTCTGTCTTAGGTACTGGCATGTGCAGACACTTATGTTTGCATTTTTCAGACCTAGAACCAGCGGTTCAAGAAAAGCTGGTGGATATTCCTTGCTGAGGCTATAATCTTTTGGGGGATGACTACTTCATCATTTCTATAGTGCTGCTAGGCATATGCAGTACTGTACATTAAACATGTAAGAGACAATCCCTTCTCGACAGAGCTTTTACAATCTAATCAAAACATTCAAACAGGGGTTGGGGAATTGTTTACGGTGGGAATGATAAACAGACATGGGTACTTTACAAGAAAGTAGAAGTTAGGAGTTAAAAATAGCCTCCAAAATATGTGACAAGATGGAAAAGGTCACTGACCTCATTAAGAAATGATCTAACACCATAACATCCCTGCCTCAACCTGCTCCACTTCTCGAGGGTTTACAGGTGGAAGTTGGAAGGGTTCCTACTACTTTCAAAGTTTTAGGTTCACTCCCTCGACTTGCCCTCCCTAATAGGTGCAGTCCTCAGCAGCCTTGGGCCCAGAAGTCCCAACCAATTCACTGAACTGAGTAGGGTTGAGCTTTTGAGTGGTTACAGTAGAACATAGCTGAATTACCAGTTCCAGATGACCAGCTGGTACGAGGGAGGCTGAATTTATTCCAAGAAAGACTGATGAATTTTTCAAATAGTCTGGAAAGGTCCCCTCTTAATTAGTATCACCCTTCTCCAAATTGCCCCTCGGGAGCCTCAAAACTTAGATTTCAAGCATCAGGAAATAATCACAGATGCTCATGTGGTTGAATCTGTTCCACCAGGGGAAGAGGAAAGGGGCTTCTATTCTAAGTACTTCCTCCTGCCCAAGATGGGGGATTTCACCCTCATTGTAGATCTAAGGGTCCTGAGCAAATCTGGTCAAAGAAAAGTTAAGGGTGATTTCTCTAGGCACTCTTCTCCCCATGATTCAGGCACTGGATGTAAAGGATGCTTACACCCACATACATCTGGGTTACAAGAGGTATATCAGATTTTGAGTTGGGAAACACTGCTACCAGTATTGTGTTTTGCCATTTGCCCTTTCATCTGCTTTCAGGTATTTAAAAACGTTTTGCTCTAGTTGCAGTGTTGCTACGCAGACTGTGAGTGTTTCCCTGTCTGGATAACTGGTTTGAAAACACATCAAAGGAGGTGTTCAAGAATCAGTGTAGGTGTTGAAGCTACTAGGGTTTGTTAATCAACTACCCAAATTCCCATCTGTTCCCAGCTCAGCAGCTGGAGTACATAGGAGACTTACTAAATATGGTTCAAGCTTGAGTCTGTTTCAATTAAAGGAAACTGCATTGAGTGGCCATAGGATGAAAGTGAAAGGGGATAGATTCAGAAGTAACCTCAGAACATACTTTTTCTTTGAAAGGGTGGTGAATGATTGGAATGGCCTCCTAGTGGAGGTGGTGGAGCGCGAGACAAAAAGTATATCTAAATTCAAGAAAGCTTAGAGAATGACAAGAGGACAGAATTTGTCCCTCGCCCCATGGTTAACTGTGGGAAACCATCCATGTCATTCTTTAAGGAGAGAGGGAAGAATCAGTATGAATGGGCCACTGACCCTCAAGCCCTGCATTGAAGAATGCTGGTATAGAAAGACTGAGGTTGAGATAGACACCAAAGAATGACACGGGATGGTTTCCTTTAGTTATCCACAAGGGCAGGGCTGGGGAAAAATTCTATCTCCGTGTCATTCTCAAGACAAGTACTTTGGATCTCTAAGTGAGAGGAGGAATTAAGCAGACTAGACAGGCCATATGGTCTTTATCTGCCTTCATTTTTTTTTCTATCTTTCTTAAGTAAGGGGGGTGGCACTCATTTGCATCACCTGTCAGGTTCAGAGCAGCCAGCAAATGCTGAGGTTGTTAGATCACATGACTTCTATGGTGTATGTCACACCCATGGCATGTCTCCATCTGCAAGGTGTCCAATGGACTCTGGTCTCCCAATTGTGTCAGTCCACGGGGAATCTGAAGGATGTATCTCGGTCACCTCAGAGTTGAAATAGTCCCTTCTCTGGTAGACAGTTCAGAGAAATTTGACTCTTGGACTTTAATTCCAAATTCCTTCTCCCCAGAAATTGTGACTACACATGCATCCAACCTGGGATGGGGTACTCCTGTAGATGGGCTTTCCACTCAGTGTTACTGGTTGCTCAGGAGAATAAGCTTCACATCCAGTCTTTCTGGAGCTGTGGGCAATCCGGAATGCTCTAAAGCAGGGCTGCCCAAGTCTGGTCCTCAAGATCTACTGGCAGGCCAGGTTTTCAGAATATCCACAATGAACATACATAAGAGAGATTTGCATACCAAGAAGGCAGTGCAGGCAAATATCTCTCATGCAAATTCATTGTGGATATCCTGAAAACCTGGCCTGCCAGTAGATCTCGAGGACCGGACTTGGGCAGCCCTGCTCTAAAGGTTTTCAGAGATTGACTGTTGAGCTAAATTATTCTAATCTCAATAGGTAATCAGGTTGCCATGTACTGTATCAATAAGCAAGGGGCTTCTGGATCCTAAGCCTTGTGTCAAGAAGCAGTCTGGATGAGGTCTTGGGCCTCCAGCCATGGTTCTGTGCTCATAGCCATGTACCTGGCAGGCAAAGACAACAGTCTCTGTGGACAGGCTGATGCAATCACACAACTGGTATTTTCACATGGTGTTTCCTCATTGGACCTTTTTGCTATTCTCAACAACAAAGTCCCTCATTTGTGCTCCAGACTTGGGTCACACAACAAACTAGCATCAGATGTCTTCCTCCTGGATTGTGGGGAGGGCTTTCTGTATGCTTATCCTCCACTCCAATAGGGAAGACTGCTGAAATTTAAGCATGGCTGGGGTACCATGATCCTCATCCTGGCTGAGACAAATATGATTCCCTCTTCTGGAATTGTCTTCCAAAGAACCTTGGAAATTGATGTGTTTTCAAATCCTTGTTGCACAGAATGATGAATCTCTTCTACATTCAGGCCTTATGGCTTGGCTGTGGAGAGCATAAAACTTGCATCCCTACAACTGCATGAGGGTTTTTCTAAAATCCTGCTGGCTTCCAGGGAAAGATTCTGCTAAGAGGTGTTATACTTTCAAATGGAAGCGGTTTGCCATGTGATGTGGGCAAGACCCTAGAAACCTTTCTTTTGCTCTGCACAAAACCTGCTTGAGTACTTTCTACACCTCTTTGAGTCTGGTTTAAAAAACAACTCTGCAAGGATTCACCGCGGTACAATTAGTACTATCATCCTTTAGAGCGTAAGTCCATCTCTGTACAGTCTCTAGTAAATTGTTTTATGCAAAGTTTGCTTCTGATGAAACCCCTTAGCAAACCCCCAACACTGTTATGGGACCTCAGCCTCATCTTCACTCGGCTGATGAAAGCTGCTTTAGAGCCACTTAAATCTTGCCTTCTGAAGTACCTGATCTGGAAGCTGTATTTTTGGTGACAGTCATTCCAATTTGCAGTATCAGTGAGCTTCAGGTATAGTAGCTGTTTCACGTTATACAAGAGTTGTTCTCCTCATGCATCTAAGTTTCTTCCTAAGGTATTACAGTTCCATCTTAATCAGTTGTCCTTCCAACATTTTCCCCCAAACCTCATACCTATCCTAGTAAAAGCACACTGCATATCTTGGACTGCAAAGCCATGTCTTAGTCTTCTATCTGGAGTGGACTAAAGCCCATACACAGTCCAGTTCACCCAGCTTTTAGTTCTTTTGACTAAAAAAGGGTGGGGGCAGCCATCGGTAAACACACTTTATACTACTTCCATTAAAGAGATTTGCAGAGCTGCAATGTAGTCTTCAGTCCACACATTCATATTTCATTACTGTCTTGAGCAGAATTCCCAATGCAGCAGCATTTTGGTCAGATAGTTAGATTGTGAGCCTTTGGGACAGTTAGGGAATTTCCAAGTACCTATCTTATTTATTTAGTTTTTATTTATTGTATCTTTAATGCATCATTTTTGTAAACCGCTTAGAAACCTCACGGTTATTAGCGGTATATAAGAATTAAATTAAAATTAAATTAAAATAGTTCTACAGAATTCGTTTGGAATATAGAATCTTAAGTCTGCTCTCCTCTGCCCTTTCTTTTATGTTCCAGAATGTACTTTCACAACAGGGCTTTTCTGTTTGTTAGAGTTATTAGTTCTTGTTGGCCTTGCTGTTGTAAGCCCCAATTGACCATTCTAGTTCAATGTGTCTAGGACAGGGGTCGGCAACCTGCGGCTCGCGAGCCACATGCGGCTCTTTCGCCACGTGGATGCGGCTCAGAACAGTGCTTCTGACGACCTCACACTGTTCAAAATTCCTCTTATTTTTTCACATCTTCCAGAATGACGCTGCTGCTTCCGACGTGGTACGCTCGGCTGAGGCGCGCGCTGTTGGCTGTGCCGGTCCTCTGCCCCCCTCTTAAGTCAATTCCTGTTCCGGGGCAGAGGACCAACTCAGCCAACAGCGCACATCTCAGCAGCGCGGTATCGCGCTGAAAGCAGCAGCGTCTTACTGGAAGATGTGAAAAATAAGAGGGATCTTGAACAGTGGGAGATATGGTTCAGAGTGTTGCAACTAAGAAACCAGTGATAGTTTTGTGCATCGGCTGCTTGAGGAGAAAGAAGGGCTGGGAAGAGCAAAACGGAGGTTTCCTGAGCTATTGGAGGCTTCTTCTGGATTGGGAAGAGCAGATAAGAAAGGCCCCAGCTCTGCCTGAGCTTGGGACCGGATTGGGCAACATCCGCTGACATCATCATATCTCAAACCCCCTTGTCTACCCATTGCGGCTCTTTGTAAATCTTGGGTCAAACATTTAGGAAAAAATGGCTCTTTGCTTTAAAAAGGTTGCTGACCCCTGGTCTAGGAGTTCTGACTATAGGTAATATCCCCCAAATCATGAGTGATTAGATTAGATTCTCAAGCCGAGTGTGCGATGCGACAACAATCAAAGTAAAGCAAAGACGCTGCGGGAAGCCTACAGATAAGCGGGAAGTCTACAGATAAAAAAAGAGGGGCCGGTCTAAAACGTGGGCAGCAGCGGTTTGGCTGGTAGGAGTATCCTAAGATATCTGAATGCTAAAAAGTTAAAAGGTTAAAAAATGTGCTGTGAAAATGGAAATGAATATGTGTGACCAGAGGAGGAAATATGAACATCAGAAAAAAAGTAAAAGAACAAAGAGAAAGGGCCGTCAGAGTGAGTCTCATATCCAACAAGACAGAATTGAAAGCGGAGCTGTGTAGCCATATAAATTAATAAATGTTGTCAAGGGTAGCAAAGGCATATAGACACTATCTAAAAACATAAGTCTAAAACAAAAGTGCAGTTAAAACTTAATGTGATAAATTTTAACATCAAAAGAAAATATATATATGTATAATGGTTTTTAATCATTTCCAATTATATACTCATTATATATATTGAATTGACAAGCCAATTAAGTGCTAAAGATAGTGTCAAGCGTGCCAGTCTTAGCATAAACATATTGAGTATCAACTGCATGTGCTCAGGATTGGTATTTATATCCATTAGGACCCCTGAAGAAGGCGTGTTCTCCGAAACATGGACCTTGTCGGGTCCATTGGTTTGTAATAAGGTGGTATTATTAACTGTATTAAATATTTGGTATAATAAACATTGCCTGCATCTTGTACATATCAGTCTGCAGGCTTGGTAAGCCAGCATCTAAGAATTTCCACAAGGATTCAAAAGGCAATCTCGTTGACACATATTGGCTGTGGAAAACAGCTGCCGATTTCCTTGAGAGCACACTCCACTAGAGGTATGACTTCTTCATGGGCGAAGTCTTGAGCAATTCCTCTGAGGAGATTTGTAGGGCAGCTACATGGTCCACTCTTCATATATTTGCAAAGTTCTTTTTTTTTAATGTTTATGATCAATTGCAACATAGCATGTACAGACAACCAAAAGTACAGGGATTAAATGTGCAATGCATTGTGAACCATAAGAAGGATACAATCAAAAATCCAGAAAAAAGCCGGCATGAAGTAACAATCCAGTTGCAATTAACAAATATTTGACATAAAACCCCCCATCCGCAATTCACCTTCGCAGAGTGGATGTGGCAGCACAAGAAAATACAGCCTTTGGGACCTCGGTTTTAAGGGCAGGCTCATTTCTCCCGCCCTACACTCAGGAGTCTGCTTAGGTATGTCATCTATAGTCAGGATTCCTAGACATATTTGCACCAGAGCGGAAGATTAGTTTCTTACCTCAATAATCTTCTTTTTGGTAGATGTGTCTAGGAGTCCTGACGCCCCGTCCTGTCAGTTAGAATTCACCT
Source organism: Geotrypetes seraphini (assembly GCF_902459505.1). Classification (NCBI taxonomy): domain Eukaryota; kingdom Metazoa; phylum Chordata; class Amphibia; order Gymnophiona; family Dermophiidae; genus Geotrypetes; species Geotrypetes seraphini. The sequence continues at coordinate 313,627,527 of NC_047085.1, read as the reverse complement.
GCTTACTGCCTTGAACAGAGTGTACGTCCAGTGTTGGAGATCTTCTCCTGCCAGTCTGATATGAAAAGTAAAATACTGAATATAAAAAAAAAAAAAAGGGGGGGAGTCTCTCAGAGCTCCATAAGTGTTAGTGCTGGTTGCACTTTGATAGTTGGGTTGTTCGTTCCATCTGGGTTTATGTTATGGGTTGATTAACTTGGTACAATTTTATTTTATAGAGCCGAACAAAAATGTATTATTGGAGTTGATCCCTGTACACCTCTTTCCTATTACGTTGTAGTGATGATCGATTGCTTTGGTGCAAACTGAAAAGGTCACTACAGCAACTGGAGAAGGAGACAGAGTTGAACGTAAATTTCATCCTTCTGCAACACAATTCACGATTTGGGAGATATTACCTACTGTATAGTCAGGACTCCTTGACACATCTACCAGAAAGATTATTGAGGTAAGAACATAATCTTCCATTGTTTTTGCTGACCCTGCTAGCTAGGGATTCCCAGATATGAGGATGTACTGTCTTCTTTGTCCTCTGAGAAAATGGTGTTCTCTGAGGCAGCAGGGATATATGTTCTCATATACCCTTCCACCTCCTCTAGGAGTTGAATTCTTTTTCTTTTTATCCACCTGTGAGTCAATGAAGTCTGTTAGAAAGTTTGTGAGTGCAGGGCAGCATCTGTATTGGGCTCCATGGATGATATATCCAAATGTGAGAACATAAATGCTACTGTTCTTGGAGAACACCTGCTACAGGTGAATAACTGCTATACATTTAAGTGTTTCATAGAAAAATGCATTCTTTTTAATGCAGTGCCAGGAGCTGAGAGTAGTCTTGTAAAGTTTTTCTTTTTAATTCTCAAACTTAACAATATGTTTTGGCATAAATCTCAGTTTGGGAAAGGGAGAACAGTATAACTGTGAAGATTTATAGATTTATAATTGATAACAAAACCACTTATGGAAATACCAACAGACAGATCTTGGAATGATTTTGAAGAGATTAAATTTAAAGACACAAACCGGTTTCTCCTAAAATACTCCAAAGTATACTGCAGGCTCAACATCTGCCCACCTACCTAATCAAAGCAGCAATCGCAATAGCCATAGAAAAATAACCCAATGGTTCAAGTATCACCTAAAAATTGGCCTTTCCCCAAATCAGGAGGAGGAATTATCTTAATGCCCATTTCCAAGAACCCAAAACTCAGCCCCTCTGATGGTGGAGGGATATGCCACAGAACAACTCGAATGCTACTTACAATGCTTCAATATCCTCCACCCTTTACAATTTGGAGTCAGGAACAATCAAAGGGGGTAGTCACAGCACTAGTAACATATGGCAAAGAGCTACCAAGCAAGGGTCACAGCACAGTCATAATCCAATTTGATCTAATAGACATTGATCAAATGTCTGAGATCTTCAGTGATTTTGTATTTAGCTGCCCAGTCCTCTCCTGGTTCCAAGGCTTACTAACCACTCGACACTATGTTGTACATAGGGTGAAAGATTTTTTTGTTCGGCATTGACATTGAGCATGGTGCTGTTAAATGGATATATGTTTTCTGAATATTTAACCTCAATATTTAACCTATTCTGTTTTCCCCAGAAGCATAGTTTGATGGAAAATTCTTGATAAATTACATCCTGCATCTTCTTTCTCAGCTAGCAGTGAAATAGGACTAGGGCTGCTTCCGTAGCAGCTGTAACAATAGACCTCTAATTATTTTTAATCTGAGCTCTGTTTCAATTTTTGTATATTATAAAATTATGTTGGTGTGAACTTAAGGAAATGTATATAGGCCACTTGGATTTAATTTTCTTTTAATAAGATCAGTAGCTAACCAGGATGAAATTTTCATCTGTCTTTGGTTTGGCAGCTTCGAGACAATGTCATCACACCCAGAGATACAACAATGACCTTCACCTGCTTTGTGTTTTTTGATATGTTCAATGCTCTGAGTTCAAGGTCACAGGTAAGAAGTCTTTTTGGATTAGCCTTATTACAATAACCTTCAACCATTTACTTTTCCAGAGCTGTATTTCATTTTTTATTGTTAGAATTTTAACTCTGGACATATTCTGTTCCCGCAAAAATTAATGTGAGGTCGATACTCTGTCAGAGGTGCTCAGCGTTTTGTTGACTGCCACTGGTGTTATACCTGGAAATTCATTGCTGGGCAATGTCTAGGCTCTGGCACCAATTTCTGGGTTTATGATGCTGCCAAAACCATAGCCAATTAAGTGTGATATTCGGGACTTAACCAGTTATGGTGAACTGCATAAAGATAGGACTGACCTTTATGTGGTTCTACTTATGTGGTTATCTTGGCCAGTTTTGAATTTGGCACTAAGTGGACATTTTCAGTAGCACTAACCAGTTAAAGTGCTGCTGAATATGACCAGTTAGCCCTTGGCGATTTAAGCAGCCTAGAGCTGTTTCTGGCCAGTTAAATCACTTTGAATATTGACTCCCTATGATAGTTGTTTGACATGACCAGACTGTGCAGCTGAACAGAAACCAGAACCAAAGGGTGTGTTATGCTAGTAGAGTATGAGTTGCTAAAGAAAATGATTATGGATCTACATTTTGGATTGGTTTTGATCTTCTTGAAAATGCAATGCTACAGTTCTCATCTACCATTGTTCTCTTTAACTGGTTCAGAAAAGAAATACTGGTTGACCTTATCCATAATCAAACAGTTTTGTGTTTGGTGTTGCCCGGACTGTGGGGCCACCCCAGCTGACCCGGAAGGCTTCCCTCTGCCTTCCAGGTCATCCGGGGTAACACCACAGTCCGGCATCACCAAGCTAACTCCAGCGATGAAGAGCCCTCCGTCTTCTGCCATCCTCCCACTGCCTGTCATGGAGTCCAGAATTTATGCAAGACCTGGTACTGGCGCTAGCTTAACTGACACAGAGCCTTTGAGTCTTATCGCTCCCGCCCCTCTGACATAACATGTCAAAGTAGGTGGAGCCGACGGGACCTTCCCGAGCGCATGAACATGAAGGCTCTTCGATGGAGGGGGATGCCACATACCCCCCACAAGCGGCTCACGTATCCCTAGGGGTACTTGTAGTGCATATTGAGAAACACTGCTATAGGAAACACCAAGTAACTAATGCAGACTGTTACACACCTGCAGCTTCACAAAACTGTTTGATTATGGCTACAGGTCAACCAGTATTTCTTTTCTGAACCAGTTAAAGAGAACAATGGTAGATGAGAACTGTAGCATTGCATTTTCAAGAAGACCAAAACCAATCCAAAATGTAGATCCATAATCATTTTCTTTAGCAACTCATACTCTACTAGCATAACACACCCTTTGGTTCTGGTTTCTGTTCAGCTGCAGAGTCTCTATCCCTATACATCCCCTTGGCCTCCAATTGCATGCTAACCCATCAAACAGACTTGCCACAGGTATAAGAAAAGGGGATGGGACTAGATATACTGTCTTTCTGTGGTTACAATGACACGGGGACAAAGTTTTCCCCATCCCTGCAGGAACTCAATTTTCTCGTCCCATCCCCGCAAGTTTTGTCGCTGTCCTTGCCCCATTCCTGTAAGCTGTACCTTAACCACACTAACCTCGAACACCTGATTTTAAAGTGTTCGAGGCTTGTGCAGATGGGGGTGGAGCTTGCAGGAATGGGGCAGGGACAGGAAAAGAACTCATGGGGATGGGAAAATGAGTCCCCGTGGGGACGGGGAAAAAATTTGTCTCTGTGTCATTCTCTAGTTACAATCAAAACGGTTTACATGTTATATATAGGTACTTATTTAGGATCACACAAGAATTTAGAGTTGGATTGGACAAGTCTGAAAACTTGTCTCCTAATACATCCAGACTCAAAGTTCATGTCTTTGAAGCTGTTTAGTTCCAAACTCCAGCTCACCTACTAAGCATCCATAACTGTCTCATCATTCCCTCAGTAATTCTCCCCTCTGAGCTGAGCACTGTGTATAAATGCACCTTTTTCTCCAGTTTGTCTATCTTAACTAGATTGCCAGCTTTTCGAGCAGGAATTCTCTTCCATGTTTTGGTATAAAGCACTGCATGTGCCTGGTAGTGCTAGAGACATAAGTAATGGTAGTAGCAGCAGCAGCATCTACTTTTATACAGGAATGGTGCCAAAAGGGCTGATAAACACATTGTCTGAGGGCGGAAAATGCATCCTTACTATCATCCAAAGCTTTGCATATTCCCTGGCCTATAGCATTCCATTGGCTTTGAAACATATCATATGTTCTAATCACCAGGCTGTGTATCCATATATTGTGTCAATGCAAACAACTAATGCTTTGCAATAATCTGTTTATTTTACAGACTAAGTCTGTGCTTGAGATTGGACTATGCAGTAACAAGACATTTTGTTATGCGGTTCTTGGATCCATAATGGGACAGTTATTAGTCATTTACTTTCCTCCACTTCAGAAAGTTTTTCAAACAGAAAGTCTGAGTATAACAGGTGAGAAAATTACTTCATCCTTTGGCTTAATTGTAGCGTTTAAGAAAATAAACACATGTTTAGCTTTTATGATTGCCTGTCAAATGCTGTTGTAGAAAGCTAATTTTTTTTGTGTGATGTAAGTCTACAATGGGGGATGTTTTGGAACAGTCCTGTATCATTTGTGTTGTTATGCTTATCTTGTCTACCCAGCTGTTACAATCCCTATTAGATATTCAGCTCTATTTTTACCTCCTTTGAGTCCTCACTAACATTTCTATAAAGATTCGGAGGCTGATGCTCAAAGATTTGTGGTAGTCTTCACTTTACCGCAAAACTAATGCAGCAAAATTGCTTGAGCATGCAAATGAATGTTGTGTTAAAGTTATGGCAGTAATTTGCTGCTAGTGCTAAATGTCAGCTTTCCTGTCAGTGCTTTCTACCCAGCACACACAAATGTGGTTAGGTGTAAAGAAACAAAGAGGCAGGGGGCAGAGGCCAGGATCAGTGCGCAAAGGGCACATGTGGCAGGGAACTAATGCAACTCAATAGATAGTGTATGTCATGAAGTGAATTTCTGCCAGTGCTTTGTCATTGGAGGGAAAGAGGCACTTGTGGAAAACTATCTATCTTATCAGAGTATGGGTGATTAAGACTCCTGTGGATTGGAGGGAGAGGCTCATGTGCAGGTTACAGAACTAAGCAGGAACAACCTTAGGTAGATGAAGGCTTCAGCTATAATTCAAACAATGCACAAGGCAGTGGGGTCAGAACAGCATGTTAATTTCTCTTTTCCTGCTTTTCCTCAGATCTGCTGTTCCTCGTGGGCCTCACCTCCTCTGTGTGTGTAGTGTCTGAAGTAATAAAGAAAATCGAGAGAAGCAGAGATGGAATTCAGAAACACAGGAGCTCTTCCTTGTTTCTGGACGTGTGATGCATATTGCATTATTTTATTTGGAAATTAGGAACCGACGCCTGAAGAAGTGAAACAAATTGAAAAAGAGAAGCAACAAAAAGACTTTGGAAAACTAGGGGCTAAGGAAGCGTTTTTGAAGGCTTGCAAAAAGCCTTCATATTTCCTTATACTTCATCAAGTAAAATTGAATATTTTTATTGGAAGACTGTCACGAATTTGATTGGCAAGGGTTGGAACTTGCACATAACAGGATATTACTGCGGGAGCAAAATGGGCTTTTCAGCTGGAGTGGAACTTTACAAACAAGTTAGGTTGAGGGAAGGAAAGAGCAGTTGGACAGGTGTGGAGGGGTCTGGCCAAAGCTCTGTTCTCAACATGAAAGAAATGATGTTGAAGCCTGATCTGTATGTACCTTCTACACGTGATGCAAGATGCTTAATGATCAGTATCTTAAATACAAATATTTTAGTATTTTTATTTAAAAAAAACTTTTTTTATTCCTTTGCTGTTTGTTGGTGGGGTATTGTGAATAATGTAAGTGTGCAATTTAAATGTTTCTGAAGGCATTCCATAACATTCAGAATGTAAGTCACAAGAGGGTGCCATACTTCAACTACTGTATTTATTTGCTTTCTCCATTGTATAAAGTCAGCTCTGATCCTGTTGTGCTATTGCATTGTATCCTGCTCTATTTTGTACAAGATTTTGACTACTGTTTGATCATGGATTTTGTTTTACCTCTTATGATTGAAAGGCTTGTGCTGTCAAATAATTTGCTTTTGGAAATAAATAAATGGGGGTGTAAGATCAACTTAGTCTACCTTTGTCAGACTTGCAGAGAAAATTGGTTTCTTTAAGCTAATGGTGAACACTGTATTTACTGTTATCACCAATAGTCTCTTTAGGTCTGTATTTTAGAAATCAGGTTAAGATACTGGTTTTCAACTCTTATGACACTCCTAGCCAGTTGGGTTTCTATAGTAAATATGCACGAGATGGATTTGCATGTGCTTTCTCCGTTGTATGCAAATCTGTCTCACGTGTATTATGGATATCTTGAAAACCCATCTTGGTTAAGTGTACCCTAAGGATTGGATTAAAGGATCTTGTAATGAAAGACTAATGTGTTGATTTTCACCCACTAAATCTTTGCAAATGCAAGATTTTTGTCTTTACTTTCTAAACTGCTTTTCTCAAATCAAAACTTATTTTCTTTTAATTGTATAGTTATTTCTAAATATCTTTTAGCACTCTTTTATACTTGGTATATGAGCTCAGTAAAATCCTATAAAAACTTTGATTAACTATTAAACTTCCAAGAAGCACCACATGAATGTCTGTCTGCTTTTACTAGTTTAAGCAGGATTCTGGAACTAAGCATGCTTTGATGCTACAGATCATTCACCAACCAGATGTGAATGACATCAGCTGACAGCTTTCAGTGCAGCCAATAACATCTCAGGAACATCTCTATCAATTAAAGAAGAACCAAAACAATGTCTATAGCTACGCTGAGAATACATTGAACATATTTTAAAACAAAATACTGTACAAATCTTGTCTAAATAAAACCTCTTAACCATTCTATACAGGTTGTGTTATTTAGGTTCACGCTTAAGGTGGAGAGATTTCTGAAGATAACTCATCAGTTTGGCACTTGTGAATTTCTTCTCTTCATTTAGGGTCTCAAGGAATGATTCTCTTACAGGGGCCCTTAGGTATTCTTTATATAGTAATTTGGTTTGCATCGGCATTTCTAGACAAATATTTAGGATGGCACCAGGGAGTTTAAGAAGAGTATAAAAACGTAATGTTATTCAAGTTTCAAGTTTATTTAGTATTGATATACTGCTTTAATTACCAAAGTGGTTTACATTTTACAAAATTTTAAAATGTTTAAAAATATTAAAAAATAGGGTAACAAGACAGACTACACTGTCTTACAGACAAAACATGCTACAAAAGGGAAATGGGTGGTATACATTGCATGAAAATAAAATGAAAGGGGAGAAGGGAAAAAGTCTTTGTATAATATTCTATTGTTGTACCCTGTATTTTTTAAATACATGTGCTTTTAATATGGTATATACACCACCTTGAAGTCTGATTTGGCGGTATAATAAGATTTTAATAAAATTGAAACTTGACTATCTAATATGTGGCCATTGTTTAAGTCTCATGAGCAATTAATCTTTGAAGAGAGAGGTTTTGAGGTAAGATTTCAAGTTGTTGAAGTTAGTTTCCTGTCTTAGGGCCAAAGGGAGGGCATTCCACAATGTGGGGGCAACTACTGAGTAACATAACATAATCAGTGCTGGAACATGAACCACATTTAGTATCTATGCATATTTTACTAGATGGTCTTGCGTGTTGTATCAAGCAGGCATACGAGTAATAACAAAAGGATGATTCTCGTATTGAAGCAAAGTTTTATTGCTATAGCTGTTTTATGTGTACCTCTATAAATTATTTTTAATAAATAAGCTTGTTAGGCAAGGTGGCAAGCCAAATTGATATTTCCATACATTGAGTTCACCCAACAGCATGTCTCCCACCCTTTCTTTAAATGGGTTATAAAAAAGACATTACAAGAAAAAAAAAAAGCCCAAGGGGAGGAGTAGCTTCATAGAGCAATGGCCTAAGGAAATAGGGACGTGTAAGTTCAAATTTCATTGTGGCTGCTTGTGATCCTGGACAAGTCACTTTACTCTCTTCCTTTTAGATTGTAAGCCTTCCAAGATGGCAAAATACCAAAGGTACTGTGCAACAAGGAAACTCTTGGCCACAGAGCAAACCAGTAAAGTTAGTGTTACAATTAAGAAGTAGGATTATTCAACCAATTCTTTTACTATATGGAAAACCAGGTGCAAAGCAGAGCTAGGCCATTTACCTTGACAAATTAGAAGGCATCTCTATCCATGCATCCAGAATAGTTAGTAAAGGCGAAACAAACTTACTGAGTCAGTCAGTGTGGCCCTGATGGTACTGCACTTCCGCATGGAGATCATTTGGTTGGTCATAGCAGCAGTGGCACCAGGGGAATTTCTCGCCTCGCCTCTCTCAATCTGACAGAGGTCTGTTTTCACATTCCCATTTTCCCGACTGGAGCAGCATTTCCAGTTTTCCCTTTCCGCCTGGCCCTGGCACTTCACACCTTTACCAAGGTGATGGTAGTGGTAGCAGCACACACCTCCACAAAGCTGAAATTCAGGTGCACCCATATGTGGACGATGAGCTCATAAGAACTGTGTCCAAGGAGGAAGGGGAACTGGCGGTTTCAAGAGTGGTATGACTCCTCCAGAACTTTGGCTGGTTAGTTATCCTCAAGAGTCAGCTGGAATCGACTCAGTACCTGGAGAACCTTGGAGTTTTATTCTACACGGCCTTGAGCTGTTTCTTTCAAGCTACTCAGACTGAAGCTCCAAAAGCAGATTTCAGAGCTGCTCCAGAGAGCAGCTCCCATGGTGTGGCATTATCTGTAAGTTCTGAGTTCGATGTTGACCATAGAGGTGGTTCCTTGGGCCAGAGCACACATGAGACCTTTCCAAGACTCACTCATCTCTTGCTGGTCCCCTTAGTTGAACTCACTACTAGAGAATGACACGGTAGCTGGTAATCTCGGGTAACCCACCAAAACAGTGAGAGGAAACAAGTCACCACAGGTTTGGGGACAAGGCCATTCAGGGCCACCATCAGAAATTTCTGGGCCCCTTACTGAGCAATTCTATTGGGCCCCCGACCCCCCCCCCCCCCCCCCCCCTTCTTCCATGGGCCGAATACACACATACTTTTCTCTGTCGCCGCACTCTTTGACCAAAAGATTTGTAAGCCTGCAACCACGTCAAGGTAGACTCTTTCAGCAGCTCCCCTCCCTCTCCCTTACCTTTGTGGCCAAGTCAAAATGATCTACCAACAATAAAATTTTAAAAACACAAAGCACGCTGTACGCAGAGAAAATGTTAATTATCATTTATATTCCGCGGGTTTTCAAAGAGGTCAAGGCAGATGACTTTATGCAATGTCACCTCAGTAACAACTATACAAAAATAGACAAATATTCCCCCTCCCTTTTTACTAAACCGCGATAGCGTTTTTTAGCGCAGGGACCTGCGCTGAATGCTCCACGCTGCTCTTGAAGCTCAAAGGCTCCCTGCGCTAAAAAACACTATTGCGGTTTAGTAAAAGGGGGCCATAGTGCAAAATATAAACAGCATATATAAATTCTCAAAACGGACACATTTTGATCACTAAATTGAAAATAAAATCATTTTCCTACCTTTGGTAATTTCATCAGTCTCTGGTTGCATTTTATTCTTCTGACTGTGCATCCAATATTTCTTCCCTTTTTTCAGCCTCCTGTATACTTCCTCTCCTCCAGACCTCATTCCCTCCCCAAACTTTTTCTTTGTTTCACCCTGCCCCCTTCTTTCTTTTTCTCTCTCTCCATACCCCCTTTCATTCTGTATGTCTGTGTTTCTTTCTCTCTCCGTGCCCCATTTTTCTTTGTTTCACCCAGCCCCCCCCTTTTTTTTTCTGGCTCCCTGTCCCCCCCTTTCTTTCTTTCTCCTTGCCCTCCCCTATGCCACCACCATTGGGAAAATGCTGCCACCGCCACTGGGGAATAGGCTGCCACTGCCGCTATCGGGAACAGGCCGGTGTTGAGTTCTCCCTGCTTCTCTTCCCCGCAGGGCCGACCAACTCTCGCCACTCGACGACAATTCTAATGTCGGAGAGGACGTTCTGGGCCAGCCAGGCAGCGATTGGCTGACCCAGAACGTCCTCTCCGACGTCAGAATTGACGCGGGTGGCGAGAGTTGGACGGCCCCACAGGGAAAAGCAGGGAGAACTTGGCACCGGCCTGTTCCCAATGGCGGCGGTGGCACTCAAGTGGCTAAAGAGACGCAGTTTGCCAGCCTAGGGAGAACACTGGAGGGTGGCCAGCTGTGCACCCCCTTGGGGCGTAAACCCGGGGCAGACCGCCCCCACCCCCACCTTGGTATGCCATTGTCTGTGCCTCACTCCCTCCCTATGACCAAAAATTCTCCTTTCTTCTATTCCCCGTGTACACAACCATCTCTTTCCCTCCCTTCCTCTCTCCCAAGTCCTTGCCTTCTGTGTCCAAAAACACATTCCCTCCCCCACCTCAGCATCTCTTTCCCTCCCTTCCTCTCTCCCAAGTCCATGCCTTCTGAGTTCAAAAATGCATTCCCTCCCCCACCTCAGCATCTCTTTCCCTCCCTTCCTCTCTCCCAAGTCCATGCCTTCTGTGTCCAAAAACCCATTCCCTCCCCCACCTCAGCATCTTTCCCTCCCTTCCTCTCTCCCAAGTTCATGCCTTGTGTCCAAAACGCACTCTCTCCCCCTTTTGTGTTCCCCGTTTGTCTCCCAGCCCATCTTAGCAACTTTCTCAGCAAAATGTAGCTCGAGCTGCGTAGGCTTGTCTTCTATTTCCTGCCTGTCCCGTCGCGCACACATAGCCGACTAGAAGTCTTCCCCGACGTCAGCGCTGACGTCGGAGGGCAGGCCAGTCTGAGTAGAAGACGAGCCTCGCGGCTTGAGTTATATTTAACCCCATGGGTCCCCCATCGTCCCCGTTCAGCTCTCTCTCCTGTGCACCGCCCCCCTAGGTACGCTACTGGCCCGGGCCCCCTGTCAGCTCTGGGCCCCTGAATGCAGGACTGGTAGTACTGCCCTGATGGCGGCCCTGAGGCCATTCACAGCTCCGTGGAGTGGTGAATGGCCTTGTCTCTGCAGTTAATTAAGGGAATGCACGCGGTCACCGATCGTGCGGTCCAGCAGCCCCTCCTGGAATTCACTCCGAGAGAGGTGGTGGAGATGAAAACAGTGACGGAGTTCAAAAAAGCGTGGATGAACACAGAGAATTTAGAATCAGAAAATAATAGTAAATATTGAAGAACTAAGGCCGGTACTGGGCAGACTTGCATGGTCTGTGTCTGTATATGGCCATTTGGTGGAGGATGGGCTGGGGAGGGCTTCAGTAGCTGGGAGGGTGTAGATGGACTGGAGTGAGCTTTGACGGAGACTTCAGTATTTGGAACCTATGAACTGTACTGGACGGAGCCCGGAAATAGCTAAGAAGAAGGAAAAAACCCCCAAACAACCCAACAAATTTTTAGATTGAATTAGATTGGGCAGACTGGATAGGCCATTCAGGTCTTTATCTGCCGTCATCTACTATGTTACTATGTTTCCTTCTAATCGCCGCCATCCGGGCACCTCCCTCCCTTCTCACCTTTGTGGCAATTTTCATTTTTTTTGTCTCCCAGCTGCCCAAGCTGGCTTTCAACAAGTCGCCGTGGCTGTGTGAAAGTTCTCCTCTGACGCAACCAGAAACAGCAAGTTGCGTCAGAGGAGAAGTTTTGGGCATCCGCACACAACCTGATGAAAGCCGGCTCGGTTAGCTAGGAGACAAAAAAAAGAAAATCATCACGAAGGTGAGGGGAAGGGAAGAGGGAGATACCAGGACTGCGGCGATCGGGCGGGAGGGGGCTGCTAGACCATGTGAAGGATGCTGAAGGGAAGTGGAGAGAGGGAGAGGAGAGAGGAACAGACGCTGAAGGGAAATGGGGAAGAGAGTGGGGAGAAGACACTGAAGGGAAATGGGGGAGAGAGAGAGGAGAAGATGGGTGCCAGACTCGGGAGGGAAGGGGGGAGATGGAGGGAGAAAGATGGAAAGGAGAGAAAGGCACAGTAGCAGATCATATGGAAGAGGCAGAGAGAAGGCAGACAGTGGATGGAAGGAATTGAATGAGGAGAAGACAAGGAAAGCAGAAACCAGATAAAGGTAGAAAAAAAAAATTTCTATTTCTTTTTTTTTGCTTTTGGATAAAATAGTATATTAGTTGAGTTGATAAACATTTATAAACAAAGCCCTGCCAGCTGAAGATTTCTTTCTCTAGTTCAGCAGCCAGAAGTTTGATTTATAAAATGACAATTGTACAGAATATTGTTTCTTTTTATACTTTAATAAAATAAGTTCAGTATAAAACTATTTGAGGCTTGTATGGATGGGATCAGATGGTTTGTGGGGACAGGGACTGAGCTCGCAGGGATGGACCGAGCTCACAGGGACGCACTCATGGGGATGGTGTGGAAACGGGGACAAATTTTTTTCACTGTCATTCTCTACTCACTACCACATCCACTCTGGCTACCTACAGAGAAGACCAGCCTGTGATAGTGGGTGAGGCCTGCTGCCCTTTCCAAGGGCATGCCTCTTAACTCCTCTCGGGAGATATTAACGTAGCTGGTTTTAAGAAAAGTTTGGACACAGATATGGAAGAAGCCACTGCTTGCTCTGTATTGGTAGCATGGAATGTTGCCACTAATTGTTTTCTTCCAGGTGCTAGTGATCTGGATTGGCCACCGTGAGGTTAGGCTACTGGGCTAGATGGACCATTGGTCTGACCCAGTAATGCTATTATGATCTTATGGTTGGGTGGGGGGTAGATCACTGCAATGGACACCCACCAGTCCAGAGGTTCTGCAGAAGTGGTCCATAAATTGCCTGAAACTCAGAGCCATTTGTCTAGTGTTCGACACTAGAAAAGTCTCTGTATGGCAAGGCAGTCAGTCGTCTCAGACAATGCGATGGTGGTAAACTAAACTAAACCTTAAGTTTGTATACCGCATCATCTCCACAGAAGTAGAGCTCGACACGGTTTACAGGAATTACAAAAGAAAGGAACTCCAATGGGAAGAAGAAGAGCTTGGTAAAAAGGGGAGAGAGAAGGGATTAAGTGTAGAGGAGAGGGAGCGAGTGGTTACATTTTAGAGAAAAGCCAAGTTTTCAAATGTTTTCTGAAGCGTTGGAGGGAGGTCGCACTCCGGAGAGGGGCAGATAAGCTGTTCCACAGCTCGGTGATCTTGAAGAGGAGGGATGTTCCAAGTTTTCCTGTATGGGATATGCCTTTTAAAGAGGGGAATGATAGTATGAATTTCTGAGAGGATCTGGTGGAGTTAGGATTCGCGGAGAGCCAGGATAGTGGAAACAGGGGAGGAAGGATGCCATGTAGAGACTTGAAGGTTAGGCAGGCGCATTTGTAGTGGACCCTGAGGAGAACTGGGAGCCAGTGAAGCTTAGATAGAAGCGGGGAGACGTGTTCGAATTTGCTTTTTGCGAAAATTAATTTAGCCGCGGTATTCTGAATCCGCTGGAGTCTGAGAAGACTTTTCTTTGTTAGGCTTAGGTAGATGAAGTTGCAGTAATCCAGTCTAGATAGAATAATGGATTGAACGAGGACAGCGAAGTGTTGTTGGTGGAAGCAGGATCTGACTTTCCTTAGCATGTGAAGGTTGAAAAAGCATTTTTTTACTAAGGAGTTGAGGTGATCGTTGAAGGACAGTGTAGAGTCAATGATGATTCCCAGAACTTTGCTTGAGTGCTCAAGCGGCAGTTTGGTGCCTGAGGATAGTGGGATGAGGGTGGGCAGCTGATCTAATTTTGGGCCTAGCCAAAGAAGTTTTGTTTTGGTCTCATTAAGTTTCATTTGAACGGTGAGAGCCCAGGATTGGAGGTTCGTTATACAAGAAGAGATGTTGTCAGAGAGGTTGGTGAGGTTGGAGTCGGTCTCAAGGAGGACAAGAATGTCGTCGGCGTAGGTGTAGAGTGTCTCAAAGGGGGAAAGTTTGAGGAGTTTCAGAGAGGACATATAAACGTTGAAAAGAATCGGGGATAGAGGTGAACTCTGAGGAACTCCGCAAATCGGTTTCCAAGGGGAGGATGAGGTACCGTTCATGTTAACGAAGTAGGAGCGAGAACGTAGGAATTTTGAAAACCAATCTAAGACTGTGGAGTTTATGCCAATTTCAGAAAGTTGGAGGATTAGTATGTCGTGATGGACAATGTCGAAGGCTGCAGAAAGATCAAATTGAAGAAAGACAGTGAACTTGTTGCAAGAGTGAAGATATTGGACTTTTGAAATTAAAGAGGCCAAAAGGGATTCAGTGCTAAAGTTGGGTCTGAAGCCATGTTGGTAGGGTAGTAGAATGGAGAATCTCTCAAGATAGGATGAGAGTTGGGTGGCTATGATGGACTCCAGCATCTTGGTCAGGAGAGGAATGTTAGCTATTGGGCAACAGCTGGACGGTGTGGAGGGGTTTAGATCAGCTTTTTTCAAAAGAGGGGATAAGGCAATGTCTCCCATTTCTGCAGAAAATAGGCTTGAGAGTAAAGCGGAATTTATAAGTTTGGTGAGAGATGAGATGGCTTGTGTGGGAATATTTTCGTATAAGTAGGGGAAAGGATCCAAGGTGCAGTTGCAGGATTTTAACTTGAGGCAGAGTTTGGAGACCTGGGAATCGGAGACGAGATCGAAGGTGGTCCAGGATCTATCGGCTGGGATATGGTTGGCATTGGTTAGATTGGGGTTGGAGGCGGCGAGCACCAGGGAGTTGTAAGAGGGTGTTGGAGGGAAGGAGCATTGTAAGGTGGTGACTTTCTCATTGAAGAATTTTGCTAGTTCATCGGCAGATGGAGAGGAGAGGGGTGTGGCGGAATCGTGTTTGGAGGATATGGTAGCCTATGTCAACAGGCAAGGAGGCACCAGAAGTGCCCCATTATGCCTAGAAACTCAATTCCTCTTCCAATAGAAAAAAAAATAGGTTCTTGGTAATCTTCTTGTAGATGTATCTAGTGGTCCTGAAGCCCCACCCTGTGTATGGGCTTTGCCTGCGTTCTGCATTAGGACTGGTCTGGATTTAAAGAATTTTCTATCTCTGAGTTACTGAGAGAATGGAAAAAGAAGAAAGATGATACATAGGTAAATCCTCATGATCATACAGCCTGGCTTCAATCTCTGCTTGATAGCAGGTCATACGAGTAGCTAAGAGCGCTATAAATTAATTAGTACTGGTTGCACAACTTTGGATGTTATAATGTTATTTCCTATGTTTTTTGCAGAGCAGAACAAAATTGCAGTGATCGGGATTTTCCCTGTTTTCCTCCTTCCAGTTATGTCTTTTATTACAGTGATACTTGATTGCTTTTGTATGAACTGAAGAGGTAGGTGGAGTGAAAACATGATTGACAGTTTTCTGCAAGCAACTTGTGGATTCAGATACAAGACCCTAGTCTTCAGGTCCGCTAGACACATCTACAAGAAAGATGATTACTGAGGTAAGAACCTAATCTTTCTTTCGCTAAGTGGATCATTTAACCCTCATCTACTTTAAAACATCCTTTTGAGTTTGCAAGTGTAAAATTCTGCTTTAACACAGTGCTATTTTGGAGAGAGCAGAGGTAATTTTGTGAGGGTGTCTTTCAAAGCAGACCTGCCAAAACATGTTTATTTTATTTTATTAAGCTTTCCATGCTTTGCTATGCCACCCCCTCATTGCTATATTTTGCAATATGTAGGAGGTACTGTTGTTTGAAACACTGGACCTTTTGCTTACCAAAGGCTGCAGTTGAGAAATACTGGATTCCTGGTATGACTTGCATGGATGCCAAAGCATAAACTGAATGCAGCTACATAATGGTTATTAATTTAATACTAAATATTTTTTTCTTAATTTATGTTGTCCACAAGCATACTTGTATCCTTTAAGATTCAACATTGATATACTTGTAGTAGATAAGTTATTACCTGTATTACCGTGTTTCCTCCAAAATAAGACAGTGTCTTGTATTAATTCTGGGTCCACAAAACGCATTAGGGCTTATTTTCAGGGGATGTCTTATTTTTTTCATGTACAACAATCATCTCTCCTCCACCCCAATTCTTTCCCTTTCCTTTCTCTCCCCCCCCCCCACAATGTGCAGCATCTTTCCTCTCCTCACCCATCCCCTTGTGTAGCAGAACCCCACTGACCCTCCCACCATGAAACTGACATACCTCTGTTCCAAGGTCTCCAAAAACAGCAGCAGCAGCGGCTGTGCTTTGAAAGGGCTGTTTCATGGTCTTCCCTGCCGGGGCCGGGCCTTCCCTCTGCATCATCTTTCTATCCCTCCCCATCCCGCTGTGCAGCAGAACCCTACTGAATCTCCCATCGTGAGACTGATGAACTTCCACTCCAAGGCCTCCAAAAACAGCGGCAGCAGAGGGAATGCCTCGAAGTAGCCCGTTCAGAGCGCTGCCGCCACTATAGGAGGCCTCGTGGTGGAGGTATGTCAGGTCTCACTGGGGTGGGGGTTGCTGAATTTACAAGTCTGATTTTTTTTTTTTTTTGTCGAATTAGGCAGCATTTGTGTCAGGGATGAAGTTGGGGAATGTCAGGAACATTCGGAGGGGGCTTCGGGGGTCAATCTTAACTAGGGCTTATTTTTGGGGTAGGGCTTTTATAGTTGGAGCATCTTTAAAAATCATGCTAGGGCTTATTTTTGGGATAGGTCTTATTTTCGGGGAAACGGGGTACTAGCTTTTATTCTCAATGGCACAGCAATTTTAAAATGTTTAATAAAATAGAAGTTTTTGCAAATTCAAAGCCACTCTGTTTTGTCAAGAGTGCACTAAATGTTCTGTAATTCCAGAAAATGACATCAAGCCTTCCAGCTGTGCTGACTGACTTCCTGCACAATATAGCCTCATTGTATCTAAAATAATGTTTTTGATTATATAAGCTGTTGCCATTTTGTGCTGCTGAGGAAGCAGTTGTCCATTTCATCTTTCATTTGCTTCTTTTTGTTAACTGGAATTATTTGAATTCATTATCATTTGGTAAAGAGATTACAGTAGAATCTGAGCAGCACTAAGTAAAGGCAAAGGAGTAGTAGTCCTACCACCTCTGGCTCCCTGGATTATAAGTAGCCTGTATCCATGTGTGTAGTGGAACTAGTGCTATTTAATATATTTATAAATGATCTTGAAATAGGAATGACATGTGATTAAATTTGCAGGTGGCACAAAACTATTCAAAGTTGTTAAAACTCATGTGGACTGTGAAAAATTGCAGGAAGACTTTAGGAACTTAGTCTGGGCATCCAAATGGCAGATGAAATTTAATATGGACAAACGCGAAATGGTACACATTGGTAAAAATACTCCAAATCTGCGAGTTCAGAACATGAACTCGCAGGCCTTGAGCATGCGCAGATGCTCAAGGCTCAGCAGAGGAGGACGACGATCTTTGGGCACCAGCACCAAGCACAGGACATGCCAGTGCCCAGATGACTGTAAGAATCAGCAGGGGGGGGTGCCCAATCGTGGCAGGGGGTGCCCGATCGCGGGGGGGGGGGGGGTGTCGGATCGCAGGGGGGCCTTCGGGGGAGCAATGCCGGTTCTCGTGGGGGGGAGGAGGAACGTATCAAAGCGAGTTTCCATTATTTCCTATGGGGAAACTTGCTTTGATAAACGAGCATTTTGGATTACAAGCATGCTCCTGGAATGGATTATGCTCGTAATCCAAGGTACCACTGTATTAGGAAAGGGATGATAAATAAGACAAAGAATATTATAATGCCTTTTTTTAATGCAAAAGGCATACAAGTCTTGAACCAGTGCATTATTCTTTACTTGTGAGTTTGTAGAAGGCATCATCTACCTTTTTCTCTTGGCTCCACCTCCTGCATCTCTGGCTTGTGCCCCATTTCAATTTATCCTTCTACAAGCAAGTTGGAAAGTGTCTTTCTGATCTGCTTTAGTTCTCCTGGGCTGTTTTTTGGTGATAAAAATTTCCCAATTTGATTTAAAGCCTCTATCTGCCTCAAAACACCTCAAAATCATTCTAAATGGACGTCTCAGGCTGTTTTAATGTAGACTCATGCCAGATTTGTGCTGGATGGCCAGCTGAGGAGTGTTCATGTGACACATGTCGTGGGGCATGTGAGGGGCAGGAGCGCTGGGCTTTGCCCCCTTTGGTCTCTCTCGCAGGTGGTTCAGGTTTAGCCCCTTCTTGTCTTTCTCACATCCCACTCACAGGTGGTTCAGTTTGGGGGTCAAAATCCTCCAGAGGTCTCGGGTAACTACTTTGTAGATTCAGTGAAGGGCAAATGTGCAGATGCATCAGGGACCACAAGTAAACAAGGTGAATTCCTGGCCAATTGGAGTCTTAGGCCATTCCCATTGCATCCAAGGATGCAATGGGAAGGAGGCCTAAGGTCCTGATTGGCCCAGGTGCCTTAGGCCCCACCCCAGTGATCTTAAGATGCCCCGGGAAGGGGAAGGCCCACCATTTTGAAGAGGCGGGTCTGCTGGCCAGAGAGAATAAGCATCCCTCCAGCTTGCCTTTCTTCAACAAAGGTACAGGGGTGTCAGGGTGGGCTTAGGGGTGTGGGGTATGGATCTGAAGATTTAGGGGGTGCTGGGGTAGAGGTGTCAGGATGGTCTTAAAGTTCATGAAATGTCAGCGGTTGGGGGATATCCAGGGTTCTGGGGAGGGGGTGTCGGCAGGAGGGATGGGCATCCTTCCTGCCATTCTCGGATTTGGATGGGGAGGGTGTTAACTGTTCAGCAGGATCAGCAGTAGGAGATAGTGGGCATCCCTACTGCTGATTTCAGGGGTACTTAGGGGTCCCCTGCCGCAGTCAACTCAGCTAATTGTAGCAGGGGTATTTTTCCCCTGATCAGCTGAGCTGGCAGGCCTCCCCGAAATTGTGGCTTTGGGGAGTTCTGCTGGCTCAGCTGCTCAGGGATTCCCTTGTCACAACCAGCTCAGCTGGATGGATTTACTTTTAACATTTAAAGCACAATTCTGTAACCAGTACTGGTGAAATGGGTGCCGGTTAGAGAATCACAGGGTAAAGCATCTGTTTTTAAAGACAGATGCGATTCTGTATAGGACGCCAATACACAATTCTCAGCTGCTTCTTAGGTGGTTGCTGAGACTGGTGTCCTATACAGAATCAGTCCCTAAGTGCTCCTGTGTAACATTTTACAGGTTATGTACACAATGTACAAAAAATATGGATATGCTAAATTTGCAGGTGCTGCATGGTAAAAAGGCTCTTAATATGCTTTAATCAATTTTTGGTACACTATGAATTAATAAGTTTTTTTGTGCATGCTAAATTTTTATAACATGAATGACTGGATGGACCATTTGGCCTTCATCTGCCTCTGATTCTCTGTATAAATGAAGCAAAACAAATGTATGAAAAATCATTGGAAAGAGCAAAGAAAAATTATAACAGCGTTGAAAAATGTTTGTGTGCATCTCTTAACATATGTCATAGGAGTTACAGGACTAACTCTGACATCTTTGCTTTGAATGCCATCTTGTGTCTGTTTCAATTCTTACACTTTAAATGTATCCCTGCCTTTTAATAACCAAAAAGCTATAGCTGTGAGATGTCAAACAATTCATACTATATGAAAAACTCAGTAATAACAAGATTATTAGTCCCTTTTGAAATATTCAAGATAAGGAGGCTTGCAATCGAATTATTCACAATCTTGAAATCATTCTATCTATCTATATGTGTGTGTGTGTGTACCCTCAGTGTGATTGTAAAAGCTAACGGAGTACTGGTAATGCCAGAGTTCCAGCATACTTAAACATATTAAGCAAGCCCACTTTCTAGCCATGATTATAAAGCAATATGCATTAACGGATGATCTATGGATTTCACAAGTTAAGATTTGTTTATTTAGAAATTTATAGCCCACATGGGTAACATAAAACATCCTCTATAATAAAACCCTAAGCGCACATGCGCACTTAGGAGGCCTTGATCCCTGCGCCATGCTATGAGCTTCCATGGCCGTGTTCGATTTGTGTCGCATGCGGTGTGCGTCAGCTTGCAGCGCGTGTGGCGGTTTGAGTGGCGCCGAAAGCAACGGCAGGAAGGTGTCCTTCGGCCTGGATGAAGTGGACAGGGTGTAGGTGCTGCGAGGCGTCCGGCTGCTACTGCTGCACAGGGAAGTGGAGGGGGAGAAGGAAAGGGGGTTGCTTTGGAGGAGGGGGATGGTATGCTGGGGGCAGGCAACAATCTTGGTTTGCTCGGGGGTGGGGGAGACAGAAGGGGGCCATGGAGAGACAGGCAGGCATGGCGCAACAGAGAGAGATAGGCAGGCAGGGGGCCAGGGAGAGAGACAGACAGATAGACAGCGGCCAAGGAGAGAGAAAGACAGACACATCTATTCTAGCACTCGTTAATGTAATGGGCTTAAAGACTAGTACATAATAAAATGACAAAAACCATGCAACATAAAAAGCATTTCACAGTAAATCCAGAAGGAAATCATATCGGTGGGGCGAGAAACAAGATGGCATCAGCGTGATAGCAGTCTTACCTTATATTTTCATTCATCTATGTTCTTCGGATTCTGACTGCGAAGCGTGTTGGAACTATGCCTCATAGCAAACACAAGGACGTTATCCGGCTGGACTTTTCCACAAACACAGATGAACCGGTTCCTGACAAGCTCATCGGCCGCAATTGGAGGGGGAATCCCTGCTGTAGCACTGTTGGAAGGAGATGCAGGAGCCATGGGGTTCGAAACATCGCTTCCCCCCCATCCCGCCCGCAAGCATGATCGCTGCCGAATCCGGCAAAGGAAGGCGTGGGTGGTGTGAGTTCCGAAAAGCAGATGAGCTTGACGCAATCACACAGAGGACAACACCAGGCAAACCAGGATGCCAAGTTGACTATCTATCAAGGAGCGGATGAAACTGACTCCTCGTCGTCAGCGACACTACAAAATATATGGAGAGTGCTCCAGAAGCTTGAAGTTGCTTCCACAAAATCCGCAGGAGACATTTTAAAAGTTGTGAGTAAACTTGATGATTTCAGTTCAAAATATTAAGGTAGAAACTAACTCGAAATTTGAAAAAATTGAAGAGAGATTTCCTCGTTACAAAATGTTTCTTCTAATGTGGTAAAAGACTTTCTTCAAAGGAAAATTGAACAGTTGGAGAATTTTAAGAGGTGTCTTAATTTACGCCTACTGAATTTTCCTAAAGTAGCTTTTTCTATACGAATTGATATGTTTAAAAAATACCTGAGGGAGAATTTGAAATTCTCCTCTGAACCTTTGCCACCAGTAAATAAAATTTATTATTTACCTAGGAATTTAGAAAAGTTGCCTAGTAATCAACAGAACCACAAGGTAATGGCAGAATAAAAATCACTAATGTAATGTAATAATCCACAATCAATTGATTTAAACAATATAACAGGTATATTAGAGAGCTCCCAGGAAGAAACTGAATACTGCGGAACATTGATAATCTCCTAAGTGTTTGAGCAGGACTTGAATGCAATAATAAAGGCTTTCTTCCAATCTTTACAAAGTCTATTTATGGGACAAAAAAAATCTGGATTTATCCTGATATAACAAAGGTCACTTAAGACCGCAGAAAGATGTTTCTAGCTATGTGGGATGAAGTACCGTAAATGGGAGCTACATTTCTACTCAGTTACCCTTGTAAATGTCTCCTCAGATATGCTGGGACTAAGTATGTCTTTTTTGCACCGGAACAGCTCCGACACTTCTTGGACAGAAAGAAAGTTTTAAACTAAATTAACTAGTGCTGCAAAAAAATATAGGCCATGTGCATGTTAAGCCTTTTCTTTAGATTTAATGATTTGTTAAATCAAATAAGAGATCTCCTTGTCTCATTAATTTTCTTGTTTCTCAGGGCTTCAATTGAAGTCTAAGGAGGAGTTTGAATAGATAATGTGTAAGAAAGAATAAGGGTTTTCCCTTTTTCTTGCAGTTTGTTTTATTTTCTTATTGTTAAATTAACAGATTTTTCCTGGAAATGCTTATACTGATACTCCGTATTGCAGTAACAAGTGGATTATTGTATGTTTGGTTTGAAATGCATAAATAAATAAAAAAGGAAATCTATACTATCAAGAAAACACTCTTTCAAACAACATGGTTTTCACCATTTTCCTAAACTAAGATACTTCTAGTTAAGCACCCAGGCACTCAATGAAATACCTGGAGACGGGAGTGGTTCCATAGGATCGGAGAAGAGTGGATGTGGCTTTTCTTCACAAAAGTAGTCACAGGGATGAAGTGGGAAACTACAGGCTGGTAATCCTCACTTCAGTTATTGGAAAAATAATGGAAGCGTTGCTGAAGGATAGTGAAATTCCTAGAATCTAACAGGTTACAAGATCCAAGACAATATGGCTTTACTATAGGTAAATCATGCCAAATGAATCTGATTGAATTCTTTGACTGGGTGTTTTGGGCGTTTGGGACTTAGGCTTTTTTTAGGTTGATTATATTGTTTAAGTTTAGACGTAGTGATGGTTTGGGCATTTAAACAGCTGAATGGAGAGGCAGGCCATTATCAAAAAAAACCTCCTTTTGTACATTGGTTTTTTTTGAGAATGGACATTTTCCCTGCTTCTACTTTCAACGTTTAGGGCCTTAGGCCAAAAGGGGACTTAAACTTTTTTTTTATTTTTTAATTTTTTTATTATGCCCCTCCCCTGTGATTTGCGAGAGATCAAAAAATAATAAACTTGAAACTTTTAAGGCAGCCGCCGATAATGGCGCTGGTTATAGAATCTGGCCCACAATGTATAATTGCAATGGAGGCAGGAGGCAGCATGATTGAATGGTGTTTGTGAGAGACTGGTAATCTATAAGCCCTGAATTCCATCTTGGTTCTTTCTGTAAAATTTGCAAGTAAACTTAGCTAAGAAGTCACTTTTACTTCCTTCAATTCATCCAACTGTACTTAAGCAATAATGTGCTGCTTCTGTTTTATATGGTGTCATGCTACGCAGACTGCAAACCTAAAAGTAATACAGAATTTTTAGCCCAATTATAAACAATTTCTACTGGGCTACGTGGTCCTAAAGCTTTATTCACAGCTAGTCAGGGTTCCCTCATCCTCCTTCATGCCGGTGATGGCTAAGTCAATGTTTCTGAATTTCACTATTTATAAATTATGTTAGGATTCAGTTTGTTTGTAGCATTTTTCAGATCTAAAACACATTTAGTCCAGTTAATCTGCAGCAGCATAAACCTTACTGTGGAAACACAGGGGGCCCTGCATCATTGGCACTGAGTTGTGCTGGCGGCATACACAACTATTTTAACAGAGATAAATTCTGACGCATTTGAGAATGTCTTTAGTGCCCATCAAGTGTTGCCCCATGTTTAGTCCGCCATAAGTAAAGACGCAAACCTGTTGTCGACAAGGCACAGAGGTTCTGTTTCCTGCATGCTGCTTCTTCCAGGACTGTCTGTCTGCTTGGTTTTTACTTTTCTTTTCTTTGATTTGCCAGATTTGGAGTTTCTCTTTTTCTGAAATGAATCTGGAGGTACAGCAGATTTAATAGCACCTGATAGGTTATGGTAAAGCTGTGCCACTGCTGGACACTGAAGAAGCAGCTGGTCTGCAAAGGGTTCACCTTTAAGATGTTGGCACAATCGATGAACAAGGGTCCCACTGTAAATTCTACAAAAGGGAACAAAATACCCTAATCAATGTGGCAACTGTTTGTGACAGTGGAACTAAAACAAGACTTGGGGGCAAGGAAAATGAATAAAAAGTACTTGACTGCAAAATAACCTGTTCTGAGCATGTTACATAACTTTCTGTCTGTCAAAATACGGGCAAAGCCTGCAAACCCCAGAGCCTTACAATCTAGCTGGCAAAATAAATTACTATTTGCAAAAAATACTCCTGCATCTGGCCTTGAGCGTTACCTACTTCTCCAAGTGCAAGCTAAGAGTCTGGTTCTGTATAGTGACTGAAGTGCTATGCTGTACTCGTCTTACTGGCACATACCTTTCAAACTTATCAGACCAGGCTCTTCTTTCTCTTAAGAAATCTTTCTTTTTCCTAGCAAGATGGGTTTGATGACATTTTATGCAAGCTGCTAATAAATGTTTTTCATTTTTGTTCAGAATTTTTAGCCCACTTGTAAACAATTTCTACTGGGCTATGTGGTCATGAAGCTTTATTCACAACTAGCCAGCAGCCATCCTCCAATCAAGCCCAGACAATGTAGTGACTGTCAGTAGCCAGGAACCTCATATTATTGTTTCTTCTATAACTTGGCATGGCTGTGCCCTACTTTTAGTTACTGTGCAGCATTTATTCCTGATCCTAGCTGGCTTGAGAAGGAAACTCATGGCAATGCAAAACAGTGTTGCTGAATCCAGAGCTGCCAAGTTACCTATTTCAAGAAGGAAGACTTTTTGGTCAATCTTGATTTAAAATTTGAACTCCAAAGAAGTGTGGAATTTATAGTCCCTGATTCTACCCATTGAAATCAGTGCTGCAGGTCCCATAATGCATCAGGATGAGGTTGGCAGAAATCCAGGACAGATTTGAATTTCAGTGCTTTGAGTCCTTAACTTATCAACTTTCAATGGATAACATTTTTTTAAAATGACTTAAGTCATGACTGCCTGAACAACAAAACTGTAAACACTTTTGCATACAGCTGTCTTATTTTATACCAGCTGAGAAAAGAAAACAATGCTGTAGAGTGTAGACATAGTGGCGAGTTGATTTCAGCTAGCACAATTACTAGATATGTGCCTGAAATACTCCAGAATACCCTGTAGCAGATATATTTCTTACCGAGTCAGGTCTGGTTCTGCGAGGGGGTAGTAGAGCAGCTGGTTGAGATATAGCGCCATCTGGAGGCAGCACTGCCATTGGCAGAATATGTGGATAGTATCGAGATCCAGCCCTTTACTCTGCATCTTCTTAGCCTTCAAGTTTAGAAAGTGGTCATAAACAAGCTTGACATTATCGTCCAGCTCCCTAGGATCTAGATCATGAAAGAAAGTAAATAGCAGTATTACTGAAGCTTTCCTCAGTCACAGACTATTCACTTGTACCCTTTAAACATCTATTATATTTCTTAAAAGCAAACCAGCTATACAGGTACAGGATACCCCCTCCAATGAAGTATACAGTATGTGCCTAGGGGAACAGTTTCTTTGTCCATTTGACATCTCTCCATGTCCACCTTTCATCTTCCCTCTGTGTTGCTATCCATCCTGCTCTTATACTCCAACCATGTTGAGTACCTCCCTTTCTGTGCCCACATTCTTGCCCTGTCCATCATCAGACTTCCATGTTCCTATCCTTCCTTATATGTTTATCATCATCCCTCTGTGCCCTGCATTATTCCTCTTGTCTCTATTCATTCCCTCAACATATCTGACAGTGCCCTTCTGTATCCTTTTCCCTCCTCATGTCCAATATCTCTCGCTATTGCTTTGGTTTTAAGCAGCGTTCGTCTCTCCACATACCAGTTTTTCCACGCATTCATCATCATAGGGCTCTCAGGGACCCCTGAAGAAGACATCTTGTAGAAACGCAGACCAGGTTGGGTCCTGCGCTACTAGCAGACTAGGTCCTTTTGATTTGTATGTGGATTATTTACTATTTTTTCATGTGGAGCATTTTATTGTATAATTGGAACTTTGACTATCATTAAAGTCCATTTCAGGATCATCGTTATTCCACAGTGGTTTTGTTTTTGTTTTTTTTTGCTTCAGCTCTCTCCAGGGTCCAACATCTCTCCCTTTCTCTTCCTTTCCTACTCCTCTCCTCTCTGGGAATAAAGCAAATGTTCCTCTCTCCTGCTTGCCCCCCCCACCACACACCTCCCATGGGTTCAATATCTCTCCCTCTTCTTCCTCCCCTACTCCCACTCTCACCACAGCCCATGGTTCCATTATTTTTCCATCTTCCCCTCACAGATCATGGCATCATTTATCTCTCTCTCCCTCAAGGAATTCTCCTTTCTCTTACTCCCTCCTCCCATTACAGTATAGCAGCTCTCTCCCTTTTCTTGTACTTCCCATGTTCTCCCCAGTACAGCATCTCTTACTTACTGACTCACTCACACACACCCCCTTGGTCCGTTAAATTGTCTTACCCTAGATTACCAGCAGTATCAGCAGTGCTGAAAATAGGCTGCCTCTGCCACCCAACAGGACATTCCCTCTGCCCAGGAAACAGGAAGTAGAATCAGGAGATAAGATCAGCAGAGAGAAGGTTGCATGGGCTGGCAGAGGCAGCCTATTATCAATGCTCTGCTACCTCCACTGTCAGTTGTTTAAAGGACTCTGAGGGGAAGAAATCAATCTGGGATATCCAATAATGGCAAAACTATAGTTTGCAGTGTCTTGAGTTAAATATGGCTTTAACTTGTGTATAAAAATTCAATTCTTATTCTGTAAGATTGATGAATAAGATATTTTTCAAAGTATCATTTATCTTAAGATGCTTACCTGAGTTGAATGTTAGCTGGTGTAACTCCATCCATATAATTCCAATCAGCAATGCTTGGAAGTGATGAAGTTTAACTTTGGGATCACAATGACGGATCCAGTAACATATCACAGCAACAGGGAGCTGCAGAGAGACAGGGACAGTTTCCAGGACAATGACTTCCACTTGAAGGGTTTCTAGTAGTAGCTGTAAACGTTCTGCAGCAGAGACCTAGAAGGCAATCAATAAGACTCACAGAAAGGATTTCTTTACTATCCTCTGTCCATATATAACCAGTATTTGTGTGTTGGTCTCTGTTAGTGAAGCTGAAAAGTGCTTATTTCTTTGGGTGACATCTAATGGATTCTGTCTTTTCTGGTTGATCTTACAATTTTTGCAACCAAGCTGGAGATATAGAAAGTTTGACAGATTAATACTCTTTCCACATGGCTAGAGAGGTTCTGAATCACAGTACTTGGGACACACCTAGTCAGTGAATATGCATGAGATAAATTTGCATACAATATCTTATTTATTGTGGGTATCCTAAAAGCTTTACTCACTGGACATGTCCCAAGGACTGGGTTGTGAACCAGTAGTTTAGGCAACAAATGATACACATTGAATAAAGACAGTGTCAGCCTTACATTATTGAATGTGGGCTGTCAGCATTTCTGATGGCCTAACTAGAGTGTCCGCAAAGGACTCTGGGATATTATATTAAACAATCTGACTCTGGAATGTTATGCAGATAACACTAGGTGACAAACATGGATCAAAGAACTTGAAGATAAATCCCATGCCAAAGGAGCTGCCACTCTAGAAGGGAAGAAATCTGGGCACAGTTTCTGCCTGCGGGCTTCTAGTAGATAGATAGCCCGCTGCTGCATTGAAAAGGACTCCCAGCGATTGTGTGGGCGTCAGATGGCTCCTCTTGAAGTTGACAACCCAGCCCAGGTTCTCCAGCACCTGGAGCACCCACTCCACCGTGTGTCGTCCCTCAGCCAATGAGGGAGCTCTGATCAGCCAGTCATCTAAGAGTGAACCTGGAGACCCATCTTTCACAGGTAAGCTGCCACTATCACAATCACCTTGGAGAAGGACCCGGGCGCTGTTGCCAACCCAAAGGGCAGGGCTGAGAACTGGTAATGCTGTTCCAGAACAAGAAACCACAAAAAATTGTGGTGGGCTGGAAAAATGGTAATGTACAAGTATGCGTCTATGAGATCCAAAGTAGAGAATGACACACGGACAAATTTTTCCCCGTCCCCACAGGAACTCATTTTCCCATCCCGGTGAGTTTATTTTCCTGTCCCTGCCCCATTCCTGCAAACTCTGTCCCCTTCAAGCTTCAAACATTCTAAAATCATAAGTATTCGAGGCTTGTGCAGTTAAGGCAAAGCTTACAGGAATGGGGCAGGGACAGCGACAAAACTTGGGACAGGAAAGGAAAATTGAGTTTCTAAGGGATCAAGGAAAAATTTGTCCACATGTCATTCTCTAATCCAGAGAGGCATTCGGAATCTAGGAAACTTGAGAGCCACATTCACGTGCTGAAGGTCCAGAATAGGCCTCTAATCTTCTGAGCCTTTCTTTGGCACGATAAAGTATATGGAGTATCTGCCTAAGCCTGAGAGGTTGAGCGGTATTGGCTCTATAACTTGAATATCCAGCAAGCGCTGAACAGTGGCTTGAACCCTGAGCACTTTGTCCATGTGAACTGAAGGAGAGTCCATGAACCAATTTGTCAGAGGTCAAGTAAATCCCAGCTTGTAACCCAACTGAATAATGTCCAAGACCCACTGGTTGGATGAAATGCACATCCAGGCAGGAAGAAACACTAAGAGCTAGCCCATCTACAGATGGGGCATCCCTCAGCCTGGCATCAAACTTTTCTGGCAGAGGGTGCAGAATGGGAGGTGTAGGCTGGGAACATCTGTAGCCTGTATATCATAGTAGGGAGCCATGGGAAAATCTCTACGACGTGGCATTTGCATATGGTCTGGAACGCCATGAGCCACGAAAATTAGAAATGACCAGAACCCCTGGAGGATGTGGGTCTACTATTGGGCAGAGTCTTAGGGCTACGGTCCGTCAAAAAATCCATAAGGTTGTCCAGACCTTTGCCAAACAATAACTGCCCCTTAAAAGGCAGCCTAGCCAAAGTAGCCTTGGAAGTGGAATCACCAGCCCATTGTCAAACCCAGAGCATTCAGCTGGCAAAAATGGAGTATGCCAACACCTTTGCCAAAACTCTAATTTAACTTTTGCTTTTATTCTTTCCTTTCCTATTTTTAAATGGAGTTCTTTTCTTAATGAATGTGAACTATACATTGTAAACCGCTTGGATCCTTTTTAGGCTGTTATGCGGTATATAAAGTTTTTAATAAATATAAACATCCACCATATAATATGTCCCAGCCATCAGAGTTGAGGAGGGGAATCCACTGCTTCACTCTCCAGAGTGCGCAATCAAGAGAGACAGGTGCGTGTCACAAAAGTTGTCACCGGAGCAGCCTCGTTACCTTTAGTAGCTGCATCAACAAGTTTGCTGAGGACCATATCCACCCGGCGGTCCTACATGTCCTTTAACAAAGCACCACCCTTGCTGGAAAAAGAGGTGCATTTAGTCACCTGCGCCACCAAAGAATCCACCCTGGGCTGATCCTAAAGCGGTTGACATGCCTGTGCCAAAGGATACAAGCAGGACATAACTTTAGCAATTTTCAGAGAACCCTCCGGAGAGTCAAACTGCTCCGAGACCAGAACACTCATATCAGGGTGTCAAGGAAAGGTAGCTAACTGGGAGTACACACCACATAGCCAGAAGGAAGAAGTGGACAGAACTGGCTGAGTAACTAAATTCAATTCCTGCAATGACTCAGAAATAAGTTCCGGCAGAGCCACAAACTTAAATAAGCACAGGACAGTAAGATCATCCACAGGATCCAAGACCACAGAGGGATCCACAGATCCAGCACACAGCCCCTGATCTCCCATTCTGAGAAGTGCTGTACCTGTTAACAAGGGATCAGTAAAGGAAACATCAGCATCCGGGTCCTCCTGATCAAGAGCAGGTAGTGCAAAACCCACAGCAGGCTGAGGCGAGGACATGCCCAAAGGCACCACGCTACTAAGAGACACCACGAAGGCAGATTGAGACTGCTCATGGGGAGAACACTTGTTCTGAAACTGACCACAAAAATTTCATAAATTTAGAAAAAGTGTCCGGCTCCTAGGATGTAAAGTCACCCTTAGATGATGGAAGTACCAGCCGTGCTGGGCCCCAAATGGAACGATGGATGCCCTGCCAGGCTAGCTGAGCGTTTGGTCATCTGCTTCAGCAGGGGAGAAGCTAAGTTGGATGCTGTAGCCCCCCCAGCTGCACCACATGGCACAAGGATGCTCTACAAGCGCTAAATTTGCACAATCCTGGCAAGAATCTACACGAGGAGAGCCTAAGGACTCCATCGCAGTAGGTTTCTAGGCAAAATTGGCAATCTTGAAGAAGCAGGGAACTTTAGAAAAAAAAGATGGCTAAAAATCCAAGATGACAGCCATAAAAACATTCACGCCAAAATCTCAATTTTTCACACAATTTTAGGATTTTTCATTAGGGGGCTCAGAGGGGTACATCCAGAAACACTCAAAACCCCACTTTGCCAACCTCTCCGATGTCTCTCACAGGCTGTTAGCCTGTGTACACACTGTGACTTGACAAGATCTGTGCTGCAACTGGCTTTCAGCTCTCTCTCAGTTGCTGGATGAGAAAATTCACTGCCATAATGCTGGGTACACTGTCTTTTCCTTTCTGCAAAGATGATCTTCAGGCTGAAAGTCAGACTCCTATATCTGACTACACCTCCAACCCTACAGACCAACGGATACGCACCAATATGGGCGGAGGCACAACTGACACCCTACGAGACACCACCGAGCCTCCTAAGGACACCTAAAAGCCTGCGTTCGACCCCTGCTTAACAGTAGGTGAGACCACCTCAGGGACGGCCCTGAGCTCCAGAGAAAACTATGCAGGCTGGCTAATAGGTACTGAAGTCTGTCAATTCTCAAGTAGGCAGAGCTTCAAATTTGCTCCAAGCACTAAATTACCCGAAAAGGGAACAACATTACATCGAATTAAAAATAATAAAATGGGGAAAGCAGAACCAACACTCCTGTAGGCATGCGTGCAGAAGGAAAGAACTAAAGGTGGAGCTAGAGAGTCCAGTGAAGTACAACAGAGGCAGAGTGAAAAATCCAAAGTGGATTCCTTCTGCAGCAACACACGACTATGGGAAAATAACTACTGCCTAGAACAGGGTTGTCCAATGTCGGTCCTTGAGGGCCGCAATCCAGTTGGGTTTTTAGGATTTCCCCAATGAATATGCATGAGATCTATTAGCATATATAGAGATCTCATGCATATTTATTGGGGAAATCCTGAAAACCCGACTGGATTGCGGCCCTCGAGGACCGACATTGGACACCCCTGGCCTAGAATGTCTCACCTATTGCACTGGAAACTCTTTTACAGAAAGAGTGGTAGATATGTGGAATAGTCTCTTGTAGAGGTGGTGGAGACAAAGACTGGGTCTGAACGCAAGAAAGCATGGGACAGGTATGTAGGATCTCTTAGGGAGAGGAGATAGTGGATGCTGTGGATGGGCAGACTGGAAGGGCCATTTGGCCTTTATCTGCCATCATGTTTCTATTAGTTTTCCTAATGTTCAGACGTGTAGTAGTCTATCAACCAGGTATCAGCACAGTAATCAAAACAAACATTTAGACCAGGGGTGTCCAACCTGCGGCCCCTTGAAGTATTTTGTGCGGCCCCAGTCGAGGGCGATGCAGTGTTTTCCTCTGCTGCCCCGGGTGTTTACCGTCTTGCCGGCTCTCTCCTCTGTCTTGCTGCAGCATTTGCGCGGCCCCAGAATTGAATTTTTTGACCAATGCAGCCCAGGGAAGCCAAAAGGTTGGACACCCCTGATTTAGACAAAAAGGTAGAAAAAAAAATTCCAGGTGCTTAAAACTTGCTTTCAGGCATCTTCCTTGGGACCACACAAAGGAGACACCTATGTTCCACAGCTAACCAGAAAAAGAAAGGCTGCCAGGACCTGACCCTCTCCTCCATTCTCTGCAGGATGAGAATCTATTGGCTGATGAAAGCACATGAACTTCTGAGCTGCTTCTCCTCCCTTTATGAACAGAAGGTGCAGTGTTCTCCCCAGGGCCTTTCAGCCGGGCGCTCCGCCCAGCTAATTTAGATGAGCGCCCGGCTGTAATCTCGATGGCAATCCTGCTGCTGCTGCTGCCTTCTGCTCAACATTAAAAAAAAAAAAAAACCTTCTCACCGGTTTGGAGATTTACCGGGCTGACTCGGCACAGCTTGAATCGCAGGAGCCTGACTTTTTTTTTTTTAAGTTTTTAACGCCAGCAAGCGACTTGAACCCATGCTCCGGGGCTCTAACATGTGAATGCCGCTTCTCTCCGAAACCGGAAGTCACGTCCCGAGGGGGGAAGAGAAGGGAAGTCGGCATGCACACGCCCCGGAGCATGGGTCCTTTCATGATCCCAGCAATCAGTGGCGTACTAAGTAGGGGGGCGGTCCGCCCCTTGTTCTCATTGGTGTAACGCCGGCCCTGCAGCTCCGGACTTCCCACACCTGCCCCCCCCCCCGGATCGCTATTATTTTAAATGTTATAGCCGCGGGGCTGTATCCATCAGTGGAGACGTCTAACCTCGGCCTGCCCCAGAACTCTTACTGCAACAGTGACTTCCTGTTCCTGCCTAGACGGGCGGCTGCTGCAGTAAGAGTTCCGGGGCAGGCCGAGGTTAGACGTCTTCACTGATGGATACAGCCCCGCGGCTATAACATTTAAAATAATAACGATCCGGGGGGGGGGGGGAAGAATGTGCGGGGAAGTCCGGAGCTGCAGGGCCGGCGTTAGAGGGAGTAAGAGTTGATGGTGCAGCAGGGTCCCGCGGGGGGGGGGGGGGGAGGGAGGAAGGAAGAAGAGGAACCGAAGCATGGCAATTGTGGGGAAGTCCAGAGCTGCAGGGAAGAGTGTTGCGGTAGCCAGCTGGAGGGAGAAGGAAGATGAGGAAGGGAATGAAAGGAGATGCCAGGGCTTGGAGGGTAGGAGGAAGGTATGCCAGACTAAGGGAAAAGGAAGGGGGAGATGTGAGAGCATGGAGGGGGAGCGAAAGATGGAAGAAAAGGAAAGGAGAGAGATGCCAGAGAATCAGGGAAGGGGAGATACCAGACTATGGGGTGCAAAGGAAAGAAAGGAGAAGAGAGAGATGCCAGAGCATAGGGGATGCGGTGGTGACAGAGAGAAAAAAATGGAGAGGTGGCAGAGCTGACTGGCTTTGGGGGTGGGCAAAATCTGGAAGGCAGTGGGGGGACATAAGAAGGAGGCACTGGGGGCACAAAGGACATGGGAAGGAGGCACTAAGGACATGGGAAGGAAGGAGGGAGGGAATAGAAAGGGACAATTGTTGGGCCTGAGTGCAGAAAGAAAGAAAGGATACACAGTCAATTAATAGATGTCCCCTTTTGATGAAAAAAATAAATGGTCACGTTACCACTGACTTACTTTCTCTTCAGCAGAGTCGGCATCCGCGCTAAGGTGCAGGAAGGTTCCGCGATGACTCGTCTGCTGGCTCTGCTCTGGAAGAAGTAAGTTACGTCGGAGGGGGTGGACCCGGCAGACGCAGTCATTGCGGGACTTTGCCGCAACTCCCTGCGTCTGCCGGGTCCACCCCCTCCAACGTAACTTACTTCTTCCAGAGCAGAGCCAGCAGACGAGTCATCGCGGGCCCTTCCAGCATGCGGCTGCTGAGTCCGCTCTAGAGCAAGTACATCAGAGTGGGGTGGATTGGCAGTAGGCAGCTACAATCATTGCGGGACCTTGCTGCATGAAGGGAGAGAAAGGAGCAGGACTGCTGGAATGGAAGAGTGGTGGAGGGAAAGAAAGGGGGCAGGGTGGTATGGAAGGGTGGTGCTGATGGAATTGATCTACAGAGAAAGGGGAGAGACATAAGGGGGAAGGATATTGGAGAGAAAGAAAGGGGGAAGATGGTGATTGAAGAGGGGTGGATGGAGGGAGAAAGGGCAGACATTGGATGGTAGTGGGGTGCCTATGCTGGATGGAAGTGCAGATGGGAGAGATAAGGGAGCAAATGCCAGAAGGAAATGGGAGGAGAGAAAGAGGGGAGCAGATGCTGGATGATAAGTGGACAGAGAGAGGAGAAGGTACTAGATGGAAGGGTTGGAGAAAAAGGGTACATGATGGAAGGAGGGGATAAATAAAAGGAGGACACATGATGGGGAGAAAAGGATTGAGTTAGGGAAACACTGGAGGGGTGAGGGAAAGAGGTGGCAAGCTTTAGGTAGACAGTAAAAAAGGACATTGATGAGAGGGTAGTAAGAACATAATCTAGACAGATGCAGAAAATAAATTGAAAAGGGAAATGAGGGAAAAAAGGGAAAGGGATTGCAGAGGAGAGGTGTGGGAGAGGGAAGGCGAGGAGAGAGATGCCAGACCAATGGGGGTGAAAGGAGAGATGGAAGGGGGAGGCATACAGTTTCTGGAAGGGGCATAGAAGGAGAGAAGATGCCATATAGGGGAAGAGAGACGGCAGACAGTGGATGGAAGGAAGAGAGTTACAAGAAGATGAGGAAAGCAGAAACCACAGAAGACAAAGGTAGAAAAAAATTTCTATTTATTTATTGCTTTAGGAGACGTGTCACTGTTTCTGTTAAGCATTGTATGCAGAGTCCAGCTTCTTGCTGGTTCAATTTAACCTTTGTCTATGTATTTTTATTTTATCCCCCCTTTTACAAAACTGTGAAGTGTTTTTTAGCACCAGCCATGGTGGTAGCAGCTCTGATGCTCAGAATTTTATGAGCATCAGAGCTGTTACCTCCGTAGCTAAAATCCACACTACAGTTTTGTAAAAGAGGGAGGGGTTAGTTTGTGATTACATATTCCATACTAGGCGAAGGTGTGTTCTGTGTGTTCGAAAGACATAGTTTTCTGTTAGGATTGACGGTGTAGGATTGATCTGTGCTGGTCTGGCTTGTTTAGTTTTACAATGGGTGTATTGATGTACTGTTCACTGCAATATGTAAGATGCTTCCTTTTCCTAGGTACTCATGTGTGACGTGTGGCTTGTTACTAAAAATCATGTTTTTCGTACAGATGGGTGGGGGGGGGGTTGTGCCAAAAAATGATGGGCCCCGGGTGTTACATATGCTAGGTACACCACTGCATTATGTAAAGATACCAGAAAGCTGGCGAAGCAAAAACTTTAAGTAAATTGTTATTCTTCTAAGTTTTGAGTATTTAATCCTCCCACAATCTCATGGGCACTCGTTTCAAGTTTATTGAGATTTTGATTTAAACGCAATATCAAATATTTTCAATGTGTATAACAAAAATAAATTTTGGGAAATAAATAAAACCATTTGAACAATAAACATACAAACATATCCATAGATGATTAAAAATACATAAGGAGTACAAGGATAAACTACATTTGTTTAAAAATACATCCTCCGTGCCTGCTCATAAATTTGTGGAATATGTAACTTGTCGCTCATGCATATTTTTTTTTGCACACACCTCATCAATCCTTAGAGGGAACATTGGTCCTGCCTACTTTCTGTTTCCGTGAAGGCAGGACCCGGCAATGAGGAAGACCCGAAGCAAGCGAGAGCAGCGAGTTGTAAGCTTCCCTCCGTTGCTGACTTATGGAAGTTAGGTCAGCGATAGAAGGAAGCTTACAACTTGCCTTAGTCCAGCCCTGCACAACATGCGGCCCAAAACGGATCTCACTGCCGATATGGCTCTCACTCCGCTCTCCTTTGAAGATCAGCTCAGGAGGCAAGATTTAGCCCGAGATCAGATGAACATTAAAGGGCATCTGAGAAGATTGAGGAGAACATGTCCTGTTTTTCCATGCCTAAAAATACTACCTTGTCTAATGTAATCTCTGATCAGATCCTTAAGAGCGATGCAACTATGTATGCTGGACAATCTCCTCCAGTAAACAGAGCTTTAAAGCCTGCAGCCATACAGAACCAGATGGTCAAAGGGCTCCAAAGTGTAGTATTGCCAAGGGATCTGTCTCACAAGTTTCTGCTGCTGGCAGATGTAAACACAGCACAAGAAATAGAGACTTGTGGCATTCTGTGTGGAAAGCTGATGCATAATGAATTTACTATTACCCATGTAATAGTGCCAAAGCAGTCTGCTGGACCAGACTACAGTACAGTGATATGGAGAATGTGGAAGAATTATTCAGTGTTCAAGATCAATATGATCTCCTCACAGAAGAAAGACGGAGAGAAAGAGAGAAGCCTGGACCAAAGGGGAAAGACAGGAGGCAGATACTGGAGAGGGGGGAGAGAAGGGAAGGAGATAGAGATGTCAGACCATGGGGTGGAGTGGGAAGGAAGGAAAGGAGAAGAGAGAGATGCCAGAGCATAGGGGAAGGGTGGAGACAAAAAATGGAGAGGGGTTGAAGCTGAAATAAATCATGTACAAAGGAGAGAAAGGGTACAGGATATAGAGTTTATGGAAGGGACATAGAAAGAGGGAAGATACCATATGGAACAGAGAGAGGGCAGACACTGGATGGAAAAGGCAGAAAGGGTGGACAGTGGATGCAAGGGGCAGAGATAGGGTGGACAGTAGATGGAAGGGGTAGAGAGAGAGAGGGCAGAGGCAGGGTGGAAGAGGCAAAGAGAGAGGACAGATGCTAAATAGAAAGAAGAGAAGATGACTAAAGCAGAAACGACAAAAGGTAGAAAAAAATATTTTTGTTGCTTTACGTAGAATCAAGTAGTATTGTAACTGTATTGATTAAAATTTATCAATAGGAAATGGAAATAAGGCAATTTGGGGGGGGAATAAACCCCTTTCCTCAGGTCAGGACAGGATACCATAACAGCTGTATACTGTACTGTCTTGAAGAAAGATTTGGCCTCTGAAAGCTAATTGAAAAATGGATTAGTCCAATAAAATGGTATTTTCATATTTCTCATTATTTTATTTCTATTTGTTAATTTGTAAAGTGGTGACTGTTATGTAGAAGTTTTTTTCAAATTTACATCTACTGTCTTTATATTTTGCACAGTATTAGGGGACGTGTCACTGTTTCTATGGTGTTGCATTG
The DNA here is from genome assembly GCF_902459505.1 of Geotrypetes seraphini. Taxonomy (NCBI): domain Eukaryota; kingdom Metazoa; phylum Chordata; class Amphibia; order Gymnophiona; family Dermophiidae; genus Geotrypetes; species Geotrypetes seraphini. Next base: position 313,590,874 of record NC_047085.1, on the reverse strand, counting down.
TATGCAGAGTCTGGTTTCTTTGTTCAGTTTAACTTTTGTCTACATATTTCTATTTTTAGTTTGTGATTATTCCATATTGGGCGAGGGTGTATCTGTGTTCTGTGTGTATGAAAAGGACATGGTTTTCTGTTAGCATCGACTACGGGATCAATTGACTGTAGGATCTGGTTTGTTTAGTTTTACAATGCGTGTGTTGGTGCTATCATGCTCACTGCAGTGTTTAAGATGCTGCCTTTTCCTAGATGCACCCTTATTGTGTGACTCATGGATTATTACTAAAAAATATCTTTTTTTATATAGAGGAGGGTTTGTTAAAAAAATGATTAGCACTGCTGTCATATATACTAGGTACACCACTGGATTTAATGACCCTATTCTAACTTTACTGTTGACATAGGTGTTGTCCCCCCAACACACAGACACACCCATTATAAAGAATTAAATTAAAGTTGTATTATCATCAAGCAGCTTTCAAATGACATTATAAGCAAATAAAAATAAAATATTTTTTATACATTGCTAATTATTATTATTATTATTCTTTATTCTTATATATCGCCATACCCAGTGAGTTCTAGGCGGTTTACATCAATTAGCAAATGATCTGCATTGACAAGCAGATTTACAACAAAATTTGAAGCAGATTTACAACAAATTACAAGCAGATTTACAATAAATTACAATGATTTACAATAGTCAGCAGTGAAATTACAGCGATTTACAACTGTCTGCAATGAGGGGAAGATTTACATCAGTATAACAGAAATTGCAGGTTTGGTCGAACTAGATAAGGGAAGTAGAGAGTGTGGAAGGGAGGGTCTGGTGAAGGGTCTGGTGTGGGAGGGTCTGGTGAAGGAGGAAGGGGGCAGGGGTGGGGTAAGTGTTATGTGGGGTGGCCGGAATATTAAGGGTTGTGTTTGCTGAATAGGTAAGTTTTTAGTAGTTTTCTGAAGGCAAGGTAAGTGGGGGCCTCGAGTATTATTACCTGCATCTTTACCTATACTGTTTTGCCCTAGCTCTTACTTTGCAGTATAGCAAAATAAAAAAGAAGCAGATAAAGCAGATGACGGCCTCCTGGCCACACAAGCTGCAAGACTAGATAACCAAATCTCCAACCTTCTGATGACCACCCCAGACTATAAGACGTTCAGAAAAGAAATAAAAACCACACTTTTCAAGAAATTCCTAAAACAGAAATAACAACACGACCACTAAAAGCCCTCAATATCTTCATATTACCTCTCAAGCTATTCTCTACAATTCATATAATTCTGTTATTCTGTAACTCTGTAATTCTTTATTCATTGTAATTCTGTCCTTAAACTAACCTTTTTGTAATCCGCCTTGAACCGCAAGGTAATGGCGGAATAGAAATCCCTAATGTAATGTAATGTAATGTAATAAAGATCAATCACACAGGTGCCCTTCAAGGCTCAGTAACACCTCTGCATAAATTATGTGGAAGAGGTCTGGAAGTGGGGATAGCATCTATTTCATATCCTCAGTGAGACCTCAGGAAGGAACCTAGTGATCAAAACATTATTAGAGGTGTTGTACAGCCATTTCTTGTATGACTGGATGAGCTATATTTATCTTTTTTTTTTTTAGTTGTTTAAATTCATGCAGAAATAAATGGTTAGATTGAACCTAATGACTTCATTAACACATTTCCCTTTTTTAAACCTCTATACTATTTGAAAGAGGGTGAATATCTAATTATTCACTTCTAGAATTGGATACTTCTTAAATTTAGTAAAGTGTCAAACCTTAAAAAAGGAAGTCATATCGAGCATTGGAAAATAATAATTAACTAATAAAAATAGTATACATTTAATTTTCCCCACTACCAAATTTCCCCACCCCGCCCACCCGGCTACTTTTTCATGCCACCCGGCTGGAAAAAATTTCTGGGGAGAACACTGAGGTGTATAAGAGTGAAAGGAGCCTCAAGAACCAGAACTAGATGGATAAGGGGGAATCCATAGACATCATTTACCTTGACTTCCAAAAAGCCTTCGACAAGGTACCTCATGAACGGCTACTTAAAAAGCTGTGGTACCACGGGGTGCAAGGGGATATCTACCGATGGATCAAACACTGGTTGGCAGGCAGGAAGCAGAGGGTTGGAGTAAAAGGCCAATACTCTGACTGGCAATGGGTCACGAGCGGAGTTCCACAGGGGTCAGTGCTGGGACCTCTACTGTTCAACATATTTATTAACGATCTGGAGGCAGGGACAAAATGTGAGATTATCAAATTTGCTGATGACACCAAACTCTGCAGCAGGGTTAGAAACACGGAAGACTGTGAAGACCTGCAAAGGGACCTAACGAAACTGGAAGACTGGGCAAAAAAGTGGCAAATGAGTTTTAACGTAGAAAAATGCAAGGTCATGCATGTAGGGAAAAAGAACCCGATGTTCAGCTACAAAATGGGGGGAACACTGCTAGGGGTGAGTAACCTTGAAAGGGACCTGGGGGTGATGGTCGACACATCACTGAAACCATCGGCGCAATGTGCGACAGCCTCAAAGAAAGCAAACAGAATGCTGGGCATCATCAAAAAAGGTATTACAACCAGGACGAAGGAAGTCATCATGCCGCTGTATCGCGCAATGGTGCGCCCGCACCTGGAGTACTGTGTTCAATACTGGTCACCGTACCTCAAGAAGGATATGGCGATACTCGAGGGAGTGCAGAGGAGGGCGACTAAACTAATAAATGGTATGGAAAATTTTTCATACGCTGACAGGTTAAAAATGCTGGGGCTGTTCTCCCTGGAGAAGAGGAGACTTAGAGGGGACATGATAGAAACCTTCAAAATCCTTAAGGGCATAGAGAAAGTGAATAAGGACAGATTTTTCAAACTGTGGGGAGCCACAAGCACTAGGGGTCACTCAGAGAAACTGAAAGGGGACAGGTTTAAAACAAATGCTAGGAAGTTCTTTTTTACCCAGAGGGTGGTGGACACATGGAACGCGCTTCCAGAGAATGTGATAGGCCAGAACTCTGTACAGGGGTTCAAGGAGGGTTTGGATAGGTTCCTGGAGGATAAGGAGATAGAGGGGTACAGATATAACTAAAGGTAGTTTATAGAAATAGGCAGAAACCACTTCACAGGTCACGGACCTGATGGGCCGCCGCGGGAGCGGACCGCTGGGCGAGATGGACCTCGGTCTGACCCAGTGGAGGCAACTTCTTATGTTCTTATGTTCTTATGGTTATCAGAGCAGTCCTCAAGACACACCTAACTAGTTAGGTTTTTCTTGACTACAGGTCAGGAGAGTAGACAGAGGGAAAGATAGATACTGTATGAAGGGAGGCAGGAGAGACAGAAGGGGACCAAAGAAACAAGAACACATTAAGCAGAGAACTCTCACTCAAATAACAGCAAACTCATCCTCCTTCTATTATCCCCAAAACTAAACAAAGTAAAATAAGGAAATGCACAAAATACAGAGCAATCAAGAAAAAATTGCTTTCCCCTACTTTCTAGACATTTTGACTGCACCCAAGTTTTCTAAATATTCTCCTGCTTCTGCACTCATTTATACAAAGTATATACTACTTTCCATAACATGGAGAGTTAAATGATGACAGCTGCTGGTGGTTCTCACTTTCTAATGGTAATATGAAAACATTATTATGTACCAGGTATTTTCAGAAATATTTACCTGTGTTAGTGTATCCAAAAGGAAGCCATCTTGGCAGGAATCCCTGTATCCAACTTCGACATCCACGTTTGACTTTTTAAGGGTTGCATATATCCTGTCATATTCACTTATCAACTGTTTGTTAGGCACTTTGCTAGTTTGGGAGGCCCTTCTTGAGTTTTGGGAGGAAGTCAGTACTAATCTGTAAAGAGCTTTACGAATTGGCTGTGAAATCATGTGAGCGCTAGGCCTCTGCATATTCTCCACTTGAACGTGAAGAAATGTTCTTCTTAGAACAAGAGCGTCACTAAGGAATGGAGAGAGTTGACCCTTTGTCAAAGCCTCCAGTACCCATTTTGGTAAATTCAGAGCCATGGCATCATGAGATAGATATGCTCCATTTTGAAAAAAGTCTTCAAGGTTCACATCTGACTGTGTGTAATCCTCCATGGAAGAACAAAGGAGTTTCCTTACTTCTTCCTTTTCATGTTTCTTCAGATAGTGTAGTACACCATCAATAGCTTCTTCGGGGTCAGTAAAACCGGACAACCAGTTTAAAAGGCCTTGAATACGGAGGTGCTTCCTGCCTCTAGAACCAGATGTCCCAATAGGGAAGCGCACCTTGCTGAAGAAAGTTTCCAGTGATGGGAGATTAATATAATCATTGCCATTCAGCACAGCAAAAAGAGGAAGCAAGGCCTTGTTCATATGACCAAAGTGAGCGCAGAATTTCTCTATGGAGAAGCACCTAGCTTGGATATAACACTGCTTTGTGTGTTTACAAGTGCAAACATTTTTCCACTGAAAATAAGTAAGAGGACAATAACCAGCTTTCAGGTCAAAAATGCAAAAGTCACTGTCTAAGGTCAGCACAGGACAGTTCCACTGATTGGCTAATGTCATAATATCTCGGTCTGCTTCTGAAAAACACTGGACAAATGGTACTTGCAGTTTGGTCAGAATCTGCTTGAAGACCTCTCTGACGAGCAGGGGCAGTACATTTCCACCCCCACCCCTGGAGATGGTCTGTGCCTGTTGGATCTTATCCCTGGCACGCTGTTTCTGGGTCTCAAGCTTCCTGTCGGACAGATCACAGCCACCATCTAACACAACATACGGACAGATATTACACACGGTCAGAGTCTCAAAGAACTTGTGCACGATATCAGTAAAAGAATCATAATCTCCACCAAGCTGGACATCCAAATTTGAGTCAAAATAAAGGCGGTGGTACAAGTTGTTTCCATCAACAATTAATTTGGTATTTCTTAACTGCAAATCACTGAAGAACTGATTATTTGACCCCACATAGCTCATTAGCCCATGAATACCCATTCTGTAAGGACAAGGGAAATTCACTATTAAATAATGCTGAAAATGTGCATCTTTGACCAGACAGAAAACTATGTTTTAACTCCCAATTAACTGCAAAAGGCTTCTCTCTTCTTTAGAGTTGGTGTTTCAGGAGGTTTCCACAAGTTATAGCCTGGAGCGACACCGAGATATTTAGGATGTCTCAATTGTAAAGCAGCAGTGCGTGGACACCAAAAAACATATCACCTACAACCAGATATATTAATTAGGCAACAGAAAATAGTAAATAAATCATAAACTGCCTGTCCTTTAAGGTTACATTTACATTTTTACAATCACCTGAAGCTGTGCTGGAAGCAATCGGGGGGTATATATATATATATGTATGTGTGTGTGTGTGTATATCCTATATAATAAAATGCTAAGTGCGCATGCGTACTCTTACCCCGTGTTCCCTGATTTATCGGGCTGTGGCAGGTAAGAGTATGCATGGCCGTGTCTAAGGACTGGCGGCAGGTAACACGCCGCGACTCCCCCACCCCCACCGCCGACCCTACCGGGCACACCACTAACACACCGCAACACTCCCCCCCACCCCCCCTACCTGGCACACTAGAAACCCCCGTTAACCCTCCCACCGCTAGACGCCGACAAACCTCGCAACTCCAGCAGCGTCCCAGGCACAGTAAACACATTGCTTCGCGGTCTTCTACTGGCCTAATTTCCTCTGCTGCGTCCCTGATGACATCATCAGAGACGCGGCAGAGGAAATTAGGCCATTATAAGACCGCGAAGCAGCGTGTTTACTGTGCCTGGGACGCTGCTGGAGTTGCGAGGTTTGTCGACTGTCTAGCGGTGGGAGGGATGGCTGGGAGGGTCAACCGCGGTTTCTGGTGTGCAAGGTAGGGTCAGCGCAGGGGGGGGGGGTTAAAAACATGTTGATCAGAGGGATGGGAGGCAGGCAGGCAGGCTGGCATCGGGGTGGGGGGGGTTTCAATAGAAACATGCTGCTCAGGGGGATGGGAGGCAGGCTGGCATCGGGGGGAGGGGGTGGGGGGAGGTTTCAATGGAAACATGCTGCTCAGGGTAGGCAGGCAGGCTGGCATCGGGGTGGGGGGGTCAATGGAAACATGCTGCTCAGGGGGATGGCAGGCAGGCAGGCAGGCTGGTATGGGGGGGGTTAATGGAAACATGCTGCTTAGGAGGATGGGAGGCAGGCAGGCTGCCATCGGGGGTGGGTGGGGGGGTTTCAATGGAAACATGCTGCTCAGTGGGATGGGAAGCAGGCTGGCATCGGGGATGGGGGGGTGGGACAAAGTCTGGAAGATAATGATAGGGACATAGGAAGGAGGCACTGGGGGCACTAAGGACATAGGATGCACTGAGGACACTAAGCAGGACAGAGGCACTGGGGGCACTAAGGACACGGGAAGGAGGCACTGGGGGCACTAAGGATATAGGAAGGAGGCACTGGGGGAATTAAGGACACAGTACACTGGCACTGGGGCACTAAGGACACAGTACGCAGGCACTGGGGCACTAACTACACAGTACAGAGGCACTGGGGGCACTAAGGACGTAGGAAGGGGTACTAAGGACATGGGAAGGAGGCACTAGGGGCACTAAGGACATAGGGAGAGACACAGACAGAAAAAATGACAGACAGACAGGCAGCATGCAAGGATAGAGAGTCAAAGAAAAAAAACAAAAACCAGACAGACAGATATCTACTCTAGCACCCGTTAATGTAACGGGCTTAAAGACTAGTGTGTATATATATATCTATATATATATATATAAGTGCATGCGCACTTAGGGTTGCGTGTTCCCTGCCGCTGTGGTGTGTGATCCGTGGCCGTGTTCCATTTTAGAACCCGGCGTTAGGGAACATTCTGGCCACTCCCCTCCTCCCCCCCTCACTCACCATTTGGAAGCGCAGGCGAGCTCTCTCCCTGCCTGCATCCTCGGCAGGGAACACGCCTCCCACCCTCACTCGCCGCTGCCGCTCCTCTTCAGAGCAGCCTGTCCCGCCCTCACTTGCCGTTGCCACTGCTGATCCTCCTCTTCAGAGCAGCCTGCGATGGTGGCCGGCTTTAAAGAACCTCGCAGGCCGCTCTCCAACCTCAATAGCACGTTCCCTCTGACGCTTGGGATCGCGTCAGAGGGAACGTGCTAACGAGTTGGAGAGCGGCCTGTGAGGTTCGCTAAAGCCGGCCACCACGATCGCAGACTGCTTTGAAGAGGAGCAGGCCAGAAGACGCCGGGATGGAGGGAGGATAAGAAGCGGATCAATACCGGGGGCCAGGGGTGTGCTGGGGGGAGACAGAAGGGGCCATGGAGAGATAGGGAAAGGGGGCTGCTTTGGGGGGGGGGGAGGTGTGCTGGGGACAGACAGCTTTGCCCTTGGGGGGAAGACAGAAGGGGCCATGGAGAGACAGAGAGAGGGAAAGGGGGCTGCTTTGGGGGGAGGGGTGTGCTTGTGGCAAACAGCTTTGCTCTGGGGGGAAGACAGAAGGGGCCATGGAGATACAGTTAGGGATAGGGAGAGGGGGCTTCTTTGGGGGGGAGGTGTGTGCTGGGGGCAGACAGAAGGACACAGACAGCGGCCAAGGAGAGAGAGAGTTGAAGAAACACAGACAGATAGACAGACACATCTATTCTAGCACTCGTTAATGTAACGGGCTTAAAGACTAGTATATATATATATATATATATATACACACAATATATATGAATACTGTACACACACACATATATGACAGCTTGCTGTTTTATTTTGTCCGTTTTCTCTCCCTAGAGCCTTTCTGCAGTGGAACATGTTATATTCAAGCTTGGAACAGCACAGCGTGAGGGTAGAGGGAGAGGAGAGCTATCTGCAAATGAGTCCCACTTTGCCATAGCAGAATGTTGGCCATTTGCACCCAATCATCCCTCCACTCAAGCTGCCAGAAGAAGCAGTACTTAATATCACATCAGCTTCTGTTCTGCAGTTTCTTATCAAGTGAAAAGGGTTTTTTGTGCATTATTTACATCTCTGATGTATTTGAATGTCTCCATAATATTACCTGCCTTTCCTTTTCCCTATAGTACACATCTGGAGGGCTGGCATGATTTTGCCAGCCCTTCTTTATTTATATACTTTTGGAAGTACAGGCCTGGTGAAATTTCACCAACAACCTTTGCAGTGGCATCATCTGTCATGGAAAATGGCAGGTGGCTGAGAAGGAGGAAACTGTCCTGTTCACTGAGAAGGAGGAAACTGTCCTGTTCACTGAGAAGGAGGAAACTGTCCTGTTCAGAAGATCTAGTCAGCTTTTTTTTTTTTATTCAGCTCACAAAGTGCGGGCTAACATGAGATAGTGGTAAAGCTGCCACCTCACACCAGGTCAATAATGGGGTTTTTTTTGTCCGGTTGTATATATGGATTATATATTAGATTTTCTTAACAGGGTTTAATTTAGGCAACACAAACATATCAGCAATAAAGTCAACTATCAAGACTTCAACCCTAACTACTGTCCATTTGCACATCTTTTATATAAATTCAGAATTCAATCATCTTTAGAAAGTTTTTTTTTTTTTAAATCTTTATTCATTTTTGAAATCCAGTACATAGTGCAAAAGATTATCAGGAAAATAATATAGTGAACAGCGCACTAAACCATCAAATAATACAGAAGTACCGTACTTAACCCCCCCCCACCCGCCCCTCTGGATGTGTACAACATTCTTATATGAAACAAAGGGAAATTACGAGTAGAAATTAAAAATTAAGTCTTGCAAAATTTTGTTAATGGGCCCCAAACCTCCTTGAATTTACTATGGGTGTTCCCATTATAACGAATTCATATTTTCAAACTTATAAATTTGGGATAAGGATTCCCACCAAAAACTATAATTTAAATTGTTCCAACTTTTCCAATTTTTCATTACAAGCTGCATTGCCACTCCTGTCATGATGAGAAATAATTTATTTTGGGATGTGTTGATCGGATTCTTGGGTAATAATAGTGTTCCAAACAGCACTACACATCTCCCTCGTTATTCGCAGGGGATAGGGGCAGAGCCGGACCGCGAATAGGGAAATACCATGAATATCCGTCTCTGACCCACCCCTGCATTCCCCCGGCATCCCGGCCTTACCTGGTGGTCTAGTGGGCTTTCGGGGCAGGAGCGATCTTCCTACACTCCTGCCCCTTGCAGATCGCCAATAGGAAATGGCTGCTGTGAGTTCCCGTAGTCTCTTGAGACTACGACGGGAACTCCCCACAGCCATTTCCTATTGGCGATCTACACGGGGCAGGAGCGTAGGAAGATGGCTCCTGCCCCAAAAGCCGCTAGACCACCAGGTAAGGCCGGGATGCCGGGGGAAGGCAAAAATATGGGGTTTTCCCCCCTCCCCGCAAAAAAAAATTGCGATTATGTGAAATCACGAGTGTGGAAACAGCGAATGGGGAGGGGGAAGTGTATAACAATGATAATGGAACTTCCAATATCGTATTAATTTGACCCCAAATGGATCTCCAGAATTTAAGTATCAAGGGATAATAGAACAGTAGATGGTTCAACGTCCCTATATCAAGATGACAGAGCCAGCATCTATTAGACTTAGAACTATTTTTGGTTGGAGAGGCTAAACAAACCACTCTCCATCTTCATCCCAAGTTCTTTAATTACTATTGCTGTAACGAGCAAAATTAGTGGCTCGTCCGTCCACTACATATAGTGGGAATGCCAGAGAGGACATCCAATAGGCCAACGTGCCCCACCACATGCTCAGGGTCACACGATATCAATGGCATATTTATAACCCGCTTTTCTCCTCCTCTCCCTTGGATAAGGAAAAATAGCTAGTCTATGCGACAACCCTGTAAGTTCACAGATAGGGAGATTACCCCAAAGCACTCGCCTACTGGCAAACCTGTTTCCACCCACAAAACATTTCGGTCACTGCTTACTTAATTCTTCAGCAGAAAAAAAAAGCCATATTAAATGGCATTCTGACATCACAATGCAAACTTCTCACCCTTCCTACCACTCACACCTCTATTCCCGAACACTCACTAGAATCATTCGAAGACATCAACACGCAGCAGGGCACCTCGCCCCTCCTTTCCAGAACCGAAGCGCGTTTTCCAGTTCTCCCACCCCCAGTATCTAGCTATTGGCTAAGATAGACGCATTCAAGATGCCTCTCGCATGCGATTGGTCTGAGACAACGGGAAGTATCTTCAGGCCCCAAGGCATATGTAAGTGACTATCAAGAAACAGATTTCTGCTTCCGGCCCGTCAGAAAAGAAAAAAATCGGGGAAGATTTCAGAACTGTGAAAAAAAATCACCACATTTGTCCCCCAAGTTTATAGTAAAGAAACAGCCTCCTACCGCGCTCGAGTTTCCCTAAGTAACTCAGCAAGTTTAGCTGCGAAACCGCTCACAACCTATTTCGCAATGTTTTCTCCGCCCACTCGGCGGACACGTCACCTCGTCTCCTAGCTACAGGCCGCTAAACACAGGGAGCACGTGACGGCTGTGAAGTTTCTGCAGGCTGGTCCCCTCTGCAGTGGTGGGAGAGAAGGGGGCAACCCCCCCGGCTCCTTGATTTCCCGAAGGCGAGAACCGAGCTAGGCCGCTTATACTCCCGGGGGACTCGATTCGGTTCACGACCTGATCCTGAGGGGGGGATAGAGGTATGCCCACAGTACACTGTCACTTTGCCCGCATCAGCAACTCGCCCTGCTCTGCCCCCTTTTCTTTTTCTCAAGATGTTCTCTTATTTAGCCTCTGCTTTGCTTGGACCCTCTCATTAAGTGCCTACCTCCTCCTACGTGCAACGGGGTAAACCCAGGACTGGATCAACCCTGTTCTGTCAATTTGGTTCCAGTTGGCAGCCTTAGATTAGGTTGCTTTTTTTTTTTTTTTTTTTCTAGAGCTGCCAAGTTGCCCAGTATCGTGGGGAAAGTTTGAGCCAGTCCTGGATTTCTGAAAACCTTATCTCGGTGCTCACCTATCTTTCTGTGGCTGCAACAGAATTCAGGGATGTGTTGGATATAAACACAAAGAATTCTATATAAAACAAACAAACAAACAGAAACAAAGCTTAGTTATTAGGTGGTAAAATCCAGTAGTTAGGAAGTAAGGAGACTTCTATGGTCTATCCCAATTATGGCTGGATAGATCTGGCTTCACTGGACTGGAGTAGGGTACGTATATTTGTGAGGACAAAAAAAGACATAGCCCTACCCTTACTCCATCCACAGTAGAGAGCAGCACGGGAACGGGGACGACGGGAATCCTGTGAGACCCGCGGGGATCCCGTGGGTTCCCCCTTCAGATCTCGGGATTCCCATGGGGACGCCCCCTAGGGTCACGGGGATCCCGTGGGGATGCCCCTCGTGCTCTCGGGGATCCCGCGGGGTTCAATACGAGGCTCATCTAATTTTCCTACCTGCCCTGCTGCGAGGCTCCTCTTCCATTTCTTGCCTGCCCTGCTGCAGCACACATAGCCAATCCAAAGTCTTCCCCGATGTCAGCGCTGACGTCGGAGGGAGGGCTTAAGCAAAGCCCTCCCTTCCTCCGACGTCAGCACTGACAACGGGAAGACTTCCGGTCGGCTGTGTGCGGCAGGGCAGGTGGGGAAAAGGCAGTGGTGTACCGAAGGGGGGGAGGGCAGTCCGGCCCGGGTGCAGCCATGGAGGGGAGTGTGCACAGCTGGTCAGGTCCCCTTACCCTTTTGGCGCTTCCCCCAACCGACCGACAACAGGCCCGGCCGACAAACCTCCCTGCCCTTTAGCCGCGAATCTAAATTACCTGGTGTCAGATCAAAAGCGCGCCGGGACAAAGGCGCGTACAGACAATTGAGCGCAGCGCGGAGGCGTGTGCCGCAGAAAATTACTGTTTGTAGAGCTCCGACAGGGGGGGCGTGGGGGGGAACCCCCCCACTTTACTTAATAGAGATCGCGCTGCGTTGTGGGGGCATTGCGGGGGGTTTGGGGGGTTGTAACCCCCCACATTTTACTGAAAACTTCACTTTTTCCCTGTTTTTAGGGAAAAAGTTAAGTTTACAGTAAAATGTGGAGGGTTACAACCCCCCAAACCCCCCACAATGCTGGCGCGATCTCTATTAAGTAAACTGGGGGGCTCCCCAACAACCCCCCCGTCGGAGCCCCTAAAAACTGTAATTTTCTTCGGCGCGCGCCTCTGTCTTGCGCTTGGTTGTCGGTGCGCGCCTTTGTCTTTCGCGGGGTTGTCTATGAACCAAATTACCTTCTTACAGCAGCTTCAATACTCCTGCTGCTGTAAGAAGGTAATTTAGATTCGCGGCTACAGGGCAGGGAGGTTTGTCGGACCAGGCCTGTTCTGTTGTTGGTCGGCTGGGGAAGCGCCACAAAGGTAAGGGGCAGGGAGGGAGAAAGGGAGGAAAGGTGGAGTGGAGAAGAAAAGACGCTTAAGGGAAATAGGTAAAACTGAGGGGGGAGAAGGACGCTGAAAGCACTGGGGAAGACGGGAGCGGGGGGAGAAGGACGCTGAAAGCACATGGGGAAGACAACGGTGGAGAAGGACGCTGAAAGGACATGGGGAAGACGGGTGGAGAAGGACGCTGAAAGGACGTGGGGAAGACAGGGGGGAGAAGGACGCTGAAAGGACATGGGGAAGACAGAGGGGGAGAAGGACGCTGAAAGGACATGGAGAAGACAGAGGGGGGAGAAGGACACTGAAAGCACATGTGGAAGACAGAGGGGGGGGAGAAGGATGCTGGCAGGACATGGGGAAGATGGGGGGAGAAGGATGCTGAAAGGAAATGGGGAAGAGAGAGTGGGGAGAAGACGCTGGCAGGGAAGAAGACAGAGATGCCAAACTATGGGGGGAGCGGAGGGAAGAAGATGGGTGCCAGACCAATTTGCAAGAGGGGAGAAAGGGAGAGGCACAGTAACAGAGCAAATGGAAGACGCAGAGAGAAGAGAGACAGTGGATGGAAGGAATTGAATGAGAACATGAGGAAAGCAGAAACCAGGCAACAAAGATAGGAAAATTTTTTTTTTTTTTTTGCTTCAGGATAAAGTATTATATTAGTTGTGTTGATAAAAATTTATAAACATTAGAGGCTCTGGTAGAAACCCGTTTACAAAGTATGTATTCTTCCCAATTAATATTTCCAAATTAATAAAGTCTTTTTGCTTATTTTTAAATGGGTTTCTACCAGAGCCTTTAATTCAGTAGCATAATTAACTGAAATAACTATTTCTGAAGTTTATAGGAGCGGGTGGGGACGTAGGGGATTCCTCGCGGGGATGGAGGAATTCCTCGCGGGGAAGGGTGGGATTTCTGTCCCCACGCAACTCTCTAATCCACAGCCCTGCCCACACCACCCATTTCCTTGCCCCCCCCCCCTTTTCCATCCTTGGTACCCTTTTAGTGCTTCTGTCTCTCTCCCTTCCTTCCTCCAACCTTCTTTCCCCACAGAGTGCTTTCTATCCTTACAATCCCCCTCTCCTGTGTGTTGTTCTTTTTTTCTTTCTCTCTCTCCTTCCAACCCCCAAACCTCCCCTAGGTGACCCTCTCTCTCCTTCCAACCTCCTCTTCTGTCTCTTCCTTCCCATCCAGCACTACCCTACTCCATGCTCTTTTCTCCTGTACTCTCTCCTTTCCATAATGCTTCTCCAGCCATCCCTCCTTCTTGCCATGCAGTTTCTCCAGCTTTCCCTCCCTCTGTGCTGTTTGTTTAGCTCTCTTCCCTTCCTCCTTCCATGCTATTTCTCCAGACCCCTACCCTCCCTCCTCTGACCTCCGATGCTGCTTCCCCTCAAGATCTCTCAATCCCCTGACTCCCTCTCCTATCTCTTCCCAAGCCGGTAATTTCATCAACAGGCAGCTGGTGGCAGCAGCAACAAAGTGTGCCTGCTACCGCCAGCCTGCCCTGGAAGTCTCTTCTCTGCAGCGATTTCCTGTTCCCATATAAGCAGGACTTACAGAGAGGTGGCTTGCAGGGCAGACCTTCAGCAGCAGGCTAATCTTGTTGCTGCAGTGCTGCCAGGTAAACCCAGACAGACTCCCCCATTTTTCAAAAACCGTCCGGGCACCCAGACAGTCCTTGAAAAAGAGGACAAGCCCAGGTTTTCCCAGACATCTGATAACCTTAGGTTAGATTGTGTTTCAATGGCAACCCCAGCAGTTGAAAAATTAAGCCATTGCCAGGCAGATTTCTATGCTCAGTGCTGTGAAAACAGCAAAGACAGATCAAGTATGCATATGTTGTCATATCAAATAAAATGAGTTTATCTTTTTGGATTGTGCAGGTCTTTATCTGCTGTCATCTATTTATTTAATTCATTTTCTATCCCATGTTCCTCAAAGAGCTCAGAACGGGTTTCAGGTTAAACATACAAAATGTACACTTATGCCATAATTACAGTACAAATTTATGATACAAATTATCTTAACTTAATACACACTAGGGGGTTTAATACCAATATACAAAATGTACAGTTTACAGGTTACAATTTGCCATAGTTATCCTTACAATGCATGTTTTTTCAATACAAGTTTTTACCCTAGCTTGACACACACTTGGGATCTAATACTGTACATCAGTGGTTCCCAACCCTGTCCTGGAGGACCACCAGGCCAGTCAAGTTTTCAGGATAGCCCTGATGAATATGCATGAGAGAGATCAGCATTTTATGGAGGTGCCAGGCATGCAAATCTGCTCCATGCATATTCATTAGGGTATTCTGAAAACCCGACTGGCCTGGTGGTCCTCCAGGACAGGGTTGGGAACCACTGCTGTACATAATATACGTTTACAGGTTAAATTTGCCATAGTTACAGTGGAACATTTTTCAATATAAGTTTTTATCCTAATGTGACACATACCGGGATCTAGTTCCAATATACATTTCTTTGTAATCCATTGGTCATGGGCGGGGAAGTTAAGTGGAAGTATGTTTTTATTGCTTTCCTAAAGTTGAGAAGTCCTTCAAGGGATCTGATCTATGGGGACAGTTTGTTCAGTGGCTTGGTATGAAGTAGGAGTAGGAACGTCGTTTGGCGATTTGCAGTTGAAGAGCATGACTAGGGGGCATTTTGAGGCGTATTTCATCCTGGGAGCAGAAGGACCTGTTTGGCACGTATGGAGGAAGCTTTGCCGTCACATAGCCCGGCGCCATGTTGTTCAAGGATTTGAGCGTTAGCATCAGGCCCTTGAAGACACAACGTTTGGTTGTGGGCAGCCAGTGAGCCGATGATAGAGCCTGGGAGACAGGGTTGCAGGCACAGAGGTTTTCTTAGAAGTCTGATTGCGGCATTTTGTAAACGGTAGAGACATCGTATGTTCTTCACTGTGAGACGGTTGGATAGGGCATTGCAGTAATCCATGCAAGAGAGTGCTAAGGCACAGAGTAGTTGAGTAAAGTCAGAGTCTGAGAAGTATTTCCTTATTTTTCAGAGCTGTCACAGGTAGTAAAATGAGGAAGATACCGCCTGAGAGATATGGATGGAAAGCAATAGTTTGAAGTCAAGGAGTATTTCTAGGCTGCACGCTTGGTCTTTTGCAGTAATGGTAGTCGAGCTTTAATGTAGCGAGGGATGGGTGTGATTCCAATTTGGAGGCATTTAGTTGTAATTTTTTGATGGCTATTTAGTTTTTGATTTCCGAGAGGCAGTTTAGGAGTTTTGCGATCTGGGCGTCTCGGGTTTCTCTTAGCGGTAGGTACAGTTGGATGTCATCCATGAAGGAGTGAGTCTGTATTTGGTATTTGTGGGCTGTGTCTAGGACAGGTCTAATGTAGAGATTGAATAATAGGTGGAGGAGGGGGAATAGTAGAGCCCCCTGCAGAACACTGTATTTGATCAGTTTTGGTTTTGATAGTACATCATTGAGCAGAATGCTCTGGGATCTATTATGTTTATTTATTTTAAAACTTTATACACCACCTAAACCTAGGCAGTTTCCAAATAATCATGCATAATATAAATCACAGTACCACGCCGTCGGGAACACCGTTACTTGAGACACTCCAGGCAAGCGGAATGGAGGTGTCTCAGCGAAGTTTGGAGACCACGCTGAGTCCCGACTGTCAGCCTAGAGGCCTCTGGGAGATTATATCAATCTGACCCTGGCATGGGAAGCAGATAGACCCTTAGTGCAGGGAAACTGTTTTAAGTAGCCCTGATTGATATATTTTAAGTTTCAAGTAGCCCTGATTGAATCATGGCTAGCTAAAAGGTGTTAATGCCTGATTAAGAGGGTGCTTAGGACAAGGGTGCACAGATCAAGCCAGAGACTTAATCCCATCAGGTTTCTCACCCTCCTTTGTTAATTAAATTAACCATTGTCTCAAACAGTTTACAAATTCTAAACAGAAAGATACTGGGAGATACAACAATATTTTCTCTATTCAGAATAAGATTCCAAGGTATAAATGCCTGCTCTCTGCTCTATCAAGTTATCTCTCTCTCTTTTTCTATGGAGCTATCAGGAGAGGGGTCTTCACTCTCCCTTTCTCTGTCTATCCTTCCCTTTATCTATGGAACACGAAGCTTCCTAGAACTACAAGCTTCTATGTCCCTCTTTACCTCTGACCTCTGTAAGGCAGTGAGACTGCTTGCTCTCTGCTTAAGTGTAATGCTCTCTGCTTAATTGTAATGCTTATAAATATTACTTTTCTGTAAGACTATTTCTATAATATATTCTTTATATAATCACCCCTGGCTGTGCTTCTTATTTGATTCTATCACTAATGAAACTTCTGTGAAGGAACTGAACCTGGGACCTGGCGTTTGTCAGTACGCCTTTCACTTAACCCCTACCACCTAATATTGTGGGGGCCACTTTCAAACTGACACCGACGTTAGACCTCCTCCCTCGCATCCGCGAGCTACCAGCTCCCCAGAGGTTGAGAACCTACTGGAAGTCGGGATGTGTTCTCCCCTGGGAGCTGTGTGGAGAAAGCCGACTCAGGCTCACAGGCTCTGCAGGAGAGCCTGAGTATGGATGAGGTTGCCGTAACAGCAGAATTTGGACCTACCCAGACTAATGGAAGTGGAGGAGAGTTATTGGCTGGTGAGCAAAGTCTTTTACATACACACTTGCAGTGTCCTATCAGCCTCAAGAAATCACCTTAGACGCTTTGTGGGATCTGGTGGCCAATTTGGTGAAAACAGTGAATATCCAACAAACCAAGTGGAGGGGAAAATAAAAGATCAAGAAAAGGAAATTATCCAGATAAAATGAGATTTTGGAGATTCTAAGATATCTTTAGACAGTATGAAAAATGAATTAAAATCTTCCAAACAACTTCAAGAAACTTTAATGAAAGATAACATGAATTTAAGAAGGAAGATTGAGACATTTGAAAACTTCTCAAGAAGTAACAATATCAGACTGATTAATTTTCCACAAATTACAACAATCACTCCTCGTGAAATGTTAAAACGATATCTGATGGAAATATTGGAGGTGCCTGAGGACTCATTACCTCCATTTACACAGGTTTACTATTTACCCAAGAAAAATCAAAATCAACAACAAGAAAAAAGTCAAGGACCAATAGATGTATCAGCTTTATTGGAATTATCAGATAGAGAAATGGCCACTTCGGCAACATTGGTGGCAACTTTAGCCCTGACATTGGATAAAAATTGGATTTTGAGACTTTTCTTTAAAAACAGAGTTAAAGAATTCTTGGGATTTAAGATACAAATGTTCCCCGACTTGGCTAGGGATACACAAAGGCGAAGAAAAGAATTTCTTATGTTAAAACCAGGAATTATAGCTCTTGGAGCAACTTTTTATCTTCCTTACCCTTGCAAGTGTATTATACAATATAATTCTCAAAAATATGTTTTCTTTGAACCCTTCCAGCTGATTACTTTCCTCTCTCTATCCCTGCTTGAGAAAGAGAAGAAAGGAGGAGTTAGATTATATTAGATGCCCATATCAGTTAACTCGCATCACTTTTCCTAAGTTAGTTTTTCCCTGATTTCCGTTTTATATATTACATTTTGGTTCTTTTGTGGACTTGAGCTGATTTAAGTTAAATCTGATACTTTTGAAGTGTTGTCCTATTTTTAGATTTCCTGACTTAAAAAGCTTTCTGTACAAGTTTATCTTGAATTGTATTTTTGAAAATGAATAAATAAATACAAAAAAAATCACAGTACCAAACAAAACACACACAAAAGTGTCTCTGCAATGCTACAAACATTTATACATCATTCAATCTCTACAAGTGGGAGGAGAGACCATTCCACAGTTTCACTCCTGCAATGGCAAAAGTAGAAGCTCTAGTATCAGCATAAAGAGCTTTCAATATCCTATCCTGTGACAGCATCATAGAATGCTTAGATCTTAATGATCTACCTGGATATACACATTCAAAAACTGTTTAAAATACAAAGGTGCAGGGACATACTAAGCTTGACGGACTTTCCAGTGCAATAGGTGAGACATATGGTTATTTCCCACTACTCGCATGGTCTGCAGAAAAAATCCATTTCAGGTTTTTCACTCTGCCTCTTGTGTACTTCACAGGTTAGTTCAGTGCCCTGTAGCAGTCTTTTCTTCTGCATGCATGGCTGCAGCTGTGTAGATTCTGATCTCTCCATTTTATTATTTTAATTTGACGTTTTGTCCCTTTTGTGGGTATTTTCACATTTAAAATGGATTTGAAGCTCTGCCTGCTCGTGAATTCACAGACTTCGGTCTGTAGTTGATAGGTCGATCCCTTGTTAGCCCGTCTGCTTAGTCTTCCTTGGAGCTCAGGGCCTAGTCTCACTCCCTGTTAAGCGGGAGGTCGAGCGCAGACATGCTTAGGGGGCTTAGCGGTGTTCCACAGTGTGCTGGCTGTATTTTCGCGCCTCCGCCTGTCCAGATGCACATCTGGTGGTCTGCAGGGGTGAAGGCATAGTCAGACAGAGGAGTCTGACTAGCAGCCCAAACTCCCTGACTTAATCGCTCAGTGAGTGATTGAGTCGAGGCTGAGCCCTAGCAAGAGTGACAGGAGAAACAGCTTCCTGTCACTGCTGTCAGGGCTTCTGCCTGTTTTTTTTCATTTTTTTTAATGGGCCAGATATTTTGCATGTATTAGCTCCTCCCTCTTGTATCGAATACAGAGGGAGCCTAAGGGAATCCCCGATTGGCTCAGATGCCTACGACCCCATCCAAGGGGAGGGTCTTAAGGCATCTGAGCCAATCAGGGCCTTAGGCCCCCCCTGTGCATCAGATGATGCACGCGTTGGGGCCTAGGCCTGCATTGCAGACGTTGCGGCCAGCGGAGGAGCAGGAGGGACTCCTCCTGCACCAACTGAAAGGTAACCGGGAGGAGGAAGGGGCCAAGAGGGGAATTTTGCCACTGCCACAAAACAGCCCTCACAGCAGCGTGAGTGATGCCCACTTCCTCCTGCCACCATGCAACAAACCCCTATATCCCTCCCCCCGGCAGCAGAAAAGATGCCCACCCCCGCCCCATGCAACAACCCCCCCTGGCAGCAGGAGAGATGGCCATTCCCTCCCGCTGCCATGCAACAAACCCTGGCAGCGGGAGAGATGCCACTCCCTCTCGCCACCATGCAACAACTCCCAACACCCCTCCGGCAATAGGAATATTCAGGGCTAACTTAACCAGCCAGTCTGAAATTTGGTAGCTAAGATTTAATGCTAAGAAATGCAAGGTCATGCATTTGGGCTGGAATGGTACAATTTAGAGGGTGAAGAAATTTTATGCACGAAAGCGGAGCGGGGCTTGGGTATGATAGTGTATAATGATCTTAAGGCGTCCAAACAGGTTGAAAAGGCAACGATGAAAACTAGAAAGATTTTTGGGTGCATAGGGAGAGGAATGGTCAGTAGGAAAGACGAGGTATTGATCCCCATTATAAGACTCTGGTGATACCTCATTTAGAATATTGTACAAGTCTGGAGACCGCGCTTTAAAAAAAATATAAACAGAATGAAGTTGGTCCAGAGGAAGGCTACTGAAATGATTGGTCTGTGTCATAAGGCTTATGTAATCAAAAAACAGTTCACCACTGTATATATGCTCAAATCACACTTTGTTCCTCAGAATGCCACACGATAGAATTGTGTGGTAGCCGTCCTCACTGGAACTTTTTATAATGTGATATTTTGAACAAGTGTGCAACTATTTGCATTTTGAGTTATAATAATTTATAAAGTGTCAGTGCTTATTTATAAAACATGATAACCGTTATAAAGTTATTCAATACATAATGAATGACTTAGCTTTAAACCGGGCCTGCCTCATTCCCCACCGACACGTTTCAATATTTCCTCAGGGTCGGGGACAGAGAGAGCAGAACTATCCGGAACTTTAGCTAAACGCTAATTCTCTGTAGTACTCGCCGGGGCTACAAAGCGAGTACTACATACTAATAAATGGAATCAAGCAAAAGATGATTTCTACGAACACCTTCTTGCGAACTCCTCAGCAGGTACCTACAATCTCTTAGCAGGAGAGATCAACCTGCACCTAGAACAGAAAGAGAACCCAAATGTCGCAGACCTTCTCTCCTTCCTCACGACACTAGGCTTCTCCAATCCCCCCCAAACCACAACCCATAACAAAGGCCACCACCTCGACCTCATCACCTTTCTCTCCAATACCAACACTACCCCCAATATAAATCTCTTAGACCAAACCTGGTCAAATACCCCCTGGTCTGACCACCTCCTGTGCAATTTTGAACTTGCCTGGCACAAAAAACAACCTGACAAAAAGCCTAACCCCATCCGTACAAAGCAATCCATCTGGACAAGAGAACATCTTAATCCAGCAGACTTCTGGTCACACTACACTCTCATCTCCGACTCCGACGCAGACCCCAACTTCCACCTAAATTGGGAAAAATTTAGCGACCAGGTTCTTAACACCACTGCCCCTCTTAAACTTCGCTCGAAAACTCTTCGCCCTTCAAACAGCTGGTTTGACGCGGACCTCCTGACCATAAAACGAGAAGTCCGGAAACATGAAAGAATCTGGCGTAAATCAGGGACTGACTCAGACAGACTTACCTGGCGACTGAAAGTCAAAGAATACAAAAAACAGATCATCGATAAGCGCAGTAAACACTACTCCCAACTAATAAACTCCCCTTCCCTAAACAGCAAAGCACTTTTTAGACTAGTTAACTCCCTATTCGACATAGACTCTCACAAACGCTCCACCTCCGACCTCCCTCCCTCCGCAATCACTCTAGCCGACCACTTCGCGAACAAAATCCACACTCTAAAACTGTCTCTTTCAGCTCACAGCCCCGATCCCCCACTCAACCTACGCGCAGCAGATACTGAAGGTTCAATAGCCGACATGTCCTGGACCTCCTTTGTAAATCCTGACTGGAATCTATTCCTCGAACTTTATTCTAAATACGCCAATTCCAACTGCCTATTAGATACTTGTCCTCCCACCATCATGAAATGCGCCCCCCATCATTCAAAGCAGAACTCTTCAATTGGGTATCTCTATGCCTGTCCACGGGATACTTCCCGTCCGAACTTGGCCACATCCTCATTTCCCCAATCCCTAAACAACCCAAGGAGCCAATCTCTTCCATCACCAACTACAGACCCATCGCCAACATACCACTCTTCCAAAAACTCATGGAAGGTCTTGTCAACAGCAACCTTACGAATTACCTCGACAAGTTCAATATTCTTCATGACTCCCAGTCCGGTTTCCGCCCAAATCATAGCACCGAAACCGTCCTAGCTGCCCTGACAAATTACCTCCTCCACCTGTTCTCTCTGGGTAAAAGCGCCCTGATACTTCAATTCGACCTGAGTAGTGCCTTCGACCTGGTCGACCACGACATTATGCTCAACTGCCTTGACTCCATCGGCATCTCCGGACAGGTAATAGATTGGTTCACAGGCTTCCTAACAAACCGTACCTACCAGGTCCACAGTAATGGAGCCTTCTCCCACCACTGGCGTAACCCTTGTGGAGTCCCACAAGGCTCTCCCCTATCCCCCTCCCTATTCAATATTTACTTGACCCCTCTGGCATGAAGCCTAGCAAACTCTAACCTAAAATCGTTCATATACGCAGATGACATCACCATCATTGTCCCCATTACCTCACTCACTCTAGAAACGGAAAAACTCATCGCATCTATCCTCACCAAGTTAGAACTGTGGACCTCAAAACTCAAATTAAAATTGAACTCTGAAAAAACCAAAATCTTCCTAGCGAGTCCCAACCACAAATTAACAAACACTTCCCTCAGATTGAATGGGCTAGATTACTCTATCTTACCCACCATAAAAATCCTTGGAGTCATCCTGGACCGCACCCTAACCTTCGATGACCATACCAGTGCCCAGGTGAAAAAATGTTTCTGTACCCTCTGGAAACTGCGCACCATCAAACGCTACTTCGACCACCAAGCCTTCCGTCTACTCGTTCAATCTCTGGTATTAAACATATTAGACTACTGCAACATTATTTACCTGGGATCCTACAAAAATACCATCAAACGTCTTAGAACAGTCCAAAATGCGGCCGTCCGCCTCATCTATGATCTCAAAAAATACGACCATGTTAGCCCCTACTACACCAAACTCCATTGGCTTCCAGTTGAGGCAAGGATCATCTTTAAGTTCGCCTGCCTCTGTTTCAAAACTCTTACAGGATCTTCCCCAATCTACTTGTCTGAGCACCTTGAAATAGCAGGCCCCTCTCGCACACGAAACGCCCACCTATTCACCTTTCCCTCCCTAAAAGGCTGCCTCTACAAGAGATTCATTGATAGAACCCTAGCATTCCAAGCGGGCAAATGGAACAATTGCCTTACCGCCCTCATCTCCAACCCCCCGCCCTACCACCTGTTCAGGAAGTCACTAAAAACCTACCTCTTCGACAAATTCCGCTAACGCTGCCTTCCCTCCCTCCCTGCACCCTCCTGACCTCGACATGCCTCCATTCCCTCTGACTACGCCCCCCTCCCAAGCCACTATGGCCTCTCTTTCTCAATTTCTGTTTTACCTAATTGCCCTGCCTTTTCATTGCCTCCATTTACCACCGCTATAACATGTAACATCGCTATATACGTACTGTCTCTTCTTTAGTATATGCCTTTTTATTACTGCTATTTATGTAACATCTCTGTAAATGTAACAACACTGTAATATGTATCATCGCTGTAAATGTACAGTCTCTTCTATTGTTAACCGCATTGAACTTCCATGGTATTGCGGTATACAAGAATAAAGTTATTATTATTATTATTATTATGTGTCATAAGGCTTAAGTGTGAATAGTGTGATCTAACCTTTCTCAACATACGCAGACTAAAAAAACACTTTTTTGTCAAAGAATTTATCTGTTCGTGAAATGTAAGTGATGAGTCCAAGATGAAACCCAGGACTCTAGATGAAAAATCTATGTGTAGTGAAATGCCTGTTTTCAGTGTAACAGAGGAAGGAAGTTTTTCTAATCTTGGCCCAAAGCAATTTGGTTTTAGCAGTGTTCAATTTCATTTGAATAGACAATGCCCACAGTTGAAGTTTAGAAATGCCTTATGTACTAAAGCAATGTTTCTCACCTTCTTTAAGCCAAGTACCCCCTACGTATAACAAATATCAACAGATTCCGCCCCAGACCTGCCCAAGCTCCACCCCTGATCCCACTCCCATAATAATAGTACTAATTATAATGCAATTTCTTCCATCTATTTTTCATATACATACAATATAATCTTATTAATACATAATGGTAACCACAAGATTAAAAAAAATCCAAAGCACAGAAAATGTTAATTATCATTTATATTCTTTTTTTTTCAAAGAGGTCAAGGCAGATGACTTTAAGATATGCAATATCACCTCAGTAGACTATACCAAAAATAACAGGAGAAAAATTATAGTCACAATTGTAGATTTTTCAACATCAAGTACTAAACAACTTAGAAAAATCTCACCCAAATCCAAACAAAATTAAAAAAAATAACAAAAAGTATACTAAAAAATAAAAAAATGGTGCTCAGTATAAAATACCAGCCAGGATAACGATGGTATAAGACATCATAGCACCTGAATCCTAACTACCAGTACAATATCTGATGATAATACTGAAATTCTGGTACTTATTTCACACAGCTGAAGATATTCTAGTTGATAATCCTTCTCACAGGGTTCAGGACAGAAATGATGCAGGACATCCGGGCCGCAATCCCCAAGTGAAAATCCAGTCATCCAGTGCAAAAAACAATCATCCAATAACAAAAAACCCCAGAAAAAAGTCCAACTTAAACAGTCCTTGTTCTTCAAATAGATCCTACTTTCTCAACATGAAGTCCATGTTTCACGAATGGTTTCTTCAGGAGGAAGAATGATTTTCTTCTTGTGTAGAGAGACTAGACGGTCTAACTGCGACTGCTTCCCAGCTCACAGGTTGCACTTCTTCTGACTACGCATCCAATATTTCTTTCTGCCTCAAGACCTCATTCCCTTCCCCAACCTTGAGTCCAGCTTTTCTTCTTCTCTCCTCCACTCCTACTGGCAACATGTCTCCTTCTTTCTCTCTCTCTCTCTCTCTCTCTCTCACTGTCCATCTGTCTTCAGAGATCAAGGCATTTCTCCCTCTACTGCTACATCCAACATTTCTCCCTCTCTCATCCCCCAGATCATATGCAGCATTTTCAACATTGCCCTCCAGCCCCATGCCCATTTCTCCTTCTTTCACCCCTCTCCAGCCCAATGACACATCTCTCCCTCCATCACTATGTTCAACATTCTTCCCCCTTGCAACCCCTTCAATGTGTCCCTCTGTTCCCTCTCCACCATCATATTCAACATTTATCCCTCTCATCTTATTCCCCATGCATCTCTACCTAACTCCTCTCTCTCTATACCCAATTTTCCTCTTTCTTCCTTTCCCCATGTGCACCATCTCTTTCCCTCTCACTCGCAAACTCATGCCCAACAATTCTCCCTTTCTATTTCCTTCCTCCTATGTCCCAAGTTAGTGCCCCCTTCCTCCCTCACATCTGTGTCCCATGTCCATACCCCCTCCCTTCCTTCTGTATTGAGTTCGTGCCCCTCCTGCCTTCCAGTTTTTGTCCCAAAATTGTGCCCCTCCCATGTCCCAACGCGCTCCTTCCCCCTCCTCCTTTCTCCCTTTGATCCAGATCATGTACCCTTACTTGTTCAAGCTGCACTCGCTCCTTCTGCCTTCAGTGAAACTTGTTGGGGGGATGCACAGGCAATGGTTCACACGCTGCACGTGGCTGATCCATAAGCCTTCCCTCTGACGCCAATGAGAAGGTTTCTGGGTCAGCTACATGTGGCGTGTGAACTGCTGCCTGTGCATCCCCCCCAACAATTGCCACTGAAGGAGGTAACTGGGAACCTCCCCTCCCCCCCCTGGCTGACCCGGAAAGCTTTCCTTTGATGGGCAGGAAGGAGGGATCCCCAGTGGCAGCTTAGGTGGATGGGTTGGCAGGCAATATTCTCAGCAGCGTCCAGTGCTGCATACCCCTACCAAGCGGCTCGCATACTAAAGGACAGTAAATATGATGTTTTGAAGCAGATGACATGATATAGTACTGGTGGTGGTAACGAATGGACCAATATCAAACAACCTTTGTCTGAAAATTACTAAAATGCCTCATCCCTCAGTGCCCTAGGTTGAAGAGCCTTGTAAGTCTGCTCCCTCTCCATTACCTCTACTTTCTGTAAGGTATCTTAAAAAAGAGAAGCTATTGGCTACTAAAAAATTATATTCACACAAAGGAGCAGGAAACACCGTTGCATCCTATCAGTTAGCTTAGCAGGGTTTAAGAAAGGTTTGAATAATTTCCTAAAAGAGAAGTCCATAGGCCATTATTGAGATGGTCTGGGGAAATCCAAAATAAGGCTCATGCCACCTATAACAGTTTGGGGGTTTGTTAGTTGCTGTATCTGGGTTCTGTTTTTCCCTTTTGCCTGTTGAAGGCAGCTGTAGCTAGAGAGTCCCATGTATGAAAATTCAGCTATCCTGCTTATCTTTGGATAAAACATAGTTACTTCAAGGTGGATTATAAATAATAAACTATATACCGGTAGGTGTACTCTGAGACCAGCAGGATAGGATTCATCACAACCCTCCCTCCCAAAGAGTACTATTCTAAGAAAGCTTGCAAGGGATTGATGGGTATCCTGTGTGACAGCGGCAGGTAGGAACAGATATGCATGCATGGTGTGACATTCTCAAAAGTTCTGGAACATCTAGAACATAAGAAGAAGTTGCCTCCGCTGAGTCAGACCAGAGGTCCATCCTGCCCAGCGGTCCGTTCCCGCGGTGGCCCCTCAGGCCTAATTGCCTGAACAGTGTCCCTGACTAATTTTGTAACTGCCTCTAATCCTATCCCTATTTCCTACCTCTACTCCTATCTGTACCCCTCAATCCCTTTGTCCTCCAGGTACCTGTCCAGACCTTCTTTGAATCCCTGTAGCGTGCTTCTGCTTATCACGTCCTCCGGTAGCGGGTTCCATGTATCCACCACCCTCTGGGTGAAAAAGAACTTCCTGGCATTTGTTCTAAACCTTTCCCCTTTCAATTTCTCTGAGTGTCCCCTTGTACTTGTGGTTCCTCATAATTTGAAAAATCTGTCCCTGTCTACTCTTTCTATGCCCTTCATGATCTTGAAGGTTTCTATCATGTCTCCTCTAAGCCTCCGCTTTTCCAGGGAGAAAAGCCCCAGCTTCTTCAGTCTGTCAGTATATGAGAGGTCTTCCATACCCTTTATTAGCTTAGTTGCTCTTCTCTGGCCTCTCTCAAGTATCACCATGTCCTTCTTGAGGTACGGCGACCAGTACTGAACACAGTACTCCAGGTGCGGGCGCACCATTGCACGATACAGTTGCAGGATGACTTCCTTCGTCCTGGTCGTGATACCCTTCTTAATGATACCCAACATTCTGTTTGCCTTCCTTGAGGCTGTGGCGCACTGTGCTGACGCCTTCAATGATGTGTCTACCATCACTCCCAGGTCTCTTTCAAGGTTACTCACCCCTAGCGGTGATCCCCCCATTTTGTAAGTGAACATCGGGTTCTTTTTCCCTACTTGCATGACCTTGCATTTCCCTATGTTGAAGCTCATTTGCCACTTTTTGGCCCATTCTTCCAGCGCTGTCAGATCTTTTTGGAGATTTATGCAGTCCTCCTTGTTTTCAACCCTGCTGTATAGTTTGGTGTCATCCGCAAATTTAATAACCTCACATTTGGTTCCTGCCTCCAGGTCGTTAATAAATATATTGAACAGGAGCGGTCCCAGCACCGACCCCTGCGGAACTCCGCTCGTGACCCATTGCCAGTCTGAGTAATGGCCCTTTATTCCAACCCTCTGTTTCCTGTCCGCCAGCCAGTTTTTGATCCATCGTTGGACCTCCCCTTGCACCCCGTGGTTCCATAGCTTCCTTAGCAGTCTTTCATGTGGTACCTTGTCAAAGGCTTTTTGGAAGTCAAGGTAAATGATGTCTATTGATTCCCCTTTATCCACCTGGCTGTTTACCCCCTCAAAGAAGTATAATAAGTTAGTGAGGCATGACCTGCCCTTGCAGAAGCCATGCTGGCTCGGCTTTAGCTGCCCAGTGTTTTCGATGTGTTCCCAGACGCTGTCTTTAATCAGCGCTTCCATCATCTTTCCCGGGACCGAGGTCAAGCTCACCGGCCTGTAGTTTCCTGGGTCTCCCCTTGAGCCTTTCTTGAAGATGGGCGTGACATTTGCTATTTTCCAGTCTTCCGGAATCTCTCCAGTTTTTAAGGATAGGTTGCATATATGTCTAAGTGGCTCAGCTATTTCGTTCCTTAGTTCCTTGAGTACCCTTGGGTGAATGCCGTCCGGACCTGGCAATTTGTCGCTCTTTAGCCTGTCTATCTGCCTGAGGACATCCACTTTGCTCACCTCTAGTTGGACCAGATTTTCATCCTGATCTCCTTTTATGATCTCCTCGGGTTCCGGAATGTTGGTTGTGTCCTCCCTCGTGAAAACTGAAGTGAAGAACTCATTTAGCCTGTCAGCTATCTCCTTTTCTTCTTTTACCACTCCCTTTCTGTCTCCATCATCCAAGGGTCCCACTTCCTCCCTAGCTGGTTGCTTCCCCTTGACGTACCTGAAGAATGATTTAAAGTTTGTTGCTTCCCCCGCCAGTCTCTCTTCATAATCTCTTTTTGCTTTCCTAACCACTCGGTGACACTCCTTTTGGTGTTTTTTGTGCTCCTTTTGGTTGACCTCTGATTTGTCCTTTTTCCATTTTTTGAATGATGCCTTCTTGTCACTTATCGCCTTTTTCACTGCATTTGTTATCCACACTGGGTTTTTTGTTCTATTTTTTTTGCATCCTTTCCTGAATTTGGGGACGCACAGGTTTTGTGCTTCGTGCACCGTGCCCTTGAGTAAGGTCCAGGCTTTTTCTACGGACTCCATCTTCCTTACGGTGTCCTTGAGTTTCTTTCCCACCATTTTCCTCATGGCATCATAATTCCCTTTTTTGAAGTTCAGTGCTGTCGTTGTAGTTCTTTTCACCTTTGATGATCCAATTTCTAGCCTGTACTGGATCGTGCTGTGATCGCTGTTTCCTAGTGGGGCTAGTACCGCAACCTCTTTAGCGGGTCCCCCATGTCCGGTGAAGATTAGGTCGAGAGTGGCATCTCCCCGTGTTGGCTCCGTGACCAGTTGTTCCATGAAACAGTCCCTCGTGACCTCCAGGAATTTGGTTTCCCTCATGCAGTTTGAGTGCCCTATACTCCAGTCTATTCCCGGGTAGTTGAAGTCCCCCATCACCACCACACTTCCGCTTTTGCATATCTGCCCCAGTTCAGCCTCCAGATCCTGGTCGATTTCTTCCGTTTGTCCCGGTGGGCGATAGTACAGACCCAATTTTATGTCTGCTCCAGTTCCTCCGGATAGCTTAACCCATAGTGATTCCAAGTCATCCGCCCTTGCTGTTGTTTCCATCCTGGTTGAAGGTATGGAATCCTTTATATATAGCGCTATTCCTCCACCTTTTTTGCGTGGCCTATCTCTCCTGTAGAGTTTGAACCCTGGTAAAGCCACATCCCATTTATTGTCATCGGTCCACCACGTTTCTGTGATTCCGATTATGTCCAGCCCTTTTTGTTGGCTAGGACTTCCAATTCTCCCATTTTAGCCCTTAGGCTCCTAGCATTTGTGTATAGGCAATGTAAGTCCCGGTTGTTCTCCTTTCTTGCTGGTTTTCCTCGTGGTTTGGCGCTCCTGGCGACCCCCTCGTGAGTTGCCAGTCCCCAAGCCTCGTCTCGGTCATCCTCCTCCTGTGGTGTGTCTGTTTCATCCTCAGCCTGCTTCCCCATTTTTGGTTGTCCTTCTGGGTTCTGCTGTTCTCTGTTAGTCCTGTTTGCCAATTTCATTTGTGCCCTAGACCCCTGCAATTTGTCCTTAGGTCCTTCTTCAAAAAATTCCCACTCAGTCCTGAGCCCTCCTTTACAGTGTCCTTGTTCAATGTCCTTGGCCCTGAGCATCTGCATTGCGTCCTTAGGTCCTTGTCCCAAAATTTCCCACTCAGTCCCGATCCCTTTTTTACAATGTCCTTACTCAATGTCCTTGGCCCTGGACCCCTGTATTGCATCCTTAGGTCCTTTTTCCAAAATTTCCCACTCAGTCCCGAGCCCTCCTTTACAATATCCTTTCTCAGTCCCGAGCCCTCTTTTACAATGTCCTTTCTCAGTATCCTTATTGGATACTTTTGTCCGATGTGTCAGATCGACTGTCAGCTTTCCCCTCTTCCTTAGTTTAAAGCCAAATCTATGACGCTCTGGACGTTGCGTGCCAGCATCCTCGTCCCAGTAGTGCTCAGGTGCAGTCCGTCTCTCCTGTAGAGCTTATTCTTTCCCAAGAAAATTGTCCAGTTCCAAACAAAAAGGAAACCCTCCTCCTCGCACCATCTCCTCAGCCAACCGTTTATTGCTTGTAGTTCACTCTGCCTCCTTGCGTCCGCTCTCGGTACTGGCAGGATCTCTGAGAAGGCTATCTTCCTTGCCCTCAGTTTCAGTTTCCTCCCCAAGATTCTGAACTGATCAGTTAGTGCAGTCCTGTTGTAGCTCCTCCTGCTGACGTCGTTGGTTCCAACATGGATTACTATAGCTGTCTCCTCCGTCTTGGCCCCTTCCAGGATCCTCTCAATTCTGTCGATGATGTCCTTCGTTCTTGCCCCCGGGAGACATGTCACTAGTCGGTCCTCTCTCCCTCCAGCTATGTGACTGTCCACTCCTCTCAGGATTGAGTCTCCCACTACGATGGCAGATTTCCCCTTCCTCAGCTGTCTCTTTGGTCTCAGGTCTGTGTCCTCTAGTCCTTCCTCCGGGTTCTGTTGAAAACTTCCTGCACCTGCTCTGTCAGATGATGTCACCCATTTGAAGATTCTTATCCTGTTGTCTTTAGAGAACACCTGCTACAAGTAAATAATTTTTTTTTCTAATGGTGGTATTAAGGACATAGTTAATCTTGTATTCTGTTGGTCTGAAGCTCTATTTCTCTAGAGTTAAATACTATTCATAACTAGGAAGGAAACTTATTTGGGTTTTATGAGCTTCATTCCCTGGATTGTATTGTATTATGATTTAGTGCAACCTACTGGGTTTATTGAATTTATTATGGTGCAGTTTGTCTGATATGTATTATGTTATTTATAATTGTATTATAATAAACTGTTATTGTAACCTGCTCTGAGCTTCACCAAAAGAGCAACAAATCAAATCTGCACACAAATTCTCATTTCTTTTCTGTCGCAGCAGCACAACAGAACATATAAAACACAGAAGTATGAGTGGACACTTGTGACATTTCCATCCCTAGCGATGAACATGTCAGGGGTAAATCCTGCATAAACCCCATGCTCCGATACTAGAAACCAGTTGTGAGTGGTAACTCGGCTGCCTATCCTGAGGGGCTTGAGCCCGACCATGAGCTGGAACCCATTGTAAAGCCAGAGCCTAGTAAGAGAATAAGCTCCCTTAGAAGCAATGTTTCTAGTAATCTGAGAGGGAGCCAGAGAGTACTCAAACCTGTGCCCAGCCAGTAAGATGGGGTGTGGCCGTAACTTGTTAAAACAGCTCTCAAAGTCAGTAAAGCAGGCAGCACATGAGGACCTAGCCGATAGGACTCTCCTGGCCAAACAAAGGCAAGGACCTGCTCAAGAACCCATGGAATGGGAAGGTTCTGCAGTCCAGGATTCTACAGCGTTAACAGTCCCTGAGGAAAGCATGGACATAGTTGAAGGGGAAATACCTGAAGTTGAAAGTGTGGAACCCATGGACGTGAGTCTGGCAGTTGCTTGCCAATGATTTGAGGTTTTTTTTGTGGAAATTTTGCTGGGACAATTGGTGCAAAGAACTGTTTGTTTAGAAAAGGTATTTTTGTGTTACACAGCAGTGGGGGCTGGGATGAAGAGCAGTGCTGTAGCAGTGCTCAGCACTGATTAAGCTGCTCCACACCATTGGGATTTAATGGGCGTCAGAGCATTTGCCACATAGCAGCTGCTACTGTGTCTTTGTAAAAGGGGGAGGGGGGTGTAAGTCGGTAGTTTAGCATCTGCAAGCACTTAACCCATATCAAAGCTTGGTGTAAATGCTCATGCCTAACTGTTAGTGAAGGAGTCTGGGACTGGTTTTCCTAAGTGTTGAACTAAGTTTTCTCTTTAATAAAATGCTGAATTATGTTTAGCTGCAGACCTAACTTATCTCATGTTCTAGCCTGCCTGCCTTGGGTGTTAGCTTGGGCATTCTAATTTCTTATGGCCATCTCAGCATAAACGACATGTAACAGAAAAACTGCAGGGCTTAGATAAGTGACCTGCTAGTGTGAGCTGAGAACCAATGATTGTTAAGAAAAGTAACACGTGAACAGTTTTTTCTAGAATTCAATTGTATAGCCAGAAGAATGTATAAATATTCCTGTAACTTCCTGGTTTCGGGACTTCTGAAGCCAGCTTGGAGCTCAGGAGTCGCATATGTATGCTAATAAACATCTGTGCTTTCTTCAAGTCTCTTAAGTTTTGTGGCTGCCCAAAGTGACCTTTCATTAGCAGTTAGACACATAGGGCCAGATTCTTTAAATGGTGCCTAAATTGTAGGCGCTGCTTGGCACAGTTGTTAATCAACTGCTAGTTGCCGTATATACAATCTTCCCTAGCAGAGCATTAGCGTGGTAAGGTGTTGCTAGGCATCCTGGAGGCAGGCAGTGGTATATTAGGCCAGGTTTTACCAGGCCTAATTTCGGTCTATAACAATTGGTAGGAAGACATCTGTCGCCCTACCAGCTCATAATTGGGGAAAAATGAATTGGGAGATAGGTGCTTATCTTCATAGGTGCGATTCTGCAAAAGATAGGCACCTATTGAATGGTGCCTAGTAGTATGTATGTTTAGGGGTGGAGAGTTACTTAGGTGCTGCTAGGTGTGATTCTCTCAAAGACTTAGGCGCCTATAATGTGGGCCTGTAAAACCCTGGCCTACATTACAAGCACCTAAATTTTAAGCTAGGTGCCGCTAAGCGTGATTCTATAATTGGTGCCTAAGTGTGATTGTCATGTGAAAGGTACCTTTCTTTTTTGACACCAATTACAGAATCCGGCCTTTACCCCCTGCTATTTGGGAGATGCTAAGTGCTCCCATTCTAACTCTGCATTAGCCAATTATTAGTGCATATTAAGTTTTGGCGTGCTAGCTGGTTAACACTTCCACACCATGCTCCACACATGACACACCCCTCCCAAAAAAATCAGTAATGTGTGGGTTGGTGCATGCTAACAGGTGAATAACTGCAAAATGCTTTAATGGGTTTCTGTGGTAGTTCATTTACATGTGCTGTGTGTTATGGACTTTCTGCTCTTTAGTAAAAGGATCCTGTAGGACGTTATTGAATATTGGTTGGAAAAGCATTCCTATATTATTGGTTAGTATTCTAGAATTATGTGATATATTTTCCAATAGAGGAAAAATGTGGGAGAATGTCATATAAGTTTTTGTAATGAAATAATGATGCAAAGAGGTGAGAACTGTGGTATAATCTTCCCTATCAATTTACTGCCATCTGTGTGCTTAAAACGATTATATCTAAACTTTTAATTAATACCCCCTTTTATTAAGCTGCATTAAAGGTTTTTAGTGCAGGCCGGCAAGATAAGTGTGTTGATGCCCAAGGAATTATATGAGTGTCAGGGCATCTGCCATTCTGGCTCGCGCTAAAAACTTCTTGCGCAGCTTAATAAAAAGGGCCCTAAAGTAGGAAATTGCTTTACCAGTCATAGCCATCAGTTTTAATTTCTTTTTAAGTAAATTAAAGAAACAACTTTTTGTTTTCTATTTTAAAAAAATCATTTTTTTAAATTTGTGTTATGTTTTGAGAAAAAAATAATTCCATGTATTTGCACCTTGAGATAAAATGATTCCTATCAGATACACTGATAAAGAGCCATGTGATAATACAGTATTAGAATTCCAACAGAGATTGAATCTGATCTATTCTCTTTTTTCTTGTTTAAAGTGGTTTCCTTTGAACATCGTGGGAGGTAACATGGCTGTTCATGAGTGCCCTTGGCCCATAAGAATAGAAACACAGATATAAATACAGCTGCAATTTCAAACCATGCCGAATTTCCAAGAGCTTCTCAAGAGTAGCAGTACTGAATCTGCTTCTATTTGTTCTGGGACCATAGTTGCAGGAAGATATATAACTCAGCAGAAACTTGGCAGCGGAAGTTTTGGAACAGTCTATCTGGTTCTAGATAAGAAGACACAAAATGAAGAATTGTAAGTAAATATTCTTAACTCTTACTAATATTTTCAGTGACATATGAGAGGCTGCTGAAATGTTCTCAACCTAACCAACCAACTTCCTAAATTCTGAGCACTATTGTCACTTTAGCTGAAAAGAGTTATCTTATTTCATTAAGTGCCAATTTGCAGAAATTAAATTCTATGTTTTGACTTTATTTCAGATCATTGATTGAACCATATCCATGTCATTCTCTTCTTGGTTGAGCTGAGAACTTTTCAGCACCCCGTCATAGCATGCTGATGGACAGAATTTATATTTTTGAAAAATTTAGCTCACACCTTTTCATTGGTAATTTAGGCAAGTTCCATCTAGGTACAGTTGGCACATCTAAATTTGTACCTTAAGCAAGTGACTTGGCCAAGAAATCATAATTAGATCTATATGTTGGGAAATCTGCATATATTTATGTTGTTAGTTTATAGAGAATGAGCACATGGCACAGTTAATCTGCCCATTTTCCTTTTCTGTTTCAGTAATGCATAGATTACTTGATCTTTGGATTCAGCCTTGACGCTCCTTATCTATGGATCCACATATGCTTGTCCTATGTTTATCTTATAGAATGGCTATTTTCTGAATTCTTGAGGTCATTGTAATTAGTTTTGAACAAAAAGCATTCCATAGACCCTTTTGGTTTTTTTCTTCCAAGGGTGACTTGAAATACTATTCTTTACATCTTTAAAGAAGGCAGAAAGGACCAGATGATTCACATTAAAAATATAAGAAGGAATTTTCCAAACAGTGCTAGGAGTTTTATCAATGGATTTGGCAAAAATTCGCAAAGAGATAGCACAAGATTATATTTCCTTTGAAAAATTGCCTAGGGCAATGGTCTTCACTAATTTTTACCTCAGGGCCACTTTGGATCCACTGAGCTGAAAGAGAGCCACCAAAAATCTTCACATGTGATATCACGACACTGCTGACTAGTATGTGTCAATGGACATATACCCCATCAACCCACTGTCAGATTATTTATTGGGCATATCCTTAGGAGGTGGACATTTCCAAATACATTCTCTTTACCTAGGGAGAAATGCCTTGTCCTTCAAGCATGTGACTCTTCTTCCCAGCCATTTCCCCCTTTCTGTCATGAACTTGGTAGAGAAGCAGAAAGTATCAGAAGAAAAGCCAGAATGATGATGAGGGCCTTAACTTTAGTAACTTTAATAGATGTTGACTTACTTTCAGACTTTATCTTATTAATTTGAGAAAACAAATAATGAATAAAATAGTGGTCAGAACAGCGTACTGGAACCTCATCTTTCACCTGCCAAAACTTGAGACAACGATTTTGATAAAAATCCCAAATCAAGGGTGTTTCCGAACAAATGCATGGGGACTGAAACCAACTGACTAAATTCCAAGTCTTTCATAGTCTCAAGAATAAATTTTTAATAACTGTTCTGTCCTAGATTACCTGCACAATTAAAATCTTACATGACCACCAGGTCAACAAATTTAGTAGCAGAATGTAAAATTACTGTATATACTCGAATATAAACCGATCCAAATATAAACCAAGGTAACCTTTTATCCCAAGAAAAGGAGGAAGAAAGGTTGACTCGAATATAAACCGAGATTAGAAATTTGGGTGAGTGTCATAAGTAATGCCATTAGTAATCACTAATTTTTCAATTGGGGCTGTTTTGAGTCCAAAAAACCCAAAGAAGAACCAACAAATATATGACACCAACCAAAGTTTCTGAACTTCTATCCCCATCCCCACTTGGCCTCAATCACACATGCAGAAAACAGAAAAAAAACCTCTTTTCAAATACAAGCCCACAGACTAAAAGTAGTATTGTACACAATTGAAACCCTAATAAGCCAGACTCTGCACACAGTATACCACAAAGAAATAAATGCATGTCTTCCTGAACAGTTCAAATCATAGAAACAGATGTAAATTTTTAAAATTGACTATTTAAATCACTAAATTGAAAATAAAAACATTTTTCCTACCTTTGTTATCTGGCGATTTTATTTTTCTGATCATCTTGCTCCCTTTTTGCTCTTAACTCTGTTTCCAAGGCCTCCTTATGCATATGCTGTTTCTTTCCTCTCTTCCTTCACCTCTTGCACAACATCTATCTTTGGTACTGCAAATTCAGTTTTCTTCCATTTTTTTGCCTCCATCTCAAATCTATCTTTCCAGCTCTTCCCTTCTCTTCCATCCATGTGCACCATCTTTTCCCTCTCTTCTCTCCCACTTCCCTCTGTCCATTTGCACCATCTCTTCCCTCCTTTCCCTTCCCTCCATCCATGTGCACCATCTGATTCCTCTCTTCCCCTTCCCTCCATCCACGGAACAGCATCGGTCTTACATGTCGAATATCGCTGTCTTGTAAATGTGTTCCTATATCAGCCCCAAGATCCAGTAGTTAACTGAGTTTAAGTCTGGTGAATTCGTAGGCCAGAGGTCTGGACCATTGAAATCTGGGGTCTTCTGATGTAGCAGTTCTATGGTGTCCTTTGACCTATGTGCTGGGGCATTGTCCTGTTGGAAGATAAAGTAGTCTCCTGATATGCGATAGAGGACATCCTGGTAGTATGCACCGTTGATCTTAACCCTAGGATCAATGAAGAACAGATCTGAGAAGCTGAGTTTCGAGATTGCAACCAGGATCATCACAGACTGGCTGAAGGTTGGGCAGGTCCATAGTAGGCGTTTGGCATTAACCTCACGCTTCAGTGTTGTTGAAGGCACATACTGTACAGGTGATCATTCTATTGTGTTAATTGATGGAGCTACTGTAAATACATATCTTTTCTTATCCCAGGACAAGCAGGCAGCATATTCTTTACGCATGGGTGACGTCACCGACGGAGCCCTCGGTACGGACCTTTTTAACTAGAAAGTTCTAGTTGGCCGCACCGCGCGTGCGCGAGTGCCTTCCCACCCGATGGAGGAGTGCGTGGTCCCCAGTTTCTTCGTTTCCGCGGAGCGAAGAAGACGTGTGTTTTTCAACGTCGTTGAAATCCTCCTTTTGCCTTCCCGCTCGCGTTATTTTTTCGTTTTTTTTTTCACCTTTGAGTGCTTTTTTCTTTCAATTTACAAAAAAAAAAAAAAAAAAAATTTTCTTTTGCTTTATTTTTCATTCCTGCCCCGGCGGGGCCTGTTGTCACTATCCAGGCCTCGGGGTTTGATTTTGCGGAGGCCATGTTCCCATTCATGCCCCCGCAGCCCGGTTTTAAGAAGTGCCAGCGGTGTGCACGCCCGATCTCCCTCACTGACCCACACAATTGGTGTTTACAGTGCTTGGGACCGGAGCATCGGGCGGACTCCTGCACCCGCTGTGCCACTCTTAAGAAACGCACTCTGAAGAATCGTCAAATCCAACAAAATCTACTTTTCGGCACCGGCCCAACTATGGACTCGACTTCTTCACCTGCGGCACCGTCGAAATCGGCACCGACCACTTCGACACCGCCTGAAACGACATCGGCGCCACCGGCGCCAGGTAAGCCGGCTAAGAAGCCTTCCACCCTTGAGCGCCCTCCCACCTCGGTGGCGACACCAGTCCTTTCGGCTCCACGCCGACCCAAAAAACGCTCCGCCCCGATATCGGTGAGTGCCTCATCATCGGCCTCCTCATCGCCGGGGCGTAGAGCGGCACCCATGGAACCAAAGCAGAAAAAAGTGGTTCCGGTGCCACCCCTGGATGACCGCATTGCGGCCATCCTCCAGGATAAGTTGCAGGAACAACTCCAACAGCAACTTAAGCAGCTCTTGCCCTCTATCTTGGCACCGCTGCTTTCGGTACCAGACCGGCCCGAGCCCCGCACCGTCCAACCGGTATCCACTCCATCGGTACCTATGGACTCCTCCATGCCCATTCTCTCGGCGTCGCATCTCCATACCCATGCCGAGACTATCGCCTTGACGACGACCGATCCTCCTCGGGACCGAACAGGGCACCGGTCTTCCCGCGACCCTGACCGGCACCGTTCTTCCCGGGACCGAGACAGACACAGGTCTTCATCCCCCGGTACCGTCTCGGTACGCTCAGGCAAGTCTCTGTCTAAAACTCACCATACCGAGCCTTCCACTCCGGTCTCTCGACACGCGCACACCGATGTCAGAGACCCGGACCTATGGGAAGAA
The DNA here is from genome assembly GCF_902459505.1 of Geotrypetes seraphini. Classification (NCBI taxonomy): domain Eukaryota; kingdom Metazoa; phylum Chordata; class Amphibia; order Gymnophiona; family Dermophiidae; genus Geotrypetes; species Geotrypetes seraphini. Next base: position 313,552,991 of record NC_047085.1, on the reverse strand, counting down.
TCCCCTCCCGGTACCGAGGAGGATGCATCGTCGTCGGACGAAGAGCCTTCGGCCCCCGATACCACATCTAAACCTGAACAATCTTCCTTTTCTAAATTCCTCAGGGAGTTGTCGGGGGCCTTATCTTTGCCTCTGGAATCTGACTCTAAAAAGTCACAAGCTTTCCTAGAGGCATTGGATTTCGATCAACCTCCCAAAGAGTTCCTAAAGTTGCCCGTGCATGACATCCTACGGGAAACTTTTTATAAAAATTGGGAGAACCCACTGACTGTCCCTGGGGCCCCCCGTAAACTGGATAGCCTCTACAGGGTTATACCAATCCCGGGATTTGATAAACCCCAGCTGCCTCATGAATCTCTCCTGGTGGAGTCCACCTTAAAAAAGTCTCAGGGCGCGAGTGTTTATGCCTCTACCCCTCCTGGCAGAGAAGGCAAAACAATGGACAAGTTTGGCAAGCGACTTTACCAGAATGCCATGCTTGCCAACAGAGCTAACAACTACTCATTCCATTTCTCATTCTACCTGAAACATCTGGTCATGCAACTCTCCGCCATGCAGAAGTACTTGCCGGAACACAAGGTTCCATTATTCCAGCAGCATATCTCCAGCCTGCTCCAACTGAGAAAATTTATGGTGCGCTCTATCTATGATTCTTTTGAGCTCACCTCCCGTGCATCTGCCATCGCTGTGGCTATGCGCCGTCTGGCCTGGCTCAGGGTCTCTGATTTGGACGTCAACCATCAAGACCGACTAGCCAACGCCCCATGTCTTGGAGATGAATTATTCGGAGAGTCCCTGGATACCACCACGCAGAAACTCTCAGCCCATGAGACTAGATGGGACACTCTCATAAAACCTAAGAAAAAGGCTCCACCTGCTCGTCCTTACAGACCACAGGCCTCATATCAGCGCAGGTTCTCCGCTAGGCCTCTCAACCCACCTTCACAGCAACCTAGGCGGGCCCGTCAACACCAGCACACCCAGGCTCGTGCCCAGTCTAATCAACCGGCCAAGCCTCTTCCTCCTGCCAAACCTTCTCAGCCCTTTTGACTCCTCTCTCCAGGGCTTAGCCAGTCTTCCACCCTCATTGCCTCTTCCTCAGCCAATCGGAGGCAGGCTCCACATCTTCCTCAGCCGTTGGGAGGTCATCACATCGGACCAGTGGGTCCTCAACATCATCCGCCACGGCTACTCTCTCAACTTCCAGACTCTTCCACCAGACAATCCTCCCGTAGAGTCTGCTTCTCATTCAACTCAAACCCCCCTCCTCCTGAGGGAGGTCCAATCCCTCCTTCTTCTCAATGCCATCGAAGAAGTGCCTCCGGAACAAAGAGGCCGGGGATTCTACTCCCGTTACTTCCTAGTTCCAAAGAAGACAGGAGACCTCCGTCCCATTCTCGATCTCAGGGACCTCAACAAGTGTCTAGTCAGGGAGAAATTCAGAATGCTCTCCCTTGCCACGCTTTACCCTCTTCTCTCTCAACACGACTGGCTATGTTCCCTGGACCTCAAAGAGGCCTACACTCACATCCCAATCAATCCAACTTCACGTCGCTACCTGCGATTCCAGGTACACCACCGCCATTATCAGTACAAAGTGCTACCTTTTGGCCTCGCTTCATCACCCAGGGTGTTCACCAAATGCCTCATTGTGGTGGCGGCCTTTCTCAGGTCTCACAACCTCCAGGTGTTCCCCTACTTGGACGATTGGTTAGTGAAAGCACCTACGTCTCCACTTGTGCTACAAGCCACTCATCATACCATCTCTCTCCTCCATCTTCTGGGGTTCGAGATCAACTACCCCAAGTCGCATCTGCTTCCCACACAGCGCCTTCAGTTCATTGGAGCAGTTCTCGACACCACACTAATGAGGGCGTTCCTCCCCTCCGACCGTCAACGGACTCTGCTCCACCTTTGTCGTCAGGTGCTCCTTCATCACTCCATTTCTGCCAGACAGATGATGGTCCTCCTGGGCCACATGGCCTCGACGGTGCATGTGCTTCCCCTGGCACGACTCCACCTCAGGACACCTCAATGGACTCTGGCCAACCAGTGGTCACAGACCTCGAATCTTCTTTCTCATCCCATCTCTGTGACATCGTCTCTTCAGCGATCTCTACAATGGTGGTTGAACTCCTCAAATCTTTCCAGGGGCCTTCTTTTTCATCTGCCCCCTCATTCCATGATCATCACCACGGATGCCTCCCCTTATGCATGGGGAGCTCACCTGGGAGATCTACGCACCCAAGGTCTTTGGACCCCGCAGGAGCGTCTACATCACATCAATTTCCTAGAACTGAGAGCCATGTTCTACGCTCTCAAAGCCTTCCAGCACCTTCTCTGCCCTCAGGTTCTTCTCCTATGCACAGACAATCAAGTCGCCATGTACTACATAAACAAGCAGGGCGGCACCGGGTCTCGCCTCCTTTGTCAGGAGGCTCTCCGCATTTGGACCTGGGCCACGGCCCGCAGTCTCTTCCTCAAGGCTGTCTATATCCAGGGCGAACAGAACTCCCTGGCCGACAATCTCAGCCGCATCCTTCAACCTCACGAATGGACTTTGGATCCTCCCACGCTCCTCTCCATCTTTGCTCGCTGGGGCACTCCACAGGTGGACCTATTTGCAGCTCCTCACAACCATCAGCTGCCCCAGTTCTGCTCCAGACTCTTCTCTCCTCACCGTCTGGCCCCGGATGCATTCCTGCTCGACTGGACGGATCGGTTCCTCTATGCCTTTCCTCCACTACCTCTGATGTTGCGGACTTTATCCAAACTCCGCAGGGACAGGACCACCATGATCCTCATCGCTCCTCGGTGGCCTCGCCAACACTGGTTTCCTCTCCTGCTTCAGCTCAGCGTCAGGGAGCCCATTCCTCTTCCTGTGTTTCCTACTCTACTTACGCAACAACGTCAGTCTCTGCTGCATCCCAATCTGTCTTCGCTCCACCTGACAGCTTGGTTTCTCTCGGGCTGACCTCTCCAGGAAATCTGTCTCAGCCTGTCCGTCTCATTTTGGACGCCTCCAGGAAACCGGCCACCCTCCAATGTTACCATCAGAAGTGGACCAGGTTCTCCTCTTGGTGCCTCCGTCATCATCACAACCCCACCTCTTTAGCGGTGGAAACTGTGCTGGACTACTTGCTCTCCCTGTCCAACGCAGGCCTCAAGTCTACCTCAATCAGAGTCCATCTCAGTGCCATCACGGCGTTTCATGAGCCTATCCTAGGAAAACCTCTCACGGCTCACCCTCTGGTTTCCCGATTTATGAGGGGCCTCTTCAATGTCAAACCACCTCTGAAGCCTCCTCCGGTCGTCTGGGACCTGAATGTGGTTTTATCAGCCCTCATGAAACCGCCTTTTGAGCCTCTTGCCACAACTTCGCTCAAACTTCTGACATGGAAGGTGCTTTTCCTCATTGCCATCACCTCTGCCAGGAGGGTTAGTGAGCTGCATGCACTGGTCGCCGATCCACCGTTCACTGTTTTTCACCATGACAAGGTGGTTCTGCGTACCCATCCTAAGTTCTTTCCCAAGGTTGTTTCGGCTTTTCACCTCAACCAGTCTATTGTGTTGCCTGTTTTTTTCCCGAAACCTCATTCACATCCCGGGGAACAAGCATTGCACAGTCTTGATTGCAAGCGTGCCCTGGCTTACTATCTTGATCGTACAAGGGCTCACCGCTTGTCCCCTCAGCTCTTCCTGACCTTCGATCCTAATCGTCTGGGTCGACCGGTCTCTAAACGGACGCTATCCAACTGGCTTGCAGCTTGCATCGCGTTCTGTTATGCTCGGGCCGGTCTGTCACTGGACGGTGCTGTCACTGCCCACAGGGTGAGAGCTATGGCCGCTTCTGTGGTATTCCTCCGTTCCACACCCATTGAGGAAATCTGCAAGGCGGCCACCTGGTCCTCAGTTCACACATTCACTACTCACTACTGTCTGGATGCTTTCTCCAGACGGGATGGGCACTTTGGCCAATCTGTACTTCAGAATTTATTTTCCTGATGGCCAACCATCCCTCCTCCCTCTTTGTTAGCTTGGAGGTCACCCATGCGTAAAGAATATGCTGCCTGCTTGTCCTGGGATAAAGCACAGTTACTTACCGTAACAGGTGTTATCCAGGGACAGCAGGCAGATATTCTTACGTCCCACCCACCTCCCCGGGTTGGCTTCTTAGCTGGCTTATCCTAACTGGGGACCACGCACTCCTCCGTCGGGCGGGAAGGCACTCGCGCACGCGCGGTGCGGCCAACTAGAACTTTCTAGTTAAAAAGGTCCGTACCGAGGGCTCCGTCGGTGATGTCACCCATGCGTAAAGAATATCTGCCTGCTGTCCCTGGATAACACCTGTTACGGTAAGTAACTGTGCTATCTGTAAACCAGATAAAGCTGATGCTGTGCTCCGGATACTTGGTCAAAAGCTGCTTGCATCGTTTCAGGCATGGGTCTTTGTTATATAAAGTTAACTCTTGGGCACGACGTTTTATAAGACACTTTAATTTCAGATCATCATGAATTATCCCAGGCTTATTCCTGCTTCTCTTACTATTTGATGAGCTATTCAGTGAACTTGAGGCATATCCTCCTGGCTCAGTATAAGAACTCTAAGAGCGTCAGGAGTAGCGCGGGCCATTTCAGTGCGGCTCTCCACGCTAGAAACTGCTATCGCAGTTTCGTAAAAGAGGGGTTAAATTTCATAAGAATCAGCCGAGTTCTGTGGAAGAGGCGACAAAAAACATTTTAGTTTTTTAGTTCACAGTGCCTTCAATGATCTTTACGTTCCACAGGGTACTTTCTTTTCCTCCCTCTTATTATATATCTCCGTAATGTTAGTGATGACTTCTCTTGTATGCTTAATTAGACTGTGAGTCCATTCAGGACAGAGAGAGTAGCTCAATTCCTATATTTAGCATTTAAACCATGTTCAAGCGGTATATCAAATGCAATAAATTCAATCCAATTCAATATATACGCATACATACAGTATATACACACGCACACAAATAATAGGGAGGCAATCAACTAACTAAGAAGGTGTTCTATTACAAAGGCGATTACACTGCACAACAATTTTTTGGTTAAGTCTTGATTCCTGAAAAGTTTTTGGTGATTATGACAGGTACCAACTTGGTATGCTCAAATATGGTTTTGGTTTTACTGCATCACGTAAGAACTATGAGAAATAGACATTTTTATGTTTACTGACAATAAAATATATAGTCAAGTTTACGTTTCGCACAAGCGACTAAATGAAACAGAATTAAAAGTGTTTTGCTCCCGAGTTTCTTTTATATTCAGTGTCTGGTGCATCACGTTGTAGCATCCAACAATAGTCGGCAAGCATTGACGGATTCCAATTGCCCTGGTATCGTTTCTCCATCGTAGCTATGTCTTGATGAAACCTTTCACCGTGCTCGTCACTCACAGCACCGAGATTTGCGGGGAAGAAGTCCAAGTGTGAATGGAGGAAATGAATCTTGAGTGACATATTGCACTTCATTCTCTTGTATGCTTTGAGAAGTTTGTCTACCAGCTGAATGTAGTTTGGGGCTCTGTAATTGCCCAGAAAATTGTCAACAACGTCTTTCAAGGCTTTCCAGCCAATTTTTTCCGGCCCAACTAACAGATCTTCAAATCGCTTGTCACTCATAACATGTCTGATCTGGGGGCCAACAAAAATACCCTCTTTGATCTTGGCATCAGTTATTCTTGGGAACATCTGTCTTAAATAACGAAAACCTTCCCCTTCCTTGTTCATTGCTTTCACAAAATTCTTCATGAGTCCCAGTTTAATGTGAAGAGGAGGCAAAAATATCTTTGTCGGGTCAACAAGCGATTCATGTGCTACATTTTTCTGTCCTGGAACTAACTTTTTACGGAGTGGCCAGTTCTTTCTAGAATAGTGCGACTCTCTGTCTCGGCTGTCCCATTCGCAGATGAAACAGCAGTACTTTGTATAGCCAAGCTGCAGTCCTAGTAACAGAGCAACGACTTTGAGGTCTCCACAGATATTCCAGTTATACCTGGTATACTGGACATACTTTAGTAACATTTCCATATTCTCATATGTTTCTTTCATATGTGCTGCATAGCCAACAGGTACTGAAGGATAAACGTTGCCATTGTGCAACAGAACAGCTTTCAGGCTTAACATTGACGAATCAATGAAAAGACGCCACTCTTCCGGGTTGTGATCACAACCAAAGACCGAGAACAATCCTTCAATGTCACAACAGAAACAGAGACTGTCGACTTGTGCAAAAAATTTGGTTATATCATGATGCCGGTCTCGAAACACAGAAATTTTCGTACCTGGTGATAGCAAACACCATTCCTGCAGTCTCGAACCTAGCAGCTCAGCTTTTGCTTTTGACAGACCCAAATCTCTGACCAAATCGTTCAATTCGGACTGTGTTATCAGATGTGGATCGCCTGATGAGGATGGTTCAAAATCCGGGTCAATGTCACTGTTAGAACCCTGCACTGCAGTTTCTTCATCTGGTTCGTCTAAGGTCCAATCCTCTGGTGGTTTCGGAACTGGAAGACTGTCATCATGTGGCATGGGTCTCATTGCTGAAGGCAGATTAGGATATTCAATTGACTTCTTGTTTTTGGCAGAGAAACCAGACACATTAGTCAAACAGAAATAACAGTCCGTCACATGGTCTTTCTGTTCTCGCCATATCATCGGAACAGCAAATGGCATCGTCTTTCGAGTACCTCTGAGCCAGGCTCTCAGACTAACAGCACATGTCGCACAGCAAATGTGAGGCGCCCATTGCTTGTCTTGATCACCTATTTTGCAGCCAAAATACAGATGATAGGCTTTCTTTACAAGGGCAGTCATCGAACGTCTCTGAGGCGTAAGTGTATATTCCCCACAGATATAGCAGAATGTGTCGCAGCTGTTACGACACCGACGAGACATATTGCCCGACACCAAAACGTCTATAGCATCAAGCTTACTTACTGTTATATTGCTACAGCTACTATACTACTATACTTTACTATACTGATACTATATACACACACGGACTATCTATATTAACCAAATGAGCAGGATCGGTGTATGGAAGCCACCATTATAGCATGGTGAGACAGCGCAAGCTCGTTCAGACCTGCCCAGACATGCCCAGGATGTCATCTTCCATAAAACAGCTTCCAACCTGGCTAGATTTTATGCATGGACATACCCAGGCGGCACAAACCGTTGTTGATAAGACACTTATGGGAGAAAAAATTGTTTGCATCCAAATATAAGAAAAAATCACGACAAAATTGAAGATTTCTCTGAAATGGTACGTGATGGGTAATTTTTGATGTAATATTCATGATCAGCACCCAAAATTCTATAAGAAACACCCAGCAGTGTTCAGGAAGCAAAAACTTTGTTGTGCAGTGTTATCATGGCGGGCCACAGTAATCGTTCCAACGCCCATAGGGATTCAAGGGGCATCAGCATTTGCCATACGGCAGCCACTACTGCGCCTTTGTAAAAGGGGTGGTGTGGGGGGGTTAAACATTTTTTCCATCTGTATGTTAAATGGGTTGTGTTAGTATGAGATCTTATAAATTTTATTTAATGTTGCCTCATTTACCTTACAGTAGTACTACCATCATACATAAAGATTCACACATCAGGGGGAGGTTTTTCTTGTTGGGTGGGGCTGGGCCGAGCCTGGGTATAAGAACCCAGCCCGGACTCTACTGGTTTCCGCCCGTTTGGGTGATTTGTTGTTGGTTGTTTCCATTTCCATTCCTGAATACTGTAGATCGAAAATGTTGTCACCCTGCTATGTTTGTTTGACTATTGTCGTTTAATAAACTGTTTTGCAAAAAAAAAAAAAATAGATCCAGACATCACAGTACTTGGGAAAAGAACGCTGCAGATCTCTCTGCCCTCTGCAGACTTTTCCTCACTGATTAATTTACAGCCTTCCGTGACAGCTTAGTAATCCTTTAAAGAATATGGTAAGACAGCTAGCTTCCCATGACCTTTCTACCACAGCAGTTGTGTTCAATGCTTGTTACTCAGATGCACTTTAGCAATGTATCAACTTTCAATGATTCTTCAATATTCTTTTCTTTTAACTTATAAAAGCTCCATTCTGCTCACTGTTGTTCTATAAAAACACACGTAGACTGGTTAGTTTTGTCTTAGAGAAAAGGTCACTGAGTTCTATTTGGTGATATGCTGTGAGGAGCTTGCAGGGGTTCACATGAGAGAGCTGCATTTTCTCCCAGCCCCAGGGCTGCTCTACAAAAAGCAGACAGGAAATACTTCTCTTCCCTGCTCTCTTTTTCTCTAGTTTTCTCACTGCCATCAGCCATAGGAGGAGCCAAAAGAAATAGTTTGTATCAGTGCTGCCCGATTCAGGGGAAAAAATTCAATTCGATTCAACTTATTGAATTGGTTTTTCGATTCAATTCGATTTTCCTGCCCAATTGGGTGTTTTTTTCAAACATCCTGGTGGGTTTATTTTATAGCCTCTTCACCCCCTTTGCCTTCTCCTAACCACACTGGCGCTGTGGTATAAACAAAATCAACAAACAAAAAAGACTTTTCCTCTCTCTGTTAAATCCTAGCTCACATTTGCGGTCTAACACCAGCTCTGGCAGGATACACATTTCAAATCTGACATATTATAACCACTAAACAGAAAATAAAATTATTTTTTCTACCTTTTGTTGTCTGGTCAATATTCAAATCTTGTTGGTCCCAGGCTCTTGTTGATCCCAGGCTCTGGTTGTCTTGCTTGTCATGGTCTCCTTCTTTCTTCTTTCTCCGTGCTAACCATCCATTTGCCATCTCTGTCCTTCACTTCCGTTTCCCTTCCCTCCCCCGGAGATCTGGCATCTTTCCTTTTTTTCATCTCCATCCACAGATCTATCTTTTCTCAACTACCCTTTCATCCAGCATCTCTCCCTCCTTCCCAGGGTCCACCATCTCTCCCTTTCTTTTCCCAACTACCCTCCTATCCGGTATCTCTATCCCCCCTCCACACCATCCCTTATGTCCAACTTCAGAACTGTTTCCTCTGCCACGATCCTGCCTCTGATGTCAGAGGAGGAGCGGCAGAGGGAAGACAGTTCCGAAGCTATGGCAGCTTGCAAAGATCGCTAGCATCTGCGATCCTCTCTGCAGGCTGCTCCGCTGCTGAAATTAGGTAAATGGATGCATGGGAGGCCAGGGGGGAAGCCGGACACCAGCACTTCCCAACTGACCCTCCCCCTCGCCCTCTAAAGCAGGAGCGGAAGCGACTGGCCAACAAGAGGCAGCGCTGCCGCTTCTGCTTTAGGAGGCGAGGGGGAAGGGTCAGTCACCGAATCGGGAGGCCGATTTTTTTTTTTTTTTTCTTTTAAATCAATTCGAATCAATTCACCCGAAGTGAATTGGTGAATTGATTTGAATCATGAATCGGGCAGCACTAGTCTTCAGTGTTCCCTCTAAGCGGGCGGGTGTTGTGAGCAAACTTTTTTCACTGTGAGCTAAAAATATCGGGCGCCAGCAAGTTATGAGCCAAATAAATATGTTGTCAAAGTTGCTGATACATGAGGACGAGGTATTCAAAGGAATTTTAGGCCTACACGCTAAATTAAATAACGTTAAATAATATTTTTAAGAACACAGAAATTGTAGGGATGAAATGATATCTTAATAAATGTTTTACAACAAATGTAGTTATGTCTGTTACATCCATATGTGTAAACTGTAAATTAAAAACAGTCCAGAAGACAATACGTTTGATGCTTTCAATTTCTAGACCAGTGTTTTTCAACCTTTTTTGGGCAAAGGCACACTTGTTTCATGAAAAAAATCACGAGGCACACCACCATTAGAAAATGTTAAAAAATTTAACTCTCTGCCTATATTGACTATATATAAATTAATTCTCTTGAATAGGAATCAAATAAACACAAAGAAAGTATTTTATAATTACTTTATTATGAAATAAAAATTATAAAAATTATAAAATACTTTATTCAGTGCGAAACCTGGGCCTGTTTGGCTGAACACAAAGCTGATATTCTGGCTGGAATGGAAGAAAGACACACACGTAGCTCTTCGTCAACAGCTCTCAGTCTCTCTCTGTATTTGGTTTTTATAGCATACAAAAATAGACAAATATACCCTCCATCCTTTTTATTAAACCACAATAGCAGTTTTTAGCGCAGGGAGCTGCGCTGAATGCCCAGCACTGCTCTTGACGCTCATAGGCTCCCTGCGCTAAAAACCACTATTGCGGTTTAGTAAAAGGGGACCATATTGTAAAATATAGACAGCAGATATAAATTCAGAACTGTGCATAGTAAGTGAAGGGAAGTTTTCATCTCTGGGAATTTACCCAGTTAACTATTAAGTTATTTGGGCAAATTCCTTTGAAAACTGTGGTAATACTGCCTCCACTTTGCTAAATTTAAAATAAAATCATTTTTCCTACCTTGTCTGGTGATTTCTGGTTGCACTTTCTTCTTCTGACTGTGCATCCAATCTTTCTTCCCTTCTATCAGCCTGTATGCTTTCTCTCCTCCACACCTCATTCCCTCCCCCAACTTTTTCTTCCTCTCTCCCTGACCTTTCTTTCTTTTTTTCTGTTTCTCTTCTTTCCTTCTGTTTCCCTGCCTGCCCCCTTTCTTTCTTTCTCCCAGCCTCCTGTCCAGCAGTAACTCTCTTCCCTTCCTCCCCTCCCAGCAGCATCTCTCCGTCTCCCTCTCCAGTAGCAGCTGTCCCTTTTTTTTCCTTGCCCAGCAGCTTCCCAGATTCCTTTCCCTCCTCCCCTCCCAGAAGCATCTCTCCTTCTTCTCCCTCTCCAGTAGCAGCTGTCCTTTTTTTTCCTGGCCCAGCAGCTTCCCAGATTCCTTTCCCTCCTCCCCTCCCAGAAGCATCTCTCCGTCTCCTTCTCCCTCTCCAGTAGCAGCTGTCCCTTTTTTTCTTAGCCCAGCAGCTTCCCAGATTCCTTTCCCTCCTCCCCTCCCAGAAGCATCTCTCCTTCTTCTCCCTCTCCAGTAGCAGCTGTCCTTTTTTTTCCTGGCCCAGCAGCTTCCCAGATTCCTTTCCCTCCTCCCCTCCCAGATGCATCTCTCCTTCTCCTTCTCCCTCTCCAGTAGCAGCTGTCCCTTTTTTTTCCTGGCCCAGCAGCTTCCCAGATTCCTTTCCCTCCTCCCCTCCCAGAAGCATCTCTCCTTCTCCCTTTCCAGTAGCAGCTGTCCCTTTTTTCCCCTGCCCAGCAGCTTCCCAGACTGATAGTGGTTTTCTCCCCTCCCAGCAGCTCTTCTTACTTCCCAGCGCAGCGATTCACGAAGGCAGCCTCGGGTCCTTTGTTGTGTCGCGCCGCCTCTGAGGAAAGAGGAAGTTGCATCATCAGAGGCAGCCGCGACTCAGCAAAAGCCCCGAGGCTGCCTTCGTGAATCGCTGCGCTGGGAAGTAAAGGAGAGCTGCAGAGAGGGGAGAAAGCCACTGTCGGAGGCTCCCCAAGATCTCTCCGGCCCAGCGCACGCTTCCGATGCTGATCTTGCAGAAGTTCAAATGAGTCAATCTTGCCGGTCCTGCGCTGTGACGAGAAACTTGTGCGCTGCGACCTAATATTTTGTGCGCCAGCGCACGCCAGCGCAGCTTAGCGGGAACACATGATGTGAAAGTGCTTCCTGCCTCCCTTTGCTGAAAGATACAATGTAATATGCAGAGTGCAAAAATGTATCAACGGGAACAGTGTTCAGAAAGAAACTTCAAAAACATCTCAAACTAATAAGAAATAGTGATGTGTATCCTCAGCTGTGGGGTAAAGAGCTACAAAAAAAACAGTTTTCCAAACAGGAGGGCCTTAGTTCAATTGCTCAACCTGACTCTGGTTACTTTGCTGGTGAGAGATTTAATTTCCATATTCAGCCTCACACCATCATAGGAGTCAAGGAAACCAGTAGCGCTGGATAAAAATTAAGTGTATTTTTCACTCACGCTTCATTTTGAATTTGGGCTATTATCACGGGATTGTGTTGAAGGATGTTGAAAGAAACTTCTTGATAATATATTATACTGTATATAGTTTGTCACTAAATTATCACATTTAATTTAATACCACCAACCCCAATCCTAGTCCTCCCAACCAACTCCCACCCTACTCTTACAGTCTACCTTGCTCCTACAGGCCAACCCACAATACCGCTGACCTTATTTCTATTCCTCTCCCCCTCCTCCTTGCCCTTTTCTTGTGCCTATGTACATGACCTCATCATCTCTCAATCTCTCCACTTGCTTGCACTAACAAAGACCTGGATCAGCCCTGATAACTGTACCTTAGCTACTACCCTGTGTCATGGAGGCTACCTTTTCTTCCACATGTCTCACCTGGTTGGTCAAGGAGGAGGCGTGGGCCTACTCCTCTCACCCTATTGCAGATTTCAACCTCTTTTTCCACCACCATCTCAATGCTCTTCCTCCTTTGAAGTCCATTTCATCTGTCTTTTTGCTCCCCTACCTCTCTGAGTAGCAGTCATCTACCAACCTCCTGATACATCCCGCTCTTCCTTCCTCACTAACTTTGACTCCTGGCTCTCCTCCTTCCTTGAGCCCTCATCCCCTTCTCTCATCCTCAGTGACTTCAATATCCATGTCGATGACCCCTCTGACTCCTTTGCCTCTAAGTTCCTTGCCCTAACATTCTCATACAATCTCCTGCTGTGCTCCACCACCCCTACATACCAGAAAGGACACTGCCTAGACCTAATGTTTTTCCTCGAACTGTTCAACCACCAAATTCTGCAATACCACCCTTCCCCTCTCTGACCATCACCTGTTAACATTCATTATTCATTACCCTACCCCCCAGATCCAGCCAATCGCCACCAACACATTCAGGAACTTTCAGGCTATTGACACAGAGCCCTCTTCACTGCTGTCTCATCCCTCTCCTCAACTACTATATTGCACAAGACTGTCAATGAAGCCGTCCTCTCTTATACCATTCTCTCCTCTGCTCTAGACCTCATCTGCAAGTTCTGAAGGCAGTATTGGATAGGCTCGTTTTGAACGTTTTAAAAGTTGAATTTTGGGGGTTTTCTAAGGAAGCAATTGCAAAATGCATCAGAACCCAGAGCGTAATACTTACTTTCAACCATCTCAGATAATTCTCATGTGCAGTTTCTTGAGCATGTATTCTTTAAAAATATATTTTTTTTGTACAAACAGTGTGATGATTAGAGAATAAAAACAGACATTCATACATTCGGGCTTGTCTCTGAGCACTGAAAAAACAGATGATACTAGTGCAATTTATCAACATTGAATATGATGCAGTAGCCACTTCTTTTCGCTGTTTCTTATTATATATTAGTATATTATAGAAGTGGGTTTTGAGTGTGTCCTGGTCCTTCCCTAGTTTTTTAGGGTTTTACAGAGCCTACCTGTGACAAGAATCGTGTCTACAGAGTCACCTACCGGCACCTATGTCCACTTCTGGCACAAACCTCGCCTACTTTTGAGATGGGATTTGGACGGTGTTCTTTTAGGAACGCCAATGATCTACCCATGCTTTTCCCCTGGCCAAGCCTCCTTTTGATATCTGCAAACTAGAACTGAAGTGCACCATTTTATAAAATATGCCAACCAAGTTGTGCACATAACTTCGAATTAATGCCAAATAGTGTCAGCTATGAGATGTTAATTGCCAATTATCAGCGTTGATTGGTCTTGTTAAACAATTAGGTTGTGCCTCCTCCTTTCGTGTGAGAAATTGTGAAATCAATTTTTCTCCACTTCAGAGAGTAAAATTGGACTCCCAATGCTGGTATGAGTGAGAGGAAGTGACATCATCACTAATCCCAATTTAGAAAACGCTGATTTCTGAGGCATCATGCCAAAGGGACATGTTTTGCCCTTTTGTACACCCCTTCATATGCAAATTTATATATTGGTGTATCATTTAATTTATAGGAAATGAATGCAGCAATTTCAGTTATTTGGGGTAGAAGGAGGGACTTTAACAGATGTAGGACTTCAGCTAGAGGCTTTCTTTCTCCTGTTCAGTACGTTATTGTTTTACTGATTCAAATGTTAAATTGCACATTGGGCTTTTGAATACTAGAGCAGTGAGTTCTAACAAATGCCAGCTTCATGATTTGATTCTAGATAATAGTTTAGTCTGTGTGGGTTTAACTGAAACTTGGCTTTCTGAAAGTGACACTATCTTGCCATTACAAACGTGCCCATCAGATTACCAAAGTATTTCACAGACAAGAAGGATGAAAAGGGGTGGTAGACTGGCCATTATTTTCAAAAAATCATATCAGTTTTATAAAAGGGCGATTATGAATGTGTTGCCTATGGAATGTTTACTTGTTTAATCGGACGTTTTGTCCACTTCTTTTCTTCAGGTTTATGTTTCGCCAAATTCAGGAAGTTCACCTTTGAATCTTTTAATGGAATTACTGTATATACTCCAATATAAACTGAGATTTTGGGGACAAAAAAATGGCCCAAAAATGGGAGCCTCGGTTTATATTCGAGCTTCCTTTTTGATGATGATGCTTTTTTCCTCCCCTCCCCACCCGATGACCAATGCTGTTATTTTCCAATAACAGTGCCTCATTTCTGTTTGGGCTGAGCTGAAGTAAAGTGTCATTGACAAGACTATAGATCAGTGGTGGCCAAGGCTGTGGGTGTGCATTTGTGCAAATGGAGTATACTTCAAACATCTGCAAGATATGCCATAAAACTTTTTGATGTGTTATTCAGTTCACAATTCTTTTTCACAAGGTAGTGCCAGGTTTTGAAAAGCAGTCTGGACCCCAGGACATGTCCTCGAAAAGAAGGACATGTCCGTGGAAATCCAGACATCTGGTAACCCTACGTTAGGTGGGCTAAAGCGGCTTCCTAGTCATGATTCACGGTTTGGGGGAGTTCTGCTAGCTCAGTTGATCTGGGGGGGGGGGGAATTCCCCTGCCACGATCAGCTCAGCTGGCTGCGGTGTACAGAAGACCCCCTCTAATCTTTCAGTCTCTTTTATAACATCATCACTTTCTAAAATAACTATCCCCTCCAGCTTTATCTGCAGCATATTTTCCTTGTTTAATAGGCTTCTGACGGCTTTATTTTCGCCTTTTGATAAATTAAAATAATGGGGTTTTTTTCTTGAAAGTTTCTATATCTCTTAGTACACATTGATTAAATGTGTATTATTGGGTCCCTGGTCCTGGTGGGACCCATTTTGAATTATTTCTCACTAGTGAAAGGTCAGAATGTCTTGCTGTGTTTTGGGAGAAAAATGCATAATTTGTAACTTTCTTCTGAATTTAAAAAAAGGTCAATATACATTTGAAATGCATTGTAATGTTTAGTGGATACAAAGGATAAGTCTTTTTAAAGTAATTTCACTTCCAATTCTGAAAATGTCTCCTCTGATAAATTAATAATTTGGAGATCTAATTTTGGTATGACATTTGATATCAACCTCTCCCTCTCTCCCTTGAATTCTGTCCTTCGTTTTGATGTCCTCTCTGTCATTGGCTTTATCCTTTCTGATTGGTTTTCTAGTATCTGTTTTCTAAAAACAAACAAAACAAAACCTCTTAGACATTATCAAAGAAATGTGGTTAGGAATTAAACAAAGGGAGGCAAAAAAGGTCATCTGAGACACTCTTCATATGTTTTTTTTTTACTTTTCTTATACCTATAGTATTATCAACTGCTTCTGTTTCAACACTTCTCTTTCTAAAAGTAACCCTTTTATCTTTATTAAAATGAACTTTAGGTTTAGACTAGGGGTAAATGCTACCCCCCTCTTTTACAAAGGTGCACTAAGCTTTTTAGCTCGCGCTAAATATTAGCATGCGCTAAACACTAATCCGTGCATGTTTTCTTATGGACGCGTTAGCGATTAGCACACGGGTTGATTTAGTGTGCGCTAAATCCACGCTAAAACGCTTAGCGCGCCTTTGTAAAACAGGGCCTAAGTTTTTTTTTTTTTTTAAAACATATGTTTATTGGCAGCGAGAGAAATACACCACCCAACAGGGCGTAACAGTAACCATCAAAGAGACAAATATCGGTCCATCACACACAACAAGCAAGAACTTGAACAATAGCAGGAGTGCCCCAAATATACCCCCATAAGCAGATAATATACGAGAATAGAGCAATACAGAACAAAGAGAGCAGCGGGGGCAGGAGCAGGTAAATACAATCGTGAAAGACGTCACCCCTCTGGAACAGTGCTCTCCCGCCTTTTTCATTAGAATAACCCCCAACCACCACACAATCATTCAGAACACCAATCGCACTCACCATCATCCATCCCATTCAAACCAGCCACTCACATCCCATGTGTCTCCCTCCCCCCCCCCCCTCCCGAGGGCACCAAAGTAACGAAAGAGAAGAGCAAAAGAAAAGAAAGAGAAAGATGGAGAGAGCTAGTTGGTAGAGGTGAACCACCGATGGCCCATCAGGAAAACTGAAGGTAAAATCCAGGTTAAGGAGGCCCCTGGTCCTCCCCCCTTGCGTGTGACGACACCAGGTCCCGCAGTCTCACCCATAAGCCAGTGTAGTGTTGCTTAAGCACACTCGGCGCTCTCGCATGGGATCGAATTTCAAACAATGCCACCTCTCGGAGCCGATTCCTCCAGTGCGGCAACGGAGGGGGCTCCTCGGACATCCAATAGGTCAAGATCAATTTCTTTACTACTAAGATAGCGTTATAGAGAAATCTGCATTGGGGTGTGGTGAAACCCTGGTCCTGGAGGGAGGTCTGCAGACCCAGGAGTATGAACCCATAGTCCCATTCCACAGTACGCTGCACCGCTCGTTCCAACAAGGGGAGGGCCACCCTCCACACATCCAGCCTGGGGCACTCCAAAAAGGAATGTATGTATGTACCAGCACTACTCTTGCACTTAATACAAAGACCGCTCTCCCAGAGTCCCAGTCGTGCCCCCCTCTGTGCCGTAAAAAAGGCCCTATGAAGAAGTTTATATTGAAGTTCTTGGAAGTCTGCAGATTTAGTGTAGGAATAAAGCGTAGCGAAACAGGCAGTGAACTGGTGCTCAGGAATATCCATTCCCAGGTCTCGTTCCCAGGAATTACGCACCGGTGTGAGTACCGATGTGGCAAGAGACGACTTAAGGACTCGATACCAGTGCGCTAGAGAATTCAGCGCGGGCTGAGTAGCTGAGAACAGCGTATCCAGAGGGCCCTTATCCCAGGCCCTAGTCGCCTCCCTACTCTCCGTCTCCCAATAGTGGCGAACCTGAAAATAAGAAAACATATAGCACGAGGGTAGGTCCCACTCATCCCGAACCCGCTGAAAAGTAGGAAATCCCGTAGGAGACAATTCAAGTATGTGTTCCAGCGACTTACAACCTTGGGCCGCCCAGCGCTGAAATACAGATCTACCCCTGCCAGGCGGGAACCTGGGATTGCCTTCCAGGCGCAGAAAAGGGGATACGTCCGGTGGCAGCTGCTGTCTTCGCCTCCACCAGCGCCACGCCAGACGAAACGGGCGTAGAAAACGGGAGCAGACTGTGTAACGTCTCCCTGGGTCATCGTGTCGGTGTATGAGGTTCATAAATTGAAAAGGGGCACACCAGTTCGCCATCCATCCCCTAGGAGAGTAGCGTGGGCACTCAGTGTAGCCCTCGTGGATCCAACGGAGGAGAGAAGCAACATTATAGAGCCGAATATCCGGGACATTGAGTCCCCCCAATGATTTGTCCAAGATAAGTTTGGACATCGCTATCCGAGGGGTACGGGACCTCCAGACAAATCGAGAGATAGTGGATTTGAATACAAGTTCATCCCTTCTGGTAAGCCAAAGCGGCACGGCCTGTAAGGGATATAGAAGTTTTGGTACCAGAATCATTTTTACTAAGGCCACCCGACCCAAAATCCCCAGCGGCAAGTCCTGCCAAGCCTGGCACAATTTTGCGATGGCTTCGAGAGGCCGGCGGATATTTGCATTGTAAAGCGTGGGTAGATCAGTGCTGAGGTATATTCCAAGGTATCTCATCGGCTTAGTCGTGGGTGCGATTGGCAACACCGCATGCCAAGGTTCCGCCCGGCCCCCCGCTAGTAACAGCAGCTCCGATTTACTACAATTAACTTGTAAGCCGGACAACGCACCAAAGGCTCGGATCACCTCCAGAGCTCTGGGTAGGTGCATGGAAACATGGTCCAGGTAGAGTAGGATGTCATCTGCAAACAGGCTGATTTTGCATTCCTGTCCCCGCACCACGATGCCCTGAATGGTCACATCCTGCCGGATTTTCGCCGCAAGGGGTTCAATAGCTAAGAGGAAGAGGAGCGGTGAGAGCGGGCACCCCTGTCTCGTTCCTCTCTGCAAACCAAAGTCCTCTGTTAAGCCCCCATTTATCATTAAGCGCGCCCTGGGGTTATGATATAAGGCTGAAGCCCAGGCCATAAAGTCGCCCTGAAAACCACCCCGGCGCAGGACCCAGAAGAGATAGTCCCAGGAGATGCTATCAAATGCTTTCTCCATGTCCAGTCCCGCCACCGCCTCCTGGCCACCCCTTCCTACCCTGTCATGAATCGCTCCCAAAACCCTCAGTAAATTCATAGAGGCGTAGCGGCCCGGCACAAACCCAACCTGGTCTGGGTGAATAAGATCGGGAAGAATACCATTCAAACGTCTCGCCAAAGTCGCAGCTAAAAGTTTAATATCCTGATCTAGCAGGGAGATTGGACGGAACGACCCCACCAAGTCCGGGTCTTTACCCGGTTTAGGGAGGAGGACTATGTGAGCCATGTTATCCGGAAAAGAGCCCCTCGACTTCGCCACCTCGTTATACATTGCGCTCAGGGGCTTTGCCACCAGATCTTCTAGGATGCGGTAGTATTCGGGTCCAAACCCGTCCGGGCCGGGCGCCTTGGCCAGCTTAAGGGACCGTATGGTGACACGAAGTTCCGCCTCGGTGATCGGTAGGCTCAAAGATGCGGCTTGATCCTCCTCCAGGCGTGGGAGTGATAACTCCCGGAAGAAATTCTGAAGGGCCAGTTCGTCCAAAGGTCTTTTACCGTATAGGGTTTCATAATACTTAACAAATTGTTCCGCGATTCGTCTCTCTCCCTCGTGCCGAGTGCCCCCAGCATCACGGATTGCAGTAATAATTTGACGTTTCTTATAAGGACGCACTAAATTCGCCAGTAGTCTCCCCGTTTTTCCCCCCCATCTATGCATGTTGTACCGTTGAAACGCAAGGGTCTGCTCCGCACGTTGATGAAGTAAAGTCTCGATTCGGTCACGTATAGTCTTGTATTCCTGTCTCTCCTTGTCCGAGAGGGAGGAGATATGGGCCCTGCGAAAGCCGTGCAACTGTCTCGTAAGTGACAGGAGCACAGCTCCCCGAGCCTTGCGTTTTGCCGCGGTGTATGCGATCACATGCCCCCTCAGGACTGCCTTGGAGGCATACCAGTATGTTATCGGCCCTATATCCGGGGTATCATTGGTAGCCTGATAGTCCGCCCATCGTGCCCGGAGAAACGTCCTGAATTCTCGGTCTTGATAAAGGTGTAACGCCATTTTCCAAGAGGAGACCTTGCTACCCGCTGCCAGTGACAAGGTAAGATCCACAGTAGCATGGTCCGAGATCGTGGAATCCACTATCTCCGATCTGGTAGCCCTGGAGAACAGCCGTTGGTCCAGTAGGATGTAGTCCAAGCGGGCGTATACTTTATGTACATGAGAGTAAAAAGTGAAATCCGAGTCATATGGATGCAGCGTCCGCCATACGTCCACCAGACCCAAATGCTGCATCAGGAAGCCCACCCCCTTGTTGTCATGGTCCCTCAGACTGCCTCTGGGAGGTTTGCAGTCCACCCCCGGGTCTGCAGTAATGTTCATGTCCCCCCCCCAGGACCACCTGGTAGTCCGGATAGGCCGATATTAGGGAGAGAACCGAGGAGAAAAATTTATGACAGTAAGAGTTGGGGGCATACAGATTACAAAATAGCAGTTTTAAACCCCAAAGTTCCCCCAGCACAAGTACGTATCTCCCCTCCCGATCAGTCAGTTGTTTATGCAAGGTAAAGGGCAACCTCTTGTGCAACAGTATGGCCACCCCGCGTTTCCGTCCCCCCGATGTGGAGGAATAAACATCCCCGACCCAGTTTCTCCGCAATTTAGAGTGTTCAATCTGAGTGAGGTGTGTTTCTTGCAGGAAAGCCACATCCGCTTTCAAATTTCGCAAACTGGTAATGATACGGGATCTTTTTACCGGGGACCTGATGCCGTCAACATTAAAGGTAACAACTCTTAAATCAGCCATAATAGTGAGAGAATTGCTCTGTGCAGCACAACAATCTGGGGGGGAATATCCCCTCCAGGATGTATGAGCTCATCCATTCTCCACCAACCAGACACGCATTCGTCCTATGCAGAAAGAGCAGATAGGCCCAGACGAAGCCTCCCAGCTAAGCTTCGCTGCCCTTGTTATCCTAGTGCCCTCTATTCCCACCTCCCATGCTCCCAACCATCCCCCCTGTCCACTCATCCCGGATTCAGCCACACACTCCCACGCACACACCCCCACACAACTCTCCCTCCACCCTCCCCCCCCCCCACTCTGTCCCCCCATGCTGATCCCATCCCATCAGCATACATACCCATAGATGTATCCCCCAACCTGCCCGGAGCCCTCCCCCCCCACCCCCCGAACAAGATCCCTATCATGTGGTCCCTGTAATCAATAAGAAAGCAGATAGTTAAACATAAACACTGGACAGTGAAAAGGTAATACCAACAAGTCCAAATGAAATATCCAGATCTGCCGCAGGCTGCTCCAAAAGGGACCCCTTCCAGCCACAGCGGCCCACACCAAGGTCAGGTAGAGTCTGTCAGGATGCGTTGGAGTCAGAGAAAATGTAGAGTTCTTCAGGAAAATCGTAGGCGCCGCGGCCCATCAAAGCCATGCACAGTTCACTCAGGCTGCCCCGGCCACTCGAGGTCGGAAACAAATCCAAGCCAAGGGAGCGAGCCCCACCACCGCAACAGCGGCTTGGTCTCACAGTCCCCCGTTGCACGCAGAGGCTAGGCAAGCAGGCATCCGCCCCTCATGCTAGATTCAATGGGACTCCAACACAACTCCTGGAAATAACAAACTGTAGTTGTAGGTGAGTTTCAGATCAGCAGCAACCGGTTCAGGATAACATTAGGCGGGTAAAGTTGCCAGAAACGCCTTGGCCTCCTCTCCGCTGTTAAAGGTGAGAGTCTTACCCTCATGCCAGACTCGAAGCTTCGCTGGATAGACCAGCGCAAATTTAACTCCTCTATTGTGGAGGTCGGTGCAGGAGGGCGCCATGAGCTTGCGTTGGGCCGCCACCCGCACAGAATAATCATTGAATATGAGCACTCGGGATCCTTTATAATCCAAGGCCCCCGCCTTTCGAAATGCCCTGAGTATAAGTTCCTTTTCCCTCCAGTTAGAGTAGCGAGCTATGGCAGTCCTCGCCCTCCCCCCCTCCAGGGGCCGGTTTCCAATACGGTGCGCCCGTTCGCAGGCGAAGACCTCCGCGCCCCCAGACAGGCCCAGGGTCTCAGGGAGCCACGTGCTGAAGATCGTGTAGAGCTCCTGTTCACTCACCGACTCCGGGAGCCCGACCAGTCGCAGGTTGTTTCGCCGGCTCCTGTTCTCCTGCTCCTCCAGGGCCGCAAGCAACTCCCGCGAAGTTCGTTTTAGGTCTTCCACCTGGGCAGTCAGCGTCACGCACGCGTCCTCCTGGTCGGACACGCGCTGCTCGACCTCTGCTAGACGCTGGCTATGGGAGTCAAATTTTTCGTGCATTTCGTCCACCGCCGACTGGATTTTATTTAGTTTATCTGCCAGTGCCGCCGTGACCGACCGCGTGATGTCGGTAATCCAGTCGCCAGCGGGGATGGTGAATGTGGCCTGCTCCGCCGCCATTTTGGAGGGGGTAAGAGAGGGTTTGTCCCGGTTACTCTTTGCCGGTTTAACGGGCATACCCCGTGCCGCTGCGGTCGCTCCTGGAGTTCAAGGGAAGGGTAAGGTGTTAATCTCCGTCCCGCTTGCTCGTTTCTGCGGTGGGGACACAGAGAGGCCAGATTTTCCGCCGATTTAGTGGGAGTGAGGCAGGAGCTCCCCGTTCGTGCGACCGCTCAAGCAGGCTGCATCACGTGACCAGGGCCTAAGTTTTAAGTAGTTTTCCTCATCACATTTTAAGCTTTTCAAACATGGCTATGTCTTTTCTAAACTCATCCAGTTTTTTATTAAAATCTAAAGATGAAAAAAAATTGCCTCATGCCCATGTTTTGTCATTATATTGACCTCTATCTTCATTTTATCTGCTCTTTGAGGGTTCTTCATTTAATAATAATAATAATAACTTTATTCTTATATACCGCCAACAATCTTGCGACTTCTAGGCGGTTTCTAGGGGGGAAATTATCAAGGTACGAAATAAGGTGATCTTTTACTACACATTGAATTCCTATGAGATTCAGAAACCTGGGAAATCTCAGTCCCACAGGTTGCTGAAGACTGAATGGTGGCCAACGTGATGCCGATTTTTAAAAAGTGTTCTAGAGGTGATCCAGGAAATTATAGACTGGTTAGTCTAATGTCGGTGCCGGGTAAAATGGTAGAGACTATTATAAAGAACAAAATGACAGAACATATATGTAGGCATGGATTAATGAGAGAAAGACAACATAGATTTAGTCAAAGGAAATATTGCCTCACCAATCTACTGCATTTCTTTAAAGGGGTGAATGAACAAGTGGGGTTTCCCAGGGGTCTATGCTGGGACCACTGCTTTTTAATATATTTATCAATAATATAGAGATGGGAATAACTAGTGATATAATTAAATTTGCTGATGACATAAAGTTGTTTAAAGTTAAATTACAAGAGGACTGTGAGAATTTGCAAGAGACTGGGAGACTGGGCGTCACAAAGACAGATGATATTTAGTGTGAGCAGGTGCAAATTGATGCATGTGGGAAAGAGGATCCTGAACAATAGCTATGTGATGCAGGATAGAGAATGACATGGTGGCTGTTAGCCGCGGCTAGCTGCGGGTAACCCGCCGAAACGGTGGTAGAAAAAGTCGTCGCTGCCATGGGTACGGGAACAAGGCCATTCACCGCCCTGTGGAGCAGTGAATGGCCTTGTCTCCGCAGTTAAGGTCGGGAACGTGCGTGGTCACCGATCAGGCATCTCCCTCCCTCCCTTTCTTCCTTCTTTCCTTCCCTCCCTCCCCTTACCATGGCGATTTTGTGAGGGGGTTTCGTCTCCCAGCTGCCCG
This sequence comes from Geotrypetes seraphini, assembly GCF_902459505.1. Taxonomy (NCBI): domain Eukaryota; kingdom Metazoa; phylum Chordata; class Amphibia; order Gymnophiona; family Dermophiidae; genus Geotrypetes; species Geotrypetes seraphini. Next base: position 313,529,724 of record NC_047085.1, on the reverse strand, counting down.
AGTCGGCTTTCATCAAGTCGCTTGTGGCTGCCAAAACTTCTCCTCTGACACAACCAGAAACCTGAAGTTGTGTTAGAGGAGAAGTTTTGGCAGCCATACGCAACTTAATTAAAGCCGTCTCAGGCAGCTGGGAGACAAAAAAATCACCATGGCAAAGTGAGGGGAAGGAAGGAAGGGATGGAGATGCTCTCGGATGACTCAGAGATGACTTCTACGATCGGGAGGGAGGATCTTTGGCAATCGAGAGGGAGGGAGGGAGGATCTCTGACGATCGGGGAGGGGGGGGTTGCTGCTGGACCACACACGCTGAAGGGAAATGGAGGGGGGAAGGTGAGGAACAGACGCTGAAGGGAAATAGGGAAGAGAGAGTGGGCTGAAGACACTGAGGGAAATGGGCAAGAGTGAGTGGACTAAGACACTGAAGGGAAATGGGGAAGGGAAATGGAGAATGGGGAGAAGACGCTAAAGGTAAATGGGGAAGATAGAGATGACAGACTATAGGGGGAAAAGAAGATGGGTGCCAGACTAATTGGGGGGTGGGGGTGCAGGGAGAGAAGGAAGGGAGAGAGAAGGCAGACAATGGATGGTATGAATTGAATGAGGAGAAGATGAGGAAAGCAGAAACCAGACATCAAAGGCAGAAAAAAAATTCTATTTATTTTCTTTTTTTTCTTTAGGATAAATTAGTATATTAGTTGTGTTGATAAACATTTATAAACAAAGCCCTGCCAGCTCAATATCTCTTTCTCTAGTTCAGAAGCCAGAACTTTGATTTATAAAATGACAATTGTACAGAATATTGTTTCTTTTTATATGTTAATAAAATAAGTTCAGTATAAAACTATTTGAGGCTTGTGTGGATGGGATCAGTTGGATTGTGGGGTCAGGGCAGGGACCGAATTCATGGGGATGGGACGGTGACAGAGCTCGTGGGGCGGGACGGTGATGGGGGACAAATTTTTCCCCTGTTTTATTCTCTAATGCAGGGCTCCACATTTTAAAATAATTTCTAGCATCCTGTTTGCTTATTTAGCCGCCGCTGCACATTGGGCGGAAGGTTTCATCATATGATGACACCCAGATCCTTTTCTTGGGCACTAACCCCCAAGATGGACCCTAGCATCCGGTAACTGTGATTTGGGTTATTCTTCCCAATGTGCATCACTTTGCATTTGTCCATATTAAATTTCATCTGCCACTTAGATGCCCAATATTCCAATTTCCTAAGTTCTGCCTGCAATTTTTCACAATCTGCATGCATTTTAACAGCTTTGAATAGTTTAGTTTCATCTGCAAATTTATGTTTTTATGTCCCCTAGTCTTTGTAATTTTTAATGGAATAAAAAATCAATCCACTTGTACCCATTCTGAACCACTCAGGATTTTGCAGACTTCAGTCATATTTCAGCTGTCTCATTTCCAAGCTGAAGATCCTTAACCTCTTTAGTCTTTCCTCATATAAGAAGAGTTCCATTCCCTTTATTATCTTGGTTGCTCTTCTCTGAACCTTTTCTAGTTTCGCTATATCTTTTTTGAGATAAGGCGACCATTTGAATGCATTACTCAAGGTGAGGTCGCACCATGCAGCGATACAGAAGCATTATAACATTCTTAGTCTTGTTCACCATCCTGTTTCTAATAATTCCTAGCATCTTGTTTGCTTTTTTTGGCCACCACCGCACTTTGGGCAGAAGGTTTCAGTGTATTGTATATAATGATATCCAGATCTTTTTCTTGGGTGCCCACCCCCAAGTTGGACCCTAGTATCTGGTAACTATGATTTGGGTTATTATTCTTGAAATGCATAAGAACATAAGCAGTGCCTCCGCCGGGTCAGACCACAGGTCCATCCCGCCCAGCAGTCCGCTCCCGCGGCGGCCCAAACAGGTCACGACCTGTCTGTATCACCAGAAGGGGCTCCCTTGCCACCTTGGTTTCTCATTTAAGTCCTGTCTTCCTATCGAAGTCCTAACCCTCCGGTCTTGCACATGCACGACCTGGTTTGGTTTCTATACTCATTACCTGGTTAGCTTTCTATACTTGTGTTACATCCCAGCTCCTCCCTCAGTATCCCATGATCCCTTTATCCTTCAGGAATCCGTCCAATCCCTGTTTGAATCCCTGTACCGTACTCTGCCTGATCACTTCCTCCGGTAGCGCATTCCAAGTGTCCACGACCCTTTGGGTGAAAAAAAACTTCCTTGCGTTTGTTTTGAACCTATCTCCCTTCAGTTTCTCCGAATGCCCCCTCGTATTTGCTGTCCCCTTCAGTCTGAAGAATCTGTCCCTATCTACCCTCTCTATGCTCCTCATGATCTTGAAGGTCTCTATCATATCTCCCCTGAGCCTCCTTTTTTCCAGAGAGAAGAGCCCCAGCCTATCCAACCTCTCGTCGTATGGGCAGTGTTCCAGCCCTTTTACCATTTTCGTTGCTCTCCTTTGGACTCTCTCAAGTACCGCCATGTCCTTCTTGAGGTGCGGCGACCAATACTGAACGCAGTATTCCAGATGTGGACGCACCATCGCTCGATACAATGGCATGATGACTTCCCGTGTTCTGGTTGTTATGCCCTTCTTTATGATGCCAAGCATCCTGTTGGCTTTTTTCGAGGCTGCTGCGCACTGTGCAGATGGCTTCAGTGATGCATCCACCAGCACACCCAAGTCTCTCTCAAGTCTGCTGTCTCCCAACAATACCCCCCCCAATTTGTAGTTGAACAACGGGTTCTTTTTCCCTATATGCATGACCTTGCATTTGTCCACGTTAAAGCGCATTTGCCATTTGTTTGCTCAGTCTTCCAGCTTGTCCAGGTCTCTTTGTAGGTCCTCACACTCCTCCCTGGTCCTAACTCTGCCGCACAGTTTGGTATCGTCTGCAAATTTTATAACCTCACACTTTGCCTCCTTTTCCAGGTCATTGATAAATATGTTAAAGAGTAACGGCCCCAGCACCGACCCCTGTGGTACACTGCTTGTGACTCCCCGCCAGTCAGAATATTGACCCTTTACTCCGACCCTCTGCAGTCTGCCCGACAACCAGTGCTTGATCCATCTGTGCACATCCCCTCCCACCCCGTGGTTCCACATCACTTTGCATTTTCCATATTAAATTTAATCTGCCATTTACATGCCCATTCTTCCAATTTTTCAGTCTGCATGCATTTTAACAACTTTGAACAGTTTAGTGTCATTTGCAAATTTAATCACCTCACTCACCGTTCCATATTCCAGATCTCTGCGGCACTCTGCTATTTACCCTCCATCGAGAAAAATAGCAATTTAACCCTACCCTCTGTTTTCTGTCCGATAACCAGTTCCCAATCCACAACTGAACATTGTCTCTTATCCCATGACTCTTTAATGTTCTCTGGAACATCTCATGAGGAACTTTGTCAAAAGCTTTAAAAAAAAAATCTAGATACACTACATCATAGGCGTCGGAAAGGGTGGGGGGAAGGGGCTGTTGCTTCCCCAAAAATTTAATTCCTGGTGGTCCAGGGGAGCAGCAGTTTAGAGTGAGCTTTCTGTGCTCTTGCCCGCTGCTAACCCAGTCGGTGGCAGCTGATTTCTTCTGCCGCTGAGCAGCAACCAGCAGGAGCATGCTGTGGCACTGCCTGCTTGGCGCTCAGTGGCTTCTTTGATTAGCTCCTGCTCCTGCTGGTTGCCACTCAGCAGCAGAATAAATCAGCTGCCACCGACTGGGAGGAGGTAGGAGAATGGGCAGGGTACACTGCAGAGCCTGGGAGGGAAGGGAGCTGGGTGCAGAGCCTGACAGGGGAGGGAGGGAAGGAAGGAATGGGGCTGGGTAAAGGACCTGACAGGGGTTGGGAGGGAAGGGGGCTAGGTGCAGAGTCTGACAGGGGAAGGAAGGAAGGGGGCTGGGTGAAGAGCCTGACAGGGGAGGGAGGGAAGAAGGCTGGGTACAATGCCTGGCAGGGAGAGGCTGGGTGCAGGGGGTAAGGAGTTGGGAAGACAGGGAGGACAGATGCTTAGGGTGTTGGGAAAGACAAATACTGCACGTACTGGGAGAGGGTTGGGAAGGACAAATGCATAGCTGGGGTAGGGGGGTTAGGAAAGGAGGGAAAGAGAGATGCTGTACAGGTAGAATAATGGGAAGGGAGAGAAATAAATGCTGCCAGTGGGGGAGGGAAAAGGAATGGAGAATTGTTGGACATAGGTGTGTGGCATGAGAGGGAATGAGAGATGATGTGTATGGGGAAAGGAAGAAAGAGGGAGAATTGTTGGACATGATAGTAGTGGAGAGGAGGGAGGGAGAAATGTTACACTGGGAGGGAGGAGAGATGACCCAAAGAAGGGAGAGATGTCAGACCACTGAAATGGGAAAGAGAGAGAGAGATGCCAGACCACATAATGGAAGGGAAGGAGGGGAGAGAGAGATGCTAGACTGCAGAAAGAAGAGGAGAGAGATGTTAGACCTCGTGAAGAGGAATGGAAGGAGAGAGAGATGCCAGACCATGGGAGAGGAGAGAGATTCCAGGCTATGGGAAGGAGAGGAGAAAGATGCTTGGCCATATGAGGGGGGAAGGGTAATGATAGAGATGTCTGGCCATGGGAGAGGGATGAGGGGAAGGGGAGATAGAGGGAGGAGTTGGTGCACAGCGATGGGTGTGACAGGGAAGAAATATGAAGAAATGCTTCTTATGGATAGATGGGAGTGGGGGAGAAAAAAGAGGGAGGAGATAGTACACATGGATAGATGGGAAGGGAAGGCATGGAAAAGTAGATTTTGAGAAGAAAGCAGAAAAATGGAATAAAATTGAATGTTAAAAGTTAATGCTAAAGACAGATGTATGATCCAAACAGACCGGGGATTTTGAATTACAGTCCACTCGAGGTGGCAATACTTTCAAAATAGAACAAAACACAAAAGACCCCCTTCTCATCAATACTGGGCAAGTTTCTCAAATAATATCATCATGTAACATTTAAAGGCTTTTAAATATTTAAAAGTGTTCATAAGCTCTTCAGCAAGGCTCCACAACAGCAATACAATGTCACTGGAAAGGTGCTTGAATTTTAATCAAAACACATTGCATGGAGCAAGGAATCTTGCTTCTACTGGAGTGGCAAATGTTATGGCTCTACAAAAGGTAGGGAGAACGAGAGGGCACTCTCTGAAGTTGAAAGGGGATAGATTCCGTATAAACGTAAGGAAGTTCTTCTTCACCCAGAAAGTGGTAAAAAAAAACTGGAACACTCTTCTGGAGTCTATCATAGGGGAAAACACCTTCCAGGGATTCAAGACAAAGTTAGACAAGTTCCTGCTGAACCAGAATGTGCTCAGGTAGGGCTAGTCTCAGGGCACTGATCTTTGATCAGAGGGCTGCCGCGTGAGCGGACTGCTGGGCACAATAGACTACTGGTCTGACCCAGCGGCGGCAATTCTTATGTTCATCCACTCTTCTCCTGCCCCTAATGTAGTCCCTTTTTATACAGATAATATTGGGCCATTTAGCAATTTAAGAAGCTCAATACTACCTGCATAACTTTTTAAAATATATGGCTAGGGCAATTATGTATTTGACAGCTTCCAGTGAAAGCAATGGCTTTTAAATATTGGGCTCCTAGTTCTTCTGAATACATTATCTAACATAGAAACAGAGAACAATGAAGGCAGGTAAAGACCATATGGCCTATCTAGTCTGCCTATCCAATGTACTTGTCCCAAGCTTTCTTGAATTCAGAGTATAACTTCATGAGTAGTGGCTCGTGGCCAGCAGGGGGTGCTGGTTATGGGACGGAAATGGGAATGGATGTTAGGACATGATAAGTGCAGTATTTTTTGTGGAGTTTTTTCTACAAAAAGCCAGTTTTTCGTATGATTCTGGGTAATTCTAGTTAGACAAACATCTGTGTTAGTTAAGGACCGCGCCCAAATAGAAGCGTACGGAAAAACAGGTGAATAAAAATTTAAATATAATGTAGCTAAGGCCAGATAAAAATATACTAAGGATTAATATAAGGGAAAGCATAATAATATCTGTGTATGTACTTTGCTTTTGAGCCAAATCATGGTGGAAATCATGATTACATGGAGTCCAGTTTGGGTTCTCTGTGTGTACTATATCTGTCCTGTCTTCGGACACCATCTTTGGCCAGTGAATAGTTTTCTGTCTTCTTTGTCCTCTCTGAGTTTTCCCGCTCCCAGCCTCGTGGTGTTAATTAACACCAGCTGTGCTTGCTTTAGACTGTTAGAGAAGGATAGCGTGTCCCCAAACTGAATTGGATGTAGTTTTGAATGAAAATTATGATTTATTGAATGTATGGAGGCTTGGCCAAGCAAAGTATAAATTAATATGTGTGACTGTGTTGAACCTCATAGGGTTTGAAAAACATAAAATATATTTGTCTAGAGAAATCCTGAGGCAACATTTGGGAGTGATTAAGTCAGAGACTACTCCTGCGCTTTGTGTGTGAGACTATCAGCTCAGGCAGCCCAAGAGTTTTTTCCTTTAAGGCTCAGAACTTGTCAGCATGGAAGGGCTGAGCATTTCTCAGCACCCTGTTAATAATTGTAGAATTCTTTTGAATATGTTATAATGTTAATTCAGAAATCAAATGTACTGTTCTAAACTTTTAAACATGGAAACATGGAGGGATTTATTTTCCTTTGTCAAAACTTTTAAGACCACCTCTTTGGTGAATGGTTATTCGTTGTTATACTGATGATGTCACTGAGCCAAAAGTTATATAATAGAATGACCAGAGATAGGGGTTCGAGATCGTTAGGAGAAGGCCAGCATTTTGGCTGCTATAACGATCTCCCATTAGCGCAATTGGTAAGCAATGATGCTGGATTCTTTTGATCTAATAATGGAAAAATAGAAACAATAATTCAATAAATCTTGGTTATAATTTTTAAAACCTTGCGCTGGTGTCATTTTGCATGTATAATTATTTTCAAACCTGAAGCTTTCACAAATGGCGTCAATGACCCTTGCTCACTTCATAGACCAATTGTGGGGCAAATATATTTTTTTATATTCTTTTGATCTGTTGTGTTTAATCTTCTAGTATTTTCTTTATAATTGGAGGGTTGAGATCCTACAGCTACTGTGTAATGTTGGTTAAGTTCAATGTACCATCAGACCTCTCGAGCACTTCTGGGTTTTCCATTGTGCCTGCTACATCTATAATATATAAATTCTGTTTCAAAAGTCTTATTGTGCCACAGTCTAGCCTCTTTGTGCAAACCATTTCAAGATTCAAACAGTGGAGAATAATGCCAACTCTTACTATGCAGCTTTGTTTTAAAATCAAATCTTACTTTGCTTATAGTCTTCTGCTATTTACAGTTCAGTTTTTGGTTGAAGAGAGGCCTAGCAGGTTATGTCCTTATGAGGGAGTTCTGAAAGTTCTCAGCCCAACCAACCAGCTTCTTAAATTCTGAGCACTATTTTGCCACTGTAACTGAAAAGAGTGCCAATTTGCAGAAATGAAATTCTATGTTTTGACGTTGTTTTAGATCATTCTCTTCTTGGTTGGGCTGAGAACATTTTAGCACCCCCTTGAATGTCCTAGACCAGTGATCTCAAACTCGCGGCCCGCCAGGTACTATTTTGAGGCCCTCGGTATGTTTCTCATAATCACAAAAGTAAAATAAAACTGTGTCTTGATCATATGTCTCTTTAGCTGTAAATGACAATATTATTATTAAGACTTAGCCAAAATGAAAGATTTATAAGCTATAAAGAGTTTTTATCTCATGCAACATTGTCATTTCTTTAATAAGACATGAACTATTTTTTCTGAGGCCCTCCAAGTACTGACAAATCCAAAATGTGGCCCTGCAAAGGGTTTGAGTTTGAGACCACTGTCCTAGACCAAACATGGGCAACTCCGGGCCGGAATCCAATCAAGTTTTCAGGATTTCCCCAATGAATATTCATGAGATCTATTTGCATGCACTACTTTCAATGTTCTTTCAATGTGATTAATGAGCCTTAAATAAATTTCCTAGCCAGTGTTTTATTTCACCTGCAGTTCTACAATTTTTGGTGTTTCCACCAGGAGGTAGCATTGCAACACAGTTCACCTTCCTAGCTGCGTTTGTACTTGCACAGATTGAAGTGCCTTTAGTCTTTCAGCAACAACAGCTTAAATGTGTGAAAACTGTACTTGAAGTAACCAGAGATGCTTTAAAACGCTGACATACTTATTCACTGTAAACTGTACTTGTAATAGTGTTGGCTTTAAGGTTACAAGTAGAGAAATGCTAACATAGCACTTGTCTAGGTCACTGTAGCCTGTTTTAGATAGATCATTTTGATTACCCTTCTTTAAACTTAAGAAAGTTATTTTCTTGGAAATAAAAGTAATTCTGTTAGGGAAATCTCTGAAGTTTCAGTCTTCGTTTGTTTGACTTTATCTTCTATGAAATGCATAGACAGTAAATTAAAGTGAAGCTAAAGTGCATTCTAATAGCTTATTTTAACAAGTGTACCGGACATTTTTGACAAAGGAGAAGCAGGTTTAACCTTTCGTTCTACCAAGCTGAAAAGTCATTTTTAGTTGAAGGCCATTTACAGTGCAAATGGTTCAATATTCAAACAGTGGAGAATTATGTCAATTCTTGCTATGCAGCTATGTTTTAAAATAATTTACAGATTTTAGTTCCTAGGAGGTAATTTTATGAAGGCTTTTTCACACATAAAGGTCTTTTATAAGATTATCCAAGGAGTTAGACACATAAAAGTACACATGGGGGCAAGAATGCATATACAGTACTTTTATGTGACCCACATCTAGGCATGTCCTGAGTGGAGTATGGATGGAGCATAAGAGTCATGATTTATGCACAGGAGTAAACGCTATATATGTCGCCTAAAAAAATCAGTGCCAAAAAGGACAGCGCGTAGCACAATTCTATAAAGCACCTCCGGAGTTAGAAGCAGTTTATAGAATCATGCTTAGTGCCTGTATGCGTGATTATCGTGTAGGCCAATGAAGACCAGGCCTAAATCCCTGCAACTATGTTGCACTGGATTGGGTGTATTCTATAACAGTGCACCTAACTTTTTAGAAACGCCCATGCCCCTCCCCTGGCCATGCCTCTTTTTGAGAACTGTGCACTAGAATTTACATGCTGCACTTTATAGAATATGCTTAGAAATTTGTGCACTTAACTTCTAATTAGCATCAGTTATCAGGTGTTAATTGCCAGTTATCTGCACTGATTATCTTGTTAAACAATTAAATAGCATTCTTTACTCATTAACATTTACACCTGTTCGCATGGCATCAGCCTACCCACGTGCTGCAGTCATATGCTAAATCATTTCCAGTTTATCTCCCAGTTGTTCAGCCAATTAATAAATGCAGAGCTATCATGTCACAGATCATAAGAACCCTAACAATTATTGTATTTCCTCCTCATGGTAGTCAGCCATACTTGTGTATAATCCTGACACATAACATCAAGTTCAGTTACCTTCTTTAATCTAATTATTGCCTTTAGAGTTGCTGTAAAAGCATTACTTACTACAGCATAATCTAGTATAATTCTGTTTAAGTCTGGGAGGTCTCTGGGACCCTCCTGGATAAGGAATCCCAGCCTTTTGTTATCCGGCTAACAACAAAACTGTGTACTGGGTTGTCATGACCAGGAATCTTTGTGAAAAAAACTAATATTCAGTAACTGGGATTGCAAATCTGACCTAGAGATTCCTGCTTTTTTTGTTCTAGGATGAGGTGCACTACTGATTAGACATCAAACAAGTGTGGTTCCCTAATTGCCTCCATCTGACAAAAAGTGCTTCTTGCAGTGAAGACAAGAACATGTGCCAAATCTCGATGGGCCAAATTTTCAGACTGCCTCAAGGACTGTCATTTTGAATATGTCAGCTCCAAGCATGAGTAACCTGAAAGCAGGCATCTTCCATACAGTAAAATGAGACAGTGAGTCAGCTATGCTGTTCATCCTACCTGATATATGTAAAGCTCTTAGTTATACTGTATTATGACACAGACATTATAAAATGATTTTCCTAACAAATGCCACCTCCTGCTGAATCTTCACCAAAAGGCCTTCATCACAGATATATTATCAGTCCTAGACATGATGGCCCTGATTCCATAAAGGGTGCCTAAAGGGCGCCTAACGCTGAGCGGGACTTAGGTGTCCAAACAAAGTGATTAATGAGCCATTTAAGGGTCTTAATGAACGATAATTGGCGATGATTCAATATGGACATCCTTCGATTCATTTATATAACGCTGAGCAACCTAGGGCATCCATCTCATGCCTACATTGGAGGCGAATGAAAACCAGGTCTACTTTTTAGCATAGTTGGGGCTTCAGATGGATCTTAATTCTATGGATGAAACTTAGGCACAGTTTGGACGTCTTTAATGCAATCTATTAAAAAGCTCTCTGGGTTTTTATTTTTGCTTTATTAAGCTCAAAATACATTTAATAAGGCACCACATAAACAGGGCACATCAAAACAGATATATTGCTTGCAAAACCTTCTATTTTTGTGGACAAACAACAATGCTATTTGCTAATTAGAGGAAAACATCCATTAAATGAAGCAGAGCATATGAAAAAAACACAGGTTTATGTTTCTTGCTACAAAGCTACCCTTTTTTTCTGACTAAACAGTGCTCCAATCAGCTCGTTACTGCAAGCAAGGAAAGCGCATAAAAAAATATAGATTGCATACATAACTTCATTTGCAAAAGCTTAAAAACGGAATAAAACAGAAACAGACCTTAGCATGGCTTCTATTTAATTGCAAATGGAGGTGTGCAGCTGCACAATGCTGACCTCATTGTGAGATCATCAAGGTGAACCTGCAAGGTAGAATGCCACAATTAAAATATGTGCTGGGATTTGAACCTATGACCTCGAAGATGGGAACAGGGCTTTTACCCATTAAGCCACAGTTTTGGAATTATCAGGAAAGGAATGGAAAACAAAGATGAAAATGTTATAATGCTCTTGCATTGCTGTATGGTATGGCCGTACCTCAAATACTGTATGCAATTCTGGTTGCTGTATCTCAAAAAAGATATGTGGAATTAGAAAAAGTACAGAGAAGGATGACAAAAATGATAAAAGGGATGGGACAACTTCCCTATGAGGAAAGGCTAAAGTGGCTAGGGCTCTTCAGCTTGGAGAAGAGACAGCTTAGGAGTGATATGATAGAAGTCTATAAAATAATGAGTGGAGTGGAAATGGTATATGTGAATCGCTTGTTTTACTCTTTCCAATAATACTAGGACTATGAGACATGTGATGAAGCTACGAACTAGTAGATTTAGAACATAAGAACATAAGAATTGCCACTGCTGGGTCAGACCAGTGGTCCATCGTGCCCAGCAGTCCATTCACGTGGTTGCCCCCAGTGCTCTAAATGAGTCCAGCCTCACCTGTGTATGTTCCAGTTTAGCAGGAACTTGTCCAATTTTGTCTTGAATCCCTGGAGGGTGTTTTCCCCTATAACAGACTCCGGAAGAGCGTTCCAGTTTTCTACCACTCACTGGGTAAAGAAGAACTTCCTTACATTTGTACAGAATCTATCCCCTTTCAACTTTAGAGAGTGCCCTCTCGTTCTCCCTACCTTGGAGAGGGTGAACAATCTGTGTTTATCTGCTAAGTCTATTCCCTTCAGTATTTTGAATGTTTCGATCATGTCAAATTTAAGTTTTATTAAAATTTTGATGTATTGCAATATCATTAATTCAGAGTGATTTACAATTAAAACAGGGTCTTAATTATTAACTAAAACCAACACACACGAACATGACGTACCAATACATAAGGGAAGTAGGGAGAACTACAATAAGTATAGGACACATGAAAGGAAAATACAAAAGGAGGGTAAGAAATTTTAAAAGTATTGATAAAAATGGAATAGAAAATTAAGAACTTTTTTTAAAAAAAAATTTTGGATTCAATTTCTTGGAGCCTAAGACAGAGGACATGTGAGTTTTAAGCAACGCATGGGATCAAAAGAGACTCCGATGATTAGATCTCAAAAGCATCCTTGTACAACCAGCATTTTAATAGTCCTTTAAATTTACTTAGTGATTTTTCTCCTTTAATAAATGATGGTAAGGCATTCCATATTCTGGGCGCTGTAACTACAAAGATCGTCCCTTCTTAGTCTCCTTTTTTCAAGGGAGAAGAGAACCAGTTTCTCCAATCTCTCACTGTACGACAACTCCTCCAGCCCCTTAACCATTTTGGTCATTCTTCTCTGGACCCTTTCGAGTAGTACTGTGTCCTTCTTCATGTACAGTGACCAGTTGCTGGGTTGGGCCCATGTGCCTAAGGCCCAGCCCACAGGAGGGGCCTAAGGCAACTGGGCCAATTCTGATTGGCCCAGGTGCCTAAGGCCCCACCTGTGGGCGGGGCTTGAGGCACCTGGGCCAATCAGGCCCTAAAGCCTGCCATTCTGAGGATGGTGGGCCTGCCGGACAGACGGAATTGGGACCCGTCCCTCTGTCCAACTTTGTTCAGGTACGGGGGGATATTGCGGTGGGGGGTCACCAGGTGGGGGGGGTTACGGGGTTCAGGGGGCCCGAGTGGGGGTTCAGGGGGGCCATCGTGTGTGGGAGGGTGCGTTGAGGGCATGAGGGCCTGGGATCCCTTCTGCCCATATCTTAGTGGGGGTGGGGGGTAGGGTGTTTCGGCAGGACAGGAGAGGTTGGGCTCCCTCCTGCTCTGATTGTGTTGGGGGGGATGTCGCTGGTCACCGGGACAGGAGGGCCTGGGCTCCCTCCTGCCCGATCCAATCGGGGATGGGGGTGGATTGCAGCAGGAGAGATTGGCTATCTCTCCTGCTGCGATCATTGCTGGGGGGGGTGGATTCTGTAGCCGGTGTTCTTTTTGACAGACACCGGTTACAGAATCCAGCTTTTAGGCGAAGAACTAGCCCCTCCTTCACCTTAAAGCTCTTGTGTTGGGCGTTTGGGACTTAGGCTTTTTTTTGGTTGTTTGTATGTTGTTAGTGTAGATGTAGTGGGGGTCTGGGTATTTAAACAGCTGAACGTAGAAGCAGGCCATTATAAAAAAAAAACCTCCTTTTGGATGTTTTTTTTGAGAATGGACATTTTCAGCGTTTAGGGCCTAGGCCAAAAGTGGACTTAGACATTTTTTTTTATATTGCCCCTCTATGTATTTTACATTCAGATATTTTATCATATTTCCCTATCTATCCCGGTGGGCTCAAACTCTATCTAGTGTACTTGAGGCAATGAGCAGATTAAGTGACTTGCCCAGGATCACAAGGAGCAGCAAGGGATTTGAACCCACAACCTCCAGGTGAATGTGGTTAAATCAGTTGCTTAGCGGGGTTTAAAAAAGGTTTGCATAAATTCCTAAAAGAGAAGTCCATAGACCATTATTGAGATGGCTTGGAGAAATCCACTGTTTATTCTTAGGATAAGTAGTATAAAATCTGTTTTATTAATTGGGATCTAGCTAGGTACTTGGGACCTGGGTTGGCCATTGTTGGAAACAATACTGGACTTGATGGACCTTTGTATGGCTATTCTTATGTTCATATGAATTTCATTCTCTTCTTGGTTGGGCTGTGAACTTTTCAGTACCCGCTTGTAGATAGAAGATACATCAATATTTATGTGCAGGAATTACTTTGTAAATGCTAGATCATTTGGAGAAGAAATCTCAGGGACATACATGATTCAGTAGTCAAATGAATGACTTGCTATTCTGTTACAATAAATTATAAAAAGTTTATAATTTGTGCTCAAAAACCAAAATGCTACTAATGCATAATTGAGGATAAACTGGTTATGTCCCCCCAAAACGTTATATCTATATTTTATTAGATGTCAAATAGAAGAAGTCATTGATCTATCAGTATTGCGGAAATACCTTTGGCTTCTTATTCAAGAGAAAACACAGGGAAGGCACTGTCATCTCTGGATAATGAATCTCCTAATCAATTGAAAGAAAAAGAATACTTTGGGTCAGGTCTTAGTGTTTCATAACCACAGCTGGATAGGCAACAGAAGTACACAGTAGGGACTTCTACTTCATAAATATTCAGAGGGCATTAATCTGTCCCCTGGGTGGAAGAAACACGCTGAGAAAAGCCAAACCCCTTGCTCTGCTCCGGCATGTGGTAATTGTGGCGTGTCAGCTCAGCTGCCGTCTCTTGAGTTGCATTATACCATTAACCCAGACTCATGCTATGATTCCTTGGAAACTGTGCACTTACCTAAATAATTTACGACACCGCTTTCAATTATTCATGTTTCCTTATTGCAACAAGCCGTTTTCCTCCTTCCCCACCCCAAAAAGGAAAGGTGGTGCAGTTCTGTAACTTATGAATATCCAACACAGCTATTTGAATGCTGTGTAGTTAAGCCCTGGGTGTTTCCTGCTGGTTTATTCCTCTGAAGGCATTCCAAACAGGACATTCATCTACAGTTAAACCAACAGATGCTAATAGAATTCCACATGTTCTTAATAGCACAAGTGCCTTTAGCCTAGCTTCATTTAGACCTGGAAAAAACCCACTGAACTCCAGGCTGGAACCTACTACTACTACTTATTACTACTTATCACTTATATAGCGCAGTGAAAAATAAATACTTTGTTGTAAGTGTACACTTTTAATGAGATTCTGGATTCTGTCTACTTTGACCTTTTTTATTACCCTTTGCTGGTAGCTTGTAACCTGCATCTTTTCTCATTCATAGAAGAGGCAAAACAGAACTGGCAAGCATACAAGTACCTTTTCTGCAGTGTCTGAAATTCTTACTTAAGCTAGAAAACGGATCTTGTAACAAAACAAGGCTAAAACATATTCATGCCTCTCCTAGTGCCAGGATCAGTATAAGGAGCTGTGCTGCCTAGCGAGCTTCTCAGTTGGATGTCACACTCTGTTCTTTAGTCCACCCCTTCATGCCGGTTCCATTGTTATCAGTTTGCAGTGTTTGCTCATCAGCACTGTGTCTTCTTGCTTCCATTCTAGGTTCATGTTATATTAGAATGCTGCAGAGGAGTAGGTTATAAAGAAAAAATTGTTCCAGTTTGATATTAATCTCCAAAAGTCATCAGGAGAGGGTTAGATACTCGATCCTCAGAGGGTGAAATTACCCACAGGTTCAAGTGAGCAACACTCACCGAACCCCGATCTTCACTGGATCAAAACCGTATCTATTTTTCTTTTTAACTATATATACTTTTAAAATCATTTTTCTTTTTTATCCATCAATTGTTAATTTAAATAATTTCACTTAACTTGCTAGTTTATACAGGGGAGCGCCTCCACCAACATGTCCATGTTTCACACGCTTTCCTCAGGGTCGAGGCTCCCTATTGTTTCTGCAAAACATTTGAATATCAAACATTACTCCTAAAGTTATGATATTCTTGGAAAACCCTTATATATTAATATAATATAACATTCTTACAATGGCCAATCAAGACCTATACGTGTTTAATTCAACTTACTCATGCACATAGTAGAAATCGCTCCATTCGAAAAGATATCATGCTGAACGAGAGCGTCTGTCGTCAGATCTGGTGTTTAAACCCTATGGTAATGATCTCAATAAGAGATACGTCATACATTTTCCTTTTACCGGAAGAAATTCAAAGTGATATAAAATGGAGGAAGTGCTTGCACTGTGTATGGCTGCTTTGGATAAGGGGAGAAGGAGGTGGAGGTATACAGAGAAGCAGTGGAAACAAGAAGAGAAGTGGCAGTGGTGAATTTTTTACAATTGTATTGCTAATATGTCAGGTTGGCCTTTGTTACTTCCACATAAGTTTCTCTTTTTATTTATTTAATTTTCTATACCGTTCTCCTAGGGGAGCTCAGAACAGTTTACATGAATTTATTCAGGTACTCAAGCATTTTTCCCTGTCTGTCCTGGTGGGCTCACAATCTAATGTACCTGAGGCAAGGGGGGGGGGAGGGAATTAAGTGACTTGCCCAGGGTCACAGGGAGTAGCGTGGGTTTGAATCCATAACCTCAGGTTGTAGCTTTAACCACTGCATCATATGCTCCCTATTCAGTGCTAATGTCTCATATCTCCCAAAGTCTCTCTTGCCTTTTCTTGTCTGCCTGCAAGCCTCCCCAATTCTCCTTCCATTATGGCAGTTCAGTGGTTGGGTCTGCCAGTTACAGTGCCAGTAACCTCTGCATCAGGAATACCAGTAGCATGGCTTCTACTGGCTTGGTCTAAGCCAGGTCCTGTTAAATAAATAAATTACATTGGAAAAGTTTAGAACAGTGTAGTACAAATATTAAGTATACAAAAGCTGAAATCACACACATTTAGGAGGTCATGTTAGATTATATATAAATACAACAACATTTGCATGTTTAAATCATATATACATGTAAATAACAATTTTTGTGAAAGCTGCTATCTGCCCTCTTATACCCCCCCCCCCCCAGGATGCAGGAATTTGAAGGGTTCTGGCATGGGTGCAATTTGAGCATGTCTCCAAAAATAGATGGGAAGCCATGTCTGTATTGAAATGGACATTATCAATATTGGCTTTTTCACCTGCACTGAGGCATATGCAAGTTCCAGCTTCCACTTTAGAACCATAGTGTGCATCAAGGAGCAGGTGCAGAAGCCAATGGCATAACCCCTCACACTCCTCAAGCAAATCCAACAGAATCCATTTCCTCACCTCCTGGACCACCTTGACTTCCATCAGACCCCAGATCCCCCTCTACAAGAGCCATTAGCTTCCCCTCAGACCCCTTTAGCTTTTGGTGGGCATCTTCCTGGTTTCTAATAGGGGGAGGGACAGGAGCAATCCCCCAGAAGCTTCTACCCTGTTGATGCCTGGATTCAGAATGGCAATTCTTACCCTTAATGATAATTTATTGGTGTCAAAAGATCAGAGCTGCTATTTTGAATGCAAGCACTAATAGGGCAGGGCCATTCAGGAATTGCTCCTGCCTCCCACTAGAAACCAGGGAAGCAAATTGCTCTTGGGAAAGATCCAGGAGGATAAGGAAGGAGGGTCTGATGGATGTTGGGACCGATCCAGGGGTTGGGGGGAACTTGATCCTCAACCAGCCCCTGTAATAGATAGCTGGCTTGACTTAGGACCTGTTCTGTTGTTTCAGCCACTATCCCATGATGATCATAGCTGCAGCAGCACATCTTGCAGAACACGAGATGTCCTTTATATGTTTATTTTTTAAACTAATCTGTGCTTTCACTGGCCCTACTGGCAAATGGCATAGGAGCCTGCTACTACTTATCATTTCTATAATGCTGCCAGACGTATGCAGCACTGTACATTACATTAACCATGAAGAGACAATCCCTGCTCGACAGAACTTGTAATCTAATCAGACAGACAAACAGGACAATTGGGGTAGGGAACTACAGAAGGAATGACAAAACAGATATGGGTACTTTACAAGTGGATTGGAGTTGTGAGTTAAAAGCAGTATTGAAAAAGTGGGCTTTTAGCATGGATATGAATACTACCGGAGACAGAGCTTGGCATACTGACTCAGGCAGTTTGTTCCAGGCATACGGGGCAGCAAGATAGAAGGGATGGAGTCTGGAGTTGGCAGTTACAGTAAGGAGAGACTTACCCGACGAGCGGGGTTCCCAGGAGGGAGTATAGAGGACAATGAGAGAGGAGAGATACTGAGGAGCTGCAGAGTGAACGCACTTGTTATTCAAAAAGAAGAGTTTGAATCATATTTGGAAGCGGATAGGGAGACAATGGAGTGACTTGAGGAGTGGGATAATGTGAACATAGCAACAGTGGCGGAATATAAGCCATGCTCGCAGAATTCTGAACAAATTGAAGGGGAGGGAAATGGCTCAGGGGAAGACTTCTGAGAGGCAGGTTGCAGTAGTCTAGGAAGAGGTGATGAGAGTGAATAAAGGTTTTGGTAGTGTGATCAGTAGTGCTGCCCGATTCACGATTCGAATCGGTTCACCGATTCACTTCGGATGAATCGATTCGAATTGGTTCAAAACAAAAAAAAACAGCTTCCCGATTCACCTGACCCTCCCCCCTCGCCCCCTAAAACAGGAGTGGCAGCTGCTGCACCTGCTTTTGATGGCGAGGGGGGAGGGTCAGTCGGGAAGTGCTGCTGTCGGCTCCCCATCCCCCCAGCTTCCACCTCCCTGGCCTTCCGCTTCCCCCCCTGGCCCCCCCGCACTGTTTACCTTCCAGGAACAGCCTGCAAACAAGATTGCGGTACTAGCGATCTTAGTACTGCTTCAGAGCTGTTTCCTCTGTCGCGGTCCCGCCCCTCCTTTGACGTCAGGGGGGACAGGCAGGCCTTCAGGGGTGGGAATAGGCTTTCAAGGGGGGATAGGCCTTCAAGAGGGGGACAAGCCTTCAAGGGGGGGAGGCAGGCCTTCAAAGGGGGGGACAGGTCTTCAAGGGGGGGACATGCCTTTAGGGGTGACAGGCAGGCCTTCAAGGGTGGGATAGGCCTTCAAGAGGGAGGAGACAAGCCTTCAAGGGGGTGAGGCAGGCCTTCAAAGGGGGGACAGGCCTTTAGGGGGGACAAGCAGGCCTTCAAGGGTGGGATAGGCCTTCAAGAGGGAGGGGACAAGCCTTCAAGGGGGGGAGGCAGGCCTTCAAAGGGGGGGACAGGTCTTCAAGGGGGGACAGGCCTTTAGGGGGGACAAGCAGGCCTTCAGGGGAGGACAGGCAAGCCTTCAGGGGTGGGATGTAGACCTTTAAGGAGGGGGAAAAGCCTTCAAGGGGGAAATAGGCCTTCAGGGATGGTGGCACAGACCTTTAGGGGTGGGGTGCAGGCCTTCAGGGAGGGACAGACCTTCAGGGGTGGGGGGCCCTGGTATAGAAGTACACGGAAGGAGGGAAGGGGGGGTTCAAAGAGATGTGCTTATGCCGGACTTTGGGGAGGAAGAAATGGGTCTGAAAATAGAGGAGAGGAAGGGAGGGAGATGATAGACAATGGGATTTAGGGAGGGAAGGAACAGAAAGGGAGAGAAGTTGGATGCAAGGGATGGTGTGGAAGGGGGGATAGAGATACTGGATAGGAGGGTAGTTAGATAAAGAAAGGGAGAGATTGTGGACCCTGGGGTGGTGGGGATGGAAGGAGAGATGCTGGATGAAACGGTAGTTAAGAAAAGGTGGATCTGTGGAGGGAGATGAAAAAAAGGAAAGATGCCTCCTGGGGAGGGAAGAGAAATGGAAGGGGAGGACAGAGATGGAAGATGGATGGTTAGCAGGGAGAAAGAAGAAAGAAGGAGACCCTGGCAAGCAAGTTATCAGAAAACAACCAGAGCCTGAAACCAACAAAATTTGAATAATGACCAGACAACAAAAGGTAGGAAAACTAATTTTATTTTCTGTTTTGTGATTACAATATGTCAGATTTGAAATATGTATCCTACCAGAGCTGGTGTTAGACCGTAAACATGAACTTGGATTTAACAGAAAGAGGAAAAGTCTTTTTTGTTTGTTTATTTTACACCACAGCGTCACTGTGGTTAGGAGAAGGCAAAGGGGGTGAAGAGGCTGTAAAATAAACCCACGAGGATGTTTGAAAAAAAACCAAACCACCCAATGGGGTAGGAAAATCAAATCGAATCAAAAAACCAATTCAATAGACTGAATCGAATCGAATCAAAATTTTTTTTCCTGAATCGGGCAGCACTAGTGATCAGACATGAAAGGTCAGATTTTGGTGATAATATAGAGAAAGAAATGATAGTCTTTAGCGGTCTGTTGGATTTGTGCAGAAAAGGAGAGAGATGAGTCAAAGATGACTCTGAGGTTATGAACTGGTGAAATAGGGAGGTTAAGAGTGTTATTCACAGGAATAGAGAATGGGGAAAGAGGGGAGGTGAGTTTAAGAGGAAAGATAAGAAGCTCAGTCTTCACCATGTTTAGTTTTAAATGGCGGTGAGACATCCAGGCAGCGATGTTGGACATGCAGGCTGAGACTCGGGCCTGGATTCTTGTGGAAATACCAAGTGTAGAGATGTAAATTTGTGAGTCATCAGCATAGAGGTGATAGTGAAAACCATGGGATGAGATCAGAGCACCAAGGGAATAGGTGTGGAGTACACTGACTGATAGCAGAATAGTGGCGGAGGAGGATCTACCAGAGGATACACTACTCGTAAAGATGCAATGAAAAAGATAAGAAGAAATAGCAGAGCCCTGAAACTCAAGTGAGGACAGTGTAATGATGAGTATTCAGTGGTCAACAGTGTCAAAAGCAGCAGAAAGATCAAGAAGGATGAGGATAGAATAGAGTCCTTTGGATCTGGCCAGGAGCAGGTCATTGGAGACTTTAGCAAGGGCAGTTTCCTTAGGGTGAAGAGGGTGGAAGCCTGATTAAAGTGGGTTAAGAATAGCTCAAGATGAAAGAAAAGACAATGGCGGTATACAGCATGTTCAGGTAGCTTGGATAAGAAAGGGAGGAGGGAGGTAAGGCAATAGTTGGAAGGGCAAGTAGGGTCCAGTGAAGGGTTTTTAAGGAGTGGCATAACTATGGCATGTTTGAAGACATCAAGAACAGTTGCAATGGAAAGTGAACGATTGAGGATATGACAGATAGGTGGGATGACAGCAGGAGAGATAGTGCTAAGTAGATGGGTGGCAATAGGGTCAGAGGAACAAGTAGCTTGGAAGTGGAAAGAAAATGTACAGTTTCCTCTTCAGTGAACATAACATAAGCATAAGAACATAAGCAATGCCTCTGCTGGGTCAGACCTGAGGTCCATCATGCCCAGCAGTCCGCTCACGCGGCGGCCCAACAGGTCCAGGACCTGTGCAGTAATCCTCTATTTATACCCCTCTATCCCCTTTTCCAGCAGGAAATTGTCCAATCCTTTCTTAAACCCCTGTACTGTACTCTGCCCTATTACTCCCTCTGGAAGCGCATTCCAGGTGTCCACCACTCGTTGGGTAAAGAAGAACTTCCTAGCATTCGTTTTAAATCTGTCCCCTTTCAACTTTTCCAAGTGTCCTCTTGTTCTTTTATTTTTCGAAAGTTTGAAGAATCTGTCCTTCTCTACTCTCTCTATGCCCTTCATGATTTTATAAGTCTCTATCATATCCCCTCTAAGTCTCCTCTTCTCCAGGGAAAAGAGACCCAGTTTCTCCAATCTCTCAGCGTATGAGAGGTTTTCCATCCCTTTTATCAAGCGTGTCGCTCTCCTCTGAACCCTCTCGAGTAACGCCATATCCTTCCTAAGGTACGGAGACCAATATTGGACGCAGTATTCCAGATGCGGGCGCACCATCGCCCGATACAATGGCAGGATAACTTCTTTTGTCCTTGTTGTAATACCCTTCTTGATTATGCCTAGCATTCTATTTGCTTTCTTAGCGGCTGTTGCGCACTGTGCCGTCGGCTTCATTGTCATGTCCACCATTACCCCCAAGTCCCTTTCTTGGTTGCTCTCATTCAATAATATCCCTCCCATCGTATAGTTGTACCTCGGGTTTCTGTTTCCAACATGCAATACTTTACATTTCTCAACGTTGAACTTCATCTGCCATCTCGCCGCCCATTCCCCCAATTTGTTCAAGTCCCTTTGCAATTCTTCGCATTCCTCTTTAGTCCCAGCTCCACTAAATAGTTTTGTATCGTCCGCAAATTTTATTATCTCACACTTCGTGCCTGTTTCTAGATCATTTATGAATATATTAAATAGCAGCGGCCCTAGCACTGAGCCCTGCGGAACACCACTCGTGACCCCCATCCAGTCCGAGTAGTGGCCCTTCACCCCTACCCTCTGTTTCCTACCCGCCAACCAGTTTCTGATCCATCTATGTACGTCTCCGTCCACTCCATGGTTCTTCAGTTTCCGGAGTAGACGTTCGTGAGGCACCTTGTCAAAGGCTTTTTGGAAATCAAGGTATATGATGTCTATGGGGTCTCCTCTGTCCATCCGTTTGTTAATTCCTTCGAAGAAGTGCAATAAGTTCGTTAGGCACGATCTCCCCCTGCAGAAACCATGTTGGGTTGTTTTCAAAAGTTCGTTTCTTTCCAGATGTTCATCGATGTGTTCTTTAATCAGTGCTTCCGTCAGTTTCCCCGGAACCGAGGTCAAACTCACTGGTCTGTAGTTTCCCGGGTCACCTCTTGATCCCTTTTTAAAGATGGGCGTGACATTGGCTATCTTCCAATCCTCCGGGATCATGCCTGTTTTCAAGGATAGGTTGCAAATTTGCTGCAGTAGTTCCGCTATCTCCTCCTTTAATTCCTTCAGAACCCTGGGATGGATTCCGTCCGGACCCGGGGATTTGTCAGTTTTAAGTTTTTCTATCTGCCTGTGTACATCATCAAGGCTCACTTCCATGGATGTTAATTTTTCTGCTTGATTTCCATTGAAGATTTGTTCAGGTTCCGGTATGTTGGTTGTGTCTTCGTTTGTAAATACAGACGAGAAGAACATGTTGAGTCTCTCTGCGACTTCTTTCTCCTCCTTCACCGCTCCCTTCCTGTCTCCTTCGTCCAGCGGTCCTACCTCCTCCCTAGCTGGCTGTTTCCCTTTAACATATCTGAAGAACGGTTTGAAATTTCGTGCCTCCCTGGCTAGCCTCTCTTCATACTCTCTTTTGGCTTTTCGAACCACACGGTGACATTCTTTTTGATACTTCCTGTGCTCCTTCTGGTTCCCTTCAGTTTTGTCCTTTTTCCATTCCCTGAATGAATTTTTCTTATTGCCTATCGCTTCCTTCACTATTTTAGTCATCCATACTGGGTCTTTTGTTCGACCCTTTTTGCACCCCTTTCTGAATCTGGGGATGTGCAGATTTTGTGCCTCGCTCACTGTGTCTTTGAAAAAAGACCAGGCATATTCTACTGTTTGCCATTTTTTGGAAGTGTTCCTAAGTTTCTTCCTTACCATTTCCCTCATTGCTTCATAGTTTCCTTTCCTGAAGTTGAAAGATGTCGCTATGGTTCTCTTTCCGTTCGGTATGCCTACTTCAACCTTGAACTTGATCATATTATGATCACTGTTTCCCAACGGTCCCACTACTTCCACTTCCTTTGCAGGTCCCCTTAGTCCATTTAGGATTAAATCCAGAGTGGCATTTCCTCTCGTCGGTTCTCTAACAAGCTGCTCCATGAAGCAATCTTGTATAGCCTCCAGGAATTCTGTCTCCCTAGCGCATCTTGAGCTTCCAAGACTCCAGTCTATCCCAGGATAGTTGAAGTCTCCCATAACAACTGTGTAACCACTTTTGCATTCTCGCTTCATCTCGGCATCCATTTCTTTATCGCTATCTCCGGTTTGCCCGGGTGGACGATAGTATAGGCCCATCTTTATTTCATGCCCTTTCCTACCCGGTATTTTAACCCATAGCGATTCCAGTTTGTTGATCATCTCTGCTGTGTCCATTCTTGTCGATTGTATGCTTTCTTTTACGTATAGGGCTATTCCTCCTCCTTTCTGACCTGACCTATCCCGGCGATAGAGCTTGTACCCCGGCAGTGCTGTATCCCATTTGTTTTCCTCATTCCACCACGTTTCAGAGATTCCAATGATGTCTATGTCCTCTGCATTGGCCATGGCTTCTAGCTCCCCCATTTTGTTTCTTAAACTCCTTGCATTAGTATATATGCAGTTTAGATCCTGGCATTTTGTCGTCTTCATTTCTTTTCCCTGTGCTTCAGTCTTTGGTGTCTTCTCTTTTGCTACAATCTTTCTAACCTCCTCTTCTGGGTTAGTTGACTCCTGTAATTTGTCTCTTGTTTCTTCCCTGCCTTTTTTCCCCTCAGTATCTTCATGGGATACCTTCTTCCGAATCATCGACGCTAGGTCGACTGTCGGCTTTCCCCTTTCTCTTAGTTTAAAGCCTGTTCTATTCCTCTCTTGACGTTGTTTGCTAGAAGTCTTGTTCCCGCCACGCTCAGGTGCAGTCCATCTCTCCTGTAGAGCTTGCTCTTGCCCCAGAACGTTGTCCAGTTCCTCACGAAGTGGAACCCTTCTTCCTCACACCATCTCCTCATCCATGCATTTATTGATTGTAGTTCTTCCTGCCTTTTCACATCTGCCCTTGGTACCGGTAGGATCTCTGAGAATGCTATCTTCTGGGTCCTCATCTTCAGTTTCCTTCCTAGAATCTTGAACTGTTCTATCAGCGTGCCTCTTCTGTAGTCTCTCCTGCTGACATCATTCGTCCCGATGTGGATCATTACTGCGGTCTCTTCCGTCTCCGCTCCTTCCAGGACCTTCCCAATTTTGTCCACGATGTCCTTGGTTCTCGCTCCTGGGAGGCAGGTCACCAGTCGATCCTCTCTTCCTCCTGCTATGTGGCTGTCCACATGCCTCAATATCGAGTCTCCCACCAGGATCGCTGACTTTCCCTTCTTCAATTTTCTTATCGGTCTCAGGTCAATGTCCTCGGTGTGCTTAGCTCTCTCTTCTTCTGGGCATCGACTAGCCAATTCTTCCCCCTCGTGTGGTATTCTTCTGTGGGTGTCTTCTTTGAGGTCATCTGCTTCTTGCTCCCCCTTCCAAGTTGGTGTTGCATCATCTCTCATCTGGAGTTCGTTCTCTTCCACCCTCCTCCTGTATGCTTCCTCAATGAATTCCTCGAGTTCCCTGACTTCCTTCTCGATGTGTTTCTCACTCCTGAAGTCTTCAAATGCCCTGGTAGGGTCCTCCGTGGTGTAAAGTCCTTCTAGCTCCTGTATCTTGTCCTCAAGTCGCTTGACTTCTTTCTTCAAGCTTTTCAGCTCCTGACACCGACTGCATACGTATGATTGTCTCCCCAAGGGGAGGTAGTCATACATATGACAGTCCGCGCAGAACACTGGAAAGCTCATCTTCTGGTTACCTTCTGCTTCCATCGGGGTTACTACTTTAAGAAAACAGATAAGTTTACGTGTTCCTTCGGTGCCTGCTTCCTTCTGCACCTGCTTCTTGCTTTACTGCCTTCTGCCTTTGTATGGACTGCCTACGCTCTACCTTTCCTTACTTTTGTTTGTGTGATTGTTCTTTCTGTGCCTGGTGCCTTTGCACAACCTTGCCTAACTTTTGCTTGTGTGTGGTTGTTCCTTCTGTATCTGCTTCTTGCCTTGCTGCTTTCTTGTGTGTGCTGTCTTTTCTCTTCCTTACCTTACTGCTGCTTGTGTGTTCGTCTCTTCTGCGCTGCTTGCCACTTCCTTACCTTTCAGTCCTTCCCTGTGCTCTTGGGTGTAGTGACTTGGCCCTTCTTGAGGCCCTTCGCAAAGGCGCCGCGCGCCTAACGGCTGTGCGCCGTTGGCTCCGCCCCCTTTTATGGGGGGTTCGGGTGCTGACTCCTCTGACGCGGTGGGGGTGGGCGGAGCTAACTCTCGCCCAGCCCCTAGCCTCCTGCTCTCCTCTGTCTCCCTCCTCTGCTCGTTTTTGCTTCTAAAACTGCTTTTCTCCCTTGCTGCTTCTACTCCTCTTGCCTGATGCTGTGCACCACGTTCGTCGTTGGCTCCGCCCCCTTTTATGGGGGGTTCGGGTGCTGACTCCTCTGACGCGGTGGGGGTGGGCGGAGCTAACTCTCGCCCAGCCCCTAGCCTCCTGCTCTCCTCTGTCTCCCTCCTCTGCTCGTTTTTGCTTCTAAAACTGCTTTTCTCCCTTGCTGCTTCTACTCCTCTTGCCTGATGCTGTGCACCACGTTCGTCGTTGGCTCCGCCCCCTTTTATGGGGGGTTCGGGTGCTGACTCCTCTGACGCGGTGGGGGTGGGCGGAGCTAACTCTCGCCCAGCCCCTAGCCTCCTGCTCTCCTCTGTCTCCCTCCTCTGCTCGTTTTTGCTTCTAAAACTGCTTTTCTCCCTTGCTGCTTCTACTCCTCTTGCCTGATGCTGTGCACCACGTTCGTCGTTGGCTCCGCCCCCTTTTATGGGGGGTTCGGGTGCTGACTCCTCTGACGCGGTGGGGTGGGCGGAGCTAACTCTCGCCCAGCCCCTAGCCTCCTGCTCTCCTCTGTCTCCCTCCTCTGCTCGTTTTTGCTTCTAAAACTGCTTTTCTCCCTTGCTGCTTCTACTCCTCTTGCCTGATGCTGTGCACCACGTTCGTCGTTGGCTCCGCCCCCTTTTATGGGGGGTTCGGGTGCTGACTCCTCTGACGCGGTGGGGGTGGGCGGAGCTAACTCTCGCCCAGCCCCTAGCCTCCTGCTCTCCTCTGTCTCCCTCCTCTGCTCGTTTTTGCTTCTAAAACTGCTTTTCTCCCTTGCTGCTTCTACTCCTCTTGCCTGATGCTGTGCACCACGTTCGTCGTTGGCTCCGCCCCCTTTTATGGGGGGGTTCGGGTGCTGACTCCTCTGACGCGGTGGGGGTGGGCGGAGCTAACTCTCGCCCAGCCCCTAGCCTCCTGCTCTCCTCTGTCTCCCTCCTCTGCTCGTTTTTGCTTCTAAAACTGCTTTTCTCCCTTGCTGCTTCTACTCCTCTTGCCTGATGCTGTGCACCACGTTCGTCGTTGAAAAGAAAGAAAAGGTAGCAGGGGTTGAAGGGAGGTTGACAAAATGGATCAGGGAAGGGAGAGGTGGAGGTGATCTTGTAGAGGACTCAAGGCTAATCTTGTGAATCTTGTTGTGAAAGTACTTTGCCTTAGGAGTCTACTGTCTGGGTGCCAATGAGTGCTGAACCTCCCTGCTGCCTGCCAGGGCAAGCTCCTTCATTGTGTTCAGGGAGAGGTAAATTATATTGTGTTTGGCCACCCTAATCAGTTTGAAATGTTGATGCCTATGGCAAACAGCCAATGCTTTTGTGAAATACAGAGGCCACATCTTGACCTGGATGTCTCAAATCTTTTCTCTATGACCTATCTAGAATGGGACTTTTAACATGAAAGATAGTGCCATTTATAATGATGTATGAAAACACTTGTTTCTCAGTTCACCAGGTGGAGACAACTACAGCTGAGGCAAAAGTTGCTTCATGGTACAAATGAAATCACTTATCTCTGTTATCTCAGGTTTGTACTATCACTAACTAGATGAAAGTGGTAAAGGGGCCCATTTTGTCTGAGGTCCTTGAAAATCAAACATAGAGATTTAAGTGTAGTCCTGTAAGGTACAGGTAGCCAGTGTAGTTTGTGCGGGAAGGGTGTGATGTGGTCATGCCGCTTGTAGCCTTCTATCAATTATGCTGCAGCATTCTGAGTTAGTTGCAGCTGATACAAATTCTTTTTGGTTAGACCATTGTACAGGGCATTGCAGTAGTCTAGTCGTGATGTTATCATGGCATGGACCACTGTGGTCAGACTTGTCTTTTCAATATATTTTTAATATATTTTTAACATTTATGCCTACTCCTAAGCAGTCATAAATGTCTGCAGTTTCAATCTAGCCACAATTTAAGAACATAAGAACAGCCATACTGGGTCAGACCAATGGTCCATCTAGCACAGTCTTCTGTTTCCAACAGTGGCCAATCCAGATCACAGTACCCAGCAGAAATCTAGATAGTAGCAACATTCCATGCTACTGACATAGGGCAAACAGTGGCTTACCCCCATGTCTGTCTCAATAGCAGATTATGGACTTTTCCTCCAGGAACTTATTCAAACCTTTATTAAACCTAGCTAAGCTAACCACTGTAACCACCTCCTCTGGCCATGAATTCCAGAGCTAAACTATTTTTTGAGTTAAAAAAAAAATTTCCTCCTATTTGTTTTAAAGGTATTCCCATGTAATTTCATTGAGTGTCCCCTGTTTTTTCTACTTTTAGAAAGAGTGAAAATCGATTCACTCTTACCCGTTGTACACCACTCATGATTTTGTAGACCTCAATCATATTCCCCTTAACTGTCTCTTTTCCAAGCTGAGGAGCCCCAACCTCTTTAGTCTTTTCTCATGTGAGAAGTTCCAGCCCCTTTATCATTTTAGTTGCTCTTCTTTGAATCTTTTCTAATTCCAGTATATCTTTTTTGAGATATGGCGTCCAAAACTGTGTGCCGTATTCAAGGTGAGGATATAACATGGAGCGATACAGAGGCATTATAATATTCTTGGTCTTATTTACCATCCCTTTCCTAATAAATCCTAGCATCCTGTTTGCTTTTTTTTGCTGAAGTCACACACTGGACAGAAGATTTCAGCACAAGTGTCTACAATGACACTCAGATCTTTTTCTTGGGTGCTGACTCCTAAGGTGGACCCTAGCATCAGGTAACTATGATTTGGATTATTCTTCCTAATGTGTATCTCTTTGCATTTGTCCACATTAAATTTCATCTGCCATTTGGATGCCAAGTCTTCCAATTTCCTAAGGTCTTTCTGCAATTTTTCATAGTCCTCATGTGTTTTGAGAATAGTTTGATGTCATCTGCAGATTTAATCACCTCACTTGTTCCAATTTCCAGATCATTTATAAATATATTAAATAACACTGATCCCAGTACAGATCTCTGCTGCACTCTTTACCCTCCTCCATTGAGAAAACTGGCCATTTAACCCTACTACCCTCTGTTTTCTGTCCAACAACAAATTCCTAATCCACAACTAAACATTGCCTCTTATACCATGATTCTTTAATTTTCTCAGGAGTCTCACTCTGATGATGAACTTTGCCAAAAGCCTTCTGAAAATCTAAATACATTACATTAACCAGCTCACTTTATCCATATATTTATTCACACCTTCAAAGAAGTCAAGAAAATTGGTGAGGCAAGAACTCCCTTGTCCCATTAAATCATATTTGTCTATGTGTGTCATAATTTTATTTTTTATAATAGTTTTCACTATTTTGCCTGGCACTGAAGTCAGGCTTACCGGTTCGTAATTTCCTGGATCTCGCCTGGAATCCTTTTTAAAAATTGGTGTAACATTGACCACTCTCCAGTCTTCATGTACTACAGACAATTTTATCAACAGGTTATAGATCACTAAAAGCAGATCAACAATTTCATGTTTGAGTTCTTTTAGTACCCTGGGGTATATACCATCCAGTCCAGGTGGTTTATCACTCTCTAACTTGTCAATTTTGCTCAGTCCATCTTCCAGGTTCACCAAGATTTCTTTAAGTTCCTCTTCATCATCACCCTTGAAAACCATTTCCAGTTCAGGTATATCTTCTTCGTAAAGAACAATGCAAATAATTCATTTAGTTTCTCCGCTATGGCCTTATCCTTCCTGAATACCCCTTTTGCTCTTTGATCATCCATCGGTCTCATGGATTTCCTCACAGGTTTTCTGCTTCTGGTGTACTTGAAAATGTTGTTACTATTTGTTTACCCTATGTATCTTTATAAAATGGGCTAAAATTAGATGGGCAGAACTTGTTTTTCTTTTTCTTTGTAGGCTTGTGGAGATTTGAACATATCATCTTCAGGCATTCATTCATAATGAATACCACCTGAGCCATATGCACAGGCCTCTAAGGAACATTTTTATACTTAACCTATTACTTACTGAGATACCTGGTGGAGTCAAGCCCACTATAGGTATGGTGTTCTTTTATGAAGTCTTGGCTTTCTGAAGTAGGCTATAAAAACTAGGCCCTGAATTAAGAGAAGCTTTTAGACCACTTAAATTATAAAAACTTTTGAAGTGACAGCCTAATCTAACTGAATTGCTCTAATACCATTTAGTTCACGGCAATTTACATCAAAAAGAAGTCATAATAATTCTATGAGAAGATACAATTCTTTGGATAAAAATACTAACTTTACAATCTATCATATAAAAATGGTTTAAGCATTTTACAAAATCTTCAATAATAGTGGCCCATTCAAGGGGACTGCCAGAAGAGCTAATAAATCGATTCTGGAAGAGATCAAACCGGCTATATCACTCGAAGCCCAAATGATGAAGTTACGACTGTCTTATTTTGGTCACACCATCAGAAGAGAGATCACTGGAGAAGGACATCATGTTTGGGAAAATCGAAGGAACCAGGCGAAGAGGGCGAACTGCAGTCAGCTGGCTGGACATGTTGAAAACAACCATGGGGATGACACTAGAGGACCTTTCTGAACTAACACAAAACCAATTTCTTTTTAGATCCACAATTTATCAAGGCGCTAGGACTCAAGCACAAGTTGATGGCACCTAACAACAACAACATACCAAGGGGTAGAAATATTAAAGAGATTATTGCACCATCTATTCTGTCTGTACTAACAAATAATACCCTAGATTTTTTAGGCTACTCTGCTTGCGGCTCTTGTTCTGTTTGTTCATTATCTTTGAGGATTACAGAATTTCATCATCCCCGGAATGGTAAAATGTTTTCACTAAAGTATAAATCCAATTGTAATACTAAAAGAGTAATTTATATAATAATTTGTTCATGTGGATTGTCATATGTAGGGAAAACTCTGAGAAAAGTGAAGATAAGAATAATTGAACACAGAAGTCATTTACTTCCCTCCCCCTCTTATTTACAAACCGTACTAGAGATTTTTAGTGCTGGCCGGCACGCTGAATGCTCTGCGCTGCTCTGATGGTAATTGAGTTCCTATGAGCATCGGAGCAGCGCAGAACATTCAGCGCATCAGCCAGCTCTAAAAACCTCTTTCATGGTTATTCCTCTATCAAGAAACTCAAAGAGAGGTGGTGGTTTAGTAATAATCCTCCGAGATCATTTTCAGTTTCAAATTCTTGACTCCAAACTAAACAATGACCTGGAAATTCTCACCTGCAAAATATCCAAAGAGGACTGTAAAGATAATTTGATTGTTACAGTATTTTACATATCCCCTAACAAATGGAACCTAGCTAAAGATTTCTACGAATTCGTCCTTACAAACTTGGCAACCTACAATCTTCTAGCCGATGATGTCAATCTACACCTCGAGCAGGAAGAGAATTCCAATGTTGCAAATCTACTTTCCTTCCTCACATCTCTAGGCTTTTCCAAACCACCTCCGACTAAAACTGACAGGAAAGGTCACCACTTAGATCTGATCACATTTCTTTCCAATGCTCCAACTATCCCCAGTGTAAGTTTTAAAGGTGAAACCTGGGCTAATACCCCCTGGTCAGACCACCTTCTATGTAATTTTGAATTACACTGGTTCAAAAAACAACCCAAAAGGAAACCAAGGACCTCTCATAAAGAGAAAATGATATGGACAAGAGGACAACTAAACCCTGTAGAATTTTGGTCACACTATAGCTTAATATCCATCCCTGACTTAGACCCAAATTTCATCCTAGGCTGGAAAAATTTCAGCAATCAAGTTCTAAGCGACATTGCACCTTTGAAAGCTTGTAAGAAAAGACACCGTTTATCAGCTAGTTGGTTTGATGCAGATGTATCGGCACTAAAACGAGAAGTACGTAAACTAGAAAGAATATGGTGTAAATCAGGAAAAGATAATGACAGATACACTTGGTGACTAAAAGTCAAAGAATACAAAACAATGATTAAATAAAAGCGCAGTAAACATTACCCCCAAACAATTAACTCTCCTTCGCTGAATAGCAAAGAACTCTTCAGAATAGTCAATTCCTTATTTGATATTAACCTACATAAACACTCCCATACAAATCTCCCACCCTCTACAGCAAACCTAGCCGACCACTTCGCCACAAAAATTTGTAACTTGAAAACGTCTCTTGTAGCTACTAGCACAGACCCATCAATCAATCTACCTGCTCTAGGAAATGAAGGCTCAACTGCTGACATGATCTGGAATCATTTTGAAAACCCAGACTGGAACCAATTCCTTAAGCTCTACTCTATATATGCAAAATCCAACTGCCTACTAGACAACTGTCCTCCGATTATCATGAAAATAGCCTCCTTCCCATTCAAAGCTGAACTCTTCACCTGGGTCTCTCTTTGCCTGTCCACTGGCTACTTCCCGTCGGAACTCGGACACATTCTGGTGACTCCTATTATCAAAAACTCCAAGGAACCAGTCTCTTCGGTTTCCAGTTACAGACCCATCACCAACATACCTCTTTTCCTTAAACTAATGGAAGGTCTAGTTAATCTTGACCTCATGAAACATTTAGAGAAGTTCAACATTCTACACGACTCTGAGTCAGGATTTCACACAAACTACAGTACGGAAACCATCTTAGTGTCGCTGACCGATCACCTCTTCCATCTGTTTTCTCTGGGAAAAAGCGCATTGATACTCCAGTTTGACTAAAGCAGTGCCTTTGACCTTGTCGACCATGACCATTCTGCTCAGATGCCTCAATTCTATTGGCATTTCCGGACAGGTACTAACCTGGTTCACAGGTTTAAAAAAAAAAAAAAACCGCACCTACCAGGTCCACTGCGACGGAACCTTCTCCCAATCTTGGTGCAATCCCAGCGGAGTTCCACAGGGCTTCCCTCTCTCTCCTTCTCTATTCAACATTTACATGGCACCATTGGGACCTATGTTATCTGACTTAAAACTGAAATCATTCATATATGCAGATGAAACAACTAGCTAGATGACTGGAAAGAATTTGGAAAAAAACAGGAGAATTGGCAGACCGTAACAAATGGAGAGCTAACATAAAAATCTACAAACGACTGATAAAAGACAAACATAAAGCATTCTACTCTACTAAAATCAACTTATCCTGCAATGGTTCACAAGGATTCAATACAAAAGAGCTGTTCAACCTGATTACGAATTTATTTGACACCACTCGCTACACTCTACCCATACACAATATTAAGTTACCCTCTGCGAATGATTTAGCTCTGCACTTCAATTCAAAAATTAAAAACCTAAGAAACAACTGTTCAACAAATGACCCTAGTGATCATCAAATAGCTAACATACAAGGAAATGAAACACTGTATATATGATCTGGAGATCCTTTCAGGACGTAGATTGGAATAATTATACCAAACTATATAACAAATACTCTAAATCATATTGCGTCCTGGACTCATGTCCCCCAGAAATTATGAAAGCAGCGCCACTAGAATTTAAACTATCCTTGCTGCACTACTTAGCCCATAACCTAAAAAATGGGAAATTCCTCACTAATAATGGTCACATAATAATAACCCCAATCCTAAAAAATAGTAAAGAATCTTCAGCTCTAGTAACCAACTACAGACCGGTAGCATCAATTCCACTTATTGTAAAAATCATGGAGGGATTGGTACATACCGAATTGATGGAATATCTTAATCAGTTTTCTCTCCTACATGAAACTCAATCCAGTTTTAGACCTTTATTCAGTATGGAGACAGTAATTGCGGCTATCTTAGATAATTTGCGTCTACTGTTTAGCAAGGGCCTCAATGCCCTGATCATGCAATTTGAATTGAGCTCCGCCTTTGATTTAGTAGACCATGTGAAAATGCTACAATGCCTAGACGCTATTGGTATCAGGGGTGAGGTGTTGAACTGGTTTCATGGCTTCCTTATGTCCCGTACCTATCAAGTACGATTCAATTATGATCTCTCCGATACCTGGAGCAACCCATCCGGTGTGCCACAAGGGTCACCGCTATCCCCATTGCTTTTCAATGTCTACATGTCCTCACTGGGCGTGCAATTAACCCAGCTGGAGATAAAATTATTCAGTTACGCAAATGACTTTACGATCATCATCCCATTTGCTAACTCTATCTCGGAAACTATTCCCAAGGCATCAGAAGCTATAAATTTGATGGAACATTGGATGACAGACTTCAAGCTCAAACTTAATTCAGAGAAGACAAAATTTTTTGTTACTTTGCCACATCTGCTTGACACCAAAACACCACTATGCATCAATAAACTTAGTTACCCTATTCAGTCCACCATGAAGATACTGGGTGTAACTCTGGATCAGTGCCTAACCATGAAAGACCAGGTGGACTCCTTAATCAGAAAGGGTCTTTTCACTCTCTGGAAACTTAAATCCATTAAATCATATTTTGATACCTCAGCATTCAGAATCCTGGTACAATTCCTCATACTGAGTCAACTTGATTACTGCAACATCGCCTATTTAGCTTTCTTCCAAAAGAATATGCGACATTTACAATTAATGCAAAATGCAGCGGTCAAACTAATCTTCGGGCTAAAAAAATTTGATCACGTGACACCTTACTACCGGCAGTTACACTGGCTACCGATGGAAGCACGCGTAAAGTTTAAGTTCGCCTTTCTCTGCTTTAAAGTACTATACCTAACCACCCTCATTTCAAATACACCCTCCTACCAATCCTTCAGGAAATCAATTAAAACCTATCTCTTTGATAAATTTCTCTGACTCCTTCCGGACTAGCCCCTAAATACATAACTGACCTTTTCTCCTTCTTAGCCAACAGACACAAGAGAAGCTCACATTTGAACTTCGTTTCCCCCCCAGTTAGAGGATGTAAACTAAAAAAAACACCATGAACACCTTCTCTCACATCAGACAGCATCTAGAACATCAGGCAGCATCTAGAACAATTGCTTTTGCCCACTACTTATGAGGAATTCAGGAAGCGCCTAAAAACACATCTGTTCCTTAAGTATCTAGACAGCTGACCCATACATCTCTTTCTCCCCAATAACAGTTCTCTTGACCTATCAGCCACTTGCTTTCACCTCTTTTAAGTTCAATCAATTTTGTACCTTCTTTTATTCTTTTGTAAACCTCATAGAACTTCACGGTACTGCGGTATATAAACTGTTATTATTATTATTACAATTATCATCCCCATAACCTCACTGACACAAGAAACTGAACAATTCACCTCATCGGTTCTCACTAAGGTAGAGCAATGGACCACACAATTCAAATTTAAATTAAACCCTGAAAAAACCAAGCTCTTCCTAGCAAGCCTTAACCACAAGCTAACGAATACCTCTTTGAAATTAAACGGGCTAATTTACCCAATCAACCCTACCATCAAAGTCCTTGGAGTCATCCTGGACCGATGCCTGACTTTAGAAGAGCATACTAATGCTCAGGTCAAAAAATGCTTTAGCACCCTCTGGAAACTCCGTACCATCAAACACTATTTTGACTTCCTCTCCTTTTGCTTTCTAGTTCAGTCTCTAATCTTAAGCACCTTAGTTTACTGCAATATCATATACCTGGGATCCTTTAAGAAGACCATCAAGTGCCTGAAAATCATCCAGAATGCTGCCGTCCATCTCATTTATGTTCTCAAAAAGTCAGATCATGTAAGTCCATTCTACAGAAAACTTCACTGGTTGCCGATGGAGGCAAGGGTCATCTTCAAGTTTGCCTGCCTTTGCTTCAAAACCATAACAGGCTTATCCCCAATCTACATGTCACACCACTTTGTATTCCCAAGTACCACTCGCACACGCAATGCCTATCTCTTTGCCTTCCCCTCCCTAAAGGGCTGTATCTACAAGAGATTCCTTGACAGAACACTGTCATTCCAAGCAGGCAAATGGAATAAATGCCTAACCACCCTCATTTCAAATACACCCTCCTACCAATCCTTCAGGAAATCAATTAAAACCTATCTCTTTGATAAATTTCTCTGACTCCTTCCTGCCTTGTTGTACCTCTGAAATACTTGTTATATCCCTGATACCAATGTAATTTGAAAATATTTTCTGTAACATCGCTGTCTATGTACAGGCTCTTCCTCTGTAAACTGCTCTGAACTGCTTGTGGTATTTGCGGTATGCAAAAATAAAGTTATTATTATTATTATTATTATATAAAAGGGGGGGTTAAGGAGAATGAATATCACTGCCCCATTAATAAAATATTGTTTGGCGTTTTCTCATACTTTCACAGAATTAAAGTTTTTTGTGTTCAATATTGTCAATCTATCATGGCGTGGTGGAGACGTGGATAAAGTACTATTAGAATATGAGCAACGTTTGATTTTTGAGTTAAACACCATGGGGCTCATAATTGAAATACGTGTAAAAACCCACCCAAATCGACAATTGGATGATCAAAAAGACAGGTCATCCAAGTGCTGATAATCGAAACAGGTTTTTAGATGTATCCAGGGACATTTTAGACCTCTGAGCTAAAAGGGGAATTTTTGGAGGAATGGTGAGGGCAGGATTTGGGTGGGACGTGGGCCAACCTAGACTTGGGGCTAGATTCACTAAGCAAACCGATCGTGTACAGATCGGTTTGCAAGCCTTTTGCGACCCGATTTCCCTCTGACCCAATTCACTAACCTGTGTCCCGATCATCCTCTGATCCGTGCATGCAAATGAGGGGAATCGGCATGCAAAGCAGGAAGGACGCGATTCATTACACTTTCCGACTGGCTGGCCGATCAAAAAAACAAATGACTGGCGAGGACCAGTCGCTTGTGCTAGAACCCTGCTCTCTGTCTCGATTCTCCTGCTCTGGCCTCTCTGCTCCAATCTCCTGCTCTGTGATCCAAGAAAAACCATGCTCTTGAGCAAAGTGGGATTGATCCCGTTACTGCCTAGCACCCCGAATCTCTCCTGCCCTTCGCCACACTGAGAGCCCTTGGTTTTAACCCGCGGGTTTAAAGCAGGTTAAAACTACGGGCTCGCTGGGCTAAAGTAAAGTAAAGGGTTTTTTT
The DNA here is from genome assembly GCF_902459505.1 of Geotrypetes seraphini. NCBI lineage: Eukaryota > Metazoa > Chordata > Amphibia > Gymnophiona > Dermophiidae > Geotrypetes > Geotrypetes seraphini. The sequence continues at coordinate 313,493,379 of NC_047085.1, read as the reverse complement.
TAACAAAAAAAGTTGCGACGCACAGCTAGACCCATGCGCAGGCCATCTGCAGATGGTCTGGGCATACGTTGCGATCCGTGCGGTCAGAGGGGGGCGTTCCTTCGATCGCCCTCATTTAAATGTTTCTATTTTGGGAATTCGTCGGGCCTGCACGGATCGGCCACGGATCGAGAATGAAATGCAGGTTAGTGAATCTAGCCCTTAGTCATACTGCAGGGATAATCAAAAGTTTTATGAGGCTGCCTGGACAGAACTTATATGTTGTGACTTAGGCAATCTAAAAAGAGGTATAAGTACCCAGAAAGTATCCAAAGTGACCAGATAACTACTGCAGCCACAAAATACAGACAGACACACACACACACTCCACCAGTGATCACTGACCGCTAGTAGAGCTGCACAGAGGTGGCTTAAGTAGTCTGGGGGGGGGGGGGGCTAATGAACCTTAGAGAGGAGGACCCAGGCCCATAAGCCACTCTAACCATTACATTCATGGTGGAAAATGTGAGTCAACAAAATAATCCAAAAGGAAGGAAAAATCCCCATGAACAAACTAGGCAAACCAAAGGAAGAGTGGGGAAGGGACTGAACACACCAACCTTAAGGAACAAATACAATTTTATTATAAGCAAAAATAACATAAAATCAAATCATATATGTAAAACCAAGCCAGTCTTGTGAATTTTGTGGACCCAACACGGTCCTTGTTTCGGCTTCTGTGGAAAAGCCTTCCTCGGGGGTTGGCCTAGTAGATGGTAGTGGATGGTGCTCAATGAAAAACTCTTCAAATGACAAGGCTTAAAGGCTGGATGGAAGAGGGCATACAAACCACCAAAGATTCTGTGGAGATTTGCACACTGCATCCAATTGTATTTGTTCCTTAAGGTTGATGTGTTCAGTCCCTTCCCCACTTCTTCTTTGGAAAATGTGAGTCAACCAAACCTCCCCTAAAACCCTACTGTACTGCCATATAGGTGGCATCTGCAGCTATAAGGGCTATTGTGGTTGTAGACAAGTGGGTTTAGTAGGTTTTGAGGTTATTTGGGGGGGCTCACCTGCTAGGGAGTTGGGGTGAGATGTTTATGTGGCACAGTTTTTGTGAATTTCACAGCAGTGCCCTGTAAGGTGCCCCTCTACTCTGTTGCCATGTATGGGTGGCCAGTCCATCACTTTGCTAGCCCCTCCCATGTCCAAAAGATCTTATTCTAGGAATTTGGGACTTGGATGATTTTTTGGACAAGTTCCTATGAGCGTCGGAAGCAGCGCGAGGCATTCAGCGAGGCTCCCTGCGCTAGAAACCACTAACGCGGTTTCATAGAAGGGGGTCATTATGTTTTTCTATGCTTTGTTAACTAGGTTTTGCCATTTTTATCAGATAATGTTTTACCATGCTATCTTTTACCATACTATCCCCCTCTTCTATTAAACTGCGCTAGCAGTTTTCAGCGCAGAGAGCCGCGCTGAATGGCCTGCATTGCTCCCGCCACTCGTAGAAACTCTATGAGCGTCGGGAGCAATGCGGGCCATTCAGCGCGGCTCTCCGCGCTAGAAACTGCTAGCGCAGTTTAATAGAAGAGGCCCTATGTTTTCCATCACTTTGTATAAATGCGTTTTATTATGTACGTAAACTTGTAACCCATTCTGAGCTCTTCTGGAAGGACGAGAAATAAAACAAACTACAAAATAAATAAATAAATAAATAAATGTAGCGCATCGAATTCACTTTAATATGGAGAGATATATATTCTTCCTCTGTGATATTTAAATAATCTAAATACCTTCTAAAATGTAAAAAGGGGGACAGGGATTATACAATGGAGGAGTAAAGTGGTTTTCATAATTAGCACACGCACCAGTCACTTTATACACCGCTGAGGATCAATAACGAGTGGATACCATCCATTTCAGATAAGTTTTTTTCTTTCTTTTGTTTGTTATATTTACTTTTGGATGGTAAAGGGGACAGTGAAAACGATGATGGTCCCCCAATGAACCTCAGTTTGGTGTTATCACCAGTCACGGGTTCAGGGTCTGAGGTTTTCACAACTATAATTCTTATAATTATTATCAATTAGAGCTGTGATTTTAGAAGGTATTTAGTGCATCAAATTCAACATATGAACAGTAGATGGTGATAGTGCATCATGGCTGTTTCTTTCCTAATAAGTCTTTCTGAGCTGTTTATCTCTTCTTTTTTTCTAATTGGGTCAGTTGTTGAATTAAGCAGTTTGACTCAGTTACTAAGATCTGAAACTAGGTAAGGATCGAATTGTACAGCATTTCCAATTTTGTCATAGAAAGACAAAGATGTGAGTGGCAGGGTTATAGAAGTTTCTTTCGTATTTTTATCTTGGTTTATATGAAGTAGTCCTGAAAATATCAACTTTTCACTTTATTCCTAAATTCTGTGTTCTTTTGCCACAAGAGATCACAATTTTGGGGCCCTTCTATGCTGGATTCTATAATACGGTGCCTAAATTTGAACGCCAAAATTATGGCATGAAACAAAGATACGTTCACTCAACCTGGAGTGCCATTTACAGAATAGTGCTTATTACCAATATTTTCCAATGTCAATTATTAATGCAATTTATAGAATTCCAACCTTAATGCTTGAATTAGCACTTGTTTTCCACTTCTGCACAATTGTGCCTACACAAACATGTTTGGTTTAGCGATTAGCATGTGCTAATTCATACGGTAAGTGCATTTTGTGTTAAGAGGTGGGACCTAGATGGGGCATGGGTACAGAATGGGCATAGATAGCAGTTTGCCGTTGTCAAGGATAACATTCTTTGTGCTGTCAAATGTATTGTTAATATGGGATTATCCACACTAAGGCCTAGATTCACAAAGCAAACCAATTGTGTACCGATCAATTTGCAACCCCTTTGCGACCAGATTTCCCTCCTGCACTATTCACTAACCTCCCCAGCGATCCGCTTCAATTCTGTGCATGCAAATGAAGAGACACACATACAAAGTGGACAGGGACACGATTCACTAAATTTTTTTGTGATCCGACTGGGCTCGCAAAAAGTGACTGCTGAGGACCAGTCGAAAACATCTTTCTGACTTTCCAGCTCCATAAGCCCTGTCATTTATGGCCAATCAGGGACTTCCTTAGACTCCTCCCTAAGGAAGTCCCTGATTGGCGGAGGCACCCAAGGCCCAAGGGAGGAGCCCGAGGCGCCTCAGCCAATCATGGCCTTAGGCCCCTCCCTATGCATCTCATGATGCACCGGGGCATGGCCTAAGGTCCGTACTGCATAGCAGCCCCAGAGAGCAGCAGGAGGACTTTGCGCTTCCTCCTGCTCCCGAAAATGGTGCTATCACGGAGGGAGGCCTAAGGAGCAGGAGGGCCGGGCACCCCTCCTGCTCCCAACTATTTTAAAGATACGGGGAGGGACGGGGTGGGTGCAGGCAGGCAGGCCCAGCCCGACCAGGGGTGGGCTGGTCGGGGATGCGGTGGGCCAGTCGGGTGTGGTGGGTATTTTTTGGTTTGGGGAGGGAGAGAGGAAGGGGCACTTGTTGGTAGAGAGGGAGGGGGATTTAATTAAACCGGGCTGATATTTTGTATATGTAAAACATACAAAAAATTCTTCGACGAAGAATATCTTTGCTGGCTGTTGTTTTCACGGAGAAGCTAAGTACTTCCTGTTGTTTTTTGCTTGGCTGGACTTGGACGTTTTTGGCCCCCTGGACAAGGGGCAGAGACAGTCGTAGTGAATGGTAAAGTGTGTTTTTTTGATTTATGTATATCTTTTTTCACACTTAGCACTGTTGGGTGCACTTTATTATAAAAAATACGGAGTAGAGCCCGGGGATGTTTCACAGTTAACACTCGTTTGGGTGTAAGCCATGTGACAGCCTTTTCCACTGGTTCTCCAGTGGGTGGCTGTGTTACTGAGGGCTCTTCCGTTTAATCTACTTATATCTTATATATTATTGTTAGGTTGGTGAATGTAGTTGAGCCGTCTCTGCTTTTGTCTCTCTCCCTTGTCTAGTTCTTTTTCTTGGGGTTTGGGAGGTTTTTTTGTTGTTGGATTGATCTATTTACCTTCCAACTTTTTCGGGTTTTTCTGATTTCTTTGTACTGTACATAGGACATAGTGTGGACATATCTGTGCTCACAAAAGGGTTGTATTCTCAGTGAACATGCAAGTAGGTGCATAGTGCTTATTTTATAAAGTAAATATATCGTCAAAAATTGGCTCTCACTTTTACATCTGCTATATCTAATGCCTGATACCAGAACAACCAGTCACTTGGGACTACTTGGTGTCCTTCCTGTTTTTCTGGCTCTCTGGGTGTGGCTCTGTGTGAATGGATCTGAAAGGTCCATTCCTTACCCACACCCACACTCTAAGATCTATGGATTATAATAGAATGGTACTTCCTGATCCAAAGCAAGCTTACTTAGATTCAACCGGAAAAAACAGATTTTTTACTTTTTAGGTCCTAGATACTATAGCATTTAATTTCAAAAAGGGAGAATCTGAAAGAATGAGACAATTAATTAGAAGCTATTGAAAGCTAGATTAGTTTGCAGCCCCCAGGATTGCAGTTTGACACCCCTAGTATACCATGTTCTTAAATGATCTGGGGAAAACAGCATCTAAATAGCAGATGAAAATTAATGTGGTAAAGTACAAAGCTATAGCTGCTTAAAAAAAAATAATAATAAATAAAAGCAAACAGAATGTTAGGGATTAATGGATTATCTAACAAAGGATAGAGAATAAAATTGAGAATATCGTTATGCCTCTGTCCTTGGTGTGACTGCACTTTGATTATTGTATGCAGTTCTAGCCGCCTCGTCTGAAAAAAGGATATAGCGGAACTGGAAAGATTCAGAGAAGAACAAAAAATTGATAAAGAAGACAGAACACTTCCTTAATGATTAAAGGCTAAAATCACGAGTGGAATGGAACTGTTAAATAGGGACTAGTTCTTTAACATTTTGAAGATCACTAAAACAAGAGGACACTCCAGGAAATTAATGAACAGCAGGTTGAAAACAAATCATAGAAAGTATTTTTTTCACTCAGGCCTGGATTCTAAAAATGGTGCTGTATATTAGGCGGCTGTAGGCACCCTACTACCACCTAATTTAGTTGTTTTAGTTGTTTTTAATTGGCATGGTAATTGACCATTAAAAACTCATTAAAAAGTATGCACCGGAATTGCATCTAAGCATGGCCTAATGACCTAATGGCACCTAAGGTCAAAGTAGGCATGGTTAGGGGCAGAAATGACCTTAGGCGCCGTTAGCCACAATTCTCAGTAAAACTTAGGCACTGGTAATATAGGCCTAATCCCAGGTTTAGATGTTGTGATCAGCTATTGCAAGGTCAGCAGGTTATTGCCTTAACAGAACATTGTGTATCGGGGCCTAATCTTCATCTCACCTGAGATCTTTAGAGCTTTAGTACATTGCACTCATCTAGACTGATCTAGCAGGATGATGAGGAAGGTGAAATTTGTTCTTACTTGCTAATTTCCTTTCCTTGCATCCAGTTAGACCAGTCCAGAACCAGTCCGGAAAGATCACAGATGAGCCTTCCATTTGGAATCATTACTGCTTCACTGGATATTTCTGGCTTCTTACTGGCAAATTCAAAAAGACAACTGCTTGTCATAGCTGAGAGCCATATACTCTATAATGCAATTTTCAGTGCTATTCTATGAGGGCAGATTGAAAAGTAATGAGACTGCCTCTGTATTTCTTTAAAGAAATAGACGTGGCAATGCTGTGCTGATTCTTGTGAAGCTCAAACATTAATGTTTCTGAACCCTCAAGTTGGACTGCCGTAGTCTTCATTGTTGGGTCACAACGAGAGGAAGAACTTCATATGTTTCAACATGGCAGATAAGGGAGATGTGTCTGTGAGAGTACATCTGTCATTGAATTTTGTGTTAAACTTGGAAAGAGCATTAATGAAACTCTTGAAATGTTACAGCAAGCATAAGGCCATCCACCACGGTTATGGATGTCAACATTGCCAAAGCTATGGAGTTGTTGCAAAATGACATAAGGCTAACTTTAGGTAAACTTTCAACTTCACTTGGCATCTCATTTGAATGAGTTCAACATATTTTGACAGAGGGACTGAAAATGCATGACATATGTGCCAGGTGGGTACCCAGAAACCTCACAGCAGATTCAACAATGAGTTGAAGTGTGCAAGAACATTGTTCGAATTGTAAAATGCCACAGTGCTAAAAGTGATGTCACAAAACAGTCTATTGCACATTTTTGAATTGTTTTTGAAATGCTGCAAAAATGTATTGAATGTGAAGGATATTACTTTGAAAAAGAAAAATGTTCAGATTGTGTGGAGTCATCTAAATAATAATAATAATAATAATAAACCCCCAGTCACACTGGAGTGCTGGGAAGGGGGTGTGTGTGGATGGGGTGGGATTAGGGTGGGAAAAGATTCTTGCTTTGTTTTTGTTGGCTTCTTTAAGTCTCCATGAAGAAACTATGCGGAAGACTAAATTATCTTAAGTTCTGTTTCAGGTTGTGTATGTCTCATTGTTTTTCTGTGTATTATGTTATGTCATGTTGCTATAATGGTACTAATGCTGTGGTGTGCTATGTTGTCTCATTATAACTTTATTTTATTGGGTTGATATTTGCTATTCTTACATAATATTATTGACGAATTTAATTTAACTATTGCAGATCTGCTTTGTCAATAGTATACTGACAAGTTGCAGGGCTGCACCACACCTTGAACTGGTAATAGTGCCACTGAATTGTAAGTGTTCTCTGCTTCCATCTGGAAGTCAGGGAACTGGTTTAGCAAGACTCAAGGAAAGGAAATTAACAGGTAAGAACAAATTTCATTTATGCACTAACTATTAAGCAGCCTGTTATAAGAATACCCTTAACTGAGGTAATTTAGAAACATGACAGAAGATAAAGGCCAAAATGGCCATTCAGTCTGCCCATCTGCAGCATCCACACAAGACACAGGTATCACAGGACACCTAAGTTCAACAAGGCTACTGTTGTATCCATCTATTTATATAAAATTGGATGTATGTATGTATGTTCCAGCATAACTCCGAAACGCATAGAGCGATTTCAACCAAACTTGGTATACATATCAATTACTATCTGAGAAAAAACACTGTGGGGGTGGGAAGCGGGTGATATGTAAAGAATCATCGAAAAGAGAGATATTGCTTTGATCAATTGTGTGAAGCTTAGGGAATGATGTCACACTGTGCTGTGCTATCATTGCTTTAACAATGCTTCCAAGGAAACGTAATGTAATGCCTAAACAGAAACTGAAAACTGAAAATTTGTATGATGTTAATCTTCAAGTCAATGTTCCTCAAATGAATGTAAACCAGAACTCAAAGGAATTTATATCTGGGCAACGCCGCAAACAACTTCAACTAGAGGCATGGGGGAAGGGAAGGGGGCACACATGTGGAGAGGAGGAATGGGAAGAGGCGGGGGGGGGGGGGGGGCGGCAGAGAGGAGAGGTGCCAGCTTTGGGAATGTTGTCACACAGTCATTTAACAGTATATAAGGAAATGCAGTTGTGGTGTGGTGAAGCCTAAACAGAAAGTGAAAACTGAAAATTTGTGTGATGCTAATCCTCAAGTGAATGTTCCTCGAGGAAATTTATATCCGGGCAACGCCAGGTGATCAGCTAGTTTTCTATAAAGACAACTTAAGTGTATATGTGATCTTTAAACATTCAGAACTATTCCAAATAGCATACAAATACCCTTCTCTGAAGATTTAAATGTGTGTGTATGTGTTCCATGTTTGCACATGTGTATTTTATAACATACACTCATACATGCAACTGCATCTAACTATGTCCCTTTGAACACCAGTGCACAGTACATTTATAGGTACATGCTGTCTTGTCAGTGCACTTACATATAAACACACTTATGGCCATGCAATTTATAAATAAAGTTCTTTTTTACATGTAAAACAGGCTGTGGCCATAAGAAGATATTATATTTTTAATTTAGGTGTCTTACTCATTTTGCTCATCATTCTTAATCAGTACTTTCCACTATCCATGCTAATGGGAGTTTTTCTGTCTAGAGTTCTTTTAAAAGTGACATAAAGTGTTTCCTATTTATTGTGAAGCTTGAAAAAAAAATAAATCAAACATACAAAACACATTTTAATATAGCTGAATTTGTTCCTCTGACATTGAGAGGATTTCATCCACAGACATAATGGTCTATTACATTATTGCTCTACACAGATCTTTCAAATTCTGCTAGTTCCCATAATTTTATAACTAAAGGTTCCAGTGTCAACACATTAATGGGGATAAAGGACATCCTTGCCCATTTCTTCTTTGAAATAGATTTTTCTGTTTTAGCTTTATTTGTTATGATCTGTGTAAATGGCTTTGAAAATTGTCCTCCAAGAAGTCTCTCATCATCCTTAAACATCTTGATCAATATCTTAACATCAAAACAAAGAATGATATGAACTAAGGAGTCCATTGTCTTTGTCTTGGCTATAAATTAAAATAATAATTGTAGAATTAGAAGACCTAGAAGCTACCCTTTTATGAACACTTGATTAAACATTTGAAGAAGCAGCTTTATTAATTTCTTTGATAGATTATATGGCTGAATATTATAAGTTACTTTGAGGTCCTGTGGCCTTAGTTAATGGCATTGACTGAATAGTACCCTCTTTCATCAAGGGAGCATTTAACCTTTCCTTTTTTGCATTATACAGTTTGGGGATTGCTAAATTAGTGCAGAAATTTCAAAGCTTGTCTGGTTGAATTCTCTCAGAGAATACAGCTTACTAGAAATTTCCAGAATTCCTTTTTAATTTGCTTTTATACAATCCGCTTTGCATTTTGGCTATTTTTAATAGTAGGGATAAATGATTGCATTCTAAATGGTTTAATTAATCTTGCAAGGAGTTCACTAGGTTTATTCTTTTGCATACAAAATCTCAGTTTATCTAATTATGCTGCACTTTTAATCTAATCCTTCGTTTTATATACCACATCATCCCTGAAAAAGAGGGCTCAATGTGGTATATATTAAGACTTTGCATAATATAAATTTGTTTGAATCCTCTATAATAAAACCCTAAGTGCGCATGCGCGCTTAGGGTTTCATGATCCCTGCCACTGTGCTGTGTGCCTCCGTGCTCAATTCGATTTGCAGCGCGTAGAGAGATTTGAGCGGCAGTGGTGGTTTGACTCCTGTGTTGCTGCTGTCGGGATGCCTCTTCTCACCACCAGACCAGAAAACGCAGCAGCCGTGGGGCATTTGCTAGGCTGGCCCACTTCGATAATGCGAGGTGGGCCAGCTTAGCAAAAGCCCCAAGGCTGCCCAGGCTAGTGGATGCTGGACAGGGGGAGCAGGGAAAGAAGAAGGGGTACTACTGGACAGGCGGATCAGGTAAGGGGTGCTGCTGGACAGGGGGGGAGGTTAAAGGAAGGGAAAAGGCCTACTGCTGGACAGGGGGAGCAGGGAGAAGGCCTACTGCTGGAGAGGGGGAGCAGGGAAGAGGTACAGCCGGACAGGGAGAGGTAAAACAAATGGAAAAGGGCTGCTGCTGGACAGGGGGAGCAGGGAAGGGGTGCTGCTGGACAGGGGGCGGTAAAAGGAAGGGAGAAGGCCTACTGCTGGACAGGGGGGAGCAGGGAAGAGGTGCTGCTGGACAGGGGGAGGTAAAACAAAGGGAGAAGGGCTGCTGCTGCACAGGAGGAGCAAGGAAGGGGTGCTGCTGGACAGGGGGAAGGTAAAAGGAAGGGAGAAGGCCTGCTGGACAGGGGGAGCAGGGAAGAGGTGCTGCTGGACACGGGGGAGGTAAAACGAAGGGAGAAGGGCTGCTGCTGGACAGGGGGAGCAGGGAAGGAGTGATGCTGGACAAGGGGGAGCAGGGAAGAGGTGCTGATGGACAGGGGGGAGGTAAAAGGAAGATAGAAGACCTCCTGCTGGACTGGGGGAGCAGGGAAGAGGTGCTGCTGGACAGGGGGGAGATAAAAGGAAGGGAGAAGGGCTACTGCTGGACAGGGGGAGCAGGCAAGGAGTAGTGGTGACAGCCGAGGAAAGAGAGAGACAGAAAGAAAGACAGAAAGAAAGAAAGAAAGACAGACAGAAAGCGGCCAAGGAGAGAGAGAGAAAGAAAGAAAGACGCATATATCTATTCTAGCACCCGTTAATGTAACAGGCTTAAAGACTAGTTATACTATTAAAAAAATACTAATCTGAAATAGCAGAAAACAAGAAATACTTTCATCTTTTTTGAAAGATTTGTTAGATAGTTCATGGCTGAGCTAATTCATGCAATCTATAGTTGGCTAAACTGAATAAATCTTCAGGGAGAATGTTTGGCCTTGAAAAAATAGAAACCTATTTAAAGTTTTATAAGTTAGCGGACATCAGTATGAGCTCTCGGAATATAAATGAGTGATTCCAGAGAGTGGTAAATAGAAAAGAACAAGCATGGAAGACTTGACTCCTTGACTGAACACCTTTAAACGATGGGAAAGCTTATAAACAGTAGAAGATCTACAGCCACTTTATCATGACAGACCTAAAGGCAAAGGTACACCTGAGTTACCTACTGTAATTGTCCATAAAATATTTTAAAAACTAGACAAACACATTTTGAACTTGACTCTTGACTGACCAGGAAGCCAATATAGTGATTTCAAGAGGGGTATGACATGTTCAAATGTATTTTTGCTGCCTTATCATACAAGATAGCGTTCAGAACTGTCCTAGTCATTTTCATTAATTACTATTTAGTTTAGAAGAGTATTTATAAATGTCTTTTTGGTCCTTAATCATTGTAACATGTTCCTCATGCAGCATGCCCCATACTTTGGGCACTCCTCAAAAGTGAGGGGGGCTGTTATTTACTGTATTATACTCATAATCAAAGGATTATAGCGCCATGATGGTTTTCAATGTGGGTAAAACGTGTCTGCAGCAAAATGGGCAGTTTGACAATTGCTGCATATTTGAACTTAGGGCTCCTTTAATGAAGGTGCGCTAGCGTTTTTAGCACACGTACCGGATTAGCGCGCGCTAGCTGAAAAACTACCACCTGCTCAAGAGGAGGCGGTAGCGGCTAGCATGCGGGGCATTTTAGCGCGTGCTATTCCGTGCGTTAAGGCCCTAATGCGCCTTAGTAAAAGGAGCCCTTAGTATCATAGTAAATGACAGCAGATAAAGACCCAAATGGTCCATCCAGTCTGCCCAACCGTGCACGCTCTATAAATTAATAATTTAAATGGTCCTTTTTCTTAGACATTTCTGGGCCAGAAACCCAGAGCTCTGCCTGGTAGCGTGCTTAGGTTCTATTTACTGGCGTCTGTCAAAGCTCACTCTGGAACAAATCAAAGTGGAAATGTCCAATCAGAATGGTGCACAAAAAAGTGTCTTTCAACTCATCTGATTTCAAGTGGCTTACATAAGTTTTTACACCTTTTTATATACCCAAAGACTTCCAAGGTATTATACTTGTCCTTTCTTGTTCTGGTTCACTATATGTGTCCTGATACATCACATGTTTTTAGTTTATATCGTTTTATATTGTCTTTTTATTAATCATAGTTATTAATATTGCCCTTTGGATACTAGACACTGATTGCTAAGATGTTTTTATGTATTAAGCATATTCGGATTTATTTTATAAGGTGTTCTTATGAACTGATTATTATATTTTCTCTTCATATTTATATTTATACACTAAGGCCCAGATTCTCTAAAAGTGCGTCCCGATTTTAGGCAGCTGTAGGCGTCCTACAGCTGTCTAATCAGCCAATCGGGATGCACGTTTTAAAAAAAAAAATGCTCCCCAGGCAGGCCGCCTATATTGAAGGCGAGGCCCGCAAGACACCTAGGCCCTGATTCTGTATAGGACGCCCGGGAGAGGCGTTCTATTCAGAATCGGCCTAAACTAAACCCCGATTCTGTAACCGGCGTCCATGTTACAGACGCGGGTTAGAGAATCGGGTTAGATTAGACATGGCCCGCTACACTTATCGCGGCAAGGGATCTCTCTGCCGCTATAAGTATAGCGGGCCGTGGCCCCCTGACCGATCACTGGCAGGAGGGTGCCCAAACCCTCCTGCCCGAAGACGCACCCCCCCCCCCGCCACTACCGACCGCCCCCCCCCCCCGACACTACCGATCGCCCCCCCCCGACATTACCGATCTCCCCCCCCCATACAATATCGGTCGCTGGCAGGAGGGTGCCCAATCCCTCCTGCCCGAAGACGCCCCCCCTCCCCCGGCGCTAACAACCCCCACTCCACCAAACCTGTTCTTACAGATGGGTCTTGCACGTCGAGCAAGCAGGCACGCCTCGTCGAAATGAGGCGGGCCCGCCCCTTCCCGGCCCATCCCGCCGAAGCCTAAGGCCTGATTGGCCCAGGCTCTATTTTGTGGATTTGTTTCCCCTGTTTTTTTTGTAAAGCTCACTCTGGCCCATCTAAACCATCCCAGCCATCGAAGCCTGCCCCAGCCATCCTCAATTGAAAGAGCAACAGAGGACTCTGTGCCTCTCTCTCCATTGATGTATGATCCCAAGTGGGTGCCTCTCCAATTTTTGCTTTATTCTGTGCATGGACCCCTTTGATATTAAAAATCTATTCTAGATAAATAATAATTTATTTTCTTGTATACCGCCCCACCAACAGTTCTAGGCGGTTCACAACAGCGAAAACTGAGACATTTCAGTTGAAAAATACAATATCAGCACATAGCTACTATAAGTTCAGCATCAATTAAATACAACATCAGTTAAAAAAGATACATTTAAAATACATAACCCAATAAAACTTCAACTTAAATATGTAGGTTTAAATCAACATACTTGTTTGTCAAATAGGCAAGTTTTCAGTAATTTCCTAAATATAAGAACAGGCTTGGGCAATCGACGGTCTCATCCAGGAATTCATCTAAGAGCCATTAACAGAAATTAAAATATCAGACTAATATCCTTGCACAAGTAATGTGATTCTTTTCTTTAAGAAGTAATTTTATAAATCTTTTTTCCATATATGATGCCTGGTTTGCATGCAGAAAGGGCCAGATTCTATAAATAGCACCTAACCATGCCTAACGTTTAGGTGCTGGACTGCACGTTTTCATTGTTAGCTAGGCTGAGGAATATTGGGCTCCTTTTACTAAGGCACGCTAGCCGTTTTAGCATGCGTTAAATATTAGCGCACACTAAACGCTTACGCATCCATTATATTCTTTGGACGCGTTAGCATTTAGGGCACGCTAATATTTAGCGTATGTTAAAACAGCTAGCATTCCATACTAAATGAGGGGGACTGTTACCTAAGCAGGCTCATATCGAGTTTAAAATAAGAACATAAGAAGTTGCCTCCGCTGAGGCAGACCAGAGGTCCATCTCGCCCAGCGGTCCACTCCCGTGGCGGTCCATCAGGCCCATTGCCTGAGCAGTGGTCCCAGACTATCCCTATGACCTACCTCTACTTCCTATCTGTACCCCTCAATTCCTTTATCCTCTAGGAACCTATCCAAACCTTCTTTGAAGCCTTGTAACGTGCTCCGGCCTCTCACAGCCTCCGGAAGCGCGTTCCATGTATCCACCACCCTCTGGGTGAAAAATAACTTTCTGGCATTTGTTCTAAACCTGTCCCCTTTCAATTTCTCCGAGTGCCCCCTTGTACTTGTGGTTCCCCATAATCTGAAAAATCTGTCCCTGTCTACCTTTTCTATACCCTTCAGGATCTTGAAGGTTTTTTATCATGTCTCCTCTTAAGTCTCCGCTTGCACCATTTTAAAAGTTTTGCACAGATCTTGTAAAGATTGTCAGTCAGGTCTAATCTCTTATCCTAAACTGAGAAGCTTTATAATTCTTTATGACTATAGTACTTTAAGTTGTCCATCTATTAAGCATATTTGTTTTTTTAAAAAAAATTATGGGAGAGCTCCTTTTATTTCAAGCAAGTAAGATTTGGAATGTTCTGTGCCATTTGTTAAGAATATTATTTTACAGGAAAACTTTGAAGGGTTATTTGTTTCAATAAATTTTATTACAAAAGATTACAATTGAATGCTATGTTTTATATTTGTATCTAGCTACAAACTGTGTTGCTCTCTTTTATGTTAAACTCTTTGAATTCCAGAGGACAAGGCGGGTTATAAACCAATGGAATAAAATGCTTAGATGACTAGTACTTTTTAATGAACTTTCAAGTGGATCTACATAGAGGACACCTTTCAGATGTGTTATTAAGATGGGCTAACACTTAGGGCTAGATTCACTAAACTTACTGATCCTGTAACGACGATTGCAAAACCAGTTTTACTGGTTTTGCAATTGTTCCCCGACCCTGACCTGATTCACTAAACTGCTGCCCGATCAATCTCCTCTCCACCCATGCAAATTAGTAAAACCCCTTGCAAAATAGCCAAGCGTTTGATTCACTAACAATTGGTTGGCTATTTTGAATCAGGTTTTGCTATCCTAAAACCGCACTGCTGCAGACCTGTTGGTAACACAGTTACCTGTCTTTTTTAATCATTTTTTTTTCCATGGCAGACCTGTCAAAAAAAACCTGCACCCCCCCCCCCCCGGAAAAATGCACCCCCCAACAAATGTGCCCCCCCAAATGGCCATTCCCTCCTGCTACCCGACGCTCCCCCCACCACACTGTTAAAAATTACCCCCCAAACTATATGGCAGGAGGGATGTCAACTCCCTCCTGCTGTCGAGACCTCCCCTCCCCTCCGAGCTATGGCAGGAGGGATGCCAACTCCCTCCTGCTGTCGGAACCTGCCCCACCGCCATCGGCCAGCCCACCCTATCACAACCCCCCCCCACCGCGGTACACCCCTCCCGGTACCTGTAAGTTGGGAGTAGGAGGGGTGCTCATTCCCCCCTGCTCCGGAGGCCTCCTGCGTGGCAATGTGGCCTTAAGCCCTGATTGACTCAGGCACCTCAGGCTCCTCCCTGAGCTAAAGGAAGTCCCTGAAAAAGATGTTGTTGTTATTTGGTACCTCATTAAGGACCCCTTTTACAAAGCTGCAGTAGTGATTCTCCCACGATAAATGCACCGAAGCCCTTAGGAATTGAATGGGTTTTGGTACATTTGCCGCAGGAGAAACACTACCTCGGATTTGTAAAAGGAGCCTTAAAAAAAACAAGTCTGAGTTAAGGGACAATTTCCTGGATATTTTGATTTATGGTTATGGAACCTTTGTTTAAACATTTTTGGAACTGGTGGTAGATTTCATAGAGGTGGAAATAGGAGGGGTGATCTTATCAGACACTGACCCAAAGGGATTAAGCGAAGGCCACGGAATATAGGCAAGGACATAACTGTTTTGTTGTAGAGAACTTTGTTTCCTGTAGGTGTCAGAGTATTCACAGGCTGAAAGAGGAAAAGAGGTCTTCACAGTCACCTGGCCCATACCAACAGGTAGACAGTGCTTGACATAAATAAACAAAAAAAGATCTGAAATTAGAAAACAAATCCTAAACGAACTAAAGATTTTTGCCCTGTGCCTATCCTGACAGAGAACATCTAATGTTAGCATAATTTAACAACACAAGAAATAAGTTTGTAATGGTCACAAATTCACATACTTGCAGGGAGTTCATATTCAATTTATTAGGAGCTTAACTCTGCATGTTTGTTCTTTAAGCAATATGATCTATGTATGGTAAGAAATAATGTCTCAGTGTCATTTCAGAATGTGAAGTAAATATTACTGCAGTAAATATTACCTGCTTAACAGCATAAACTAGCTTGCAGAGATGTAAGCAAATCAAATTGCTTGTTTTCTCATCAGCTTACCAGATGGGGCTCAGGCAAGTTTATGTAGATATGCCAACTCTGCTACATAAATGATGGTTGATGCTTATAAGAAATAGCATATGTTCCCTCAGTCAAGTGATTTTTTTTTTTAGCTTCCTTGTAGACATACAGTAGTTAAACATAATGCTAATAAAATAAGCATGCGACACTGAATGTCAGATTACTAGGGAAATGCATTATTAAGCCATAAACTGAGTCAAAAGCATAACTTTATCTTGACATTTTTAGAAATATATACAGTTTTTCTTCTGACAGTACATAAGAAACATCTTTTTGGTACTTAGAAAGCCATATTAATAAATGTTGTATATACTGGATCCTGCCTGATGGAAGTTCATGATTAATCCCTTAAATGACTTCCTTAAAACCATACAGCTGTCACAAAAACTCACTTTTTGTACTCGCCCATCACTCTTTCTCTCTGCAGTCTTACTTCCATACCCCTGCCCCAGTGGCGTACCTAGCATGTGTGACTCCCGGGGCCCATCATTTTTTGGCATCCCCCCCCCCCCACATCTGTACGGAAAACATGATTTTTAGTAACAAGCCACACGTCACACATGAGTACCTAGGAAAAGGCAGCATCTTACATACTGGAGTGAGAAGTACAACAGCAATACACCCATTGTAAAACTAAACACAGAAGTTTAAAGTTAGCAGGTGGGAGCAAAAAATAGCCGAGAACGATTAATGGTAAAAACCACTGAATACAAACAGGCCAGGGCGACGATCGTTTCGTGGCCTGTAACCACTGCTTCAGGGCCTTAGCAGATCTGCATACTGATAGCCTGGATTTGGTGCTAGGGCCCTGAAGCAGTGGTTACCGGCCACGAAACGATCGTCGGCCTGGCCTGTTTGAATTCAGTGGTTTTTACCATTAATCATTCTCGGCTATTTTTTGCTCCCACCTGCTAACTTTAAACTTGTGCGAAAGTTTTTTGCCTATGATGCTTTGGTGGAAGAGTGTTGGTACACCTCTCCGTTTGTCTGAGGCTTTTCTTTCGCTTAAGTAATAAGCTAGCTTTCTTGGCTTGTGTGGTGCTTTTGTTTTGGAGTGATATTTTTGAATCTTTGTTACATAATTTACATACACAATGTTAAAATGATGACAAAATAAAAGCAAATACATAATAAAACACACATATAATAAAATGAAAATACATACAATCCTCAGGAAAATACCATTATGTAGATAGTAGAGGTCATAGATAATTAATCATTTTTAGCTGAAGTAGCTAAAAAAAGTCATCTACGAATAGCTGCGTCTTTAGTAATTTTCTGAATCTGCCCTTTTTACAGCAATTTCATATCTGACCCACTAAGGAGTTCCATAACTTAACTCCTACACAACAGAAAGTCCTTTTACCTGTCTCAACGAGTCTTGGATTCACGGACGTCTTCAGTAAAGCTAAACTCTCAGAACGCAGAGATCTTTTTCGGTGGATAGCTGAGTTCCTGGAGTAACATTTTGTATTTCCCACTATATCTGTACATTTGCCACTTGCTTTTTCTTGTTTGTTGATCTACATTCTTTGAGCTTTTACAAATTCTGTTGCTTCTTTTCCTACATGAACTTTTGCATTCTCTCTCATTCCTTTTACCTGTAGGAATGCTTGGGCAAGTTTAATGATGGAGATGGATTCTGGTTATTTGTTTTCTTCAATATTGTTTGTGTACTTGAGCTTTTGATGCTGTTACTTAGACTTGAAGACCTATGATAGTAGCTCTGAATAATTGTATAATCAATCTCTACGAATACCATTCCTCCTTTGGCTTGAGAAATATACAGTGTTGGCATACACTGATTCTTATAAATTAACTCAAGGGCTTGGAAGAGTTTTCTTGTACATATATCCAGTTTTTAAAAAAATCTTTAACAGGCCAGCCTACAGTTTCAAAGCTATATGAGAGTACAGGAATTGCCAGCTGATTAATGGCTTGTATTTTGTGCTTTTGGACATTTTGCCAAGAAAAACATCCAAGTGCCAATTTAAATGTTTTTTGGAAATGTTTGTGTTTTGAAAATACCACTAATAATCAGCCAAGCTAATATCAACCTACCAGCAAAGTCATCACAGCTATTTAGGCAAGTCTATCTGGCCGCTAAACTTATCCAGTTGGCCAATGAATATTGGCACTGACTGGCTATGTTGTACAGCATAGCCAGTGACTGAGCTAGCCGCTGACCAGTATATTCAGTGGGAGATAGCTGGCTGGCTAAATAGTGCTATATTTGAAAATCTGCTTTTATGAGAATGGGGATTCAGCAAAACCTGAATACTTCCTACTATTCAGCCCTACCAGCAAAAGAGAAATTTAGGGCTCATTTTATCAAGCTGCGGTAGGGGTTTAACACGCAGAATACCGCGTGTTAAGCCGCCTGCCGCGCTAGTTGCTAACGCCTCCATTGACGAGGCGTTAGTTTTTTGGCTTGCTGCGGGGGTTAGCGCGTGATGAAATGTCAGACACGCTAATCCCCGTAGTGCACCTTGATGAAAAGAGCCCTTAGTGGAAGAAACATTATTTTTTTTACCTTTTACCAAACTCATTGGGTTTTGTTCATTCTTTTTTGTATTTATTTGACAGGAAGGTTCTTAAAGAGATTTCTGTTGGTGACTTAAATCCAAATGAAACTGTTCAAGCAAATTTGGAAGCCCAGCTACTCTCCAAACTGGATCATCCAGCCATTGTAAAGTTTTATGCCAGCTTTTTGGAAAAAGAAAGTTTTTGTATCATAACTGAATTCTGTGAGGTAAGAGTTATTTCAAATTTATGCTCTTGAGAAAAATAGTATCCAAATAGAAGAAGTAAGAATAATTTACAATGAATAAAGGGCTATGACAATTTTCATATTCTGATGTCTACAAAATATTAAGCCAAATACATTAATGTAGGTGTTTATTTCACTTTGACTTTGAAAATTGCCAAAGAAAATGTAAGCAAGAAAAAATGTACACCTATATTTGGAAATGAAAAAGCATGCATGTATTTAAATTTCACCCCATCCCCACCGCACAAACACCTCCTTTGCTGCAAGTAAAAGAATATTTGTAGTGAGCCTGTGCCCATACTGGTATTCAAAGATGACAAACTTCCCATAGCTGGAATAACAACTGCGGATTACCTCAGGATTCCCCCCTATCCCCAACCCTCTTTAATATCTACCTCAGCTCATTAGGAGACCTGCTACAAAGCCTAGGGCTCACCTTCTACATCTACGCAGATGACATTACTGTAGTGATTCCGCTAACCGCCCTTACGTCACAATTCTCCAACTCCTTAACCAACATCCTAAATCAAATAGAGCGCTGGATGATGGCCTTCAAACTGAAACTCAACACAGAAAAAACCAAATTCTTCCTGGCATCACCCAACGAAAAGATAAAAGAAAATTCAATTCACCTACAGAGCCGAGAATACAAAATTGACCAAACCATAAAGATTCTGGGGGTAACACTTGACAAACACCTAACCCTGGAAAACTACACAAACCTACTGTTTAAAAAATGTATTTCGGTCCTCTGGAAACTTCGCACTATTAAAAAATTCTTTGATGAAAAGTCCTTCCGTTTACTAGTACAATCATCCATTTTAAGCAGCCTAGATTACTGTAACATCATATACCTAGGAGCTTATAAAAAGAACCTCAACAAGCTGAGATTAATTCAGAACACCGCGATCCGACTAATCCATGGTTTAAAAAAATGGGAACACATTTCCCCTTATTATCAGAAACTCCACTGATTACCCGCAGAATCCAGAGTCCTCTTCAAGTTTGCTTGTTTTTGCTACAAAGTGTCTTTGGGATTCTTCCAGCTTACCTAATCTCCCAGTTCTCCCCCAACGAGTCCAACAAGAGCACTCTCAGAATAAACCTATTTAATTACCCCTCCTTGAAATCTTACCAATACAAAAAGTTTCTAGATAGAATGTTATCATTCCAGGCAGCTAGGCTGAACACATGGCTTGGAAAGCCCATACTTGAGGCCACTACATACGCAGACTTTAGAAAATCCCTGAAAACTCGACTGTTTAACAAATTCTAAATTCTCATACCCAACTCTTCCTCGCCATGACCCTTCCACCTCGCCCCCTAATTCCAAGGCCCGAAACTAATTATACTTTCCACCTTGAATCTCATATACTGACATAATGTATCTTTATTGTAACCCACCTGCACCCCATGTACTGACAAAACATATCTTTATTGTAACCCATGTATTGACTAAATGTATCTTTATGGTAACCCACTTGCATCCCATGTACTGACAAAATATATCTTTACTGTAACCCACTTGTATCCCATGTACTGATAAAATGAATCTTTAATGTAAACCACTTGCATCCCATGTACTGACTAAACGTATCTTTATTGTAAACCGTTTCTATCCCATGTACTTTCAAATGTATCTTTATTGTAAACCGCTTCGAACTTCACGGTATAGCGGTATATAAGAAATAAATTATTATTATTATTTCTTTTTTGGGAACCCTACATCTAGAACATATTCATTTTTATCTAATCAAATGGGGTTATCCCCTAATCACCTGGCTCGATCAGAATCTTATGTCTCAGGGTATGCTCTTCACAGCATAACAACCTCCCTTCAATCAGGGTGTTTATTCATTACTCAGTACTATCAAAACATCTGGCCATTGCTGGCCTAATGCTTCTACTCTCCGAGCAGAGCACATAACCTTCGCAGGCCATGTGATTTCCTTTTTGCAGTGTTCCCAGCAACAATGGACACCTTTTTGTGCTAGGTGTCTTATTCCTCATTGGGATCTGAAGTCATCTCTGTGTTTTTTCTATGATTTTACTTCTCTCCTCCATTTCTCTGATTCTGGTCTCAAACTCCCTTCTCTTAGAGTTCATTTTAGTACTATTACTGCCTCTCTTTGGCCAGTGGATGGTACATCTATTTCTGCTCATCCTTGCATTCCTAGATTTATGTAAGATCTTTTCAATGTGCAACCACTTTTCAGTGGTATGGGATCTCAATGTGGTTCCTGTTCACTCACGGAAGTTTAATTTAAATCACAATCTTCCGTTTTCTCCCCTGAAAAGTCCCATTTCTCATCTCTCTTGCACTCTTGTCAAACGAGTGAATGGACTTGAGCTATGAGTAACAAATCCACGTTTTACAGCGTTTCTTACATGGCAACATTGTGCATCATACTCATTCACAGTACTTATCACTGCTTGTCACTGATTTCACCCTTCTCATTTATTACTGATTTTTATGTCAATAAGTCCATTGTACTATTATTTTTTTCCAACTCTTATTCTCATCTAGAATAATCTACTCTTCATATTATTGCCTGCAATCGAGCATTAGCTGCTCATTTGCAGAAGACTTTTTGTCTCTTTCGACATTAACAAGTTGGGGCATCCTGTTTCCAGGGGACTAATAATCAACAAGTTGGCTGCATGCATCTTGTCTATAATAATAAAACGCTAAGCGCTCATGCGCACTCTCACTGCATGTTCCCTGAGATATGATTTGTCGGAATGTGCCGGCAAGAGTGCGCATGCGCGCTTACTACGTATCCGAAGGTGCGCTAGAGACGCGACAGGCGCGTTCGGCGGCGAGACATTTAGAGGCAGCCACAGAGGGGGAAAATAAAAGTGTACCATAGTCGTCAGAGGGCGCGGGGCAGCGGTCCGGGAGTGACAGAAAAGGAGAAGCGAGAGTTGGTGTCATTCGGAGACGGCCGCCGCAGCCCCTGTCACCGCCTAGGCCTCCCGGCTACTCACACGCACCCTCCGAAGGGCTGGGGCACAAAGAGCACCTCCTGCCCCCCCCTCCCCGGGACAAACCGAGAAACGGAGCAGGCCCGGCCTCCGCGACAGACCCGAGGAGCCAAGCAACTTTCCGCCCCGGCTCTTGCGCTGACCCCGCCGCCTGGGACCCGAGTCCTTTGCCGCCCTTCCCCCCTTCCCTTCCTGCGGTCCCAATTACGAACCTGGCGATTCCAGCAGCGTGTGCATCAGTCTTCACACGCTGCTTCGGGCCCTTCTACTGCCCTGATTTGCTCTGCCACGTCTCTGATGATGTCATCAGGGACGTGCCAGAGTAAATTCTAACCAAAGTACCTCCAATAGAGTTTCAAAATTTGTGGAACATAAAAATTTAGAATTCAGTGCGGATACATAAAATTGTAATCGAATATATGAAAATTTTCAGTGGAATTGTGAGGATTGGATTGCAATATTTTTTCCTCTGAAAACGGGATTGATACTATATTACTGGTTTGGATTTATGAGTTGTATTATTTTGAATTACACATGTATTTAAGAAATTAATTTTTAGTAAAACTAGGGCACCGTTGGGCCTATAATTTAAAAGTAATAGTGAACATCTTTAGCACTTTAACAATAAACTAGGACCCCCATTTTTGGGCCAATTTTTTGGCCCCAAAATCCCAGTTTATATTTAAGTATATACGGTATGCATATGGCTTGCTGTAATCTTCGTAGGTCAATGTTTCTTTTTACTTCTTCATCATATCATAGATTAAAATCCAGTTTCCAAAATGCTTACTCTTCTATCGTCTAATTCAAATTTATAAAGGTACTGTGAAATACTTATCTCTAACAATAGACAGACCAAAGCCAACAAGCCTGTTTCACTAGACTCTACACTAGAATACCATCCTGTCTGTTGAAATCCAACATACTGCATTAACAAGTTATATGTGTTCGGATATAGAATGACAAATGAACATTTTTAGCATGTACACTAAAAAGGCAATTACGGTAATGGACAACGCAGGAAAATTTTATTACAAGTGCTAAAAAAATAGCCTCACTAGCATATAAACTCCATTAGGGCGCATGCTAATCCAAACAAATATTAAAACGTGTATTAATATCAGCCATGTAACTGCTGACTTATGCTAGTATTCCACAACAGATTTAAGTGCTCAACTCTGCTGAAATAGAACATTGGCCTAGTGCCCAATTTTTAGGCACCTAACTTATAGCGCCATTTATAGAATTCCCCCTTATCTGTGTTGTTTCTTACCTGAAGAAGGATGGGACAGTTCAAAACAGTGCAGTACCTAAACATTTTGCTGGAAAAAATAATAAAGTGAATGCAGAAATTGCAGGTGGCTCCAAATTCAGTAATTTGTTTACTGTGAGATTCATAGATTTGAACATATAACTGCATATTTTATCAATATATTGGTTAACAGTGAAACATCGGGTTAGGTACAAACTGTTATTGATAGTGTATTTGAGTTTGAACCTGTATATTTGCAGGACTGTATTGTGCCATATGTTCCATCTAGGTTATTGTGTTCTGCAGGTCAGTTTGACCTGGTTATTCCATCTCATAAAATGTTAAAGCATGGATTATTAAGAGAAAGTGTTTTCTCTTGTGCTGGACTGACTGAGTGGAACGAGCTTCCAGTGTACCGTATTTTCACGCATATAACGCGCGCGTTATACGCGTTTTTACCTACCGCGCATACCCCTCGCGCGTTATATGCGTGAGCGCGGTATACCAAAGTTTTAAAACATAGTTCCCACCCCGCCCGACGCCCGATTCACCCCCCCAGCAGGACCGCTCGCACCCCCACCCCGAACGACCGCTCGCACGCGCTCCCATCCGCACCCGCATCCACGATCGGAGCAAGAGGGAGCCCAAGCCCTCTTGCCCGGCCGACTCCCCGACGTCCGATACATCCCCCCCCCCCGGCAGGACCACTCGCACCCCCACCCCGAACGACCGCTCACACGCGCTCACACCCGCATCCACGATCGGAGCAAGAGGGAGCCCAAGCCCTCTTGCCCGGCCGACTCCCCGACGTCCGATACATCCCCCCCCCCCGGCAGGACCACTCGCACCCCCACCCCGAACGACCGCCGACTTCCCGACAATATCGGGCCAGAAGGGAGCCCAAACCCTCCTGGCCACGGCGACCCCCTAACCCCACCCCGCACTACATTACGGGCAGGAGGGATCCCAGGCCCTCCTGCCCTCGACGCAAACCCCCCTCCCCCCCAAGAACCTCCGACCGCCTCCCAGCCGACCCGCGATCCCCCTGGCGACCCCCACGACCCCCCCACCCCCCTTCCCCGTACCTTTGGTAGTTGGGCCAGAAGGGAGCCCAAACCCTCCTGGCCACGGCGACCCCCTAACCCCACCCCGCACTACATTACGGGCAGGAGGGATCCCAGGCCCTCCTGCCCTCGACGCAAACCCCCCTCCCCCCCAAGAACCTCCGACCGCCCCCCAGCCGACCCGCGATCCCCCTGGCGACCCCCACGACCCCCCCACCCCGCTTCCCCGTACCTTTAGTAGTTGGCCGGACAGACGGGAGCCAAACCCGCCTGTCCGGCAGGCAGCCAACGAAGGAATGAGGCCGGATTGGCCCATCCATCCTAAAGCTCCGCCTACTGGTGGGGCCTAAGGCGCGTGGGCCAATCAGAATAGGCCCTGGAGCCTTAGGTCCCACCTGGGGGCGCGGCCTGAGGCACATGGGCCCAACCCGACCATGTGCCTCAGGCCGCGCCCCCAGGTGGGACCTAAGGCTCCAGGGCCTATTCTGATTGGCCCACGCGCCTTAGGCCCCACCAGTAGGCGGAGCTTTAGGATGGATGGGCCAATCCGGCCTCATTCCTTCGTTGGCTGCCTGCCGGACAGGCGGGTTTGGCTCCCGTCTGTCCGGCCAACTACTAAAGGTACGGGGAAGGGGGGTGGGGGGGTCGTGGGGGTCGCCAGGGGGATCGCGGGTCGGCTGGGGGGCGGTCGGAGGTTCTTGGGGGGGAGGGGGGTTTGCGTCGAGGGCAGGAGGGCCTGGGATCCCTCCTGCCCGTAATGTAGTGCGGGGTGGGGTTAGGGGGTCGCCGTGGCCAGGAGGGTTTGGGCTCCCTTCTGGCCCAACTACCAAAGGTACGGGGAAGGGGGGTGGGGGGGTCATGGGGGTCGCCAGGGGGATCGCGGGTCGGCTGGGGGGCGGTCGGAGGTTCTTGGGGGGGAGGGGGGTTTGCGTCGAGGGCAGGAGGGCCTGGGATCCCTCCTGCCCGTAATGTAGTGCGGGGTGGGGTTAGGGGGTCGCCGTAGCCAGGAGGGTTTGGGCTCCCTTCTGGCCCAACTACCAAAGGTACGGGGAAGGGGGGTGGGGGGGTCGTGGGGGTCGCCAGGGGGATCGCGGGTCGGCTGGGGGGCGGTCGGAGGTTCTTGGGGGGGAGGGGGGTTTGCGTCGAGGGCAGGAGGGCCTGGGATCCCTCCTGCCCGTAATGTAGTGCGGGGTGGGGTTAGGGGGTCGCCGTGGCCAGGAGGATTTGGGCTCCCTCCTGGCCCGATATTGTTGGGGAGTCGGCGGTCCTTCGGGGGGGGGGGGAGGGATGTATCGGACGTCGGGGGGGGGGCATCAGGCTTTCAGGATGGGGACAGACCTTCAAGGGGGGACAGTGCACGGAAGTCAGGGGGGGTGAACGGACAGCGCACGGAAAGTCAGGGCGGGCGAAAGGAGCGTCGGGCAGCATGCGCGGTATACCCGTGAGCGCGGTATATCAAAGTTTTTGTGCAAATCATCGTGATTTCTGCGCGCTATATCCGTGTGCGCGTTTTATACGGGTGCGTGTTATTTGCGTGAAAATACGGTATCTTCGACATCAGAAAGATTTGTGTCAGTTTAAGAAACTTTTGAAGCAACATATTTTTTTGGAATCTTCTGTGGTTTTAATTGTAATCAGCTTATTTTGCTTCTGGAAAATTTATTGTAATGAAGTTCTTGTTGATGTATGTTACAATGACAGTTTTGTGATATGTATACAGTATACAAGTGTTTTGTATGTTTGTATTTTTAAATTATATATGTAATGTTGTGATCCACCTTGTATAAAAGCGGAATATAAATAATAAACTACTTTATAAATTATAACTATATTAAGATCTTATGGTACACTAAGGGGCTCATTTTCAAAAAAAGATAGACATCCAAAAGAAGCATAAACCAGCATTTGGATGTCTTACTAGTCAAAACATCCAGGCGAGCATTCTCAAAACAGACTTTCTAGATGTCTTTTTGATTTTTTTGTCTCCAATGCATCCAAATCTTAAGGGGGCATGTTAGAGATATGTTTTGGGTAGACATAGGACTTGGACGCTCGTCAGGCATAATCAAACCTTTAACAAAAGGTCCTGGGGTTTTTTTTTTTTTAGATGTTTGGAGCTAGACCTGTTTTTAAAGCATCTAAATCCTGAAAAGGTGCTCAAACTGACCAGATGACTACTAGAGGGATTAAGGTGTGACCCCCTACTCCCCCAGTGGTCACCAACTCCCTCCCACCACCCAAAGATGTTAAAAAAATAATACATTATAGCTTGTAAGCAGCTTCAGATGTTAACATAGACATTTGAGCCCAGAGAGCAGAGGGACAAAGGGTTACTGTAGTGAATTTCATATTAAAGGGTCCAGATACAGATGTCACCATATCTTGCTTGGTGAGCCCTCCAAATCCTACTGTACCTACAGTACATTAAGATGACACCTTCAGGCATAAGGACTATTATTGTGGTGTACAGGTGGGTACAGTAAATTCGGGTGGGTTTTGGAGGTCTTACTATACAATGTAAGAAGTTTATAGTGGCATGTGTGACCGGGACTTTGAAATGTGACAGTCATAGTAACATATAGTAACATAGTAGATGACGGCAGATAAAGACCTGAATGGTCCATCCAGTCTGCCCAACCTATTCAATTTAAATTTTTTTATTTTTTCTTCTTAGCTATTTCTGGGCAAGAATCCAAAGCTCTACCCAGTACTGTGCTTGGGTTCCTACTGCCGAAATCTCCGTTAAAATCTACTCCAGCCCATCTACACTCTCCCAGCCACTGAAGCCCTCCCAAGCCCATCCTCCACCAAATGGCCATATACAGATGCAGACCGTGCAAGTCTGCCCAGTACTGGCCTTAGTTCAATATTTAATATTATTTTCTGATTCTAAATCATCCCACGCTTCTTTGAACTCAGTCACAGTTTTACTCTCCACCACCTCTCTCGGGAGCGCATTCCAGGCATCTACCACCCTCTCCGTAAAGTAGAATTTCCTAACATTGCCTTTGAATCTACCACCCCTCAACCTCAAATTATGTCCTCTGGTTTTCCTTTCTCTGGAAAAGATTTTGTTCTACGTTAATACCCTTCAAGTATTTGAACGTCTGAATCATATCTCCCCTGTCTCTCCTTTCCTCTAGGGTATACATATTCAGGGCTTCCAGTCTCTCCTCATACGTCTTCTGGCACAAGCCTCCTATCATTTTCGTCGCCCTCCTCTGGACCGCCTCAATTCTTCTTATGTCCTTCGCCAGATACGGTCTCCAAAACTGGACACAATACTCCAAGTGGGGCCTCACCAATGACCTGTACAGGGGCATCAACACCTTCTTCCTTCTACTGGCTACGCCTCTCTTTATACAGCCCAGCATCCTTCTGGCAACAGCCACTGCCTTGTCACACTGTTTTTTCGCCTTAAGATCTTCGGACACTTATCACCCCAAGGTCCCTCTCCCCGTCCGTGCATATCAGCTTCTCTCCTCCCAGCATATACGGTTCCTTCCCATTATTAATCTCCAAATGCATTACTCTGCATTTCTTTGCATTGAATTTTAGTTGCCAGGCATTAGACCATTCCTCTAACTTTTGCAGATCCTTTTTCATATTTTCCACTTCCTCTTCGGTGTCTACTCTGTTACAAATCTTGGTATCATCTGCAAAAAGGCACACTTTTCCTTCTAACCCTTCAGCAATGTCACTCACAAACATATTGAACAGGATCAGCCCCAGCACCGAACCCTGAGGGACTCCACTACTCACCTTTCCTTCCTCCGAGCGACTTCCATTAACCACCACCCTCTGGCATCTGTCCGACAGCCAGTTTCTAACCTAGTTCACCACTTTGGGTCCTAACTTCAGCCCTTCAAGTTTGTTCAACAGCCTCCTATAAGGATCTGTATCAAAGGCTTTGCTGAAATCTAAGTAAATTACATCTAGCATATGTCCTCGATCCAGCTCTCTGGTCACCCCATCAAAAAATTCAATCAGGTTCGTTTGGCACAATTTACCTTTTGTAAAGCCATGTTGCCTCGGATCCTGTAACCCATTAGATTCAAGGAAGTACACTATCCTTTCTTTCAGCAACACTTCCATTATTTTTCCAACAACCGAAGTGAGGCTCACCGGCCTATAGTTTCCTGCTTCATCCCTGTGACCACTTTTATGAATAGGGACCACATCCGCTCTCCTCCAATCCCCAGGAATCACTCCCGTCTCCAGAGATTTGTTGAACAAGTCTTTAATAGGACTTGCCAGAACCTTTCTGAGCTCCCTTAGTATCCTGGGATGGATCCCGTCTGGTCCCATCGCTTTGTCCACCTTCAGTTTTTCAAGTTGCTCATAAACACTCTTCTCTGTGAACAGCGCAGAATCTACTCCATTTTCTCGTGTAACTTTGCCAGACAATCTCGGTCCTTCTCCAGGATTTTCTTCTGTGAACACAGAACAGAAGTATTTGTTTAGCACATTTGTTTTTTCCTCATCACTCTCCACATATCGGTTCCCAGAATCTTTTAGTTTAGCAATTCCATTTTTCATCTTCCTCCTTTCACTAATGTATCTTCAAAAATTTTTGTCTCCCTTTTTTACATTTTTAGTCATTTGTTCTTCCGCCTGTGCTTTCGCCAGACGTATCTCTCTCTTGGCTTCTTTCAGTTTCACCCTGTAGTCCTTTCTGCACTCCTCTTCTTGGGTTTTTTTATATTTCACAAACTCTTTCGCCTTTATTTTCTCCGTCACTAGTTTGAAGAACCATATCGGCTTCCATTTTCTCTTGTTTTTATTGATTTTCTTCACATAAAGGTCCATAGCCATTTTTATCACTCCTTTCAGCTTAGACCACTGTCTTTCCACTTCTCTTATGTCCTCCCATCCTAACAGCTCTTTCTTAAGGTACTCTCCCATAGCATTAAAGTCCATACATTTGAAATCTAGGACTTTAAGTATCGTGCAGCCACTCTCCACTTTAGCCGTTATATCAAACCAAACCGTTTGATGATCGCTACTTCCCAGGTGAGGACCCACTCGAACATTAGAGATACCCTCTCCATTTGTGAGGACCAGATCCAATATCGCTTTTTCCCTTGTGGGTTCCGTCACCATTTGTCTGAGCAGAGCCTCTTGAAAGGCATCCACAATCTCCCTACTTCTTTCTGATTCCACAGACGGAACATTCCAGTCCGCATCCGGCAGGTTGAAATCTCCCAACAGCAGAACCTCCTCTTTCCTTCCAAACTTTTGGATATCCACAATCAGATCCTTATCAATTTGCTGCGATTGAGTCGGAGGTCTGTAGACTACACCCACGTAGATAGAAGTTCCATCTTCTCTTTTCAGAGCGATCCATATCGCTTCTTCCTCTCCGCAGGTCTCTTGCATTTCGGTCGCTTGGATATTGATCTTTACATAGAGAGCTACTCCTCCACCTTTTTGACCATCTCTGTCATTGCAGTACCCTCCTAAAGTGTCCCTCTGCTGTGCACAACTCTCTGTGAACAGTTTGCTAAGAATGCTGGCTGTTATGACGTCTGAAAATTTTTCTTATCCCAGGACAAGCAGGCAGCTATTCTTGACTGATGGGTGACGGCACCGACGGAGCCCCGGTACGGACAATTTTAGAGTGATCTCACTCTAAGAACTTTTAGAAAGTTCTAGCTCGGCCGCACCGCGCACGCGCGAGTGCCTTCCCGCCCGACAGAGGCGCGCGGTCCCTCAGTTTCTTAGTTTCCGCGGAGCTAAGAAGACGCGTTTTCAACGGCTGTTGAAATTTTTTCTTAACTTGCCTTCCCGCTCGCGTAAACGTTTGATTTCTTTAACCTTTCTTTTATTTTAAAAAAAAAAAAAAAAAAACAAAACAATCTTACATTTTTTCTTCAATTTCGGTTTTTCCCCGGCGGGGCCTTCTGCCACCATCGAAGCCTCGGCCTTCGATTTGGCGGAAGCCGTTTTCCCTTTCATGCCCCCTCAACCGGGTTTTAAAAAGTGCCAGCGGTGTGCTAGGCCTATATCTCTCACGGACCCACACAACTGGTGCTTGCAGTGTTTGGGTCCTGAGCATCAGGCCTCTTCTTGCACCCGCTGTGCTACTTTAAAGAAAAGAACTTTAAAAAATCGCTTAATTCAACAGCGTTTGTTATTCGGTGCCGAGATGTCCGACCCCGTTCCTTCGACTCCGGCTTCGGCACCGCTTCAGTCGGCACCCTCGTCTTCGACGCCGCGTGATTCCACACCGGCATCCCAACAGTCAGGTAAGCCGGCTAAGAAGCCTTCCCCGCTGGAACGTCTTCCGACCTCGAGTGCAGTGAGCCCAGTCCTGCCGCCGGTTAGACGCCAGCGGAAGCGCTCCGCCCCTATTGAGGTGAGTCCCTCGACATCGGGCTCCTCATCTCCGGGGCGTAGAGCGGCACCGCAGGTACCGCAGAAGAAAAAAGCGGTACCGGTGCCATCCCTCGATGACCGCATTACGGCCATCCTTCATGTGCAGCTTAAGGAGCAATTAGAACGACTCCTTCCTGCTATAATGACACCGAACCTTCCGGTGCCAGTCCGCACCGAGCCATCGGTACCGGTTGTACATCAACCCGTGTCGGTACCGGTTGTCGAACCTGTCTTACCTGCTTCTACTGTCTCGGTACCGCTTCACCTAACTTCATCGGTATCGATGCCAGTCCTTGCACCGGAGCCGACAGCTCACCATCAATCGGTGCAGACTTCGGCACCGGTGCGACCGATAACATCGCCTGACTCGGTATCGATGAGGTCGGGTAAGTCGGTACGCAAAACCCGACACATGCAAACATCGACACCTGAGTCTCGGGACCATTCTTCCCATGTCAGAGATCCTGATCTGTGGGGGGACTCAGAGGAACCCTTTCTTTCTGAAGGAGAATGTTCCTCAGAGGAGGAGGATTCGGCTCTCCCTGACCCATCCTCCAAACAGACCACTTCCTCTTTCTCCAATTTCTTGAAAGAGATGTGTGAGTCTTTGTCCATTCCTTTGGAGGCTGAATCCAAAAAGTCTAAAGCTTTTTTGGATGCCCTTGATTTTGATCAGCCTCCAAAGGAATTTTTGAAGCTTCCCCTTCATGACATCTTGAGGGAAACTTTCTATAAAAATTTAGAGACTCCTTTAACTGTTCCAGGGGCCCCACGTAAACTGGATTCTCTATACAAGGTAATTCCCATTCCTGGGTTCGACAAGCCTCAACTTCCACACGAATCCTTATTTGTCGAATCCACCCTTAAAAAGACTTCAGGAGCCAGTGTATATGCATCTGTCCCTCCTGGCAGAGAAGGAAGGGCCATGGATAAATTCGGTAAGAGGCTCTACCAAAACGCTATGTTAGCAAATAGAGCTAGTAATTATGCTTTTCATTTTTCTTTTTATTTAAAGCATCTCCTTACCACCATGGCTTCCTTCGAGAAGTATCTTCCTTCAAGAAAACATCCATCTTTTCACTCCTGCTTGTCGTCTCTATTCCAACTTCGTAAGTTTATGGTTAGGTCCATATATGACACCTTTGAACTTACATCCAGAGCGACAGCTATGTCGGTGGCTATGCGCCGTTTGGCCTGGCTTCGGGTATCCGAGCTTGATGTTAACCATCAAGATCGGTTAGCCAACGCCCCATGCCTAGGGGATGAGCTCTTTGGGGATTCCATGGACTCTACCACCCAAAAGCTCTCGGCTCATGAGACGCGCTGGGATACCCTGCTCAAGAATAAAAAGAAGCCTCCTCCACCAAGACCATACAGGCAGCAATCGGCTTATCAACGCCGTTTCACAGCCCGTCCATTGCCTACCACTGCTCAACAACCTCGACGTCAGAGGCAACAGCAACGTCAGCCTCCCCGACAGCAGCAACAGCAGCAACCTGCGAAACAACCTCCTCAGCAGAAGTCACAGCCCTTTTGACTTCATTCTCCGCAGTATAGCCAGTATCCCTATTCCTGTTCTCCTGCCTCAACCAATAGGAGGTCGACTTTCTCTGTTCTTCAGCCGGTGGGAAGTAATCACTTCGGACCAATGGGTCCTCAACATCATCCGCCACGGCTACTCTCTCAACTTTCAGACTCTCCCACCTCAAAGCCTGCCAAAAGAGTCTGCTTTGAACAGTCCTCAATCAGCCCTCCTTATTCAGGAGGTCCAATCCCTCCTCCTTCTGAACGCTATAGAGGAAGTTCCTCTAGATCAAAAGGGGCAGGGATTCTACTCCCGTTACTTTCTAGTTCCCAAAAAGACAGGAGATCTCAGACCCATCCTGGACCTTCGCGATCTCAACATTCATCTAGTAAAAGAAAAATTCAAGATGCTTTCTTTAGCCATACTTTATCCCCTTCTAAATCAAAACGACTGGCTATGCTCCCTCGATCTCAAAGAGGCTTACACTCACATACCGATCAATGTAACCTCAAGACCATATCTCCGATTCATGATCAATCATTGTCATTACCAGTACAAGGTGCTGCCCTTCGGTCTTGCCTCATCTCCAAGGGTATTCACCAAATGTCTCATTGTGGTGGCGGCTTTTCTGCGCTCTCACCACCTGCAGGTATTTCCTTACCTGGACGATTGGTTGATCAAAGACACTTCTGCCCAAGCGGTCCTTCTGGCCACCAACCAAACCATCCAGTTTCTGCAACTTCTGGGATTCGAGATCAATCTACCCAAATCTCATATCATTCCCACTCAGAGACTTCAATTCATTGGAGCGATCCTAGACACACTCCTCATGAGAGCTTTCCTGCCATCCAATCGGCTTCAGACCCTTCAGTCTCTATGTCACCAGGTACTTCCTCTGCCGTCCATCTCAGCAAGACAAATGATGGTGCTCTTGGGACACATGGCATCCACAGTTCATGTCACACCTCATGCCCGTCTTCACCTGCGCACTCCTCAATGGACCCTTGCGACCCAGTGGTCCCAAGCGTCGGACTCTTGCTCACGACACATATCTGTGACATCATCTCTTCGTCAGTCTCTGCAATGGTGGTTGGTATCCTCAAATCTATCCAGAGGTCTTCTGTTCCATCAGCCTCCTCATCAACTAGTCATCACCACCGACGCCTCTCTGTACGCATGGGGAGCTCACTTGAACGAGTTCCAGACTCAGGGTCTTTGGTCAGCCCAGGAAAAGAAGCATCAAATCAATTTCCTGGAACTCAGAGCGATGTTTTACGCCCTCAAGGCCTTTCAACACCTTCTCTTTCCTCAGGTCCTTCTGTTGTGCACAGACAATCAGGTTGCGATGTACTACATCAACAAACAGGGTGGGACAGGCTCTCGCCTTTTATGCCAGGAAGCCCAGAAGATCTGGAATTGGGCCATAGACCATCATCTCTTCCTGAAAGCTATTTACATTCAGGGGAAACAGAATTCATTAGCGGACAAACTCAGCAGAATTCTCCAGCCTCACGAGTGGACACTCGACCCTGTAACTCTACAGTCTATCTTCACTCAATGGGGCACTCCTCAGATAGACCTCTTTGCAGCTCCTCACAATCACCAGCTGCCCCGTTTCTGCTCAAGACTTTACTCTCCACACCGTCTCACAGCAGATGCTTTTCTCCTCGACTGGTCGAATCTGTTCCTGTACGCCTTCCCTCCTCTACCTCTCATGTTGAGAACCTTGTTCAAGCTCAAGAGGGAACGAGCCACCATGATTCTGATTGCTCCGAGGTGGCCCAGGCAACATTGGTTCTCCCTTCTACTTCAACTCAGTTCCAGGGAACCTTTTCTTCTTCCTCTGTTTCCTTCTCTGCTTACGCAACAGCAGGGAACCCTTCTGCATCCCAACCTCCAGTCTCTACACCTGATGGCTTGGTATCTCTCGGGCTGAACTCGACTGATACTCTTTTGTCTCAGCCCGTTCGTTCCATTCTGGATGCCTCCAGGAAACCAGCCACTCTACAATGTTACCATCAAAAGTGGACGAGGTTTTCTTCCTGGTGTCTTCTTCATCATCTTGATCCCACTTCCCTAGCGGTGGAGACGTTGTTGGATTATCTTCTTTCTTTGTCTGATTCTGGCCTGAAGTCCTCTTCCATCAGGGTCCACCTCAGTGCCATTGCAGCTTTTCATGAGCCAGTCCATGGAAAACTTCTTTCAGCTCATCCCCTGGTATCCAGGTTCATGCGTGGGCTTTTCAATGTGAAACCACCTCTTAAAGCCCCTCCGGTTATCTGGGATCTCAATGTGGTTCTTTCCGCTTTAATGAAACCTCCATTTGAACCTTTAGCTACCTCTCCTTTCAAATTTCTCACTTGGAAGGTACTTTTTCTTATTGCCATTACCTCTGCCAGGAGGGTCAGTGAGCTTCATGCACTGGTTGCAGATCCACCTTTTACGGTTTTTCACCATGACAAGGTGGTTCTGCGTACACATCCAAAGTTTCTCCCCAAGGTTGTTTCTGAATTTCATCTCAACCAATCCATTGTTTTACCTGTTTTCTTTCCAAAACCTCATTCTCATTCTGGGGAACAAGCTCTGCATACTTTGGATTGTAAAAGGGCTCTTGCTTACTATCTGGAGCGTACGAAACCCCACAGATCAGTTCCCCAACTCTTTCTGTCCTTTGATCCGAATAAATTGGGACGTCCTGTTTCTAAACGTACGTTGTCTAATTGGCTTGCAGCGTGCATTTCATTCTGTTATGCTCAGACCGGACTGACACTGGAAGGTTCTGTCACAGCCCATAAAGTCAGAGCAATGGCAGCATCTGTAGCTTTCCTCCGTTCCACTCCTATTGAGGAAATCTGCAAGGCTGCTACTTGGTCCTCAGTTCACACTTTTACATCTCATTATTGTCTGGATACATTCTCCAGAAGGGATGGTCACTTCGGCCAATCTGTTTTGCAAAATTTGTTTTCCTAATGGCCAACCTTCCCTCCATCCCTCTTTTTGTTAGCTTGGAGGTCACCCATCAGTCAAGAATAGCTGCCTGCTTGTCCTGGGATAAAGCACAGTTACTTACCGTAACAGGTGTTATCCAGGGACAGCAGGCAGATATTCTTGCGTCCCACCCACCTCCCCGGGTTGGCTTCTTAGCTGGCTTATACTAACTGAGGGACCGCGCGCCTCTGTCGGGCGGGAAGGCACTCGCGCGTGCGCGGTGCGGCCGAGCTAGAACTTTCTAAAAGTTCTTAGAGTGAGATCACTCTAAAATTGTCCGTACCGGGGCTCCGTCGGTGCCGTCACCCATCAGTCAAGAATATCTGCCTGCTGTCCCTGGATAACACCTGTTACGGTAAGTAACTGTGCTTTTTGTGCATTTTTCATGTGAACATATTTATATTCGAGAATGGCCCAAAAAGATAGACGTACTAAGGATCAAAACGTCTACATAGGTCTTTAAAAAAGAAAAAGAAAAAGAAATGTCTTGCAGTTTTGAGAATGGACAGTTTTTCTACTGGATTTCTTGACATCTTTCCAAAAATGTTCAAACACAGATTTTTATACGTCCTATTGAAAATGCCCCTCTTAACAGTTTTTGTGCCGCCATGCTGTTAATGTGTGCTAATTTATGCATTAAGCATTTATTGCAGCTTAAGCTCCTTTTACGAAGCCACGTTAGTGGCTTTATTGCATGGGACTTTTCATCACGCGCTAACCCCTGCCCTAGCCGAAAAACTACCGCCTGCTCAAGAGGAGACGGTAGCGGCTAGCATGGCTGGCAGTTTAGCGCATGCTATTTTGCACGTTAAACCGCTACCGCGGCTTCGTAAAAGGAGCCCTTAGTGTATAGGCCACATATTGTACAAACAGTATTGGACATTAATCTTGAATAGTTACACCCTGCTGCCTATAGTACAGAAGACTGGCTTTTGTACTTGATTTTTTTATTGGAGAAAAATATGGAAGAAATCAGAAAGAAATTGAGTTCTGCATCATTTTAGATTTGTTTTCTTCTTTTTTTCTACAGTTCAATATTTTGTGACTCTAGTACTTCTTTGAGAGTCTCATTCTTTATGTCTTAATCTGCATAAGGGAATGAGACAGATTTTAATAACACTCATTTAATGTGGTATTTAATATATTCATGAATTAATAAAGGTTAATAATGCCTGACATTAAGCCATTATAACTATGAGGT
Organism: Geotrypetes seraphini; assembly: GCF_902459505.1. NCBI lineage: Eukaryota > Metazoa > Chordata > Amphibia > Gymnophiona > Dermophiidae > Geotrypetes > Geotrypetes seraphini. The sequence goes on along the minus strand of NC_047085.1, from coordinate 313,457,386 downwards.
AAGACCAAGGCAGAGTATCCTCTCTCTCCAATTCCCTGTAGCACAATTATCTTATTATAAGTTGACCTCTGTGCTCATTGTTATCTTTACTTTATAAACTGAAATTAAAAAAGAAAAAAAGATGGAGGCGAAATTAGAATGCTAAATGAGAGTTTCACCTTGCCTCTTTGAAAATAATTTATCCAGACTTCCTCATGTGTAATCCATGATCCACAGACCCAGAGCCTGGTGATTTGTCAACCATCAAATGTGAACGTGGAAATGGATTTTAGACTTTTCTGCCTTTAGCAACGAATGGTGGCTAAATTAAGATTTTGGAACTTACCCCTTCTTTTACTAAGATGTGCTAGATGATTTAGGACGTGCTAAATGCTAACGCATCCATAGAATATAATGGACGCGTTAGCGTTTAGCGTGTGCTAAATCGGCTAGCGCGCCTTAGTGAAAGGACCCCTTAAAGTAAATATATGTAAGTGATATTAAGAATGGGAAAAAAATTTGGGGAACATTTCCAACCATTTTTCCAGTTGGAAAAGTTATATTTTAGCAAAGGAAAAATCCAATGGCTGGCATACTTGAACTCAGAAAAAGCTAATTTGAAAATGAACATCCTTAAATACAGAATGAGCTTATACTGTCCTCCAGTGCTGTTTAGTGATTCACACCACTTCTCCACTTCTTGTCATATATTTTAAAATATATGTCTTTATATCAGAATCTTCATTAAATTCCCACTTCAGTCAAAGCAACAAATTACAATTTGACTCTGCTATATACCTGTCATTGCATGATTTTCCAATCTTTCTAAAAAAACATTTTGACTGATATTTGAAGTCACCAGTGGTGGAACAAATCTGTCGAATCCTCAAAAGTTGTGAAAAAAGTAGACTTACCCCCTCTTTTATTAAACTGCGCTAGCAGTTTTTGGCACAGAGAGCCGTGCTGAATGACTGCTGTTAAACTGAAGCAATGCATTTCTGTCTGTGGATTCCATGTACAGTATACGGTACTTGAATCCTAAAACTGTTTTTTTTTTTCCTGTATAACTTGCACATCCAGAAAAGATATCTCATTAAAGGAGCACTGTGATATAAATTTAATGCACGAGTCATGTGAATTAAGCCATCCTACAAGATTGTCTAAAGATAAACAATGCCCAGCCCACAGAACAAAAATATAATCTATATGAGGGGCTGCTGAAAAGTTCTCAGCCCAACTAAAAAGAGAATGACATGGAGCCATGAAACTTACAAATTATTCCACCCTTTTCTTAACACTTTTCATTTTGAAATGCACCGGGAGGGACGTAAGGTCTTGATAAGCTCAAACACCTAAGGACCCGCCCAGAGGAGAGGCCTTAGGAGTTTGAGCCAATCAGGGTTTTAGGTCCCCTGCCCAGTGCAGGATACACTGGGAGGAGCCTAAGACCATGGACTATGATCTTTGCAAAGAAGGGTTATGGTTTTATATGAAAGAGGTCAAAAGGTAAAACATCCAGAGTTATGCATATTAATTCAGTCATTGGCAAACTAACCTAGAAATTTATTTCAGACATTAGGAGAGCTAGTGCCACCATCAGCCCCAGATTCTCCTCTTTCAACGGGCCGTATAGCTGAGGAATTTGCTAGGTCTTAGAAAATCTTCTAGAAGTGATCCAGGAGATTAGAGACCAACCAAAACTGCTTTTTTAAAGTTTTAGCTGAATCTGAAACTGCCACCAAAAATTATTTGAATGCTTATGGCCAAAACCAAAACTGAAACTGTAGCCAAAATTCATCACCTGGTTTTGGCTGAAACTGAAAACTTTGGTTGTAGGAATGTGAGAATCAGTGAGGATCTCCGAGTATTGTTACAGCTTGCAACCTGCATCCCTCTGCTAAACCCACAGTATTCAAGTTGAAACTGAAAACATGGCTGAAAATTGAAATAAGTTTTTGGCCAATTTGGCCAAGGCCAAAACTGAAACCAGGCAGAAAAATGACTTTGAGCCAGTTTTAGTGCTAAAACTAAAACTGTAACCAAAATTTGGTCAGCCTCTAGAGGGGATGCAGTCTTATTTGTGGAGACAGAGGTTCAAGCCATCTAGTCTCAGTTGCCTTCCTTGTGTAAGGTCCACATTAGAGAAAGTAATGGTGACTCAGACCAACTTCTTGTTTGGATCCACATCCTGCAGTATTATAAAGAAAGCATTCAAAAGTTGGGTCCTGTCTTACTGCTAATGCTGTAACTAAACCTTTCCCAAAAGTTATGCACCTTTAGACTGGAAGAACACATTGATTGTCCATAGCTTAAGAAATCTAATTTAGATCAAAGATCTTCCATCCAATTATCAGCCTATTTCACATTTGCTTTTATTATAAAAAGTTCTAGAAAAATAATCTTATATTAGTTTATCCCTATTTTACGCCCTCTACCTAGACAATCAGGATTTAGAGAGAGCTAGAGTGCAGGGTCATTATTAACGGTTATGCTGGCAGAGATCTACTTAAACCTCCATGAGGATATTGTAATCTTGATATCTTCAGACCTGTCTTCACCATTTGATCTTGTTGGTCATGGTCTGCAATAGTGCTGCCCGATTTGTGATTCGAATCGATTCACCAATTCACTTTGGGTGAATCGATTCATTTTTATTTTTTTTTTTTAAATTGGCCTTGCTGATTCGGTGGGATCAGTCAGGAAGTGCATGAGGCTATGCCAGTCATCTTCAATACAAGACCTGTACACCTGTCCGGAGCTCTATTCCACCCCCCACCTCCCTGCGGGATCCAGTACTTATTTACCAGCACTGCACGTGTTCATCGTCGGGGCCTCGGGCAGCGTTACAAACATGCTGCCTTTGCGAGCCCTGGAAGCTTTTCCTCTGTTACAGCGTCTGACCATAGAGAAGGGTAAGGTTTGGTTTCCTGGCATGGTTTATGCGCTGTGGAAGTCGGAATTTGTGTGCTGTGCAGAGCGAGGAACAGGTTCGGGTAGGGCGGAACAGCGACTAATGGAGAGATCAGTGTTTTACCGACAACTGTCATGGGGTCAGAATGGATGAAAGACTTCCCATGTTGTGCATCTTTGGGAGAATTCTTGCCTATGCAGGGACACGAAACTGTAGCTGAGTGATAGACTTCCGGGGCTGCTGAAGGCATCGTGTTTGCTTCACTCTCGCTGCCCGTGCGACCCAAGAGTAAAAGTGCAGCGAGCAAGTAAAGGATCCCACGGGGGATGGGAGAATAGAGTTCTGGACGTGTGAGCAGGCCCAGATGAGTGGGACAGGCTGGACAGGGAGAGATTGACCTATGGGGACTGTAGCTAGTCAGAGAAACTGCTGGCCCCAGATGATTGGGACAGGCTGAAGGGAGAAAGATTGGCCTGTGGGGAGCTAGCCAGAGAAACTGCTGGAGTTTGGTTGAGGGAAGAGGACATGTTAAAAAGAGATAGCAAGAGAAACTAGTAAGATCAGGACGGGAACAAAGAGCAGAGTACTGGGTAAAAATCTGGATCTCGTGCTTCCTTGAAAATGATGAAGGATCCGACTGGGAGAGAGATGGTGAACAATGGGATTTAGGGAGGGAAGGAACAGAAAGGGAGAGAAGTTGGACACAAGGGATGGTGTGGAAAGGGGGTAGGGGATAGAGATACTGGGTAGGAGAGTAGTTGGGAAGAGAAAGGGAGAGCTGGTTGACCCTGGGGTGGTGGGGAAGGAGGGAGAGCTGCTGGATGAAAGGGTAGTTGCGAAAAGGAGAGATGGTGGATATGGGGATGGGGGTCCATCGCTGCAGCGATGGAAATGAAAAAAGGAAAGATGCCAGACCTCTGGGGGAGGGAAGGGGAGGACAGAGATGGAAGATGGATGGTTAGCACGGAGAAAGAAGAAAGAATGAGACCCTGGCAAGTGAGTTAGCATAAGACAACTAGAGCCTGGGACCAACATGATTTCAATAATGACCAGACAACAAAAGGTAGAAAAATAATTTTATTTCCGTTTTGTAAGATTTATTTTCCGTTTTGTAAGATTTGAACCGCGAATGTGAGCTAGGATTTAACAGAGAGAGGAAAGGTCTTTTTGTTTGTTTATTTTGTTTACATCACAGTACCAGTGTGGGTAGGAGAGGGCAAAGGGGGTGAAGCTATAAAATAAACCCACCAGGATGTCTGAAAAAAAATACCCAATTGGGCAGGAAAATCGAATCGAATTGAACATAAGAACATAAGCAATAGGCTGAATAGAATCAAAATATTTTTTCCTGAATCAGGCAGCACTAGTCTGCAGTTCCATTGTCTTCCTGAGCTTGATGTATCATGAACATTTAGCAGTCTGAGGAATTCAGCAGTAAGGAATGATTGAATCCTCAGTGCTTCTACTTTAATCCATCAGTGGAATAAAACACTCTGGTGGACCTCATTTGTAGAACTTTTTGACTTCTCCCTGAGTTTCATCAAGAGTATCAGCTAACTGGAAGTGAAAGTAATTGTTAGAAGACCAGGAAGGAGGTTGTAAGTCTCTCACCCTTTCAAAGGATCCCCCCTTGTCTTTATTGTCCTTTGTCTTTATTGTGACAGGGAATATATGTTGGGGATCGCTAAGCTCACGATTTTGAGGAGGGCAAAAGGTGTTATGATGGGGCTATCATCATTCCAAATCCCCTATCATAAATATCAATGTATGCCACAGCTTTAGAATAATAAGAAATGTCAATCACTGATTCCTAGAGTGTTTTAGAGAAACTATTACAAAATAAGACCTATGACTTACAAATCTGCTAGTGATCTTTTATAGACATATTTGCTCTACAGTTCTGTGGTACAGGTTTGACTGATGGCATTACACAAATTTGAGCAAATGATCAAGAACTGAAAAACATGTTAAGTTTTAACCTTTTTTTTTTCAGGGTCGAGACCTGGACCTTAAAATTCAAGAATACAAGAAAGCTGGGGACATGTTCTCTGAGTGTCAAATTGTAGAATGGTTTATAGAGTTGTTGCTTGGTGTCAACTACATGCATGAAAGGTATAGTAATTTTATCGTCTATATATTTATTATTTACGGTACTTTAAAATTTTATACTCTGCCTAAACCTAGGCGGTTTACAAGAAAACATACATAATAAAAACAGATGTATGATATATATACAGAGGAAGAAGGAAAGAGGAGAAGTCCTCTATAAGATTGTGGGAGCATAGAGACTACTTTCACTGAACTCACGGCTGTATGGAAAGTGATATATCCTTTCTCCCAGAGGTACTTTCTCACAAGTATCATTCAACCTGAGCAGCAGCATCCCATCAGATCCTCCCCTTAAAGGTGCAGAGGAGGGAGATCAGTAACAATTCGACTTTATAGTGTTCTGAATACCATAACTAAGGTATGTCCCGTTTGAACGGGACAGTCCTGTTTTCGGATCCCCTGTCCCGTTGTCCCCACACACAGCTTCGGGACGCCAAAATGTCCTGTTTTCAGGGACAGTGTCCCGAAGCTGTGCGCGGGGACAACGGGACAGGTGATCGCTTCCTGTCCCTCCCCTGCCGCACCAAAAAAAAAAAAGCCTCTCTCCAGGCCCGATTTAAACTTCCCCCCCCCGGTCCACCGCCGCTGCTCCTCTGCTTACCTCCCTGTCACTAGTCGCACCTGGAAGCCTTCTTCCCGACGTCAATTCTGATGTCGGAGAGGATGTTCCGGGCCAGCCAATCACTGCCTAGCTGGCCCAGAACGTCCTCTCCGATGTCAGAATTGACGTCAGGAAGAAGACTTCTGGGCGCGATTAGCGTCGGGGAGGTAAGCAGAGGAACAGCAGTGGTAGACCGGGGGAGGGGGTTTAAATCGGGCCTGGAGGGAGGCTTTTGTTTTCCATGGTGGGGGGGGAAGGAGGTTAGGCAGGAGGCTGGCTGGCTGGCTGGCTCTGGGAGAGGAAGGGAGGTAGGCAGGCTTTGGAGGAGGTAGGCAGGCAGGCTGGCTCTGGGGGAGGTAGGCAGGCAGACTGGCTTTGGGGGAGGTAGGCCGGCAGGCTTTTTGGGAGGGGGTTGGCCAAAGGCTAGAAGGCAGTGAGGGGATATAGGAAGGAGGGATGAAGGAAGGAAGGAGAGAAAATGGCAGGAAGGGGGGGATTGTAAGTAGAAAAAAGACTAGAGAGATAAAGGCCTGGACCAAAGGGGAAAGACAGGAGACAGAAGCAGGACTTTGGGAGGTGCAGACAGAGAGGGAGAGCCCTTGAGGAAGAGAAGAGAGAGGCAAGATCATAACAGAGGAGGGAGAGAGAGAGAGGGAGACCAGGAACAAAGGTACAAAAGAGAACTGACACTGGATCTGGGGGCACTAAGGACATAGCAAGGATGCGCTGGGGGCACTAAGGACATAGAAAGGGGCACTAAGGATATATGAAGACACTGGGGCACCAAGGACATAGGAAGGAAGGAGGGAGGGAATAGAAAAGGACAATTGTTGGGCCTGAGTGCAGAAAGAAATGAAAGATAGGATGCACAGTCAGAAGGAAACGCAACCAGAGACTCATGAAATCACCAGACAGCAAAGGCAGGAAAAATGATTTTATTTTCAATTTAGTGGATAATGTGTCAGTTTTGAGAATTTATATCTGCTGTCTATATTTTGCACTATATTTGTCTATTTTTCTATAGTTACTGAGGTGACATCGTTGAAAACCCCCCAAATATAAATGATAATTAACATTTTCTATGCGTATAAGGTGCTTTGTGTTTTTTAAAATTTTATGGTTACCATTATGAAATAATAAGGTATTGTGTGTACATGAAAAATGAATGGAAGAAATGGGGGGCGGGGCTAGGGCAGGATTGGGGGCGGGGCTAGGGCTAGAACTCTGAGCATCAGCATACTGGCCTGCACTAAAAACCACTTTCACAGTTTTGTAAAAGGTGGTGGTGGGGGGTGGTTGTGAAACTTTTAAGCCTAAATATAGGAATAATTAGATCTATATGATGGCTGATATTTAGGGGTAGGTTATTTAGTTAAAGTTAAATAGACAACATATCCAGTTAATTTGCGATCTGCTATTGAGGTCTGACTTAACTGGTTAAAGTTAACTGCAAAGCGCTGAATGTTTTTGCCATCCAATTAACTTTAAGCAACAGCTCTGGAATACCTCCAATCCTACTCACACTGAGTTGTTAAACTGAAACCAGAAAATGAGTTGTCCTGTGAAATTTTAACAGTCCATGGAACTCAATTTTTATTTTTAAATAATTTTTATTAAAGACAGTCCAACAATACAAAATTTTGGTGCAATATACATCATCAGCCAAACCATGGATGATAAAATGGACAGAAACGTTTCTACTATAATTTTCATTTTTCTCCCCCCTTCCCACCCCCAGAGCCTGCTACATGAGACATAAAAGAAGATATGGAGGGGCATTTTTTATATGACATCTACATCCGATTTGTCCAAAAATCCAGTAGAGAAAAGACCATTTTCAAATCAGAAAAATGTCTTATCTTTTGTTTTCAAAATGGCTATTTCAGAATGGTTTCAAAATGGCTATTTCCTAGATGTATTTGTCCTCAGTATGTCTATCTTTTTGAACCATTTTTGGGGAAAAAAAAACCCATCCAAATGAAAAATACACAAAAACCAACCATTGGGACATACAAGAGGCCAGAATTCTTAGCGGGCTGGCCACTTGGAGGGGCATAATCAAAAGAAACATCTAAGTCCGATTTGGATGTAGTTGCCCAAAGTCAGCAACAAAAAAATGTCCATTCTCGAAAAGTTCGTCTAAAATATTTTTTTCCGAAAATCGTCTATCTGTACGTCCAGACTGCCACTACGTCTATCTTTATACCACATTCTCCACCAAAAATTTGTCCAAGTCTGAAACATCCAGAACAAGACCATTTGGATATAGGAGGGGCCATCATTGTGACAGATTGGCCACTCAGATATGGCAACAGAGCAGTGAGGCACCTTATAGGGCACTGCTGTGAACTTCACAAAAAGGGTGCCACATAACCTATAAGAGAGTTCTGGTGCGATGTTTGTGGTAAGCCCGCAAAACATCCCCAAAAACACACTATACCCACCTGTCTACAATCCCAATAGCCTTTGTGGCTGCAGTTGGCACTATATGGCAGTAGGGTTTTTTTGGTGGGCTCACATTTTCCACTATTAATGTAGTGGTTAGAGTAGTTTATGGGCCTGGGTCCTCCTCTCTATGGTTCAGTAGCCCATCCCCCAGACTACTTAAGCCACCTCTGCAGCTCTACTAGGCTTTCCTATGCCAGGTGCTGATGTTCTGGAGGCAGGTATGTACATTTTTATTCTGATTTTATATGGCGGTGTGTGTGTGGGGGTGGGGGTGTCAATGATCACTAGGGGAGTGTGTGGGGGCATCTACTTTGTGTCTGCAGTGGTTATCTGGTCACTTTGGATACCTTCTGTGCACTTAGACCTGTTTTTAGATTGCCTAAGTTCTGTCCAGGCAGCCTCCTAAAACTTTTGATTATCCCTGCAGTACGCCTAAGTCTAGGTCGACCCACATCCCTCCCTAACAACTCCTTCAAAAATACCTCTTTCAGCTCTGGGCGCACAGCAGGATTCAGAGGCCTAAAAAGTCTCTGAATAAGTCTAAAAACCCATTTCGATTATCGGCACTTTGAGTGACTAGCTCACTAAGCCCAAAACAGACTTAGACGTTTGTTTTGATTATGTCCCTCCACATGTACATAGATGGTATATATAGGTAAGATGTACATATATTTAACTCAAATATGGTAACACCATTACTGAAGCTTGTGTTTTGTAACCCCCCTACCAAAGCTAATGTATTGTAACAACTTTACTGAAACTCATACAAACCGCTCTGAACTGACTCCCTAGTCATTAGTAGCGTTATAGATGCTTCCAATAAACATAATAAGGTCTTTTTTGGAAAAAAAAGAAAAGACGTTTTGCAGTTTTGAAAATGACCATTTTCTTTATTTGATTTTTGGATGTACTTCACAAAACAACCAAACTTGGACTTAGACATCATATTGAAAATGTCCCTCTATAGGTCTGCTATTAACTATGTCTGGTAGCCTTCTTGTAGGTATATTTTTTTTGCCCAGATTCTGCAAAGTGCATCCCAATTGTAAGCAGCTGGAGGCATACTACAGCTGTCTATTCAGCCAATCGGGATGCATGTTTTTTAAAATAATGCTCCCCAGGCAGGCTGACTATATTGAAGGCGCTTCCGGGAGCCTAGGGAGGCCCGCAAGCCTGCCTAAGATCGCCTAAGGCTAGGTGGTAGCCTTAGGTGAACCTAGGTGGCCCTACGCATCTCCCTAGACTAGTGGGAGATGTGTACAATGTAGGCCAGCAAAATGCTGGCCTATATTGTAAGTAGACACGGCCAATACTTATTGCATCAAGGGATTTCCCTGCTGCGATAAGTATAGCGGCCACGGCTGTGGCTGCCAGTCCTCCTCGAATGATTGAGGCAGGAAGGAGCCCAACCCCTCCTGTCTGAGAACCGAAGAACCCCCTACCCCTGATGAAGATTGCAGCGAGGGAGCCTATCCCTTCCTACCCAAGACCCCCCATCTCCTAAAGATGATCGAGGCAGGAGGGAGCCTCCTGCCCGAAGACACTCTCATGTGTGGCAGACCACCACCCTGGCTAACTCCCCCCACTAACCTTGAAAAGTTAGCTGGCCGGACAGGTCTTCCTACCGTCTGGCTGGCAGGCATGCCTCCATTGACCCATGTGCCTAAGGCCCCGCCCATAGGAGGCTAGCCGGTTAGAAATCCCGTCCATCCAACTTTTCAAGGATAGTGGTGGTGGTGGGGGTTTAGGCGTGGGGGGTGGTCTTCAGGCAGGAGGGGTTGGGCTCCCTCCTGCCTCATTCTTCGTCTGAGGGGTGGGGGGACTTGGGTTTTCGGGCAGGAGGGTTTGAGCTCTCTCCTGCCTCGATCTTTGTCGGGGGTGGGGGGGGTCTTGGATCTTCGGGCAGGAAGGGTTGAGCTCCCTCCATCATTTGTGGGGGGACTGGTGGCCGCTATACTTATTGCAGCAGGGAGATCCCTTGCCGTGATAACTGGAATCTGTAACATGGACGTCGGTTACAGAATCGGGTTTATTTTGGGCGGGTGTAGGCCATCCTGGGCGTCCTATACAGAATCCAGGTCTTTGAGTTCTTCACATTTATGATGAATAGATTTTTAACTTGACCTACTTTTAGGCCCTCTTTTATTAAGTTGTGGTAGAGGATTCTACGAGTGTAGGAGTAGCGTTGGAGCATTTAGCGTTCCCGACAATGGTAGAAACCTCTAGCATAGCTTAGTAAAAAGGGGAGTTAGTGAACTAAGGATGGAGTATTGCAACATGGACCATATTTTCAAAGGGTGTCCAACTAAATTGTAAGTTGTTGTTTTTTTTTTTTTTAAGTAGGACACTTTGTTGTGTAACTGTTATCCAAATTCCGTTTTGTTTGAATGCCTTTTATTTTTTTTTATATATATTTGTGCTAAATGAGTATTTATATCTCCTAGGTTTGGAGTCCGATTAACTTATAGCTGTATTTTTTTTATTTGCAGAAGAATACTTCATAGAGATTTAAAAGCTAAGAATATTTTTCTGAAAAACAATCATCTTAAAATTGGTAAGGTTTTCATATTATTATTGTTCTGTTTTTTTAAAATGTATAAGAAACTGCTTAAACATGTAATATAATATACAGTCCTCATGTTGTAAACTAGGCGCTGTTCTCACATTTCAAAATCTCCTAAGTGGTGGAAATTCCTGGACGAAGAGACACAGAGCAACGGTGCCAACTGAAAAGGATCAAACCATATATCTCCAAACTGGACCTAACTCAACTCCTCTATGCCTATGTTTTCTCCAGGATGGATTACTGCAACTCCATCTTTAATGGAGTAGCCAAAAAGGAACTCAGCCGCCTCTAGCGAGTCCAAAAACAGCGATCCACCTCCTATACAACCTCAATTATCACAACCCCATCTCCCCAGCCCTCTGCACAGAGCACTGGCTACCAATCAACAAACGCTGCACATTCAAGGCTCTTGTAATAGTGCATAAAAGATTCCATGCCACCACCCCAGCCTACATAAGTTCCAAGCTATAGCTGTACGCCCCTACTTGCCCCCTCCACTCTAGAGTAGAGAGACGACTGTGCATCCCCCCAGGAAGGTCTCTCCTGATGGAAACCGCCCGCAAATGCTCCTACAGCCACTTTATCCCACAGCTCTGGAACCAACTCCCCCCCACAAATCAGATTGCAGAACTCATTAATGACCTTCCAAAGAGCTGTGAAGACCTTTCTCTTCAATTAAAGGTCCAACCGTAAACAATTCCCTCAACTCTTTCCACCAACAACCACTAGTTCGTAACCCTCTGGTCCACTCTACTGTATTACCTCCCCAGGAATTTATATGAATGTCCCCATCCAAGCTGTCCTTAAGTTACTGTACTATCCAGCCTTGCCATTATGGTACTGTATTGTACTGTAGTATTGTATTGCCAAACGTACTGTCCAATGTAACAAACTGTGAATGTTGGCTTGTAACCCGTTCTGAGCTCCTGGGAGGACGGGATAGAAATCGAAATAAATGAATAAATAAATAAATGAAACTCCTGCCACTGTGCTCCAGGTTTTTAAAATGTGGCAGGTAGAAAGTGTAAGGAGGATAGTGTTATCAGATGCTTATGCTGTGAGAAGAGGGATGGGAGGAAGTTGAAAAGGTAGAGAATGAAGCTGGGAGAAATGGAGGGAGCTGATGTTGAGACTGGGAGAAAGGGTGTGCTGATGGAAGAAGGGGCTTATTTTAATACTAATGTTGGGGACTGGGAGAGGGGAGGTTATGCTTATGCTAATGCTGAGGGATGGGAGAGGAGGGGCTGATCTGATACTAATTAGAGAACGACACGGGGAAAAAATCAGTCCCCGTCACTGCACCGTCCCCAGCCCACCGTCCCCTTCACCGCCCCGTCATCGCCATTCCCTTCACCGCCCCGTCACCGTCACTGCCATCCCATTCACCACCATCCAATTCACCGCCCTGTCACCGGTCCCCGCAGCATCCATACAAGCCTCAGTACTGCAATATTTAGCTTAGTTCTTCCTTATAAATCAAAGTTCTGGCTGCTGAACTGGAGAAAGAGATGTTCAGCTGGCAGGGCTTTGTTTATAAATTTTTATCAACACAACTAATATACTACTTTATCCTGAAGCAAAAAAGAAAAAAAAATAGAATTTTTTTTCTACCTTTGTTGTCTGGTTTCTGCTTTCCTCATCTTCTCATTCAGTTCCTTCCATCCACTGTCTCTCTTCTCTCTGCATCTTCCATTTGCTCTGTTACTGTGCCTCTCCCTTTCTCCCCCCTTCCAAATTGGTCTGGCACCCATCTTCTTCCCTCCGCTCCCCCCAAAGTCTGGCATCTCTGTCTTCTTCTCTGCCAGCATCTTCTCCCCACTCTCTCTTCCCCATTTCCCTTCAGTGTCTTCTCCTACTCTGTCTTCCCTATGTCCTTTCAGCATCCTTCTCTCCACTCTGAACTGAAAACATCTGGTTTTCAGGATATCTATAAATGAATATTTATTAGATGAATTTGCATACACGTGCCAAGAGCAAGGACATTTTTCATAGCTTTGTTACCTGGAAAACCAGCCATGTTTGAGGTCATGAAAGAGTAGTGCTGAGAACCTGATCTAAACAACAGCATAAGACCTGTCATATATGTCATTGAAACTGAAGTCTGATTTAGTTTAATTACTTAATTTTCTATCTAGTTGATGCACAGGTAGTTTGCTATAGAATCATAATTTCCTTTTATATATATATATTTTTGGTAAGGTGACTTTGGGGTTTCTCGTCTTTTGATGGGATCATGTGACTTGGCAACTACCTTTACTGGGACACCTTATTACATGAGTCCGGAAGCGCTGAAACACCAAGGCTATGACTCAAAATCAGATATTTGGTGAGTAGGCAGCAAGTTATTTTCAATTCTATGATTATCTGAAGATACCATGCATCAAATACAGAACCGTCTTATTTCACTAGGTTTGTGTATTGTATGTAAGTAGTAAGGCTACATAGCTTTCATCAAGCCTAATTTGCATAGTTTTGACATGGTCCCACCCACTTCTGATCTCATCAACCAATTAAAAGCGAGGATCTGCCCAAACCCTGTATTTTATTTCTCTGACAAGCACAGGAGTGGTTCAGGCACTTTGTTCAACTGTAGTAAAATGAGGGCTGATATTGGAAAACTGTTTCAAAACATCCTACCTGAAATTTGTCGGTAGCAGCATTTGTCCGCTTTAAATTTTTAAATTGTTGCTGAAAATGCTGGAGAAAAACTTAGCCCCACAGATGTTGTCTGGTTTAGCTGGGGATCATTATGGTAAGCTGTTGCACAGGAGGGGAAAGCAGAAATCCCTATGCCCTCCTCTGCTTCCTTGAACCCCCCCCCCCTCCCCAGCTAATGAGTGTTTGCTTAAAAAACTACTAGAGCAAACAACTTATGACCTGATTGGCGATTCTGAACCAATTAGGGCCTTTAGCCCCTCCCACTTTATCCCAAGATTCATTGGGAGGGGGAAGCCCCATCATTTGCAATATGTGGCCCTTTAGGCAGGAGGGAGTGGGCTTCTCTCTTGCCATTTTCTCATCTGAAGGTACGGGGAGGGTCTGGGGATGTAGGAGGGGGGCCCAGGAATGTTGGGGGATGTCAGGGGACATCGGAGAATGTCAGGGGAGATCTGGGGATCTTGTGTAGTTCTCTGTGGCTCAGCTGATCCTGGCAGGGGGAATCCACATCAGCTGAGCCAGTTTCAGGGATTCCTGAAACTGGCTCAGCTGATGGGGTTTCCTCTGCCGCGATCAAACAAGGTAGTTGGTGGGTATGTCTACAAAACTTGCTTTTGTGCATTTTTCACCTGGACATTTTTATTTTTGAAAATGGGCAAAAAAGGTAGACATCCTAAGGACCAAAACTTATACCTAGCTCATTTTCAAAAATAAAAGATAGACGTTTGGCAGCTTTGAAAATGGACATTTTTCTTACTGGGTTTGTGGATGTCTTGCAGAAAACATCCAACCTCAGACTTAGGCACACTATCGATTATGCCCCTCCACGCATATAGACATTGGCGTAGTAAGGATGGTGAGGGGGGGCAGTCTGCCCCAGGTACGGTCTTCCTAAGGGCATGACACCCCTCCTCCTTACCTTGTCGCGCACATGGCTTGCCTTCCCCTTACCTTTTTTACTTCCCCAGAACAAAGAAGAAAATTCTGGAATCCCTGCTCCTAACTTGGGCCTCCTTTTATGAAGCTGTGTTAGTGTTTTTTATTGCTGGCCATGGCGGTAAAAATTCTAATGCTCATAAGAATGAGCGTTGGAGCTTTTACCACTGCGGCCAGCGATAAAAAAAAACGCTAAAGCGGCTTCATAAAAGTAAGTGTGTGTGTGTGGGAGGGTGGGGGGCGGGCTTGACCCTGACCCTGACCCTTTCTAGCAGTTTAAGCTAATGGAAGACAAGCTTGCCAAGATTAAACAGGTTCTCAACATTGTAGAAGTTTGGGCATCAGCATTTAAGTTAAAGGTAAACATGGAGAAAACCAAATTCTTAGTATTGAGCAGCCCTTTTAATTCAATTAATGTGAGCGAGTTGACTGTTGATGGCACTGTTTACTTGTTAGAAACACAATTCAAAAATTCTGGGAGTGATTTTGGATAATTTTCTCACTTTTGAATTGCAAATACAGTCTGTTATTACAAAAGTATTTCAACTTTTCTGGAAATTTGGGAGGATAAAACTATATTTTAAGCCTGAGGTTTTTCGACTTATAGTGCAAACTCTGATGCTACTCCATTTTAACTATTACAATATTATTTATCTGGGGTGTCATGATTCACATAAACAAAAACTTCGAACAGCACAAAATAAAGCAGTGCATTTGATGTGTGGAATTTCAAAATTTGAGAGTGACACCTCAATATGTGAAATTGCACTGGTTTCCTTTTTTTTTAATTTCTTTATTCATTATAAATTTTCAAACAAGTGTACAATAAATCACTTCATAATATACATTTCCACTTGAAATTATTACAAATTTCACACCACAAGAATTATCTCCCTCAACCCCATACATATATCTTTATAAATATCCAACACTTTTAAACCCCCCTCCCCCCACCCTCCACACATACATAATAAATGGGGTTAAATACAATTTATTTATTATAATAATCTATTTACTATAATAATCTATTAATGGCCCCCAAACATCTTTAAATTTATTTAAATATCCTTTTTTAATTGCCAATGTTTTTTCCATTTCATACATGTGACACAGCGAACTCCACCAAAAGCAGTAATTTAACCCTCTATAATCCTTCCAATTGTATGTTATTTGTTGAATGGCAACTCCTGTTAAAATCATTAAAAGCTTGTTATTATTAGAGGATAACTGACACTTAGCCCTCATAGACACCCCAAATAAAATTGTGTCATAGGACAGGGCTACATGATTTTCCAACATACAATTTATTTGACTCCAGATCAATTTCCAAAAACAATTAATAAAAGGGCAATAAAATAATAAATGATCTAGAGTTCCAGGCTCGAGATGACAATGCTAGCATTTATTAGACTTAGAGCAATCCAATTTTTGTAAACGAACAGGGGTCCAGAGAGCTCTATGTAACAGGAAAAACCATGTCTGCCTCATAGACGCTGACCTTGTACATCTCATCCTCCAAGACCAAATACATGGCCATTGAGATGCGTTAATTTGACACTTAATCTCAATGCTCCAAATATCCCTAAGTACAGTTTTTGGTTTTTTATTTAAATAGCCAGATAATGTTTTGTACCACTTTGCGGCCTGGTGACCCAGAAAGTCTGCCTGAAAGCATAAGAATTCTAGAGTAAAATGAGTATTTAAGGATTTCCATTCAGGGAACCCTGCCTGAATGGCCTGCTTCAATTGCAACTATTTATAACTTTGTTTTTTATTTAGACCAAATTTATGTTGCAATTGTGAAAACTCCAGCAGTTTACCATCAGAAATAACATCTTTTAAAGTACGTATTCCTGCCTCAATCCAATCCTTCCAGACAATCATAAAACCGCCTATTCGTATCTTAGAGTTTAGCCATATGTTTTGACAAACAGATTTTTGAATAGTAAGAGGAGTTAAACTATTAACATATTTTAATGTTGTCCATGTGTCCATTATTATCCTGTTGCTTTTCCTTATTCTAGGCATTTTAATGCTAAGCAGATGACGAAGCCTAATAGGAGACATGAGCTGCCATTCCAACCATAACCAATCTGGAAGCTTCTCCATGAGTTCTGGGAGGACCCAATACATACCTTGGCGCAGAATATAGGATTGATGAAACCTATAAAAATTTGGAAAATTTACCCCTCCCTCCTCAATTGGTTTTTGTAAAGTCACTAAAGCAATTCTTACAGCTTTACCCAGCCAAATAAATTTACTAAGAATATTATTTAATTTTTTATAAAAAGACCCCTGAAAAAAAACTGGTATCATTCCCATTTGATAACAAACCACAGGCAAAATCATCATTTTGACAGTTTGGACTCTTCCCCACCAAGGTAACTGCAAAGGATTCCATTGCTCACATAACTCTGTTACTTTTTGCAATAAACTTTTTTCATTCATTATAATTATCTCATCAAGTGTGTTTTTTATCCATATACCTAAGTATTTTATTCCTTCTTCTTTCCAAATAAAAGGTAATGAGTCAAATAATCCTTTTGTGCAATGCACATTCAAAGGAAGAACTTCTGATTTAGTCCAATTTATTTTATAACCTGAAAACTTTTCAAATTTTTCAATCAAAACCAACAAACTTGGAATGGTTGTTTCAGGATTTCTCAAATGAAGTAATATATCATCCGCATATGCAGATACTTTATATTCTAAGCTTGTTTTCGCGAAAAGCAAATTTGATCACGTCTCACCACTCCTGTCTAAGCTCCATTGGCTCCCAGTAATCCCCAGGATCCACTTCAAATGTGCGTGTCTGGCCTACAAGATCCTACATGGCATCCTTCCTGCCGTTATCCCTCTATCCTGGAACTCCCCAACCCCTACTTCCTCCAGATCCTCCCAAATTTTTAAACTATCCTTCCCTTCCATAAAAGATATTTCCCATGTAGGCAAACTTGGGTCATCCCTCCCCTTTAGAATCACTGAGATCTGGAATAACCTCACCTCCCCTCTCCGAACCTCAAGCTCCCTCCAACTCTTCCGCAAACACCTAAAAACCTGGCTATTCTCAAAACTGTAACACTTCCCCCCTCTTAGGCCTCTCACCTTCCCCCTTTACACCTAACTCTTTAATCTCTCCACTGTAGTTCCTCTCTCATCTTTCTTCCTGTAAACTGTGCCGAGCTCCGCATTCGTGGAGATGGTGCGGTATATAAACCCAAGGTTTAGTTTAGTTTAGTTTAGTATACACTGTATCTCCTTTTCCTGTTGAATAGCTAATAATAAGGGTTCAAGCACTATATCAAAAAGCAAAGGAGATAGAGGACAACCCTGTCTAACTCCCCTCTGCAACTTAAAACAATCAGAAAAATTATTATTAATATATAACCTAGCAACAGGAGAGCTATACAGAGTTTTAATCATTTGTATAAATCCCGAACCAATACCAAACCATTCCATGGCTTGACACATAAATGTCCATTCCACACGATCAAAAGCTTTCTCTGCATCTAGGGACACAGAAAAAGCCGGATCTCCAATTTCCTTTGTTAAGTATAACATTTGCAAAGCCAGTCTAGTGTTATTAGATGAGTGTCTTTGAGCAACGAACCCTGTTTGGTGCAGACCAATTATATAAGGAAGAGCTTTTGCCAAACGCAGGGCCAAAAGTTTGGCTAATAATTTACCATCTACATTTATCAAAGAAATAGGCCTGTAATTTGAAACCAACATGGGATCTTTATTTGGCTTTGGCAAAACAATGGTCAATGACTCTGCCATAGTGCCTAATATGCAACCTTTCTTAAGTGGATTCTGATATAAATTTAACAAATGAGGTAAAAGGGTATTTTGAAATGCTTTATAAAACTCCACTGAAAAACCATCACCACCTGGAGCGGTCCCTACTCTAAGAGACTTCAATGCTGTTTGTAATTCATTTAGCGATATTGGATCTTCCAAACTCCTTTTTATATGATCAGGAACCTTCGGACCTTCAATCAAACTTAAAAACTCCACCCCATCCTTTTCTTTATCATCATAAGACTCAGAAGAATACAGGTTTTTATAATATGTTAAAAACTTTTAAAATAGATCTAATTTGAGAGTGAATCACTCCTTTATCATCTTTAATTGCATTCATTTTCATCTTTCTTTTTTTCACTTTAAGATAATTAGCCAATAATCTTCCCGCCTTATTTGCACTTCCATAATACAAAGCTTGCTGACAAAGAATATTTTTCCTAGCCAAATTAGAAGAAATCTCATTATATTTATACTTAACTTTTAACAAAGCTTGTAATGTAGAATTCTCCCATTTTTTAATCAACTTTGACTCCAAAAATTTTATTTCTCTTTCTATCTCAATGAATTGTTTTATTAATTGTTTTTTAGAATAGGCTGAGAATGATATAATCTGACCTCTCATTGTTGCCTTAAAAGCATCCCGTAATATTTCTTTAGATACATCCTCTGTATTATTAATTTGAAAATATTCATCAATTTTTGATTGAAATTCTTCACTGGTTTCCTATTGAAGCGCATGCTATTTTCAGTTTGTGCTCCATGACTTTTCTTATTCTTTAGGGCCAGTCCCCAGACTGTATGACTAATCTTGTTAATTTATCTGCTAGAATTTGTGATCCCAACTCAACACATTATCTGATCCTTCTTTATTCGTTAGTTTAAAAAGCTAAATATAAATCTACACTATTAAAGCTATTTTCTTATCAATCCCTCCCTGATTTTCTCCCTGAATGGATAAGACTAGCAACTAACTATTCAATGTTCAGAAGATTATTAAAGATATTTCTGTTTCAGGAGTTTATTAACTGTTATGTGGCATCTGAACAATTTATAATCATCCTGAATTTTATTGGCCTTTTTTTTTATCTTGTAAATTGCGCTGAACTCATAAGGCTAGTGTGGTATATAAGCATTCAATATAATCTATCATAATAAAACCCTTAGCGCGCATGCGCACTTGAAACTCCTTGCCTCCATGTTTTGTGCTTCCATGCCGCCACATGCGCAGTAGAAGGAGCTGCGGCGGTTTCCTCATTGCAAGAAAGAGCCTTCGGCGGTTTACACATTGCCTTCCCAAGATATTCCAAAACCTGTGTGCTGGGGGTCAGGGAGTGATTTCATTTTGGTTAGGGGGAAAGGGGTGTGCTGGGGGCAGAGAGCGATCTTGCTTTGCTTTGGGTGGAGGGGTGTGCTTGACTGTGATCAGGGAGCGATCTTGCTTTGCTTTGGGGGAAGGGGGTGTGCTGGGGGAGCAGTGAGTGATATTGCATTGGTTTGGGGGAAGGGGGAGCAGTGAGCAATATTGCAATGGTTTGGGGGGAAGGGGGTGTGCTGGGGGGGTCAGAGAGTGATTTGCTTTGCTTTGGGAGGAGGGGTGTTCTTGGGTCAGGGAACGATCTTGCTTTGGTTTGGGGGAAGGGGGTGTGCTAGGGGGCCAGAAAGCGATCTTACTTTGCTTTGGGGGAAGGGGTGTGCTTGGTTTGGGATCAGGCAATGATCTTGCTTTGATTTGGGGGGAGGGGTGTGCTTGATTGGGAGCGATTTTGCATTGGTTTGGGGGAAGAGGGTGTGCTGGGAGGGCAGTGAGCGATATTGCTTTGATTTGGGAGGAGGGGTGTGCTTGATTGGGGTCAGGGAGCGATTTTGCATTGGTTTGGGGGAAGGGGGTGTTCTGGGAGGGCAGTGAGCAATATTGCTTTGGTTTGGGGGGAGGGGTGTGTGAGTGGTACAGGGGTCTGCTGAAACAAAGGGGAAAGCAAACAATTTTCAGGCCCGCAGCGTCCAACAAAAAATAAGAGAAAAAATTATTAAAAATTCAGAAAAACTGTTTAAAGCCTAGAAATCGACCATATAAAGGATGTTAAAGCTCCCACGGTGAGTTTTCAGTAGATTTTGTGGGCTGTTAAGTGTACACATCTATTCTAGCACCCGTTAATGTAATGGGCTTAAACACGAGTGTATGTCAGTCACTAGCCCCCCCCCCCCCCCCCCGGCACGCTGAATGCTCTGCGCTGCTCCCGATACTCATAGGAACTCTATGCGCATCAGGAACAGCGCAGAGCATTCAGCTAAAAACCGCTACCATGGTTTTGTAAAAAGGGGGTAGGTATTTTGTGTTTACATATAAGGGGGTGCTGAAATGTTCTCAGCCCAGCTAAAAAGAGAATGACATGGATATGGTTCAATGTATGATCTGAAACAATGTCTAAACATAGAATTTCCTTTCTGCAAATTGGCAAAATAATGCTCAGAATTTAGGAATTTGGCTGGCTGGGCTGAAAACTGTTCAGCACCCCTTCGCATTGTCCAGAGCACTTATAATCTGGGGGTTGTCTAACCTTGGTACTAGGTGGTATACTTTAGACTCCCTTACAGAAAGAGGATTAGAGCTAAAATGAACTGAGGGGACCTAAGAAGAAAAACAGGGAGGAGGAGGAGCCCCAGAGGATGTTTCAGGTTCAAGGACATTGAACTTTGTATTTAAACTACTGTTGCCTTGATTGCGCTTTGGTGGATGGCACATACTTTTTTGCTGAGTCACCAATAAACATGCTTTTACTTAAACACACCTCTGCTGCCCAGTTGTCACTTTCTGACTTTATGGGCTCCTTTTACAAAGGTGAGTTATGGCTTTAACGCGTGGAATAGTGCGCGCGAGCTAGCCGCTACCGCCTCCTCTTGAGCAGGTGGTAGTTTTTTGGGTAGCGGGCGCTAATCCGGTGCATGCGCTAAAAACGCTAGCGCACTTTGTAGAAGGAGCCCTATGTCTTTTAATTTCCCTCCAGTTTAGGAGTAGAGTTTTGACTCCCCATATCTGCCAGGGCCCTTTGCATTGTATTAATGTAGCAGTGGTGGTGTTTCCATTTACTATTTATTTAAAAAAAAGAGTCACCATAAAATCTTTCTTTTCTCTGGTGTCACCCTCTCCTTCTAGTGAGCAGCCTACATTTATTTATTAATGAAACCATATATATCACAAAATGGACCGTGGTCATTCTAAGCAGTTTTAAAGAAGTTTGGGTTTTCTTGGTGCATTTGAAAACTATTTTCGACTTGGAGAGTTGAGCTTGCTGGTTGAGTGCTCTGGTTACTTGTGTGGGCTCCTTTTCCTCTTTTCTCCCCTCCCTCCCTTCTTTTCTCTATCCTTTAATTGTTTGTAGTTCCTTTCCTACTAATCGATTACTGCAAACCGCTTCAACGTTGATTAGGAGGACTGAACATAAACATTTTTTTCTGGGCCACTCCAGTGGCTGGCTCATTGGCAATGCTATGAGGTGACTCTGGGTTCAATGATTCTCTAAACCTGAGGCTGACTGGGGCTGAGGTTGCAAGGGAGGCAGTGTTTCCAGTCTCTGAGGGTAAGAGAATCATGGTCATCAATAAGGGTACAAAAAATATAGCCCTTTGGACAATAGCCAATAAAGTCCAGGATAAAATCCAATCTATAATTGGCTAACACGCTTAATCCCTCGGGGAGGATGTCTGAACTAGGAAAAATACAAAATCAATACAAAAAATTATCTAATGGTTTTTTGGGAATGTATTTATATATTGTGTATTTTTCACCCTTTCTCCCCCGGTGTGCATGTCTGACCAGGACTTAAAATTGGGAGTGTGAGAGGTCTCAACAGTTTGATAACTTTGAAAAGGACTAAATGATATAAGGGGCAGTTCTCATTTAGACTCTGGTCTGGTGCTGGTCACCTATGAGATACAGCCCGAGCCATAATCTCCCATTCGTACACTAAGAGCTCATACTGATGTCCATTATTTAGAGAATTTTTTGTATTGATTTTATATTTTTCCTGGTTCAGACATCCTCCCCGAGGGATTAAGCGTATTAGCCAATTATAGATTGGATTTCATCAATAAGGGTGGCCATAATACAGGGTTGCCATAGGAACCCATATGCATAAATTCCAGCAATAGAACCATTGCTGAAATGATAACAGTAGGAACAGTAGGAGGCAGAATCTAGTAAAACAGAGGCAAAATCCCCAGTAAATTGCAAATGAAAAGGCACCTGGGTTCCAGCACTGCTTCTAAGTAAACTGGCCAAAATAGGAGAAAGGAGGAATTATCCCAGGACAAGCAGGCAGGTATTCTCACTAGTGGGTGATGTCATCCGACAGAGCCCCGACACGGACATCTTGAAAGCATGTCTTGCTTGAAGAAACTTAGAAGTTTCGAGATGCCCGCACCGCGCATGCGCCAGTGCCTTCCCGCCCGATGTACCGGGCGTGTCTCCTCAGTTCTTTTCTTTCCGCGGAGCTGAGAAGTTTGTACTTCATTCTGCGCTGACTGAAATTCAGTTTTTGCCTTCTAATTACCCGCATTTCTGTTTATTTCTTTGATTTTATTTCAATTTTACTTTATTTTTCTAAAAAAGAAAAAACAAAAAAAAAAACTTAAAATTATTTCTTCCGGCGGTTCGGCCGGGCCGGCCTCGTGGCTGCGGCCTAGCGGCTTCGACCTTGCAGCGTCGATTTTCCGGCCTATGTCCCGACCAATCACCGGTTTTAAAAAGTGCAGCAAGTGCCAGCGTGCGATTTCGCTGACGGACCCACACCGACGCTGCCTTCAGTGTCTTGGTCCGGAACACGTTCCGAAATCGTGCCGGCCTTGTTCCACGCTCACTGCGCGCTCGTTTAAGCGGCGCTGCTTGCTCTGGGAGTCGATGTTCAAGATGGAGACTGCCAAGGACATCTCTGCTACTGCGGCTGTTGAGGTTTCGCCGGTCCGTTCGAAACCTGCATCGACGACTCCTGCATCGAGCATCGTGAAGCCCGCATCGTTCACACCGGCTTCAGCATCGTGTTCAGCATCGGCGCCTGCTTCCGTCTCCTCGGTTCAGGTACCGCCTTCCACTGTTCCTCCTGTGGTCATCAAAGTGCCTAAAGCTAGCAAGCAGAAGCACTTGGCCACGAAGGAACGCGAAGACCATACTGGAGGACCCCCTTTCGGTGCGGATCCCTCCATATCGGCTTCGCTTCGTTCCCTGCTAGAAGCTCAGTTTGTCGAGCTTATGCGCACTATGGGACCCCGGCTTATCGCCAACATTCACGGTGAGCTTCCGACCCCGGTTTCAGAGGGCGGTCCGCCCCCTCCCCCTCCTCCTCGTCGTTCGATCTCTCTACTCGACGAGGGGGATCGGCGGAGGGCGGCGGAATCCTCCAGGAGGGCTTCCCTTCCTGAGATGCCACCTTTGGAGCCCATCACACCTCCACGCCAACAGGGTGCTAGAGCGGCTCCTGATAATCGTAGTCCTGGGCATACTGCATCGCAGGAGGAGTTCTTCCGCACTCCATACCAGACCTGGGTGGCGCTGCGTGAATCCGCATCTCTGCCACCTCTACGATCCACTGCATCAAGCCCTATCCATTCCTTTGAGGCTTCAAAGGACCACTCGATGCATAGAAGATCTCGTTCTCCGTCCCGTCACCAGGAGGGGCATCGATCTCGACACTCTTCTCGGCACTCCTCACGTCATTCGGAGGTGTCTCCGCAGAAGAAGATGCAGCGTTTGGGATACTCCTCGTCGGATTTGTCCCAGCCGGAAGGGCCGGAGTATGAGGAACCATCTACCTCCTATTCTCCCTGCCGATCTCAGCTCTCCCTGGACCCGGAGGCTTCCACGTCTTCTAGCCCGTCTCGTCGGCCGGCCTTGGCGGACCAACTGTCTTTCTCATCCTTTCTCCGACAAATGGCGGATGACTTGGATGTGACTTTGGACACTGGGTCCAAATATTCTAAAGAGTATTTAGACACCATGCATTTACCTCACCCTCCGGCGGAGACACTTCGGCTTCCTCTACATAAGCTGCTGGACCAGACTTTCATGCGCTGTTTTGAGACACCGTATTCCTTACCTGCAGTCCCCAGTAAACTGGATGCTCGATACCGCATCGTTCACCACAAGGGGTTTGAGGGAGCTCAACTTTCTCATCAGTCCCTTCTAGTCGAGTCCTCTCTCAAACGTTCTCATCCCTCCCAAGTCTATGCTTCCGTACCTCCGGGCAGAGAGGGGAGAACGATGGATAAGTTTGGTAGACGTATCTATCAGAACTCGATGATGGCGACTCGAGTGCTCAACTACAACTTTTTCTTCTCTTCATACTTGGATTTTTTCTTGCCGGTGCTCCGCAAGTTCATTCCTTTCATCGATGCTCAGGCTCGTTTCCAGTTTGAAGAGGTGGTGGCGACCCTGTCCCAATTACGCCTTCAACTGATGCAATCCTCCTACGATGCCTTTGAGCTCTCGGCTCGAGCTGCGGCATGTTCGGTTGCCATGCGTCGCCTGGCATGGCTTCGAACCATCGATATGGATCCGAACCTCCAAGACAGACTTGCAAATGTACCTTGTGCAGGAGCGGATCTATTTGATGAGTCTATTGAAACTGTTACTAAAAAGCTGTCGGACCATGAAAAGTCTTTTCAGTCTATTCTACGTCCTAAACCGAAGCCTCAGCAGTCTCGTCCATCTAGACCGCCTCAAATTTACCAGCGGCGTTATCAACCAAGGCAGACTCCTCCTGCGAGACAGCCTGCGAAGAGACAGCCTCCGCAAAAGACTCAGCAGAAGCCTCAGATGCCGGCTGCACCCAAGGCTACTCAGCCTTTTTGACTCTCTTCCAGGGAGCATAACCGACGTTCTGTCTTCCCCTGTTTTTCCCATAGGGGGTCGTCTCCATCATTTTTGTCATCGATGGGAGGCGATCACCACAGACCTTTGGGTCCTTACCATCGTAAGAGAGGGATACTCTCTTCATTTCCAACGGGTCCCCCCGGACCACCCTCCAAGAGAGTATCCTTCCAACTTAACGCAGACCGCTCTTCTTCTCCAGGAGGCTCAGGCTTTGCTTCGGCTTCGGGCCGTCGAGCCGGTCCCGTTAGATCAGCAAAACCAAGAATTTTACTCCAGGTATTTCCTAGTTCCGAAGAAGACGGGCGATCTGCGGCCCATTTTGGACCTTCGAGTCCTCAACAAGTTTTTGGTCAAGGAGCGGTTCCGTATGCTGACCCTTGCCTCTCTCTATCCCCTCCTCGAGCAGAACGATTGGTTATGCTCTCTGGACCTCAAGGAGGCCTACACTCACATCCCGATTCATCCGGCCTCCCGCAAGTTCCTCAGATTTCGGGTGGGACATCTACATCTGCAGTATAGAGTGCTTCCATTTGGCCTTTCCTCTTCGCCCAGAGTCTTCACGAAGTGTCTGGTGGTGGTGGCCGCTGCACTCCGGAACATGGGTCTCCAGGTGTTTCCATACCTCGACGACTGGCTCATCAAGGCCCCGTCGGCCCCAGAGGTCATTTCGGCGACCTTGACTACAATTTGTTTTCTGCAGAACTTGGGCTTCGAGATCAACTTTCCCAAGTCACATCTTCAGCCCACCCAGTCTCTCCCCTTCATCGGGGCGGTCCTGGATACCATCCAACTTCGAGCGTTCCTTCCTCCTCAGCGCATGGATGCTCTTCTTCTACTTTGCCAATCGGTGTCTTCTCGCCCGTCCATCTCAGCAAGACACATGATGGTCCTCTTGGGTCACATGGCATCCACAGTTCATGTGACGCCGTTTGCCGGACTACATCTCAGAATTCCTCAATGGACCTTGGCATCTCAGTGGACTCAGGTGTCCGACCCGTTGTCCCGCCACATTGTAGTCACTCCTGCTCTACGGCAGTCTCTTCTCTGGTGGATGACCTCTTCGAATCTATCCAGAGGTTTGCTGTTTCAATCTCCTCCCCACCAGAAAGTTCTCACGACCGATTCATCGAACTATGCATGGGGAGCTCATCTGGATGGTCTTCGCACTCAGGGGTTCTGGACCAGTGCGGAACGACTCCATCAAATCAATCTTCTGGAGCTCAGAGCCATCTTCAATGCTCTTCAGGCTTTCCAACATCTGCTTCACGACATGGTGGTCCTGATTCGCACTGACAATCAGGTCGCCATGTATTATGTAAACAAGCAAGGGGGCACGGGCTCGGCCTCCCTCTGCCAGGAAGCTCTTCGAGTCTGGGATTGGGCGGTCCGCCACAACACCTTCCTCAGGGCTGTCTACATTCAGGGGAAGGACAATGTCTTGGCAGACAAATTGAGTCGTCTTCTCCAACCTCACGAATGGACGCTCAATTCCAAACCCCTTCATCAGATATTTGCACAGTGGGGGACACCTCAGATAGACCTCTTTGCAGCCCCCCACAACTTCAAGCTGCCTCAGTTTTGCTCCAGGATCTACACTCCTCTCCGCCTCGAGGCAGACGCTTTTCTGCTGGGTTGGGGGAATCGCTTCCTATATGCGTTTCCTCCTTTTCCTCTTATTCAGAAGACTCTGGTCAAGTTGAGATCAGACCATGCCACCATGATTCTAATTGCTCCTCGGTGGCCCAGACAACCTTGGTTCTCCCTTCTACTTCAACTCAGCAGCAGGGAGCCCATACTTCTTCCAGTGTTTCCTTCACTACTCACTCAACATCAAGGTTCACTACTTCATCCCAATCTGCAGTCCCTCCACCTGACAGCTTGGTTCCTTTCAACATAACTCCTCACCAGTTTTCTCAAGCAGTGAGGGAGGTCTTGGAGGCTTCCAGGAAGCCTGCTACTCGACAATGCTACTCCCAAAAATGGACTAGATTCTCTTCCTGGTGTATTTCCAATGCCACGGAACCTCAGCGAGCTTCCCTTTCTTCTGTATTGGACTACCTTCTACACCTATCTCAGTCTGGTCTCAAGTCTACCTCCATACGAGTCCACCTGAGTGCTATTGCGGCTTTCCATCAGCCTCTACAGGGGAAACCTTTGTCTGCTCATCCTGTGGTTTCCAAATTTATGAAAGGGCTTTTCCATGTCAACCCTCCTATCAAACCTCCTCCTGTGGTTTGGGATCTCAATGTTGTCCTGTCTCATCTCATGAAGCCTCCGTTTGAACCTCTCAACAAGGCTCCACTTAAGTATCTCACCTGGAAGGTGGTTTTTCTGGTGGCCCTCACGTCTGCTCGCCGCGTCAGTGAGCTTCAGGCCCTAGTGGCGGATCCACCGTTCACTGTATTCCATCATGACAAGGTGGTTCTTCGTACTCATCCGAAATTCCTGCCTAAAGTGGTCTCTGAATTTCACATCAACCAATCCATCGTGCTTCCAGTGTTCTTTCCAAAGCCTCATTCTCATCCTGGGGAAGCTGCTTTGCACACTCTGGACTGTAAACGTGCTTTAGCTTTCTACTTGGATCGCACAAAGCCTCACAGAACTGCTCCTCAACTTTTCGTCTCCTTTGATCCAAACAAGTTGGGACGACCTGTATCGAAGCGTACCATCTCTAACTGGATGGCGGCTTGTATCTCTTCCTGCTATGCCCAGGCTGGATTATCCCTTCCCTGTAAGGTCACAGCCCATAAGGTCAGAGCAATGGCAGCCTCTGTAGCCTTCCTCAGATCGACACCGATTGAGGAGATTTGTAAGGCTGCCACTTGGTCCTCGGTTCATACATTCACCTCTCATTATTGTCTGGACACTTTTTCCAGACGGGATGGACAGTTTGGCCAAACAGTGTTACAAAATTTATTCTCTTGAAATTGCCAACTCTCCCACCATCCCATTGGGGTTAGCTTGGAGGTCACCCACTAGTGAGAATACCTGCCTGCTTGTCCTGGGATAAAGCAATGTTACTTACCGTAACAGTTGTTATCCAGGGACAGCAGGCAGCTATTCTCACGTCCCACCCACCTCCCCTGGGTTGGCTTCTCAGGCTAGCTACCTGAACTGAGGAGACACGCCCGGTACATCGGGCGGGAAGGCACTGGCGCATGCGCGGTGCGGGCATCTCGAAACTTCTAAGTTTCTTCAAGCAAGACATGCTTTCAAGATGTCCGTGTCGGGGCTCTATCGGATGACATCACCCACTAGTGAGAATAGCTGCCTGCTGTCCCTGGATAACAACTGTTACGGTAAGTAACATTGCTTTACTGGCATCCTTACCCTTCCCCCCCCAAGAAAATAAAATTGTGCCTGGATTTACACTTATACACAATGGGCTCTAGTTGGCAGTAGACGATACCTTTGCTGTCAGATATTCAATGCTGGGCCTTTCATGCAATTGCAGGTGCTTTCTAGGGTAAAACTGATATTGTCAGTAGCTGATTTTCAGACAATGATGCAGAGCCTGGTAATTACAAAATTCGATTTTTGCAATTTGTGCTATTGGCATTGCTAGGTCTAAACAATGGGCTTTGCAAGTAGTGCAAAATACGGCAGTGAGAATGATCACTGGGGTATCTCGTTATCGACATATTTTCCCAGTGTTAAAACAACTATACTGGTTGTCAGTTACTTTTTAAATTGAGTATAAAATCTTGACAATTATGTATCAAGTGGTTTATAGAGTAGCACACTGGTATTTTGACGCGTTTTGAAGAAGCATTTACCATCTCGCTCTTTGCAGTCACAATCAGTAATGAGGTTATCTCGTGAGCCTGTACGTGAGATACATTAGATGGATACTCAAAATATTATAACGTGGAAAATGCCCGTTAACCAATCTATAATATAGCTCCACAAAAGGTCAACTCGCTTACTTATGGCCCCTACCATCTGGAATTCAGCACCAAATTATATAAGAGAAATTACATCCCTAGATACATTTAAAAGTAACTTAAAGCCTTTCTTTTTAAAGACACATTCGGTATATAATAGTCCTTCTAAGGACGGTAATGGAAATCTGTTCCTTGCCATATTTTAATCACGTCAGCCTTTCTTACATTATTCTAGACAGACTATTTTTTTTTTTTTGTTCCCCTTCCTTTTGTTTCGCTCCTTTTCCCCCTCTTTCTCTTTATACAAATTGTATTTCTGCCCTTCTCCATCCTGAATTGGTAAGTTAATGTTTGTCAGTGCATTTGATTGTTTGTAGCGTTATTTGTAATTTGTTTTTAGCATGCGTTCTTTTTATACTTTGTTTTTATATTAAGTAAAACCGCTTTGAAAGGCGGCATATCAAATTTTTAACCTTGTGTCACTAAAATGAAGGAAAGGACCTTAGAACACCACACTGTAGAACACACAGAATTCTCCAGTGAAAGTATGATGGTGGTAAGTATCATTCCTTGGTCAAAAACCTTCATATTTATCTTAAAACTCAAATTTTTATTTTATTTTATTTTATTTTATGAGTTTTAATCTATTTTTGTTTAACAATTATATAGCATATTTTTCACACCGGTGCTGAGAAATAAATGAAATGCCCATTTCAATCACTTGTAACTTGGTGCATTACTAAAAATGCTGTATAATAGCTAAACTGCAAATGGCAAACTTATGCAACTGCTGAAGAAATCGCCACTTATCTTAAAGTTTTCTTATCTTCGTGGCTCAAGAAAGGCTTGCTAGTCAACAGTTACAGAGAGCTGTAATGCCAAAGCTGCCCCTTTACTTTATGGGTCCCATTTCGCCTCCCATCGTAGGCTTTGTCAGAATTTTCCATGGGTTATAGCAGCTTAATTTTCAGCTTTTCTTGCAAGTTTCAAATGATCGACATGAGCATTTAATTTATTTCTCAGCACTGGTGTGAAAAATATGCTATGAGGGGCATAATAAAAAAAAAAATCCTAGTCCCCTTTTGGCCTAAGGCCTTAAATGTTGAAAGTAGAAGCAGGGAAAATGTCCATTATCAAAAAAAAACATCCAAAAGGAGGTTTTTTAAAAAATAATGGCCTGCCTCTACGTTCAGCTGTTTAAACGCCCAGACCACCACTACGTCTAAACTTATACCATATAATCAACCTAAAAAAAGCCTAAGCCCCAAACGTCCAAAACGTCCGGTTGGCCCAGGCGCCACAGGCCCCACCTGTGGGCGGGGTTTGAGCCGCCTGGGCCAATCCGGCCCCATTCCTGGGATAGCTGGCCTGCCAGACGGGTGGGCTTGGCACCCGTCCGTCCGGCCAATGATTTCAAGGTATGGGGGGGTGGGATTGGGGGTGGGGGGATTTGCGGATCGGCAGGGGGGGTCTTGCGGGTTGGTGGGGGGGTGCCGATCGGGGATTTGGGGGGGGGCGAGCATGTTGGGGGGTGCATCGTGGGCAGGAGGGCCTGGGATCCCTCCTGCCCGTATTTTAGTGGGGGTGGGAGGTAGGGGGTTTGCCTGGGCAGGAGGGGTTGGGCTCCCTCCTGCCCGATCTTGTAGGGGGTGGGGTCGCATGGCCATGAGGGCTTGGGCTTGGCTCGATCAAGTTGGGGGTGCCGCTGGGGCAAGAGGGCTTGGGCTCCCTCTTACCTCAATCGTGTCGGGGAACGTCGGGCTGTCGGCGGGGCCAGGAGGGCTTGGGCTCTCTCCTGGCCCGATTGTATCAGGGGGAGGGGTGGATCGCTGCAGGAGAGATGGGTCATCTCTCTTGCCGCTTTAGCGATCCTAAGTGCCGCATTTGGCGGCACTTGGTTGTATCGCTATCGCGGTAGGGGAGATGAGTCATCTCTCCTGCCCCGATGGTTGCGGTGGGGGTGGGTAGGTTGCAGGGCCGCTGAGCTGATCGCGCCAGCCGTCATCAGCTCAGCGGCCCCTTTTTCAGCACTTATACCTGTTTTGACTTGGTCTAAGTCAAAACGTATAAGTTCCGACTAGGCAACCTGTCAAAACATTTGGTTATACCTGTTTTACGCCTGGGTGTAGGTCGGCCCACCTCCCACCCCCCGCCCTTTCCCCACCTCTAAAAACGCCTCTTTTCGCTCTTTGCATTTAGAGGCAGGGGAAAGGCCTAAGCTTGTTTTAGATACGTCTAAAAAGCTTTGATTATGGGTACTTGGATGATCAGGCTTTTTGATCGTCCAAGTAGCCATTTAGGCCACTTTTTAGACTTTTTTTTTTTTTTTATTATGAGCCCCTATGTGTTCTACGGTGTGGTGTTCTGAGGTCCTGTCCTTCATTTTAGTGACACAAGTAAGTGAGTTGACCTTTTGTGGAGCTATATATTAGATGAAAACATGGGCAACAGCAATTTCAGTGGCCAGTCCACAGTTACGAGTCTTATCAGGCTCTTTTAAGATTATCTAAAAATTTGAAATCTTTTAAAGCAGGGTTAGGCAATTCCGGTCCTCGAGAGCCGGTGCCAGGTCAGGTTTTCAGGATATCCACTATAAATATGCATGAGATAGATTTACATCTCAAGGAGGCAGTTCATGCAAATCCATCTCATACATATTCATTGTGGAGATC
Source organism: Geotrypetes seraphini (assembly GCF_902459505.1). Taxonomy (NCBI): domain Eukaryota; kingdom Metazoa; phylum Chordata; class Amphibia; order Gymnophiona; family Dermophiidae; genus Geotrypetes; species Geotrypetes seraphini. Next base: position 313,425,953 of record NC_047085.1, on the reverse strand, counting down.
CTGAAAACCTGACCTGCCTCTGGCTCTTGAGGACTGGAATTGCCTACCACTGTTTTAAAACATTGGTAAAAACCCATTTGTTTGTTAAGGCATTTCATTAGAATGAATGTCTTCTGCAGCAGATTTGCATGGCAGACTGTCTGAGAAGGATTGTAATTCTGTGATGGTTTCAAAGTTTGTTATGTACTAATGTCTTATTGATAGGATTTATATATGTTTTATTGTAATCTGCTTAGGTTTTAGGTGGAATAAAAATTTTTAAAATAAATAAGAATAAATAATTTTTTTAACTTATTAACAAGTTAACTGGTTATGCCAATATTCAGCGCTAACCAGTTAACCTTTTATCAGGTAAAGATAGGAAAGCTATTTATATGGTTCTATTTGACCACTAAACTTATCCAGTTAGGTGCTGAATATCGGCACATAACCAGATAAGTCACGTGATATAGCTGGTTATCTCCTGCTGAATGTCGGTGGTTAGGTGCTAAAATGCTATTTATTTAACTGGCCAGTCTTGTGAGCTTTAGGAGCCTCCTCCCTGGTTGGGCTTCTGGTGCTGATTACACCCCAGTAGCCTGGTTTCTCTGCACTCTGGTAGCCTCCCATGTCTTCAAGAGGGTAGTTGAAAACAGGACTCTGCAACTACCAGTAACTGTGTTCCCTCTGGAGAGCTTCCTCTGCTTTTCTAAGACTTTAGGCACCAATAGTGCCTCCCCAAGCCCTTTTCTTCTGCCCTGAGCTGCTTCCAAACGCCTTGAGCTTAGCTCCCGAAGGACTGCTGTTTGTCTTTCTTCAGCCCTGAGCTTTCAGCTTCCAAGAGCAGCTGATCTTCAGGAGCGCTTCTAGTGGTACTGCTCTGCTGGTACACAATAGATAGCTGGCTACTTCCCGTTGAATTTCCCGCTCACCGAACTGGCTTTTTCATTACTTGCCATGCAGACACTCTCGTTTTTGGAATTCTAGTTTTCTTAGCAAATTTTGACAATCAGCTCCACCATTACAGTCAAAAGTTTTGCTTTGTATTTTAGATTTAGACTTCTCAGGAAGGCCTCTGTAGCCAAAACACGATTTGTGTTGAGTCGATCTATGTCAGTGGTCTCAAACTCAAACAGATTGCAAGGCCACATTTTGGATTTGTAGGTACTTTGAGGGCCTCAGAAAAAATAGGTAATGTCTTATTAAAGAAATGACAATTTTGCATGAGGTAAAACTCTTTATAGTTTATAAATCTTTCCTTTTGGCTAAGTCTTAATAATAATATTGCAATTTATAGCTAAAGAGACATATGATTAAGAATCTTTTATTTTACTTTTTTGATTATGATAAACATACCAAAGGGCCTCAAAATAGTACCTGGCGGGCCGCATGTGACCCCCCCCCCGGGCCGCGGGTTTGAGACCACCGATCTATGTGCATCAATAAAATTCACATGTTCAAATATCATTAAAGTAGATGTCTCTCTGTCTTTTACACTGTTTTTGCTTTGCACAACATAGTTGGTTACCACCAATATTCAGCAGGTAGACAGATCCACCCAAAAACCTGGTCTATATGTCGCAATTTTGCCTTAGCTGGCCAGCCACTGAATATGAACTTGGCTGGCTAAGTCTGATTCAGTAAACTTTGACCTGGGTATTCAGTGCTGGTGGCCAGATATAGCCCTGGCACTGAATATCAGGTCATCCCATGGACTGTGAGATGTAGCTGGCTGTTCGCAGTCTCAATATCAGGCCTCAATATCCTCCTCCTGAGCTGCCCCAGTTTGATCACCCTTAGAAACTGAGTCATAATACAACTTAGAAGTTTGAATTTTATCATAACTATAATGCAGGGGTCCCTAAGTCCCTCTTTGAGGGCCGAATCCAGTCAGGTTTTCAGGATTTCCCCAATGAATATGCATGAGATCTATGTGCATGCACTGCTTTCAATGCATATTCATTGGGGAAATCCTGAAAACCCTACTGGATTCGGCCCTCAAGGAGGGACTTTGGGGACCCCTGCTATAATGGGTATGCCTATGCATATAATTTTCAGAATAATATTCTGAATTTCATTCTTAATCCCATTTCAGGTCACTGGCTTGTATTTTGTATGAAATGTGTTGTTTGGATCATGCATTCACTGGATATAACTTCATGTCTGTGGTTTTCAAAATTGTGGAAGGTGAAACACCTTCTCTTCCAGAAAAGTATTCAAGTAAACTTAACGCAGTCATGAAAAGGTATGTTCTTATGGTATTTTTTTTATTTTATTCTATTTTCGGTCACACTGAAAACAAGCTAATTACATTTTTTTAAAAATTTTGTACATTTCAGCATGCTGAATAAAGATCCTTCACTGAGACCTTCTACAGAAGAAATTCTAAAGATTATTTATATCAATGAACAGCTAAAGGTATTTATAGTGAAAATGCTTCAAAGACACTCATTTCTTCTGTAAAGTGCATATTAGCATCATTGATGTTATTGTAATTCCTAGCAGTGCATGTGCATAGATTAGACAATTCAGGTACTTGGATTGGCCTCCATGGAGATGGGATACTGGGCTGGATGGACCATTTGTCTGACCCGGTAAAGCTATTCTTATGTTCTTATTTCTGAAGTACTATATCCTAGTGGTTACTCACTGAAAGCAGGCAGATCAAGGCCATGAAGATGATTAAGCATGTGATTCACCAAAGTTAAAACTTTGTGAATAAAAACTGTTGTAAAAAAAAAAGAGAGAGAGAGAGAGATCAGCCTGAAAAAGAGAGATTCAGTCAAAGGACGAAAATTTTGACTCAGAGCCAGGGAATTATAGATTGTTTACTGACAAACAGAATGAAATTGATCACACAAGTGGGCATACCTGCTGAGTCTCTTGTAGAGAATGACACGGGGAAAAAATCTGTCCCCGTCACCGGCCCACCATCCTCTGCACCGCCCCGTCACCGCCGATCCCTTCACCGCCCCGTCACCGTCACCGCCATCCCTTTCACCGCCCCGTCACCGCCACTGCCATCCCATTCACCGCCCCGTCACCGTCCCCGCTGCATCCATATAAGCCTTTTTCCTTTCACTCCCTCCTTCCAATTTGAGCCGGGAACACTAGCGATCGCACGGTCCCCGCGGCCACTACCTGCCTGCCCGGTCGATCCTGGTGTTTGGCCGGCTCTCTCCCTTCTCCTCACCTTGGTTTGTGGGTTTTCTTTTTCGGCAACCTGCGTGCTTTCCCAGGGAGCCGCACACGCGCGGCTGCTCAGTGTTCGATCTTCTGCTCTGCTGCAACTTCCTGTTTCCGGTTGCGTCAGAGCAGAAGATCGAGGCTGAGCAGCGGCGGGTGTGCGCGGCTCTCTGGTAGCGTGCGGGTCGCCAAGGAGGAGGATCTGCGGACTGGGGTGAGGAGAGGGGAGAGAGCTGGCTGGACACTGGAATCGATTGGGCGGGCGGGTGTGAGCTGCGGGGACCGCGCGATCCTTCATGCCTCACTGCGGGGGACAAGACCATTCACCGCCCCGCGGGCGGTGAATGGCCTGTCCCCGTTGCCGCAGCGACTGCTAGTTTTCTTCCCCGTTTTCGGCGGGTGACCCGCGGCTAAAATGCGGTGGCCGCGGGTAAACCGCCACTGTGTCATTCTCTAGTCTCTTGCAATGAGGCATCACCTGTCTTGTGTAAAACTTGTGCCATGTAGGAGACATGACAGGCCTGATTCCTTCTCCCCCTTGTTTTGTTCCCTTTTCTTACCCTTCGTCTTTCCTTCTTCCTCCTTATGCTTTCTCCATGGATATAAGAGCCAATGTTTCAAAATGATGGGGTGCTCAACTCCAAGTCCATATAGGAAAGGAGGAGTGGCCTAGTGGTTAGAGCTGCTTCCTCAGCACCTGGAAGTTATGAGTTTGATCCAAGCCCTGCTCCCCATGACTCTGGGCAAGTCACTTATCCCTCCATTGCCCCAGGTATCACAGTTAGATTGTAAGCCTGCTGGGACAGATGGGAATAATACTTATGAGCGCCTGATTATTATTCAATGTAATGTAAACCACTTTGGGTGAATCTCTTCATGAAAAGGCAGTTAATAAATAAAAGAAATTAAAGCATGGCAGGTTGTGAACATAACTAATCAGGCTGTCTTTAAATGAAGAGCACAGGGAGAACTTGTGGGTTTAGACTGCATGTTTCACCAGTCCTCTTCCTTCTTGATATATTTTATTCAATTTCGCATAGGAACTCGATAGTTCCAGTACAAAGTTCTACAGTACAAATTTGCTTCAGCCCCTTGAGTGTGTATAAAATTCCTTGTGGTAGTGGCGGCACCCCTTTGCTCTTGGGGATTTCACATTTTTCCCTGTTTGGATAATTTGTTGATCAAGGTTTCATCATAACAACTAGCTCAGCATGCCATCAACTGGAGCTGCTAGGCTTTGCCAAGAAGTACTAGAAATCACATCTACATTTGTTTCAGACACAAATTCATTGGAGCTCTCTTAGATATGACTCGGGGTTGAGTTGGGGTTTTTTTTAACCACACGAGAGTGTCAACAATCCCTACCTGTGCCAGCAAATCTCTACCCTATCCGCATAACAGCAAGTCAGATGCTATGACTTCTAGGCCACATGGCCTCCATGATACATGTCACAATGTTTGCACATCTCCATTTCAGGATCCTGCAGTCGGCTCTATTGGGGAGTGTGTGGCACAGTGGTTAGAGCTACAGCCTCAGCAGCCTGAGGTTGTGGGTTCAAATCCCATGCTGCTTCTTATGGCCCTGGGCAAGTCACTTAATCCCCCATTACCCCAGGTACTTTAGGTAGAGTGTGAGCCCACTGGGACATATAGGGAAAAATGTTTTGAGTACATGAATGAAAACCACTTAAGTGGTATACTAAAAATAAATAAATAAGATAAACAGTGATCTCAGACTGCAGGACACCTCTCTGCTCCAATCCAGGTAACCTCACACTTCCACCACTCCGTTCAGTAGTGGCTGGTTCCCTCCAACCTCACTTGGTCACTTCTGTTTCAGTCCCCTCCCCACTAGAAACTCTTGACCACAGATGTGCCTAAGTTAGTGTGGTGGTGGTGGTTCATGCAAAAAGTTTGGTCCTCTCACAAGCAAATACTTCATATCAACCTCCTCCAACTCTAGGCAATAGGCAGCACTCTCAAGACATTCCAAGATCATCTGCTTCAGCCTGTAGTCCTCATTCAAACTGTCAATCAGGTTGCCTGTTCTATCTGAACAAACAAGGGGGCACAGGCTCTCACCTTCTTTGCTCACGGCATTCTCCTCAAAACAGTTTATCTAGCAGTGAAGCAAAACTTATTAGCTGACAAACTCAGCAGACTTCTTCAACCACATGAGTGATCTCTCAACACAATAATCTTTAGTCAGATTTTCTTCAAATGTGGGATCCTGGACATAGACTTCTTTGCCTGCCCCCACAGCCATAAACTGTTACTCTTCTGTTCCAGACTATATACACCCAATTGCCTGGAGTCTGATACCTTCCTCGTCCCCTGTCACCACAACATCGCTGCATCCTCTGTTCTTCGTCACTGCTCAGAATTACCACTTTGTGTCCTCCCCTCATACCTCTTTCCTTTCTTCACTGACAGTGAGCAGGCTGGAATAGCCACTGCTTGTGCTGGCTGAGGTTTCCTTTTGACATCACTTACTGGCCCTTTGCACAGGAAGTGATGTCAAAGGAGGAATAAGGCTGGCGCGAGCAGCTCAAAGGACAGACTGCTTGCTGCTGGCAAAGTTGTAAAGAGGGCCCTCACAAACACCTGAAGCTAAGTGAAAATATTTTTTAAATTTTGACCAACATTGTGAAGTCACAGCTTGAAAGTAATTTTTCAGTACCTTATTACATACTAGTCTTTAAGCCCGTTACATTAACGGGTGCTAGAAAGCAGCCCCCTTTCCCTCTCCCCCTCCAGTTCCTCCCTGTCTCTCTGTAGCCTCCCTTCTGTCTTCCCCCCCTAAGCAAAATGATCTGCCTCCCAGCATACCCCTCCCCCCCGAAGCAGCTCCCTTTCCCTCTACCCTGCCAATTCCTCCCTGACAGTGTCTCCGTGGTCCCCCTTCTGTCTCCCCTCCCAAGCAAAGCTGTCTGCCTCCCAGCACACCCCTCCCCCCCAAAGCAGACCCCTTTCCCTCTACCCCTCCAATTCCTCCCTGACTGTCTCTCCGTGGCCCCCCATTTTTTCTCCCCCCCAAGCAAAGCTATCTACCTCCCAGCACACCCCTCCCCCAAAGCAGACCCCTTTCCCTCTGGCCCTCCAGTTCCTCCCTGACTGTGTCTCCGTGGCCCCCCCTTCTGTCTCCCCCCCAAGCAAAGCTGTCTGCCTCCAAGCACACCCCTCCCCCAAAGCAGGCCCCTTTCCCTCTCCCGCTCCAGTTCCTCCCTGTCTCTCTGTGGTCCCCCTTCTGTCTCCCCCCCAAGCAAAGCTGTCTGCCTCCAAGCACAGCCCTTCCCCAAAGCAGGCCCCTTTCCCTCTCCAGCTCCAGTTCCTCCCTGTCTCTCCGTGGCCCCCCTTCTGTCTCCCCCCCAAGCAAAGCTGTGTGCCTCCAAGCACACCCTTACCCCAAAGCAGGCCCCTTTCCCTCTTCCTTCTTCCCAGTTCCTCCCTGTCTCTTCGTGGCCCACGCGATTTTCTCTTCTCGCGGTCTGGCCAGCTCCCCTAGTCCCTTGCCACCGCCGCCACCCCCCTTCCTTTCCCGCGGTCGACAAACCTCTTGCCTCCAACAGCCGCTGCAGCACTGTAAACACGTTGCTTCGCGGCCTCTACTGCCCCGATTTGCTCTTCCATGTCCCTGATGATGTCATCAGAGAAACGGAAGAGCAAATGAAGGCAGTAGAGGCCGCGAAGCAGCGTGTTTACAGTGCTGCGGCGGCTGCTGGAGGCAAGAGTTTTGTCGACCGCGGGTAGGGAAGGGAAGGGGGTGGCGGCGGCGGCAAAGGACTAAGGTAGCCGGCCAGACCGCAAGAAGGGTAGGCTGAGAGGAACCCGGGACCGTGGCAGAGGCTCGTTGCACAGTGTAAATACAGTTGCTCAGTGTGAGGCTTCCTTCGCTCTTCCGGGTCTGCATTCCGACTCCTCAACGCGCCAGCCTGAGCCGGCATAGGCGGTTGAGGGTGGAAGGTTGTGGTCGGAGTTGCTAGGCTGCAGCGGATGTGTGAGTTGCGAGTGTGGGGCCTGCAGCGGCGTGAGGTGGAGACGGAGAGCAGGCTGTGGTGACGTTGTAGGCGCGCATGCGCACTCGTATTTTCCCGACGGACCAGGGAACACATTTTTTTTAGTGCGCATGCGCGGCCTATCATTTTATTATATTAGATGAAGTGATTGGGTGGTGGATCTTGCTATAGGGGCTTCAGTCTTTGGCAAGGCTACCCATCTCTGAGCACATGTTATAACTTCAATTATAATTATTATCTGATAGCATGAAAATTTTGAACAGGGGTCTGTCTTTATGTTGATACATTAACTTTCTTTAATCTCTACATTTAAAACCAGAATGTTCCCTGATATTGTACAAAGTTGTAAAGAGGTACAGGGGGCACGGTGATGTCAGGGCAATGAGGAAGAGCAGGGGTCAAAGAAGAGAGGTTCCAGCGTTCTCACCAAGAAAGCACCTGGGATAGTCTACCCCTGTCCTCCTTACTATACCGTTGCTCGCTTGCCCCATCCTCCTGGAGATTTCCACATAAGAACTAATCCACTTACAACCATTCCCAACATTTCTGACATAGAACGGCAAATCACTCCATCCGAACCCTTGCTCATTAGAACTTGCAGCATGGTTTCTCTCACTGAGGTGGTGAATGCTTTCAACCTTTCTGCAGCAGTCTCAGAGGTTATTCAAGCATCCAGAAAACCTTCCACATAAAACTGTTATTGCTTCAAATGGACCAGATATTCTGATTGGTGCCATCTGCATTCTCTTCAACCTGTGACATGACCACTCCCATCTGTCCTGGACTATCTTCTTCATCTCAGGCCTAAAAACCACCTCAACCCAAGTATGTCTCGGTGCCATCAGTGCATTTCATGCTTCCTTGGACAAGAAAGTTTTCAAGTTTCAAGTTCAAGTTTGACCTTTATTTGATGAATCGCTTATAATAATATCTAAGCGATGTACAGTGTTAAAAACCATCAGAATGTGGTAATACATTTAATTTACAGTAGTCACTCATAAGACAGACAAAATTAGACGAACAGGAGGGGGTGGGAGGAAAGGGGAAAAGTTACAATGTTGTTCTTTGTTAGAAATTGACATCAAAGGGAAAGCACATCGGGTAATAATGGGTTAGGATGAGATGGGAAGAATATTGGACCTTAAAAGGTGATATTTCATATGTCAAACGCGTCTTGAAATAGGTAAGTTTTTAAAATTTTCTTAAACACAACAAGGTCAGTTTCGTTTTTAATGAAATTTGGAAGGGAGTTCCACAATGTAGGGGCTTTTACAGAAAATATATCATTTCGCCTAGTGCCTATGACTTTTAATGAAGGGACTGAGAGCAATTGTGATGAAGAGGATCTAAGAGAACGAGAAGTTTTGTGTGGGACAATCATTTTTGCAATATATTGAGGTTCACTGAAGGTTAAAGTTTTGTAAACCAGAAATAAAATTTTAAACGTAATTCGATGGGCTATAGGAAGCCAGTGTGATTTAATTAATAAGGGGGTGACATGGTCAAATTTCTTTGCGTTATGAATTAGTTTGATTGCTGTATTTTGGATAATTTGGAGACGTCTATTTTCTTTTTGAGTTATATTAATTAGAAGAGAATTGCAGTAGTCCAGTTTGGAAATAATAAGAGAGTGAACTAAAATATTGAGAGATTTAGTATCCAAGAATGTAGAGATTGAACGTAAAAGCCGTAGTCTGTAAAAGCATGATTTGACTATTACACTGATATGATCATGATAAGATAGATCTACATCAATTGTTACACCTAGGATTTTTAGCTTAGGTACCGGTTCTATAGGAATATTGTCAAGTGTGAATGGTATTTTTTGGAATATATCTCTTTTCCAAGTGAAAAGCATGGATTTTGTTTTTTGAATGTTTAGAGCCAGTTTGTTATTTTTTAGCCAGTTTTTAATTTTTTCTAATTTGTCATTGATTATTTTTATTTCTGCAGTGTTTTCTGGATTGAGAGGGTGCATTAGCTGAATGTCGTCAGCGTAAGAGAATGTTGTAAATCCTAGTGATTGTGACATGGTGATAAGTGGGGATAGGAAAATGTTGAATAGAAGAGGAGAGAGTATTGATCCTTGTGGAACTCCAAAAGATGAGGAGAAGAATTCGGAATAGGATTCATTGAATTTAACTCTAGAGAGACGATCCGATAAAAAGGAAGTTAGCCATTGTAAGACTTGGCCCTCTACCCCTAGTGATTGTAGACGATTGAGAAGAATTTCATGATCTATGGTATCGAAGGCTGCGGATAGATCTAGAGAAAAGAGAGCTACAGATTTGTGATGGTCAAGGAAGTAGTGAATGTTTGTGACAAGACCAATCATGGAAACTTTGTTCTGTTTACCCCTTAGTATCCAGGTTAATAAAAGAACATTACCATACAAAACCTCCTATAAAGCCTCCACCAGTGGCTTGGGATCTTGATGTAGTTCTAGCTGCTCTTATGAAATCTTCCTTTGAGCCGCTCTCAACCAGCTCTCTCAAATTCCTCACTTGGAAGGTTATTTTCCTCATAGCCCTCATGTCTGCACTAGAGAGTTGCATGGGAACGGGGCTGATGGGAATTCTGTGGAATCTGCGGGGATCCAGCGGAGTTCCTCCAAGGTCCATGGGGATCCCTCCCAGGGTTGCGAGGTAACACACTCATGTCCTGGTCCCATGACCAGGAAGTGACATCAGAAGGGAGCCAAGGCCAGCGTGAGCAGCAGGTGGAGGATGCTTCTCATGTTGGTGAATATTTCTAGAGGTATGCCTATGGAGAGAAGAGGAGTGGTACTGGTGCCCCTACGAAGATGGCACCAGAGGTGGTCCACCCCCCTTACTATGCCATTGCACCTACCTCTCATGGTTGGCTTCTTAGCTTTGCTACTGAACTAAAGGTCCTATGAGCCGACAGTGGGTAGGATGGCACCAGTACACATGCAGTACAGATACTGCCTTAAAAAATTTGGTAGGGTCTTTACCGGGTTCCGTGGATTACATCACCCACATGTGAGAATATATGCCTGTTGTCCTCAGAGAACATTTGCTACAGGTAAGTAACTTTGCTTTACTTTGAAAAAGCCTTAAAAAATCAAGTCCTTATTCAGTTTGAAGAGAACTGTTACTAATAATATTATTCTTGTCTTCACCGCTTGCTGTGATTGCTCCAGAATTACTGTCAGATCTAAATGTTCTTTGCTAAAGCACAGGCACACCTACTCTTGAAACAGACATTTACAGGTTCCTCTCAGTCAGAGGCAGAACTTCCACTGGAAATTTTAATACTTCAACCCGGTATTTATTAAACATATCATTAAGCATAGATGTTAAAAACTTAGGAGAATCAACAAAGTGCAGATTGCATTTTTTAGTAGAATTTTCCAACATTTAAACTTTTTTTTTTTACTTTAAATTCAGGTTAATTTTAATTAGGGCAGTAAATCTTTTACTTTTGTTCTTATATGTCTGCAGAAGATTGTTTAAGAGACATTTAAAGTCCTGAGTTGCAGGTTTAAAAAAAAAAAAAAAAATCATTCATAAAAGTATACAGATGATTGATACTCCCGATCCAAGAAACTTCCTAACGGGCAATAACAATCTATGAGGCTTTCTTTCTAAACAGCACTAAAAAGTGGTCAGTGCTATATCCAGTGTGGGTCTTTCCTGAGCGCTGAGGCCACTTTTAGCACGGCAGTAAAATGGCCCCATTTTCCATTTTTTTCTCTATTAATGGCCATGTTCTAATTTCCCCATTAGTATGTGGCCATTAGTGTGTAACCTTTACCGCAACCAATGTTGTAGGTGGTAAGGGCTCACGTGCTAAGTACATGCTAATTGGTTAGTGTAGAACACACCCCCAGTGCTAAAAAATAAATGGGAATTGCATACAGACCCCCAAACTAGCGTGCCACGCAGTAGTCCTTTTTAACCTTACTGCAGTTTAGTAAAAGGACACCTCAATTTCCTACAAGGGGATTCACCTTGAGGCTTATGTGGTCTGCAAGGGGTCTCAAATGGTGGCATCTTGACTGAGGAATTGAATGAGCGTTGGAGCATTTACCTCGCCGGCCTGCGGTAAAAGGCTCTACCGCTGCTTGTTAAAAGGAGCCCTAAAAATTTTTTTTGAATGTTTATTCAGTTTGAGGACCCCTGATGCAGGCATTTTGGGGTAAATTCTGTAAATGGCATCTAAAAAGATAGGCGCCTATAATAAAGATGCCTATCTCTTGTCAAACACACATAGGTGCCTATTACAGACACACCTAACTTAAAACTTAGGCACCTGTAATGTAGGCCAGGGTTTTAAAGGCCTACATTATAGGCGCCTAAGTACTTTAGAGAATTGCGCCTAGTGGTGCTTAAGGCCTTCACCCCTAAACACGCCTACTTTGGAGTTAGGCGCCTGTAGTCGCCATGCGATAGGTGCCTATCTTTTGTATAATCGCGCCTAAGAAGCTAGGTGCCTATCACCCAATTAATTTTTTTTCTTTTCAATTATGAGCTTGTTAGGCACCTAACTTTAGGTGCCTATTTATTTAGGTGGCTATCATTAGGCGCCTCTTATAGAATTCCCCCCTTTATGCTGAAAAACTATGTTGGGCCTCTGTGAACTCCATGAACTGTTTATTTTTGTATTTGGATTTGCAATTAATCTTCATATATGGTAGACTCCGGAGTCATTTGTCATTCATCCCCTTGGTTGTCATCGCTCCATTTCTCTTGTCTTGTTTCTGTGGTAATGCTTCTCTTTGGTTCTTCATCATTTAAATCATTCACATCTAGAATTTTTACTCCTTCCAAAGGCACATGCACGTCTTCAGGTTATTCCTTCTGTCCTCCAGCACAAACTACCACCATTTGCTCTAGAAAGCCAACCATGACCTTGCTTTAGACCAGGGATATCCAGCCTTGTTCCTTGAGGGCTACAACCCAATCATGTGTTCAAGATTTCCTCTGCATATTAACTGTGGAAATCCTGAAAACCTGACTCGTCAAGGACCAAGGTTGGACATCCCTGCTTTAGACTGATGTGAACTTCATAAGTACTCTTTACATGCCATCTTAGCACTATTTCAAAGGAAAAATTCAGCATCTGGTTAGAACAGACACAGTGCTCTATGGTAAGGGCAGGAAATAACTCAAGTCCCCTCCTTGATATGTTTTGTTCACTTCCCTCCACCTCCCCATACCACTGAACTCTGTCTCTTTCTAAACCCGATGGGTGGACTTTCCATAAGAGTGGGTAGTTTGAATACTGCCTCTTTAGAAAATCCCAAAGTGTATTCATAAATTAGTAACTCCATGACAGTCAGTAAGAAACCGAAGCTAGAGGCAAGTATGCATTATTGTCCCAACCAAAAGACTTCACTATTATTAAGCGAAAATTGGGCATTAACATAAAAGTTGCCATGTCCTTCAACCATAGCAAGATTTCAAGTTGTGGCAGCTGAGGTGATGTCACTTCTCAAGTTAACCTCAGAGATATCAAAAGTAACTCCTGCTTGCCAGGATAGCTTTCTTCTGGGACTCAAATCTATATCAACTATGACCAGTGGCATAGTAAGGGTGGGCTGGGAGGGGGACACACTCTTGGTGGGGGCACCAGCACCTGTCCTCTCTGCTTCCCTGCTCTTTCCCACTCCTCCCTCCGCTGCACACATTCCTTTACTTCTCCCCATGGCCCCACTGTATCTCCAGCTCTTTGCCGGCACGAGCAGCAACTCCAACCTGCGACTTGCTCCAGCGTCGGCTCTCCTCTAGCGTCACTTCCAGGTCCCACACTTTGGAAGTGACGTCGGAGGGAGAGCCAGCATGGACAGCAAGTTGGTGATGCTGCTCGTGCTGGTAAAGAAAGAGGAATGGGGGAAGGGAAGGGGGCACACGTACAGCAGGGGGGAGCAGAGAAGGGGGTCGGGGGAGAGGCCAGGGGAGGGGCACCACCACCCAGGGCATCTCTCACCCTCGCTATGCCACTGCCTATGACTCACCTGAACTTATCGACAGATGTCCAGTATAACACACAGTGCCAGGACTGATAAATTGGGCAATCCAGCCATATTGACTTTTCATGATAGCCTTTTCTTGTAGTTATTTGTTTTGTAAATGGATTCAACTTTTAATTTCTGTCAAGCAAAATAACACGAAGAAAATGATTCTTGCTCTTTGTTTTAGCATATGAAATGCAAGTTCTCAGATATGACTCTGAAGCACAAGGCACTGAACTGTCAGAAAGAAGCTGCTCAAATCCTACATGCTGTGTGAGTGTGTTTTATCTGTTATATCATTTTTAGATTGCCATATTAATCAGTGTGCGCTTTAATTATGGGATGCATTTTACAAGGCATTTTTGCAGATAAAAGTGTTCTAACCCAGAAGTATACTTTTGTAAAATTACCATCTCGATACACATAGGATTGGGGAGGGTTTTGCAAATGTGTACATATATTATAAAATACGCATGCATAAATATAAAATCAGCTGGGAAATTTATACTTACTAAATAGCAGGTGTAAATCTGTGGGATAATTTCGAGGTGACACCAAGAAATTCTTTTTCACTGAAAGGGTGGTTGATTGCTGGAATAGTCTTCCACTGCAGGTGATTGAGGCCAGAAGCGTGCCTGATTTTAAGGCCAAATGGGATCGACACATGGGATCTATTCACAGGGCAAAGGTAGGGGAGGGACAGTAGGGTGGGCAGACTTGATGGGCCGTGGCCCTTATCTGCCATCTATTTCTATGTTTCTATGTTTCTAATGAAATATACACACTTACTTTCTCTTTGAAAATGTATATTTGATATATATGTTGGGCAGCCTGTTTATAAAAATTACCCTTGTTAATGTTAAGACTTTTTAACTGATAGTGTATTAAGGGGCTCATTTTTAGAACAGAAAAATGTTCTAAAAGTGGCACAAAACAGCAGATGGATGTAGGGATTTTTTTGCCAAAACATTCAAATCACTATTTTTGAAACCCAATTTTAAGACGGCGTCTAAATCTCAAGGAGCTATGTTAGAGACTTATAGGATGTTTTAAGCTGGACCTGTTTCAATAATGACAGTGCCAAAAAGGTACCTAAACTAACCAGATGACCACTGGAGGAACTGCAGTGGACTGTAGAGAAAGGGATTCAGACCCATATCCTGAAAGTTTGAGCCTTCTATAAACCACAAAACACCTACTGTACCTACCTATGGGTGACACCTATGATCATAAGGGCTATTGTAGTGGTGTGCAGTTGGGTACAGTATGTTTTTTGCTCACTTAGTGCATTTTTTCTAGCAAAAAAGGTGCCAGTACTCAAATACCAGGCTATTCTTCAGGAGTGGGGTTATCACTAAGGGACCCACTTCACAGTAGCTAGGCTTTCTGCAACCAGCCACAGAATCTATGAAAAGGCAGCACTGAGGGGTAAATTCTATAAAAAGCATCCTGATTTTAGGCTGCCTACTGCTGTCTAACCACCAATTGGGACACAAGTTAAAAAAAAAATATATATATATATATCATTCCGGGCAGGCCGCCTACATTGTAGGTGCTTCCTTGAGCCTAGGGAGGCGCGTAGGGCCGCCTAGGCTAGGCATGGGTGTGGTTTTGCCCAGAAGTGGCCTTAGGCGAGCTTAGGCGGCCCTATGTGCCTCCCTAAGCCTGCGATAAGAGCCTGAAATGTAGGCCAGCAAAATACCCTGATTGTCCCAGGCGCTTAAGGCCCCTCCTATGGGAGAGGCCTTAGGCACCTGGGCTAACCGGAATCTTAGGCCTCTCTACGGTCCAAAAGAAGGTTTTTTTTATAATGGCCTGCCTTGACATTCAGCTGTTTAAACGCCCAGACCACACTATGTCTACACTAATAACATATAATCAACCAAAAACAGCCTAAGTCCCAAACGCCCAACACAAGAGCTTTTAGGTGAAGGAGGAGCCAGTCCTTCACCTATAACCTGGATTCTGTATCCGGTCTCTGTCAAAAACAACACCTGTTACAGAATCTACCACTTCCCCCCCCCTCCCCAACAATTGGGCCAGGAGAGAGCCCAAGCCCTCCTGGCCCCGCCGAGTACGATCGGGGCAAGAGGGAGCCCAAGCCCTCTTGCCCTGCGGCACCCTGACCTTCCCCGACTACGATCGGGGCAAGAGGGCTTGGGCTCCCTCTTGCCCCATTGAGTCAGGGAAGGTTGGGGTGCCGCAGGGCAAGAGGGCTTGGGCTCCCTCTTGCCCCGATTGTACTCGGCGGGGCCAGGAGGGCTTGGGCTCTCTCCTGGCCCAATCGTTGTAGGGGGGGGGGTGGATTCTGTAACCGGTGTTGTTTTTGACAGACACCGGATACAGAATCCAGGTTATAGGTGAAGGACTGGCTCCTCCTTCACCTAAAAGCTCTTGTGTTGGGTGTTTGGGACTTAGGCTGTTTTTGGTTGATTATATGTTATTAGTGTAGACGTAGTGATGGTCTAGGCGTTTAAACAGCTGAATGTCGAGGCAGGCCATTATAAAAAAAAACCTTTTGGACCGTTTTTTTTTTTGATAATGGAAATTTTCCCTGCTTCTACTTTCAATGTTTAAGGCCTTAGGCCAAAAGGGGACTTAGACTTTTTTTTTTATTATGCCCCTCTGTGGCTTTAACCACTGCACCACACACTCTTGTAATCACTAAACTTGATTATTGCAATTTTTTATACTATGATCTTCTGCTGAAACAAATTGTGCATGATACAGCAATTAAGCTTGTATTTAGTAAGAAAATATATGACTATGTCACTGCATTGTTTTGTCTGAACATTGGCTCCCAGTCTCCCAGTGACTTATTATATCTCCTTTATAAAGTGCCTAGGCGTTATTTTACACTGATTTGTGGTATTTGTGGTTATTTTACACTGATTTGTGCACCCCCCCGAAGGACTGTACTCCCCCGGAAGGTCTGTCCTCTTCTGAAGGCCTGCACCCCATCCCTGAAGGCCTGCAGCCCCACCTGAAGGCCTACACCGTGTAGGCCTTCAGGGCAGGTGCAGGCCTTCAGGGGGGACAGACCTTCGGGAGTGGGACAGGCGTTCAGGTGGGAGTGCAGGCCTTCAGGGATGGGTTGCAGGCCTTTAGGGTCCGTGCAGGCCTTCAGGGGGAACAGACCTTCGGGGGGGCAGGTGCAGATCTTCAGGGGGGAGACAGGCCTTCAGCGATGGGGTGCAGGCCTTCAGAAGTGGGGTGTAGGCCTTCAGGGCTCGTGCAGGCCTTCAGGGGGAGGTACAGTCCTTCGAGGGGGTGCAGGCCTTCAGGGCAGGGACAGACCTTCAGGGGAGGGGGTCCTGGTGTAGAAGTACACAGAGGGAAGGGGGGTTCAAAGATATGTGCATATGCCAGACTTTGGGGAGGAAGAAATAATGGGTCTAAAAGAGGAGTGGGAGAGAGAGATGGTGGATAATGGGATTTAGGGAGGGAAGGAACAGAAAGGGAGAGAAGTTGGACACAAGGGATGGTGTGGAGGGGAGATAGAGATACTGGATAGGAGGATAGTTGGGAAGAGAAAGGGAGAAATGGTGGACCCTGGGGTAGTGAGGAAGGAGGGAGAGATGCTGGATGAAAGGGTAGTTGAGAAAAGGTGAATCTGTGGATGGAGATGAAAAAAGGAAAGATGCCAGACCTCCGGGGAAGGGAAGGGAAACGGAAGAGGAGGACAGAGATGGCAAATGGATGGTTAGCATGGAGAAAGAAGAAAGAAAGAGACCCTGGCAAGCAAGACAACCAGAGCCTGAGACCAACAAGATTTGAATATTGACCAGCCAACAAAAGGTAGAAAATAATTTTATTTTCTGTTAGTGATTACAATATGTCAGATTTGAAAAGTGTATCCTGCCAGAGCTGGTGTTAGACCGCAAACATGAGCTAGGATTTAACAGAGAGAGGAAAAGTCCTTGTTGTTTCTTTATTTTGTTTACACCACAGTGCCAGTGTGGTTAGGAGAAGCCAAGGGTGGTGAAAAAGCTATAAAATAAACCCACCAGAATGTTTGAAAAAAACACCCAGTTGGGCAGGAAAATCGAATCGAAAAACCAATTCAATAGGCAGAATCGAATCAAATTTTTTTTTCCTGAATTGGGCAGCACTAGTTTGCGCTACTGTCTTAGACTTTAGGACCTGGGATTGGGGAGAGATGGCATCCTCAGTACTTTATAATGCAAGTGAAACGAGGATTTGGTCAGACTTTTGAAGGGTCTGCAGAAGAAAAATATTGTATAAGTCGTAGACATGAGACAGCAGGAAATGGGAACTTTTCTTCCTTCTGTTTTTGTGAATGGCAAGGCTGAGGATGTCAGAGAGTTCAGTTTAAATATGCGCTTTATAAGAAAATATAATAATGTGTTTTATAAAGTTTATAATCGTTCTTCCAAAGATAGCATAAAGTCTACTACCTTGGTATACCCTCATGCATACATATTCATGTTGTGTTCTTAAGGATCCTCAGCGGCACCACTTAGGGCTCAATTCAATCTCATTGCCCCAAGTTTTACGTGTCAAATCTTCATCGGGTCCTATCTTAACTTGATTCAATCATTTTTATATATCATTTTTTTACTTTTGTTAAAGTTTTTTATATATTAATATAGTTTTTAAAAAGCTATACTTAGTTCTTTATCATGTGGTCTCTGGCCCAGGGATTGTCATACCGACATATTTCGCTATAAATTAGCTTTATCAAGAATAATCCCCGTGCATTCAATCGCCAGCAACCCGACCACTCTACCTAAAGTTTATAAGCATTGCTGGCCTACCCGGTGAGGTGTTCCTAGTGGTGGTGGTGGTGGTGGTAGCGGCAGTGTGTCAATGTGTTGAGAGGACGAGGTGGTCTGGGAAATTCTGCTGAGCAAACTCCGGGCCCATTTCTACCCCCCAGTTAGTCCACTCCACTCAACTGGTTCACATACTGAGTGGGTCTTTGGGTGTTGTGCCTGGGTAGTTGTTTTGGGATCTCTTCCAGTGGTTTGTCAGTATCTCCTTGTGGTCCAAGGAAGGAAACTGTGTTAACCTTAGCATTGACCTTTAGACTATGTTTGTAACAGCGCTGCTTGTGTGGCATTAGGCTGTGTAGTGATTGAAAGAAAAAAACAGACCTTTGCACATTTTTACATTATATGGTGGGTGTATGAGGAGATTCACATTTCCTGCACAGCTAAGTCTGTGTGAAGTTACCTTGTGCTGTATTTGACATCTAGCAAGGTCTCTGTTTGGAAGGAAAGATCTCAGCTTAAAAATGAAGTGGCCAGAAGTTATGGTAAAAGCAGATAGTGTAGCGGTTTTAAGAAAGGTTTGGACAAATTCCTGGAGGAAAAGTCCATAATCTATTATTAAGACATGGGGGAAGCATCTGCTTGCCCTGGATCGATAGCATGGAATGTTGCTACTCTTTGGGTTTTGACCAGGTATTAGTGTCCTGGATTGGCTACCATGAGAATGGGCTACTGGGCATAATGAACCATTGGTCTGACCCAGTTAGGCTATTCTTATGTTATGTTCTCATCTGTAGGGGCCTTTGTTTTCAATTCTTATTTTAATGTATTTTTTTTCTGGGAACTTATCAGTGTTTTTTATAATGGGAACAAAAATGGAAGAGAATTCTAAGTTGCTTCTAAGTTTGTTGTTTTAACTTTCTTACTCAGTCTCCAGATATGCTCCACTATCCCTACTAACCAGAATGACCACTGCCTTGATCTTGTCAACTTCTCCAATTGTTCACTCTAATTTTTCCTCCTTTACTTCTTCCCCCTCTCTGATCATCTAATAACTTCAACACTTAATCACCCCCCGCCCCCCCCCCATTCCTGTTCAGTCTTTACCAATTCATTTATCAATGTTCAGGCTATTTGACCCTTGTACTCTCCACCACTGCTTCATCTCTTCTCAAACACTATGTTAACCAACTCTGTCAATTAAGCGATTTCTTCCTAACATACATTGTGGATTTCCCCCCTTTCTTTGACAGTGTTGCTGAACACCACTGCAGGAACTCACAGAGTCACAGTCATTTGGATTATTGTGAAGCCAGCAATTGACGTACAGACCCTGTACTAACATGAAATGACATCGACAATATGTAATGCTTTCAGCATCGCATAAAGGTAATGAAGAAGTGCAAGCTGGCACATCTGAAATACCTTTAGTAGAAACGCAACATTCAGATGACACTGGACTGAAAGAAGACAGTGAATCGTCATCTATAAGCACTGACATTGTGGAAGAGAATATAATTGATAGCAAGAGTCAACACCAACAACATAAAAATAATAGTGGAGAAGAAAGGGATGCAAGTAAAGGCCAAGAGTTTGAAGAAATAGCATATGAGATTTTACTTTATTGTGATATCGCTGCTTGGCCAGATGACTTGAGAGTTAACCTGGTTAAGAAGGGAAGAGAACCTTTTCAGAATAAAAATGGACCTTTCTCTGCTAGTCAGCGAGAAGTTTCAAGTTTATTTAAAATATTTGATATAATCGCAGTATCCAAATCCAATGCGATTTACAAAATTAAAAATAGAAAAAATAAAAAATTTCCAACAAACAGGACATTAAAGACAATTAGGACGTAAAAACACCGATGAAGAGGAGGGGGGGGGGAAATGGATTAAATACAATTCAAAAATAAATAAAAAGGAAGGGTAAGGAAAAAAAAGAGCAAAGGATTCAGTCGACACTTAACCTCATGGTTCTATAAATCTTTACTAAAGGACGAAAAAGTTTTGAGAACCTGGATGGTTTATTCAAAATCTAAAAATTACTTGTTTTGTTTTTGCTGCAGACTGTTTGCAGATAGTGAGACAAAAGCTGGAACATCTGTCTTTGTAACTGGCTTTAAAAACTGGTGGAAATTAAATCCTAAAGTCCCTGAACATGAGCGATCAGAACATCTCTTCTGCTTAGAACAATGGAAGACCTTGGCAAGGGGACTGGAACTCCAAAAAAACTATTGATAGAATTCATGAAATGGAAATGGATAAAGAGAGAAAATACTGGAGAGACATTTTACATCGTGTTTTGGATGTAATTATGTTTTTGGCTAAACAAAACCTTCCTTTCCGTGGTCACAGAGAGGATATGTTATCAACAAACAAAGGAAATTTTTTGGAGTTGATAGAATTACTATCAAATTATGATCCAATTTTGAAGGAACATTTTGTAAAAATCAAACATGCTATTCCTTCTGAAAGCAGATTGAGTTCATACTTATCTCTAAAAATTCAAAATGAATTCATTCATCTTCTGGGAAATTATGTCAAAGAAAAAATTGTGGCAGATATTAAAAAAGCAAAATACTTTGGCATTCTTTTTGATAGCACCCCTGATGTTTCACACACTGATCAAATGTGTGAAGTGATCAGATATATCTATATTGAAGATGATAAAGTTGAAATAAAGGAATCATTCTTGGGCTTCTTTCCTATTTCTGGGAAGTCTGCTGCTGAACTCATGGAACAGATCTTGAAACAACTGGATAGTGATGGACTGGATATAAACCTCTGTCGTGGTCAAGGCTATGACAACGCTGCAACTATGGCTGGCATTCACGGTGGTGTTCAGGCAAAAATCAAAGAAATTAATCCCAAGGCTTTATTTGTGCCTTGTGCAAATCATTCTCTGAACCTTTGTGGAGTTCACTCTTTTGGAAGTGTTTCTTCATGTGTGACTTTTTTTGGAGCTTTGGAAAAAGTGTATTCATTCTTTTCAGTCTCAACTCATCGATGGGAAATGCTGCAGAATGTAGGTATAACAGTGAAAAGACTTTCCCAGACAAGATGGAGTGCTCATTATGAAGCAGTGCATGCCATAAAGACAAATTTTGAAAAGTTAATTTCAACCCTTGAAGTGCTGTGTGATTCAAAAGAAAATGTGGATACAAGAGGATCAGCTCAGATTTTGCTCTCTGCTATATGTGATTTTTCTTTTCTGTGTTATCTCTTTTTCTGATGTGAAGTTTTACAGGAGGTTAATCAGACACAAAAATATTTGCAAACAGCCGGGATCAGCCTTGAACAATGTGCAGTGAAACTGCAAGCTTTAAAATTGTTCCTTGAAGACCAGCGCACAGAAATTGTGGAGAAGGCCATTAACTATGGAACAACAAAACATGGACATTGGCATAGAAAAAAGAATCAAATTTCGAAGAAGAATGCCTGGAGAAACAACAAAAGATGCTGGTCTTACTTTGACAGAAGAAACCACAAGGGTTATGTTTGAATGTCTTGATCGTTTTCACCAAGAACTGGAGACTCGTTCTAAAGCAATGGATCAAATAATGTCAATGTTTGCTATCATTCAGCCATTCTCTCTAATTTTTGTAGAAGAAGAAAACCTTTGCAAGATTTTACCAAATATAACTGAAATTTATGATGAATTTTCTGGTGAAGATATCTTACTGGAAATATTTTAACTGCGGAGACATTTAAAAGCTGCTGGAATGAATCCCAAAGAAACAAAGACATGGACAGTTTAGCAATTTCTAGAATTTATTGTGAAATGCGATTTTTATGAATCTGTGCCAAACTTATCCTTATGTTTAAGACTTTTCCTAACTATTTGTATATCTGTTGCTTCATGTGAAAGACACTTTTCAAAATTAAAATTAGTAAAAAGTGTTCTTCGATCAACTATGAGCAATGATAGATTGACGAATCTGGCTATACTGTCCATTGAATATGAATATACAAGGAAGATCAATTTTGATGAAATCATTGACAAATTTGCTGAAGCTAAGACTCGAAAACAGAAACTATAATATTCATTACTGTGAAAGACCAATATGAATGTATGGGTTTTCCCTGTATTTTTCAAAAATAAAAATACATGGATTAAAAAGTATTAATCCTATTATTTTTCTCTTTTTTTTGTACAAACCAAAACCAGAATCCATAGAAAATCTGATAAATGGTTCAACAATCAACTACTCCTACTAAATAGACAATGCAGACAATTAGAAAGAAAATGGAGGAAAAACAGTCAAGATTCCACAACTATGATAAAACTACAAACAATACAAAACACAGCCCTAAGACTGGTCTACTCACCGAAGAAATTCGACCACATCACAGAGGCATACCACAACTCACATTGGCTCCCAATACAAGCGAGAATACACTTCAAATTTTCCTGCCTACTATTTAAAGCAATAAACGGAGACAGCCCAGCCTATTGGAACAATCGACTAGTTTAATCCACCTCAACCAGACATAGGAGAACCCACACACCATTCACACACCCTCCAACCAAAAATGTCAAAAGAAAAAAAATCTGTTCAACAACCTCCTAGCCATTCGAGCTGCAACTCTCGACCTCCAACTCTACAACCTATTGACCTCGACCACAGACTACAAAACCTTCAAAAAAGAAATAAAAACCCTTCTATTCAAAAAACACATAAAACCGAACTAACACAATCAGAACTGTCCCAAGTATCACCTGCAACTACTCCATATGTACTTCTAATGTCATGACAATTTAGACATAATTTATATTATGTTATGTTTGGAATAATGGTTACACATATGAAGTTCAAAAAAAGAAAATTTTCACTGCTTGTTTCTATTCTGACCATTTATTTTGTTTCATAGTTATTACAAAAAATATTTTTTTACATTGGGGGGATGTCAAAAAATGATGGGCCCCGGGTGCCACATACCCTAGATACGCCACTGCTTCCCTTGTGAGTTGTAGGAGTTTTTCCTGGGGACTAGGTTCACCTGGGTCTCTACAGTTCCTTCTTCTCTTCAATTTGGATATAAAATTTGGATATAAATGGACCTCTATGTACCTCTCCTGGTCCTTTTCTTTTGTTCCCCCTCCTTGGGAGTTTAGAGACTCCACTGGCTTGTGCTTTTCCAGCGTTTGAGGCAGCATGATAGAAAAAAGAACCCTTCAGTGCAGTTGCTTCCACATTATATCTGCTATGATTATTCAGCTAGATGTGGGAGCTGGATCCGAGCTTCTAGGCCAGCTTGCAGAAGTAAGTAAACTACTGTTTCTCTTTTTCTTTCAGTGGAACAGAATGTACTGCATCTCTATCCCAGGGCTGGCTACCTAAGGATGATAGCTTAGTTTGAGTTACGAATCTTTGGGCTGTCAGAATTCTGTGAAAAGTATTTCCCTCCAAACCCATAGACAGAATTTAAACAACTACCTTCTAGTCCTAACTATAGGGTTTGGTTTCATAGCTGCTCTGTGGAAAATTACTAAATGTGGACTCATGTTGATTCCAGGGCACAGAACTCCCTGCAGCATAGAGAATCTCTGAGGGAGAGGAACGAATTTTAGTGTGGCATTGATAGGGTAGATCTAATCTAATCTAATCTTCAGTTTATATACCGGGTCATCTCCCGAAGGAGTTCGACTTGGTTCACAATTGATTAAATTAGATGTGAATTGCTTGTTTACTCTTTTCAAAATACTAGGACTAGGAGGCATGCAATGAAGCTACTAAGCAATAGATTTTAAAAAAACCAACAAAAAAGCCAGAAATTTTTCTTCGTTGAACATGTAATTAAACTCTGGAATTCATTGCTGTAGAATGTGGTGAAAGCAGTTGACACTTTGCAAATTAAAATAACACTCTTTTCAGCTACAGTGGCAAAATAACGCTCAGCATTTGAGAAATTGCTTGGGCTGAGAACTTTTCAGCACCCCTTCCTATTCAGGGCTCCTTTCACATAGGTGCACTAGCGTTTTGAACGCACGCACCGGAGTAGCCACTAGCTGAAAATCTGCCGCCTGCTCAAAAGGAGGCGGTAGCGGCTAGCGTGCGCTATTCCGCGCGTTAAGGCCCTAGTACGGCTTTGTAAATGGAGCCCTTAGTAGCATTATGAAAAATGTTATACAATTTGCATTATATTTCTATTGTATAAAATCTATTTTTATGTAATGTATTTGTTTACTGTACATTGCAATGAGTACTGTATATAATACACAGGTATAGAAGAATGCTTCGCTGGAAACAACTTTTCTACTCTCAAACTGTGTCTCCCCTCTTCTTCATCATACCAACACCAGGCCAGCACAGATATACACATACATACAGGCACATATACACAGACATAACCAATATAGTTTGTTTAAGGTATTTATTCTATATTACCTCTCATATCTTTAGCATTAGTCTAGTAAAGGGACTGTATTATTTTTCTTGTTAACACAAAATGCAGGCAAGGTAGGGCTCAGAGTGGCATCTCTTTTAGGAAAGATTGTTTCACTACTACCCATGGTTTCATCTGCTGAGATCATACAAAAATCCTTCTACTGTAGATAAACTAGGTACTAACAGCACTGTGATGTTTACAGTTCCGTAATCTACATTTCCATCTCCCCAAAATGGGTATATATGCATCTCTAATGTATATATTATCGTTTGTCCTTGTCTAAAAATCTATATTAGCCAAACAACCCGCTCATTCAAAAGGCACATTAGAGAACATAGAAGTTGTTTGTCCAGCAACTTTGGTTCTCTGCATTGTTTAGAACACAATCATACTTTTGAAGAATTACGGTGTTGCATAATCGATCACATACCAGAAAGCTTATATGATAGAAAAAGACTTTTGTTACGTCAGAAACAGTTTTGGATACATACTTTGAACAGCAAGGAACCGACAGGTTTAAACTTGAAGCTTGAGTGTAGTCAATTTTTCTGAGAACAGCCACACATTACAATTAACAATAGACTCTAATAAAAAGTGGCCTGAATTTCTTTTCATCATTTTTATAATTATTTCCTTTTTGTATTTTGACACCTGGTTTCTGGGACGTCTCTAATCTGCGATATTTTCACACACAGTTTTTACCCGTAGTTTTTGGAATTTACCGCATTCTTAAGAAACATTTCCAGGATATGATGTCATAGTAGTGAAACTTAAATCCCACAGAGATGCACTCCAGCCATCTTTGAGTGCAGGGAGATATCGGTTTAGCATTCCCACAACACAGCTATGGTGTTTGCGGATCCATTTTCATAATGTCTTGTAATGTTTTGAAAGTAGAAATGGATGAGTTTGTTACAATTGTGGGAAAATGAAGTGAGAGTGTTTCTTCAGCAGTTTTCC
The DNA here is from genome assembly GCF_902459505.1 of Geotrypetes seraphini. NCBI lineage: Eukaryota > Metazoa > Chordata > Amphibia > Gymnophiona > Dermophiidae > Geotrypetes > Geotrypetes seraphini. Next base: position 313,400,713 of record NC_047085.1, on the reverse strand, counting down.
ACAGCATTTTTTAATGCAGGATTGATTGGCAGTCCACACACCCTGAGGCAGCAAGAATTGTGAAACGCTGGCCACCGTTGGTGTGCTAATCATTTGAGATAAGTACACTTTCATTCTGATCCTGTTGTATTTGCATTGCACAGAGCTATCTTTAAATGACAAAGGAGGTTTTTTTGTGCCAATGAGGTCAGATATAGCACAGTTACTTACCGTAACAGGTGTTATCCAGGGACAGCAGGCATATATTCTCACATGTGGGTGACGTCATCTACGGAGCCCCGGCGCGGACAGCTTTTCAAGCAAACTTGATTGAAGTTTCAAGTTTGCACACTGCACCACGCATGTGCGTGCCTTCTCGCCCACTAGAGGGCGCATCCCACCTCGTGGTCCTCAGTTCCATAACTAGCAAGGAAGCCATCCCCGGGGAGGCGGGCGGGTTGTGAGAATATATGCCTGCTGTCCCTGGATAACACCTGTTACGGTAAGTAACTGTGCTTTATCCCAGGACAAGCAGGCATGATATTCTCACATGTGGGTGACCTCCAAGCTAACCAAAACAGGGCAGGTGGGAGGATGGCAATTAGGAAAACAGATTTTGCAATACTGACTGGCCAAACCGGCCATCACTCCTGGATAGAGTGTCCAGACAGTAATGAGAGGTGAATGTATGAACCGAAGACCAAGTGGCAGCCTTACATATTTCCTCCATCGGAGTGGATCGGAGAAAGGCTATCGAAGCTGCCATTGCTCGGACCTTGTGCCCCGTGACTCGACCCGGGGGAGGAAGGCCAGCCTGAGCGTAGCAAAAGGAAATGCAAGCGGCCAACCAGTTAGACAGAGTGCGCTTGGAAACTGGATGCCCTAATCGATTGGGATCGAAGGACAAAAACAATTGAGGAACCTTCCGATGAGACCTGGTGCGTTGAAGATAATATGCCAACGCCCTCTTACAGTCAAGCGTGTGAAGCGCCGTCTCGCCAGGATGGGAGTGGGGCTTCGGGAAGAACACAGGAAGGACAATGGACTGATTGATGTGGAAGTCCGAAACAACTTTAGGTAAAAACTTAGGATGGGTGCGGAGAACCACCTTGTCGTGATGAAAGACAGTGAAAGGAGGGTCCGCAACCAAGGCTTGCAACTCCCCAATCCGCCTGGCGGAGGTGAGGGCAATCAGAAACACCGCCTTCCAAGTCAGAAATTTCAAGGGGGACTTGTTGAGTGGCTCAAAGGGGGGTTTCATCAGTTGAGCCAGAACTACATTCAGGTTCCACACGACAGACGGAGGCTTAAGAGGGGGGCAAACCCTGAGTAACCCTTTCATGAAGCGTGTCACCAAGGGGTGGAGTGACAGGGGGCGTCCCTCCAGAGGTTGGTGGAAAGCAGAAATCGCACTGAGATGAACCCGCACCGAAGTGGTTTTCAAGCCGGAGCGCGACAAATGAAATAAATATTCTAAAACCGAGGATACCGGAACTGATACCGGATCCAGGTGAAAAGACGAACACCAGGTGGAAAACCTGGTCCATTTCTGCGCATAGCAAAGCCTCGTCGAGATCTTGCGGGAGGCTTCCAACACCTCCTTCACCGATTGAGACAGGTCCGGAGGAGTCAGGGAACAAGAAACCAGGCTGTCAGGTGCAATGACTGCAGATTGGGATGTAACATGGATCCTTGACTCTGAGACAGCAGAGAAGGAGAGACAGGCAGGGGAAGAGGCTCCCTGGCACTGAGCTGGAGCAGCAGGGAGAACCAGTGCTGACGCGGCCACCGAGGTGCTATGAGAATCATCGTGGCCGTGGACGATTTTAGGTGTACCAACGTTCGCATGATCAGAGGGAACGGAGGGAATGCGTACAGGAACCTCCCTTCCCAGTCGAGTAGGAAGGCATCCGCTTCCAGACGGTCCTGCGAGTACATCCGAGAACAATATAGTGGTAGTTTGTGTGTCTCCGGAGAGGCAAACAGATCCACCTGTGGCGTTCCCCAGCGAGCGAAAACCTCGCGTAGAACTGCTGAGTGTAGAGTCCACTCGTGCGGTTGCAGAAGTCGACTGAGTTTGTCCGCCAGGCAATTCCGTTCTCCTTGGATGTAGACCGCCCGGAGGAAGATGTTCCGGGAGGCCGCCCACTCCCAGAGGCGAAGAGCTTCGGAGCAGAGGGGCCATGACCCCGTTCCTCCCTGCTTGTTCACATAATACATTGCCACCTGATTGTCCGTGCGGACGAGGACCACCTGGTCCTGCAATATGTGAACGAAGGCTCGAAGTGCTAGGAAGACGGCCCGCAGCTCTAGCACGTTGATGTGACACTGACGGTCTTCTGCCGACCACAGGCCCTGCGTGCGAAGACCGTCGAGGTGGGCTCCCCACGCGTACTCCGAGGAGTCCGTGGTCAGGACCTTGCGAAAAGGCGGAGTGCGGAACAATAGACCCATGGACAGATTTGAAGAGTCTGTCCACCAACGCAGCGATTTCCGCAAGGGCGGAGTCACCGAAATGAGGCGAGACACAGGGTCGCACTCCTGACGCCACTGGGACGCGAGGGTCCACTGAGGGATCCTCAGATGTAGCCTCGCAAACGGCGTGACATGTACCGTCGAGGCCATATGGCCCAGCAGCATCATCATGCGCTTGGCCGACACCTTCGACAGTTGAGAGACCTGGTGGCTCATCCGTACCAGGGCTTCCAACCGCTGGGTCGGCAGGTAGGAGCGTAGGCGCACCGTGTCCAGCACCGCACCTATGAATTGAAGAGACTGCGACGGCCTCAACTGAGACTTTGGAAAGTTTATCTCGAACCCGAGAGTTTGCAGGAAGGCAATAGACTGTCGGGTCGCTGAGATAACCCCCTCCCTGGTCGGGGCTTTGATGAGCCAATCGTCCAGGTAAGGGAACACGTGAAGTCCACGCGACCTGAGGGCTGCTGCAACCACCACCATGCACTTCGTGAATACTCGTGGGGACGCGGCCAGGCCGAAGGGCAGTACCCTGTACTGGAGGTGGAGGTCCCCCACCTGGAATCGTAAGAATCTTCGACAGGCGGGGTGCACCGGAACATGGGTGTATGCTTCCTTCAGGTCGAGGGAGCACATCCAGTCCCCTTCCTCCAAGAGGGGATACAGAACCGGGAGAGATAGCATTCGAAACTTCTCCCGGGCCAGGAATTTGTTGAGCTTCCTGAGGTCCAGTATGGGGCGCAGGTCCCCGGTCTTTTTTGGGACCAAGAAGTAGCGGGAGTAAAACCCCGTACCCCACTGGTCCTTGGGGACCGGCTCGACCGCCCGAAGCTTCAAGAGGGCTTTGGCTTCGGTTATAAGGGTCGGTAGCTGCGAACGGTTGCAGGGGACTAAACTTGGGGGACTGTCCGGCGGCGAGGACACAAAGTTGAGCGAGTAGCCCTCGGAGACGATCCGGAGCACCCAAGCGTCTGAGGTAATCCCGGTCCATGCCTCCCGGAAGGACCGAAGACGGCCCCCGATAGGAAGGGGTTCTTGTGAAAGTGCGGAGGGGAACCCGCCCCGTCCGCTCAGCCCGTCAAAAGGAAGGCGCTGGCTTAGAAGGGCCCTGCGCCGGGGCTTGGGGTTGTCCCCCTCTGCCTCGCTGAGACGGACGTCTCGGAGGCGGTCTCGAGAAAGCCGGGGTCGACTTCTGAGGGTATCGGCGCGGCGGAGGCCGAAAGGGTTTCTGCGGCGGGGGCCTAGGTTTGGGGCGGACCAGGGATGCTAGAGAGCGCTCCTGTTCCGACAAGCGCTTGGTCGCCGCGTCCAATGACTCGTCGAATAACTCGGACCCCACACAAGGCAAGTCTGCCAGGCGTTCCTGCAGGTTTGGGTCCATGTCGAGGGTGCGAAGCCAGGCCAAGCGGCGCATGGCCACCGCGAGGGCCGACACCCTCGAAACCAGCTCAAAGGCGTCGTACACTGCATGGAATAGGTACAACCGCAATTGAGACAGGTTGGACATAAACTTGTCGAATCCTGCTCTTTGGGAGTCCGGTAACGAGTTTCGATATTGAGGAAGGTCCTTCACCATCCCACGCAAAAAGGAGGAAAAGGTGAAGGCGTAATTTAGAACCCTGGTGGCCATCAGGGAATTTGAATAGAGGCGACGGCCAAACTTGTCCAGGGTCCGCCCCTCCCTGCCTGGTGGAACCGCCGCAGAAACCCGTGAGGGCTGTGATTTTTTAAGAGCAGACTCCACCAGAAGAGACTGGTGTGAGAGCTGCGCCTTATCGAACCCTTTAGGGGGAATCGTCCTATACTTCGATTCCATTTTTGAAGGCACAGACGTGACTGTAAGAGGGTTTGACAAGTTCTTCAGCCAGGTTTGCAGAAGGACACTGTTGAGAGGGAGTCTAGGCACCTCCCTAGGAAGAGTGGGGAGGTCCTGTTCCTCCAAAAATTCTTTGGAATACCGAGAGCCTACCATCAGGTCAATCCCCAGGGCTTGGGCCATGTCCTGAACGAATGATGAAAATGAGGACGGCCTAGTCTGGGGAGAGGGGGTTCTCGACCGCCCCACCGAGGAGAGGGGGGAGGCCTCATGGGAATAATGAGGATCCCTAACCGATCCCGAATCCCAGGATCCCCTCTCGAGGGCCCTCGAGGGGGAAGGGGAAGTTATCCTCCTCGCAGAGCCCTTGGGTGAGGACCCCGGGGTTCGTGGGACACTCTCCCGTTTCCTCGGCGAGGCGGCCCGGGAAGACTTCCCATGGGGTGAGCGGAGGAGCCTCGGGTTGTCGAGGCGCAACTCCGACACCTGCAGCGCCTCGCCCCCGAACGACGAGGAACGGTCGCGCCGAGGCGAGCCTCGGGGCCGCTTAGACTTCCTCGATCGACGCCCCGTCCGAGGTCGCGTCGAGGGCGAGGCGTGTCTGGAAGACCCGGAGGAAGAGGAGGAAAGACGGCGCACTCTGCGCAACTTTTCTTTGGGCCTTACACTCCGCTCAGGGGGTTCCCCCAAGGTCGAGGTCCGGGGCGGGGCCGAGACCGAGGTGAACGGGGCCCCAGTACCCGAGACCGAGGTCGCCGAGGCCGGGGCTCCCGAGGGAGCCGAGGCCGGGGCCTCCGAGACCGAAGGCGCCCAGGCCGAGGTCGAGGCCGCCGGAACCGCAGCACGCTGCAACACTTCCAGGGCTCCCGACAGCTCCGATGAGATCAGAGCTCGGAGGAGATCCTGGAAGGCCGGAATCCCCACGAAGGTGGGGAGTTCCGAGTCCGGGGCACACTCCCTGGAGGGCGACCTCGGTCTCGAGTATTCCCTCGGGGTGTGCGGAGTCGAGGTCCGATGCGGGGCCGGGGTCGACCCACCCGCCTTGGCCTGACTCGAGGATGGCTTCTTTGCTGAAGGGGATGGAACAGAGGACTTACCCGAAGCTTGCTTCACTGACGACGCCTTCGAGGAAGAGGGCCGAGGGGAGGCCGAGGCCCCCGAGGACGCCGAGGCCGAGGTCAAGGCCGGGGCCGAAGCCGAGGCCGACGTCGAGGCCTTAGGCGGCGCGTCGACGGCGAACAATTCGGCCATTCTTGCCTTACGGCGACGGAGGGCCCTGTTTTGGAAGGTAGCACAGCGATCACACGAGTCTGTCGGATGTTCGGGCCCAAGACAGACAATGCACCACCGGTGAGGGTCAGTGATGGAAAGCAACCTCTCACACCGGCTGCACTTTTTGAATCCCGTAACAGGACGGGACATCCACGAAGAAAAAGAAGAAGGCCGGGAACGTACCGACGTCCCGCGGCCACGGCTTCCGGGAGCCCCCGGAGCCCGACGAAAAACGAAAGACTTTTTTTTTTTTTTTTTTTTTTGAAAAGAAACGAAAGGAAAACAGCACCGCGAACTAATTCGAAGGGAAAAACAAACTAAACGCGGCAGCTAGAAGGCAAAAACACTGGAGCTCAGATCCACAGGGCTTTCTTGCTCCGCGGAAAAATTTGAACTGAGGACCACGAGGTGGGATGCGCCCTCTAGTGGGCGAGAAGGCACGCACATGCGTGGTGCAGTGTGCAAACTTGAAACTTCAATCAAGTTTGCTTGAAAAGCTGTCCGCGCCGGGGCTCCGTAGATGACGTCACCCACATGTGAGAATATCATGCCTGCTTGTCCTGGGATAAACCCTATAACCTTATGTCCATTCTCTGGGAGGCAAAGGGCGGGATTTGAGGTTTTTTTCCTCCTTGTCAATTTTTTGATGGCGTGTGCCTTTCGAATGCAATTGTTTGATAATAAATTATAGACATAATATATTAGAGATGCATATACGGTATATCCATTTTTGGGGGAGATGGAAATGTAGATTATGGCATGTGGAAGGGTTTTTGTATGATTTATATTATTTGATCTACTATATGTGTATTTATTTGGCTATTCATCTGCTGAGATGACATCACTTCCTCATAAGTTTATGAATTTTAAATATTGACAATATATTTGATTTGTCTAAACTGTTGATTTTGATAAATGTGTTTTTATTACTATGTTGTATATCATGCTGAGTAAACAAGGTTGGAAGAGCAATTAAGGCATAAACATTGTAGGTAATCAAATACGAACCCACCTGAATAAATCTAACTATATTCAATCCAATTTAAGCAGGTCTGAGAAAGTTTGCTCATTTGTAATCTGTACTATGAAATAATCTCTTGCCAAATATGTCTGAGTTCTATAAAATTGTACTGTCGGCACATTTTTATCTTACAGAATCTGAAGTGTAGAAGTCAAATCCTATAACTTTTACAAGGATAGGGATAAAATTTTAATATGTTAGAATAATAGCATACTTTATTTCCTACCCTTACCTTTCCTTCAAAGTACTTAAAAATGAGATGATTAATAATGCCAGCTATATTTCATGATTCTGTGGGTTATAACTTAACATTTATAACTAGTCAGGAAATGGCATGATGAAAAATGGCCATGGTCTCTGTTGTATATAATTTCAGTCCCAAAGGGAAGATAGAATCCCTAATGCTGCTTTGACCACTAATGGTAAAGAAGGAAATAAATTGTGAACTAATTTTAGGATAGGGAGGCCCTTAAATATATTTAAAAGGTTTTCTTGCTGTCCCAGCAACTATAGACATAGCTTCAGAGTTTTATTTTTAAGATGCTAGTTCAGTTTAACATCTCAAAGCAAATGGCAGCGTAGGTCAAGGGGCTGAGTGACTGATATATACCCTCTTTATATTGAAAGCTTATGAATGTGTAAATGCACTAGTCAACAATTTGTTATGGGTTTCTCATTTGACAAAATTTACTTATGACAAAATTTACTTATTTAAAATATTTATATCCCCAAAACTGCCCACTATTTGGCTAAGGGTCAATATAAGACAACGACGAGGAGGACGAGATCAAGAGACAACGATTTAAGCTGCCTGTGCATCTTTGCAAGTCCTAGTTTGTCCTGAAGAAGCAGCCGTAGGGCCGTGAAACGTCAGCTTTAAAGATAAAGACTGAAAAATAATGTGAAAGTTTTGGGATAGCAAGCTTGAGTTGCATAGAATCTTGGTCCCATAACTCATTGTGTGGCAATTTGTCACTTTTGACGAATGTTTTTTATGCCAATGATGTGGGCAGAAATGGTTGAGCTTAATTAAAGGCTCACCAGAGACCTGAGGCTTTTTCTTTCATCTTATAGTGGGGAGTTTTTGAGCTAAATCATTTTTGTATTTCCTCCACTTCATTCAGTTGAGAGTTTTGTGTTGTAAACATTTATATCCTGCATATCACAAAAATCTATGCGGGTTATAGATGACCCCACTGGCCAGAAGCCGTTTGCTGAATTGTTGACTTTCTGTATTTTGTTTCTATTTATTATGCCTGATTTCCCTGATTTTTATATACTTTTGGATAGGTTGTATTTGGAAGGAGGACCCGGGGGGGAGGGGTTCTTTATTTTCTTTTGGGGAAGTTTGTGTTGGGTGGGGCTTCTTGGGTAACTTTGTTCTCAGCAATTGGATTTTGTTATCAAAAAATTTTGAGCGTGTCTTTACACGGTTTGTTTCTTGATTGTTGGTTTTGTTATGCTCAATAAAATACATTTGAATATAGAATACACACTTAAACATAATTAAACAAACAACCTAACACACCAGAATTATCATAACGTCAACAAGCTTCTGATGCAAAAATAATAGCTCCCTGACCTCACAGTCATTCACAACCATTCTAGACTGGGGGGTCTCCAGTTTGTTGTATTATAAGGTGGTCCAAGCTGCAGCAATCATCAAGTAAAATAAAAAATTAGATTTCAAAATATGGTTGCAAATAGAGTAGGTGCTTGTAAGGCCTATACATTTGTCATATCTTATGTGGCTACCCCCAAGCTGTGTATCTTACTGGATACTTGCAGCTCTACAACATTTTGCACATTGAGAGGGGCATAATCAAAAAAACGTCTAAGTCCCCTTTTGGCCTAAGGCCTTAAACGTTGAAAGTAGAAGCAGGGAAAATGTCCATAATCAAAAAAACGTCCAAATGGATGTTTTTTTTTATTATGGCCTGCCTCTACATTCAGCTGTTTAAACGCCCAGACCACCACTACGTCTACACTTATGCCCCACGACGTCTACACTTATACCCCCTAATGAACCAAAAAAACGCCTAAGCCCCAAACGTCCAACACAAGGGCTTTTAGGCGAAGGAGGAGCCAGTCCTTCGCCTAAAAGCTGGATTCTGTAACCGGTGTCTGTCAAAAACAACACCGGTTACAGAATCCACCTCCCCCCACGACATCGGGGCAAGAGGGAGTCCAAGCCCTCTTGCCCCGCGGCACCCCCGACCTCCCCGACGACATCGGGGCAAGAGGGAGCCCAAGCCGGGTTGGGCTCATGTGCCTATTCTGGTTGGCCCAGGCGCCTTAGGCTCCACGTGTGGGCGGGATTTCAGACATGTGGGCCAATCCGGCCCCATTCTGCAGCCAGCTGGCCTGCCGGACGGGCAGGTTTGGCACCTGTCCGTCCGGCCAACATTTTACAGGTATGGGAGGTGGGATTGTGGGTGGGGGGATCGTGGGGTCGGTGGGGCATCGCGGGTCAGCGGGGGGGGGGGGCGATCGGGGGTTGGTGGGGTTGTGTTGAGGGCAGGAGGGCCTGGGATCCCTCCTGCCCATATTGTAGTGGGGTGTGGGGGGTAGGGGGTCCGTCAGGGCAGGAGGGCATGGGCTCCCTCCTGCCCTATCATGTAGGGGGTGGGTGGGGTGAGAGGCCAGGAGGGCTTGGCCTCCCTCCTGGCCTGATCGTAATTGGGGGGTGCCGCGGGTGCCCGGGGCAAGAGGACTTGGGCTCCCTCTTGCCCCAATGTCGTCGGGGAGGTTGGGAGTGCCGCGGGGCAAGAGGGCTTGGGCTCCCTCTTGCCCTGATGTCGTCGGGGAGGTCGGGAGTGCCGCGGGGCAAGAGGGCTTGGGCTCCCTCTTGCCCTGATGTTGTGTGTGTGGGGATGATGTATCGTGGCAGGAGAGATGCCTCATCTCCCCTACTGCGATGCCATCATTCCTCTACCCGAACTGCCGCGGGTCGCAGCAGTTCAGGTAGAGGAGTGATGGCATCTCTCCTGCCGCAATCATTGCTGTAGGGGGTAGGCAGGTTGCTGGGGCCGCTGAGCTGATCGCAGCAGCCACGATCAGCTCAGCGGCCCCTTTTTTGGCACTTAGACCTGTTTTGACTTTGTCTACGTCAAAACGTATAAGTGCCGACTAGGCAACCTGCCTAAGGTTTTGGTTATACCTGCTGCACGCCTAGGTGTAGGTAGGCCCACCTCCCGCCCACCGCCTAATGTGACAAACGGACGTCTTTCCCAAGGTTTGCCACAGGGAAATTAAGGAAAGTATATAAACCCCAGTGCAGAAGGGCTGACCAGGTCAGTGCCCAGGACAATAAATTAGCTGACTACCTGGTGAGTGACAATGAAATGGAAATAGAACAGGAAGGCTTAGACTTACCTGAAGCAGTTCCAGAGCCAGGCAGGAAGAAGCTGCCTTGCTATTGTCCATTGCCTGTAAGACAGAAAGCTCATAGGCAGTTTCCCCTCAGAGAAACGGCATGGGCTGAGGAAGGAATTCCCTTCCCCCATCCAAAGCCAAGGGGGAGTGGTTCTTCCCCTCAGCTTAAAGCTAGGCTCCTTAGAGAGCAGAGGGAGGAAGGAGGAAGAGCAGAACGAGGCTTGGCAGTAGAGCAGAGGCAGGACGGGGCTGAGCAGTTCCTCAGCACTGACTGGGAAATGACGGAGGAACAGGCTGGTAATTTGGCCACTGAATTCCTTTCCCCAGAGCCCATGGTATGGGAAGAAAGTGGGGCTATACAGGAAAGCTGTTCAGAGGAAATGAAGAGCTGAATATCCTGGGAAAGGTCTGTGAACAGAGGTTTTGTCTTGGCTGTATTTCTCTGCTTGCTCTGTGAACTAATGACTGTGGGAGTTACTAGGGAAATAATCCTGTATTGCAATTTTACATGCTGTTTTGCTGGAGTTTGAAAAGGCTACAGTAATCTCCTCTTCAGGTTATGTTCACAGCTGAACCAAAAGCCAGGGTGTAATGATGGCTAATTTAAAGCCCAGAATTTCCTGACTTCCACACTCCGTGAAAGGGCCCAGCTGTAAAGATAGTGCCTTAGCAACTAACTAATTCAATTAGTCTGCCTACCTCATAGGGATAAGGAAATTAACCCTCTCAGGGAAAAGCCTGCTCGGGACTAGGGAGAAAGTCCAGCCCAGCTGGAGAGTGTAAGAGCACTGGAAGACAGCACAGAATATTTCTCAATCCTGAACAAGAATGTCTCTCCTGTAAAGCTACAATGGAGAGTTATTTGTGCTAACTGTTTCACCTCCTAACCTCCTGGAATATTAATGACTGTATGTGGTTTATTAACCCAGTCCAGAGCTGATTACTGGGTGACTACGAGTGAGATGAACTTTTTCTGTTGTTTTTGTATGATGTTCATGCTACCAGGAAAACCTGGAGCGGCACAGTAATTCCACGGCCAGTGGCCGAATAAAAGCTTATGTTTTCACCAAGGCCGTTCTGACAAAGTGTGATTTTTCAAAACCCTTGAAGAATAAGCTTAGTTGGGCATTTGCCAGGGACTACCAACTTGAAAGGTGACCCTAATTCTAAAGGGACCACGCCAGTAACAAGCTTCATGTCACTACCCGACGGCTCAGGGTGTTCGCAGAGAGCGTGGGTGTGACACTGCCCTTTCCCCTTCTCTAAACACGCCTCTTTTCTCTCTGTGCGTTTAGTGGCAGGGGAAAGGCCTAAGCTGGTTTTAGATATGATTAAAACCAGCTTTGATTATGGGTACTTGGACGATCAGGCTTTTTGATCGTCCAAGTAGCCTTTTAGGACACTTTTTAGAATTTTTTTTTTTTTGATTATGAACCCCTGAGAGTTTGGGATTCCTTGGAATCATCTGAACCTGATTTTCAGCTATCTAGATACACAGCTCATAACAGATGATCTTCTCCTTGCTCCAGGTATGGGAACCAATGGTGTTGTTTTTTTGGCAATGGGAAAAATGGGGGTCAATTATTTGATGAAGATAGATTAATGACTTTTATGAACTGAGAGAAGCTTACTGAATACCAAGTTAGTACTCCTTTGCTTATTGTCTACTTGTTCATCTTTTGATTTCAAGGACTTATTGGGATAGATTAATGAGGGATACCACCTTTGTGAAGATTTGCATGAATGCTGCTTAGGGGCTAACTCCCAAATTCTAGATAAAGTGCCTAAAATTGTGCAGGGAGCCAACGTACATGCAGAGCTTAATTGATGAATAGGTTTAATTGGTGCTGATGATTAGCAATTAACAACTCATTATTGACATTAATTGAAAGTTAGGCACACAACTTGTCCGAAGTGCATACCTAAAAGTGGGTGTGATTAGGGGGCAGATCATGGGTGTTTTTTTCAAGTTATGTGCATGTTTCTGACTTAAGTGCCAAGGTGCACTCAACATAAGTGCAGGCATTTAGGCCAGAAAAACCCTGGCATAAATAGAGTGCGCCTAAAAGTTGGGATGCCTAGTGATGCATAGCGGTGCTTAGGTGGTACTATGCATGATTCTATACAGTGCACATAACTTTTATAGAATCGTGCTTAGCGCTGCACTAATTGGCATCAATATTTTTGGCAACATATATAGAATTTAACCCAAAGGCTTAATTTTGATGATCATCAAGTACCTTAGAGGGTGCAGAAGTAGTAGATGAGAAGAGGAGTGTGGGACCCATTATGAACTAAACTAAACTAAACTAAGCCTTAAGTTTATATACCGCATCATCTCCACGGAAGTGGAGCTCGACACGGTTTACAAAGTTTAAAAATATAGGAAAGTAGAGGAGAAAGCTTTACAAGAGCATATGAATAGAGAAGGATGTGGACAGGGGAGGAGATGTTAGAGAAAAGCCAGGGCTTAGCATCTGGGCTAAGCAAAAATTGCCTCAATAGTTAACCTTCAGGAAATCAGTCTTATACTGGTATGACTTGATAAAATCATACTGTGCTAAACACGAACTGTGTTGCTGTCAGTGTGAAGACCAGGGCATTGTGGATTACATTTTTGGGACTTGCCCTAACGTTAAGGTATATTGGAAAACCAGGAACATGTCAGCTCTTACTACCGTCAGCTGCACTGGTTTCCAATGGAAGCAAGAGTACTTTTCAAATTTGCTTGTATTTGCTATAAGATGTTATTTGGATTAGCTCCGCTATATCTCATCTCATTTTGAACGGTACTGTTCAACTAGGCCTACTGGGCGTACTGGTTTATTTACTTTTCCTAATCCCAAAATCTGCCGTTATAAAAATTATTTTGATCGATCTTTGTCTTATTAAGCAGGTAAAGTTCAAGTATGGCTAGACAACCTGATTCAACAATCTGCATCTTATGGCACCTTTAGAAAATTGGTTAAGACCTATTTGTTTATAAAAATCGTTACTTGATTGATGACTGTCATAGTTTCTTATTGTATTTTTCACAATTGAAATATTGTACTGCTTTTCTGTGTGCTTTGTATCATCACTGGAATGTCCAGTCCTCTTTATTCTGTGAACCGCCTAGAACTTTTTGAGTGTTGGTTGTATAGAAAAAAATAAAGTTATTAGTTGTTATTATTATTATTGAGATACAGGCATTTTCTTACTTAAAGACTGGCTAATGGCATAATTTGGTCTAGAATGCTTAAGTGGCAGCGATACTCATATGCTGCCTGCAACTCGCACTGGGGTTTTCTCTCTGGCCCGTCCTGTCTCTTTTGATGTCTCTTCTGATGCAGGATGGGTCAAAGAGAAAGACCCAGTACAGACTGTTGGAGCAAAGATTTAAGGTACACCTGAGGGGGGAGGAAGGAGGGTTGGAATTGAGAGAGCTTTATGGAACTGCGGGTGACGTGAGGAGGTGATGAAGTGGGACTGGACTGTGCATGAGAGGGAAGATACAGAAAGAGAGAGAGAGATACCATAGTTTCCCCATCCATAACAGAATTAGAAATAAATGTCACCAAATACCCCATACAGTCTTCTTTAAAAATCCTGGGAGTATCAATAGATAGATGCTGCACAATGCAGGTCCAAATCAACAAAACTACTCAAAAAGCATTTTTCACCATGCGCAACCTACTGAAAATAAGAAAATTCTTCAACAAAGAACAATACAGGATCATAGTCCAATCCCTTGTCCTAGGACTATTGGACAACTGCAATATCCTCTACCTACCATGCCCCACAAACTTGATAAAACAACTACAGACCATTCAAAATACAGCCCTCAGACTGATATACTCACTTGGAAAATTTGACCATATCACCAATGCCTACCTAGACTCACACTGGCTACCGATAAGAGCTCGAATTCAATTTAAATTTTACTGTCTATTATTCAAAGCAATACTATTATTCAAAGGAATTGCACCTACCTACCTACACAACCGCCTAAATCGAAACCTCACATCCAGACTAAGGAGAACCCAGACCCCATTCTCCTACCTACCACTCAAGGGTACTCAGCGCAAGAAGATGTATGACAGCCTCCTAGCGATGCAGGCAGCGAAATTGGACCCATCTATTTCCAATCTGCTGACAACAATAAGTGACTTTAAATCATTTTGAAAAGAACTCAAAACTCTGCTATTCAAAAAATCTATAGAGTTCTCTTAACACTCTTAATCTATAGAGTTCTCCTCCCCTTCCCTGCAATTTCCCCATTGTCTTCCTACCACTCTTGTCATTTCTCCTCAATAACTCAATCATGTAACCAGCCCCTAAATTGCAACTTCCCTAAATTCAATCCTCTTATTTCTACTATCCTCAATTGCTCCTCAAAGCCTCTACTGTGTAACTAACCCTAAATTGTAACTTCCTGGAAATGTCCAGCCATCTTCTAAAGTAATCCGCTTAGAACTGCAAGGTACAGGCGGAATAGAAGTCACTAATGTAATGTAATACCAAACTGAGGGAGGGAAGTAGAGGGAGAAGAAGAGAGAGTAAGAGATGTTAGACTCATAGGGAGGAAGGGAAAAAATAATGGACAGGAGTGGAGGGAGGGAGTAAACGATGCTGGACAATGGGAGGGAGGGAAGAGAGGGAGAGTTGACCCTAGAGGTGGCAACTGATTTAGTTTAGTTTAAATTTTTCAAAATAGTTTAATTTAATTTTTTATAGCTTAATTGGCCCTTTAACCAGTTACATAGCCACAGGGGTACAGGGAGCATGGCCATGGGAGGGTCAGGGGTGTTCCTGTAGTTTATGCACACTGTTATAGAATAAAGGATATCTGTGTTTAAGGTAGGTATGAGGATTTACAGTAGGGTTAATTTGGTGTAAATCCTCACACCTAAAATTAGGTTCGGATCCCGGCAATGAGCAATATTCTAACTTTAAGCTCCATTTACAGAATAGCGCATAGTATGCCGGACCACATCTGCCCTTCTCCAGTCCTCCAAGTAGACTACTCCTCACCCTAGAGAAGCATTGAAAAAGTCAGCCAATAGAGCTACCAGAACTTACCTAATTTCCTTCAGAACCCTTGGATGTATGCCACCTGGTCCTATCACGTTATCCACCTTTCACTAACTCCTTACAAACAGTCCTTTGTATCATTCAGGATCTGTTACACCATCATTCCTATTTGTCATTCATTCAATTTTCTATACCATTTCACCAAGGGAGTGCAGAATGGTTTTACATGAATTTATTCAGGTACACAATATATCAAGTTTCAAGTTTCAAGTTTAATTTTATTTGATGTATCGCTTATTACAAACTAAGCGATTAACAAAGTATAACAATCATCATTGAATTATATATTATTGAACACTAAAGGGGTAAAATAACAGTATTATAGTATTTCTTTAACTAATAGGAATTTGACACACAAGACAATATTGACAAACTATGACACATATGGAATGAACATGAGGACTTAAAGTTACAAAAATATTTTCCCTAGAAAGGGAGAAAGAGAGGTCTGAAAGGGGATGGAAAAAAACATTAGGGAGGGATTGAGGGTTCTCAGATAGAAATTGGCAATGAAATGAGTTTAGAGGTCAAAAGAAATTTTAAAAAGAAATGATTTTAAATTAGTTTTGAATTGGTTTAAATTCTTATTTTTTCTGATATATAAAGGAAGAGAATTCCAAGTAAGAGGAGCCACTACAGAGAAAATATCGTGGCGTTTTGTCCCTACTATTTTTAGAGAGGGAACCATTAATAGTTCTTGGGATTCAGAACGTAAAGAGCGATTTGAAGAATGGGGAATTAATAAACGATCTATGAATTGTGATTCATTAGAATTTAGTGTTTTGAAAGTCAATAGAGCTATTTTATAAGTTATTCGGTTATTTATGGGCAGCCAATGTGATTTAATTAGCAGAGGTGTTACGTGGTCATATTTTTTACCATTATGAATTATTTTGATTGCTATGTTCTGAATGATTTGTAAACGTTTTTTTTCTTTTTGAGTAATATTTTGTAGCAGAGAGTTACAGTAATCTAGTTTTGCTATAACAAGAGAGTGCATTAGAATATTTAAGGATTGTGGTTCTAAGTATATCTAATGAACCTGGGGCAAAGGGGGGATTAAGTGACTTGCCCAGGGTTACAAGTTGCTGCATGGGTATGAACCCACAACCTCAGGGTGCTAAGGCTATAGTTTTAACCACTGTGCTACACTCTTCTGCAGTTCTGCTCCCAGTCATTCAGCTGTGAACCAGAACAGAAATATTTGTTAAGCAATCCAGCCTTATATTTATCAGCTTCTACTTATTTCTCCCTTTCACCTTTGAATTTCACAATGCCACTTTTGTACTTTCTCCTATCACTATCATATGTACAAAATGTTTTGTTCCCTTCCCCCTCCCCCTCCCCCCCACACACATACACATTTTACTATATTGGACTATTTTTACATCCACTTGTATCTTTTGCTTTTCTGACTTCTCTACCAGCTTCTCTTAACTTTTCCAAATACTGCCACCTGTGTTTCTCTTTCTGCAATCTCTTATATTTTATGAAGACTAACCTCTTTTTCCTTACCTTGCTCCCTCTTGGCAGTTTGTGATGTACTCTTCTACCTCAAGATCTCAAGTTGAAAGCATTTGTAATAATCTACCCTTTTTGGTTACAATTTAAATATATTAGATAAATGAGATCCTTGAATAGTTTCAGATTTGTAATTACATCTGTGCTTTTCATGAACTTTATCAGTTCATTGATCTCTGTGTCAAACTTTTGGGATAGATGTCTTTTAAAAAGAGTCTTAACCAGAAGGCTCGCTTGGGCCAAATAGAATATAATTATGTGCAAAACTAGAAGGAAACCTGATTAATATCATTCAGACGTATAGTGATATTACCCTGGTGATCTATCATGGCTAGAATATAAAGTGCTCATTTTTTTTCTTGCAGTATTTTTAATGGCTTGCTTTTTATTTGGAAGCATTGAACAGGAAAATACAGGTTTTTTAAATGGCATGTATGTTTTGGAGGTGCATAGTAACATTCTTAAGCTTACTCTTTAAAAGAAGTTACTTTTAAAACATCCTCTTATTAATGAACTCAGTGTGTTCTAACATTATCCCAGGACAAGCAGGCAGCATATTCTTGACTGATGGGTGACGGCACCAACGGAGCCCCGGTACGGACACTTTTAGAGTGATTGCACTCTAAGAACTTGGAAAGTTCTAGAGGCCGCACCGCGCGTGCGCGGTCCCCAGTTTCTTAGTTTCTTAGTTTCCGCGGAGCTAAGAAGTCGCAGTTTCAACGGCTGTTGAAAATTTTTTCCTTAACGCCTTCCCGCTCGCGAATCCTTTTTAGGGTCTTTTTGCCCTTTATTCTTTTTCTGTTAAAAAAAAAATACTTACTTTTCATCGAGTTATTTTTGTTTTTCGGTTCTGCCCCGGCGGGGCCTACTGCCACCATCGAGGCCTCGGCCTTCGATTTGGCAGAAGCCGTCTTTCCGTTCATGCCCCCCCAGCCAGGGTTCAAGAAGTGCCAGCGGTGTGCACGGCCTATCTCCCTTATGGACCCGCACAACTGGTGCTTACAGTGCCTGGGTCCGGAGCATCAGGCTTCCACCTGCACCCGCTGTGCCACGCTGAAAAAAAGAACATTGAAAAATCGCCAAATACAGCAACGCTTACTTTTTGGTACCGAGATGTCCGACCCCGCGACATCGGCACCGGCATCGGCTCCTACACAGTCGGCACCCACCTCGTCGACACCGCGCTGGCGTCGCAGCACTCAGGTAAGCCGGCTAAGAAGCCTTCCCCGCTGGAACGCCCTCCGGTCTCCATTGCAGCGAGTCCAGTCCTGCCGACCGTGAGGCGCCAGCGGAAGCGCTCCGCCCCTATTGAGGTGAGTCCCTCGACATCGGGCTCCTCATCTCCAGGGTGTAGAGCGGCACCGCAGGTACTGCAAAAGAAAAAGGCGGTACCGGTGCCCTCCCTTGATGATCGCATTGCGGCCATCTTACAAGTACAGCTGAAGGAGCAGCTTCAACAACTCCTTCCAGCTATCCTGGCACCGAGCCTTCCGGTACCAGTCTCCACTGAGCCGCCGGTACCGAGAGTGGAACGGCCTATATTGTCTACTTCCACTCTTTCGGTACCGCTACACTCGGCCTCATCGGTATCGATGCCAGTCCTTGCACCGGAGCCGACAACTCAACACCAGTCGGTACAGACCTCGGCTCCGGTGCAACCGATCACATCTCCCGGTACCGCATCAATGAGGTCGGGTAAGTCGGTAACATACATAGTAGATGACGGCAGATAAAGACCCGAATGGTCCATCCAGTCTGCCCAACCTGATTCAATTTAAATTTTTTTTTTTTTTTTCTTCTTAGCTATTTCTGGGCGAGAATCCAAAGCTTTACCCGGTACTGTGCTTGGGTTCCAACTGCCGAAATCACTGTTAAGACTTACTCCAGCCCATCTACACCCTCCCAGCCATTGAAGCCCTCCCCTGCCCATCCTCCTCCAAACGGCCATACACAGAAGCAGACCGTACAAGTCTGCCCAGTAACTGGCCTAGTTCAATCTTTAATATTATTTTCTGATTCTAAATCTTCTGTGTTCATCCCACGCTTCTTTGAACTCAGTCACAGTTTTACTCTCCACCACCTCTCTCGGGAGCGCATTCCAGGCATCCACCACCCTCTCCGTAAAGTAGAATTTCCTAACATTGCCCCTGAATCTACCACCCCTCAACCTCAAATTATGTCCTCTGGTTTTACCATTTTCCTTTCTCTGGAAAAGATTTTGTTCTACGTTAATACCCTTTAAGTATTTGAACATCTGAATCATATCTCCCCTGTCCCTCCTTTCCTCTAGGGTATACATATTCAGGGCTTCCAGTCTCTCCTCATACGTCTTCTGGCGCAAGCCTCCTATCATTTTCGTCGCCCTCCTCTGGACCGCCTCAAGTCTTCTTACGTCTTTCGCCAGATACGGTCTCCAAAACTGAACACAATACTCAAGTCCCGACACCTGGAACCATCCACCCCCGAGTCTCGGGACCGTAGTTCCCACATTCGAGACCCTGATCTGTGGGGTGATTCCGAAGAGCCTTTTCTTTCAGAGGGTGAGTGTTCTTCGGAGGAGGATGAGCCTGTTATTCCTGACCCTTCCTCCAAACATGATTCCACGTCTTTTTCTTCCTTTTTAAAAGACATGTGTGAATCTCTGTCCATTCCTTTGGAGGCTGAGTCTAAAAAGTCTAAAGCCTTTTTAGATGCTCTTGATTTTGATCAGCCTCCAAAGGAATTTCTGAAACTCCCTCTTCATGACATCTTGAGGGAAACCTTTTACAAAAATTTAGAGACTCCTCTCACTGTCCCGGGAGCTCCCCGCAAATTGGATTCCCTGTATAAGGTTATCCCCATCCCAGGGTTCGATAAACCCCAGCTCCCACATGAGTCTCTCCTTGTGGAATCCACACTTAAAAAGTCCTCAGGAGCTAGTGTATATGCTTCTGTCCCTCCTGGCAGAGAAGGCAAAGCCATGGACAAATTTGGTAAGTTTCAAGTTTCAAGTTTATTCAATTTTTGATGAATCGCCTATTACAAATTCTAGGCGATGTACATATTACAATTTAGATAGAAGAAACTAACATAATAAATTCAAATTTCAAATTTAAAACAATACATACATGAGTTTGAGGAATAGGGATAAAAGTTACAATATTAGGGTTTAGTTAAAAAGGGAAAAAACAATAGGAAGGGAGTTAAAAAACCAAAGCACCATGTAAGAAATAAATTTTAAATTAGTTGAAAAAAAACTGATTCTAAAAATCATAGGCATCTTTAAATAAATAGGTCTTTAAAAGTGTTTTAAATTTTACAATATCTGGTTCCGATCGAATATACTGAGGCAGAGTATTCCACCATTGAGGGCCCATAACTGTGAAAATATCTAATCTTCTGGTCCCAATAATCTTTAATGATGGTACCGAAATGCCATGCTCACTAATCGATCTGGCAACTATGCTTTTCATTTCTCTTTTTATTTAAAGCATCTCCTTACCACCATGGCTTCCTTTGAGCAGTACCTTCCTGAGAGGAAACGTTTGGCTTTTCACCAATGCTCTTCTTCTCTTTTTCAACTCAGAAAGTTTATGGTAAGATCTATATACGATACCTTTGAGCTTACCTCTAGAGCAACGGCTATGTCTGTGGCCATGCGCCGCTTAGCCTGGTTGAGGGTATCCGAACTTGATGTTAACCATCAAGTCCGGTTAGCTAATGCACCATGCTTAGGGGATGAGCTGTTTGGAGAATCCTTGGACTCAACTACCCAAAAGCTCTCCGCTCATGAAACACGCTGGGATACTCTCCTTAAGACCAAGAAGAAGCCTCCACCAGCACGTCCTTTCAGACAGCAATCGGCATACCAACGCCGTTATGTGGCTCGTCCCTTACAGTCTGCCCCTCAACAACCTAGGCGGCAGCATCAGCAGCAGAGGCAAACACCTAGACCACAGCAGCAGCAACCTGTCAAGCAGCCTCCTCAACAAAAACCGACTCAGCCCTTTTGACTTGATTCTCCAGGGCATAGCCAGCATCCAACCTTCACCACTCCTGCCTCAACCCATAGGAGGTCGTCTTTCTTTGTTCCTCAGCCGGTGGGAAGTTATCACTTCGGACCAATGGGTCCTCAACATCATCCACCACGGCTACTCTCTCAACTTTCAAACCCTCCCGGGCGAAAGTCTACCAAAAGAGTCTGCTTTGCACACTCCCCAATCTTCCCTCCTTCTTCAGGAAGTTCAATCCCTCCTCCTTCTGAATGCCATAGAGGAAGTCCCTCCGGAGCAAAAGGGGCAGGGATTCTACTCCCGTTATTTCCTAGTCCCCAAAAAAACAGGAGATCTCAGACCTATCCTAGATCTTCGCGACCTCAACAAATGCTTAGTCAAAGAGAAATTCAGAATGCTCTCTTTAGCCACTCTTTACCCTCTTCTCAATCAAGGCGACTGGCTATGTTCCCTCGATCTCAAAGAAGCATACACTCACATACCGATCAATCTGGCCTCCAGACAGTACCTACGCTTCATGATCAATCATTGTCATTACCAATACAAGGTGCTACCCTTCGGTCTGGCCTCCTCTCCAAGAGTGTTCACCAAATGTCTGATTGTGGTGGCTGCTTTTCTGCGTTCCCACCACCTTCAGGTGTTTCCTTACCTAGACGATTGGTTGATAAAGGCCAATTCATCTCAAACAGTACTTCAGGCCACCAACCAGACCATCCTATTTCTACGTTTACTGGGGTTCGAGATCAATCTACCCAAATCTCATCTCATCCCCACACAGAGACTTCAATTCATTGGAGCAGTCTTGGACACAATTCTCATGAGAGCGTTCCTACCGTCCAACCGTCTTCAAACGCTTCAATTTCTATGTCAGCAGGTGCTTTCACAATGTTCCATCTCGGCCAAGCAAATGATGATACTCTTGGGTCACATGGTCTCCACAGTTCATGTCACACCACTTGCTCGTCTGCACCTACGCACTCCTCAATGGACCCTAGCTACCCAGTGGTCCCAAGTGATAGATCCTTGCTCACGTCACATATCTGTGACATCATCTCTTCGTCAGTCTCTACAATGGTGGTTGATATCCTCAAATTTCTCCAGAGGTCTTCTCTTCCATCTACCTCCTCATCAACTTGTCATCACCACCGATGCTTTAAAGCTTTAAAGCTGTGCAAATACACTACCTTTGGAGTCAGTGATCAAAGTTTTTATAAAATAACAATGACTGGAAGGTGAACTCTTCACCTAAGGGAGGTTTTTCAGCCTTCCTTATAGAGTTTCATATCTCTGAGTATTTTTATAAACTTAAGTTTGATCACTCTCCACAGGTTTTGTAATCAATTCAGGTCAGTTGTACCATTAGATAAAGTTACAGGTTCAGCAGGGTTCCAAGATAAACTTAGCCTACCTCAGTAGAGCTTCTGTTTCTTATGAGCTTTTGGTAAAGCATATGCTTGAGGGCTGCTTATCTCTTCTGAGAGCTTCCCTTCAGGTACTACAACCCCGTGTGAAGCAATCTTGATGGAGTCCTTTTCTGGGGCCTCATTGACTGAGCTGTTCTGAGGATTTTATCCTGCCTGGACCATGCCTTTCCTGTTCTGTCTTTGCTGAGTTCTCTTCCCTGCTGTGCAGTATGGTCTTTAAAGTGTCTCTGTGACTGTGAGGGAGTGCCATTAAGGGGGGAGGGGGTGTAGCTTCCTGTAGACTTCCTCACACAGTGCATCGAGCTCATCTGTCCAGCTTTTTGCCATTTCCATTCTCATTCCTACTCAGCATATTTTTACTAATTTCCCTTTCCTTTCCTCTGTGTCCTGTAGCTCCCAATTCACCAACTCTTTAATCGATCATCTCAGACTCCCCTGTACACTCCCTCACCCATGTCCCCCATCAAGTCTTATAATCTCAGAACTGGGCACTCCCATCACATAAACACCCTCTTACCCCCATCTGTTCTCATATCCTTCCATAAAATCTAGTCATTACAAAAAGTTCCTTGAGAGAACTTTTTCATTTCAGGCCGCTAAATTAAATTCATGGCTATGACAAATAATGTTAGAGGCTTCTTCTTATTTAGATTTTAGAAAATTGTTAAAAACACAATTATTCGATAGGCTGGTATCTTAATGTATGTTCTTATTTTAACATGTTCTTCTTATTTTAACCTGATGTATAAATTCGCTTGGCTTTACTATTTTATCTATTGTATTTTTATGCACTGTATGTATTGCCTTTGTTGTGAGCCGCCTAGAACCTTCCCGGTATGGCGGCATATAAAAATAAAGTTATTATTATTAATAACTCCTCCAGCACAGATCCTGCTTCCTCATCCCTATTTGTCTCAATTTCTGTAGAGTCGTATACTGTTTTACATATCCATTTTCAAGCCTTCCTGCAGATATTGAAAAGATCCTCATACGCTGATATATCTCCTGCTGTTTACTCTCCTCCATTTGCTGCCTGAGACCATCCTCCCATGCTGTCCTATGAAGAACCTTGTGTCCATAACACCATCTAATAAATACTGTAATACAACTTTTAGTAGACTTTCAGGGCTCCTTTTACTAAGGTGCGCTAGCGTTTTTAGCATGCGCAGGATATTACCACACGCTAAACCACGAGCTACACGGCTAGAACTAACACCAGCTCAGTGCTGGCGTTAAGGTCTAGCACACACGGCAATTCAGAGTGTGCTACTCCGGAGAGGGACAGATTCTTCAAACTTTCGAAAACTACAAGAACGAGAGAGCATCCAGAAAAGCGGGTGGTGGACACCTGGAATGAGCTTCCAGAGGACGGTATTCGGGTTTAAGAAGGAATTGGATAATTTTCTAAAGGAAAAGGGGATAGAGGGGTATAGATAGAGGACTACCACACAGGTCCTGGACCTGTTGGGCCGCCGCGCGAGCGGACTGCTGGGCACGATGGACCTCTGGTCTGACCCAGCAGAGGCACTGCTTATGTTCTTAATGCCCTAACACAGCTTCGTAAAAGGAGCCCTCAGAATGCTTTTAGACAATTGGCAGCTGCAGAGTGGAATAACTTATCAGAGGAGAAGAAAAGTGTGATAACCATCTCCAGTTTCAGCAAGGCTTTGACATGTTATTTATTCCCTAAAGGCAGTGGTGATTGGGGCTTTGTTGCATTGTGTTTTATCTTTATTTTATATTTTACACTTATGCTCTGGTTTATTTCAGTTTCCAATTTTCTAGTAAACCACCTTGAATGGCTTTTGCCAAGAAAAGGGTATATAATCCCTTTGTCCAGTGTATGGTGCAATACAGTTTCTCATATGGAATTTCCTGTTCACACAAATTCTTCCAATTTAAGCAGGTCATAACGTAGTGTTGCAATTGGGCATAGTACTTTCTATCCACCTCCTGGAGGCCAACCTATCTCTTTCAAATGATGTCACCTCATTAGCATTCTAGAATATTCCCTAGGTTGCAAAATGCTCCACCTTGTTACATCTTAAAAGCCTAATGAAGCCTTCCTGGAGGGAGGTGCTCATTGTGCAGGAAATGTAGTCACTCGCCTAAGCACCAATGACCCCTTTCCATCCTCTTTCATGACTGTATCATATCATCCATAAAAGGAGTATCTACTGCCTTTATTGCCCAATATGAGTAACTAGATAGCATTCCGTCGTAATACAGTAGAACCTCTTGTGTCTCTTCCAGCTCTCAGTTCCCCTTTGCAAAGCATTCTTGTTCCTCTCATGCAAATACTGCTTCTATCTGAACTGCTACGAAACAATTCTCCAAGCAGGGCACCCCCACCCTCCTTTGATTTTTCAGCAAATATAACAACCTCACAACTCTTGGTAGGTGGCAATTCCATATGAATCAAGAATCCATTTTAGCCATTTCTTTAAAAATATATATTGCAGCTTAACAGGGAGATCTGTAAATAAAGTATTCTCAGCAAGATATTCATCTTACACACTGCAGTTTGCTTAGGAGAGTAGACTCAGCAGACATCAACATAATTATCTTTTCTATTAGGTGGGTGGTTAATATAGTTGGTGCTGTTATAGAAATATGATTGACAGTGTTTATGCATGAGGGTACAGTTTGTATGTGATTAAAGCACTCGCAGAGCTCCACGCTTGGCCTTTCGTAGTCCAAACCCATGCCAGGCCTCACGAAGCAAGAGGGGTGACCTAACCTCAGACTGGAAAAATAAAATGGAGACTCTGTGGAAGGAATTGGAAACTAACACCAGCAAAATTGCAACTTCAGGTGTCACAATCCAATAGGCACAAACCAAAGAACATCCGGTAATTCAAAAGCACATATAGATGTAAAAAAGACCTCAGAGACCTTAGCGATCAGAAACCACGCTTTAAAGTTCTTGATTTCAATAGGTCATATCTTAATCATCGGTCAGGAAAAAATTCCCGATATGGCTCCATTTTTGTGAATTAATCTCTTCCAAGAATTTCAGCACTTGACCCCTGATGAAGCCTCAGCAATTTGGTGAAACAGAGGCCCTGTAGGGTACAAAGGAGTAGTGCTGGCATTTACATGTGGCAATTTTCGACAACCACAAACATAGACAAGCGCTGTCTTTTTAAACCTTAAATTTTGGCACTTTTCCATGAATAACAAGTTTATTTGAAATGCAGTTTTTTAAAAATATATACAGTATTTGGAATTTTTCTGACCGATGATTAAGACATGACCTATTGAAGTCAAGAACTTTAAAGCATTGTTTATGATTGCTAAGGTCTCTGAGGTCTTTTCTCCCTCTATTACATGTATTATTTACAAGGAATTGGAAATCCCAAGAGTGGAGCAGGTAAGCCACCTGCTAGGGATGGAGGCGGGAGAGGAGAACTGTACCTCGAAAAGCGAACAGACAAAGCAAGTCTGGTCCGTGGATGAGTCTGGCTGCTGAGGAAAAGCTCAGTGGGATTTTTACTGAGCGACAAAGAAAACACCCCTGGTTTATTTTGCCAGGCTGGATGGGACAGAGTCCACTAGGTGCGGGAAAATTGACATTAGAGGATTTAGATGTCAGAAGGGCCTGGAATAGGCACATGGGATCTCTTGGAGAGAAAAAGAGATAATGATTACTGTGAATGGGCAGACTAGATGGGCCATTTGGCCTTTATCCATGTTTCTATGTTTCTATCACGTTTAATGTACTGTATTTTCTTCCTGAGTTGCTACTTATAAAGACTGTTCATATGGTTTTTCCTGTCAGTAAAGTTGAACTGTTTTATAAAATAAAAACCTGGTGTGTGAGTGAAATTCTTGGAGCTGGGCTAGTTGAGAAACTGAGTGGTGGTAGCAACCCCCCCCCCCCCCACCCCAGCCTAACCTAAGACTTTTTATAGATCCTAGTCTGGGTACTTTCCTCCAAGAGCTTAGCCTACATTCAAAAACTGTTTGAGTAGGATCCAGGGTTACATTAGTACAAGGGCCCCTTAATACTTTTCTGCAGCGGTGAAGAGTCCAATTTTTGTCAGGCTTAAGTATGTTTCCTAATGAAGCAAAATTGCCTTTTAGCTTCTTTGTCTCTGTGCTGTTTATTTTTGCCAGATGCATGAAAACTTACTGTACCTGAATTTATTTATTTATTTCTAAAATTTTTGGACCGCCTAAAACTAAGTGGTTAACAATTGAAAAAACATTCATAATTCATGAACAGTACATTTACAAAATGCACTCAAAGTACATTGCAATTATATGGTAATTTCATCCTCTTAAAATAATGTCGAGAGCTCAATGAATTTGCACATTAGCCATCCCATTAAATAAAGTGCAATAACTACAGCTTAGAATTCTTATTGACTATGTCTACCAAATAGTTTTTTTTAAAAAAAAGCCTCCAAAAACAGTTGTGTTTTCAACATCTTTCTAAATTGTAAATGGTCAGAGCATCTCATCTTTAGCTAAAAATGAAAAGACCTGAGCTAGATCCCAATGAATGTATTTTTAAAATATTTTCGTTATCAGATGCACACCATTTGAATGTGGTATTGCTACTTTTCCAGTATACAATTTTCTACTTTGTTTTTATTTTACTGTAAAATTTGTACACATCTCTATGCAGGATGTAATGTCATACTTGCAAAATGCATCTGGTTTATTTTCTGCATTTTAGGCATTTTTGTACTTACTTTTGGACTACACTGATAGTGATCAAGTGGAGGATAGTTTGAAGACAATAAAATATGATGCACCCATGTCTTCTCTGAACGAAACCAATGATTTAACTTTGATTTTTAGACAAAAGAAAGTCCATCTTCAAACTCTGCGGGAATTGGCTGAGGTGCAGAAAATGACACCACGAGAGAGAATGAGACTGCGGAAATTAAATGCTGCAGATGAAAAAGCAGAGAAACTAAAGTAAGACTTAGATCAAAATAAGCATAAATTTGGACACTTTAAAGCTGGCTCAAAATTTGGTTGTTCTCTATACACTTGAGAAGGGTAATGTTAGAAACCATTTTTGTGCATAAAACATTTAATTACATATGTAAGTAGGCTCTTTCAAAATTAGATCATGCCTAAATGTACCTGCAGTATAAGCCAGGGCATATTTGTAGGCATTCATTGTGATTTACATATGTATTTTATAGAATGCACTAGTGTTTAAGCCCGTTACATTAACGGGTGCTAGAATAGATGTCTGTCTGTCTTTCTCCTGTCCCCCCTGTCTCTTTCTTCCTTTCTTTCTGTCTCTCTCCCTGCCCCGTTTATCTTTTTTCTTTCTGTCTCTCTCCTTCTATCTTTCTTTCTCCCTCCCGCTTTATTTCTTTCTTTCTGTCGCTCTCCCTGCCCAGACCCTCACTGAATAGGCCATTACATTAATGGGTGCTAGAATATATATGTGTGTCTGTCTTTATTTATTTCTCTCTCTGTCTCCTTAGCCGCTTTCTGTCTTTCTTTCTTTTTGTCTTTCTTTTGGCTGTCCACCACCACCCCTTGCATGCTCCCCCTGTCCATTCTCCCTTCCTTTTATCTCCCCTGTGTCCACCACCACCCCTTCACTGCTCCCCTTATCCAGCAGCAGCCCTTCTCCCTTTGTTTTACCTCTCCCCTGTCCATCAGCACATTTTCCTGTTCCCCCTGTCCAGCAGTAGGCCTCCCTTCCTTCCTCCCCCCCACCAAGCAGTCTGCAATAGTTACATTTGTGAACTTCAAAAAAGCTGAGAACATTGTTAATGAGAAATAAATGCTTCAAGTCAAACAGACCTTGAAAATCCAGCCCTGTTCCATTTCTGCTGGCATCTTTGTGTTGGGGGTGGCTGCTCCCTGTCGCTTTCAGGCCTTTCCCGGGGTGCTTTAACCTGCGGTAATGTGGGCGAGCGGCTCCAGCACCGGCTTCTCCACCCAGACCCTGGGCACGCGCTGCACTCTGCCCCTTAGCTACCTGGAAGTACCGGGCTTCACTCGCCTGCTCCCGGAGAGTAGCCCGAGAGGGCAGGAGGGGGGGAGCGGCTGCCGTGGTGATCTTGCCAACTCCCTTGCCGGAGTTAATTTTCAGTTTAAAGGTGCCACGGCGGCTCCTCTAACGATCCCCGCCTGCATTAGAAGTGTTTTCTGAAGCAGGTGCGGCTGGTGACAGGAGCCGCCGCGGCACCTTTAAACTGAAAAAATAACTCTGTCAAGGGAGCCGGCCAACTGGCAGTTCAATTGGGAGCTTCGGTCTGGTCTTGTCTGCTTCCTGCTCGCCTTGCCGTATTTTTTTTTTTTAGTTGAAAGACGCGGCGGCCAGACGGAAAAACGGAACCCTAAGCAGCGCATGCGCACTCCTATCTTTGGGTCGCTACAGCTCACGGAAAACCGGCGCACGCAGAGGAAGTGCGCATGCGCGGCCTAGCGTTTTATTATATTAGATGCGTGCATTTACACCTGCTCTCAAGCAGGGATAGTGTCTGTGCCTTTAGTCTAGGCATAATTTCTGCAGGGTTTGGCAAATTGGGCAGATTTGGCAGAAAAATGCCTATCTGGTCCTTTTTAGATATGAGCAGCATAGGTGCCAGTGTCTTTATAATACTAGCATAAACCCTGCAGAAAAAGATGTTTGGAGAAGGGACATTTTGGCAGCAACTGGTAAAGACAGTAGGGGTGCTGCCTGAGATGCTATTTCTGCTGTCCCTTCATCTGTCTCCAGTAGGGGCATGTTGCCATAGAGGTCATCTGCTGCCTGTTCCTCCTCAGGCTCTTGCAGCATCAGCCCCTGAGATGAGGTGTGGAGAACCTCTCACTGGCCAGAGTCTTCCAGGCTCGTCCTGCCTGTCCTCCTCTGTGGGTGGCTGGTCAGCTGCAGGCTGGGTGGTGGCTGGCTGGTGAGGAGGGATCTGGGCAGCTGGGGGCAAGATAGCTTCCTCCTTCTCCTCCTCCTCTTCTTCCTCCTACTATTGATGGGCTACTGCTGGAGGGTGACCTGTGTGTGACCATAGTGCACATTTGAGTCAGGCACATCCTACATGGCTTGCAGAGTAGTTCAGCTGGGCTGTATTAGGCTGGTATAGGGGGAGTTGAGAGCCTGTATGTGGAGGATATCATTACTTTGTCTGGGATGATATGACAAGGAGGAGGGGAGTCACAGATGTGATGCATGTTTGTCCCATGAAAGGCTGACATTCATTTAGGCTGTAAGGATTAGGCTTGGAACTGCTAGAAGCTGTAGGGTGACTGGTGACTGACTGTGAATATGGATGCTGATATATATTTCCAGGGATGGTGACACGGTTACAGTTGCTGTCAGGGATCTGGTTGTGGTTGATTCCCTATAGCTATGAGGTTTATAGCTGATTAGGAGGTGGCAGTAGACCCTGTCTAGCCTTCCCTGACTCCCAGCCACCTATTTAGGACCCTAAGAGGTGAGAGACATATTGGTGGATGGATTTTGTTGTAGTATAACCTTGGCAATTATGGGAGGTCCTAACAGTTGCCAGTGGCAGCATGCTACTTCCTGACTCATGTGCATGTGTTTGGGGATGGCAAGGGAACTTGAGTGGGGTGGGGGATGGGGGGGACTCAACTTGGCCTGGTTGGAGTTTTATATTCCCACCTGTGGTGTATCTGGGTGTTTCACTGGGCAGTATACATTACTTTCATCACTTTAGACTTTACATGCTACTGTGTGGGCTGCAGGGCCTATGGGCCTGGTTTGTGGGTAGCACTTTGTGCTATGAATGGCTTGTGTAGCCACTGTGCTGTCCTCCCTGACATTGCCTTGTGGGGTGTGTGTGAGGTGTAGCGTGCTGTCTAAAGCTGTAGACTCTGCATACAGGGGATGAGGGCTAGATTCCCACTTTGGCTCCTTCTGATTCTTGTGATGTTGGACTGCTTTAAATGGTACAATGTACCCCATCCTCGCTCCGGCACGGCGAACATGGTGCTGGGTTTTGTCTGTTTCCTCTTTTGTTTCTCCTCATCTCCCTATTCAGGGTAATGCAAAGTTTTTGCCAGGGATCCAAAGTCATTCTTTTCAGAGGTGGGTAACTGAGGATCTTTGTTATTTGTTCCAAATGTTTACGGAGGAAGGTTTATTGGCCTCCTTTGAAACCATACATTGTAAATATAAGGTGCTTAGGCAGGATATTTTTTCTTATTATCAATTATGCCATTATATACAAGCTTTGCTAACATGTCACTTAACTGAGGACTGTAGGGAAACAATATCAGAGATGTTTAGCCTTTCGGCACAACAACATATTCCTCTGCGATTCCATTATGTGGGAATCATGGATAGCCTACCTGGTACTAATTTTGAGATTCTGGCTGCAGCCTGGGAGGAGGACTTACATTGTGTACTTACTTCAAAGCAATTGCAACAACAACTGAAAAATTCTCAAAAATTTACAGGAAATGTTTTACATTGGGAACTACAGCTCAAGTTTCTTTTGCGATTGTATATCTTACCCATGCGGGCATTCCACATGGGAATCACACAGTCTCATGATTGTCCAAAATGTGGTCAGGCCCAGGCTACCTTCGACCATATGTTTTGGTCTTGTTCTCTTATAGTGGTCTTTTGGACTCGACTGGGACACTTTATATCAGCATTGTGGGATAGGCGGTGGACCCCTACCCCACGAGCATTGCTTGGTTTTTATCTAATAGTGTCGCCTAAACCTAAAGGTATATCAGCATTTGTTGCCCGAGTCATGCTGCTGGGCAAAAAGACGATCCTGTCCAGCTGGTTGTCCCGTGAGCCACCGACCTACAGCTAGTGGAGATCGGCAATGATTGTACAAGCCTCCTTAGAATGTAGACAATTTGTGGACATTGACTCTTGTGCAGGTGATCGCTTTCGTCTGATTTGGGAGCACTTCTGGAGGGACCTTACACCACTTGCGCGAAGTCGCCTCTTGAATACGTGATCCTGTTAAATTATATTTTGTGCCTATCTTGGGGTTTGTTGGTAGGGGAAGGTTGGGGGGAGAGGGAGGGGGATGGGCAGGAGGTTTCTATATTGTGCCATTATACTAAGAAAATGTTATACTTTGCCATTGTTGTGTTTCTGCACTTGGTTCTAACATAAATGGTACAATGTGCTAGCCATATGTGACATGCTGGCCACCTTGTTGCTTACAGTGGGTGCTGTGGCCCCACCTCCCCTTCCCCTCTTGATATGTCAGATCTTTTGGGGGAGGGTTGCCTGCAATAACTTGTTGGGAATATAGGGGTTGTGGAAAAACTGTATTGAGGGTTACTGGATACTCTGAGCTTGCTGGAGGGGATGCTATGTTGTTGGTACTTAAATCGGGCTCTGAGGCACTTCCTCATGCACTGGATCAGTGCTGGGTCATGCCTCCAGAACTGTAAGTAATCCCATCAAGTCCCAAAGGATACCAACTCACTTGCAAAATACAAGTTGGTGGAGACAGGGTTCAGGTGGTGGCCCTTTGTAACGTTTTGTTATGCCTCCTTGAAGAGCTTGTGAGAGCTGATGGGAGCCAGATTGGGGGCTTGGTAGGGAGTCTGCAATCCCTACATGGCCAGAGGTGCTACCTGGCATTAAGTACACAGTAGACCTGTGAATATTTTGGGGACACTTTTTTAGGGACATCTGCACTTGGTCAGGGAGGTGGTGATGGGCAGTTAGCTATGGCAAGTGTGACCTAGGGTTACAGGGTTTGCATTGGTGAGCTGTGGACCAACAGCTTAGAGCACTGGCAGAGATGGCTAGTTACCCAGTTCCAGGCTAGAGATTTTTGGAGCAGTTCTAGTTTTGACTTTACATTCCAAATCAGAGTGGGATTAATGGTCCTTGATGCTGCCTATTGAAATTAGTGCGGCAAGTCCATAAGGCACCAGGATTGGGTGGTGATATATTCAGGAGTGCCCCAAAATGCTCAGTCTGGAACTGGGTGACTTGGCATCTCTACATAGGCAGGGAAGTGTTACAGATGTGTAGGCTCTTATTGCAGACTTTGATGGGGGGGGGAGTGAGGGGTCTGGGCATGGCAGACATGTTCTGGCTTCTTCAGCATGGGAGGGGGCCTTCCCACAAACTAGTGCATGTGATCCTAGTAAGGTGTGTGCTTGCACATGACTGATGCTGGGTTTCTAGCAGTACTGCAGAAAACTCACTGTACTAGGATCCTGCGAATGAGCCTTCAGGCCCTCGTGGCAATATTGTGTGGTGGCAGGTGATAATGTCTTGCCATTATTTCTCACCTTTGACTGAGGCATAGGAGGACAAAGAGCTGTGACTACTTGGGTGAGAAGTTGGGCTCTCTTTTCAGGGGCATGACTAAAGCAGTATGGAGAATGCTCTTGTACCTGAAGCACCACCATATATACACCTGGTACATGTGGAGGGGATGTCCTGACATTGGTAGACAATGTTTTTTCAGCTCAGGACCACTTGCACATGTGAAAATTTTCTGAGGGTTATTTTCCATTGGCGGACACAACTGATGAGGTCTGTGTCAGCCTGTGGTGTGTCTTTATTTTGGACATTCTTGGAAGTATTTTCAAACATTCATAAATGTCTTTCTTGACATTACATTATACCAGTGCTTTTCTGGTTGTTACCTGCTAAGTTAACTACAAGTTCCACAAGTACCTGGCAAGATCCCAAAAGAGTAAAAACAGTTTTTATGTTGCTTATCCCAGGATAATCGGTGGATTTTCCTAAGTCCATCTTAAAAATGACGTATGGACTTTTCTTGTAGGAACTTGTCCAGACTTCTTTAAACCCTGTTAAGCTAACATTCTCTGACATCAAATTCCAGAGTTTAATTACATGATCAATAAAGAAATATTTTCTCTGATTTGTTTTAAATTTACTACTTAGAAGCTTCATTACATGCCCTCTAGTCCTTCTATTTTTGTAAAGAGTAAGCAAGCGATTCATGTCTACCAATTCCGCTCTACTGAGTATTTATAGATTTCTTCTCTAAACTGAAAAGCTCTAGCCTTTATAGCCTTTCCACATAGGGAAGTTGTCCCATCCTTTTTAGCATTTTTGTTGCCCTTCCCTGCATCTTTTCTAATTCTGCTGTACCTTTCTGGGGATGTGGTGACCAAAATTGCACACAATATTTAAGGTGCAGTTACACCATAGAGTGATAAAAGACATTATAATACGAGTATTCCCTGTTATATTTTCCATTAATAATTTCTGATATTCTATTTGTTTTCTTAACTGTCACTGCACACTGAGCAGAGGGTTTTCAACATATCATCAATAACGACACCTAAATCCTTTTCCTGGGTGGTGTCACCTAACAGGGTCCTTGCATTACAAAGCTATAGTTTGGATTCCTCTTTCTCACATGTATCACTTTGCACTTGCTCACATTAAATGTCATCTGCCTTTGGATGCCCAGTCACCCAGTCTCTTAAGGTCCTCTTGCAATTTAACAACCTTGAATAACTTTATGTCATCAGCAGATTTAATAACCTCACTCTTTTTTCCATTTCCAGATCATTCATAAATGTGCTAAAAGGCAGCTATACCAGCACAGACCCCTGGAGAGCTCCACTATTACCCTCTCCATTGAGAATATTGATCATTCAACTCTATTCTCTGTTTCCTATCTTTTAATCAAAATAGGACACTGCCTCTTATTCTATGACTTTCTAATTTCCTCAGAAATCTTTCTTGAGGTACTTTGTCAAATGCCTTTTGAAAAATCCAAATACAGTGGAACCTTGGTTTACGAGCATAATTCGTTCCAGAAGCATGCTCGTAAACAAAATTACTTGTATATCAAAGCGAGTTTCCCCATAGAAAGTAAGGGAAACTCGCTTGATCTCCGAGAATCTCAGAGAGAGTGGGAACTCGAAGGCCTTGAGCATGTGCAGATGCTCAAGGCCCAGCAAAAAGAAGGAGGCAGATCTTCGGGCACCGGCATGTCCTGTGCAATGGTGCCGGTGCTGGGTGCCAGATGGGGGGTAAGCGATGTGTTCGCATGGGTGGATGGGTGTGGGGGGGATGTCGGATCACGGTGGGGGGCGACACGAGCGGGGGGATGCGCTCGTATATCGAGGCAAGCTCGTTTTCCGAGGCACCAATTTTGCGAATGTTTTGCTCGTCTTCCAAAACACTCGCAAACCGGTGCACTCGTAAACCGAGGTACCTCTGTATATAATATCAGCTAGCTCACCTTTTGTCAATGTTTATTCATCCATTCAAACAAAGAGTGAGGCAAGATTTCCCTCAGCTAAATTCATGTTGGCTCTGTCCCATTAATCCATGCCTATGTATAAAACTCGGTAAATTTGTTCTTTATAATAGTCTCTTCTGTTTTGCTTGGCTCAAGCGTCAGGCTCACTGGTCTATAATTTCCTGGGTCACCTCTGGAGCTCTAACTAAAAATTGATGTTACATTGGCTAGCTCCCAATCTTCCGGTATCATGTTTGATTGTAAAGATAAATTATATATTACTAAAAATAGCTCTGCAAGTTCTTTTTTTTTTAGTTCTATCAGTACTCTGGGATATATCAGATATACATACCACCCAGTCCACAAGCCTGCATGATAAGGACATAAAGCCAGCATGATAAAGACATAGGTTGTCATGGTTAACCTGCCTATTTGTACTTCGGTCTGGAGCTTGAACCACCATTACTGCTTGTTTGTTTGGTTCATGCAGTTCAAGGCTCACACATGGCAGTCAGAATCTGAAAAATGGAAACCCTGAAAAAGCAGATTATGAGCAGTGCAACACTCAAGAAAGATAAGTAGAAATACATTTCTGACAATGCTGAGCAAATACATTATATAGCTGGTTTAAATGCTCATGTGAAAATGCAAAAAAACATACATAAATTATAGTATTCCAGAATTTATACATGTAACTAGATGTCTCATCCACATTCCACCCAGATTCTGGCCATGTGTACACCCACCTATAAACTATTCCATTTCAGTTAGATGCCATTTTATAGAATAGCGTGTAGCCGAAATATTGGAATTTTTGCTTATATGTGCACAGATATGCATGTATATTCCAGTATTCTGGTCATTTATGCATATTTTTAGTATATAATAATAGATGCCCCATTATAGAATTAAATATCTGTGTCAGAGCTCCTTATTTATATCTGAAAGACCCTGGTGATATGGGCGCTCTCAAAGTGCGCATTGTCACCTGCCGGGGTCTCGGTACAGTTAAGAAGACCTCCGGTAGAGGGTAGCACACTCCTGACGTGGCTCCCAAAGGGGGAGACCTCACTGGTGTCTCACTATCTTGGGCTTTGCTAAAAATAAAGCACCGTGAGTCAAGTTGAACAAAATAATGTGAAAAGTTTAATTAGTCACTTGCCACATAAATCATATCAGCTATTATTATAGTCCAAGTTTCCTTTCTTCCCAAACAAGGGCAAAAAGAAAGAAAACAGAAAACAAAAAGACTTTTAACTTTCACCCCAGTCCAGTGAAAGCACAGCAAGCTTTCTATCAGATATGCTTCCAGTCCAGGTTTTAGGGCTTGCTCTACCTGATCACACAGTCTCTGAAAAACACTGCACAATTAGTCTCTTAGGCAATTATCCAGCCTTGCGCTGGAGTCCTGGGCTTACTAACCAACACAGTCCTGTTTCTTCACCAGGTATTTACAGTCTTGAATATAAAGTAAACTTTGAGCAAAAACAAAAGACAAAAACTGAAGCCTTACTGCAGGCTCCTAAATTTCCAGCCCTGCTTAGCTCACAGTCCTTTGGGCTTCTCTTGAGCTCCTGCACAGCTGCAATGTAGCAATCCAATCAAGCTGGTGCAGCACTGCTCTAAGCTTGTTTTTACAGCACAAACAATCAAAACAGTTCTGCCAAAAACTCCTCTCCACTATTACTCCTGTACAGCCTTGTACCTGTAGTGTTTAGTGGAAAGTTGCCAAGCCCACATCCATGGCTTCTTCCATAACGGTCTCCAGCATACACCCCTCATCCAGGTCCATGCTTTCTGGTGTATCCAGCTGCTCTGCTGGTTCCTGAGGCATTGGAACCTCACACTCCATTGGCTCTGGAGTGAGGTCTGGCCTTCTCCTGGCCCGGAGAACTCTCTCCGCCAGCCTCTCTTGGACAGCCTCCTTTAATGCTCTGGAGAGCTGCTTAACAGGCTTAGGGCCACGCCCTACACTGGGTGATCGTGTGCCTAGCTTGTGTGTTCTTGGGCTCCCCCTCAGGCTACAGGGTAGAATATCACTGGGAGCTTGATTAAATCCCTTAGTGTGACTGGAAGCTTTTCTGGGCCGGGCAGTTAACCTATACTCAGGGCACTGCTCTAGGCTAGAAGACTCAGGATAGGCAGCTAGGCTTTCAGGATCTTCTTCCTGATCCTTCTCAGTGAGAGTCTGGTCTCGAGTAAGAGACTGAGACCGGGGTTTCACTTTGACATGACCGTCTCAGGAAGCGGAAATGTCACAGCATGGATACCTGACTGTGACCAGAGTTTGGGAAGCATGGGAAAATAATGGTGATGAAACCTGTGATGTGGCAGAACACTTGTTGAGGGAATGAATGGCTTTGTGGTTCTGATAACTAGCCTTATTCTTTGCAGGTGGCCTGATGAAATATGTGTGCAATCTATGGTTCACATAATAGATGGAAATGTAATGTAATTTATTTCTTATATACCGCTACATCCGTTAGGTTCTAAGCGGTTTGAAGAAAATATACATTAAGATTATAAATGAAAAGTAAGAAGGTACTTAAAAAATTCCCTTACTGTCCTGAAGGCTCACAATCTAACATTGTCATTGAATTCTGTCATGGTTTGCTGGTTTCTTTGTACAGCCTCAGGAAAACAATATTTTGATTGGTTTTCCTGAGAAAAGCCTCGGACACTGAGCAATACAGAGAGAGTTGGATGATTGGTTTATGTCTGCTCCAACTATCAAGAGTACAGTAGTCGGAAAACTTCCAGTGGCCTTTCCTCATGGAAGGCTGCAGTTCATTCATAATTCCTGACAGATGAAGAATGGTCTTCTTATCAAATCTAAACATAAACAGGCAGACAGAAAATGAAATGGAAAACTTGCAAAATCAGATTGCATGAGCAGTGGAACACTGAAGAAAGAGAAATACTCGTAAAAATGCATTTCTTCCTGTACCAAACAAAATACAAAGATTTAAGAGAAATTCATTTTCAAAGATGACATATTCCATTCTCTAAAAAAACTGAAAATAAAGGCCTGGAAATTAAAAAATAATCCAACCTAAGTTCACCTAGGACAAATATAGGGTCTGAGTTTGGCTGAGGGAGAAGGAGTGATGACTCTTGAGTGCCGAGTGCTGGTCACGGAGGAGTTTGGTGGTCTGGTTTGTTTTATTTATTTTAATGATGTCTCTTATTGAGGCATCTTGTATGACTTATGGCATTTTATATTTTGATGTATGTGTGGGTTTGGCCAGTTTTGGCCTTATATATTCGTCATTGATGTGACATGTATGTTATATGTAATTTGATATATAAGTATGTAATTTGTTATAGTGTGTCCTTAAAGTGTTTTGTACGACAAATGTAAATGTTTTATTTTGTATGTTAATATATAACTCGCCCTGGATAAGGGTGGGTGAGAAATAAATGAACAAACTCATGCACTGGTCCTGAACAAAAGATACACACAAAGAAAACAGGCAAACAGCAAGCATTAAATAGAGGCACACTGGCCAGAGCAGAGGAACAGAAACAGTACCTAAGGAAAGAGTAGGATAAGAAGAGTGAGAGGACAAAAAGTAGAATGATTGGTGTTGGTTCTGGAGAACTGCTTGCAAACTTTTGATTGGTGATGGTCCATCTTTCTACTTTTTGTCCTCTATCAGATTGCACAGGACAAGCCAGTCCTATCTTATACATATTTTATAGCATTCAAAAGTGTGTGTTCATGTTTGATGATGCCTCCATGTACTGGCTTTATAAAAGTACATGTTTATGACTTATTCATAATATGCTACTTTTTACTTTAAGTTATATGTGAATACTCTTGGATATGCACATTATTCACACGTATAAAATTCTTGTATTACCCTTTCTATATGTATGTTATGCCCTTTTTTGTCTTTATCCCATGAAAGTCTTTTTAAAATTACTCCCATCATGTTCTTCTTAATAATAGTAATAATAAAGATAAAGGAGTCATATAGCAGCTTTATCCCTAGTAGTATCATGAAACTACCACTAGGGGTGTAGCACCATTTTAAAATCAGGAACCAGCAGGACAACAGAAGTGACTGGGGATCCTTCTGTCCTGTTTCTGGATCATCAATGAATACTGGCCTGGGGTGGGGGGTATTGAAGAGGTAGGGCAGGGCTTAAGCACTTGACCCTTCTGTGACTTTGGGGAGTAGGGGCTCTGGAGTGACAGCCTGTAAAGTTGAATGTAAGTTACTTTATTCCTTTACTGCAGGGTCCTTAACCTGTATTATTGTGGTACCATTGGTTTGTGTTTCCCGTGGTAAACTAAGTTGTGGTAATTTTTGATTAAATAAGATGCATAGGAGGAGCTTCACTGTATTTCTTATGCATTGGCCTATGAGTTATCCTCAAATTTTGTAAGCATGCTGACTGGTATGAACTGCAAGCCTCATATCTTGTTATCAAACTTAACTGCCTTCTTGCTTAGTAGATCAGCACCAGAATAGCCTAATACTCACTTTTAGTAATCAGTGTGCTATTAACCATGTTGTCCTATGCAGTGAGTCAATGTCTGCATAATTGTCAAAGCCCTGTAATTTAGACTGTTATTACAGTTTGCATTTTCCATTACATATTGTACAGTATGTTTTGAAGAAATACAATTTTCTTTTAGAAATTATATTGACCTTCAAATGTCACTCTCCTGATAAAATGAAAATGCCTGCCGTCATTCAGTTATTTATAAAAATAGATTTTTCTTCAATGGCTGTGGGTTGCCTGCCTCTGAAATTACTATTGTACTTCTTATGAATGCTATAGGCTTATATCCAAAAAGAAGTGTGCTATTTTTTTATACAGGGCACTAGAAATTGTGTTTAATTAGTTATATGCATAGCTTTTACAAAAGCACTTTGAAGCAGAAGAATAAATTCTATACATTTATAATGAAAAAAAGTTTAATATCTTGGACAAAGCGTCTACTAAGCTTTAAGAATGCCATGAATGAAGGGAATTATTGAATTATAATTTTAATATAGCTACAATTGTTTTGGTTTTGTTAAAGTTCTCTGTAAAAGTGCTGTACACCCTTGGAAGCAAGTGATCTTTTGAGCTTAAACCCTATGAGGCCTATTCAGGAAAGTGCTATAAAAACACTGTTTTAATGCTGGCATAAAACTGTGCTCAGTATTAGATAGTAACTAAAGTCCAGGTACCATTAAATTGTGATAGTGTGGGCTGTGGTAGTTTAGTGCATGCCTAGTTGTACACTTCTCCCTCCGTATTCACGGATTCATTTATTCACGGTTTTTAGCTTGCTGGCTCCTCCCTCCAAATTACGTCAGCTTGCATAGAGAAATCGCCGATTCCAAGCGTTTACAGAGAAAATCGCTGATTCCCGGCACTTTCTTCACCGTGTTTTGCCTCTCCTTCAGGAACAGACCAGGTCTCCTACCATGTTATTTGGGGTTTCACCATATTCACGATGGTTTTTAATAGAAAACAGCGAATAACATGAAAAAGTTATTTGCGTTTTTTCTGTAATTTGCGGTTCTGTTAATCACCTATCACAGCGAATACGGAGGGAGAAGTGTATACCTTTTGAGCTTTATATTACACACTTAGGGGCATTTTCAAACACTAAGGAGTCCTTTTATCAAGCCGCGCTAGCGGGGTTAGCACGTCGGACATATCATCATGTGCTAACCCCCGCGGCCGGCAAAAAAACTAATGCCTGCTCAATGCAGGCGTTAGCGGCTAGCACGGCAGGTGGTTTAACACGCGGTATTACGCGCATTAAACCCCTACCGCATCTTGATAAAAGGACCCCCTAAGGGCCTCTTCTATCAAACTGTGTTAGAAGTTTATAGCGTGGTGAGCCGTGCTGAATGGCCCGCGCTGCTCCCGACACTCATAGAGTTCCTATGAGCGTCAGGAGCAGCGCGGGCCATTCAGTGCGGCTCTCTGTGCTAAAAACTGCTAACGCAGTTTGATAGAAGAGGCCCTAAGACATCAAAAATAAATAAATAAATAAAATAGCATAACTTGGATGTTTTTCTCACCAAAACGTCCAAGTGCTGATTTTCAAGACCAACTTTCTGGATGTCTTTCTAGGCTTCTTAGCCGCTGTACATCCACAGTTCAAGGGGGTGTGTTGGAGGTGTGTTATGGGCAGGCTTTCTTAGCCACCATCGCACACTGAACTGAGGGTTTCAACGTATCCTCAAAAAGATATCTGGGTCCTCTTGCAATTTTTCACTATCTTCCTGTGACTTAACATCTTTGACCTGGATTCTCTAACCTGCGCCAATTTTTTTAGGCACAGGTAGGCACCCAAGCTCAGTAAAAAACTACATTTAAATGTGGACAATTTTTAGCTGAGTTTCAAGGCACCTATCGGTGCCAGAATTGTGCCTCCGTAGGTGCTTTAGGCTGCCTAATGCCACTGTGGGCGTGGCTTGTGCCGAAAGTGGTGTTAGGCGGCCTAAAGCGCCTACAGAGGCATGATTCACATCAAAGGTAAGTGCTGGAATTGTAGACCTGGAAAACCATGGCCTACATTTCCAGTGCCTACTTTTGCTTGTGGTGCGATTTTATAACCGGCACCGTTGTGTGATTGACATACAATCGGTGGCTGCTTTTATGGTGGCTACTTTTATGGCTTTTATGGTGGCTTTTATGGTGGCTGCTTTTATGGTGGCTACTGATAACGGCGCCAGTTACAGAAACCAGGCTTTTGTGTCATCAGCAGATTTAATTATCTCACTAGTGGGGAGAATGTGGCACAATGGTTAAAAGCTACAAACTCAGCACCCTGAGGTTATGGGTTCAAACCCAAGCTACTCCTTATGACCTTGGACAAGTCACTTAATCCCCCCCATTGTTCCAGGTACATTAGGGAGATTGTGAGCCCACCAGGCTAGGGACAGGGAAAAATGTTTGAGTACCTGAATAAAGTCATTTAAACCATTCTGAGGTTCCCTGGGAGAACAGTATAGAAAATTAAATGAATAAATAGTTTTTTCCATCTCTAGATCATTGATAAATATGTTAAAAAGCAGCCGTCTCAGCACAGACCCCTGGAGAACTCCACTGTTTACTCGTATCCACTGAGAATATTGACTATTTAAACCTGCTCTCTGTTTTCTATCTTTCAACCAATTCTTAATCCATAAGTCTTTCACGAGGTACTTTGTCAAATGCCTTTTGAAAATCCAAATATTCAATATCGACCTTCTCCCCTTTATCATTCCTTCAAAGAAATGTAGTAGATTGGTGAGGCAGGATTTCCCTTGACTGAATTCATTTTGGCTTTGTCTCATTAATCCATGCTTATGTATGCAGGGTATTCAATAATTTATCTAGTGAGCATGAAAGAAAATAGCAGGTGTGTTGAAACATGTCTGTGTATATTGTAACATGTCTCAAGGTTACTCATGCACAGTTGTGAGTCAGTACGAGTCTAATATTCCAAGAAACAGGATGTCAGGAGAGTCCTCATGCGAATCAAGTAAGAAATGCTAGATTTGGCGCACTGTTCAGTGATAAAATTTCTTACAAAAGAAGGGAAAAAGCCAAAGGAGATCCATGAATGCGTGACTGCAGTTTATGGTGAGTCTGCCCCATCATCCTACAAAGTAAAAGTTTGTAGCAAGCAGTTTAAGTGGGGTAGAAAGTCCATTGAAGATGACCTTCACACTGGACATCCTGTGGAAGCAACTTCCACAGAAATTTGCAAGAAAGTCAAGGATTTAATTTTGTCAGACAGATGAATTAAGGTTTCCCAAATAGCTGAAGAAATGAGCATCTCGGCAGGCTCAGTTTGGAAAATAATTCATGAAATTTGGGCATGTCCAAATTTGGGTTCTAAGAATGCTGACGGTATGTCAGAAGGCCACGAGGCTCCAGTGCTGTCAGGAGGACTTGGAGATGCTCCGTGATGCTCAGGTAAATTTTTTTCTTGTATGGTGACTGGAGATGAGACTTGGGTCTATCACAGAAATCCTGAATCCAAAATGGAGTCAATGCAGTGGAAGCAGAAGTCATCCCCCACCCCCAAAAAGTTCAAGACAGAAAAGTCTGCAGGCAAAGTCATGGCAACTGTCTAATGGGATAATGAAGGACTTTTGCTTCTGGAGTTCATGCCATGCAAGATAACTATAACTGGGGAGAGTTTTGCCATCACAATGATCCCTTTGCAGGAGTCGATCAAGGAGAAAAGACAAGGAAAACTCACAGCACGTGTGCTGCTTTATCACAACAATGTGCCGGTGCACATGTCAGGACAATCACAGGCTGCCATCCAAGAATGTGGGTTTCAGCAGCTGACCTGGCTCCTTCAGATTATTTCCTGTTCCAAGTTTTAAAGAAATTTCTCTGTGGACAATGAGTTTCTGAAGACGTCAAGGAAGCTGTGATGTCCTGGTTTGAAGGTCAAACAGAAGAAGGGATTAAAGTCATTGCAGGAAAAGTGGATAAAGTGTATGGAGCTCAGGGAACTATATTGAAAAATAAAACAAAAATTTTTTGAAAAGTATTTTTCTTTCCTACTGAGGTAGATAAATTATTAAGAACATAAAGACATAATAGTAGCCTTACTTCTTCAGACCAATGGTCCATCAAGCCCAGTAGCCCAATTCAGGTCACTAGTACCTGGCCAAAACCCAAGGAGTAGCATCATTTCATGATATCGATCCAGTGCAATCAGTGGCTTCCCCCATGCCTTTCTCAATAACAGATTATAGACTTTTCCTCCAGGAAATTGTCCAAACCTTTTTAAAACCAGCTACGTTATCCGCTCTTACCACATCCTCTGGCAACTATTCTCTGAGTGAAAAAAAATTTCTTCCTATTGGTTTTAAAAGTATTTCCCTGTAACTTCATTGAGTGTCCCCTAGTCTCTGTAATTTGTGACGGAGTGAAAAATCGATCGACTCTACTCAGGATTTTGTAGACTTCAATCTTAGCTCCCCTCAGCCGTCTCTTTTCCAAGCTGAAGAGCCCTAACCTTTTTAGTGTTTCCTTATATGAGAGAAGTTCCATCCCCTTTACCATCTTGGTCGCTCTTCTTTGAACCTTTTCTAGCGCCACTATATCTTTCATGAGCTAAGGAGACCTGAATTGAATGCAATACTCCAGATGAGGTCGCACTATGGAGAGATACAGGGGTATTATAATATTCTTAGTCTTATTAACCATCCCTATTTAAATAATTCCTAGCATCCTGTTTGCTTTTTTGGCCGCTGCCACACATTGGGCGGAAGGTTTCATCGTATTGTCTATGATGATGCCCAGATCCTTTTCTTGGGCGCTAATCCCCAAAGTGGACCCTAGCATCTGGTAACTCTGATTCAGGTTATTCTTCCCAATGTGCATCACTTTGCATTTGTCCACATTAAATTTCATCTGCTATTTGGAAGCCCAGTCTTCCAATTTCCTAAGGTCTGCCTGCAATTTTACAATACGCATTCATTTTAACAACTTTGAACAGTTTAGTGTCATCTGCAAATTTAATCACCTCACTCGTCGTTCCAATTTCCAAATCATTTATAAATAAGTTAAATAGCACCGGTCCTAGTACAGTTGGGACTTAAACTTTGTAGTTTCATGAAGTAAATATACTAGGACTTTTTTTCTTGTGAATAAATGTGTCCATTGGTTGTTTTATGACATCTTGCTTGCCTTTTTAGTTTGACATATACTGAGGCAAGGTTTCTTCCCTTTTACTGTTTGTTTGAACCTTTTCCTTCATCCACCGAGAAACCTGCCATCTTCAATCTTCAGCCCAAAATTCATGCTCTGATCTTATTGGTCATTTCCTCAGACCCTAGTCATGGGTGTTCTCTGTACCCTTCTCTGTAGAATAAAATTCTCTATCTTAGACATCAAAAGCAAGCTATTTACATCCTCTGTCTCAAAATTTCTTCCCTCTGAAGAAAGTAACCTCTTTTTCAACAAGACCCAATATCCTTCTTTCATTGAACCCTGCATCCATCCACTCAACAGATATCCTTTTCCTACTACAGCTTATTCAACCTATCCAATAATTCAGAATCCATTTCTTCAGTCACTCATCATCCATCCCTGCTCTGATAAGCCAATTTATCAGCATCCAGTTTTAAGGACTTATCCTACCTGGACAGAATACCTATTTTCATCTACCTGCATGCAGTAAGTTATCTGATTTACTTCTTTGCCATAAACAGTTGGAAATTAAGAAAAACATGTCTTCCTTTGGGTGTTGAGCTAGTGTAGCTAGCTGTTTAATAATACATAGATTATGAAAACAGCATTGCAAAGTCTACCGGGTCAGCAAAGAAGCCCTGCATTGCTGGTCCAGGTGCAGTTTCCTCCAGTCACAATCCTGCAAATAATATAAAAGAGACATTGTTGCTCCCTTCCACCATATAATCCTCCTGGACAATAATTCTAAATTAAGGCATGAGATCTTCTCACCAGATTTAGTATTAGTGGACATCGCATCTGTATCAACGCAGTGCAGCATACCACCAATCATGTTAAGCTGGACGGTGGCTGTGATAAGCTTTCCCAGGAGTGTTAGTGTGATAATACTTGCTGGTTTTCCTCCTGGCTGTCACTTGGAACATTTCTGTTTGCTGTGTCTTGTTAACATCTTCACACCAACAATGATTTCCCTGCCTGGTAGTATGTTATTTTTTTATACTGTTCCTATGGAGCTGGCCTCTGCAGCTGTTTGCTCCCTTATTTTTTACAATGTCCTGCTGGTGTCCTTGCCACATAAAATTTTATGATAGCATAATATGCTGGATCAGCAGGTA
This sequence comes from Geotrypetes seraphini, assembly GCF_902459505.1. Classification (NCBI taxonomy): domain Eukaryota; kingdom Metazoa; phylum Chordata; class Amphibia; order Gymnophiona; family Dermophiidae; genus Geotrypetes; species Geotrypetes seraphini. The sequence goes on along the minus strand of NC_047085.1, from coordinate 313,355,841 downwards.
TGCTGCACGTATATACTTTTGCTAGCTGCTGGTCCCCATCTGTTCATCACTATCCTCTAGGGAACTTGTGCTATATAGATTTCTTGCTGACTCCCTCTTCTCAGCTCTTAAAACCTTGCTCATTTTGCTTCATGTGCTTCTCCTGCATTTGTGCCCCCTGACTACTCCCGATATATCAACTTCTCTCTCCTTCACTTATCTGCCTTTCAAACTCATCTAGGGTTGTATTCACTCAAGATTGATCCAGTCCTGGGTTTATCCCAAAGCATAGTCCCAGAAAAACAGGAGATAATAACTTCCCAGTCACCTTTGACCAATGCTCTCAGGGTCTACAGGATGCTTCCTCTTGGGTCTTCTGGCAGCTCCTTGTATCATTACCCTCCACCGGTCATTTGCCAGTCACCTTTAGCTTATGACCTCAAACTCTTCTAACTCCGTGTGGGGCCCTGCCGGTCCTCTGATCCCCAGCCTTTTGGGTCCCCATGGGTTCTGGACATTCTCCACTGGTCCCTTTGCAAGTCGTCCAACTTGAGTTCCCCCTGAACTCCAAGCTCTACTAGGCCTTCCAGATATTCCTTCTTCCAGACCCACGCCCAGTCCCTCTGTCGTCTTTTCCCAGATGCACACCCTGGGGACCCTCCCTGAGGATGCCTTCTATTTGCTCAGTCTTCTCCACTCCCTTAGCCACTATCCATGAGGACTCTCACAGTCGCTTACTCTCTTTGTCACTCACAACTTCTCCACTAGACTCTCCTCCAGTTGTCAAGCTTGAGACCCCCGAATGAGCTCCTGTTCTTCTTGGCTCTCTGTGCTGTAGCTCACCTTTTCAGCACCCTACTTCACTCAAGGTGAGCGGATAGCTCCCAGGGGCCTTAGAAGGAGCTAATCTGCATAAGATCTAGAATCTGCTGCTAAGGCTTCCCCCTGCTAGCCTGTGACAGAAACTTCACCCTGTCACACTGTACAAAAATATATTTTTTGAAAATTGTCTACTTGAACATCTAGGCTGACAGGACGCCCAACCCTTAGGATGCCTAACTTTATTCCCCATCTTCAACCAAAGAAACATCCAAGTTGAAAACGTCCAAATTCAGATCATTTGGACATGGGAGTGGCCATCATTGTGATGGACTGGCCACACAGATATACCTACAGAGCAGTGGGACACCTTAGAGGGCACTGCTGTGAACTTCACATAAAGAGTGCCAGAAGTACATCTTACCATATACACCTTATAATTTATGCTATGCCCTCCAAAGTTCCCCCCCAACTTACTAGATCCACTTGTCTACCATCCCAACAGTCATCATGGCTACAGGTGGCACTTATATGGCAGTATAGTAGGGTTTTGGTAGGTTCACACTTTCTACCATAAATGTAGTGGTTAGAGTGGCTTATGGGCCTGTGTCCTCTCTATGGTTCACTAGCTCATTTACCAGGTTACTTAAGATACCTGTGTAATACTGTACTAGGCTTTCCCATACCAAGTATTGCTGTTCTAGAGATAGGTATGTACTCTTTCATTCAGATTTTTTTTGGGGTGGGCGGGGGTTAGTAAGCAGTGGAGGAGTGTGTGTGTGTGGGGGGGTCATATCTTAATGTATCTAGTGGTCATCTGGCCAGTTTGGATCCTTTTGTGGAACTTAGACACTTCTAATTCAGGTCTAGCTTCGAATGTCTAAGTTCCATCCAGGACGTCTTGGAAATGGTTCAATTATTGGTGCAAGACATCCAAGTTAAGTATGCCCATAACACCCCTTTCAGCACACCCCCTGGAACTCTGGACGCAAAGCTGGAGAAACATCCATTTAGAGGTCCAGGAAAAGCGGTTTTGATTAATGGCACTTGGGCGGTTTTTTTAACATTTTAGTTTTTTGATTATGAGCCTTCTTTTTTCTACTTTTTATTTTTTTTTCAAATAATTTGTGACCAGATATAAATTTGTCTGGACAAACATTATCCTGTCATAGGAAGTCATCCAGCAAATTATTTGTTCTTTGGTCAATTTGTTTGCATGGAGTACAAAATTCCCTGAGGACCATGCACCACTTCTTTTTTCTGCAAGCAGAGGCAATGGATAACGGTTGTCTGCAGATTTGAAACTTTCATTCTGTGCACTCGTATGCTACTTCTTGGATTTCCACAGCTCTAGGAGTGTTTTTTTTAATAGAATGTATCTAAAAGTTTGCATGTTATGAACTTTTTACTTACACTTTACATGTTCTGTGGAGAGCAATTTTCAGACAGGTTGATTTACCCGTGCTTATCCTTTTACTGTGGAAAGCTTCCGGAAAAAATTTAGTTTGTTTTGTTTTAATAATTTTTTATGCTCTTCTAGATCATAACAAGTATTTGTAAAAAAAAAAAAAAAAAATGACATACAGTATATGTCTTCCATATTTACAGGCGACTTGCAGAAGAAAACTATCAGGAAAATCACAAGAGGATGCTGGAACTGAAGTGCCGGAATTTTCAGCGACAGAGTGTTGATGTGCTTCATGTAAGTTCCATAGTTTTAGCTTTTTGAAAATTGTCATCTAAGCTTGACCCAAAATAATGAGGTAATGTATCTGAATAACTTATATGTTCAGCAGGATTTTGAATACTGACACTTTAATCTTTCTATACTCAGTCTTGTATTATTAATTTTTTTGTGCAGGGTCATGATCATTCTGTAAATACTTGTACTATATTATATACAGTTAGAGGGCAATTTTTAAACTGCTGTAACTGGCTAGACTCTCAAAGTAAACATTTCCCTGCATAGGCCCTCTTATTCTATACCTTTAGGGGCGAATTCTATAAATGGCTTTCAGACTGTAGGCAGCAGTAGGCGTCCTACCACTGTTTAACCATGTTTTCTAAAAAAAATAAATAAATAAAAATCCCAAGGTAGGCCACCTACACTGTAGGAATCTGTCTCGGGTGCAAGGAGGCGCCTAGTGTTGCTTAAGCTCACCCAAGGCTGAGCGTGAATATGGTTTTGCCCAGAAGTGGCCCTAGCCATCTCCCTAGGACTGTGATAGGTTCCTGAAATATAGGCCAGCAAAATGCCAGTCTATATTTCAAATGAAGTGGAAATGTCCTATACTTCTTTGCTTGCGATCTTGTGTTTGTGGATTTGACTCTCCTGTTTTATACTTCACTATATTTCAAATAGACATGACTGCTAAACTAATCACAGCAAGGAAATTTTCCTGTCACGATCAGCTGAACTGTAAGACTCCTATTGGCCAGATCCATAATGCCACTCCCATTTTGCAGTGGCAGGCCTGCTGGCCGGAGGGTGTATGCCTCTCTTTGGCCGGATATTCATTGTAAAGGGTACGGAGGAGAGTGGGGGATTAAGGGGATGCTGGGTGGGGTTTCCAGGTGGGTGGGGGACCCTGGAAGAGGAGATTGCCAGGTAGCTGGGGGATGTTTCAGGGGGGCAATGCTTCAGAAGGGTGGTGGCAGGAGGACTTAGGCACTCCTTCTGCTGAGAGATTCTTTGGGGGAGGGGGAGATGCTTTGGGGGTGGCGGCAGGAGGAACTGGGCACTCCTCCTGCCATGGACAGTCAGGGTGGTTGGGGGTTCCAGCAGGAGGGAATGGGCTTCCCTCATGCCAGCCAAAATGCGGGGGGGGGGGGGGGGTGTCTGGGGTTTCCCTGCAGCTGCCACTCAGCTGATTATGATAGGGAAATCCCCTTGCAGTGATCAGCTCAGCGGCAGTGTGATTCTCTAAACGGTACTTGTGATATAGATGCCGGTTTGAGAATCGTGGTGGTTAGGCAGGGTTAGGCATCTGTCATTTAGGACAGGCACGATTCTGTATAGGATGCCTGTGCGATTCTCAAAAGCCACTTAGGCGGCTGCTGAGTCTGGGCGTCCTAAACAGAATCAGACCCTTAGGCCTGGATTCTATAAACAGCGTCCCAATTGTAGGTAGTAGTAGGTGTTCTACCGCTGTCTAACCAGCGATTCGGGACACATTTTTAATTTTTTTTAAAAAAAGCTCCTGCAACAGGCCGCTTACATCAGAGGTGCGCAAGCCCGCCTAAGGCTAGTTGTGGTTGTGGTTTGCCCTGGAAGTAGCCTTAGGCGGACCTAGGTGGCCATACGCGTCTCCCTAGGCCAGCGGGAGACACGTACATTGAAGTATAAAACAGGAGAGTTAAATCCACAAACACAAGATCACAAGCAAAGAAGTGGAAAAGTCCTATACAGACTGGTGGACTCATGTATTTTAAAAAGATCCTTTTATTCATCCAAAAAGGAACTCAATGACTCAACATGTACATGTTTTGGCCCAGATGGCCTGCCTCGGGAGTTTGAAAGCTCGAAGTAAAAGTTGGAGCACAATCGATTTTTGGGCACATTCTAGAAGAAAAGCTGAATCAGCAAAATACTGGCCTACATTGTAGTAGATGCTGCCGCTGAGCTTATTGCAGCAAGGGATCTCCCTGATGCGATTAAGTTTAGCAGCCGTGATAGCAGCCACCTGTCCTGCCCAAATGATCACCGGAAGGAGGGATGCCCAATCCCTCCTATTGGAAGTCCTCCTCCCCCCTGTAGATCGCGCTGTAAGCGTGGTTTTTTTTCTGCATATCAAGACAAAAATTGAAAGTGTCAGCACATATCAGTGTTTGGTTTTCTGCACCTAAATATGAGCTTCACAAAAATTGCTTTCACATAAAATTTTTGCAAGACTCAAATTTCATCGCTGAAGTGTGCTTTCACTTATGGCTTTGTTCTTATATGCGCAAGTTTCTAATCTAAAATTATATTGAGAGTAATGTAGAAGCTCAAACTTTGATATGTAGTCTGCTAACTGTAAACCCATTATAAACTTCAAAAGTTTAGCAAACCATGGAATGCTATCCACTGGCCTAGAATTTTTGGCTTTAGAAATATCTGCCACCATCAACTCTGGAATAGGTGTTAACAATATATGTGCTGGATAAATTCCGCTACTTAAAATAGATTCACAAACTTGGTAATCCAAATAACAATGAAAATAGGTATATCTTATAACAATAGACTGGTCTTAGAGACATTTGGTGCATTGAGAGTAAGTATCAAATTTCTGCATCTCAATGGCCACGAATTTGGTCTTGGAGAATGAGATGTACAGTGTCTGCATCTATGAGGCAAACTTGGTTCTTTTCGTTACATAGAGCATTTTGGACCCCAGTTAGATTACAAAAGTTGGATAGCTCTAAGTCTAATAGATGCTGGCACTGTAATCTGGAAGCAGGGACTCTAGATCATTTAATATATTTTTGTCCCTGTGTTATGGCCTTTTGGAAATCAATTTGGTCCCAAATGAATTGTTTATTAGAAAACCATGTAGCTCTATCATTTGATACAATTCTATTTGGAACGTCCATGGGAATAAAAAGTCAAATTTCATCTAGCAATAATAAACTTTTATTAATAATGACAGGAGTTGCCATTCAACATATCACCAGAAATTGGAAAAATTACACCAGACTTAATTACACCTTCTGGTGGAATTCGTTATGCCATATATACAAAATGGAAAGAACAATTGCTATTTTCAGACACTTTAAAAAACTCATTCCGAAATCTATCAAAGTCCCCAGGTAAGTGAATCACTAAATACCTTTACACAAATGAGAAAAAGGGGCAATGTCTGGAAAACAACATATACTAATGCTCAAACTGTGGGAAATTAAATTCTGGACCTAGAGGCTGTGATGGAAGAGGCTGAGCTGGATTTAGGGCTCCTTTTACTAAGGTGCGCTAGCGTTTTTAGTGCACGCTAGCTGAAAAACTACTGCCTGCTTAGAAGGAGGCGGTAGCAGCTAGTGCGCGTGGTATTTTAGCGTGCGCTAAAACTGCTAGCGCACCTTTGTAAAAGGAGCCCTTAGTGGCAATCACAGAGACGTGGTTCAAGGAGAGTCATGACTGGGATATTGTTATATAGTTACACTGGACTATAATCTGTCTAGGAAAGACGGGATAGACAGAAAAAAAAGAGGGGGGCGCAGTGGCATTATGGGCTCCTTTTACTAAGGTGCGCTAGCGTTTTTAGCGCACGCTAACCACGCGCTAAATGAAAAATACTAACGCAAGCTCTATGGAGGCGTTAGCATTTAGCGCGTGCGGTATTGTAGCGTGCGCTAAAACCGCTAGCGCGCCTTAGTAAAAGGAGCCCTATATGTTAAAGATCATATTAAAGCCACGCAATTATAGGATCTACATGGTAAGGAAGAGGCACTGTGGGTCAAACTGGAAAAAAGGAATGGAAAATATATTTACATTGGTGTGATACGCAGGCCTCCTTCACAGATGGAAGAACTGGACAGAGATTTCATAGAAGACATTCAAAATATAGCTGTAAGAGGTGAAGTACTACTAATAGTAGATTCTAATTTGCCAGATGTTGATTGGGTTATCCCTGTTGAGGGATCTCCCGGAAGTAGGAAGATCCTGGATTCTCTACAAGAACTGTTCCAGCAGTTGATAATGGAGCCCATGCGGGATGGGGTCATAGTGAACTTAGACCCTGATTCTATAAAGTCTGCCTAAAGTGCTGTGATCTAACACATTTTATTACATTGCCTCAAACTAGGAGTCTGAAGAACATGCCACCAAGCATTTGGCTCAGTCTCAACCAGTCAGTGCACGGGACTATAAATCTATGGGTCATCATGAACAGAGTGAAAATGACACTCCAGATAGGCTGTGTATGTCTGAGCCAGTAGAATGTGGTAAGAAATTTTGCTATAAGTGCTAAAACTATTTTACAGTAGTTGTCTTTTAAGTAGACCGTAATCCAATTGTGATGGCATGAAATTCTGAGTGCAAAACGTGATCTTATTTATCAAAAATTGAGTGGTTAGGCAACTAATTCCCCCCCCCCACACACTTTATTAAGCTGTGATAGAGGTTTTTACCAGGGCCTGGAGCTCTAAATGCTCCGATGCTCATAGAATTCATATGAGCATTGGAACATTTAGCACCCTAGGCCATGGTAGAAACCTTCACCATGGCTTAGTAAACGAGGACCTAAGAGATTATTTGAGTACAGCTAATTTTAGGGCTGTAATTCAGAGACTAATATTCCTAATTTCAATTACTGCAGTAGTCTACTAGGACTACCAAAACATTAGCTGAGATCATTACAGGTTGCATGGAATGCCTTTGTTTGTGTCCTTAATGGTTCTTCACACCATGATCATATTTCACCTGTGTTGATTAGGCTTCATTGGCTTCCTAAAGAGTGGAGAATTTGGTTTAAAGTTTTATTATTGATTTTTAGAGTTTTGAATAGCAATAATTTCCATAAGCTTGCACGTGTATCAACCCTCATGAGCATTAAGATCAGCCTCCATGGTTCTGTTGGACAGTCCATCTTTTCACATTGCTAAGTTAGAAGAATATAGATCCTCTGTTGTCGTGGGGGTTTTTTTAATGTTGCTGGCCCAAAGTTGTAGAATCGATTGCCATCTACATGAAATTTGGAAAAGTTTTAAAAAGGATTTCAAAACATTTATTTCAACAGGCTTTTAGTGATTACTTAAGATGAAGGAGTTTACCAGATCCTAACAACTGTTTTATTATGTACTAGTTTTTTAGCCCGTTACATTAATGAGTGCTAGACTTAGGCATTTCTTTCTTTCTCTTTCATTCTTTCTTTCTTTCTTGCTCTCTGCCTCATCTGTCTGTCTTTTTTTTTTTTTTTTTTTCTTTCTTTCTCTCTGCCCCCTGTCTGTCTTCCCTTCTCCCTTACTTTTACCTCCCCCATGTCCAGCAGCACCCCTTCCCTGCTCCCCCTGTCCAGCAGTAGCCCTTCCCTGTTCTTTTTACCTCCCTCTTGTCCAGTAGTACCCCTTCTCCCTTACCTGCTCACTGTCCAGCACCCGGTAGGCTGGGCAGCCTCAGGGCTTTTGCTAGGCCGGCCCGTTTCGCATTATCGAAGTGGGCTGGCCTAGCAAATGCCCCGCGGCTGCTGCCACTGCTGATCCGGGGGTGAAAAGGAGAGGCATCGTCAGAAGTCAGCTGGCGTTGGAGATCAGGGCAGGAACGTTGCTGGGGAAACCACCGCACGTGTTGCAAATCGCCGAAGGCTCCTACTGTGCATGCGGTGACACATAACCACGGACCAGGGATCACGGCCGCACAAAGTTTCAACTGCTAATGCGCGTTAAGGGTTTTATTAGAATGGATTTTTATACTGTGGCTTAAAATTCTGATGTGTTATGTATGTTTTATTTGTACCACACTGAGGATTGTATAATGTGCGGGTTATAAATGGTTTAAATCAGGGTTGTCCAACGTCAGTTCTCAAGGGCCACAATCCAGTCAAGTTTTCAGGATTTCCCCAATGAATTTGCATACACTACTTCCATTGTATGCAAATAGATCTCATGCATATTCATTGGGGAAATCCTGAAAACCTGACCTGGTGAGGGCCGAGGTTGAATGCTCTTGGTATAAATAAATACAATGTGAAGTATTTATATCTGTCCTAGTAACATAAGCTCAAATGAGGAGCCCCCCTAACAAAATTTTACTGAGAGCCCCTCATATTGTCAATGGTGAGAAACTTCCCCACCTGGCCCCAGATTTCAAATATCCAGTGCATGGCAGGGCAAACTGTTTTGTCACTGACAGATGGTACAACAACTTTTTGAAAAGTATCTTTTGTTTGCTATATTCTGCCTCTGCTCCTGCTCCTTCTTGACCATGTCCCCCTGCACCGCAGGGGCTACTGTGGTGGAATTTACACTATTGATCTTCCTTAAACAATGCATGCTATTTCACATCACCTATTAGCTTACTGTTAAGCCCCTATGATATCCACATTTATAGGTGATGTTTACTTTTATTTTTTTTATATACAGTAAAATTATGTTCAATAAAGAATGCATTTGGGAGAATTCTATAAATGGTGCTGACAAATCGGTGCTGGGAAAAAATTAGCACTAGGCACCATTCTGTAAAGGGCACTTTTATAGAATAATGCTTAGCGCTGATTACTATACCTAATTTTAGTCACCAGCATTTATACCTGCTATAATCTGATGTAAAGGTTCGGGAGTTGAGCATGCAAATCATAGTGTCTTATAACATTGCACCTAACTTTTAGGAACAGCCCTTGATCCACCCATGACCATGCCCCCTTTGAATTACATGCTAGAAAAGTTACTTTCATTGGTTGTGCAAAAAGTACTAGATGATCATGTAACAATTAATAGGATTCAGGATACACGGAAACGTGAGTTTAGAGTTGGCTCCAGTCCTGAAATTTTGATGACATCTTAAAAGGGAGTGGAAGATAAGATGCTTATCTTTTTGGCTAACTGTGCATAGATCTGTTGTTGGCTTGAAATGACTGCAGTGAGAATAGGGGGAAGGGGGTCCTTAAGTGATTTATCTGTTATCTCATAGAGAAGATACAGAGGTATATGTGCATGCTAAGAAGCCAGCCAATATTCAGATATTCAAAGTGATTTAATCAGAGAGGAGAGGCTCCTGCCTGCTTAAATCACCTGTTGCTGCCAACCCCCTGATATTCAGCAGCACTAAACCAGGCAATGCCGCTGAATATTGTCTCTGATAGCCCATAAAAAGAGGGGCTGGTCAGAGGCAGTACAAGGGAATGCTGAAAACTTCCCAGCCCAACCAACAAGGTTGGGGCAGTCTCCATCGAAGGCTATACACTTAGAGTCTGATTCTATATAGGACGCTGGTCTCAGCAACCGCCTAAGAAGCTGCTGAGAATCACTTTCCAGTGACCTATACAGAATTGTGTCTACCCTAAAGAATAATCACCTAATCTCCAATTCTCTAATCAAGTCCTTAGGCATTTTTCCCAGTGCATCCTGGTCTTGTTTGGGACTTAGGCTATTTTTTGGTTGATAATGTGTTGTAAGTTTAGACGTAATAGTGGTCTGGGTGTTTAAACTACTGAACGTAGAGGTAGGCCATTCTCAAAAAAAAAACCTCATTTTGGATGGTTGTTTTTGAGAATGGACATTTTCCCTGTTGCTATTTTCAGTAAAAGGGGAATTAAACTTTTTTTTTTTAAATTATGCCCCTTTATTTGGATACTATTTTTCATAGAATCTGACTTTTGTTTATTACTAGTCTTTAAGCCCGTTACATTAACGGGTGCTAGACTAGATGCGTGTGTCTGTCTTTCTTTCTCTCTCTCTCTCTCCTTGGCCACTTTCTGTCTGTCTTTCTTTCTGTCTCTCTTTCCTCTGCTGTCCACCACCACCACCCTTTGCCTGCTCCCCCTGTCCAGCAGTAGCCCTTCTCCCTTCCTTTTACCTCCCCCGTGTCCAGCAGCACCCCTTCCATGCTCCCTCTGTCCTGCAGCACACCTTCACTGCTCCCCCTCTTCCCTTCTCCCCCTGTCCAGCAGCACCTCTTCCCTGCTCCCCCGGTCCAGCAGCACTCCTTACCTGATCCCCTGTCCTTCTTCCCTGCTCCCCTGTCCAGCAGCACCTCTTCCCTGCTCCCCTGGTCCAGTAGCACTCCTTACCTGCTCCCCCCTGTCCCTCTTCTCCGCTCCCCCTATCCAGCAGCACTCCTTATTGCTCCTCCTGTCCCGCTTCCCTGCTACCCCGGTCCAGCAGCACTTCTTACTTGCTCCCCCTGTCCCTCTTCCCTACTCCCCCAATCCAGCAGCACTTCTTACCTGCTCCCCCTGTCCAGCATGGCCGTTTGCCCTCCTCTTCTTTAAAGCGGCCTGGTGAGGATCGCGGCTGGCTGTAGCGAACCTTGCAGGCCGCTCTGCACCTTGATAGCACATTCCCTCTGACGCAATTGCGTACGTCAGAGGAAACGTGCTACCAAAGTGCTGAGCAGCTTGCAAAGTTTGCTACAGCCAGCCGCGATCCTCACCATGCTCCTTTGAAGAGAAGCGGCATCGGCAGCGGTTTGTGAGTGAGGAACAGCTACAGAGCGGATGGGGGGCCATACCTGGGACTGGAAGTCCTGCTCGGAACAGGAGGTCTATCTTCTCCATAGGACGCTCACGCTGGTGCCGCTGCTGCGTGCTTCGGACATGCTTAGCTCGGGGCGGCTTAGGTAAGAGCATGGGGGTGCCTGGGGGCAATCGCTAGCCCCACACTGGCCCCGGGCTCTCTGCATGTGTCTCTCAGGGGTCCCGGCTCATCCCGGCAGGGAGAGAGCTTGCCTGCGCTTCCTCGAGCAGCAGCGGTTGGTGAGTGAAAGCGTTAGGAGGGGAGTTGCCGGAGTGTTCCCTGCCACCGTGTTCTAAAATAGAATTCGGCCACTGTCCAGAAATCACGGCATCAGGGATCATGAAACCCTAAGGGGTAAATTCTCTATTACTGCGTTTAACATAGGCGTGCTTTGGACGTCCGATGTAAGTGAATAATTACGGAGTTAAGGGTCTTAATTAATGTTAATTGGGAAATAAATGACACATAGAAGTCTCTAAGAGGTAGTTGACGGACTGACGTCTACAGAAAGCATAGTCCCGTCTCCAGCTCTGGACGTGGGCGTTCCGTGGGCGTTCCATGGGCGTGCCAAATGGGGACGCTAGATAGGCGCTACCTGAGCGAACACCTGCGTCTAAATATCGTGTATTATGTAGACGTAAGAAACCCTGGTCTAACTTGGATTTCAATGCCGTTTCAACTTTTGTAATTGCGGCTCTTTGTTAGACGCGAGGCAGACGTTCGCTGTGTTTTTCATCAATAATTCCAATAGTGAGTTTGAATAGGTAATTTTCATCTTTTCTCTACACATGGCTTTTACAACTCCCTTTTTTTTCTCAACAAACAGCACTGCAATCGGCTCTCTTTTGAAAGCAAAGAAAAAACAGCACACATTATCAGCACTTAAAAAGAGAATAAACAGATACACACCTTAACATTCAAGCTTCCCTCATTGCAAAATGGAGGTCTTCAGTTGCACAAAACTGACCTCATTGTGACCTCATCAATCTGCACCTTCAAAGTAGTATGCCACAATTAAAAGATGTGCTGGGTGTAGAACTCACAAACTCTGGATGTTAGGAGCACAGGCTGGCTCCTAACACATAGAGCTACAGCTGCTTCTACTTAGGTCCATCTCACCACCCTTTCATATCATACTTGACTGAGCTGTCTATGCTCATTAGCTATCATATCAGGATGAACTCAAATAAGTTTAAGCAAAGGAATGCCTAAAGATTTGGAAGGTTTTCAAGTAGAAAACAAATATCAAATATGTATTAAAGAATTGCAGCACAAATGATGAGAGCACATTAACCAGGTGATCCACAAATGTCATCTTGCTGTCAGAGGAAAGGTTTCCTCTCATCACTGCTTAGGATGTCCGAGCCATGGTAAGTTGAAAATAGGTTTGCCTGGAAAGGGAAATGTGCACCTTACAAATGGCAAAGTCCACCATGTAGACCCTGTTATGAGAGCTAATAGGAAAAAACTAGGACCTTATTAAAATGAGCAAAGGTGGGAGTCGAACCGGGGAGTTTCAGAGGTCAGAGCTCAGAACAGGAGCATTACCGTGTTGACCTAGAAATGCTTTCTTGTGCTTATAGCAGTTTGGATTTGCTTATACCGCTTCTTATAGGCAGTTAATTCTGCTAGGAGACAAAACACTGCAGTTGTATATTATTGTTTCTTCACCATTTCAGAAATGTATACTTTACCATGATAAAAACTAACAAAGTATGCCATGTTTAAAAGGAGAAATATAAGATGAGTTGAACTCAAATTCTTAGCATGGAAGGGGGAAAAGTTTATTTTTCTGCTACACAGCAAAGTTGTACAGTAATGTTATATTCAACTCCTATAAGAAGTGGAAAGCATCATCAAGGTGCACCTGGAAGGCAGATATGCCACAAGTAAAATACAGGCTGGGATTTGAACCCTCAAAGCCCGGAGGATTGGTAGAGTGCCTTTCCTCACTGACCTACAGCAACTTTTGCTCCAATGTCTCTGGCTCCCTTGTCATATCATATCTTAGTGAAGTGCTAAGGGAAAAGGAGTTTAGCTATAATGTCATAGTAGGCTGAGACAAAAGAGTGGTAGCTCAATAGTTAAAAGCACTGCTTTCACTGAGCTCCAAACCCATATTCCCAAGTGTGCTTGAATGCATGTGAGGTGGAGCTCCATTTTTCTCACACGCTAATCTTCATTCTAAGCACTGTACTAATGGATATATGACTGTAAGTAATCTGTTCCATTTAGACGTCATACCCGGAAAAGTGGTGTTTTTTTGCCCTTACCGATCAGCGTCATTTGTGCTGCAATTCTTTAATACATATTTGATATTTGTTTTCTACTTGAAAACCTTCCAAATCTTTAGGCATTCCTTTGCTTAAACTTATTTGAGTTCATCCTGATATGATAGCTAATGAGCATAGACAGCTCAGTCAAGTATGATATGAAAGGGTGGTGAGATGGACCTAAGTAGAAGCAGCTGTAGCTCTATGTGTTAGGAGCCAGCCTGTGCTCCTAACATCCAGAGGTTGTGAGTTCTACACCCAGCACATCTTTTAATTGTGGCATACTACTTTGAAGGTGCAGATTGATGAGGTCACAATGAGGTCAGTTTTGTGCAACTGAAGACCTCCATTTTGCAATGAGGGAAGCTTGAATGTTAAGGTGTGTATCTGTTTATTCTCTTTTTAAGTGCTGATAATGTGTGCTGTTTTTTCTTTGCTTCAAAAGAGAGCCGATTGCAGTGCTGTTTGTTGAGAAGAAAAAGGGGCTTGTAAAAGCCATGTGTAAATTATATTATTGTTTGGGCAGAAATGTGGTTTGTTATCCACATTTTTCTAATGTCCAACCCAGACCATGCTCACACGCTAATCTTCATTCTAAGCACCTTCACTTTTGTTTCCTTGCATCCTAACAGTTCTCAGAAGTGGTGGAATTTGCTGTTTCTCCTCAGCATTCTGCAGCCACAGGTGCATGAGATACTTTCATTTGCTCCTAACTGCAAGCCATTCTAGTAGGAATGTGTTTCTTTTGATGCAATATAGGCATTGGCCAACAGCTATGAGTTAAATCAAACTTCAGAGGGCTTGGACAGGTGTTGAAGAATGATCCAGTTAGGGGGGGATGTTTTTGGTGGGGGTAGGGTGTTCAGCATGAGAGAGAACAGGTTGCATTAAATATTAGACAATGGGCTGCACATAATAAAAGCTGAAGCAAAATATTGATATGTAAAGGCAAGGCTAAAGAGTTACCAGGTGTCCTGGCTGAGAAATGAATATAAACTATTTGCTAACCTTACTCAAGACTTGAACCCCTTGATGTATGGAAGATGAAAAAGCAATGCCTTAAGGCATAGAGCTATAGAGGTAACTTTGTTTAGAACATAGAGCTTCGTATCAAAGCTTAGAGATGTGAAGGAAATGACTACAACGTCACTACAGCTGTATATGGCAAAACGACATCCAATGCACATCCAATTAGATTTGAATCCTAACGGTTCCTATGACGTCAGCCGCTAATTAGGCGTGCTTAGTATATAGAAAGCTTTGGCACAGCCATTTTTCCTATGTAGGACCCCCTCATGTGAGTTGGTGTTTGTGGTGTTCCGTTTCCTCAATGATGAAACTTTGTGCTATGACTTGTCTGTTCTCCTTTATACTCCCTTCTACCTTTGACACTCCTCCCCACCCCCATTATCTGTATTTCTTTAGTTTATGGATTTTTCTGGGTGTTGGTGTGAGGGATTGTTGAGGACTTAGGTTTTGTGTTAAGTGTGGAGGGGAGTCAATTGTTAGGGAAAAGAAGGGGCCAGGCCAGGTTACACACAGATGCCCACACCCACCACTCTCCCTGCTTTCATAATGTCATGGTCTGCCCCTCCTCCATTTTCCATATCTGCAACTCTCCATGCAAGAAATTCGATTTTCACTTTGGAGCCATGTTGCAAGGTGTAGCCATCTTTTCAGGCTACTTGTAGAACACGTTCAAACACCCCCCCCATAGAACACCCAATGAGGTGTGATGGGCGTGGTTAGGAAGCGGGCCAAGGAACTGCACCCGAACGGCGCCCAATAGGCATAGAGAAAGTTTTCCCGCCATGCTGACGTCAGACGCTACATAGGCGTGCATGGGTCTAAGAAGGTCCAGGTGAGCAGTGTTTCCTTTCTATTCTGTCCTATTGCTTATGCAGATGTTTGAGACTTTACTCTGTCTTAGTCTTTTACATTTTTTCCCTATTTCTGCCTCCCATTTCTCTCTATTCCACAGAGCCATTAACAAGCTACATGTCATTCTAATATGTTGTTTTATCTTTTCTAGAAGCAGCTCAGATAGTAAGTCCAGGTGAGAATGATATTTTGTAAGCTACTTAGGTGTCCTTATGATAGAACTAAAGAAACCAACCAGCAAAAACTGACTTCTCTTTATGGGCTTTCATTGTGTGCTATTGTTTATAATAGTTATTTTATTTCTGATATCTCTTACTCTCCATTCCACAGGGCTGACAAAAATGACTGAGAAGACTGATAAAGACCATGCTGGTAGAAATTTTGCTGGTAGAAATATGGATATGTAAGTAAAATGGATGTGTTCATACATCTGAGAGGGTTTACTCATAGAGCTAAAGTTAATTCTTTGTAGAATCAAATTATAGGCAAGTTAAAATCAGGTGAGGAATGGTTCTGTGTACTAACTCATTGATAAGAATAGGTCGGGTGTGTTGGGGAGGGGGGAAACACTGCCATTCAGTGGACATCCAATCAGTGTACATGGTTCAAATGGAAAACTCCTAATGAGTGCCTAATGGCTGCCATTTTTAATAAGGAGTCTAAAGGTATGTTAGCATCTCTGTTACTTCTAGGTGTGTGTTCTGCCACAACTTCAGTGTTTAATTTTGGAGACATAGGTCTTTGTTAACAGTTTCTCTCTATTCTTCATTTCAGGTTAACTCTGCTCATCACCTATGTGTTTGCCAGAGAGAGACCAGACAAGCAGCTCAGCACACCAGCTTGCACCTAGCCAAACAGTTGTAGGTGAGAATGATATATGGCAACCTTTATTTGCTTACTCTACTATTCTTCACTTGAGTCACTCTTCTGATGAGTGAAATAAATGTTCACAAAGCTAACATGTTTCACACTTCTATTGTTCTCTTCACACAGGTATCCTTGATGACTTTCAGGAACAATAGTAAATTGATAATGTTGGCCTCATAGAACACCATGGCACGCATTCCTGCTGTTATATGCACACAAACTTTTTGTTTTCAGTTAGTCTATTCCCTCACATGAGTTCTAAACAGTAGCAGCGGAGGATTACAGGTGATATTAACCCACACCATCAGCGAGTTAAGGCTATTGCTTTAACAACTATACCACAGTGACATCTAAGCAGCTCAACATAAATGAGGTTAACACTTTGCTTCAGGGAAGGGAGGACAGATATGGACCTTGGGGGTTGAACCCCCTGTTTGTGAACCTTGTGTAAACCAGCTTCTTCTCTTTTCTGTTTTCAGGCAACTGTAGTTGTTCCTGCAGTATTGTCAGATGGGGTTTTGTATTACTGAGAGCAGTGCAGCTGTGAGCATCTTTGTGGTTTCCACACCTGCTTAACCAAAATAGTGCAGCTCAAGAACCAGGAGGATAGATTGAGGTATCTGGCCTTTACTTCCATCACCTTCCGTGAAAGGAAGAAAAACCCACATGTCTCATTTGGATTCTCCTGGTGTGGAGCCAACTCTTACTAGCAGTAACCCTATTCCTCAACAACAAATCTACCACAGTGACTTATATTCTCTTCCTTATGTAGCCATTTACTTTGGAACAGGGACTGGCTTACTTTGCACATCATAGCTGAGATGTCGTCATCTACCTACAGTTGCATATACCCTTGCATTCACTTGCTTCTTTCCTAGATTCTGCAATGATTTGACATCAGAGTGGCTAGCAGGTAATAGAATGAATGACAGACCCCAATAAAGATTGTCAAACTTTCTATATGTCACCTTGTTGTTATATTGAAAAGGGCCCATTCAGCAGTCCCTCCTGAACCCCTATCTACCTTGGACTCTGTCCACTAAACTGCTGATGCTACAAGGTTAAAACCACACAGGAAAGTTTAAACTATAAACAATTTTTTTATTCAAATATAAAACTTTTAAAAATTTAAACTTTTGGAAAAAAATAACTATTTACATAACACATAACGCAGGGAAAGAGGGTGGGTGCCCCCCAAGAGCAGCTTGAGCTACCTCAGGCGAGGGGGGGTGGAAGAGGTGCAGTTATTGAGAGGGTGTATGGCTGCTGGCACCATGCCCTCTTTCGGCTACCAACCACAAGAGGGCATGTTCCATCCTCTCAACACACCCTCTCAATACCTGCACCTCTTCCAAGAGGGCAGAGTAGGGCTCTATCTCCCTGACCGCCCCCTCCTGAGGCTGGTCGGGCTGCTCCTGGGGGGAACAGCAAGAAAAGGGGGTGGGATGGGAACAGGAAGGGCAGGAGAGTGAGGGGAAGGGCTATGGGTGGGGGGAAGGGGAAGGTCCAACAGGGGATGGTGGTGGGGGTCCTGGAGGTAGTGGTGGGGCAGGCGGTGGGGGTCCAGGGGGCAGTGGTGGGGCAGGCGGTCCAGGGGGCAGTGGTGGGGCAGGCGGTGGAGGTCCAGGGGGCAGTGGTGGGGCAGGCGGTGTGGGTGGCTCAGCGAGCTGCCATGGGGAATCTTCCTCTTCTTCCCCCTCCTCCTCCTCCGCCGATGACCATGGCGGAGCCCCCTCCCTCACTTCCGGGGCCCAGGGTGGGGTCATGGGTGCCACCTCCTGAGGGGATGCCTGCGCTGCTGCTTGACAAGAGAGAAATAGGATACAGTCAGATATGTCCACAACACTTTTGAACATGACATTGTTTACTACGTTATTTTCTTCAAATGCTAATAACAGGATGCAAAGCACCTACTCCACTGTAAACATCAAAATGTAGCGTAAGTAAGTGAGGCAAGTAGAACACCATGAAGCCATTGTGACATGATATCACAATAGCAGCTTTACTGCAGATTTTATGATTAAGAATGGTTTACAGCTACTCAAGCATTTTCATCTATTTATTCTGGTAGGCTGATCACAAAGAAACACACGCTGGACTCATTACTCACCGGCTTCAGCGCGCAACTCCTCCCTCACCCCCTCAAGGAAGGCCCGCTCCTAGCGCCTCAGCAGCCGCCCCCTTTTCCTGAGATCCTCAACCTGGATAATAGAGAGAGAGAGAGAAAGAACAGAGAGGGAGGGATATGATGAGTGCCATCTAGCACTGTGGCATAACATGTTTACTTAAGTATTGACCTCTATAAGCACATAAAAATGGAGTATGCTGCCCTCCAAGAGCCCCTATCCGCTTTGCTGCCTGCCTCCACCCCCTTCTGCCACATGTTTTACATGAATGTATTCACGTACTCCAGCATTTTCCCCTTTCTGTGCTGGAGGCATCGCTATCTCTCTACTGTACCTGGGACAGTGGGGGGGGGGGGGGAGGTTTGAGGTGACATGGCCAGAATCACAAGGAGGAGTGTGGGATTGAACTCACAACCCCAGGGTGCTGAGGCTGTAGCCTATCAGCACTGCCCCACATTACAGCATGTCCTGGTGAGCTTACAATCATGCAGCAGGGGCAATAAAATAGTTTGGTCAGAAGGAGCAGCGTGGCTTGAAACCCCTGACGTCAGGGTACTGACGCTGTCACTTTAAACGTCATGCCACTATCTCCCTAGACCAGCAGATTGATACAGGAAAGTTGTAGGTATTTGAAATGACATAGCAGCAGTGGCGTACTAAGGGGGGGCGGGAGGGGCGGTCCGCCCCAGGTGCCAGCCATGAGGGGGTGTTCCCGGCCTTGCCGTTCATTCCCCCCCACCCCCGAAGGACCGCTCGCCCCACTGACCTTCCTGCACCACCTGTGAAGCAGCCCGCAGCAGGATCGCGACTTCAGCGATACCTGAGCTGCTTGGGCGCTGCTTCCTGCGCCGCGGTCCCGCCCCTCCTCTGACGTCAGAGGAGGGGCGGGAACGCGGCGCAGGAAGCAGCGCCTAAGCAGCGCAGAGATCGCTGACGTCGGGATCCTGCTGCGGCTGCTTCATAGGTGGTGCAGGAAGGTCAGTGGGGCGAGCGGTCCTTCGGGGGTGGTGGGGGGGGACTGAACGGCAAGGCCGGGAGCATAGGTAGTGCTGCTTCATAGTGGTGCGGGGAGGCCAGGGGCGAGCGGTCCTTCGGGGTGGGGCGGGCGGGCAGGCAGGCAGGCTTTCAAGGAGGAGGGGGGTGACAGACAGGCAGGAAGGCCTTCAAGGGGGGACAGGCCCTCAAGGGGGGGGCAGGCAGGCCTTCAAGGGGGGGACAGGCCTTTGGGGGTGTGTGCAGACCTTCAAGGGGGAGGGACAGGCCTTCAAGGGGGGGCAGGCAGGCCTTCAAGGGGGGAACAGGCCTTGGGGGGTGCAGGCCTTCGGAGGGGGTGCAGGCCTTCAAGGGGGGGACAGGCCTTCAAGGGGGGGACAGGCCTACAAGGGGGGGACAGGCCTACAAGGGGGTGGGACAGGCCTTCAAGGGGGGTGCAGGCCTTCGGGGGTGTTCAGGCCTTCGGGGGGGTTCAGGCCTTCGGGGGGGGTGCAGACCTTCAAGGGGGTGCAGGCCTTCAAGGGGGGACAGGCCTTCAGGGGGGTGCAGGCCTTCAAGGGGGGACAGGCCTTCAGGGGGGTGCAGGCCTTCGGGGGGGGTGCAGACCTTCAAGGGGGGGGGACAGGCCTTCAAGGGGGGGACAGGAAGGCAGGCCTACAAGGGGGGGACAGGCCTACAAGGGGGGAGGACAGGCCTTCGGGGGGTGCAGGCCTTCGGGGGGGGTGCGGACCTTCAAGGGGGGACAGGCCTTCAAGGGGGGGACAGGCAGGCAGGCCTGTCCCCCCCTGGAAGAGTGGGCAAACAAATGGCAAATGCGATTTAATACAGAGAAATGCAAGGTCATCCATATAGGGAAAAAGAACCCGATGTTCAGCTACAAAATGGGGGGATCGGTGCTAGGGGAAAGCAACCTTGAAAAGGACTTGGGTGTGCTAGTGGATACAACAATGAAATCAACGGCACAATGTGCAGCAGCCTCAAAGAAAGCAAATAGAATGTTGGGTATTATTAAGAAGGGTATCACAACCAGGACGAAGGAAGTCATCATGCCACTGTATCGAGCGATGGTGCGCCCGCACCTGGAGTACTGTGTCCAGTATTGGTCGCCGTACCTCAAGAAGGACATGGCGATGCTTGAGAGGGTCCAGAGAAGAGCGACGAAAATGATAAAAGGCATGGAAAACCTTTCATATGCAGACAGGTTAGAAAGGCTGGGGCTCTTCTCCCTGGAAAAGCGGAGACTCAGAGGAGGCATGATAGTGACTTTCAAGATCATGAGAGGTATCGAGAAGGTAGACAGAAATAGATTCTTCAGACTAATGGGGCCCACAAGTACAAGGGGGCACTTGGAGAAGCTGAACGGGAACAGGTTTAGAACCAATGCTAGGAAGTTCTTTTTCACTCAGAGGGTAGTGGACACATGGAACACACTGCCGGAGGCTGTGATAGGACAGAGTACACTCCAGGGTTTTAAAGAAGGATTAGATAAATTCCTGAAAGATAGGGGGATTGAGGGATACAGATAGAGGTAGAGATGGGATATAGAGAGAGTTTAGATAGAGACCAAGGGGATTTAAGGGTTCAGACAATGATCACCGTACAGGTCATGGGCCTGATGGGCCACCGCAGGTGCGGACTGCTGGGCGCGATGGACCTCTGGTCTGACTCAGCAGAGGCAACTTCTTATGTTCTTATGGGACAGGCCTACAAGGGGGGGACAGGCCTTCAAGGAGGTGGGACAGGCCTTCAAGGGGGGTGCAGGCCTTCAAGGGGGGACAGGCAGACCTTTAAGGGGGGACAGGCCTTTGGGGGGACCCTGGTTTAGAAGTACACGGAGGGAAGGGGGTGTTCAAAGAGACGTGCATATGCCAAACTTTGGGGGGGAGGAAGAAATAATGGGTCTGAAAATAGAGGAGAGGGAGAGAGATGATGGACCATGGGATTTAGGGAGGGAAGGAACAGAAAGGGAGAGAAATTGGACACAAGGGATGGTGTGGAGGAGGGATAGAGATACTGGATAGGAGGGTAATTGGGAAAAGAAAGGGAGAGATGGTGGACTCGGGTGGTGGGGAAGGAGGGAGAGATGCCGGATGAAAGGGTAGTTAAGAAAAGGTGGATCTGTGGAGGGAGATGAAAAAAAGGAAAGATACCAGACTTCCTGGGGAGGGAAGGGAAATGGAAAGGGAGGACAGAGTTGGCAGATGGATGGTTAGCATGCAGAAAGAAGAAAGAAGGAGACCCCAAGTTATCAGAAGAAAACCAGAGCCTTGGACCAACAAGATGAAATATAACCAGACAACAAAAGGTAGAAAAATTAATTTTATTTTCTGTTTTGTGATTATAATATGTCAGATTTGAAATGTGTATCCTGCCAGAGCTGGTGTTGGACTGCAAACGTGAGCTAGGATTTAACAGAGAGAGGAAAAGTCCTTTTTGTTTCTTTATTTTATTTACACCACAGCGCCAGTGTGATTAGGAGAAGCCAAAGGGGGTGAAAAAGCTATAAAACCCACCAGGAGTTTTGAAAAAAATCACCCAACTGGGCAGGAAAATCGAATTGAAAAACCAATTTAATAGGCTGAATCGAATCAAAATTTTTTTTCCTGAATCTGGCAGCATTAGTTTGCGCTACTGTCTTAGACTTTAGGACCTGGGATTGGGGAGAGATGGCATCCTCAGTACTTTATAATGCAAGTGAAACGAGGATTTGGTCAGACTTTTGAAGGGTCTGCAGAAAAAAAAATATTGTATAGGCCGGGGACATGAGACAGCAGGAAATGGGAACTTTTCTTCCTTCTATTTTTGTGAATGGAAAGGCTGAGGATGTCAGAGAGTTCAGTTAAAATATGTGCTTTATAAG
Source organism: Geotrypetes seraphini (assembly GCF_902459505.1). NCBI lineage: Eukaryota > Metazoa > Chordata > Amphibia > Gymnophiona > Dermophiidae > Geotrypetes > Geotrypetes seraphini. The sequence goes on along the minus strand of NC_047085.1, from coordinate 313,333,897 downwards.
AAAATATAATAATGTGTTTTATAAAGTTTATAGCATAGCTGGCCTACCCAGTGAGGTGTTCCTAGTGGTGGTGGTGGCAGCGTGTCAATGTGTTGAGAGGAAGAGATGGTCTGGGAAATTCTGCTGTGCAAACTCCGGGCCCATTTCCACCCCCCAGTTAGTCCACTCCACTCAACTGGTTCACACACTGAGTGGGTCTTTGGGTGTTGTTTTGGGATCTCTTCCAGTGGTTTATCAGTATCTCCTTCTGGTCCAAGGAAGGAAACTTTGTTATCCTTAGCATTGACCTACAGAATATGTTTGTAACAGCGCTGCTTGTGTGGCATTAGGCTATGTAGTGATCGAAAGAAAAAAAACAGACCTTTGCACATTTTTGCACTATATGGTGGGTGTATGAGGAGATTCACATTTCCTGCACAGCTAAGTCCATGTGAAGTTACCTTGTGCTGTATTTGACATCTAGCAAGGTCTCTGTTTGAAAGGAAAGATCTAAACTTAAAAATGAAGTGGCCAGAAGTTATGGTAAAAGCAGATAGTGTAGCTGGTTTTAAGAAAGATTTGGACAAATTCCTGGAGGAAAAGTCCATAATCTGTTATTAAGACATGGGGGAAGTGTCTGCTTGCCCTGGATCGGTAGCATGGAATGTTGCTACTCTTTGGGTTTTGACCAGGTATTAGTGTCCTGGATTGGCTACCATGAGAATGGGCTACTGGGCATGATGGACCATTGGTCTGACCCAGTTAGGCTATTCTTATGTTATGTTCTCATCTGTAGGGGCCTTTGTTTTCACTTCTTATTTTAATGTATTTTTTTTCTGGGAACTTATCAGTGTTTTTTATAATGGGAACAAAAATGGAAGAGAATTAATGTGTGTGGGATGAGGAGGTAACTAATTTCTTCAGCTAAATAATTCAATCCACCTCAACCAGACATAGGAGAACTCACGCACCATTCACACACCCTCCAACCAAAAACGTCAAAAGAAAAAAACTGTTCGACAACCTCCTAGCCAATCGAGCTGCAACACTCGACCCCCAACTCTACAACCTATTGACCTCGATCACAGACTACAAAACCATCAAAAAAGAAATAAAAACCCTTCTATTCAAAAAACACATAAAACCGAACTAACACAATCAGAACTGTCCCAAGCATCACCTGCAACTACTCCATATGTACTTCTGATGTCATGACAATTCAGACATAATTTATGTTATGTTATGTTTGGAATATAAGAAAATTTTCACTGCCTGTTTCTATTCTGACCATTTATTCCGTTTCATGGTCATTACAAAAAAATATTTTTTTACATGGGGGGGTGTCAAAAAATGATGGGCCCTGGGTGCCACATACCCTAGGTACGCCACTGCATAGCAGCACTTTAATATATTTGTTTTCCTTTGGCAAAGTTGATTTCAAGATGTTTCTATTACAAATGTGATGTTCATGACCCAAAAATTAGTTGTATGCATGTTGTGAATGGAATAGATGCCTTATAGGAGCTGAATTTGTCATTTAAAATCCTACTACTGCTCCTTTGGGATGTGCTTTAATTTCAGTATTCAATGTAAAAGATTTATTATGCACAATTGTAGTTTTTAAAAGGAATCAAGATTTACCCACAATAACATGACCAATTTGATTGAGACAGGTTTCCATCATCATTACATGATTATTTGTGAGGGCCTGACTTGGAATACTTACTTCCCTGGGACATGAGGCTCTTCTGTTATATCGCCGGGTCAGGCGGGTCCAGGAGTTCCTGAACTGCAGGTATGACCTGCGATGGCCTGCCACTCTAAAATAGTGGTGCTCATGTACCAAAAAGAGCCTGGCCAGCAGCCTGGAGTCCTCTGTTGAGAAATTTGGCTATCTCCTGGCAGCCATTTTAGGAGAAATAACTGCGTATGAAGAACGGGCAATTCTATGACGTCACAACGCAAAAAACCGCGATGACGTTTTTGTGCCGCTTGGGTGTGCTTGCAGCGGCCACTCCGCGCTACATCAACACTGTTGATTATATCCTAAACCACGCCGATATCGCTGTTATACAAAAAAGTATAGCAGAACGCTTAGAAGCTTACCATGTAAACCTAATGAAACTTCACCTCCCCCAAACACTATGACAAGTTATAAATTAAATAAATAAAGATTGGGAAGTGAGGTTCACATATTTTAGCTTAGCTATGCATGTTTGGGTGGGTGGAAAAAAAAAGAATATGTCTTTGGTAACTTTAGTCAGGACTTGAACCCCTGACCTTTGGAAGATACATGCAGTGCTTTTAAGCACTGAGCTATGTTGGGGATTTGGGAATGGGAGTCTCCAGAAATGACTTTAGGTACAAGCTTAGAAGCTTACCATGTAAACCTAATGAAATTTCACCTCCCCCCATGTATTTAGGTTCACACGATCTACATTTGAACAATCACAATGACAAGTTATAAATGAAATAAATGAAGATTGGGAAGTGAGGTTCACATATTTTAGCTTAGCTATGCATGTTTGGGTGGGTGGAAAAAAAAAATAATATTATGTCTTTGGTAACCTTAGTCAGGACTTGAACCCCTGACCTTTGGAAGATACATGCAGTGCTTTTAAGCACTGAGCTATGTTGGGGACTTAGGAATGGGAGTCTCCAGAAATGGCTTTAGGTACAAGCTTTGACAAAGGGTAATCATTGCAAGTATCTACAGGTATATTTGATCTGAGAACACCCAATGAATGTCCAAAACGATTTCAAAATTCTAACGGCTTCTATGATGTCAGATGCTACTTTATGGTTAGGGTTAGGGCTACAGTTAAGTAGCTCGGTAGCTCAGTGAGTAAACGCGCTGTACCAATCATCCATAGGTTGTGAGTTCAACTCCCGGCTTGTCTTTTACTTGATTATAACATGAGGGGTTTATGCTGCAGGAGTGTGTTGTTGGGGTGTTGCAGGAGTGTCTAGGATGACAGAGAATAGTCACTTGCATTTTCAACAATGCATTTGAATTTCTTAAGATGAAACCTTAGTGAGCCGGGGGAGGAAGGTCACCGCAGCCTCGCGCCTCAGATGAAAAGGTTAATTTTTTAGGGACTGTGTAAGCTGATCTGGGACAGTCTTCAGCGACTCGGAGCCCTCCTCCCGGCTGGGCAGAAGGAGGAGGCTTTGGCGGTGGTGGTTTTGGTGGTGAGTGAGGGCGGGAGGGGGGAGTCGCCTGGCTGCTGCATCTGCACTCCTGCTGGCCACAGACCTACTGATCACAGAGCAGAGATCACAGAAGCACGCAGGTATGTGCGCATGCGCGGCTAGGGTTTTATTATATAGGATATACACCTATCGCATCTCATTTTCATCACAAACACATTAGCGAGACTATACACAATACATTACAAAGTTGAGCTTGGGTTTGATAAAATAAACAGCATAATTTTGACTCTGTATTACATTTATTGAACCATACTTAAGAATATGGGTGTTGCATCCGTGACAACGGTGCTTTACACCATTGAGCTACCAGTCTTTTGCCTCAACTGACTGTGATATGATAGCTAAGTAGAGTATACTTTAGCACATCACTAAGGTATGCTATGACAGGGGAACCAGAGACACAGGTGTAGGTCAGTGAGTAAAAGCACTATATCGATCATCTGTAGGTTGTGAGTTCAACTCCCGGCTTGTCTTTTACTTGTGGCATATCTACCTTCCAGGTGCACCTTGATGATGTCACAATGAGGTCAGCATTGTGCTGCTGGCTACTTCCTCTTCCTGTGAACTAGAAGCCACATTCAGGTCTAATCTATGTTTTGATTCTGTTTCTAAGTTGGGCCAGTGTAAGTTATGGGATTTACCTTTGTTCTGAAGAATGAGCTGATTGTTGCAATGTTTTAAGACCAGGAGAGTGTTCTTTCGAGCAAGATATCACTTCTAAACTATCCTCTCTGAAATAATGTCTCTGGGAAATCGAGAGAAAGCTTATTGGATGACTTAGGGTGCCTTTCCTGCCAGTCTTTGTGGAACTTAAACGAAGTTTATAAGAAGTCTATATGGTGTTCAAAGTCCTATCCTTTCCACTTCTAATAGGAGGTGAGTATGACATTTCTGTACAGCTCTCTGTGTAGCATACATCTACCGGTTCCCACCTTCCATACTGATAATGTAAGTTCAACACCCACTCGGTACGTTTCATCTTCTAGTTCTCCTTTGAAACATAACATATTTTTTTTCCTTGTATTAATGGTAAACTGTACAATTCTGATATCCTAGAGGAAAAAGATACAACACAGCAGTGTTCTCTGTCTGCCATTCCCTACCTCACTGATATTGCTAGATCAACTAATATATAGTTTACAAAATGGTATACTGTGTTTTGGTTATCTTTTTCATCATCCTATACTTACAATGCTGAATGAGTGATAATAAAGAGTATAAAAAAAGTATAATCTAAAAAAAAAAAAAAAAATCGTACCCACGTCTATCACGGGTCCATTGGAGACGTCTTAATGACGTTTCAGAAACCTGCGTCTATCTTGCGCCAAGCAGTTCTAGAGACGTCTACCGCACGCCTAAGTACCGTTTGATTGACACTTGCGTTTGCCGGACGTCTAAAGCACGCCTATGTTAGACGTACTAATAGAGAATTTACCCCTAAGTGTGCATGCATGCTTAGGGTTTTATTATATAGGATAAACCTACATTATATACAGCAATTGGGTTGTTGGTGTGAGGTCGTTCAAATACATTGGAAGGGCGAGCAGCAGCCTCTTCAATCCAAAATTAACTGAGAGCTCAGATTTTGAAAGTTGTGCATGGAACATTCTTCAAATTAAGAACAGTGTGAGGTTTTAAAGTGTGTTTTGTTTGTTTAACTACTTATCTTGCTCTATATCAGTTTTCAACCCAGTCCTTTGGACACACCTCGCCAGTGAGGTTTTCAAGATATCCACAATGAATGTGCATCAGATAAGTTTGTATTCACTTCCTCTATTGTATACAGATCTATCCATTCATATTCATTGCAGGTAATCTGAAAATTTGATTGGCTAGGTGTGTCCCAAGTACTGAGTTGAGAACCCTTGCTCTAGACCAGCGGTCTCAAACACGCGGCCCACGGGCCGCATGCGGCCCCCCCCAGGCACTATTTTGCGGCCCGCGATCTGTCCTCGCCTAAAGCAGGGGTCCCCAATCTGCTTCCCTTCCCACTGCCCTCCCCCAAGTCACCGCAATTGGGGAACAGCCAGTGCCCGAGGTCTTAGCTCTCCCTGCATATCTTCCCCAGCTCGGAGCCGACCAATTCTCGCCACCCGACGTCAATTCTAACGTCGGGGAGGAAGTTCCGGGCCAGCCAGTTTTGAGAAAGGAAAGATATTAAACTTTAAATGTGAGGGCCGCAGAAAAAATAGTTAATGACAATTTTGCATAAGGTAAAACTCTTTATAGTTTATAAATCTTTCCTTTAACAGTTAAAGGAAAGATTTATAAACTATAAAGTTTTACCTCATGCAAAGTTGTCATTTCTTTAATAAGACATTAACTATTTTTTCTGCAGCCCTCCAAGTACCTACAAATCCAAAATGTGGCCCCACTAAGGGTTTGAGTTTGAGACCACTGCTCTAGACTGATTACTGTAACATTATATCTTGGTCTTCCATAAATGCTTGTTAAGCCATTAGAATTGATTTTAAAATGTCCCTTTCCATGAATACAACCAGGGATCTAATACAACCCTTTCCATGAATAGATCCAGGGATCTAATACAAGAAAAGGCTAACAACATATTGTCTATCCGTAGTGGTCTCCAGTAATGCTCATTTGAATTACTACCCCAGTCCACCCATCCTCCTATTATAATGTCTTCACTCTCCTCCCATACCCCTCGTTCGTCCTTACCTCCATGCATCCTCTGTCATCCCTCCAACCATCTCTCCCAATCACCCATGTTAATGTGATGGCAGATGCCTTTGTTTGTGTTCTAAGCATTCAATTGTAATGCTCCTTTCTGTTTGTTAAAACAACAAAACTGTTTCTATCTCTAAGTGATGCTTGCATGAAAAACATATATTAAAAAAGAATTGAATAAAAATGTTACTGCATATATCATTAGTGAAGTGAGATATTCAGAGCATACTGTATTTCCACAATATTATAAGCAAACCAAAAACTGAAGCAAGCAAGATGTCTATATCCAGCCAAAAGTGCTACTTTTATTAGTACACAGTAAAGTCCAAAGAGAAGCTTTCTCTTCTTTATCGTCCCAACTACGGCATAGATTCACTAAACCTCCAAACCATGCACGATAAGTTTCTTTTTGCATGCCGGCCGACAAATTCAGTAAAGGCCTGCATGCTAATGGGGACGATCGTTAACACGCCCCCTACCCATGACCAGAACGATCCCCGCTCATGCGCACACCTGACAGTAGTGACAGGAGAAGCAGCCTCCTGTCACTGCTGTCAGGGCTCAACCCTGATCTCTCCTGCCTTCCCTGCCCAGATCTCTCTTGCATGCTCCCGGACTCTCCTGCTGTCTGCCACTGTTCCCTGCAGTGCAAGCCCGTGGTTTTAAATGTTGAAATCTATTTTATTAATCAACAGTAAGTACAACAGCAATAATAACCATGGAATGCAGTTTCATCAAACACCCGCGGAGGACTGGACTCTTATGTCCTCCCCGGACCCACCATACCCCCACCCCCCAACAAAGAAAACCCTACCCCCCACCCACCCCTCCCCATCCCCCCACAGATACAGAAAAACTCGCAAGCAGGGAACAGCAGAGACATCAGGAAGCACAGTTTCAGAGGTGGAGTCTATTCAAGACCCGGCTACGACTCTCAGGAGGCAAAATGTTCAAATATGGAGTCCAAGTGTGAACAAAGTCTCTGCTCCGGCGTCGGGAAGAACGAGCCAAACGGGCTTCCCAACCCATAAGTTGCAAGCCCGTGGTTTTAAAGCGGCCCTGCACTGCAAGGAACGACGGCAGAGTGCAGGAGAGTCTGTCGAGCAGGGAAGAGAGATCAGACACTGGCCCTGACTGACCCCCCCAAGGCCCCAATCTCTCCTGCCTGCCCTGATCCCTCCCTCGCCTCCCTCCTGGCACGGCCCTCCCCACACACAAACGCGACCCCCACCCCCCTCGGAGAAAAAAGCAGGAGGGATGCCAACTCCCTCCTGCTATCAGCGTTAAAAAAAAAAAAAAAAACAGCACAGCACTCCCCCCTACCCCCCGACCGGCACGGCTCTCACCCTCCCTCCACCTGACCGGCACGGCACACCCCTGGCACCAAAAAGTTGGGAGCAGGAGGGGTGCTCAGTTCCTCCTGCTCCTTGGCCTCCCACCCCTGGCTGGCCCAGTTGGTCAGGCCTGGCCTATTCACCCCGGTACCTTTAAAAAAGTTGGGAGCAGGAGGGGTGCCTGGTCCCTCCTGCTCCTTGCGATAAGGCTCCACCATCTTTGGGAGCAGGAGGGGTGCCCGGACCTTCCTGCTACGCCACTCTTCGGGAGCAGGAGGAAAGTTCTGCTCCTGCTGCTCTGGCCGGCTGCCGCCCATAAACGGCCTTGGGCCCCATCCCAGCCAGAGCAGCAGGAGCAGGAGGACTTTCCCCCTGCTCCCGAAGAGTGGCATAGCAGGAGGGTCTGGGCACCCCTCCTGCTCCCGAAGAGGTGGAGCCTTATTGCAAGGAGCAGGAGGGACCAAGCACACCTCCTGCTCTCAACTTTTTGGTAGGCTGTGCCGGTCAGAGGGGGAGGGCAAGGGACGTGCTGGTCGGGGGGGGGGGGGGGGGGGAGTGCCGTGCTGTGCTGCATGCAGCATTTTGTTGTTGTTGAAACGCTGATGGCAGGAGGGAATTGGCATCCCTCCTGCTTTTTTATCCGGTGGGGGGGGCGTTTGTGTGTGGGGGGCAAATTTTTTTGACAGGCCTGCCTGTCTTTTATTAATTTTTTTTTTATGGGGCAGATATTTTGCGTGTGTAACACATGAAAAATATCTGTGCCATGGAAAAAAATGAATAAAAAAGAAAGGCTGGCCTGTCAAAAAACCTGCAGACCTGTCGGTAACTCAGTTACCGACAGGTCTGCAGTAGTCGGGTTTGTCAGTAGTAAATCCCGACTCAAAATAGCCAAACAATTGTTAGTGAATCAATCGCTTGGCTATTTTGCATGGGGTTTTACTAATTTGCATGGGAGGATTGGGATCAGATTGCTGTAAGCCTTAGTGAATAGTGCAGGAGGGAAATTTGGTCGCAAAGGGCTCACAAACATATCGGTACACGATCAGTTTGCTTAGTGAATTTGGGCCTAGGATCCCAGTTTCGGCAGATGCCTTCTTCAGGGGACTAGTGAGATACTAAAATAACACATAAATAATGTTTTCAACCAATATATAATATCAAATGACAAAATTAACACATTTTTGTGGTTCAATACGACCTTGACCTTGTCTGGTTAGACTGCAGAATTGTGTACCCAGAATACTAATGAGGCTGCAGCCATGGCTCCAAGGGGCCATGCAAGGAACAACCGTATCATAGAGGTTTTTACAAGAATCTCACTTGCAGCAGGCTATTGCTGGTTTGCCACCTACAACTGTGATATGGCCTGTGTCAGCAAAGATTAGTCAGTGGTGCCCAAAAAATTGGAGGAGCAGGTGGTAGCTACCAGGATGCTGATTATGCTGTCAGTACTGCTTGATGTGTTTACTCTTTCCCCTGCTGCATCCCCATATCTCCTGGGCCTCTCTAGCTGTCCCTTTCCTCCACTTGAATCGCTAACCAGTTCATACTTCCAGTATAGGAGTGCACTGTACTGGAGGGCAATGCTCCTTTTAACCCTAGGTTAAACAGGTTGGCTAACATGTACACATCCTTCTTAGTGAGGATTTTTAAACTAGTTTTCATTTGTACACTCATGGGGCCCGATATTCAGTTGCCAGAAGGCAGCCCAAATAACTCCCATGGTCAGCATTGGCCACGGATATTCAATGCTGGGCCATTTCCGGTGATTGGCATTTAAATTTTTTTTATTTATTTTTTTTTTGGGGGGTGGGGGTTGGTTACTAAAAAGTTAACTAGCTAAATCAATATTCAGGGCTGACCAATTAAGTTTATAGTGGCCAAAGATAGGATTGCTATTTATGTGGTCCAATGTAGCCGCTCAAAACTTAGCTGCTCAGTGCTGAAAATCACGATCGTATTATAGTGGTGTGTGAGGAGCACATGAGGACTTCTTAACGTCTAAGTAGACAAAAGTGTGTTGGAACAGAGCAATAGCCCCTGAAGAAACTCACCAGTGAAATGGCTGGGTAGCCGTCGGACTTTAAGTTAAATGCTCTTCTTTATACTAATTTATACTAAAAGTTACAAAAAGATGAATAAAACCCTGCACAAGACCGATGATGAACACTTCACCCCAGTAAGGGCACGAAAAACAATCAAAAGTAGTGTCTTGGGTGTTTGAGGTCTTGAGCATAATATGAACTCTGTTCAGTTTTTTCTCAGTTTGTTGGTAATTAATACATTCAACAAATGGTTTTTCCATAGACAGTATGATTATCTCAGTACTGAAAATCGCCAGTTATCATGTGAAATGGCCGGTTAACCTTTAGCTGATAACTAGTTGTCTCACACTGAATATTCTCATTTAATTAGTTAAACGCTATTTAACTGGTCAGTGCCATTTCTGGCTGGTTAAATAGCACTGATTATCAGCCAGATGGAGTCCACCAGTGCCTGCACCTCTGCCATCAATTCCTCTTGTCAGAACTCATCTTAAAGCACGGCAACCACTCACTTGAAAGAAGTTTAGCGCAAAAAGAATCAGTGCCAAGGAGAAATGTCTTTTTTCTGCTTCCCAAAGCTTCAGAATGTGCCCAATAGAAATCCCCCCAACCAATATTCCACTTCATTTTTTTTCTGCCAAAATTTAAATTTATGACAATGAATTTTCTCACTTCAATTTGTTAGGAACTGGACTATCTTCTGGGAAAGGGGGAGCCTAGTACGAAAATATGGACTCCACCTTAACCGGGATGGAACCAGGCTGCTGCGGCTAATGTTTAAAAAGGAAACAGAGCAGCTTTTAACCTAAGATGGGGGGGAGGGGAGCCAACAGTTGCCCAGGAGCAGATGGTCCGATGTGAAGTATCCTTAAAGGATACTGTTAAATCAGAACATTGAGGGAGTCCCAATAGAGAGGTTTCAAAAATGGTGAAAGAAACCAAGAGTGCTTAAGAGGGAAGCAGAATAAAGATGTCAAGTTATCCCTATCATCTTCTCAGAAGGAAAAAACATAATTTGAAGTGTCTGTATACAAATGCTAGAAGTCTAAAAAATAAAGTAGGAAAGGCAGAGGAGCATAATCAAAACATATGTCTAAGTATGATTTGGACATAAGGCGCTAAATGCCCAAAGCCAGCAGTGGAAAAATGCCCATTTTCAAAAAAAATGTCAAATTTTTTTTTTTTTGTTTTTTTTTAAATCATCTATCTGGATGTCCAGACCGCCAGACCACATTTTCAACTGAAATTTCATCCAAGTCCAAATGCCCAGAACAAGACCATTTGGACGTGGATGAAAGTAGTAGAGGAATAGCGCTATATATAAAGGATTCCATACTTTCAACCAGGATGGAAACAACAGCAAGGGCGGATGGCTTGGAATCACTATGGGTTAAGCTATCCGCTTGCCGCGCTAGTACCTAATGCCTCCATTGACGAGGCGTTAGGATTTTAGGCTGCCGCGGGGGTTAGCGCGTGATGAAATGTCTGACGCGCTAACCCCCGTAGCACGCCTTGATAAAAGGAGCCCATAGTCCTACTGCCACACACAGAAACAGAAGAAAGAAAAGTGGAGAAAAGCCCCTCCGTTGAGCTTCATGAGTCTGAAAAAAACGACTCCGTACTGAAAATCAGGCTGACATTTAGGAGAAAACTCCAGCACATTAGTACCTAGAACTGCAAATATAAATGGCACAAAAGATCAAAAGGTACTCGGCTCTGTCCACGGCAGTTCTTCCTTTTCAAATCCACCATGCTTGGATATCTGGGTACTTATAGCATGGTGGATTTGAGTTTTTGAAGTATCAAACTTACCATACTAAGGGCTATTATAAAATGATATGATTACTTCAGTTCATTCAAGACAGTCTCCTCAAAGCTGGTCTGATAAGTGAATTAATGCTAGGTATAAAGTATCACTTTTAATATTTGTATGTAAACAGATTATCTGAGAAGAACCCAGTATGTCGCAAACTCTGGCACACTAAACAGAGCAAATGTTTTTCGCGCCACATTATAATTGAATTTATAAAATTACAAAACCAACAAAAAATCTGAGATATTTATGTAAAGTTCTTTAAGCTATGTATGGATAATTGTAACAACAGTGAAACTAAAGTAGATAGAATAGAATTGCTAATCAATGCGATAGATGTGCTTGTTTTTGAGTGCAAATGAACTGAAAATGCGCATTGATAGTTGACAAGCAAACACGCATTTCATCATCCACCATATGCAGTCATTCTTTTTTTTTCCCCAATTTAATTTCTGTCAGAGCTGAAAATCCAGGTTCGCAAAGATAAAAAGATTCAAACAGAAACAAAGCTTTGATTGCTTTGATGCTCAAGTTAGGATCACTACTTCATAAAAAATAAAAATAAAATTACTGGGCTGTTAGTTTTCAAGGATCAATCATGTCAGAGAATGATGTTTGTCTGGGCAGTGTCTTTATGCACACAGATGCTCATAACATTGACAGACTTGCGTACGTGACTTACATGTCATCTATTCTAGTGTATACTTCTGAAGGGAATTTTTTAAAATAAAGTAAAATTCTGGAATCTCTCGTGGCACTCCCGGAATCTCTTCAGGGCACACAGTTTGAAGGACACTGGAAGAACCCTATAAAGTCAAGGTGCTAAAAAATTCTGTAACCAAAGCAGAAGCAGAAATATCTACATAGAGATTAAAGTCCCCTAGATTAGGCTTTTCAACTTAAATATTTATTATGCCTTCACAATGTGGCTGAACCCTCCCCCCCCCCCACCATGACTATAACCTGGGGGGGCCAGAGCTGAGATAAAATCACCACTAAATCATTAAATGCAACCCATTTTAGTAATAGATAGAATACCTAGCTCCAAGTCTATAATCAAATCATAAATTGTATTAGGTTTTGATCTGAGTATGCATTTATCAAAGAGACCTTAAGGGCAGCAAGGCCATTTGTCTTTTCAGTCATATTATATAATATAACTAATGTGTTAAGGAAGTGACCATTTAAAGTTTGTCATCTTACAATTTATATTTGCTCCCAGTTGCAAAGAGACTCTTACCAGAAATAGTATTGAGGAAGGGAGGGACATGGATATGTCTGAGGCACGACCAACATTTATATGGGCTTATAGAAACTGTAAGATTTGTACAAATGCTACATTTGAGTGTGTCCATTTACACCAGCCATAGTTCTGGTGCAAATGTACATGCCTAGATTTATGCTAGTGTTCTAAAAGAACTCTTATGCATATAAAGGTTCTTATAATAATAATAATTTTATTTTTATATGCCGCCATACCGGGAAGGTTCTAGGCGGCTCACAACAAAGGCAATACATACAGTGCATAAAAATACAACAGATAAAATAGTAAAATCAAGCGAATTTATACATCAGGTTAAAATAGGAAAAACAAGTTAAAACAACAACATACATTAAGATACCAGCCTATCGAATAATTGTGTCTTTAACAATTTTCTGAAATCTAAATAAGAAGAAGCCTCTACCATTATTTTTCCTAGCCATGAATTTAATTTAGCGGCCTGAAATGAGAAAGTTCTCTCAAGAAACTTTTTGTAATGACAAGATTTTATGGAAGGATATAGAATACTGTAGGCTCACAGCCCACAGAAATGTTGACCCTGATTCAGTAAAAGCCACCTAAAGTTAGGTACCTAGATCGACGTGCTTAGCCGATCTAGGTGCCTAATTTAATTATTTAAATGGCCTCAATTGGCACTGTGAATTGAAAATTATAATTAAAAACAATTAAATAACTTTTGACACTGGAGTGCGGGGGGGGGGTTCTGTGGGTCTTCGTGAAGGAATGATGCGAAAGACCTGACTGTTCCTGCAGGACCAGGAAGTGACATCAGAGGAAGAGCTGAGGCCAGCGCAAGCAGCTGGTTGGAGCTGTTGCTCATGCTGGCGAAGAGCTAGAGGTACAGGGAGAAAGTGAAGGCACATGCACAGTGGGAAGAGGTAGGAAGGAGTAAGGGGTGGAGAGGAAGAGAGGTGCCAGCTCCCTCACCAAGACAGCACCTGGGGCGGTCCTCCCCACTGCCCCCCCCCCCTTTACTATGCGTCTGCCTGTGGGTATCTGCAACTCAACTTCTTTTTCAGTGTTCTCTTTGGTTCCCTCTCTGCTCAAAACTGAATCTTTTCCTATTGCATCTTAAATTTTGCTGTTCAGGGAAGATAGCTTATGAGAACAGTGGAGTGGCCTATGTTTTTTGAACTGGTTGCTGGTCTTCAACCAAACAGCACAATGATGAGTTTGGTCACTTTGAAGCAGAGAAAAAACTGAAGCAGGTTGTAATTGTTGGTGAACAGATGTCTCTACTGCAACAGACTGCTGCCCATCCGATGGAAAAATTTACATTGGAGTGACTGCCCTCTAGATTGATAGTCTTTAGAGAGGAAGTCTGCTTGTTTGGCTCCAAGACTGAAGGATTTCCACACATTTGATACTCTTGCATTAATTCTCAAAGGTACTGAAAGACAGTTTGCCATTGGATGAAAAATCGTTAGAACAATAACAAACGATTCCAACTTTATGAAAGCCTTTTCTGTAATTTGCCAGCATGATGACGATAATGAAGATGAAGATGCAAGTAATGAATTAGACTGCATTGTTTTAATGAAGATGATAATGACATTGATGATGATAAAATAGTCTTTGCTATATGGAAAAGTGTTCAGACAGAGTCCCTTCATTAACATCTGCAGACCCACTCAAAAGATATCAGTAATGCTGCAGCCTAGTTTGATTTGAAGGAACGTTTTATTCAGACTGAGCAATCCACTTTCTGCCAGTGCAGTTGGTGAACACCTTTTTAACTGTGCGTGTTTTAATAATGACTCACAAGTATACTCGCAAGAGAGTCAGTCATGTTCCAAATTTAGTTTTTGCTAACAAAAAAGTGGATTGAATTGCAGAACAATAAAGTTGTTGGGGATAAAATCATTAATAATAGTTGTATCATTATAGTTATGTAGGAGTGGCTTAGTGGTTAGAACCCCAGCCTCAGCAACCTGAGGCTGTGGGTTCAATCCCCATGCTGCTCCTTGTGATCCTGAGCAAGTCACTTAACCCTTTGTTGCCCCAGGAACCATAGTTAGATTCTTAGCTTGCTGGGACAGATAGGGAGAAATACTTAAGAATGCCTGAATGTGAACTGCTTCAAATAGAAGTAGTATATAAGAAAAGTAAACAAATAAATACTCTAAATATATTATCCCCTCCTTTTACAAAACTGTAGCTCTGGCCACGGCAGGAACAGCTCCGACGCTCCTAGAATTCCTATGAGTGTCAGAGCTGTTACCGCTGAGGCCAGCGCTAAAAACTATGCTAGGTGTTGTAAAACAGGAAGGGAGTATATTAGGCAAATAATTTTTTACTTTCACTTATGTACAATTCTTAGGGCTCCTGTTACGAAGCCGCATTAGCGGTTTAATGCACGTAATAGCACCCGCTAATTTGCCAGCCACGCCAGCCGCTACCGCCTCCTCTTGAGCAGGTGGTAGTTTTTCGGCTAGCGCAGGGGTTAGCGCGCGCTAAAAAAGGTACGTGCGATAAAGCCGCTAACGCGGCTTCGTAAAAGGAGCCCTTAATGTGTTCTTCACTGTACTTAAGTATTAAAAAATACATTTATTTTTACTTTTATTTAAGTACTTTGGCCAAGTACTTTAAACAATACTGTGAGAATGTGACAGATGGAGAATATGACTAATGAGGAATAGAACTAAGAAATGGGTGGGGATGTGATCATAGTATTGCGTTTAGAAGATGAGCAGTTTCCTCCTCTATGATTTCAGTAAAGGAACAAAAACACACAGTAAATGATGATAGAAAAAGACCTTCACAGTCCATCTTGTATGCTCAACAAGGTGGCTAGAGTGCACCCATCACTCTGTTCAGGCCCTAGTCACCTACATTTAAATGCTGGTTGTTAAATCGCCCTCTTGCCAACCATATAGGCAACCAGACATGATAGGGACGATACAAGGTTATAATCAAGACTCCAATATTGCTGACAATATTCAACTTACTAGTCAAGATACCTTCCCCTTCCACCTAAGCTGCACAGTTTGTCAGAGGGTTCGTGGTGGCAGGAGGGAAGCGGGGGAGAGGGGTTGTCACAGCAGCAGGAGGGAGTGAGCATCCCTCCTGCCTCTATTTTGATACCAGGGCAGTCAGATCAAGGATGTTGTGGAAATCTGGAGTGGCCATTTGTATCTTCCTAGTATCATGGAATACCTTTGAGTCATTTGATCCAAAGTGTTGACAATTTTGTCATGTTGTAAAAGGTTTCTGTCTCGGGTATCTTCTTTCTGTCAGTTCTGATCTGGATGGTGTTCAGTAGTGGAAGGTTTTGTTATTTCTTGGTAAACAGTGAGAGAGCAAGGTTCATCATCACCACAGAATATGGAGCCAAACACAAGACAAAAGAAGAAACTTGCCTCAATATGCGACAGACAAATTAGAAAAAAGGCAAGTGAGATGTCAAATTCCACCAACAGTTACATTTATTAATGATAAGCGACACAATTTCATAAAAACTCCCAACTAGGATTCCCAGTTTTGGCATCTTAGAGATGCCTTCCTCAGGGGACTAAAGGCACTGAATAAAATAAATAAAAAATGAACATTAAACATTAGATTAAAAAAAACCATGCATAACACATCAAATAAATAAACAATCTTGCAAATGTGTGTGTAAAAATAATTAAAACCATACAATGAAAAACATATATATATATAGAGAGAGAGAGAGAGAGAGAGAGAAGAATATTGTAGAGCAGGGGTGTCCAACCTGCGGCCCTGTGAAGTATTTTGTGCGGCCCCGGTCAAGGACAATGCAGTGTTTTCCTCTGCTGCCCCCGGGTGTTTACCGTCTTGCCGGCTCCCTCCTCTGTCTTGCTGCAGCATTTGCTTGTTTGTGCGGCCCTAGAAATTTTTTTTTTTTGCGACCAATGCGGCCCAGGAAAGCCAAAAGGTTGGACACCCCTGTTGTAGAGTATGTAGGGCACGCTTAGATAGTAGTTAAAAAGAAGGATCAAATAAAACAAAAAGCACATCGTGAAATGCCAGGATAAGAGCGATCATAGGTGATATATAAAGAGAAACTGATAACCTAAAAAAACATTGTAATGCAGCGGGCATATTAGATATAAACATATAATACAATAGTAAGCACATAATATAATAAGAAATATTGTCAATGATGCAGTGAAGGGAGGACCAAATTAGATATACCACATAATGCAATTAAAACATAATGCAATGCAATAAGAAGCACATAATGTAATAATATATAAAAAGATTATCAATGAAGCATCAAGCATAAAGAAAGGCAGTGGAGGAAGACCAAAACAGGGTACACAGCATAAATAAGGCACATACATTAAGGGCTGTTCAAAAAGTATCAGACCTTAATTTTTCATGCGTAAACAAATAAAGCTAGGGAGGAGTGGTTTGGTGCACGTGTGTAGGCAACCCTAATGCGCATACTTGAATTTTTTCCTGCCTATAGAATCTGCCAGTCGCAGTCAGGACAGAAGAGTGAGAAAGTGTAAGTGAGCGCTGTCCAATTTTTATTTTTGACAAAATGCTACTGCTTTAAATTTTGTGTAAAGCTTGGTGATTCCCAAGTGCAAACGATCCGCAAGATACAACAGGCCTTTGGGGACAAAACAATGGGCACCACACAGATAAAGGAGTGGTACAACCTCTTCACATCAGTGGAGAGTGAAGCACGTTCTGGTAGGCCCTCAACATCCAGAAATGAGATCACCATTGACCAAATGAGGACCCTGGTGATGCAGGATCGTCGAATCATGATCAGAGAACTTGCAGATGAGGCGAGCATCAGCGTTGGATCCATTCATTCCATTTTGACTGAGGATTTAGGCTTCAGGAGAATTTCAGCGAAGTTCGTGCCAAAGCTGCTAACAATCGA
The DNA here is from genome assembly GCF_902459505.1 of Geotrypetes seraphini. Taxonomy (NCBI): domain Eukaryota; kingdom Metazoa; phylum Chordata; class Amphibia; order Gymnophiona; family Dermophiidae; genus Geotrypetes; species Geotrypetes seraphini. The sequence continues at coordinate 313,316,685 of NC_047085.1, read as the reverse complement.
GCAGAAGCATCTCTGTTTAGAGATCGCACAGGACATATGGAGACTGTGAACAGTGATCCCAACTTCCTCAGCACAGTGATTACGGGCGATGAGTCTTGGGTATATGGGTATGACCCAGAAACCAAGTTGATGGTTTCAATGGAAGCATTCAACATCCCCAGGGCCAAAAAAGCAAGGCAGGTCCGCAGCAATGTCAAAGTCATGCTGACCGTCTTCTTTGACTTCAGTTGCATGGTTCATCACGAGTACGCACCACACGGCATAACCATCACCAAGGGGTACAACCAAGAGGTTCTACGTCGCCTTCGTAACGCTGTGAGATACAAACAGCCGGACCTGTGGCAGCTGACAATTGGCAGCTCCATCACGATAACGCACCTGCCCATTCTTCACATTTGATACGGAGTTTCCTGGCAAACACAACACACCTTTGATTTCTCAGGCTCTCTACTCTCCCGACATGGCTCTGTGTGACTTCTGGCTTTTCTCCAAGCTGAAAAAGCCCCTGAAAGGGACCAGATTTCAGTCAAGAGAAGACATTATGCAGAATGCAATGGACCAGTTGCAAACAATCTCAAAAGAAGCGTTCCAGCGCTGCTTCTGACAGTGGCAGAACCATTGGAAGAAGTGTGTGGCAGCCCAAGGAGATTAATTTGAAGATTAGTATAAGATTTTTATATCTGAATATGAGTATTTTTTTATGAATAAAGGTCTGATACTTTTTGAACGGCCCTCGTTTAATATAAAACTAATAATGTTAAAAAGGCTTGAAAGTGGACATAATATCTAATAATCTGATCGTGTAAAAAACTCTAAGGCACAACGGGAATATTCAAATGGTAATGGAAATCAATTATTGGAAACAGAGAACAAAGTGCTAACGAACAGTCATAAACATAGTATTAAAAAATACACTCCTACATAACTATAGTCATTAACACCTACATAACTATAATGATGCATTTTTAATACTATGTTTAGGACTGTCTTGCAGAGTATAGTATTATCATGTCTAGACTACTGCAATTTGGTTTTTCTGGGTATACCTTCTTCGGCATTGAGTGTGTTGCAGGTAGCCCAGAACTCGATCATTCGAACTTTGTTTTGACTAAGAAAGAGCAATCAAGTGACAGAATGCTATATGTCATTGTATTGGTTGAAATTAGAACATCGAATTCTTTATAAATTATTAGTCATGGTGTATCTTTGTATTCACAATAATACGCTGAGGCACTTGATGGGTAGCATTCTGCCATATGAACCGCAGCGTATGTTGTGTTTGGTGACTCATGCTGACCTACATATTCCAACAGTGAAACAACTGCGGTTAGCTGTCGAGAGCTAGAACGTTTTTGTGCGTGAATCCATATGAGTGGAATAAGCTCCCAGGATATTTATGGCAGCAAACAAATTTGAGTAGTTTCAATAAAATGTTGAAGAAACATCTTTTCTGTAAGATGAAATATGGGATTTGATTTAAAAAATTTTGATGCGAGGCGCTGGTAGCCTCTTTGTAATTTTAGGAGGCTTTACATTATTATTATGTTTTATCGATGTTTTATCTGTTATAATGTATTGGATTTTGCTTATGTATGTATTTCATTGTGAACCGCCTTGGGAAAGGCGGGGTATAAATAAATAAACATAGTAACATAGTAAACGATGCCAGATAAAGACCCAAATGTTCCATCCAGTCTGCCCAAATATACCCTCTCTATAATGTAATGATTTAATTTAAATTGTTCTTTTTCTTAGATATATTTTTGGGCCAGAAACCCAGAGCTCTGGTCGGTATTGTGAATCTACTGGAGTCTTTGTCAAAGCTCACTCCAGCTCATCTAAACCATGCCAGCCTATCCTTAACTGTATGGCCATTTACGTGACACAGACCGTGCAAGTCTGCCCAGTACTGGCCTTAGTTCTTCAATATATACCATTATTTTCTGATTAGCGATCCTCTGTGTTCATCCCAAGCTTTTTTGAACTCTGTCACCGTTTTCCTCTCCACCACCTCCCTCAGGAGCACATTCCAGGCATCAACCACCCTCTCCGTAAAGAAGAATTTCCTAACATTATTCTTGAGTCTACCACCCCTCAACCTCAGATTATGCCCTCTAGTTTTACCATTTTCCTTTCTCTGGAAAATATTTTGTTCTACGTTAATACCTTTCAAGTATTTGAACGTCTGAATTATATCTCCCCTGTCCCTCCTTTCCTCTAGGGCAGACATGTCAACCTCTGGCCTGCAGGCCAAATCTGGTCTGCGGTGTAGTAAAATTTGGCCCGAACAATTCCACATTTTCAATTAAGCTGGCCCACCGACAGGTACAAGCGCCAACATCTTGCTCATATCATTTAGGAAACGAGTGCAATGTGACAACGCTTTGTATTCTGGGGTTGATCTCGCAGTCGTAGTCTCGTGAGAAAAGCATCAGTGCAGGTATCCCTGCGCGGTGGGTCTTTGCTTTATATTGTTCGGGACAATGCAACGGAAAGCGATGGAAAAGTTGGTCAGACTGGGTCTGTTTAGTTCAACCTGACGCACTCAAGTTCTTGCTAGTTGGAGATAGCGATGTTGGGAAAGGACAGATCCTGGAGAACCTTCAGGATGGCACATCGGAGTCCCCCTATGCCAGTAATGGTAAGAAAATTTAAGCGGGAAGGGGAAAGTGGCAGTCCTAAAGACTGGTAAGGTTAAGGTTATTTTTAGGGAATGAGCGATTCATCTCACAGGGATAGAACTCTGCCTGAGTGCTGGCAGTATGGTTCAGATACAGCATAAACTATTTTTCTTTCTGTTCTCTGGTGTTTCTTTTCTAAATGCCAGTATTTGCTCCCGTCTGAGATTGGTTTTAATGTATTAGCCAACAAAGCATACAAAAATACAGAAGACAACCAGAGCCTGGAATCACAACATGATTTGAATAATGACCAGACAACAAAAGGTAGAAAAAATAATTTTATTTTCTGTTTTGTGATTACAATATGTCTGATTTGAAATGTTTATCCTGCCAGAGCTGGTGTTAGACAACAGGCGTGAATTAGGACCTAAAAGAGAGAGGAAAAGTCTTTTTTATTTATTGTGTTTATATCACAGAGCCAGTGTGGGGTTGAAGAGGTTGTAACACTGTACTTCTACTAAGACTAAGGGGTCCTTTTATTAAGGTGCGCGTTTAGCGTGAGCTAAATCGGTTAGTGTATCTTAATAAAAAATTTGACCCGTGACTTAGCCTATATTTTGGATTTTGGCCCCTTATGTGATTGAGTTTGACACCCCTGCTCTAGGGTATACATATTGTGGCCAGGTAAGACCTGGACTGGAGTAGCCCGAGCCCTGACCTGGGTCATCCAAGCCTCAGCTGAGCAGTTGATTGAGGCATGGAGGGGTAGAGGGGTGTCTGCATCAAAATAAAAAGGTCCAATACAGGTTTTTAGTGTGTATTTTAAGATGACTTTATTTTCTGGTCTTATATTGTAGTGCAATTCCACAACATACAAAACAAAATCTCTCACTGGTGACTAAACAGTCTTGTTAGCCCACCATGCTTTATTCACTACTAAAGTTCAAGTAAACACAAAAATAACTTTTCAATTTCGTCCTGGAACCTGCAAACTGCTTGCACTACTTGGACAGGTTTCCCACAGTTCTCCTGTGATTATGAAAATTCAGAAGCAGTGATTCTTAACTCTTCTGTTACCTTAATTACATCAGAAGCAGTAATTCCTGATCCTTCTGGTATTCTTAATTCAATCAGAGGCAGTAATTCTTAACTCCTCTGGTATTCTTAGTTTTGTGAGGCAACACCATCTTTTCAGAAACAGCATTTTTACTTTCCCCAAATTACTCTGTAATCATGCTCTCAAACAAGCATGATTCCTCAGGTTCCATTTCAACATCATTTGTAAGCATTTCTTCTATTACAAATACGTTTTGTCATGTATAGTTATAAGCAGGGATTCATCCAGACCAAAAATACAAAGATATAGCTGACAAACTGAAAATCAAAAAGATGAAAAAGATGAAAAGGAGAAAAATAAACCTCAATTGAGGGCGGTTGGGACTACACAAGTACCCAATCATCCACTCATCATCACGGGTCTATAAAAAACTTCAAAACATGTATAAATAATCAATTCTCACGTCTTTCATTCATACAAAATCTTCTTTTTGTTATTTTTCACAGTCTTTTTTTTATGTGATTTCAATATAACTGTCAAGCAGTAAAAGGCCCGAATCTCAAACTTAACCACATTACTTGGCGAGGACTACAGCTAAATATCATAAATATAAGCAGTTTTTAGAGATATGAAGCATATATCTGGAATCGTGAAAAAATACACTCATCTGAAATCGAGGGTTTTCACCAAGGGCTTCCAACTCAAAATCCCGACAGAAAAGACTTTTTGTTTCGCCCGGCAAGGGCTACTTCAGGGGAAGAATGCCAACTCGAATATCATCTTGAGAGGAGTCGGCTTTACTTCCAGCAAATAATTAGAAGCAGAGAGATATTCGAGTTGGCATTCTTCCCCTGAAGTAGCCCTTGCCGGGCGAAACAGAAAGTCTTTTCTGTCGGGATTTTGAGTTGGAAGCCCTTGGTGAAAACCCTCGATTTCAGATGAGTGTATTTTTTCACGATTCCAGATATATGCTTCATATCTCTAAAAACTGCTTATATTTATGATATTTAGCTGTAGTCCTCGCCAAGTAATGTGGTTAAGTTTGAGATTCGGGCCTTTTACTGCTTGACAGTTATATTGAAATCACATAAAAAAAAGACTGTGAAAAATAACAAAAAGAAGATTTTGTATGAATGAAAGACGTGAGAATTGATTATTTATACATGTTTTGGAGTTTTTTATAGACCCGTGATGATGAGTGGATGATTGGGTACTTGTGTAGTCCCAACCGCCCTCAATTGAGGTTTATTTTTCTCCTTTTCATCTTTTTCATCTTTTTGATTTTCAGTTTGTCAGCTATATCTTTGTATTTTTGGTCTGGATGAATCCCTGCTTATAACTATACATGACAAAACGTATTTGTAATATATTTACTATTAGTCTCACGTTTGTGCCCTAAACAAATTATTAAGCATTTCTTCTGCCATTTCTGTATCAAATTCATTATTACCTACAGAAGAATAATTAGAAGTTTCAGTCCTGAGATTTGTTCCTTGCTTTCTGTGGGGAATGTTGGCGTCTGTCCCTTGAATCCTGGTTAGCACAGGTCTGCTTCTCTCCAAGGATTCAGGTATCCTGTAAGCTTGTGGCTCCTTCTGTCTCGAGAACACATCTTTTTTCTTTATCATGGGCTGATTGTCCCTCAAAACACCTGTGATTCTCTGGTGCTTTGCTAATGAGCCTGGATAGCTTCCCTGCTCATTAACCGTGCCCCCAGCAGAGCCGATTACAGGAGCTAATCCCTTTGTGGTTTTTGCCATCACCTGCCTGGTGCATGCTGGTCCTTGTAGTTTTTTTGCTTTTAGCATTTCCTATCTTAGAATTAGGCAAGTATAAATCGGGTCCCTTTTAGGTTGCCTTTCACTGGGGATAAATTCTGCAGGGCAGTTTCCCTAACCTGCCTGCTTCTAGGGGTAGGTTTAGGGATAGTTTTAGAGCGCTGCAGGGTTTCTTCCAGCATGACAGGACTCTCCCTGTCACAATATTCAAGGCTTCCAGTCTCCCCTTATACGTATTTTGGTGCAAACTTCCTACCATTTTTGTCGCTTTTCTCTTGATCGCTTCACGTCTTCTTATGTCCTTTGTCCGGTATTGTCTCCAAAATTGAACACTATACTCCAAGTGGGGCCTCACCAATGCCTTGTACAAAAGCATCAACACCTTCTTTCTTCTACTGGCTACACCTCTTTCTATACAGCCTAGCATCCAACTGGCAACAGCCACATAAACACATAAAGGCTAATATGCTGACCGTACAAAGAAAATAGACAAAAGAGTAAAAGAGTTTACCTGTAATCAATATGTGGAAACAGAAGCCAAAGTGCATATTGACAAAAGGGAAAGAGTACTTCTGTTACACCTAAACCAACTAAACGTCAGCGGACACATCAAATCAGGAAGATGCAATTGAAAGAGAGAAATTGAAAAAGTACATACCGTGATCTAAGCACAATAATGTTTGTAGAACACTATGCTCTGAGGCTTAGTCAAAAACAGAAGACAAAAGGCATGATAAAAACGAGAGCAAAACTAGGAAGAGTGTTTGTATAAAAATACATTGTGTTGAGCAAAGAGCATGGACATACCTAGTTGGCATCTTCCAAATGAAACCTGCCAAAAAGAGGCCATGGCAGCGTACTGGGATTGTATATATACACAAAAGCGAATGTAATGACGTTAAATGTAAGGGGCTAAAATTAAAGGGAAAAGTCACCAAAATACTGTGACAGAGAGATTTTTCAGATACTTGGTGCAACTATTGCTCAGGAGGAAAAAAGAAAAAAAGGAAACTAGACACTAGTACCAGAAAACATTATTCAATATATATGTGATACCTTATAGATATTGTATCTATGTTATGCATCATGTAAATATTTGATATTTGTAGACAGATGTATCAGGAGATGAACAGTAAATTTGGTGTATATTAAACAATCTGTGTGGATATGAGCAAAATGACAAGCAAGTAAACTCATAGAAAGACACTGTAGTCAGTGTCTGTGTTGAGACCTAATGGTTGGAGTGAATTTAAATCATGTATGATACGTTGTTCAACTTGAAGTAAGGTAGTATCTATAACACCTCCTCTTGGATTAGCTTTGATTATCTTGAAGACAAAGAATCTCAATTCATTTACATCATGTTTAGATTGTAACCAATGTTTGACCAGTGGTGCAGATATGATTTGTCTTCTGATATTGCCGCAGTATTCTATAATACGTGTTTTAATGATCCTCTTGGTTTTGCCAACATATATCATGTTGCATGGACATAAAATGATGTAAATGATGCAAGTGGTATTGCAATCAAATGAATGATATAAAGTGAATGTTTGGTTAGTGGATGGATGGATGAATTTGTCGATCTCCAAACTCAATGGACAAACTGTGCATTTCCCACATTTTCTATGTCCAGAATATACACTTATAGTATGTCCGGAGAAATGTCTGGTAATCTGGATGATGCAAGTTTCTCTCTGAGATTTTGTCTCTCATATAGGCTATAATCTATTTCTTGTTCTGGAAGCAGCTGTGTCCTTTTAAGATTTTCCAATGCGCTCTGATGAGCCTATTGATGTCCTGTGAGAGGTGTGTGTACCCCATAGAGCACACAATGTCAAGTGGAATCTTCATAGTAGATTGTAGGAGTTCAGATCTATCCCTCATTCGTGGCTTATTATATCCTTTTGTGATATGAGAAGATGGATACCCTCTGCATAAAAATCTCGGAGACATTTTTGTTGCATTGTCTTCAAAATCTAAGGGGTTGATATATATCCTGTGCAACCTTAGCAATTGTGTATACGGTAGGTTATTTTTAAGTGAGGGATTATGATTACTTGTGTAATGAAGGTATGCATTTCTATCTGTAGGCTTCCTGTATAGAGTAGTTGCAAACTTGTTTGAATCTTTGGAGATCCATAGCAGAGATTCATTCATGAGGGTTCTTTTTTTTGCCGATGGTGGAACCTCTTTTTGTGACCAATTCACTATTCCCACTCTTGGTCTTCAACTTCTTGGCTAGTTTCACTAAAGTAAAAAAAAAAAAAAAAATAGTTAGTAGTAAATTTCTTTCCCTGTTCAAAAAGGATATTACAGCTTGAGGGCAATATGTTCTGAAAGATACTGGTTAGTGGGTCATGAACACCTTTTCCTAGTATGAGAAGCCATTCAAAAGGTAGTTTGATTCCAAATTTATCAGGTTTGCTCACCATGTAGGAAAAAGCTGCTCAGCATTTCCCACATCATTCAGTCCCATATGATGTGGGAAACGTTGGGAGGGTGAGCATGTGCTTGCTTTGAAACACCGAATTTTGTCTCTCTGGCATCCTTATAACTCTATGGGCTTAATTCAGAGATTAAGTGGAGTGTGTTTTTTTTAATTTGGTGATGGCTGCTTGTGTCTTGTAACATAGTAAATGACGTCAGATGAAGACCTGAATGGTCCATCCAGTCTGCCCAACAGTTATGCTTAAACTGAATCATCTTTATTCCTTGATATTACTGGGTGCTAAACCATAGAAGCCTGCCGGGAACTACTTGAGTTACTGTTAAAACTTGATACCTTGGGTTCCAACTACTAGAGCTGCCTCCTCCCTTCTCTATACCCTCCCATCCCCTTATCTCTAGCGCTGTTCTTAGTTCCAGAACTATTCTCTTGGACTCTCCACCCCAAAACCCACATCATTCATGTGGGACATCATTCAGTCCCACATCCATCCATTCTACTGTTCAACTCTGAAAAAAGCCACAGTAAAATGGCTATCATTTCCAAAAATTCTAGGAGTGACTCTCGACCGATACCTTACTTTAGACGCTCACACAGATCTACTGACCAGAAAATGCTTCTCAACATTATGGAAACTAAGAACCATCCAAAAATACTTTGATGCAGCTTCATTCCGTCTACTAGTACAATCTATTCTAAGCATGCTGGATTATTGCAACATTATCTACTTGGGATCTTTCAAGAAAACCCTTCAAAAACTCCGAATTATTCAAAATTTGGCAGTACGTCTGATGGGAACACATAAGTCCCTATTATCAAAAACTTCACTGGCTGCCCCTCGAGGCTAGAGTATTATTTAAATTCTCTTGTCTCTGTTTCAAATCAATCTTTGGTTTGGCCCCTATGTACCTGGTCTCCCACTTCAATTTTGGGTTGCACTATTAGGCCTACACGAAAATCCCATATATTTACACACCCAACAATAAAGGCCTGCCGTTACAAAATATTCCTGGACAGAACTCTAGCCTTCCAGGCAGGTAAACTGAACGATTGGCTGGGTAATATTATCATGCTCTCCTCATCCTATCTAGGTTTTAGAAAATTAGTAGAAACGAAACTGTTCAACTGATTTGTCACCTAGAATTTGTTGTTCATTATCTCTCATATTCTGTATATTGAATTCATTGCTTCTACACTGTAACTATGTCGCTGACTGAACAGCCTTTCTTATTTGTTCTTGCATTCAATGTACTTGTATTCATTAATTCTATATTGTAACTATATCACTGACTGTCCAGCTCCTCTTATTGTAAACCGCCTCGAACTACCATGGCTTTGGCGGTATATAAGAAATAAATTATTATTATTATTATCATATATTATAGACTGACTCTTCAGATAATCTGATTTTGCTTTTTTCTCATTTGCATTATTCTTCCACCAGATCATGTGGTAATTTATTACTACATTTTCCACAGATTAGAGGAGTATGTTATAAATGACAGCTCAATTCCTCTTTTACATACGTTGCCATTACAATTTGGAATAATCTACCTGTTTACATTAGGACTGGTATTAATTACTTAAGGTTTCGTAAAAATTTGAAAACTTTTATATGATTTGTTGTAATATTCATGTTATGATGATATTTTAATTATTGGTTTTTTTTTGCATTTTCCAGTAGATTTTACGGTCTCTCTGAATGTATATCGCCTTGAACCTTTTTGGGATAGTTTGATTAATAGGTTATGTATTAAATTAGATTAGTTTAACAGAGATTTGTTTGAACAAGACACAAAAGAAAAGGAGAGAAGAGAGAGAATGGAGAGAAACAGAAATAAGATTGGAAATGGGGTTTGATTTGTACAAATAGGGTAAGAGTTGCCTTAAAGGGCCCAGGACTGTGATTTGTTATCTCCAGCTGAGAGAAGGATGAACAGGAGAGTACAGAAAAGTGTAGGGGATGCATGACAGCTGCATAAAAGGAAGAGAATTTTGAATCTGAAGAGCCAAGAGAGTCCAGAAGACAAAATGTTTGGTGATGAAAATAGAAATGGGCATTGTGATTCTGAGGTATGTAATAGTCTAAGACGGGAATAAGATTAGAGAGAATTAGCACCAAGAAGATTTAGTAGATCCATATGAAATAGAAGATAAATACGTATCTGTGGAGACAATATGTATGGACATGTCTTCTAGCAAGCAGCTAGATGGAGCACGAGGTAGCAGGAGTGGAGGACCAAATGGTTGGGTGGACCTGGGAGTTACCCTGGAGGACATTAGAAAGAAAATACATATGAGCTGTGAATATCCCTAGCACTTGGCAAGGAACTGGATGGAGCACAGGGTGGTCTTAACTAAATTGAAAGCTCCAGTGAGCATGCAGTGCCTTCAATGTGTATCTCTGCAGCACTCTGTATTTTTGGTAGCACCGTGAAATTGACAAGTCATTAAAGGCATCCAGGAAACAAGAGCAAAGCACCTGGAAGAGAGCCAAGGAATTGGAGAGAAAATTATTTGCAAACTGATTTATTTTCTTATGACAGGCAGTAATTCATCCTAACCAATAATCAGAGTCAGCTAGGAAGAAAAGTTTCAAAAATATTACCACTGTCATGTTGTTTGTAAATAAAGATTGAGAGAATATGCTAAGGGATAAATCATAGGTATTACAACCTATGGAATTTTATTTTTTGTTAAGGCCAATACTGCTTAAGGTTTCTGGGTTTCTCTGTTCAGGGTGTGTAAAATAGCCCATAGCTAACACCCCCTTTTACAAAAGCGCAGAAGAGGTTTTTAGCACTGGCCGGCATGCTGAATGTTCTGTGCTGCCAGGGCTGTGGAGTCGGTAAATAAATGTTCCGACTCCGACTCCTTAGTATTTTGTACTTCTGACTCCGACTCCTCAGTTTTTTGTACTTCTGACTCCGACTCCGCGTGAAACAAGATCTTCATCCGCGTAAAAAGATGTTGTGTGTATGGTGGGAGAGCTTGGTTGGATGAATTTTTCGAGTCTACATCAGGTGATTTCTACCAACGAGGTATTGAAAACCTTGTTGAACGTTGGAAATAAGTTGTAAACAACAACAAGGGAGAATACATTGGTGCTCCGAATTGTGCGTTGCGTGCCATATAGTGAAGCCCGTGTTCGTTTTGCGGTTACGTGAGGCACTGCACGCATTGGTCTTTATTCTTACAGTAGAGAAGTCATTAATTATAACTTTTTGTGAATTGGGACATTTAAACTTGCTTTTTTTAAATTCCAATCTAAATTTAGTTGGAGTCTGAGTCGGTGCATTGTTTGGCAACTCCGACTCCGACTCCAGGTACCCGAAATTTCCTCCGACTCCGACTCCTCGACTCCGACTCCACAGCTCTGTGTGCTGCTCTGACGTCCATAGGAATTCTTTGACCATCAAAGCATCACAGAGCATTCAGCGTGCCGGCCGGTGTTAAAAACCTCTTCCGCGCTTTTGTAAAAAAAAAAAAAAAAAGGGGGGGGAAGGGTTAAATTTGGAGCAACTTGGATGCAAATCCCTCAGTTCTTTCTCTAACGTGGCTGCACAGTTTCTTTTTGGCAGTTTTAACACTTCTTCAGTGGAATATATAAGGAGGCAATTTTTAAAAATGTCCATATTGAAGCAAAGACTGCTTATACTTTACTTTTTACCTGTGGACTTTGCACTAATTTTCCAAATAAGAGTACATGTGTGTTGTCACTCTGGAAAGTGCCGTGGATACAAAGTACTCACAATCACTTGCACCTTTTTTACTTTGGGTAGATTTTTGCTGAAATCTACCCATTCTCTCAGAATGACTCTTAATCTAAGAATGAGAGAAAATTTCAAGTTTATTAAAAGCTTGTTATACTGCCAAATCAAGCTTCAAGGCAGTGTACATCTAATAATTAAAATATAAAAAATAATAAAAGGGTATAACATAATTCATAGTATAATAAAAGACATAACACAAAGCATAAATTTATACAAAATTAATACAGAGACAAACAGCAAGGAAGGAAAACATTCAGAAAACAATAAGAACAGGGGGAGAACTATAATGTATTGAAGTAGAGAAAGGAGAAGGGAAGCTACGAGAGGGAGGGGAAAACTGAAAGGATTGAAGTGGATCGATTTTTCGCTCAGTCAAAAATTACAAAGACTAGGGGACACTCGATGAAATAGAGCAGAGAAGATTATTTACATTGTCCAATTTGACACGGACTAGAGGACATGTAATGAAGCTAAGGGGGGACAGGTTCAGGACTAATGTCAGGAAGTTCTGCTTCACTCAGAGAGTGGTTGACACCTGGAATGCCCTCCCAGAGGAGATTATTGCGGAATCGACCGTCCTAGGCTTCAAGAGCAAACTAGATGCATATCTCCTTAAGAGAGGCATATAAAGATATGGTGGACTATAAATTACGCCAGGTGTACACCTGGCAGGGCCTCCGCGTGTGCGGATCGCCGGACTTGATGGGCCGAAGGTCTGATCCGGAGATGGCAGTTCTTATGTTCTTATGTTACAGGGAAATACTTTTAAAACCAATAGGAGGAAATTTTTTTTCACTCAGAGAATAGTTAAGCTTTAGAACATGAGGATGTGGTAAAAGCGGATAGCGTAGCTGGTTTTAAGAAAGGTTTGGACAAGTTCCTGGAGGAAAAGTCCATAGTCTGTGGTTGAGAAAGACATGGGGGAAGCCACTGCTTGCCCTGGATTGGTAGCATGGAATGTTGCTACTCCTTGGGTTTTGGCAGGTACTAGTGACATGGATGGGCCACTGTGAGAACAGGCTACTGGGCTTGATGGACCATTGGTCTGACCCAGTAAGGCTAGTCTTATGTTCTTATGATTATGGCCCAAAGGCATCTTGAAACAGAAAGATTTTCAGCTTTGATTAGAAGTGATTTAGGGTTGTTTTGTCTCTTAAATGGGCTGGGGCAGAGTTCCAAAGCGAAGGAGCAGTAACTGAAAAGTTATTGTGACGCATGATGTTTATGTGTCTTGTGAGCCTGCCGGTGCCGGGTTTTGCAAATGGCCACCGGTCAGGGCTCAGTAAAGACCGACCTTGATGTGCCCTCAAAGGAAGTTGAAGGTCCTGCTGGTTCTTAATAGTATAAAGAAAAACAAATGTCAGGAACAATAAAGTGTTTCAAAAGAACTTGAGTCCAACTTTATTTCTCTGGTAGCAAACAGCTACAGTTTAGGCTTTGCACTCAAACATAAACATAAAACTTGGGCTTACAAAAAATACAGCCCACACCTTGCTTGCAGGTAAGTCCAAAATGGTTCAATTGTAGCCTTGCCCTGTCAGTCCCACAGTCACAAAGGGTGAAATACGGCTACTGGAACACCCAGCCTTTACACTGGTCATTCACAATGGTTTTTAAACACTGTTAGAATGTGCTGCCTAGGCCTGGTCTTTAACAGGCCTTCCCCAGCCAACTTAACAAACAGCTGGTGGGGGAGGGGAGTAGCAGAATCCACTTATTTAAAGCTTGCCACAAATTGGCCCCACAATCCCACCCTGAGGATCTTACGTGGATTCTCCCCACTACTACCCCTTTCACCCGGTCAGCCCCAAAGTCCCATCCAAACAGAGAAAAAGGCAAAAGTAAAAATGTTCAACAAAACACTTTCTTCACTGTCTCAGGCAATAAGGTACACCTGCAGCCGTGAACCTAGCACTGCTCACGCTGCCTGCACTCGCCTGGTGCTTCCAGACAGCCCCAAAAGAAAACCAGATTCAAAAGCAAACACAAACAGCAAAGAAATCCAACTTAGCTTTGATCCATGTAGCTTTCCTCTGGTTCCAGGGAAGTATCCATGAGTTCTATGGTGTCCTGGCTGGTTGGCCTCAGGGACAGTGGTTACATCTGCCATCTCAACGTCCTGACTCTGTGATGGTTCAGGAGCCCAGTCCCTCGAGCCTCCTTCCTGGGCTGACCCAGGGCAGACTGAATTGTTTCTCCTCAGTTCAGCCTCTAAAGCCCTGAGCTGGACACGCCCTAACCTGTAAGGGGGAGGGACAACCTGTTGCTTCTGCTGAGCTTTCTGATTAGCCTTAATTGGGCCCAGCAGTTGTGCCTTAGCTGAGCTGTGAGCCTGCCTCTTAGGCTGTTCTTTTCTGCAAGGCACCTCCTGCTGCTCTAGGCTCTCTCACCCTCATCCTCCCCTCCCCAGGACTCTGTAACCTGGTGGTTCAATGGGAACTCAGACCCTATCTGTTTGTCTGAGCTTAGCCTGTCACTCTGATTAGCCCTTTTTAGGGTAAGGCTTGGATTTGCAGGAGATTGACCTAGCACAACCCTAGTCTTAAGGCTGGGGTTGTGACAGTCTTAAGGATGGTATGGAAAGCAGGTTTTGTGATACAGAACGGAGAGTTCTTTGGGGAGTGTAAGGTATAAATATTTTGTTGATGAAATCTGGTTGACAGGAAGTTCGAGTTTTGAAAATTAATAATAGGATTTTGTATGTTATTCAATTTAAATCTACTGCTGCTCCTTGTGATCTTGAGCAAATCACTTAACCATCTATTGCATCAGGAATAAACTTAAGGCCCCTATTACAATGGTGCGATAGTGATTCACAGCATGACAAATGTGACAAAGCCCATATAAATTGAATAGGCTTTCTTGTATTTGCCATGCCAGGAATCGCTACCGTGGCTTTGTAAAAGGGGCCCTTAGATTATTAAGTCCTCCGTGGAACTAAAATATGTACTATGCCTAACTATAATTCATATTGAACTACTTAGAAAAATTGTGAACTTAATACACATCCCATTTACATGTTTGGACCATGGCTGCAGGCCCAGCATGGAGTTAGTCTAGGGGAACTGCAGGCCAACTATGTAGCACAGCTGCTGTCACATACCATGCAGCCCCTCACCTTTCCCTCAGTATCTGCTGCCTGCTTGGGCAATGGCTTGGGGCCTGAGTGTTGCACCACTATGCAATCCATGTATGATGCTGGGACCCTAATTGGAAACCTCTCTCACACACAGACCAACTTGAGAAGCAGAAGGCATCCAAGGAGCAAACCGCTGGATCCCAGACTGTTTCTGTGACCTGCTCTGTAGTATCAGGTCCAGATCAATGAAGCAACTTCAGTAAATATTGTGTTTTCTGTAATATTCACCCAAGCACCATTCCCTCATTCCTTGGAGGCAGGCTGGGGCAGCACTGACTGGAATTGGCCCAGTTGCCTAATTCCCCTCCTATGGGCGGGGCCTTAGGTACATGGGCCAACCTAAGATTCCGGTTGATTGAAGATTCAATAGATTGAAGGGTATCTGAATGTTCTTATGCATGCTTATTAGGTGTTTCATAAGTAATAATAATAACTTTATTATTTTATACCGCCATAACCAAAAGTTCTAGACGGTTTACACTAAAAAGAGTTGGGCAATCAGCGAAATACAATAATACAGTAAAAAAACAAATATTTGTAAAATAGAATTTCAATAATAAAACTCACTAAGTAATAAACTTATCGAACAAAGTGGTCTTAATTAATTTCTGAAAACTGCAATAGGATAACATAGCTTGCTGAATACATTTACCTAACCAAGATTGTTGCTTACCAGCTTGAAATGCTAGGGTCCTATCTAAGAAGGTCTTATATCTACACCCATTCATTTTTGGATAAGCAAATAAGTAGAAGTTTCTAGTTTCTCTTGATGGTCTATGCAACACAAAATGAGGGAAAAGGTAAGCTGGAGACAATCCCGATATCAGCTTAAAGCAGATACAGGAAAATTTGAATAATACTCTTGCCTCCAAAGGCAGCCAATGAAGTATTATGCTGACATCATATTATATTTCTATTATTTGAGTTTCAGTGTTGTTAAATGTGTATATTTTTATACTGTTTCATGGTAATCCTATTATTAAGTTTCAATTTGCTGATTTCAAGTTTATCTCATTTATTGTATTTATATTTGATCATTTTATTATTGTTAACAAAATTGTAAGTTTTATGATAAACTGTACCTGCTGTACACTGTCTTAAGTGACTCTCTTCATAAAGGTGGTTAATGAATCCCAATAAATAAGAGTTAAATGGCTTAGCTATACAGTTAATGACTGGATATCCTCAGGGCTGGCAACAGTCAGTGTATATTATGTATATTAAACACTACTGACTGTCTCTGGATAGTGGTGCTGAATTTGTATGGCATTTAAAGAGACTACTCACAGCATTGACTTAATGTAGATAGATTTGATTAATTTTAATCTTAGGGCTCCTTATACTAAGCTGCACTAGCGGTTTTAGCGCGCGCGCTACACGCTAACGCCTCCATAGAGCTGGCGTTCGTATTTTTTGTGTAGCGCAGGGTTTGCGCACGCTAAAAACGCTAGCGCAGTTTAGTAAAAGAAGGCCTAAGTCAATAAAAGTACACTTGCTAATTATAAGTCATAATTTAGTGATGTGTCAACATTTTTTATGATTTATTTCAGATATCCCTGAAGATCCCAATATAGCAGAAGAGTATTATAATGATGGTTTTGATTCTTGCTCTGAAGCAAGTGAGGATGAGGACGAGGAAAGGGAAGGAGAGGAGCAAACCTCACAAACTGTTGATAAAACATTCCAGCAGGTACCTCCAGCATACATTTATAGAACTAACATACATTTCAGTTGGAGTTTCCCAAAGGCAAGTCCTCTTCAGAGATGTGGGGGATAATGTGGATTATCCTATGACAAGTAGGCAGCACATTCTCACATATGGGTGACGTCATCCACGGCTAGGGTTACCAAACGTCCAGATTTCCCCCAGACATGTCTTCCTTTTGAGGACATATCCAGGGGGTCTGGATGGCTTTTCAAAACCCGACACTTTGTCCAGGTTTTGAAAAGCTGTGTCAAACAGGGAGGAAGTCCGCACATGTGTATGATGTCATCATGTAGTGTCTGCAAATGCGCGGACTTCCTCCCTGCCCGACAAGAGCAGACAGCAGGGGGTGGGGATAGGGCGTGCATGGGGGCGGGGTTAGGGCAGAGATGGGTGGGACTAGGCAGGTCTGGAGGCAGGGCTAGGGTCCGGAGTTTCTGAAAGGAAAATCTGGCAACCCTATCCATGGAGCCCGGTACAGACAGTATGAAAAGTGAACCGTCACTTTAAGTTTAAAGAAAATTTGTGACTGCCCGCACTGCACATGCGTGACTGCCTTTCAACCTGATGAAGCTCGCAGCACCTCAGTTCTTCATTTTCTGCGTTTGGCTAGACTTCGTTCAGCCTGCGTTTGCCTTCCCGCTTTCGCTTTTTTTTTAAATTTTTTATACAACGAGGGAAGGGAGCAGAATTTTATTTTCTGGTCTTATCTCTTGTAAAATTCAGCAAAAACAGTACAGGAACTGACTAGCTTAGGGGGGAAGGGTAAAATAAAAAGGACAGAGGGGGAAAAATTACAATTCTTAGAAAAAAATAAATAAATAAACAGAGGATAGAAAAAAAGGGAAAGGATTTGGAAATATTAAAAATTGTTAAAAAGTGAAAGTAGATTAAAAAGGCATTTTAAGCTACTCTTAAATTTATCTGGACTTTGTTCTGTTCTTAGATATAAGGGAAGCGAGTTTCAAATTGAAGGTGCCGTTACCGAAAAAATGTATATATGGCGAGTACCAATTACCGTATTTTTACGCATATAACGCGCGCGCTATATAAGATTTTACAAACATGGAATAGGCATGCGCGTTATATCCGTGAGCGCGTTATATATATTTTTTTACATTCTGAGACACCCATACTGCAGAGACGGCATTTGCCGCCCCCGAAAATGGCGCCCCTTGCCGTATGGGTAATTTTGGCCCTTCCCAGTACCCGCCGGTGGAGCTAAGGCGCTTCCTGGACCCCTCTATGCCATCATCCCGGGTTTTTGTTAATCCCTCTACTGGTTAGGTCTGTGGGCCGACTTTATAAATGTAAGCGCTCCTATTCACCCGGTCGAACGCAAATTGCCCAGCTACGAAAGAGTTAATCTGTGGTCCAAATGGAGCGGCGGGAGGAGAATGCGTGGTATACGCATGCTATACCAAAATTATTTTACATAAATGCTTGGTTCCCGCGCGCTATACGAGTGGGCGCGTTTTACACGTATGCACATTATTTGCGTAAAAATACAATACTTTTAGTGAAGGAACATTAAGGGCTCCTTTTATCAAGGTGCGCTACGGGGGTTAGTGTGTCGGACATTTCATCACGGTCTAACCCCCGCGGCACGCTAAAAACTAACGCCTCATCAATAGGAGCATTAGCGACTAGCGCGGCAGGCGGTTGAACGCGCGGTATTCTGCGCGTTAACCACCTACCGCACCTTGTTAAAAGGAGCACTAAGAGTATGTTGAGATAAGGACCTTAAAGTTCTGGGGCGATCATATGGGATAAGAATTCCATCTATAAAAGCTGGTGCATTGGTCTGTCGGGTCTTAAAAGTAAGAAGGGCGATTTTGTAGATGGTCCGCTGATGAATGGGCAACCAGTAAGCATTAGTAAAGGAGTAACATGATCAAATTTTTTGGAATTTGTGATAATTTTTGTTGCTGTATTTTGTATGATTTGGAGACATCTGATGTCCTTTTGGTATAATCCTTTATATAGTGAGTTGCAGTAGTCAATTTTGGTTATTATAAGAGAATGAATTAGAATATTGAGGGAGTTAGAGTCAAGGAATGGTACTAAGGATCTTATTATTCTTAACTTAAAGAAACATTTTTTAACCAGAGCACTAATTTGAGGACGGTAAGTAAGATTGTTGTCAATGAGGATACCTAAAATTTTTACTATCGAAGCAGATTCAAGTGGGGTTTGTTCAATAGAAATTGGTGAAACTAAGGGCTCCTTTTACGAAGGTGCGCTAGCGTTTTTAGTGCAGTAACACCAGCTCTATGGAGGCATTAGCGTCTAGCGCGCATGGCATTGTAATGCGTGCTAAAAACACTAGCACACCTTCGTCAAAGGAGCCCTAAGTGCAGGCTTTCCTTCCAAGGAAAAAAAACGGTACCAGTTTTTGTGATGCTTAACGAGAGCATGTTTGAAGTTAGCCAATAATGAACTTTGGTTAATTTACAGTTGATAGAAGTGATATCATTAGAATCAGAGGGGTCGATAGTATGAAGGAAATCTGTAACTGACTGTGAACAATCAATTGATAACCCACAACCTGGTTCAAATCATACTTTCAAGATCGATCAGCTAAAGTTATTTTTAATAGCTCATCATCAAACACTTTCACCAGTTCATATGGGATTCCTCAAGGTTCAATTCTTTCCCCACTTTTATTTAATATCTTTTTATCACCTCTCTTAACCCTCAGTCAGTCTATAGGATTCTCCTCTTATGCATATGCAGATGATATTCAGCTCCTGTACCCCTTAAATACAGCAGATCTCAATGAGATAACAACCATAAACAACAAATTAAAACAAATAAGCCAGTGGCTTAAGGATAATATGTTGGCATTGAACGCAACCAAATCTGCCGTAATGTTTTTCCCATGGAAAAATGATCTTAAATTTTCATCACAATACCCCTCTTCAAAAAGTAACCACAACAAAAATATTGGGAGTAACACTAGATCAGGAACTTACCTATCATCCGCTTGACACCAAATCACCACTATGTATCAGTAATCTTAATTACCCTATCCAACCTACCATAAAGATACTAGGTGTAACTTTGGATCAGTGCCTAACCATGAGAGGTGGACTCCTTGATCAGAAAGGGATTTTTCACTCTCTGGAAACTCAGATCCATTAAAGCTTATTTCGATACAGCGGCATTCAGAACCCTAGCCCAATCCCTCGTACTGAGTCTACTTGACTACTGTAACATCGCCTATTTAGCAATTTCCCAAAAGAACATGCAGCGTTTACAATTGATGCAAAATGCAGCGGTCAAACTGATCTTTGGGCTGAGGAAGTTTGACCACGTGACACCCTACTACCGGCAGCTGCATTGGCTGCCAATGGAGGTGCGCGTAAAGTTTAAATTTGCCTGCTTCTGCTTCAAAGCACTACACGGACTTGCCCCTAAATACATAACTGGCCTTTTCGTCTTCTCAGCCAACAGACACAAGAGAAGCTCACATTCCAACTTCGTTTCCCCCCCCAGTGAGAGGTTGTAAACTGAAAAAACACCATGAACATCTTCTCTCGCACCAAGCAGCATCATGGGGTAAAGACCTAGAACAATTGCTTTCGTCCACTACTTATGAGGAATTTAGGAAACGTCTGAAAACACACCTGTTCCTAAAGTATCTAGACAACTGATCCTCTCTTCTCTCTCCCCTCTATAGTGATTAACTTGTTCTATTGATCACTCTCTCCTCAAAAATGGATTTCCCGTCCTATTAACCCTCTTTCTTCCTCCCCTCTTAAGGTCAATCAATTTGTACCTTTCCTTAATCTTTGTAAACCGCATAGAACTTCACGGTATTGCAGTATATAAGCTGTTATTATTATTATTATCATAACCAGATTAGCTCAGTGGTTAAAAATTGCTTTTATAAATTATGTCTCATCAGACCCTTATCAAAAGTCTTAAAGTCCGAGGCCCTTAACATACTAATACATTCATTAATCATTTCAAGGCTTGACTATTGTAACTCTTTATTTCAAGGCATAACTCAAAAAGAAATAAGAAGGCTACAGATAATACAAAACACAGCAATAAAAGTTATCACTAACTCAAAAAAATATGATCACGTTACACCACTTCTACAAGCAGCTCATTGGCTACCAATCACACATAGAATAACCTTTAAAATTTTATTATTAACTTTTAAAATTCAACAAACTCATGCTCCGACTTTTCTACATCATTGAGTTGCGGTCCATCTCATAAGCAAAGGATATCAATATCGTCATTCTATATGTAACAACTTCTAAGGAAGATTCTAAAAAGGATAGCAAATTCAATGCCCCCTCTCTTGGGGCTTGTTGCACAGTGCCCTCACCAACACCAGAGACCACGATGTATTTCATTCTGGTTATAGGAGACAAAGGATCCTGTGGCATCTTTAGAACTTCCACCAAATATTTTTTAAACATATCCAAAAGGAGATTTAAGAAAGTTCAACAGTCTGAACAATGGCGTAGCAAGGGTAGGAAGTGCTTGGGGCAGTAGTGATTTCCCCCCCCCCCCCGCACCTTCCTCTCTGCCTCCCCTCACTCCTTACATACCAACCCCTCCCCCCACTGCCTCCCGCCCTTCCTTCCCACCCCGTACCTCTTTAAATCTTCACCTCTGTGAGCATTTTCTCCAGTCTGCTGCTCGAGCTGACATCACTTCCTGACCCTGTGACCCAGAAGTAATTTCAGAGGGAGCCAGGCTTGCATGAGCAGCAGAATAGAGTAGTTGCTTGTGCTGGCAAAGATTTTTAAAGCGGTACTGAGTGGGGAAGGGATGGTGGGAACATGGCGTGGGGGTGTTTTGTGGAGAAGTGCTGGTGTCCCCACCAAGATGGTGCCCAGTGCAGTCTGCCTCCCCCTGCCTCCCCCTTTCTACACCACTGAGTCTGAAGTTATGTCTCCATATCTGGTCATCCAAATGTTCCAGACATCAATGTGTATAATTTTTATCTTTCACTGATCCCCAACTTTCTAAAGTCTGAACTTTTAATTTCAATGATTGAATATATATCAGTGGATTGTTGTTCAACAACCTGTGCTTGCAACCTGTGCTAATCCGGTGTCCTTAGAATTTTTCTAGATAAAATTAGCATGGAAGAATGCATGCCTTTTATTGCATCCCAAAGTGACTCCAGTGTCAAGATGGAAGATTTTTTAATTACCCACATAGCAGAGCTAGAAGCAGCTTGAGTCACCATTTTAATAAGATTACTTACAGTCTCCTGACGAGGAATCGAGGAAGCAGCTGCAACTGATAATCTTCCAATACTGTGGGAGCCACCAACACTGCAGTCTGTCCCCCAGAATGTCCAGCCGTCACTACCCCATCCTGGGAAGCTGCTGGAATCTGAACTGCCTCAAGGCTGCTTTTGGGTTGTGGGGGCACAGCCCGTTCTA
The DNA here is from genome assembly GCF_902459505.1 of Geotrypetes seraphini. Classification (NCBI taxonomy): domain Eukaryota; kingdom Metazoa; phylum Chordata; class Amphibia; order Gymnophiona; family Dermophiidae; genus Geotrypetes; species Geotrypetes seraphini. The sequence goes on along the minus strand of NC_047085.1, from coordinate 313,294,749 downwards.
CAGGGCTCAGTGATGGCCCAAAGAGGAGGAAGTGTTTCAGCCCATAGGAACTTGAAATCTCTTTAGCACCAACCGTTTCAACATAGGGATAGAAGTTGGAGCTGGGGGATTCTCCTGAACTTTGCCTGTCTTTTACCCATCACAACGGGTAGAGATATCTTGGCTAAGATTGATCAACGTCTATCAGTGTCAGAGGACAGGAGCTCCAGACAAGTACATCCTCACTTCAAGACACTATCTTGGATCTCGAATTCTGACCTATTTGACTCAGCATATTATCTTTCAGCAGTGTATAAAATTAAAAGCCATAGTAACATACTAACTCTGTGATCTCTTTATAAAATACTGAATGTTCAACAAAAAGAATTAACAACCCTGGAATTTTCAAATCTAGCTTATTAGTCTTAACTAGATTGTGTCTGTTTCTTAACTTGCATTTTAGATGGGTCATAAGGAACTTCTTGATAAAATAAGCATCAAGTGAAGAGTTTACAAGAACTGGTAATTCAATTACTCATCAGATATTCTAAATTATAAAATCTGTCCTAAATTGTAAATAGGTGAGAAATAAAACCATTACAAGGGAGTGCTGAAAGGTTTTCAGCCCAACCAACCGCCTTCCTAAATTCTGAGTGTTATTTATTTTGCCACTGTAGCTGAAAAGCGTTATCTTATTTTGTTAAGTGCCAATTTGCAGAAACAAAATTCTATATTTTGATATTGTTTTCAGATCATTGATTGAACCATATTCATGTCATTTTTTTTCTTGGTTGTGCTGAGAACTTTTCAGCAGCCCCTCGTTGTTCCCCAAGGCAACATCCAGAAGCAGAGAAATAAAGGCATAATTAAAATAGCCCAGTCATTCCATGCCATGGATATTTTTGAAACAATTGGTGTTAAAATTGCTGACGTATCTACAGAGCAAGTAGGTAATCATAAAAGCCATATTTAAAGGTAATTTTATAACAGCCCAAATTTCTATGCACTTATATTTCATTGCCAGATTTTCAAAACAAATGTACATGCACGTTTGTTTTAAAAATTACCTTTATGCACACACATGTATACCTGAAATTTGGAAAGCACAATTTTTCTGGACTAAAATAGGTATATACGAGTATATTTGAATTTTTTTTTAAGTGTGCATCTAAGTGCTAAGCCTCCCAATCCTCCTTTCTGATCTTAGCAATGATTCTTGAAACAGTGGGTAAAAGTTGCATACATACTGTACACACAAAGATGTAGCTGGTTTCTGTGTGTAAAATATTTCTCTACTGATAGAAATGACTTTGAAAACTGTCCTCTGTGAGTGTAATGTTATAACAAGTCACCAGAGTTGGAAGATCAAGTAGGCACCTATTTTGAGGCTGCTCTATAAAGATATATAAATGTCTAAAGTAGCAATTATATAAAGTCATGCCAAAATATAGGCATCACAAAGGGGCATGCATAGCGCCAATTCTGTAATAACATTAAGATACACCTAACTCATTATGTTTTTAATTCCAAACTCCAAACCACCTGCTAAGCACCAATATCTGTCTTATCAGTCTGTCTGTAATTCCCCTACCTGATCACTATGTATTGATGCACCTTCTTGTCCAATTTGTCTGTCTTGACTAGATTGTAAACTCTTTAGAGAAGGGACTGTCTCTTCTATGCTTTGATGTACAGCGCTGCATATGTCTAGTAGTGCTATAGCTGTGTTTCTCAACCCCCAGTATGGGTACGTGAGCCGCTTGTTGGGGGTACGTGGCACTGGCTGCCCATCCACTGAAGCCGCCACCGGGGATCCTTCCTTCCTGCCTGTCAGAGGAAAGCATTCCGGGTCAGCAGGGGGAGGGTGGGGGTGTCCCAGTTACCTCCTTCAGCGGCACTTGTTGGAGGGATGTGCAGGCAGCAGTTCCAACATCAGAGCTGACGTCAGAGGGAAGCCTTATGGATCAGCCACCCAAGTGCCGCTGAAGGCAGAAGGAGTGAGTACAGCTGTGACAAAGGGAGAAAGGAGGGGGAAAAGGAGCATGTTGGGACATGGGAGGGGCACAATTATGAGACAGAGGCTAGAAGGAAGGGAAGGGGAGGCCGGCACGAACTCGACACAAAAGGAAGGGAGGGGATATGAACATGTGACACAAAAGGGAGAGAGGAAGGAGGAACTGATTTGGGACATAGGAGGGAGGGAATAGAAAGGGAGAATTGTTGGGCATGAGTATGTGAATGAGAGGGAAAGAGATGGTGCACATGGAGAAAGGAAGGAAGAGGAACATTGTTGGGCATAGAGAGAGGATTGAGGTAGAGATGCATGGGGGATAGAAGGATGAGAGGGAGAAATGTTGGATATGGTGATTTAGAGGGAACAGAGGAACAGATTGAAGGGAATGCAAGGGGGAGGAATATTGGACATAGTGATGGAGGGAGAAATGTGGCATGGTGCTGGAGAAGGATGATAGAAGGAGAAATGGGCATGGGGCTGGTGGGCAGTGGTGAAAAATGTTGCATATGATCCAGGGGGAGAAATATTGCCAATAGGGATGTAGGAGAGAGGAAGAAAAGTTGAACTTATGGAGAGACAGAGAGAGATGTTGGTTGTGGAAGGGAATAAGGTCCAGAGGAGAGAAAGCGTGCAGGAGGCAGAAAGAAAGAAATATTGGATGCAAAGTCAGAAGGAAGTGCAACCAGAGACTACTAAAATGGTGTGTGGTCTTCGTGATAAGGCGTATGGGGCCAGACTTAAAAATCTCAATCTGTATACTTTGAAGTTAAGGCGGATGAGGGGAGATATGATAGAGTTGTTTAAATACATACGTAATATAAATGTGCATGAGTTGAGTCTCTTTAATTTGAAAGGAAACTCTGCAATGAGAGGACGTAGGATGAAGTTAAGAGGCAATAGGCTCCGGAGTAATCTGAGGAAATACTTTTTTACGGAAAGGGTGGTAGATGTATGGAACAGTCTCCCGGAAGATGTGGTGGAGACAGAGACTGTGTCTGAATTCAAAAGGGCCTGGGATAGGTACATGGGATCTCTCAGAGAGAGAAAGAGATAATGGTTACTGCGGATGGGCAGACTAGATGGGCCATTTGGCCTTTATCTGCCGTCATGTATCTATATTAATTATTTCTATAGTACTACCAGATGCACGCAGTGCTGCACAGAGTCACAAAGAAGAAGAAAACAGTCCCTGCTCGAAAGAGCTTACAATCTAAACAGCCAAGGGAGACAAACAGGATGTCATGGATACAGTTAAGGGAATGGTTAGTCAGCTGGCTGGGTTGGAGGGCAGAGGAGTAGGGTTAAGGATTGAAGGCTATATAAAAAAAGGTGGGTTTTCAGTCTGCTTTTAAATAAGGGAAGGGAAGTGGTCTGCTCAAGAGAAAGTGAAGTATGTGTGTTCGTGCATATTTTATAAACTACACATATGCTTTGTGACTTTGCCCATGTTCCTGCCCAAACTGTGCCCCTGAACATGCCTACACATAGGACAGGTAAAAAGTACATGCCTTCTTTTTTTTAAAAATTCTTTATTCATTTTATAATTCACAAGTGTACAGTAAATATCAAACAATTAGAATACAATATCACTTGAAAATCTACCATATCATACAACAAAAAGATATAACCCCCACCCCCTCCCACTTCCATATACAACAAAAAATATACCACATGAATATAATATCATATACTTGTCACCCGGTGTACTTTCACACACGTAACCAGTAGACACTACTGCCAATTCCAGGCTAGGTACCTTCTCTGTTGCTTCACCTTACATCTGGAATAGACTTCCTGAGTCCCTACATCAAGCTCTGTCTCTGGTAATATTCAAATCTAGGCTAAAAGCCCGCTATTTTGAGATTGCTTTTAGCTCAAAACTCCCACTCGCCTGTAAAGCTCCCATGCCTGTTTCATCTCTGAGAAATTCCCTAACCCCCTAATTGTCCTGTTTGTCTGCTTGATTAGATTGTAATCTCTACTGAGCAGGGACCGTCTCTTGATTATTTAATGTACAGTGCTGCATATGTCTAACAGTGCTGTAGAAATAAATATTAGTAGTAAAGGCCTTTTAAGAGGGGAAAACATTTATAAATTTCTTCCCTGTATTTCATATAAAACTCCCTTTTCCCTGAAGAAGACAAGGTAATATATAGCACAAAGAAGATATTGAGTTGGTGCACATTTGATATTTATATTTAGTAGGCTTTAACAATTTTCCTTTCTTTTTCTTGATAGGACAGTGATATTGAGGCAATGGTCAGGTGTTTGGAAAATGTCCTCAGCTGCACCTTTTCAGGTGAGAAGAATTTAATTCTGTAAAATACAAGTACCGTATTTACTCTAATATAAACTGAGATTTTTAGGCCAAAAAAAAGGTCAAAAAATAAGGGTCTCAGTTTATATTTGAGTCCTCTGCTCTTTGTCCCCCCCCCCCCCTGACCTGTTGCAGGTCTCCTGTAGGCCTGCCTGAAGCCCTGGTGGTCCAATGGTGAGCCAGGACAGGAGCGTGCCTTCCCATGTCTTGTCCTGGACAACTAAACCACCTCCTGCTCCCTGACTCCTGTAGACCTTACCTTTAAAACCCTGGTGGTCTAACAGTGAAGCGGGGCAAGAGCATTCTCCATATGCTCCTGCCCCATGAGAGCCGTGATCAAAAATGCCTGCCGCAAATTCTTGTTGCAATCTTGTGAGGCTGCGGGAACTCACAAGACTGCAGTTTATATTCAAGTATATACGGTATGTCCCTGTACTGGGTGTGCTGAACATCTTTGACTTAAATCCCTCACTCAGACTAACTTCACACATTTCAAATTCCTCTTGACTTCCTTCCAGTCTGCTCTTTCACTTGCCAAACAAGATACCCATTTTGTGCAGGGAAGAGCAATTTTAAGAAAATGTTAGAAAATGCAGCTTTTTGTCAATGCCTTCCTATGCTAATGTTTCTGGAGTCTCTTCAGTTTTAAGATATAGTGTTAAAAATATTTTTGCCTTGAATTTAATATTCAGTGCTTTTCTGCATTCTAATTGTTGAAATTTTGATTTGAGAATGTCTGTTTTGATATTGTACAATTTTCCCGGGGGGGGTGGGGGGGATGGGAATCTTATGTTTGTCTATTGTTTGTTTCATATGTTCAGCAACTAAAGGGCGACCAGGATAATATGTATGCAAGTAAGGTGTAAAACGCATAGTTTTATGTGGTATATAAATTGTTAAATAAATAAATAACTCTCTCGGCTCCAACCCTCACTGTCTCTTTGCCACACTGAACTCTCTACTCAAAGTACCCTCGCCTCCAACCCCTCCATCACTTTCCCCCCAGACTACGGCTGAGTACTTCTATGACAAGGTTCACAAGATTAAATTTGAGTTCTCAAAATAGCCACCTCCACCCAACCCTCCTCCAGTCCCTGCTGCCTTCTCTTCCTTTTCTGAAATCACTGAAGAAGAAACTGCACATTTTCTTTCCTCCTCCAAACTCACAACATGCTCCTCTGATCTGATCCCTACTCAGCACTCTCTCTCCTACTGTCATCCCTTCCATCCGTCACACCCTCAATCTATCACTTTCCACTGCAACTGTCCCTGATGTCTTCAAACATGCTGTAGTTACATCACTCCTCAAAAAACCTTAACTGGACCCTACCTGCCCTTCCAACTAATGCCTCATCTCCCTCCTCCACTTTTTCCAAGCAGCTTGAACATGCTGTTCACTGCCATTACCTTGACTTTCTGTCATCTCTAGCTGTTCTTGACCCACTCCAATCAGGTTTTTGCCCCCTGCACTTTACCGAAACTGCTCTTGTGAAAGTCTCCAATGACCTGTTCCTGACTAGATCCAAGGGCTTCTGTTCTATCCTCATCCTTCTTGGTATATCCACTGCTTTTGACACTAGATGCCTCCACCTTCTCCTTTTTATGCTAACCTCACTTGGATTTCAGGGCTCTGTTCTTTCTTGGTTTTCTTCTTATCTCTCACATCGCACCTTTAGTGTATGCAGTGGTTGATCCTCCTCCTCTGCTATCCCACTATTAATCAGGGTACCCCAAGGCTCTGTCCTGGGACCTCTTCTTTTCTCCATCTATACTTATTCCCTTGGTGCTCTGATTTCCTTCCATGGTTTTCAATATTACCTCCATGCTGTTACCTCCCAGATCTACCTCTACACCAAAAATCTCTACAGGAATGCAGACAGGATGACAGAAAGATGACATTGCTGTCTGAATGTCTCACCACCACTTAAAACTGAACACAGCTAAAACTGAGCTACTTATCCTTCCACCTAAGCCTACCTCTTCTCTTTTCCCCCTCTCTATCTCAGAGGATAATTTTCTCATCCTCTCTGTCTTGTCAGCTTGCAACCTTGGGGTCATCTTTTACTCCTCTCTCTCTCTTTCTCCACACAAATCCAACAGATCACCAAAATCTGTCGTTTCTTGTTCTATAATATCGCCAAAACCAGACCCTTCCTCTCTTATCATCTCTCGCCTAGACTACTGCAACTTGCTTCTCACAGGTCTTCCACATAACCATCTTTCTCTCCTTCAGTCCATTCAAAATTCTGCTGCATGACTTATATTCCACTAGAATTGCTATACCCACATCACTTCATTGGCTCCCTATCCATTTCCACATAGAGTTCAAACTCCTCTTACTGATCTACAAGTGCAGCTCCTCTCTTCTCTCCCTATATTCCTCCCCGGGAACTCCATTCATTAGGCAAGTCTCTTCTATCTGTACCTTTCTCCTCTACTGCCAACTCCAAGCTACATTTCTTCTCTCTTGCTGTGCCATACGCCTGGACTAGACTACTTGAGTCAGTACGTCAAACTCCGTCCCTAGCAGTATTCAAATCCAGGCTAAAAGCCAACTTTTTGGAGGTTGCTTTTAACTCCTAACCCTTCAAGTTGCTTGTAAAGCACCCATGCCTGAGAAACTTCCTGACCCCCTACTTGACCCATTTGTCTGTCTGATGAGATTGCAAGCTCTACAGACTATCTCTTGAATGTTTTAATGTACAGCGCTGCATATATCTAGCAGTGCCCTAGAAATGATAAGTAGCAGTAGTAACTACTGTGCCCTACATCAGCTTATTCTATAAGCTGCATGTATAAATTGGAGACATGCTCATACTTCACTCAGGCGTATGCTTGCCTTGTGGTTACACATGGTGGGAGATTTGACTCTTGGCCCGGGTCGCAAATTTTGTCAGGTGTGGGAGCACTTCTGGCAGGACCTCACACCGCGTGCTCGCAGTAGACTTTTGAATCTTTAAGATTTTATTCCCACTCTCAGCTGTTGGACTGGCCATGGATTCTTGGGGAGGGGAGGGGAGGGGGGGATGGGAGGGGAACTGATTATATTGTTGAAAATGTTATTTCCTGAATGGTACTACTGTTTGTATTTGCTTCTTACTGCTGGAATAATAAAAATCATTTAAACATAAATTTAAATGCCGGGACCCCCACTGATCGGGAAGAGGGCGGAGCAGAGCCGACTACTTCTTAAAATTAACTCACAGTCCAACCGCCGCAGTCAGCACTAAGCCTCTTCTGAATCATCTGATATTAGATCCTTTTTTGGTGAAGGCAGTATAACAAATTAATAACAATAATTTCTATTTTAAGTTCTTGTAAACCGTGTCGAGCTCCATACTCATGGAGATGATGCGGTATATAAACTTAAGGTTTAGATTAGATTAGATTAGATTAGATTAGATAAAACAGTTTGTATCCAAAAAGGTTAGAGAACCCAGACCCGTCACGGTCCGTGTTTCGAGGAAGCTCACCCAGCTTCTTTTGTTTCGTAAGACGTTGCTATCTCTAGTTGTTATCGTTATCTCTAGTTGTTCCCCGTGTCGGGTCCGGGTTCTCTAACCTTTTTGGATACAAACTGTTTTATGTTCATTTTTAATGTGTATTCATTAAGGACTTGGCGTCTTGTACACCATTCTTGCAGTTTTTTCCTTTATTCCTTGTTCGACATATCACTGCAGTTCTGTTGGATTTTTTGTTTGTGTTTACACTTACACACACAAGTGGAGCATTTCTGTACATGTATATGCACAAGGGTCCCAGTTCTGTAAACGGAACCTAAAATAAAGGCGCTGAGGAATGCAGCACATAGCACATATCAATCGTAAGTTAGGTACCATTTATAGAATTGTGCCTAGCGGCACCTGAATTAGGCGCCTACCATCCAATTAATTTTAACTTAAACCATCTGTGATGTTCTAATTGCTTGTTATCGGCATCAATTAAGCTTTTTAAATAAGTTAGGTGCGCTGATCTAGGCTCCTAACTTTAGGCGCCTTTTATAGAATCTGGACCAAGGTGTACATAACTGCACGTGCCCAGTTATGCCAAGTTTATTTACAGTTTGTTAGTCAGCAGGTATCTGGTCGGTTTACAATGCTAAAATAAGAGTTTAAAATAGTTAAAATAAAATAGGGTAATAAATGGGCAGCACAAAGACAATGAGGGCAGGCATTGATACAGAAGGTGCTCGGGAGAGGGAAAATTAAAAAATACATCGAAGTTAAAATAAAAATTAAGGGGTGGTAAGAAAGGGAGGGGAGGGACGGTTGCTTCTTAAAAGCGGTTCTTATTAATCATTGAGGTTGGCTGGAGAAGAGATCTAATTTGTATTTTGGTAGGCGTCTTGGACTAAAAAGATTTTAAGTTTGATTTTGAATTTATCAAGATAATTTTCAAGATGGAGGTGTGATGGCATGGCATTCCAGAGAGAAGGGGCCGTGGCGGAGAAGGTGGTCTTTCGGGTGTAGGAAAGTTCTTTGAGGGGACAGTCAAAAGATTCTGATCAGCAGATATCAGAGCCCGAGAGGATGCATAGGGGGTGAGATGTTTATCTAGGAAAAATGGGGAGTGGGTCAGTTTGATTTTGAATATGAGTAGGCATATTTTGTATGTGATGTGATGGGAAACTGGCAGCCAATGAGCTTCATGGAGTAGCAGAATGATGTGGTTGTATTTTCTTGCATTGTGAATAAGTTTGATGGCAGTATTTTGGATGAGCTGTAACTGGCGGATTTCTTTTTGAGTTATCCCTTGGTATAAAGAGTTGCAATAGAGTTGAAATGATCAGGGAATGAATTAGGGTTTGAATGGAGGCGGGTTTGAGAATGGAGGTTATGGAGCATACTAGATGAAGTTTGTAAAAGCATTTTTGGGTGACTGAACTGATTTGGTCATGATAGGTGAGGTCTTTATCTAGGATGACTCCAAGTAGTTTAACTTTGGGTTCGATACAGGTTGGTCCTGTTAATGTTTTGTTATTTTTGACCGGGAAAAGAGTACCTCGAGATTTGTCTATGTTAAGAGACAGGCTGTTTGTTCGTAGCCATAAGCTAATTTAGTCAAGTTTGGAGTTTATTTCTTGTATGTCATCAGTGTAGTCGAAAGTGGTAAATCCTATTGATTGAGCTAAGGTCAGAAGTGGGGCTAAGAAAATGTTGAAAAGTAGAGGAGAAAGGATAGAGCCTTGAGGAACGCCGTAGGTCTGTGTGATTGGGAAAATGATGTGCCTCTAGAGTGGACTTTGAGGGTTCAATTTGAAAAATAGGAGGAAAACCAGAGAAGGATGGTCCCTGAAATACCACTATTTTTAAGACGATGGAGAAGAAGGGCTTGGTCAAGGGATAAAGATTGCCCTTCAAGCCATAACGTGTTCTGCTGTTTGAATATTTTTAATGCAGTAATTGACTAGTGCCTACATCCAGATTATTGTTGCTGTACACTGCCTTAAATGAATTTTTTCAATAAGATGGTAAATAAATTGTAATGAATGAATAAATAAATGAATAAAATCCATAAGTCATGGGAAAACGTGTTTGGTATCGACTGTTTCTGTAATGCTTGCGGGCTCTAAATTGCAAGATAAATCAGTTTCTCTTCATTATACACAGATATATTGTGACAGGCTAATTATATCTTCCTAGTAAGAGGAAAGGAACCCATACTCTGTTATTAAAAGTCTTAGCTCTTTATTCTTACACATGTTCTTGTGGGAACAGTTTTCAAAAGGTTTTACCTAAGTAAAATGGGCTGACTGAAAATTGCCATCTTCAAACGTGGCTGAAAGTATGCACAGCATGCTTGCTTTTTACATGGGATTTCAAAAACGGCATTCCTGGGAGTACATTTAGGTCAGAGGAAGACAGTAGTATGTGCACATTTCTTTCCACATATAGGACTAAATTCAGCAAATAATGCCCAAATTTAGAGCGCTGAAAAAGATCCACATGGAGCGCTGTACGCCATTTCATAGGACGAACTTTTGGTACACTTGGCTGAAGACACACCAAGTCAAGTAATTAAATATGAAACCCTCAGAATCCTGCACTGTTCAATATATTTATTGAAACAGTTAATCGCAGGTAGGCAGTTTTTCTTTCATTGGGTTTTCATATTATTTCTTTTTGTTTGTTTTTTGTTTTTAAATCTTTTGACACACAATCCCTTAGGCGTTCCAATAGCTACATAAACTTATGCAACTAGCAAAATATTTAAGACAAGCGACACTTATCTTTAGTCGGGTCGCTGTGTTGTATTGCAGGAACGCCCAGCCGGTAAGCAAAAATCCCAATGGGACCCGTTTCGCCGATTAGGGCTTTTTCAAGGCTCTTTTCAGTTCAGGTGTGCACAGCTAGACCCGCGGTTCTCAGGTCAAAAATGGCTTGACCTGAGAACCGCGGGTCTAGCTGTGCACACCTGAACTGAAAAGAGCCTTGAAAAAGCCCTAATCGGCGAAACGGGTCCCATTGGGATTTTTGCTTACCGGCTGGGCGTTCCTGCAATACAACACAGCGACCCGACTAAAGATAAGTGTCGCTTGTCTTAAATATTTTGCTAGTTGCATAAGTTTATGTAGCTATTGGAACGCCTAAGGGATTGTGTGTCAAAAGATTTAAAAACAAAAAAGAAATAATATGAAAACCCAATGAAAGAAAAACTGCCTACCTGCGATTAACTGTTTCAATAAATATATTGAACAGTGCAGGATTCTGAGGGTTTCATATTTAATTACTTGACTTGGTGTGTCTTCAGCCAAGTGTACCACAAGTTCGTTTTGCGTTTAACTGAATATTGTTGGAACTTGTCACCATAGCTATTGCAGTAGTAATTTACCATTTCATAGGAGCCAACTTTTTGAAATTATTGGGGGTACCAAACCCTGTGGAAATGACCTCTCGCTGAACACAGTCAAAGAGTTTGTTCAAAATTGAGGGTGCTTAAAAGGAGTGGCCTAGCGGTTAGAGCAACTGCCTCAGCACCCTGAGGTTGTGAGTTCAATTCCCACTGCAGCTCCTTGTGACTCTAGGCAAGTCATGTAACACTTCATTGCCCCAAGTACAAGATAAATACCTGCTTTGATTGTGTAAACCACATAGAAAAAGCATTATATAAGTCCCATCCCCTGTACCCACAGCGCTGACTCCTATGTACCATTTATAGAATAGTGCTTAGAGCTGATTTCTATGCCAAACTTTGGGTTCAAGGATTTATACCAGTGTTTTGCAAACTTTTTTCTACCTCGGCACACTAAATTCAGGCTGCCTGGATTTTGACGCGATGACATCATGTGCACGCATAACATCATCACATCGATGTCTGCAAATGCACGGAGGCCCTAGTCCCATCCCCTGTACCCACAGCGCTGACTCCTATGTACCATTTATAGAATAGTGCTTAGAGCTGATTTCTATGCCAAACTTTGGGTTCAAGGATTTATACCAGTGTTTTGCAAACTTTTTTCTACCTCGGCACACTAAATTCAGGCTGCCTGGATTTTGACGCGATGACATCATGTGCACGCATAACATCATCACATCGATGTCTGCACATGCATGGAGGCCCTTCATATGTGGGCCTTAAGCTTAGGGACTTCCAAAACCAGACAAACTGCCAGATTTTGGAAATCCCTCTATCTGGTAACCCTGAAATTAAGCTGGGGGGGGGAGATGCCATGCCATCTGACTCACTTTACCATTCTCCTCTGAGTTCCCATGGCAAGGTTTCCTGTCAGGGCACACTGTTCCAAATTCTAGGTGGGACTCTTCCTTCTTTTTCTCTCAGCCTAGGGAAGTTTATATACCTTATAGGAAACTAATGTCTCCCCTCCCCCTCCTCTGTGATTGGAGCATTAAACCTTCTGGATAGAGACAGGAAGCCCAACTTATTGGAATATTCATCAACTGTTTGCCCTGTGGTCCCCTCCCCCAGCCTTTAAAAGGACACATACATATTCCCTTCTACTATCCAATCTTAAAGGCTGATATCTTCCCTTCCATTTTTCCCTGCATTGCCAATATGTGGGAGAAAAAATTGCATGTACTTTTATCATAGACTCTAGGGCAGGGGTGGACAACCTTGGTCCTCGATGGCCGCAATCTAGTCAGGTTTTCAGGATTTCCCCAATGAATATGCATGAGAACTATTTGCTTGCACTGCCTCCATTGTATACAAATAGATCTCATGCGTATTCATTGAGGAAATCCTGAAAACCTGACTGGATTGTGGCTCTCATTGCCAACCCATGCTCTAGGGGGCCACTAAAATGTCTTCCAATAAAGGAGTAAACAAACAACGAAGGTGACTGATCGATGTTCAATCTCCTTTATTGAAAAAATGACTCAACATAATCATGTTTTGGCCCCAAAGGGTCTGCCTCAGGGGTCGGAGATAATCACACAGAGACCGATGTTTGGTGATTATCTCCGACTCACACAGGCTTGTGGTTTTTGTTTGCAGTTTTATTTGATACCTTGTCAACCTGGGACCCCTGATGAAGGCATGTTAACCGAAACATGGATCGTGTCGGGTCTCTTGGTTTGTTTTAAGGTGGTCATAATAACCATACTCAATTATTTGGTATAATACAGTGATTCCCAACCCTGTCCTGGAGGAACACCAGGCCAATCGGGTTTTCAGGCTAGCCCTAATGAATATGCATGAGAGAGATTTGCATATGATGGAAGTGATAGGCATGCAAATTTGCTTCATGCATATTCATTGAGGCTAGCCTGAAAACCCAATTGGCCTGGGAACCACTGGTATAATAAATATAGCCTGCATCCTTGTACGTAAATGTTGAGAAGCCATTAAGGCCCTAATTCTATAAAGTCCACCTAAAGTTAGGCACTAATTCTATAAAACTTAGACAACCCATTATAGAATGACACTCAACATCCTAACATTTAGGCGTCTCCAATTTATGCCAGGGTTTTCTATGCCTAAAGTTAGGTGCTGATATTAGAGCCTAACGGCACCTGATTTACAGAGAGGTGCCTAGCTCAAAATCACGTCCATGATCTACCCATAACCACGCTAACTTATAATGTAGGAACTTTGGGCTAGGTGCCTACTTTTTATAGAATTGAATTTTTCAAGTTAGGTGCCTAACTTTCAATTAAGTCCAATTAAAGCTGATTGTGAGGTGTTGAGTGCCAATATAGGCAGTGATTAAGCCTATTGCTCAATTAAATTAGGTGCCAATATCATTGCCTAACTTTAGGTGGACTTTATAGAATCAGGGCTTAAGTGTCATCTGAGGTCCTACAATAATATTTGAATGATGATTAAAAGGTCTAAGTTGCATTGACAGATCAGAGATGCCATTTAAAATGTAAGTGTTGTTAGTGTCAATGGACTTTTGACAGGATAATATGACAAGCCATGATATTGTTAGTTACTCTAGTGAAAACAAACATTATTTCTTTGTTCGTAAAACACTATCCCTTATATCAAGTGCCAAAGTATTTGAATTATTTTCTTGATCTTCCCAGATAGATAAGAAAAATGAAATAAGTAGATAGCACTATTGTAAGGTGTTCTTTTTGAACTGTCCAATAATTTTTGATGATCAGATAGTTTTGTATGACAATAACCCTTAGAGACACAAGAAATAACATAGGCCCCCTTTTTTTAGTCACCAGCCACTGCAGTAAAAGCTCCGATGCTCAAAGGAATTCTATGAGTGTCAGATCTTTTACCGAAGTGGCCAGCAATAAAAAACGCTAATGCAGGTTGATAAAAGGGTGCCTTAGTTTCTATCTTGAAATCAGTAAATCTTGTCCATTGCTTAATACTGGAATTCATCATCTGGACTACAAAGGTGTCTTAGGGGGGTCTTTTATTAAACTATGTTCAATTTTCAAGTTTATTAAAAATTTGTTATCTCACCTTTTTAGAATTACAAAGCGGCTTTACAATAAGAAGCAAAGACAGGGTAATACAAACACATTAAAATTAGACAAGTGCAAAATCTCACAAACCAAACTGACACGAAAGGAAAAGGTAGAACTACAATAATTTGAGAGAAAAGAACAATTAAGGAAAAAACAAAGGGTACTAAAAAAAATTTTTTCCCCGAGCTGCTATAGTTGCCATAGAGAATGGGCTAGTAATCAGTTAAGTTGTCCTTAAAAGGATGTTCATACTGCAAAAGCATCTTTAAAAAGCATTGTTTTTAGGCTGGTCTTGAAATTATCTAATGTTAAATTTATTTGCACATTCTGTGCTTTAACCACACCAGCTTTGCACATACTGAAAGAGCTCCATACTATGCTTTATTAAGCCTAGGTTACATGAGGTTTTCCTTGGAACAATCTGCATGGAAAAAATGGAATCTTGTCTGCAGTACAATTGTGAGCCCAATAAGGCAGATAGTACCTGAATATAAAACCACGTGGAGGAGCATAATCAAAAGACACCTTTTGGCCTAAGTCCCTAGACGCAGAAAGTAAGCAGCAGGGAAATATTCATTCTCAAAAAAAAGTCCAAAATTAGTTTGTTTGTTTTTTGAGAATGGCCTACCTCTACGTTCACTAGTTTAATCGCCCAAACCACCACTATGTCTATCCTTAAGACACATTCCCAACCAAAAAAATTCACCCAAGTTCCAAATGCCCAAAACCAGACCTTTTAGGCGAAGGAGGGGCCAGTCCTTCACCTAAAAGCAGGATTCTATAACTGGCATATGTAAAAAACAACGCCGGTTACAGAATCCTATAACCGTCGTTTCCCCCTTCCCCTCCCCCCCTCGATCACGGCAGGAGGGATCCCAAGCTCTCCTGCCACCACCCCCCTAACACCCGAACACCGATCGCGGCAGGAGGGATCCCAAGCCCTCCTGTCGACACCCCCCCAACACCCGAACACCAATTGTGGCAGGAGGGATCCCAAGCCTTCCTGCCAACACCCCCACAAAATCTGAACGCCAGCAGGAGGGATCCCAAGCCCTCCTGCCGACACTTCCCCAACATCCGAACACCGATTGCAGCAGAAGGGTTCCAAGTCCTCCTGCTGACACCCCGCAACACCTGAACACCGGGAGGAGGGATCCCAAGCCATCCTGCCGACACCCCCCAACACCCAAACACTGGCAGGAGGATCTTAGGTTGGCCCATGTGCCTAAGGCCCCACCCATAGGAGGTACCTTAGGCAACTGGCCCAATTCCGGTTGCCTGCTGATACATTCAAGTTCAAACTTTCAAGAAAAAGTTCAAGACTATATTTTTTTCTTCGTGCCTATGGGGTCTTCATGAGTGTATTCACTGTCTAACCATCTTGGTTCAATGTTTTTGTTAATTATCACTAGCTGTTCATTGCCTATTGTTTCATTTAATACACTCTGTATGTCTGTTGTAATCTGCCTAGAACTTTGTATAGTGCAGAATAGAAATGTAGAAAATAAATAAATAAATATTTTAGAAGTGCCATTTGCATTTTGGACATAACAGTTTTTTTAGGTACATCAGAAGCAGAACACCTGTGAGGGAATCCGTGGGACCGTTGGATGGTCAAGGAGCCAAAGGGAGGATAAGGCCATAACGGAGAGACTGAATGAATTCTTTGCTTTGGTCTTTATAGAAGAAGATGTAAGAGATTACCTGAACCGGAAATGGATTTCAATTGTAATGATGTGGAGGAACTAAAAGAAATCTCAATGAATCTGAAAGTTGTACTAAGCCAATCGACATGTTACAAAGTTATAAATCACCTGGATGGTATATATCCCAGGGTACCAAAAGAACTCAAACATGAAATTGCTGTTAGTGATCTGTAAACTGTTGCTAAAATCGTCTGTAGTAGCTGAAGACTGGAGGGTGGCCAATGTCATGCCGATTTTTAAAAAGGGTTCCAGGGGAGATCTAGGAAATTACAGACCGGTAAGCCTGACTTCAGTGCTGGGAAAAATGGTGGAAGCAATTATAAAAAATAAAATTGTGGAACACGTAGACAAACATGATTTAATGAGACAAGAGTCAAGGGTTCAGCCGCGGGAGATCTTGCCTCACCAATTTGCTTGACTTGGGCATCCAAGTGGCTGATGAAATTTAATGTGGACAAATGCAAAGTGATGCACATTGGGAAGAATAACCCAAATCACAGTTACCGGATGCTAGGGTCCATCTTGGGGGTTAGCACCCAAGAAAAGGATCTGGGTGTCATTGTAGACAATATGATAAAAACTTCCACCCAATGTGTGGCAGCAGCCAAAAAAGCAAGCAAGATGCTAGGAATTATTAAAAAAGGGATGGTTAACAAGACTATGAATATTATCATTCCTCTGGTCTGATATAGAGGCACTAGAAAAGAACATAAGAATAGCCTTATTGGGTCCATCAAGCCCAGTAGTATGTTCAAATGGTGGACAATCCAGGTCACTAGTGCCTGGCCAAAACCTAAGGAGTAGCAATATTCCATGCTACCGATCCAGGGCAAAAAATATTTTCCCCCATGTCTTTCTCCAGGAAATTGTCCAAACCTTTTTTAAAACCAGCTATGCTATCCGCTCTCACCACGATCTCTGGCAATACGTTCCAAAGCTTAACTATTCTGTGAATGAAAATTTTTTTCTCCTATTGTTTTTAAAAGTATTTCCCTGTAACTTCATCGAGTGTCCCCTAGTCTTTGTACTTTTTGTTGGAGTGAAAAATCGACCCACTTTTACCAGTTCTACTCCACTCAGGATTTTGTAGAGTGATATCTGCTACAGGTAAGTATCTTTGTTTTCTCTGAGGAAAAGCAGGCATAATATTCTCACAGGTGGAACTCCTGAGCTGCCAGGGTCATGCCTCTATGAGACGTTGATATTATATAGTTATGAGCCTGACTACAATACTTGCTATGTATCAATGATGATTGCCTGAGAAGACACCGTGCCATGCCTAGAAGGGAAAGAATGTTTGTGCTTCTTAGCTTTCTTATTTGTATCACCCTTTGATGCATGTGGCATGGATGAAGAGGACATGAAGTCCTGTCTCTGAGGGGAACCCGATGACTGGTGCTTCTGCAGCAGCATTAGTACACTCGGTGTCAATGCCAGTACAGTTTGTGTGTTGGGATTCGATTCATCTTCCATGCTCAATGTCGATGCCAATGCATATCCAAAAGGTCTATCACACTGGATTATGCAGACATGTGATCTCTTTTGTATGCACCGACAGAGGTCACATTGAATATCCTAGTACTCAGGACCCAGACATTAAACACACCAGTTATGAGGGTCATAGTCTGACATGGTCCTATTGCACTGAGCATATTTCTTAAATCCACTTGGAAAATGGCTGATGCTAAGTAAAAGGGCTCTATGGTCTGGGGAGCTTGAGTAAAAAGTATACCAAAGATCGATGCTCTCCGGGCCCCAAAAAAGGCTCAAAATGGACCAAAGGCCGACAAAACCCCTAAATTGTTCAAAATTGGCCAAAGTCATAAAAAATATTGGAAACATTAAAAAATGAATAATTATTAAGAAAATAAAGCAAAAAGAGTTCCGGGAAAGCACAAAACATATCAAAGGTTTGACACGCTGAAGAGAGTCTGAAAGACACATCTTCTCAGCTACACAGAAACTAAAGAGTGATGGTCTCATTAGTCAATGTTGGGTGGAAAGATACCTGCACATGCATAGTGGGGGCACTGCCTCAAAGATTTAAAGTGACAATACACTTGGCAGTGTCTGCACTGGGCTCCATGGATGACGTCACCCCACATGTGAAAGATCTATGAGAATATTATGCCTACTTGTCCTCAGAGAAAAGTGAATATAAGCTAGAAAATTTAAATCCCTTAGTTAAACCACTGAAGAAATATGGTAACCTTTTGAACAGTTGTTTTGAAATCCTTCCTAAATGTAATTAAAAGTTGCCTTATTCCACAGTTCAATGGACAATTTATTCCAGTAAGTCAACCTATCATGCTAAAAGCCCTGTTCCTTCATTTTAACCTTAGACAAGTAGCTATGTGTGGAGTTTCTAACAATATGTGGGATGAGGATCTAAGCATGTGGGGGGGGGGGGGGGTAGATTCATAATGGTGGATAAGCCTTAGCAACTAAGTTGGAGTTGATAATGTGATAATTTAAAAGTCAAGACCATCAACTTAAATGAGCAGTGCTCCCAAACTGGTAAATAATGAAGCTCACTACAAATAGGACTAACACTTTTCCGTTTCCTTCCTCCCACAAGCAATCTGATGGCTGCATTTGGATTATCTACAGTTGTTTAAACATTTTTCCAATAATCCTTACATACAATACATTACAAAATACATAACAAAAGAACATACGAGTATGTAACTGCTTGTAAAGCTCTTGTGTCTAAGAAAGGTTACAGTTGCCTCATTAACTTCATTTCCAAAAGGCCATTTTTTAATGTAGGATATTTATTGATCTACCTGATCTTTTTCCAAAATCATACCTAATACTTTAATTTTGTCTACCCAGGATACTTCACATCCAGTATAAACATTCACTCAAATTTTTTCCTTAGAAATATTCCCAAACCCAAAGGAAGTATTCTTCAAAACATGTGGAGGGGCATAAACGAAAAAAATGTCCAAGTCTAATTTAGATGTAGGGTGCTAGTCGACCAAAGTCAGCAGTGGAAAAAGGTCTATTCTAAAAAAGTACACCAACATTTTTTAAATCCAAAAATCATCTGGGATGCATTCTGGGATGTGCTGGAAGTGGCCTAACATTCCGATTGGTCATCTCCCTTAGGCCAATCCAGTGTGTGGGGGGGTGGTATTCCGGCAGGAAGGACTGGGTATACCTCCTGCTGGTGGACGTCTAGGCAAGGTGGCAGCAGGTGGATCTGGGCACTTCAAAATTCTCTGCATACATCTAAAAAACTGTTTTGATTATTGGCACTTGGATGACCTGTCTTTTAGATCGTCTAAGTGCCGATTTGGGCAGGTTTTTAGACGTATTTGTGTTTCGATTATGAGCCCCATATTGTCTAAATTTCTCTGCAAGGATTCTTTTTCCTGCTTTAGTAAGATATAGCCCATCAGTACAATATAGTTTCTTATCCTTCCATGTATTCTATTTAGGATGCCCTTGTGCCTTTGTACCTAAAGCAGGGGTGTCAAACTCAATCACATAAGGGGCCAAAATCTAAAACATTGCCTAAATCACGGGCCAAATTTTTTATTAAGATACGTAGGGGTCTTTTTATTAAGGTACGCTAACCGATTTAGCGCATGCTAAATATGCAGCTTAATAAAAGGACCCCTTAGTCTTAGCAGAAATATAGGATTACAACCTTTCCAATCCCAATCTGTGATGTAAACAAAATAAATAAAAAAGACTTTTCCTCTCTCTTTTAGGTCCTAGTTCATGCTTGCTGTCTAACACCAGCTCTAGCAGGATACACATTTCAAATCAGCCATATTGTAATTACAAAACAAAATTATTTTTTCTACCTTTTGTTGTCTGGTCATTATTCAAATCATGTTGGTCCCAAGCTCTGTTTGTCTTCTGATAACTCGCTTGCCAAGGTCTCCTTCCCATTTGTCATTTTCTTCTTTCTCCATGCTAACCATCCATCTTCCATCTCTGTCCTTCCCTTCCCTCCCCCAGAGGTCTGGCATCTTTCCTTTTTTTTAATCTCCATCCCTGCAGCTGTAGCGATGGACCCCACCATCCCCAGATCCACCATCTCTCCTTTTCTCAACTACCCTTTCATCCAACGTCTCGCCCTCCTTCCCCACCACC
Source organism: Geotrypetes seraphini (assembly GCF_902459505.1). NCBI lineage: Eukaryota > Metazoa > Chordata > Amphibia > Gymnophiona > Dermophiidae > Geotrypetes > Geotrypetes seraphini. Next base: position 313,274,736 of record NC_047085.1, on the reverse strand, counting down.
CCAGGGTCCACCATCTCTCCCTTTCTCTTCCCAACTACTCTCCTATCTAGTATCTCTACCCCCTCCACACCATCCCTTATGTCCAACTTCTCTCCCTTTCTGTGCCTTTCCTCCCTCCATCCCATTAGAACATAAGTATTGCCACTGCTGGGTCAGAACAGTGGTCCATCGTGCCCAGCAGTCTGCTCGCGCGGCAGCCCTTAGTTCAAAGACCAGTGTTCTATTTGAGTATAGCCTTACTTGCGTACATTCTGGTTCAGCAGGAACTTATCTAACCCTTTCTTGAATCCCTGGAGGGTGCTTTCCCCTATAACAGCCTCCGGAAGAGCGTTCCAGATTTCTACCACTCTCTGGGTGAAGAAGAACTTCCTTATATTTGTACGGAATCTATCCCCTTTTAACTTTAGAGAGTGCCTTCTCATTCTTTTCACCTTGGAGAGGGTGAACAATCTCTCTTCCACTACTAAGTCAATTCCCTTCAATATTTTGAATTTTTCGATCATGTCCCCTCTCAGTCTCCTCTTTTCAAGGGAGAAGAGGCCCAGTTTCTCTAGCCTCTCATTGTACAGAAACTCCTCCAGCGCCTTAACCATTTTTGTCGCTCTTCTCTGGACCCTTTCGAGTAGTACTATGCCCTTTTTCATGTACAGCGCAATCCTTCTGTGTCCTCACTACTCTGAATAATTTTGTATCATCCGCAAATTTAATCACCTCACTCATCGTGCCAATTTCTAGGTCGTTTATAAATATGTTGAAGAGAAGGGGCCCAAGCACCGAACCTATTTACCCCCACTCTCTGTTTCCTATCTGCCAACTAGTTTTTAATCCACATAAGTATATCACCCTCGATTCCATGGCTCGCAATTTTTCCAAGTAGACGTTCATACAGAACCTTGTCGAACGCCTTCTGAAAATCTAGATATATGATGTCACCCTTGTCTATCTGCCTGTTTACTCCTTCGAAGAAGTACAGTTAGTTTGTCAAGCAAGATCTTCCTTTGCTGAAGCCATCTGGATGATCCGCATCAGATTGTGTCCATCAAGGTGATCAATGATGCAATCCTTTATCAGTGCCTCTACTATCTTTCCCAGTACCAAAGTCAGACTCACTGTAGTTTCCCATTGTCTACCATCTCTCTCCCTTTCCTCTATTTTTAGACCCATTATTTCTTCCCCTCTCCCCCACCCCATCTGGCATATGTACGTCTGTTTGGACCCCTCCTTCCCTTCCTCCGTGTACTTCTACATCAGGGCCTGCATGTTTTCCACCTTCTTTATACAAGGGGCTGCCTTCTTTTTAGCATCCTCCGACTTCCTGGTCTCACCTTCAAAGCAGCCTGTGGAGGATTGCCGGTGCTGTAGTGAATCTAGCAGGCTGCCGTCGGCCTCTGCAGCACATTCCCTCTTCCTCGGTCCCGCCTCTCCACTGACATATGGGACCGCAGCAGAGGGAATGTGCTGTGGAGGTCAATGGCAGCCTGCTAAGTTCACTACAGCCGACCAGCGATCCTCTGCAGGCTGCTTTGAAGGTGAGACCGGGAAGCCAGGATGGAGATAGAGAAGGAACAGAGGGCCAAATCTAATTACTGCACAGGCCAAATTTGGCCCATGGGCCCGAGTTTGACACCCCTGACTTAGAGCCTTCTTGATGACACCAGGTTATGAGCCACCTATTGAAGTCCTCTGTGTTTTTAACTCTTTCCTCTCCCTTTCCATATGTAGGGAGTACTTCTGATAAAGCTACAGTCCTTACAAAAGTTTTTAAGCCCTCCCCTGGCTCCCAAAAGGCTTTCTGCGCTACAAGTGAGAAGTTGTTTGCCAGGTCATTTGTTCCCAAACCTCCAGCATCAAAACCCCAGCCCTGACCAAAGCCCTCCTCTGCCTCATATTATACCCCAATCCTCACCCATTCCCAGCTGTCTCCAGGATTCACTCAGGGTTTTCCCTGGTAGTTTAGTGGGACGGCATGAACTGTCCTCTTCTGCTCCCATCCCTCTAGCTGGCAAGGTTTAAAATGGCATCTATGTACCCCAGTGGTAGTTTCACTTGGATTATGGGAATGCCCTTCATAATGGTGTTAAGCAATCTACTCTTAGGAAGTTGCAAAACATCCACAAGGCAGTCAAACTATTACATTCAGCTTGGAAATATGATCATGTCGCTCCCCTCCCCTTCTAGTCACTGAAAATTAGCTCCCAATTAGCTATAGGGTTGTCTTGGCTCAAAGAACCTTCTTTTCTGGGACATCTCCTCATCTTGCAAGTCATACGATCTCCATTAAATCTAGTAGACTGACAAGGTCTCAAAACTTGAATTTATGCCATTTTCCATCAGTAACTCACACTGACCTTGAAGCAACACGTCAAACTCCTTTTTGTTTTTTTTTGCACTGGCTCCTTACCTTTGGAACTGTTTCCCTGCATAGCTTTGCACAGAAATATTGTCGATTAAATTCAAACCAGGGTTGGAAACCCTTTTTATTTGCCTAGGTTTATGGCGACGCTTGGACCCCAGAGGGCTAACAGATATTTTTCTTCCCAATTGTACCCTGCTGTGTGGAAGGTTTTAATAACAATGGTCATAAATATTTTTGGTAAATCCAACTTGTTCTTGTTTTGCTTCTTTTGTCTGAGATTCCATGTAGTAAGCCTGAAATGTCCTGTACATGCCGAAAATATAATGTTATGTTTGTTTTTATTATTGATTAACTGTAAACAACTCTAAAATTCTCATTACTCCTGACAGGATACCTAATACTAAACTAAGCTGCCCAGGTAAATGGCTTTAAAAAACCCCTCTCCTTGGCTGTAATATGATAAAGATTTTTGTAATCATTGTTTATCCCTTGCCTTTAAACACACTCAAAAATAAAATCAATATTGCATACTTAGCAAGCTGGAGAAGATATATAGTTTTCTTCTGTTTCAGGATTTGAACAAGATCCTGGAAGGAACAGAGCTCTAAATCTCTGAAAAGCCAGCAGAACAATTATATGTGTATCTTACAGGGAAATCTTTCCATCTTTTGTACTAACAAGATTTCAGTGACCCTAGCATTCATATAGCAAATTATAAAATACCAAACTCTTTGTCCTTGTTGCATGGAAATGAGAGTAAATTGAAGAGAGAAGAAAACAAAGATGCCAATATAGATTCAGAATCTTTAATAAATAATGTTTGTAGTTTGAATAACCCTGAATCTCCAAAATGGTTGTCATTCTTAATAGACTGATATGAAATTCCAGAACCATTTTTATGCGATGACACAAGATTGGTCTCTAGCAAACCCTGATGAATTACTGGAATTACAAAAACTGCAGTTATTCCCTTTGTCACTGTTGAGGATGAACTGCCTCAAACGGAACTGCCTTAAACAGTTCTTCATGGAAGCTGCTGTTATTATCTTTCTGCAGACAAGATTGTAGCAACAATGAAGTTATAAAATGAAAAAGATCAATAATTTTATGTTAAAATACACCAATGTCTGGCCAGTTTTTTGTTTTTATTGTACAAGATCGTGATGAATGACATAAGTTAAAAAATGATGAAAGGAAAACAATAGTGAGATATTACTTCCTAGCCTGAAAACTCATAAAAGCTCTTTTAAACAAAAAAAGGATTAGTTGTAGATGACAGCAGTTTGTGTTATTCTTGCCCGTTTAGGAGCCATTTTAGGATGCAGACTTTTGATAAAAAATGATGATGTTGGCAGGGCCAGTGCAAGAGCACTAGGCACTCTAGGCAAACCTTCAGCCTTGCACCATTGTCCCTCCATCTAATTATCTTTCAGGCTCCTAGGCCCCCTACCAGATTTTAATAAATGGCCTCAACATGATTACTCCAGTATCATCCATCCCAGAATGATTCTGTATAGACACATAATTGGAATTCATGATCTGACACCCACCACATCCTCCCGATATCCTCCCAACATCCCGGACCTCCTGCTTGACATCCCCCACATCCTTCCGACATCCTGGACCTTCCCTGATATGCCCTGACATCTCCACCCTCCCCACATACCCCCTACATTCCTGGGCAAGTTTCAAGTTTCAAGTTTAATTCAATATTTGATTAATCGCCTATCGTAACTACTAAGCGATTTACATTTACAGAAAATACATAATAAAAATTAACAATAATATAATAAAATCTAAAAATCAATTTAAAACAAACTAGACAAATTTGGACAGGAAACATTGGGAAAGAGGGGGAAGAAATACAATTTATAATAGGAAAGGAGGGATCAATAAGGGTAAATACACAGAATGGATGGGAAAACAAAATATATATATAGCTGACTGAAGTGAAAGAGAGTTGTAAAGAGGAATTGGTAATTCAATTAAGGATTAAAAGCGTCTATAAAAAGAAAACTCTTAAGTTGGCTTTTGAATTTGTCGAGGTTTTTCTCCTCCCTTAAATAAAGTGGGAGAGAATTCCATGTTTGCGGTGCTGTGACTGAGAAAATATACTGTCTTCTGGTATTTATGATTTTGAGAGAGGGGATAACTAATAAAAGTTGCTGATTAGATCGTAAAGTTTTTTGAGAAGTGTATGGAATTAGAACTTTATAAATGAATGATGGAGTTTTGGATGATAAAGATTTAAAGGTGAGTAAAGATAGCTTGTATAAAATTCGATGTCCCACTGGGAGCCAATGTGCTTTTTGTAATAAAGGGGATACATGGTCAAATTTTTTGGCCCCAGTAATTAATTTAATAGATGTATTTTGTATGATCTGTAATTTTCTGATTTCTTTTTGGGCCATTCCTTTGAATAAAGCATTACAATAATCGATTTTTGCAATAATTAATGAATGAATTAGTATATTTAAAGATTTGGCACAGAGAAATTTTGAAATAGAACGGATTTGACGTAGTCTGTAAAAAGAGGCTTTGACTACATAACTAATGTGATCATGATAAGTTAAGTTTTCATCAAGGATGACACCTAAGATCCGAATTTTGTTAATTTGTTTGAGAGTTACTCCTTGGCCCCCCTCCCATATCCCCGGAACCACCCGTACCTTTGGAAGAGCAAATGGCAAGAGGACTCCCTCCTGTCTTTAGGGCCGCGTGCTGCAAATGATGGGGCTTCCCCCTCCCAATGCAACATGGGATGCATTGGGAGGGGCTGAAGGCCCTGATTGGCTCAAAATTGCCATTCCTTTTATCCCCCTGTGCAGCAGCTTTCCATTCCTCCCTCCCTTCTCCCTGTGCAGCAGCCTTCCATACCTCTTATCCCCCTGTGTAGCACTTCCAGATCGACCCCACCCCCACTGTAACACCTGACATACTTTCAGGCCTCCTAAAGCAGCAGCAGCAGTGGTGGAGGCCATCTGGCAGAGGCAGCGCTCTGAACAGGCTGCTCATGGCCTGCCCCACCAGGACTTCCCTCCCTGCATCATCAGTGATGTCATCAGTGACAAGGGAGAGGGAAGGCCCCGGCAGGACAGGCCAAGAGAAGCCTGTTCACCACGCTGCTGCTTTAGGAAACCTGGTGTTTGTCAGGAGGCTCAGCACTCACTAAATCAGTGAGTTTGATTTCTTAAGAAAATGAATCGATTCGAATTGATTCACTGAAGTAAACTGGTGAATCGGGCAGCACTAATACAAAGGCATAATAACATTTTCATCTATGTTTTCCATTCCTTTCCTGATATTTCCTAACACTCTTTTTGCTTTCTTAGCCACCTCTGCTCAGTGTGCAAAGTGTGCTAAGAAAGCAAATAGAGTGTTACGAATTTTCAGGAAAGGAATGGAAAGATGAGAATGTTATAATGCCCTTGTATCACTTATGTGCACGACGGAAGAGCGGGACTTGGGTGTGATTGTATGTGATGATCTTAAGATTGAAAAGGTGACGGCAAAAGCTAGAAGTATGCTAGGTTGCATAGGAAGAGGTATGGCCAGTAGGCATTGATGCCTCTATATAAGACTCTGGTAAGACCTCATTTAGAATATTATGTACAATTCTGGAGGCCGCACCTTCAAAAAGATATAAAAAGGATGGAGTCGGTCCAGAAGAAGGCTACTAAACTGGTGTCTGGTCTTCGTGATAAGGCGTATGGTGACAGACTTAAAGATCTCAATCTGTATACTTTGGAGGAAAGGCGGGAGAGGGGAGATATGATAGAGTCATTTAAATACCTACGTAATATAAATGTGCCTGAGTCGAGTCTCTTTCATTTGAAAGGAAACTGCAATGAGAGGGCATAGGATGAAGTTAAGAGGTGACAGGCTCCGGAGTAATCTAAGAAAATACTTTTTTACAGAAAGGGTGGTAGATGCGTGGAACAATCTCCCGGAAGAGGTGGTGGAAACAGAGACTGTGTCTGAATTCAAGAGGGCCTGGGATAGGCATGTGGGATCTCTCGGAGAGAGAAAGAGATAATGGTTACTGTGGATGGGCAGACTAGATGGGCCATTTGGCCTTTATCTGTCATCATGTTTCTATGGTGCGGCCACACCTCGAATGCTGTGTGCAATTCTGGTCGCCGTATCTCAAAAAAGATATAGCAGAATTAGAAAAGGTGCAGAGAAGGGTGACAAAAATGATAAAAGTGATGAGAGACTTCCCTTTGAGGGAAAGCAAAAGCAGCTAGGACCCTTCATCTTGGAGAAGAGATGGCTCAGGGGAGATATCATAGAGGTCTATAAAATACTTAGTGGTGTGGAATGGGTTGATGTGACTAGGTGGCATGAGATGAAGCTACTAAATAGTAGATTTAAAACAAACCAGATAAAATATTTCTTCTCTCAACATGTAATTAACCTTTGGAATTTGTTGCCAGAGAATGTGGTGAAAGCAGTTAGCTTAGCAGGGCTTAGAAAAGGTTTGGATAATTTCCTAAAAGAAAACTCCTTAAGCCATTAGGACGGATTTGGGGAAATCCACTGTGTATTCCTAAGATAAGCAGCATAAAATATGTTTTTCAGATACTTGTGATCTGGGCTAGCCACTGTTGGAAACAGGATGCTGAGTTTGAGGGACCTGCGGTCTCTTCCTGTATGGCAGCTCCTATGTTCTTATAGGCTGATTATTCTCTGAATGTAATATATGTCTGTCAGAATCTATTATGTTTTGACTGTAGTTACTCTTTGCGGCCCCCTCCTTTTCCCCAGACATTCCACCCTAGGCAACCACCCAGTTTACCTAATGGTAAGGCAGGCCTGGATGTCATGTTTTAGCAAGTATCTTGTAAATGTATGCAGCTGCATTTTTGCTGTGATTTCAGCTACTGTATATCTAGGGTTACCAGACGTCCGGATTTACCTGGACAGATCCTCTTTTTAGAGGACATATCTGGGTGTCTGGACGGCTTTTCAAAACCTAGCTCTTTGGGTTTTGAAAAGCTGCTTCTTTGGGACCATGTCGGAAGGCCATGGTGATATCATGCATACACGCATGTGACATCATTGTGTTGCATCCGTGCATGCAGGGATGCCCTCCCGACCGATGAGAACAGATTGAGGGGGTGGAGCTGCATGCAGGGCTGGGGTGCATTGTGGGTATAATTGGGCAGAACTAGGATGTCCACGTGGCGGGGCTATGGGTCCGGATTTTATTTAACTAAAATCCGGTTACCCTTTGTATATCCCTATGTTAAAGAGCCTAAAGTCATCTTGGCAGATCCACTAAACTATCGCCCAGTTTCTCAACCTGCATATGTATCTAAAATTATTGAGAAAATTTCTGCAAACCAACTGGAATTGTATCTCGAGAAGACAAATGCTTTGCATCCTTCACAAACTGGGTTTTGTCAGGGGTTTTCAGCAGTGCATGCTGTACTGGGGATCACTGACTTTATACATTGCATAGGAAGTATTGCTCATTTCTTTAGATCTCAGTGCTGCTTTGATCTAGTGGATCATGAAATTGATCACTTGAACTATTTTGGTGTTGTGGCAACCTTATCTCAAGTAGAGATCATTTCAGGTCTGATCTGCTGCCTTCTCTAAAACATATGATCTTATATGTGGTGAACCTCAGGGCTCAATCCTGGGGCCCATTGTTTAATATTTTTCTAACACCTCTGACACTTCTACAGACCCTAGAAGTTAAAATTTTCATATATACTGATGATGTTCGGTTACTTTTCTCAATTGAAAATCATACCGCAGAGGTGATTAGTACAATCTCTAATAAGCTTACATTTGTTACTAATTGATTAGCATATAATAAATTGAAATTGAACCCATCCATAACTACTATTTTCCTCTTTCCACAGCCCTTTCTGTCTGTGATTAATAATGTACAAATTCCACTTACACACTGCATTAAAATTTTGAGGATAATCATTGATTTTCATTTGAAATTTATTGAACATATCTCTGCTGTTGTGAAAAGTCCTTCTTTGTAATGAGACAGATCTATTTTGCATGTTCTTTCTTTGATGTTTCCTTTCTTTGTCTTCTTATCCAATCTCTAATAATTTTTCATGTTATAACGCTGTACATTAATTGGTTACACAGTACCAACATGGGGCTCATTTTCAAAACATAGAGATGTCCAAAAAATGACATAAAGCACACTTACCCAGTATTCTATAACTATGCGCATAACCTTTTGGAATGCCCCTGACACGCCCATTCCTCATCCATGGCCACACCCCCTTTGAGGAGTTAGGTGCCTTGTCTTATAGAATAGCATGCAGCCAGATACCTGTGCAAATTTTAATTAGTGCCAAGTAACATCAGTAATTGGTTGTTGGCACTCAATTATTGACAGTTAAGAGCTCATTAACCAATTAAATTGTACATGCATCTTAGCAGTGCACGCAGATTTGAGTACGCAAATTTGGGCTCCATATATAGAATCTGGGGGAGAGTGCATGAAAGTAGACACATAATTTTTGTGCATATATGAGCTTTTTAGATGTACATGTTATCACTCAATTTTATAAAGTACTTTTCTGTGTGTAAAATAGGTTTTAAACATTGAACAATGTTTTATTATAGTAGAATTACCCTCACAAAGGGTATTCATATTTCTCACCTATTGTTTGTGTGTTTGACTGAGTTGTGGGCAAAATAGACTACAAGTAGTGCAAAACTAATAATGTACAAATGGCAAAAAGCCTCAAATATTGGGAACAAAATGAAAAATAGGTTTTTCAAATACAACTTATGTTAGAAGAGAGGGCAAGACCTTAGATGCCTGTGCTAATGAAGAATAATAATTCCCAAATAGCTAATGCAGGGACAGGGTTTCTTTCATCGGTCTAAGCACCTCTCACAAAAATCTGGTCAAATACAATAAGGCAAGGCACGTATCTTAGTGCAAATCAGGTAATGCTGTAGCCCGACAAGACCCGTTTTGCCAATTATCTCGGCTTCCTCAGGGGATTTTTAAGAACTGCAACAAAGAATAAGTCTAACATTCTTCAGCGATCACCACCTCTCATGTGCTGAATTTGTTTGTCAATGCATAGACATTTGAGTTAATTAAATGTGTGGTTGAAATCAATGCAGTATTCTACAAGCGGAGCATTGAGTTTCCTTAGTTTCAAGTTGGACTTATGCTCGCTCATCCTAGTTTTTAAAAGGACGAATAGATTTCCCCACATAGAGTTTAGGACAAGGGCAAATAATTACATATACAATGTAATCCAATTTACATGTCAAAAAATGTCTGATGGCATATTTTTTTATCATCAGCAGGATTGATGAATTCTTTACCCTGTTGAGCCAATGAACAAATATTGCAAGACCCACACCTGTAAAAACCACAAGGGAAAAGCTTACTGTTGATCAGTGTGCCCATCTCATATACAGCTGGACTGAGGATATCCTTAAGGTTTCTCTCATGTGAAAATGCTATCCTCAGAGACACGTTTTTGAACAATAGATTAGTTTGCATAATTTTCCAATTCTTCAAAATTTTAGCTGGAACACCACCTTGTGATGTGAACCTCATAACACAGGTTTGTATGGATTCTTTAGGAGTGGCAACTGTTTTAGGGTGTAATCTAACAATAGATCTCTGTTGCAATACTTGGCTCTTTTGAAAGCACGGCGCAGCACTATTGAAGCATATCCTCTATTGATCAATTTTGAAAAAATAATTTTTGCTTGATATTTGAATTTGTGCAAAGTGGAACAATTTCTTTTTAGACGTAAGAATTGAGAGAAAGGAAGATTGTCCCTTAAATTACGTGGATGACAATTCTTGTACTCAAGAAAAGTGTTCTGTCGGTTGGTTTGATATGTAGATCTGTTTCGAAGTGGTCAGCATCTTGAATGATCTTTAAATCAAGAAAAGCGATCGTTGTGCTGGAATAATTCATGGTGAACTTCAAACACTCATTACAAGTGTTTAACCGGTTCAAAATCTTTGAGAGTTAATCTGTGGTTCCTTTGCAAAGGACCAAAACGTCATCGATGAACCGATACCATTTAAAGATCTTGTCAATAAATGGAGAATGGTATAGTCAGCTTGTTTCAAAATGGCAATAAATAAGTTAGCAATGGATGGTGTGACTGTCATACCCATTGCAACTCCCGACCTCTGCCTGTAATAGGTGCCATTATGCATGAAAAAATTTTCTTTCATAGTGAACCGTGCTAACGAAAGTAAAAAAAAACTGGTGGGAATGGTGTGGGGGTCTATCTCTGAAATCCCAAACCTCTTCGATCACCTTCAGCTCTTCATCTTGTGAAATAGATGTGTAGAGTGAAACAATATCAAAAGAAGCCAGTATGAATGGAAAATCTTTATCATCAATTTCGGCTAGTTTTTTGATCACATCAGTGGTGTCACAAATATATGACTTGATTTTAATAACCTCATTTCTCAAGAACTGATCTAAAAATATTGAGAGAGGCTCCAAGAGTGAATCTCTTGAAGACATGATCGGTCTGCCATGGGGATTTTTAGTGTCTTTGTTGATCTTCGGCAGTGTGTACAGGACCGGGGTTGTTGACCACTGTTTATTCAAAACTCTGTGATCTTTTGACATGAGAAAAACAGCTGAGAGTCCATCATCAGATATTCTCTTGATTACCCTTTGTAGTCTGCCAGTAGGGTTCAACGCCAATCTCTCATATGTCTCACTCACATTAAGTTGTTGACAGATCTCTGTATGATATTCAGTTTTGTTAAGAACCACAATAGCTCCCCCTTTATCAGCTTTCTTAATTGTTAAAGACTGATCGTTCTTCAAGCTGTTGATAGCATCTCGTTCAATCGTTAAATTATTCTGATATATGTTGCTCTTAGAGTCCCACTCAACAATGTCTTTTAACACACACTTTGAACGCATTCACAATTGGATTGATCGGAATAGGAGGAGACCAAGTGGAATGTGAGTTTACAACCATAAGATCTATGACCACTTCCTTGTCTGCAAAAAATATCTTAATCTATAGACTAATGTATTTGTTACAGCTTGTGGATACCGTTTTTATAATTTGTGGACACCATTTTGTATGGTTTTGATTACACTTATTCTTTGTTGCAGCTCTTAAAAATCCCCCGAGGAAGCCGAGATAATTGGTGAAATGGGTTCCGTGGGGTACAGCATTACCTGACTTGCACTAAGATAAGTGCCTTGCATTTTTTGTATTACATACTGGTCTTAAAGTAGCATCAATATATAAATTATTATTGTATTTATAATTGATGTCCAATTTTTGTGAGAGAACAATTGGACCCAACAAGGTCCATGTTTCGACACATGGACCGTGTTGGGTCCAATTGTTCTCAGTACATTAGGTCCTAAACACTTTCATGTGGATCATCAAGTTGTTTTAATAAAGCCTTTATCTTGGACATCAACTCTCCACAAGTCTCTTGATTTGGTTTATTTTCCTTTTGTAGAGGAATTAGGATCAACTCTCTTGTTTCAGTAGAGTATTTAGCTGCAATAGTAAACTTAGTATTACATGTAGGACGCTTGATTTGGTATAAACATGTGCATATAAATAGGATGATCAATGTGCCAGTAACATAAGTAGGATGATAGACTATGGCATAATCATGTTGGTATTAATAACTCTGTATTGTAACACTACCACAGAAATCCATGTATTTCAGTATAGAGCCCATGTAGCTCTATGTAACTCTGTATGGTAACATCTCTACAGAAGCTCATGTATTGTAGCATCTTTGCAGAGGCTGATGTAGATTGCTCTGAATTGACTCCCCAGTCATTAGTAGCAGTATAGAAGCTCTCAATAAACAATAAACCTATCTGGTTAAATGTCTTTCAGAAAAGTTTTGAATATTCCACTTAAATAGATTTATCAGAATCTCCTGCGTATTTTCAATTAAATATGGAATCTTGTTTTATTACCATATATGTGCCATTTCTTTCTGAAAGAGTATTGCTAGAAATCAAGTCTTTTAAAGCTGAAAATTTGCTTAATATTCTGATCAAGTCATTCTTTCAACGCTCATTTAATGTGTGCTCAACAGGTGAATTGCTTTTGTTCTCTGGCTGCCCTTCTGTTTATTTGCTGCAATTCTGATGAATGAAAGGTGAATAAGGCTGTGTCTCTCTGCATTGATTTGCAGGCACTAAGAATGTCACTATAGTGGCTCCAGCAATGCCTCAGGGATTGAGAACCATGAATGACACCATGGCTGAGATCAAGGTGAAACGCATGAGGGAGTGAGTATTACATAAATGCAGAAAAGAGTTGACTTGGGACTGAATAGGAAGAGTATAGCTCTCGGCAAATGATAATATAAGGCATGGCAAGTCCCAACAGACAGATACTAGCAGATGTGAATGTGGTGGTGGTGTAAATTTAAATGGATGGCAATTGTTTTATTTTGTTAATATACATTGAAGAAAACCATCTATACTCAATGTATTCATGCAAAGGATTACATTTTTGCCTTTATAAACATGTTTGAGGTTTAGAAATCAAGGAGACAGTGGGTAAACAGAGAAACAAGGGACATAATGGTGGGCATTTTAAGTAAATAATGTGATATATAGCAGATGCAACTGCATGGAATTGCAAAGTGGTTACAAAAGAGGAACACAGCACATTTGCTCAGACTTGACTAGTTTATGCATCCCAGGATAATTCATAGTTTCAAAGTTTATTAAAATTTTGATTAAACACTAAGGGGCTCATAATTTAAAAAAAAAGTCTAAAAAGTGGCCTAAATGGGTACTTGGTCGATCAAAAAGCCTGATCGTCCAAGTACCCATAATCAAAGCTGGTTTTAGACGTATCTAAAACCAGCTTAGGCCTTTCCCCTGCCTCTAAACGCAAAGAGCGAAAAGAGGCGTTTTTAGAGGTGGGGAAAGGGCTGGAGGTGGGCCGACCTAGACATAGGCGTACAGCAGGTGTAACCAAAACTTTAGGCAGGTTGCCTAGTCGGCACTTATATGTTTTGACTTAGACCAAGTCAAAACAGGTGTAAGTGCTGAAAAAGAGGCCGCTGAGCTGATGGCGGCTGCCGTGATCAGCTCAGTGGCCCGGCAACCTACCCACCCCCCACCGCAACCACAATGGCAGGAGAGATGGCGGGGGGTGTCTTGCGGGTGGGGGGGGGGGTGTTCGGCGGGCCGATTGGGGGTTCGGAGGACGTTTTTTTTTTTAGAATGGACATTTTTTCCTCCTTATATTTTCAACGTTTAGGGCCTTAGGCCAAAAGGGACTTGGACGTTTTTTTTTATTATGCCCCTCCACACATAGTATTCAAAGCGTTGTATATTAAAATAAATGGGGGAATTAATATTAAGACAAACATGACTTAGCACAGATCTACTAACATAACACCATAAACAGGAGCAGGACCTACATTGTTTTCTTCACATACAATATGACAAGGCACAGAGAGGTCAGTATCTGATTATCTTTTAACTAAGATATTCAATTGAGGCGTCCACTTGAGAAGTGTACATAATAAGGTGTGGTAAATTATGGCAGCAAAATTTACCATAGATTAGTGACTCCCATGGGAAACTGATCATTTACTACAGTGAAATTTACCAGTGGAGTCGCTAACCTGCTCACACAATAAATTTAATTTTGCATTGCTGCAGCTAGAAACATCATGTGTTCCTTGCTCCAATAACACAAAAATAGTGGGCTCCATTATCTTTAAAAGGGACCGGGGGGGGGGGGGTGGAACAGGGACCAACCCCTGATGGTACCTCCAAGTCCCAACCCAATCCAAACAAATTACCCCAAACAGATCACCTATCATAGAGTCCTGTGAAGCACCCCACCTCCAAAACAGACTTCACCCCCTCATTCCCTCCCCAGACCTACTGAGGGTTTCACATGGTGTCTGGTGGGTATCAATTTTTGACACAGAGACACTGAAGAAATTTTTATAGAAGTACATAATTATCATTCTTAAAAAAAATACATGAGAGAGATTTATTGTGTAACGTTTGCTATTGCTATTAAGAGCTTATTCTATAAATAGTGCTGTCTGAGCAGTTTGTACTGCCATGTTACTGAACTTATCTCTCTTTGCATGTTAGATTAGTTATTAGTTTTCAGGTCACTGTTAGTATTTGGAATCAAGGAGCAGTTTTACGAGATTTGTTATATTCTCCTTGGGGAATTTTTGTGGAGTGAGGGTAAGACAGGAGCAATCTCAATTGCTTCTGCTGTCAGATGCCCAACTTTAAAATGGCATTGTTTGACCCCTATTGGTAGTCTCATAGTATCACCAGAGGTCAAGCTACCAAATAAGGGTGCAGGACCATTCTGAATCCTACCACCCAGTGGGGCAAGAGCAACTGAGGAATACTTCTGCCCACGTTCTAGACACCAGAGAAACTTCCAGTAGGTTCTAGATGTTGGGGGTCTTGACTTCTAATATTGGGGAGATTTGGGGGATTGCTTTTTAATTTTGGGGGAATTTGGGAGTAGGGCTACATTTCATTGACTCATTTATTATTGAAACCAGTTGCTTTACTATATCCAATACCTTTTCTGGTTTCTCCTTGTTTGATATATTCACCCTGAACCCATTGCTTGGAAATATGTTTTTAAAAGAAAGCAGGCAGTTGATTCTCCCCAGCGGACTGCGGGGGGGAGGGGGGGAGCTCAGACACCCGGCAGGATCGGGTTGATGGGCTCCCGATAGTGGTGGCTGGTCCCTCTGCTTGTTTTTAAAAGAAAGCAGGCAGTTGATTCTCCCCAGCGGGCAAGGTAATGTATTCTTTTCCAATTTAACATGCATTTTGGGGATAATGTTATAAAGTGGGCATCAACATTTAGGCACCAAATATGCATGTAAATGAGCAGAATCCTGGCATAAAGACTCATAAAAGCCATTTCCCCAATTATACTCAGTTCTGCAACTATGTGCAAGGTTTGCAAGTGGGAATATAAATGAGTGGAGTCTAGATAGGGCACACATACGTTATTCAGGACTGGATGTTTCAAAATCAATTAAAGTTAAACATCGCTAAGACCGAAGTGTTATATATTGGTCGCGGGTAGAACTTGGTAGCATGTCCATCTGAGATTTCTCTTGCAGGCGAGGTTGTTCCAGTGAGAAGTCAGTGTAGGTATCTGGAAATTGTGTTTGATTCGACTTTGTCTTTCAAGGCCCAAATCAAGGCAATAATATTAGGCGTGTTTTTCAAGTTGCGCCTATTCCGGAGATTGCGTGATTACCTTTCTGATAATAATTTTCAGACTGTCATCACGGTAATAATAACATCTCCACCATTTATTTTGATTTGCTTAAATATGTCTTGCGTGCATTGCAGTTGGCATAAAATGCCGCCGTACGCCTCATTGTACATGCTTCAAAATTCAGTCACATTACTCCGATACTTCGAGAGCTTCATTGGCTACCTGTTGGTATGCGGGTCGAATTTAAGGTCCTCTGTGTGATGTTTAAGGTGCTTCAGCATAATTGCCCGTCAAATGTCCTACTCGTGAGCTACGGTCTTCGGACAGTTTGAAACTTGAAATTCCTTCATTAGCAGCCGTGAGGCTTATGGGGAATCGCAAATCCATGTTCTCTGTGCAAGGCCCGGCACTGTGGAATGCCTTACCTTTGACGGTGCGCCAATCAAATATTCTCTGGCATTTTAGGAAGGGGGTGAAAACTGTGTTATTCGAGTGCTTTTTTGGCGCTAGCCAGGCGACAGTGTGAGAGGGAGTTGTTTTTTGTTGTCCTTTGCTGCTACTTATTTGTCATACCTTTTATTATGATTATGTATGTTTTTATTGTTCCCTACTTAGATTTGTGGATAGGCGGGCTATAAATAATTTTTAATTTTTTTTTTTTAAATGTATCTCTGGAATCCAGGCGCATGCATAGCAAGATCTCACTCCTAAACAAAGGCCTCTATACCCAGTTACATTAATATTCTCTAAGAGAAAACAGGTGCCTGCTTTCCTTTATAAATAAGTTTCAATTAAGTTCCTCTTTGTAGCATTGCCCTCACAATAGAAAAAACCTTGTGTTATTCTCTTAATGTACATTATTACTACCCCTCTAGCATTAACCAGATAAACTACTGGTTAACTTTAGGCAGTAGTGTAGCGAGAGTGAGTGATGCCTGGGGCGGAGGTGCCCCTGTCCCGCTCTCTTTCCCCCCCCCCGCTCCCCGCTGCTGCGTGCGCGCCCCTTCCCCGTCCCTTTTTAAGTTCGGTGCAAGCAGCCACCAACTTGCTGCCCACATTGGCTTTGGTGCTCTCTCCGATGTCATTTCAAGGCGCGGGTCCCAGAAGTGATGTCAGAGAGACCGCCAAAACCAACGTGGGCAGCAAGTCGGTGACTGCTTGCACCGAAGTTAAAAAGGTACGGGGGAAAGGAAGGGGCGCCAGTGCCCAGAGCACGACCACGCCTGGGGCGGACCGCCTCTCCCTCCACACCCCCTTACTATGCCACTGCCTTTAGGCCATCTATTAGCACTATCCATTTAAAATGTAACTGTGTCCCCAGTATGCCTCTATCCCTGCCCTACGGTGTCCTCTAAATCTGTACTACCCAGATAGATCCTTTAAACATTGCCCCAGTGCTGCTAGGCAGTGCTATGATGTAATGCTGGTAAATGCAACTCTGCGTATCCCAATGCTTTGCAATAAAATTCAGATCTAATATAGATTTATGTATTTTCTCTTTGTGCATCTCTTCTACTTTGCAATTTTTATAGATTATAAAAAAAGTTTGATATGTATATCATGGAAAAGAGTTTATGAAAACCGAACACCTCAGGTGGCTAGCTGAAACTGAGCTGGAGACACGCCCCCTAGTGCTCTCAATGGATGAGGTAGGGCCACATCCACTCATTGGGCTCCTTTTACAAAGCCACAGTAGCGGCAAATACAATGCTGCCCATTCAGTTCCTATGGGCTGCGTCTCATTTGCTGTGCAGGACTTGCTACTGCGGCTTTGTAAAAGGGGCCCATAGTTTGCAATGACCCTCTCTAAAACAGTAGAAACCACAAAGCTACAATCAGTAACCATAAATCTATATCTTTGGAGCTCCACTATATTAAATTTTTTTAACATCTTGTTGGCTATAGTGGGAGAATTATGCTTTCCAAAAGATATATTTATTTTTGTACACAGATGATATTACATTATTATTACCAGTTCTAGAGGTATTATCTGCTGTCTACAACAATTAGAGACCTGGTCAGCAAAGAAAAAACTGAAATTAAATAGAGATAAGGTCAAGTATTTATGGGTTAGGTCTTCTGCTTCTCTATTATATATCTTATACTAGACTCTGATACCCTTCAGTTGTAATGTAAGCTGAAAATAATAGGAGTGATATTAGACTCAGAATTAACTACCGAGCCCCAGATCAACTCTTTGATTAAGAAAACACTTTTCAAAATGAGAATTCTGTGTCAAATTCAAAAATATTTTTAATTTACAATATCAGTACAATCATCTTAATAGCTTGATTATTCTAATTTAGTCTATGTAGGCTGTTCAAAAACAGTTCTGAAAAGACTGCAAACCATTTAAAACACTGTGGCACATCTGATCTATAGAAAGCATAAATTCAAAAGAATGACTTCCCCTTTGATAGAACCCCATTGGTTACCTATTAAATCTCAAATTTTGTTTAAACTTTGTACATTTGTATTCTGAAGTCTGTATGGCATGGTGCTGGATTATATGTCCTCTCTATTCCAGTTTTCAAAAAGAAACTCTTATGCAAGATATATTCATATTTACATTTTTCAATTCCCATCTTTAATATAAGTATAAAAAGGTACATTCTCAAACTTTAACTTACTGGGCCTCACAAATTTGGAATGCCGTACCTATTAGTCTTTGGCCAGAGACTAATAACCTAGTATTTAGGAGAAAATTGAAAGCTTTTCTGGCTGGCTGTTTTCTATTTTCTGGCTTTTCTGTTTATGTTGAGAGGATGATTAATAATATTGTAAATTCATCCTAGTAATGTGCTGTTCTCTTTCTACTGTGAACCACACCAAACCAGACATTTGGATGATAGCAGTATTCAAGGCTGTATTGTTAGAAAATATGAACTTGTTGAACTGTCATGGAAAGGGCTTTATTGATTGCTTTCTGGTCATTCTAACAGCACTGATCTTCACCTAAACTATGGGCTCCTTTTACTAAGGAGCGTTAGGGCCTTAACGCTCAGAATAGCGCACGCTAGACCTTAATGCCAGCATTGAGCTGGCGTTGTAGCGTGCAGTAATTTTGTGCGTGCGCTAAAAATGCTAGCGCACCCTAGTAAAAGGAGCCCTATATCTTTACCAGCAGCTGGTATTATGATTGGGTTGATGCCACTATTATTTTTTCTTCAGTATACAACAGTAACTCTTGTTCAGTGTCATGTGGTATGTTGTTCTAGAATCAATAATCCAAGAGCTGAGGAAATTCCTGAGATTATTGCATTCCAAGAATATATATATATATATATTACTCACACATAAAATATTAATAAACAAAGCCCCTGAATTCTTATAAAGATTTCTAATACCATATATTCCTACAAAATCCTTAAGATCTGAAGAAAAATCTTTGCTAGTAGTCCCCTTGTTAAAATTCATTTATTCAAGGAGGGATGTGATTTTCTGTTACAGCCCCTCAAATTTAGAATTCGCTCCCGATTAACATAAGAGAAGAAAAATTACTTAGTAAGTTTAAAAGTCTCCTAAAAAGTTTGCTTTTAAGGACGCTTTTAACTGAATCATTTAAATTTTATGATTTTACATTGGACTAGGAATACTGCCAAGTAAAAATTAAGTGGGTAACGTTCCCCAACCTCTTGTTTCATTACCTATCCTTTTTTATTTGTTTTTGAATTGTATTTAAGCCCCTTTCTTTTTCCCCGTCTCCCTTTCTCAGATGCATTAATTTACTAGAATTAGTACTTATTGTCTTGGGGGTTTTTTTGTTTGTTTTTAAAAAATTTTTATTTTAACCTAATTTTTAACTAAATATAAATCGCATTGGATTTGGATTTTGTGATTAAATCAAATATTTTAAATAAACTTGAAACTATCTATCTATCTATCTTTGAGGGAATAAACAGCCAGATGGATAAAGGGGAATCCATAGATATCATTTACCTTGACTTCCAAAAAGCCTTTGACAAGGTACTTCACGAACGACTACTCAAGAAGCTGTGGAACCACGGAGTGCAAGGGGATGTCTACCGATGGATCAAACACTGGCTGGCAGGCAAGAAACAGAGGGTTGGAGTAAAGGGCCATTATTACTCAGACTGGCAATGGGTCACAAGCGGAGTTCCACAGGGATCGGGGCTGGGACCACTCCTGTTCAATATATTTATTAACGACCTGGAGACGGGGACGAAATGTGAGGTTATTAAATTTGCTGATGACACCAAACTCTGCGGCAGGGTTAGAACCACGGAAGACTGTGAAGACCTACAAAGGGACCTAACAAGACTGGAAGAGTGGGCAAAAAGGTGGCAAATGAGTTTTAACATAGAGAAATGCAAGGTCATGCATGTAGGGAAAAAGAACCCAATGTTCAGCTACAAAATGGGGGGATCATTGCTAGGGTTGAGCAACCTTGAAAGAGACCTGGGGGTGATGGTGGACACAATATTGAAAGCATCGGCACAGTGTGCGATAGCCTCAAAGAAAGTGAACAGAATGTTGGGTATCATTAAAAAGGGTATCACAACTAGGACGAAGGAAGTCATCATGCCGCTGTATCATGCAATGGTGCGCCCGCACCTGGAGTACTGTGTCCAATACTGGTCGCCATACCTCAAGAAGGACATGGCAGTACTTGAGGGGGTCCAGAGAAGAGCGACTAAACTGATAAAAGGTATGGAAAACTTTTCATATGCTGATAGGTTGAAAATGCTGGGGCTGTTCTCCCTAGAGAAGAGGAGACTTAGAGGAGACATGATAGAAACCTTCAAAATCCTGAAGGGCATAGAGAAAGTAGACAGGGACAGATTCTTCAGACTGTGGGGAACCACAAGTACTAGGGGTCACTCGGAGAAATTGAAAGGGGACAGGTTTAGAACAAATGCTAGGAAGTTCTTTTTTACCCAGAGGGTGGTGGACACAAGGAACGCACTTCCAGAGGTTGTGATAGGCCAGAGCACAGTACGGGGGTTCAAGGAAGGTTTAGATAGTTTCCTAAAGGATAAGGGGATTGAGGGGTACAGATAGAAGCCGAGGTAGGTTATAGAAATGGTCAGGAACCACTTCACAGGTCATAGACCTGATAGGCCGCTGCGGGAGCGGACCGCTGGGCGCAATGACCCTCTGGTCTGACCCAGTGGAGGCAACTTCTTATGTTCTTATCTATATATATATTTATTTATTCTTCCAGGGGAGCTCAGAACGGTTTACATGAATTTATTCAGGTTTCTCAAGCATGTTTCCCTGTCTGTCCCGGTTGGCTCACAATCTAACTAATGTACCTGGGGCAAAGGGGGATTAAGTGACTTGCCCAGAATCACAAAGAACAGCGTGGGTTTGAACTCACAACCTCAGGGTGCTGAGGCTGTAGCTTTAACCACTGCACCACAGCCATACTTACCTTCTATCATATAGCTTGTAGTTTTCTTGTGCCTTACTGGTTTAAATGATGCTTTTCTTGTTCATGCTCGTACAAAAATGGTGAGATAATTACTTGAGTCATTTTCTTTGTCTTTGTGGTTGTTTATATTTTAAATAAGGATTTGGGGGGCAAATTTTGTTTAAAGAAATGTCAAAGCTATAGCTGTGAGGCTTAACTGGGACTTCAGTACCTATTGTAGGGAAAGAAAGATATGGAATTTGTAAGTGTTCTGAAGGGAGAAAGCATGGATTAAGAGTGCCAATATTTAAGCCTCATATAGCACAGCAGTAAATGCTACCTATTTACTACCAAAATCTTTGCACCCAGCAGTGTCCCAAACTTCATCAAAAGGCTTCATCATCACCTGCAGAGTGTAAGCAAAAATTGCATTTTGGAAGGAAAAGAAAGAAGCATTTATTTATATTTCTGCTGTTTGAGTGCATGCATGAAAATGCTAGATCAAAATTCTGAGTGGCATGTACGTCTCTAATTTTATATGAAGTTTGCATCAAATGTGTTATTTATCTTAGAAATGTCAGATGAAAAGGCCATGTCAGAGTAATCTAATAAGATACCACAGAAGAATTTTTAAGATTTCTGTATCAGACTTCACCTAAAAAGTAGTGTACTGTACAGATGCTGCCTGGTGTGCCGTACGGTGCAGACACTGATTAGGCCTCAGGCCGGGTCCCGCACGCGCTCCCATGAGACTCCCCCGGTCCCCGCTGCTGTTCAGTTTCGATCTTCTGCTCTGACGCAACCGGAAACAGGAAGTTGCAGCAGAGCAGAAGATTGAACACTGAGCAGCCGCGCGTGCGCGGCTCTTTGGGAAAGCGTGCATGTCGCAGAAAAACAAAACCTACAAACTAAGGTGAGGTGAAGGGAGAGAGCTGGCTAAACAGTAGGATCGATTGGGCAGGCGAGTGGTGGCTGCGGGGACCGTGCGATCGCTCGTGTTCCTGGCTCAAATTGGAAGGAGGGAGTGAAAGGGAAAAGGATTCTGGGCCAAGGGGATGAAGACGGAAAGAAAAACCCACAGCAGGAAAGAAAGGGAAGGACAGGCAGGTGAGCCAGATGCTAGAAGCAGGGGGGGGGGAAGAAAGAGGGAAAAAAGCTAGATGGGGTTGAAAAGAAGAGACACACTGGTATGGAAGAGGAAGATAGGGGAAATCTGGACACAGGAAGGTAACAGAAAGAGGGGAAATTATGTGCATGGGGCATAGGGACAGAGACATAAAGGGGACATGCCATGGGGATGGTATATGGACACAGGGGGGGGCAATGACAGATACATAGGGGAGATATTAGAAATGGAGAAAATAGGAGCACAGAAGCGAGATGGTTTGTGGGGATGGGACAGGGACCGAGCTCGCAGGCTCCAGTGGCTTGCACAAATTACATTGTAACGTGCCATGAAAATAAGAGGGAGGAAGGTAGATAGATAAGCCACGTGAGAGGAGCTGAAGGGTAGTAGAAAGGAACAGATGGTAAAGGAGGGAGGGAAGGGTGGTGGTGGAAAGGAATAGGACAGACATTGAAGGAGGGTGGAGAGGAACAGACCCCGAAGGGAAATGTGGAAGACAGAGTGGGAAGAAGACAGATGCCAGACTATGGGGGAGCGGAGGGAAGAAGATGGGTGCTAGACCAATTGGGGGGAGGGTGAAGGGAGAGGAAAGTAACAGCAAATGGAAGACGTAGAGAGAAGACACACAGTGGATGGAAGGAATTGAATGAGAAGATGTGGAAAGCAGAAACCAGACAACAAAGGTAGAAAAAAAAATTATATTTATTTATTTATTTTTTGCTTTAGGATAAAATAGTATATTAGTTGTGTTGATAAAAATTTATAAACAAAGCCCTGCCAGCTGAACATCTCTTTCTCTAGTTCAGCAGCAGGAACTTTGATTTATAAGAAAGGAATAAGCTAAATATTACAGTACTAAAGCTTATATGGATGCAGCGGGGACGGTGACGGGGCGGTGAATGGGATGGCAGGGGCGGTGAAAGGGATGGCGGTGACGGTGACGGGGCGGTGAAGGGAACGGCTGTTGACGAAGAGCTACGTGTGTGTCTTTCTTCGATTCCAGCCAGAATATCAGCTTTGTGTTCAGCCAAACAGGCCCAGGTTTCGCACTGAATAAAGTATTTTATAATTTTTCACTATTCTGTTTACTTAATATTTCATAATAAAGTAATTATAAAATACTTTCTTTGTGTTTATTTGATTCCTATTCAAGAGAATTACTTTATATATAGTCAATATAGGCACAGAGTTAAATTTTTTAACATTTTCTAATGGTGGTGTGCCTCGTGATTTTTTTCATGAAACAAGTGTGCCTTTGCCCAAAAAAAGTTGAAAAACACTGCTGTACAGTATAGGTTGACATTTTCTGGTTTCCTTGGGATAAGCAGATAGACAAAGAACACAAACTCTCTCTTTACTCGTATTCAATAAAGGTGGTGATCTTGGGACAGAGTTAAGAAATTAGCAAGGAAATTAAATTGCTGGGATTTGAGAGTTCTAATCCATGTTTTGCTAAGAATTCCATATGTCTCTTAAGCAAGGTACTTCATTTTTCTCAATTATAATTATACTAGTCTTTTAGCCCGTTACATTAACGGGTGCTAGAATAGATATGTGTGTCTGTCTTTCTTTCTTTCTCTCTCTCTCTCTCTTTGGCCGCTTTTTGTCTTTTTATCTTTCTTTTTTTCTGTCTCTCTCTTTCCTCGGCTGTCCACCACCACCCCTTGCCTGTCCAGCAACAGTGCTTCTCCCTTCCTTTTACCTCCACTCTGTCCAGCAGCACCCCTTCCCTGCTACCCCTGTCCAGCAGAAGTCCTTCTCCCTTCGTTTTACCTCCCCCCTATCCAGCAGCACCTCTTCCTTGCTCCCCCCTGTCCAGCAGCAGCCCTTTTTCCTTCCTTTTACTTCCTGCCCTGTCCAGCAGCATCCCTTCCCTGCTCCCCCTGTCCAGCAGTAGACTTTCTCCCTTCCTTTTAACTTCCCCCCTGTCCAGCAGCACCTCTTTCATGTCCATCTCTCTCCCTCCCCCATCTGTCCCCTCACTGAATCTCTCTCCCTCTCACCATCTTTCCTCCTCCAAACACCTCACCACCTTGCCTCCTCCAAACACTCTCAGGCAGGTTGTTCTTGCTGCAGCGATTGAGCTGGAACTGGTTTGCCGCCCACACCGGCATGCTTGCGAAAGGCCATTAAGGCCCGTCTCCCATCTTCCTGCCCTCGAGGACCAATTTGGTGCATGTGAACACTGCCAGCACCTGCCTGCTCACGGTCAACTGCGGCCAGCCCTAGCGAAGTTTCTCTGGCGGTGGATGAGTGAGGGCGGGAGGGGGGAGTCGCGGCGTGTTTCCTGCTTCCATCAATCGGCCACTGCCACAGCTACGCGCGCATGCGCACTCCTGCTGGCCAGGGACCTACAGATCACGGAAAACGGAACACGTAGGTAAGAGTGTACATGCGCGCTTAGCGTTTTATTATAGTAGATGCTTGTTCCTGTTGTGCACTCAGGTTGCTAAGTATTGATTGTCAGTCATGCGGAGTCTTAAAATTAAATTCTATAAAAAGAAAGCATGTGCTCCACCTCAACCAAATGTTCCATTTTCAAAGTTATGGAAGGGATAAGTTGCAGGAGAGGTCTTGAGGGGTGTTGGGTTGGGGAGTATAGGGATAGGAGGACAGCTTAGGGATCATATATTTTGTTGTTTTATGTATTGGGATGATGTTGGGATTTTATTAATTAAAACAAAAATGAAATTTTCTTTTATTGTGTTATAATTGACATGAAAATAGGAAATTTCATGTCTTAACAAGAGCATGTCTCCAACATCTACAGATTTTAACTGATGCATGTTAGAGATGATGATTTCTCTCCTCAGTGGCCCTTGGACATCTTGGATACATTGAATAAGCTCTGATTATAGAGTACTTATGAATCCCAGCAAGATATACAAGACTGCCAGCCATAGGCACTAGGTCAGTGGATGCCTGAGCACCCCCAATATGAGGGTGGTTTGAAAAGTTTGGTAAAAAGCTTCCATCGAGGGCTATACAATTAGAATAAAAAGGTTCCAGTTTTCTTCGTAAGCTTTTTTTCCTATGATACGAAAAAGTTGAAAGGGAATAAAAAGTAGCATCATCTCTAATCTAATTTTTGATTTTTTTTTATACCAATTCATCCCAACAGGAGGGCTCGACTCGGTTAACAAAATATTAATAAAATTATACAGGAGATTAGAACAGAAACTATGGCCTCCTTTTATGAAATTGCAATAGCAGTATCTAGTGCGGGGAGCCGCACTGAATAGCCCGCACTGCTCCTGACGCTCATTGAGTTCCTATGAATGTTGGGAGCAGTGCGGGCCATTTAGCAGTTCACATTTTCGTAAAAGAGGGGGTATATCTTTTAGGCCAGAATTTTATCTTTTATGATTGACTATTTGTAAAAGAAGGATCATTAGTAAATTTCTGAAATATATATGTCTTCAGTACTTTATGAAAAGTGGGTAGATGAGAGAGAACTCTAATTATAGAATGAAGGTCATTCCAAACTTTTACAAATATAAAAGAAAATGATCGACAAAAATTGGCCATAGTTTTTATTCCTTTAACAGTGGGAAAGCCAAGTTTATATTTCTGAGAGCTCCTAGAATTAGAGATTTCTTGTGAATTAAATGAGACAGGAACCAAAGGAGAAAATACCATATAGGATTTTGAAATTTACATTTACACATTTAAATTGGATCCTCCAGTAAACAGGAAGCCACAAAAAATAAGTGCTTCCTTTGTTACATCTTATAGAAGACAATGGTGTTGGACAAAGTGGGCTCATTGTATGTATTGTCTCAAAGAAATAACATGGCAGCAGTAGGAACAGGGCACAGGAGAAATGGGTGGAGTTTGGAAGGGGGTAAAGGGTTTTTGGTTTGGTTTTTCTCTTGGCTCAGCTATTAAGTTCTGGCTGTATATTCTCAATTCCAGTAAGGCTCTACTACAGACTAGCTTATGGGGTGTATGACTTGTGTGGTTGTGCAGGACACTATGAATGAGGGGATACTGCTATAGTGGCGTGCCCCCTCATAATGTTCTACATCATGTGATCCAGGGAACCGATTTAAAAAAAAACATTTGAAAAAAATTAATTTGCTGGTAGGCATCTAATTCAGTAGGTGTGATGTAGGCATCTACATTGAGGCACCAACCCCAAAAGTAGGTATGGTTAAGGGCAGAGTGTGGGCATGGAATGAGTTAGGCACCAGTATTTAAGGCCAAGAAAATCCTGCCTAATATACTGGCTCCTAAGTTTTTGGTGCCTACTAACAACTAACTTGGGTTAGGTGCTACTAGGCACGATTCTATAAATGGCACCTAACTTTGAATAACCGAAGAAAGTCCAACAGGACAAAAAACCCACACGTACAAAATCGCACAAGAAACAGTGGGAACAGACAATGAACAATCTTGTTTATTCCAATAAAAGGACATATAAAAACTGTGGACCCGACAACACTGTGTTTCGGCAAATCAAAGCGCCTGCATCAGGGGTCACTAACATAAAAACATAATAAAAGAACATTGTCATTAAATATAACAAAATCAATACCAAACTGAGAATAATAATATTGGTGAAACAGAGGGAGGATACCAAGGAAACTAAAAAATAAAAAGATAAAGACAGAACCACTGATAATAAGACATAGAATCATAAATATAACCAAAAAGAAAATGTCCAACCGGTCAAGTGAAAAAATAAAAAAGTAAAAGTAAAAACAAACCTGTTATTTTGTAATCCACAAATAACAAGTCTTTTGACAGTACAAGGCTATGTAATAAAAACATCAAATACATTATAACAAAAAACACAAATCACTCCAAAACAATATAGCACCTAATATCAAACATGAACACATGCCAGAGATCTTAAAATGATATCCCCATATACAGAAGGAACAAATAAACCGAGCCTGAATAGGACTGACCAATAAAACTGTAGTTTCTAAAAGAAGCCAGAAAGAACAATATAAATACAAATAAACAGAAATAATAAAAAAAGGGGAAGTATTTTATACGGAAACAACGATATGGTGAAAACAGTAAACCAAGTAGTCAAAAACAGGACCGCTCCAATACTGCTGCCCAATTCAGGAAAAAAATTTCAATTCAATTCAGCCTATTGAATCGATTTTTCAATTCGATTTTCCTGTCCAAGTGGGTGTGTTTTTTTTAACATCCTGGTGGGTTTATTTTATAGCCTCTTCACTCCCTTTGCCTTCTCCTAACCACACTGGTGCTGTGGTGTAAACAAAATAAACAAACAAAAAAGACTTTTCCTCTCTCTGTTAAATCCTAGCTCACGTTCGAGGTCTAACACCCCCTCTGGCAGGATACACATTATAAAAATCTGACATATTATAATCACAAAATAGAAAATAAAATTATTTTTTCTACCTTTTGTTGTCTGGTAATTATTCATATCTTGTTGGTCCCAGGCTCTGGTTGTCTTCTGATAACTTGCTTGCCAGGGTCTCCTTCTTTCTCTGTGCTAACCATCCATCTTCCTTCTCTGTCCTCCCCTTCCGTTTCCCTTCCCTTCCCCCTCCCCCGGAGGTCTGGCATCTTCCCTTTTTTCATCTCTATCCACGCAGCTGCAGCGATGGACCCCCACCATCCCCAGATCCACAATCTCTCCTTTTCTCAACTACCCTTTCATCCAACATCCTCCTTCCCCAGTGTAACATTTCTCCTTCCCTCCTTTCTGCCTCTCCATCCATCTTGCCCTCTCCATGAGTCCAATACTTTCTGCCTCCATGAGTCCAATGCTTTCGCTCTCTGTCCTTGCCTGTTCCCTCAAGTGGCAACCCTCCTTCCCACCCCCAACCCAACATGCTCTCTCCCCCATGCACCATTTCACCCTCCCCTCCAGTGTGTGTAGCACCTTTCCTTTCCCTCCCTTTCTGCCAGGTCCAGCAGCACCTCTTCTTTCTTCCTTTTACCTCCCCCTGTCCAGCAGTACCCCTTCTCCCTTCCCTTCCCTGCTCCCCCTGTCCAGCAGTACCCCTTCTCCCTTCCCTGATCCCCCTGTCCAGCAGTACCCCTTCTCCCTTCCCTCCCTCCATGTACTTCTAGACCAGGGCCCTCCTCCATGAAGGCCTGCCCGCCCCCAAAGGCCTGCCTTGCCCCTCAAAGGCCTGCATGTTCCCCCCTTCTTTACAGGTCCTCCAGCCTCCCACTCTTACTGCAGCCTGCAGAGAGGATTGCTGGTATTCTAGCGATCCTT
Organism: Geotrypetes seraphini; assembly: GCF_902459505.1. Taxonomy (NCBI): domain Eukaryota; kingdom Metazoa; phylum Chordata; class Amphibia; order Gymnophiona; family Dermophiidae; genus Geotrypetes; species Geotrypetes seraphini. The sequence continues at coordinate 313,246,466 of NC_047085.1, read as the reverse complement.
GCAGGCTGCCACTGTCCTCAGAAGCACGTTCCCTCTGATCCAATCCTGCCCCTGATATCAGAGGAGGGGCAGGACCGCGTCAGAGGGAACGTGGTTCTGAGGATGGTGGTAGCCTGTAAGGATCGCAGAGAGCACTGGCGATCCTCTCTGCAGACTGCAGTAAGAGCAGGAGGCCAGGGGAGAAGCCGGATGATGCAGCAAAAAGTGCCAAAGCACAGAACAAGGTAAAACCAGGATTTCTGCAACTCTTCCCAACTGACCCTTGCCCCTAAAGCAGGAGCAGCAGCGGCAGGCCAGCAAGAGGCAGCGCTGCTCCTGCTTTAGGAAGGCACAGGGAGGAGAGTCGGTCACCAAATCAGTCATGCCGATTTTTAAAAAATCAAATCTATTCGAAATCGATTCACCCAAAGTGAATTGGTGAATTGATTTGAATCAGAAATCGGGCAGCACTACCATCCAACCCAATTGCGTCCAGTATCCTTCCCCCTTATGTCTCTCTCTCCTTTCCCTGCACACCAATTGCATTACCATCTGCCCTCTTTCTCTCCCTCCACCACCCTGCCCCCTTTCTCTCCCTCCACCACCCTTCTATGCTCTTTTCTCTCTCCCTCCAAACCAATGCCATGCAGTAAGGTCTCGCGATGACTGCAGCTGCTGGCTCTGCTTAAGAAGAAGTAAGTGATGTTGGAGGGGGTGGACAGGCACATGCAGGGAGTTGCTGCAAGGCCCCGTGTTGACTGTGTCTGCCGGTCCACCCCCTCTGATGTCATTTACTTCTTCCCTGATCAGAGCCGGCAGATGCAGTCATCGCGGGACCTTGCAGAAACTCCCTGCATCTGTCCACCCCCCTCTGACGTCACATTCCATACATACTGCCATCGATGCGGGGACCCCGCCTGGCATTGTCAATCTCCCGGTGCTGCCGATCCTTCCCTGGGAGGGGGCCAGCTCTGCCGATCTTCCCCGGGGGGGGCACATTGCTGAAAGATTCCTCCCCCCCTAAAAAAAACCTGAGTCTTCTTTGTTTGTTCAGCAGGCCCCCCTGACAATTTTGGGCCCTAGGCACGTGCCTACTGGGCCTACCTATTATTCCGGCCCTACCTGTAGCCCTAAAGGGCAACTGAAGAGAAATTTATTTGACCAGAGACTGGCAAGAAGCCACAGAATTTTGCAACTGTATCTGAATTGCTATTTTGTTAAGCATTTTGATTTTTGGACTGGTTAAATATGAACACGACGCAGAAAAGTTTTGGGACTGAGTTTGAGCAGTGCAAGTACACAAGAATGAACTCTTTTATTTGCCTTTATGCCCTATTGGGGTGAAATAAATATGTGACATAGACTAAACTGGATTTTGGATTTGTTTGTTTATTTTTGTCACCAATCCTAACTGGGCCACTCCAGGAATCGCTTGGCCCGGTGCTGTGGAAGTCAAGGCGGGTCAGTGGCCTTAGTCTTTCCCCACCACAACATGTATTGCCCTAATGATCTGTAAGGATTGATACAAGATATCCTTTTTCTAAACTTATAGGTCCTTTTACTAAGGTGTGGTAGCCGATTTATTGTGCGCTAAACGCTAATACAGCCAATATACTATAATGGGCGCATTAGCATTTACCGCACCTTAGTAAAAGGACCTATTAATATAGAAGACAATTATTCAACTACCAAAGTGTACAGTACAGGATAACTGATCCTGATGGACACAAGCTTTTCAGTCTAAAAAAAATCTGGAAATGGTTTCCACTGGTGTATTAAGTGCAGAGGGGTTGCAGTTTCTTATGCATGTTTTCTGAAATTTTAGACCAGTTTCTTAATTACCTTTTCAGTCTATTCTGGTCTTCGCAGTCTCGCTTTTTCATGCTGAAATAGAAATTCAAGGATAATTTATAGTTTGACACAAAGTTTGAATCTCATACAATGGCTCTACCATTTTCAAGTCCTTTCTATAAATATGTTTCCTTGAAGCCATATGAGAGTTCATAAATAAAATTACATATTGTAGAACAGCAGTTGCTGGTTTAATATTTGAACAGAATCTTATTTGTATTCTCTCAGATCCTGGTTAACTCATATATAAAAATAAATTAAAATGCTTGATTAAATCCAATTTTCTCTGGAATATAATGCAGTAGCCCTAGTAATGACCTTATTTCTGCCGGTTCCATGCTATGTTGCACATAGTGATGAGAACAAAATTAATACACTTTAGGTGTTAGGTATCACTGCCAGTGTATATACAGCAGGGGAAAACTTTGATGATTTCTGTTGCAATGATGGTAGCGTTGAAAAAATCAGATACTTTTAATATGTGCCAGATTTTAACTTATAGGGCTTAATCAAAATCATAATGTTAATCTTTATAGCTGCACTAACAAATATTGCAAGTCAGGCTGATTACATGACATTAGGCTATAGTGATTCAATGATTCCTTTCCTCAAAGGGTCCATCTCCATCTGGCCTGGGCATATCAAATTATTATAATAATTCAGGCTCAGGAGTGGGTAATAGTAGGAAAGGCAGCTTCCAACATTCTAGTGGCTCCTGCCAGCTAATACCACCTGGACATAGGACTACCATTTTGGGAGGAAGGGGGGGGTATATAGTTAGGTTAAAGGGGGGAAAATGAAAATAAATGTAAGTATATTGAAAGTAAAATTGGTCTAGTTTTAAATAGCAAGAGCGGTTGAAGTAAAAACAGACATGGTGGGGGGGGCAGAATTAAGTTTGTGTTGATGCGGCATGGCGAAACGCATCAGAACCCCTTGAACCCCTGCATTAAAAGCTAAGTCTGTTTTGAAGTTGAGCATTTGAAAAGACAAAAAATATTTTAAAAAGATCAAAAAAAGTGAGAGAGGGTTATACTTATAGATACTACAGGGACCAGTGCAATGAAGAGAATTGAGCCGTATCAGTAGTGGGCTAAAAATTTTGCTTACCCAGCGGTCTCATAAGCTAAAAATGGTTCTCTGAGCACTGAGAAGTGTTAGAAAGTGTGTGTTATAATCACCTGTGTGCACATTAGTTCATATCTATTTGCTAGTTTTAAATAAATCAGGAAAATTATTTCAATGATTTTGTGGTTTTGAAGTATACTATTTGAATGATACTGAAGCCCATTTTACTTGGGACGTTCACAATTTCCCAAGTATTTTGCTGTATAAAGATACTGGTAAACTACCCATGCATTTGCCAAGATGTTCAGCAGGGGCATTGATTTCAGAAAATTACATGCCCTTATACAGAGCTGCATGACACAAGACTTTACATATTTAAGTGATGATAAATTATATTTAGGCTATTTATACACCCTTTATGTGTAAGTGCCAGATTTCACAAGTCTGCATATACAAGAGAAGCCAATTATGCAATCACACCAGGTCTATGGTTGGCTTAGCTGCGGTTTCATAAATTTTAAGTGTGCTGATATTGGGTTACACTAGTATTCTATAATAGTACCTGAGTGCTTAGATTCCATTATAGAATAGGTTCCTACTTTGTATCCTTAGGGTGCCTAAATAGAGGATGTGATAGGTAAAAATTTGAATAATTAAGATTAGAAGTACATTTAAAAACCCCAACAATGTTGCTTGCTTGTAACAAGTGTTTTCTGTAGACAGTAGGACTGAGAAGCACACAAATAGGTGACATCATCGAACCGTGTTCTCCCATAACATATCGTAAGGTTCTGAGCATGTGAAGCCATTCCCATGTGCATTGGTCTCTTCATTATCAGTTAGTTCTAAAGCTATAGAAGGGAAAATAACTCTTGGGGAGGTGGGTAGGATTATGTGCCTTACAGGTAAGCAACGTTGCTTTTTCCATCAACAAGCAGGACTGTCAGGCACACAAGTAGGTTATGCCCCTTACTGTAAGCACCATGTTGTTTTTTAATCAATTGGCTCTATATACCTCCATTCTTTTGTGCTTCCTCCCTTTCTCTAAAGACCCTTACATGATAATGGCTTCATTTTGCAGGCCTAAAGAAAAGAAAAAATCATAAGGACTACCTTCACATTGTCGATCACTTGTGTTCTCTTTCATGGATTGCTTAGGGCTGCTCAGTCTTGTATTGTCTGTGAGAGGCTCCGCAGAGTTCCTGTATAGGATATGAAACATGGTGACGGGACTAAATCGTGCGAGACAAAGGCGCGCCGACAACTGAGTGCAAGGTTGATGGCGCACCGAAGAAAACCACTATTTTAAAGGGCTCCGACGGGGGGTGTGGGGGGGAACCCCCCCACTTTTCTTAACAGACATTGTGCTGGCGGTGTGGGGGGGTGGAACCCCCCACATTATACTTAAAACTGAACTTTTTCCCTAAAAAACAGGCAAAAAGTTTGGTTTCAAGTATAATGAGGGGGGTTACAACCCCCCAAACCCCCCACAACGCCAGCGCGATGTCTGTTAAGTAAAATAAGGGGGTTCCCCACCAACACCCCCTGTCGGAACCCTTTAAAATAGTGCTTTTCTTCGGCACGCCGTCAACCTTGCGCTCAGTTGTCTGCGCTCAGTTGTCGGCGCGCCGTTGTCTCACGCGATTTTGTCTATGAACCATGAAACATTGTACATGATAGCTTGTAGGTGATATGAGCACTGATAGATATCCAATGAAGGCTGCTGAAGTATGGTGTGATGGATTAAATTATTTTTCAGTTTGAACATTAGCCTTATTGCTGTGTTTTGAATCAACTGTAATTTGTGAATGAGAGTAGAATTTATGGGTTCCTTTTATGAAGGTGCGCTAGCGTTTTTAGTGCACGCACCAGATTAGCGCGCACTATTATGTTCTTATAGTGCGTGCTAGCCAAAAATCTACCACCTGCTCAAGAGGAGGCAGTAGCGGCTAGCGCACATGGCATTTTAGCGTACGCTATTCCGCGCATTAAGGCCCTAACTCGCCTTCGTAAAAGGAGCCCTATGCCTGCATAGAGAGAGTTGCAGTAATTTAATTGAGACAGTACTAACATTTGTGTTAGTATGGTAAACTGGTGATCATGGAAGAAAGGTTTGATTAATCTTATTTGTCTCATACTAGAGAAGGGGTTTTTTTTTTTCCATAGGTTGGAAATTTGAGGTTCATATGAAAGAGTGACTCCAAGGATTTGGGAAATTTTGTCAATATTTAGTGTGGTTCCTGAAGGTAATGTATAGATGTAGAGGTCATTTGTAAGGAGCTGTGAAACCACAGTACTTTGGTTTTTGTAGTGTTCAGTTTGAGTTTGTTGAGTAGCCCATGTGTGTATCTTGTCTGTGTCATTAGATATTCTCTTGGAGGTATCATTGGAGTTGCATTGGATTGGGATGAGAAGGAGAATGTCATCTGTGTATGACAACAAGCATTCATTGTTTTTGAAGTTAATGTGGTCCAGGGAACTCATGCATAGTTTGTTAAATATCGGAGATAGTAGGGAACTCCACAGAATGCTTGCCAGCTTCTGGAGAATACTCCTTCTTTCCAGACAAGGTAATTCCTATTAGGTAGGAAGTCTTTGAAACAATTAAATATAGTGTCCATGATGCCTATTTCACTGAGTTTGAATAAGAGTAGGTGGTGATTGACAGAGTCAAAGGCAGCAGAGATGTCAAATTGGAGAACAGCTTGATGTCCTATGCTTAAGGCCTGTTTGATTTTGTTGGTTAAGGTTAACAGAAGGAGTTTGGTACTGTGTTGTGGTCAAAGCTGAACTATGAGGGATGGAAGCAGGAGTGCTTTTTGACATAGGCTAAAAGTTGTTTACACACATGCACTTCTAGAAGTTTGGTAAGTAATGGGATGTCAGCGCTGAGTCGGTAGTTTGCAGGGCTTGATAGGTCATCATTTTGGGTCTTGGGAATGGGAGTGAGGGCGATTTGACCCATTTGGGGTTGTAAATGATCGTGATTTAATAAGTTGTTTAGCAGGTTGGTAATCCAGGCAATGACGTGATCTGGGGCATCAGCTAACAAATGGGTGGGGCATATGTCAAGGATGCTTCTGTGGGTGGATAGTTTTTTTTAGGAGTTTGGCTGTATCTGAAGTTGTTAGAAGCACAAAGGTGTTCCAGAATTGGTCAACAATGCATGGGCTAATTGTCACTAGGAGCGGTGAATGTACCGAGACTACAGTGTTCGCTGTTTTCTCAAACTTTATTTGCACAGATTTTATCTTATTGAAGAAGTCAGGAAGGGTTGAGAGTTGCATTCAGATAGACCTAGCTCTGGAGGTGCAGTCATGGTCCTCAGTAAGCGGAAGAGCTCTTTGATATTAAAGTTATTGTTTTATATTTCATGAGTGTAATGGATTTTATATGCTTCAGCAATATTGAATTTTTGTTTATTGATTGCTATCCTCCAGGCAATTTTATGTTCAGGTAAATTACTTTTTGCCATTGTCTGTTGAGTCTATGTCAGGTTTGTTTGTTTTTTCTTTAACTGTTTGGTAAACCAATGAAAAGTTTTAGTAGATCTGGTGTTGCAGTGGTGTAGAGCAGCTAGTGAGTCTAGTGTATGTTCAATTGTGTTGTTACAGTTAATCAGCATCGTGGTGGCATCATTTGAGCTTGCAATTAGCATATCAGAAATTTTATTCCAGAATTGAATGGTATTAATCTTGCCTCTTGTTAAGGTCTTTTTTGGCAGGACCCTTTGTGGATGTATGAGTACGTCCCATAGATAGGAAGAGATTGAAGGATAGCAGGTAGTAGTAGTTTGACCAGGGAACTGGAGACTACTTTGTATCTGAGACAAGATGGAAGAGATCGGTTGCTATTGTCATCGCCTGGAAATGACCAGCCATCTTCTAATGTAATCCGCTTAGAACCGCAAGGCACAAGCGGAATAGAAATCACTAATGTAATGTAATGTAATAAGATCTAGTGTGTGACTTTTTTTATGTGTAGAGCTTGATGGTTTTAGATCTAGTTGGATGTCATCAAGGAATTTTTTAAAATTCAATTTAGGGACATATTAAGAATATTTTGGAGTCTGCGATCCTTCTGACGTATGAGGTAGTGGTTTGCGGAACTGTGCTGCATGTTAAGCTCCCATTGGATAGATATGAAGCCCGACTCTTCTTAATTATGACGGGAACAGCTATGCAGTTGATCATGCGTAACTGGAAAAATTGGGACCATCTTAATTTCACTTCCTGGTGGGCAAATCTATGTTTAGTGTATAAATATGAAAAAATGAATACGGATTTGTCAGGGAACACAAAAATATTCAAATTAGTGTGGGGTCCATTGACGTCTTTTGTAGAATTGTTGTAGTTTTATTTTTGCTGATATAGTACTTGCATATCCAGGGATGGGAGGAAGGGTATATCTTTATATGATTCCTTGTTCTTTTCTCTGATGGTTGGGAAGGGAGGGGGGTATTTCTGGGTATTGATAAACTGGTTCTGAATGTTTATAAGTGCTTAATTGTTATGGATATGACATGCATGTTATGCTGCACTTTTTGTAAGACCTGAAAATTAATAAAGATTTATTTAAAAAAAAAAAAAAATTGGAGACATTAATATTGTCATGTGATTCTAGAGGTATGTTAATGTAACCTAAAACAATTAGTTTTGCATATTGGCATATACGGTTCGATATAATTTCTTGCAGATTTGTGGTGTCATTTGACCATGGTCCAGGAGAATACCAATGCTGCTGTAGTATATATCAGATTTATCTTCCAGTTCACTTGTCATATATTCAAAATCAGGAAGGACTGAGGTTAGGTGATTTAAAAAAAACATCAAAAAAACCTCTTGTAGATCAGAGCCAGGCCTCTCCCTCTCTTTTCTGACCTGGTGGCAAAGATGGGATCATTCTGCTATGTGTTAAATCACTGTTTCAGGAAATACTGTTAAGGATGAAATCTGATTCTGTCATACTTTTTTATGTAATGTTTATGCTATTTGATGGGATATAAGACTACACATGATAAACTTTATCTGCCTTCGTTTTTCTCTGTTTTTCGTTTCTAGTAAAAATGCTTGCGAGGGTAGATTCAAGTGTTTCCATGATTTCTTCTCTTGTGAAATCCTACTGCATGGATATAATCAGGAGTACACCCTGTGCGACCTACACTCTAGCGCCTCTACCCCACCCACTGCATTATTGCAACTTCAAGGAAAACAATGGACAGGGAGTGATTTTTTGCATCCCTAGCATCCTGTGTGGCCACACCACTTGCGTAGCCCATCAGACAGCCCTGAATATAATAATGCAGTTCACAATTGGGCAGCTCCATTTAGTCTGGTAACGATGCACCCAACATGTAGGCACATAGCTTATAGCAGCGGTTCTTAAACCTGTCCTTGAAGACCCCCAGTTGGGTTTTCAAGATATCCCTAATGAATATGTAATTTTAACATATACAAAAAAAGAAAAACCTAAACTATTACAAATCATTACTTTATTAATTCCTTTCCCTATTTCACAATAAATATGCTTTACTTATTATTATTACTAATGCTCTTAGAACATTCCATCATAAAACATCATATTGTAACCAGGGTATATATCCTTGCTGTATAGAAAACTTGGAACATCAGTCCCGTAGAGGGGCATAATAAAAAAAAACAACCCAAAAAACGTCTAAGTCCCCTTTTAGTCTAGGCCCTAAACACTGAAAGTAGAAGCAGGGAAAATGTCCTTTCTCAAAAAAAAAACGTCCAAAAGGAGGTTTTTTAAAAATAATGGCCTACCTCTACATTCAACTGTTTAAATGCCCATACCACCACTACGTCTACACTTACAACAAATAATAAACAACAACAAAAAAAAGCCTAAGTCCCAAGCACACAAAGCAAGGCCTTGTAGGCGAAGGAGGAGCCAGTCCTTCGCCTAAAAGCTGGATTCTGTAACTGGTGTCTGTCAAAAACAACACCGGTTACAGAATTCCCCCCCCCCCCCCGCAGCAACGATCGTGGCAGGAGAGATGATTCATCTCCCCTGCCGCGATAGCGATACCCCAAAGTGCTGCCAAATGCTGCACTTGGGATCACTATCATGGCAGGAGATATAGCCAATCTCTCCTGCTGCGATCCACCCCCCCCCCCCGACAAGATCGGGCAGGAGGGAGTTCAACCTCTCCTCCTCTGATGCGGCCCCATGATCGGCTGGGGCAGGAGGGAGCCCTACTCCTCCTGCCCTGCAACCCCCCCGACTCGTCATGGGCAGGAGGGAGCCCAACCCCTCCTGCCCTGGTGACCCCCATACCCCCCACCCCCACTAAGATACGGGCAAGAGGGATCCCAGGCCCTCCTGCCCCAATTCAGCCCCCAACGACCGCTCCCCCCAAACCCACGATCGGCCCCTGAACACCCCCTCCAATCAACCCGCAAGACCCCCCTGCCGACCCCATGACAAGGCATCCCCGAGACCCACCCTTTACCTTAAAAAAGCTGGCTGGATGGACAGGTCCCAAGCCCGTCCACCTGGCAGGCCCGCCATCCTCAGAATGGTGGGCCTTAGGGCCTGATTGGCCCAGGCGCCTCAAGCCCTGCCCACCAGAATTGGCCCAGTTGCCGTAGGCCCCCTCCTATGGGCAGGGCCTTAGGCACATGGGCCCAATCCAACCCATATCATATCGGGGGGGGGGGTCACATGGCAGGAGGGGTTGAACTCCCTCCTGCCCCAGCCGATCACGGGGCTGTGTCAGGGCAGGAGGGGTTGGGCTCCTCCTACCTGATATGATCGTGGGGGTGAATCATGGCAGGAGAGATTGGCACTCTCTCCTGCCACAATAGCAATCCAAAGTGCCGCAGTTGGCGGCACTTCAGGGAATTGTTATCATAGCAGGGGAGATGAAGCATCTCTCCTGCTGCGATCGTTGTGGTGGGGGGTGGGCAGGTTGCCAGGGCCACTGAGCTGATCGCGGCAGCTGCGATCAGCTCAGCGGCCCCATTTTTGGCACTTATACCTCTTTTGACTTGGTCTAAGTCAAAACGTATAAGTACTGACTAGGCAACCTGTCAAAATTTTTGGTTATACCTGCTGTACGCCTATGTCTAGGTCGGCCCACCTCCCGCACTTTCCCCTCCTCTAAAACTGCCTCTTTTTGCTCTATGCATTTAGAGGTAGGGAAAAGGCCTAAGCTGGTTTTAGATACGTCTAAAACCAGCTTTGGTTATGGGTACTTGGATGATCAGGCTTTTTGATCATCCAAGTACCCATTTAGGCCATTTTGTAGACTTTTTTTGTTTTGAATATGAGCCCCTTAGTGTCCAATCTCTAAAATCCAAATCACTGATGACTTCCATGGACTTTACTCCTGTGATATGTATAAAATCATGTCAATCTTAAATTGCCTCTGATGACTTCAGCCAAAATAGCACTCAGCCAGCACAACACAATCTTACACTTCACCACAAAGGCGTCCTCAGGAGCTGAAGCTTCTTCAGGTTTTCAATCTATGTACATCTTTAATCCTTTTGTTTTATCATAAAGCAAGCTGCAGCAAAGCCTCAAAAACCTCTCCTCCTGCTAGAAAAGAATAATACATCCTTGTAATTATTTGTAATAATTTAGCTTCTTTTTTTGCATTTGTTAAAATTCAGATATTCTGGAAACTTTTTCTTATTTATGTCTTAATTGTATATTGTGACAGGGCCAGGGGTAAGTCTAGCGCTGGCAACCCAGCTCCCACTCCAGGCACAAGTATTAGCGCTCGTTGGAGGACTACGATGGAATAAGCACAGAGAGAAAAAGAAAAAAAACAAAAACAACTTTCCACCAATAATTCACAGTTCCAAGTTGTATTATCCAGTTCACCTTGCACTGGTTCTAATACAACCACAGTGGCTGATGATGCTTGGCAGGAAATTTATCACAAACAAAAGTTAATTTTTCACAACAAGTCCTTGCTTCAATCAGGAAAGGAAAAAAACAAAAACATTTCCCTTTAAACTGAGTTTCTTTCTCACAGTCCTGCTGCCTTCTTTGCACAGTTCTGGGCAGCATTCCGGTTTCAAGAACTTATATACATAAGAACTTATGGAACACAATTCCAACTTATAGTTCAATCCCTAATACTAGGTATATTGGACTACTGCAACATCCTCTTCCTTCCTTGCCCTGCAACCATGATTAAACAACTCCAAACAATCCAAAATACAGCTTTGAGACTCATCTACTCATTGAAAAAACATGACCACATCACTGAAGCCTTCATCAACTCACATTGGCTCCCAATCCAAGAAAGAATCCAATTCAAATTCTACTGCATATTATTTAAAACCCTACACGGAAACAGCCCATCATACTTGAACAATCGCCTCATCCAAGCACCCACTACCAGACACAGAAAAACGCACTCCCCATTCATACCCCCCCCAATCAAGGAAGTAAAAAGAACAAAACTACACAACGGCCTCCTAGCCACTCAAGCCGCAAGGCTGGACAACCAGATCTCCAACCTTCTGATGACCACCCCAGACTATAGGACGTTCAGAAAAGAAATAAAAACCACACTTTTCAAGAAATTCCTGAAGCAGCAATAACATCACGACCTCTAAGTAACTCTAAAACTGACATTTGATCTACCCATTACTGCACTAATAATAACAAATGAACCCCACTATGACCACCTATTAACTCTTTTACAAACCACCTCACCCTCAACAACCCGCTAAATGTTTAAATGATCTACAACTTACCTCTCGAGCTAATCATTGTAACTTTATTTCTAAATTAACCTTTTGTAATCCGCCTTGAACCGCAAGGTAATGGCGGAATAGAAATCCCTAATGTAATGTAATGTAATGTAATATACAAGAGCCCCTGTGGACCAGCTGGCCCTGGGCATGAGCTCCATGTCTTCTAGGCTTGGCACAATTACTATATTGAGCCCATTGTGTTTCTTCAGGAAGTTCTCCCCACCTGACTATCTGAATTATAAATACCCCCACTGACCCTTCTTATTTCTGGACAGTGGGATGGGAATCATCCACCCTTGTTTTAATGGTCTAAGATTCCCCTCCCAAAAGTTCCCACTATCAGGGATGTGCAATGTCAGGTCACTGAATCAACTTAGGACTTTATTTCGCCTTCTAACACTAGTTAGCAGTAGCCCATCCCCCACTCATTATGCTTTGCTTGCATACATGGATTCTGGTTTAATTTCTTCTATTAGGCAATCCTCACACTCACACATCCAACTCTCATTCTTTATACAGTCCCCCATAAGGACGGAAATGTTTACGTACTTTAGACCATTGCTATAGAACAAACTTTTATTCCCTCCCCCCCCAGTACCTTACTGACTCATGCTGCATTCAGACATATAATCTAAGGCTTCTGGGCTGCAGTCCATTTCATTCCCCTCAGAGATATATCCCTCTACGTCCATAAGAGACTCCTCACTCTCTGAAGCTGGGTACAAGCAATCCTCTGGAGCAGCATATGGCCAGCCCTGTTTATGGAGCTTTTCCCTTCCAATTAGCCTCTGGAAAGCAAAGTTTTGTCAGCATGGCAATGTTGTGGGTCTAGAGGTTTCTTAGCAGAAGGCAGTAAGACAGAGCTCCTAGCCTTCAGTTCCCTGTTCTGTGAGGAACGTCCTTCCCTCCAGGTTCCTGATTGCCTCTGTGTGTTCTCAGCTGGGGAACTTTCACTGGTGCTCTAGCCACATTCTGCCTGTCAGCTCCACCCCTTTCCTTAACACTTGCTGTGTCAGATTGCCTGACCAGAGGTTTTACAGGAGAATTAACAGATGGTTTATAAAAGGGATTACAGTAGCTTGGAACAGGTATTCTGTTCTTTTCTGTCATCCCTTCTCTGTTCTGCCCTGCCTGTCTGATTTTAGCACTGGGAACAGAGTTAATGGTCAGCTTCCTTGGTTTAGGAATAGGCACATTTGCTTTAATGGCAGGGTTTAAAGCAGATTTTGAAGCAGTGCCAGGAGCTTCCCTGTCACAATATTTAATGAATGTGTAAGAGGCAGATATGCATGCCTGTCACCTCTATTATATGCAAATCTGGGTGGAGTAAAAATGCACAACACAGGTATGCGCACCTTAAGAGAAGCTCACAGCTACATTTCCTTTATTCACTTCTTTGGTGTAAAGCATGTGTTTGCTGATAAGCAAACCATAAGATAATGCATATTTGTTAGGAATTTCTTGAAAACTCAACTGACTGGGGGTCCCCAGGACAGGTTTAAGAACCACTGGCTTAGTATTCTGTAAGTTATAAGTGCAAATATTTCTCAAATATGGTGCTTTGCAGTAAAACCCTGCATGTTAATTTGACAATGTTCAATGAGTCTAGTCCACAACCTTATCACTGCTCCGAGTAGCTCTACAAGTAATACATAGCCAAGAGATGCAGGACTGCATTTGAGAAAGAGAAGTGGAAGATGAGGGCTTTGAGGTCAATACTCATTGCAGTGTCTTGTAATTTTTTCTTTTTACTTCTTATCCATTGTCTGGTGTTAATTCTTGTGAGTCAAAGGACTATGAAAATGTTGGTTTGACTGTTCATTTCTGTTAGTGAGCATCACAGGGGAGTGACTGGGATGAATGAAGGTAGGAAAGATAAAGACAAGGTATGGTGGCAGTAACAACAGGGAATCACAGGGCAAGATTAGGATGAAGGAAATGAAGCAAATGAGGAGAATGAAGCAAATGAGGAGAAGCAGGGGAAGGGGAAAAGTCATTCAGCACAGTGGAGAGGAGTAGGAGTGAGACAGACTTGACAGCAGGTTGAGGGCCAGTGGGCACAGGAGAAGCAGAGGGAGAAAAGGAAGGAGCTACACAGGGAGTGGCAGACAGATAGGACCCTAGTAGGCTAGTGGCTAGATAGAACCAGGTTCAAATTGTGCTGCAGCTTCTTGTGATTTTGATAAGTCACTTAGCCCTAAATTGCCTCAGGTACAAACTTAGATTGTAAGCTCTCCAGGGACAGGGAAATACCTAGTGCACCTGAATGTAACTCACCTTGAGCTAATACTGAAAAAAAGTGTGAGCTAAATCCAAGTAACTAACCCAACAGAATGGGGCATCATAGGCAGTAGGCTGCCCACTGCGAGGCAGCTGGTGCATATGGAAAAGATTGTTCTGCCATGATGAAACTAAAATACTGCCAGATGGTGTGCTAACAAACAGGAACATGCTTTCCGGCAATGGCAAAGTGGAGGCACCAATGGGAAACTAACACAGAGAATGGCACAGTCCTGACAGGGATAGATGACTTTTCTCTGCTATTTTACAGTTAACATTGGTTAAATTATTGCTGGGGTGTTCACAATCACTGCAAGCCTAACCTTTTCAATAAAAGCAGTAAACTTTAATGAATATCATTTCATTCAACACAGCACCTATAAGTTTCTTAATTGATGTGGGAGTTGTGAGAAAGTACAATATATTTCTTTACCATCTGCTGTTTTGAACTGGAAATTGTCATATTAATTGCTTGCTTGTATAAGGTGAGCTAGAAACACATTTAATAGTTGCCATATTTTAAGTTGTCTGATTATATTCATTAGACAAAGTACAAAGAATAAGTAATAAGTATTAAACCCACTTAATGGTGTCAAGCAATTCGTAATAGCTAAAACACTACTGCCTAGCTGCTGTTTCCCTTACTCATCCTATAAGCACGTGGGATAAGTAGCCCAATTTTTTTGTTGTTTTGTCGTTGAGAGCAATTTCCAAAGTTATTTAGATGGGCACATAGTGATATGCACATGTAAAAGGATTATCTGAAAATTGCCTTCACTCTCTATGACTGAAAATTTGTATGCTTCTAGCTACATTGAGGAGAGGCATTTTCAAGCTTTGGGCAAATGTGCATGGATAACATTATCAAAACTACCTGCACAAAGTCACTTGTAAATGCCAGTCGGTACTTTATATTCATGACAAATTTCAATAACATGCCTCAACAATTTGCTACTTTTTTTTTTAAGGCATGAATAAATTTGTGGCTAAAGATGAGCTAGTTGATGTAGGGTATCTAAATTTTCAGAATGCTTTTGACAAAGTTCTCATGAGACAGGAGGTGATGTTATGTTAAAGACTGGTAATTGGTTAAAAGGCAGACAACAGAGAGTGAGTTTAAGCTGGCCAGCACTCTAAATACAGGTACTCGTCGACTTACGACCGCAATTGGTTTCGACTTACAGGTCGCAAGTTGATCGGGACGAAAGTCGGCCTATGTTAGATTTAAGGTAAGAATACCGTATTAGGCTGGGTAATGATATTGTAATCATCTTAAAGTAATATTTTATCAACATTTTCTTACTTTCTAAGTCAAACGCAGCATACTACAATACAATTGTCGATATTGCCTTCATCAAGCGAGGAGTTTATTCAATAGAGATTACCGTAACCTTCTGACAATCCCTTTGTGGTGAACATTCGTTGTGGCGCCTCCTCCTCTTTATATATTATTACTCCCTCCTGCCTAGTGAGACTTGGGAGTACCCAAGGCACTACTTAATAATTTTTCATGCCCTTACTGGGGTGGTAATTCATCATTGGTCTTGGTAAGTGACATGTGCTCAAATCTTTTTAATTTAATGACAATTAATAAATATAAAGTGCATTTAGTGCTTAAGGTGCTAAAGAAAGGAAGGCACTTATCTTTTGTGCACTTATCTTCGGGCAGATTGGAGCACATGTCACTTACCAAGACCAATGATGAATTACCACCACAGTAAGGGCATGAAAAATTATTAAGTAGTGCCTTGGGTATTTGAGATCTGGTTAATTAATTTGATTTGATATCAATTTGTTCTCTGATACATGCAATTATTGTTTGTTTGAACAAATTAATGTTTTCTTCAACAATAAGTTTATGCAGTTGAAGCAAGCCATTCAGAAGGGGTTCCTTGATTGGCAAAATCTAAAAAAATCAATATAGCTTACCAGTCCTGTGCTTCCAGACAGATTTCCTAGGGCATCAGGCCGCCCAATGGCATAAATTAATATCTGGTTATATGAATAAGAAACCAAAAACACGTTTGAGAGATATTTGGAGCATTGAGATTAAGCAGCAGATTTCTGTTGGTCTTGGAGGATGAGATGTACAGCATCAGCATCTATGAGACAAACGTGGGTTTTTTTTTTGTAGCATAGAAGTTTTTGGACCCCTGTTAGATTACAAAAATTAGATAGTTCCAAGTCAAATAGATGCTGGCACTGTCATCTCAATATAAGTACACTGGATCATCTGCTCTTCTTTTATCACTTGATACTTAACTTCTGGAGATCTATATGGAGACATATTACTCTGATTCTGGAGACTGCGATTCCGCTATTGTATGATGTGGTAATCTGTGGGATGTTGTTATCTCCTACACCTCTTGCAGACAGAAATAAAAATAGATTATTGGATATTATGACTGAGGTAGCCATCCAAATGATTACAAAAAATTGGAAAAACTGAACAATTAAATTTTACTTTTTGGCAACATTCGTTATGTTTTTATGTTACAGATACGAAAAAATGATTTTTGAGCAAGGGGGTAACAAATGATTTAAATGGGTATGAGGTCCATTGACTAATTTTATTGATTCTAATTGAATGGTATTTTCCTGTACTTCTGGTTATAATTTACACATCCAGGAAGGGGGTGAGGGGGAGGGACAGAGATAGTATATTGGGATTGTTGTCTGAAAAATTTGGAAGTAATATTGTTTGGTTTTCTTGATTACATTGAAATAAGGAGGGGTGAAAATAATTTTCATGTATTTGACTGAAAGATGTAAGTGCTGTTTTTCAAATATTCTGTATATATTCCTATATGCATTGTTTTAAGTTTGAAAATGAATAAAGATTTATGAAGTGGTTACACAGAAGAAAGACTCCACTGGCAAAAGAGTGGCCACTTTTCAATGCGGCCTCTGTTGGCCATGTGCTGCAGCATTTGGAGGATAGTGGGGGGTGGGAAGGGAGTTAGAGACCCAGGTGTAGACCTGGAGCAAAACGGAAGGGGAAGAAAGGGAAAAAGATAATAGACCTGGGGGCTGAGACCAAAGGGCAGGGGGAAGTGAGGGGCAGATGCTGAACTGGAGAGGAAGGAAGATACCAACTGTTGCTGGACCAACAGAGGGAGGGAGAGACAGATGCCAGACCAGGTAGAGTAGAAGTGTCAGGAATTGGGGGTGTATGAGAAATGCGAGAATCTGGACATATGGAGGGACAGGGACATAGAAAAGATTCTTGCAGTGGATGGAGTATAGGGACATAGATGCAGAGAGGCCAGGGCCGGATTTTCCTATAGGCTAACTAGGCTTCAGCCTAGGGCCTCAAGATCAAGAGGGGCCTACATTCAAATTGTTAGCAAAATTAAAATTACACTATTCTAAAAACAGTGTACACTAAAACACTGAACCGAAAATAAGGAGAAATTCTACGCATATGACTAATAAACAAACATAAAAATGTATTGGTTAAGATCAACGCGTTCGGCTCATTGGGTCTGTTTGATTGTATATACTAGATTGCACCAAAGTATAGTTCATAGGTTCACTGATTGCTATGGCAAATATTGACGTGCCTTATGCTACTAAGCTCTGGTTTGTTCTTGCATAAATAAAGTGCACATTGGTATAGATTGGAACAGACAAATGAACAGACCTATTGATATCCCGACGTTCGGTTATATTCGTATTACTTCGATAATATGAAACACATGTTAATGTTATTAGAAAAGATTCTTATTTTAGGAATGCGTACACGATCATTTGATTCTCGCCTTTTGAGTTCAGTAGGTTCAATACTTTAGTGAAGTGTTTATAGACTATTGAAAATTTTTTTTGTGACAATATCTTCATTTCGCGGAATTCTAAGTAAGTTCTTAACATATGTTTTAATTTGCATATTTTAAAATGTATATTACGTGCTTTATTTTATACTTTCATGATTATATCATAAATAATAAAATCCTAGAGTGCGCATGCGCTGTTGAAATATCGTGAGTCCTGGTGGCGTGAGGTGTGCTTCTGTGTCACTCCTCATGGCGCCTGCGCCAGCGACTCATCAAAATTCAGCCGAGGGTGGGGAATCCGAATTGCGCATGTGCTCCAGCTCCGGATCGGATCCTGCTGCTCCTCTCTCCCCCCCCCCACCCCTTTCCCAGCTCCGGAGGGGAATCGGTCTCAGCCCCCTTCCTCCCTCCTGTGATAAACTGTTTCCCTGGTGTCTAGAGGCACCCTTCTTCCTTACCCTCCCCCCCCCCCCCACAATCAACCAAAACTTGGTTGAAATTTAAATCAAATGTGAACTAAGCTCCTGAAAGAAGCCTGATTAGAAGGTAAAAAGGGTCCCATTGGGATTTCTTCACAGATAAGTGGATTGTTTTATGATTTCTGTGAAGTAATATTTGAACATTCTGGATTTCTTTTTGTTCACATTGCACATATGATATTACTATAAAAAAGAACATGTGGGGATTTTTTAGAACTGAAGAATGATAAGGGAAACATTGATAAGCAGAATAATTGTATGGTTTCTTCAGTTTGGTTATTTATTGAAGTCCTTCTTCCCATTTGATATGATGAAAGGATTTTGTATGTGATGCTTTTGAATGTAGTGCAGGTTCTTTGGACTTTATGAGCTTTGGTGGTGTTCCATTACTTGAGTATGTCTCAAGTTTTAATTGTTAATGGATCCCACCCCATGCCAACTCCCTCTCTAAGCCACTCATGACCCAAATATTTTGAAATAAGCAGGAGAGATGCCCACTTGCTCCTGCCTTTGCGGCCAAACTGGTCATCTCCAAAATGGCGGCCCCAGCTCTACTCAGTATATCCTGGGATGCACTGGGTGGAGCCAGACAGGGGTGTGGGTCCACTTTAAATATTGGATGCAGTGACTCAGGTGGAAGGGGGCTAGATCGGGGCCAGAGCAGACCATGGGCACTGATTGGAAGGGTGACATTTGCCTATTTGTTTTGTGAGAGCCCTACATGCAGTCATCAGTTCTAACATGTTGGTTTCTGCATCCACCCTGAGGGTTGGATGGACACAGAGGAGAGATGCTGAACATGGGAGGAGGATAGGAATAGGGTCACAGAAGGGATAGGATGGATAGGGCTATACACAGAAAAGATGGATGGTGGAAACAAAAAGTAGAGAAGATATGTCCAAAACAAGAAAAACCTGAACAGATTTAAGAAAAGCAGAAGAGAGACACTAGGACCAAAGCAGTGTTCAGAAAATAAAGGTAGGAAATGTTTTTTCCCCCCTAATTGTAATATGTCAATTTTGGGAAATGTGCCTCCCTCTCCTCCTGCTGGTTCCCTAGGAATGATGGTGTTAAAGGGTTAACGGGGGCCCTTCTCAATTTTTCTGCCCAGGGTAGGATTACCACATGGCTCCAGAAAAGAAGGACAGATTGAGACTTCTGGGATTTTACTTCTATTGCTTTAAATGGAAGTAGCACCCAGAAGTCTCAATTTGTCCTCCTTTTTCTGGAGCCATATGGTAACCCTAGTCCAGTCTTAGCTACATCTCTAGAGTACGGTTAAGGTGATGGTCGTGGTTTCAAACATAAGCATATTTTTTTTTTAAAATCTAAACTTATCCACACAAATGTGTGTGGGTAGATGAAAACAAAAGTACAGTTAGCTTACAAAATCATTCAGGAAACAAAATAGCAACAAATCTACCCCCTCTTTTACAAAACCACGAAAGCGTTTTTTAGTGCAGGCCGGTGCACTGAATTCCCTGTGCTGCTCCTGATGCTCATGCAATTCTATGAGCATCGGGAACAGTGCAGAGCATTCAGCGCACCGGCCTGCGCTAAAAAACGCTATCGCGATTTTGTAAAAGAGGGTGGGTGGGTAATGACCTTTATTGTAAAAAAAAAATATGTGTGAGTACTTTTTTTCCTGGGTAAAGTTCATAGGTAAAAAGTAGCTGCCTCGTTACAGCCATGACCTACTTAAGCTATATTTTGATACAAAATCTGATATTCTAATCATGCATACTATTGCAACTCATTTTTATCAGTTTCAGATCTAGTTGCACTTTTATCTGTAAATGTCTATTTATCTAAATGTAAAAGTTTCTTTTTCTTCCAAAATATTTGACACATTTGATCTTGTTTTAATACACTGTACTACACATTGTCACATGACAAGCATACCATTAAACTGTGATCCTTAGTGAAATGTATAGCTTAACTTTAGTTATTTCTTATCAGTTCAGACGCAGGGTACACATTTGGTGAATAATGAAAGGAAGAGGTAAACTGCCTATTAAAGTTGACAACTACAGATAAAATGTGGGAATGATTCCTTAATCAAACATGACACAGAGGCAGGTGGAACCTTATAGACTAACAGATTTATTGAGGCATAACCTTTCAAGGACAAGAGCCTACTTCCTCCTCAGCAGCATGATGGGTTTTTTTTAACTTTGTCTTTATTGAATTTTCAAAATTAATACAAGATAACCTTGCTTAAGAAAAACAGCTACATTACGATACAAAGTAAATCCCAAGAAAAATAAATTATTAAAACCTTCTTAGATCACAATCCATGTTTGGAGAGTTCCTGGAAAATGTGAAGAGAAACAACAATAATAATGTAATAGGTAATCTGGAATAGCAGAAGGTTCCCTATATTACATTAATTAACACTACCAGTAGACAACTTCTTCAAATCAAGAAATGCGCGCAAGTGTTCAGGTAAATAGAAATATTTAACTGCAAGGTATTTGACTACACATTTACATGGATAGGCAAGCAGAAAAGATGCACCCAGTGTCACAGTCTCAGTTCTCAAAGTGTCACAGTCTCAGTTCTCATTGCTAGAAAAAGTTTATGCCGCTCTTGTGTTTGTCTTTCAACATCTGGGTCAGTGGTCTCAAACTCGCGGCCCGGGGGCCACATGCGGCCCACCAGGTACTATTTTGAGGCCCTCTGTATGTTTGTCATAATCACAAAAGTAAAATAAAACAGTTTCTTGATCATATGTCTCTTTAGCTATAAATTACAATGTTATTATTAACCTTTTCCTATCGTGTGTCCCGGCTGACGGGACATTCCAAAAATGTTGTTGCCATCGTATATCCCATGGCATGGGACATACAGTACGCGACAGGAACATAAAATATTTGAATTTACAGACTTATGACTTATTTACATTATGTTTACAATAGCCGTAAATGATAACGGTGAATAATACAAAACTTTGCTAAAATAATTACGATTGGAACCAGCGTAACGTAAAATTTATTACAATAGGAAAAGGTTAAGACTTAGCCAAAAGAAAAGATTTATAAAGTATAAAGAGTTTTACCTCATGCAAAAGTTTCATTTCTTTCATAAGACATTAACTATTTTTTCTGCGGCCCTCCAAGTACCTACAAATACAAAATGTGGCTCTTGAAAGGGTTTGAGTTTGAGACCACTGATCTGGGTATATCCAAACCCTTCTCCCCAGAAATAGTAGTTGAGAGTTCCGAAAATATAATCTCAAAAGGGAATTTGCGTCTTGCTCAAAAACAAAAGAAACTAATAGTGTAGCTCTTTCTGTGGATTTTGTAATTGATGACTAATATTTCTGTAAGATTTAATTGTTCCACAGCTGCTCCTAGTTCAGGAGTGGCTCCTATCTGTTTCTTTGAAGGAATATAGTATACCCGATTAACTGATGGAATTAGATCAGATGAGTATTTTAAAATTTCAATGAGGTATTTTCTTAACATTTTTATAGGAGGCACTCCAGTAGCTTGAGGAAAATTGAGAATCCACACATTTAATCTGCTATTGTAATTTTCTAGTTGTTCTATTTTCCTGTTCACATTTAGTTTGTCTTTAACCAGATCTGAAAATAGGTTCTGTAAATCAGAAACTTGAGATTTAACCTGAAAAATTTCCTTATTAAATTGCTCTGTAGTACCTTGTATGAGAGCCTCCCAAATGCTCTCCAACGACATCGCCGCAGATTTTCTTTCTTACGGAGCTATCTCCACAAATTTCTCCTCCCTCCAGCAGTTTTCACGCGGATACAGCTCCTGTTGCTGGGGTCTCCCTCAAGGAAGTCACATCGGGAGACATACCCGGATCAGCCGCGATGAACGCTGGGGGCGGCGGGGACTCAGACATCGGGGGGGAGGTGGGAGGGGGGGAGAGAGAAACCTCCCAGTCCAAAGCCCCGGAATCTCTTCCAGCTGGGGAGCCGTCAGACTCTCCACTGATAGTCGAGGGAGCCACTCCGACAAACTCAAACATGGAGCGTGTGAGGGAGTAGAAGTTCGTGCTGCAGGTGGCTCGGCACGAACAGCTCCCTTTCGCTTTGAATGTGGCATACTCGCCACAATGAGGAAACGCTGGGAAATAAGAAAAATTGCTCCAGAGACGCCAAAGGTAAGCTGCCGCCATCTTGGAACTCTCCCATCCTATCAGCAGCATGATGTTTAGTGGAAAGGGGTACATATTTAAACAAGTTGAAAGAACAGATGGTGAGGGGCCTTCAATATGGCAGAATGAGACTTAGGAGTAATCATCAGTGCTGACATGAAAGCAGCCACTCAAGTGGAGAAGGCTTCATCTAAAGCACGGCAGATGATAGGTTGTATCAAGAGAAGCTTCGTCAACAGGAAACCTGAAGTCATTATGCTATTGTACAGAGCCATGGTGAGACCTCATCTGGAGTACCGTGTGCAATTTTTACCGTAAGGATGTGCTCAGAGTTGAATCGGTTCAGCGGATGGCCACCAGGATGGTCTCGGGGCTAAAGGGTCTCCCGTACGAAGAAAGACTGAGCAAATTGCAGCTCTACACTCTCGAAGAGCGTAGGGAGAGGGGAGACATGATTGAGACATTTAAGTACATCATGGGACGGGTCGAGGTGGAAGATGATATCTTTCTTCTCAGGGGACCCTCGACCACAAGAGGACATCCGCTCAAACTCAGGGGAGAGAAGTTTCGTGGAGACACCAGGAAGTGCTTCTTCACGGAGAGAGTGATCGAGCATTGGAACAAGCTTCCAGTGCAGGTGGTCGAGGCACACAGCATCCCTGACTTCAAGAACAAATGGGATACCCATGTGGGATCCCTACGAGGTCATGCCAAGGGATAGGGTCACTAGGACTTGAATGAGCGGGTCAGTAGAGTGACAGTATAATTACAATTATACTTTAAGGGGTCAGAAGACTTAAGAGGGTGGGTAAATAGTGTGGGCAGACTTGATGGGCTATATAGCCCTTATCTGCCGTCATCTTTCTATGTTTCTATCTTTCTATGTTTCTAATATGCTGACCGGTGTCCTGACCAAATGCTGCCTAAAATATGTAAACTGATTTGATTGTAACCAAACAGAAAAAGTGATATATCAAGTCCCATCTCCCTCTGTTACTGTTATGTGGTATTTACTCTCCCCCTCCTCTTTCACAAAAACACAGAAGAGGATTTTGGTGCCAGCCGGCAAGCTGAACGCTCTGTGCTTCTCTGACAGTCATAGAGGTCCTATGAGCATCAGAGCAGTGCAGAGCATTCAGCACGCTGGCTGGTTCTCAAAACCTCTTCTGTGTTTTTGTAAAAGGTGTGTGTGTAGGGTGGGGTGGGGGAGGGTAATTTTCTATACTGTTTTCCCAAGTGTGCTCAGAGTAGTTTACTTGAATTTATTTAGGCACTCAAGCATTTTTCCTTGACTGTCCCAGCAGGCTCACTATCTATCTAATGTACCTAGGGTAATGGAGAATTAAGTGCATGCCGAAGGTCACAAGGAGCAGTGTGGGTTTAAACCCATAATGTCAGGGGGCTGAGGCTGTAGCTTTAACCACTGCACCACACTCTGCCTGTGTGATTGTAGGTGAGTATACATTTGAGTACTAGGGGTTGCTGCTATTGAAAGGCATCTACAACCTATCTGAACTATGTCATGTGTTAATGTCTGGGAACAGAAAGCAGAAGTGTGCTGTCATTTTATTTTCTGTAGCACGCATTTGTTTCATATCATTGATCTGGGGACTATTTTTCTTATTGTGTTGAATGCGTAGAGGGGCATAATAAAAAAAAACGTCTAAGTCCCCTTTTGGCCTAAGCCCCTAAAACGCTGAAAGTAGCAGCAGAGAAATGTCCATTCTCAAAAAAAATGTCCCAAATGAGGGTTTTTTTGAGAATGGCCTACCTCTATGTTCAGCAGTTTAATCGCCCAGACCACCACAACGTCTAACATTAAAACACATTCCCAACCAAAAAAATCGACCAAGTCCCAAACGCCCAAAACAAGACCTTTTAGGCGAAGGAGGGGGCCAGTCCTTCGCCTAAAAACTGGATTCTGTAACCGGTTACAGAATCCCCCCTGTCCCGCAACGATAATGGCAAAAGAGATGCCTAATCTCTCCTGCCAAGAATGAACTGAGGGGGGAGGGTTTGAACAATGGGGACATGCCCTGAAGAAAAAAGAACAATGCATGTCATTGTCAGCTGAGCTGAAGCAACATGTGGAGGGGGAGATTTTGGGGGTGAGGCAGGGTTGAGAATGGATTAGGGAAGGGGTATCTTGTTTTGGAAGATGGAGGATGTTCTAGAGCAGTGGTTCCCAACCCTGTCCTGGAGGACTACCAGCCTGTCAGGTTTTTGGGATAGCCCTAATGAATATGCATGAGAAAGATTTGCATAGAATGTAGGTGACAGGCATGCAGATCTGCCCCATGCATATTCATTAGGGCTATCCTG
Organism: Geotrypetes seraphini; assembly: GCF_902459505.1. NCBI lineage: Eukaryota > Metazoa > Chordata > Amphibia > Gymnophiona > Dermophiidae > Geotrypetes > Geotrypetes seraphini. Next base: position 313,221,857 of record NC_047085.1, on the reverse strand, counting down.
AAAACCTGAGTGGCTGGTGGTCCTCCAGGACAGGGGATGAGAACCACTGTTCTAGAGGAACTTTCTTGGTTACCTTTGGAGTTCTGTGGAGTGAATTGTACTATATTTGATGCAGTGGCATGTATTAGGGGGGGGGGGGGCAGTCCGCCCCGGGTGCCAGCTATGAGGGGGTGTTCCCGGCCTGGGAGTCATGGTTCGGGAACTTCCCTTCTCACGGCCTGGTGCCAAGGCTCTGGATAGTCCCCATGGCCCAGCATGATCCCAGCCTTCTCTCCCTTTACCTTCTGTGAAGTTGAAAAACCTGCCGGCCTCAGCAGTGATTCAGCTACGTCGCCCACGGCTCCGCTTCCTGCTTTCTGCGTCTGCCAATGACGCAACTTCCTGTTTCTGCCCGGGTGGATTGCAGAGGCAGACATGGAAAGCAGGAAGGGGAGCTACGGGCACCGTAGCTGAATCACTGCCAGGGTCGGCAGTTTTTTCAGCTTCACGGAAGGTAAAGGGAGAGAAGGCTGGGAACATGCTGGGCAGAGCCTTGGCACCGGGCCATGAGAAGGTAAGTTCCTGGACCATGACTCCTAGGCCGGGAACATCCCCTCATGGCTGGCACCTGGGGGGAACATTACTAAAAATATTTTCTTACATGGGGGGGTGTCAAAAAACAATGGGCCCCGGGTGTCACAAACCGTAGGTACGCCTCTGATTTGATGTTTGGTTTTCTATTCTTTGAAACTTTAATAAAACCCATGCCAAAACTTGAAGTTTTTAAAGTGTACTTCAGTTAGTAATAAGGTGTATAATATGGATTGATCCTGGTTATGCCAGTTTCTTGAATATATGATTTGCTTTCAGCTGACTAGGTACTATGCAGAATACAAGAGATGAATTGTATTGTATTGTATTGAATTGACAGAAACAACAAACAAAAGGTTTTGGCAGGTAGTACTAGACCAGAGGTAGGCAATTCTGGTCCTTGAGAGCCGGAGCCAGGTCAGGTTTTCAGGATATCCACAATGAATATGTATGAGATGGATTTGCATGCACTGCCTCCTTGAGATGCAAATCTATCTCATGCATATTTATTGTGGATATCCTGAAAACCTGATCTGGCTCCGGCTCTCGAGGACTGGAATTAGCTAGCCCAGTACTAGACAACCAATCCATCCACCTGATAGTTTTCAGCACATTGTTTGGCAGATATTCCTGAAGAGAATGCCAGTGGGAATCAGCCCATCTCCAGAGATTTTCCAGCAGAAAGTGAGCAGACATTAGAAAAACTGTCACGGATTAAAATTGTGGTGAATTATTTTTTGTTAGGATAAGGAAGAGACTATAAGAGTTCATGATGCCAAACAGTGGCAATTCCTTGAGAAATGCCAGGCAAAGAACATGAAACTGAATGCTAAAAAAATACAGCTGCGGCAAACAGAAGTACTTTATATTGTACATCTCTTAACCTAAGAGTATTTACAGCCAGATCCAAATAAGGTAAAAGACATAAATCAAATTCCCAGGCCACAGTCTAATTATATGCCAAAATCTGTCTAAAGCTGTTAGATACTTACAAACCATTCTGGGTGCTAACATATACTGTACAGTCAAAATGGAGTTCAAAAGGAGACTTAAGTAGAATCAAGTCTCTCATCAGTGAAACTCCAACTATTAATTATTGCAAGCTAGTTGAGCAATTAGTACTACAGTGTGGCACTTCAAAAAGTGTTATTGAAGCAGTACTAACAGAAACCAGCTAACTGGGCTATGCCTGACATAGAAATAAGGAAATATGCTTAGACAAAAAAGAAGTTACTTGCCATATTATCTGGGCTCCAATCAATGTTCCCTCTAAGCTGCACAGCCACGTAGTTTGTCTTGCACTGTGGCACACCAGTGGCTTATTGCCACTCAGTACTCGCCAATTTGAACATGGAGGGGGAGCTCTGCACATCCACCAATCAGGGAGACAGCTGGAGCTTGATGGCCAATCAGGATCACTTCTTTGCATATTCATCATACTCCCCATCTGTTTTCAAGTAATGATTACTGCGGAGGGGCAGACTAGATGGGCCATTTGGCCTTATCTGCCATCATGTTTCTAAGTAGTGAGCCTGAGTCGGTCTTGCCCATGACCTCCCCTCAGGAATCCCCTGTTGAACTGTTCCCACTGCAATAGCTGAGCCCGAGCCCAGGTAAACAAAAAACTCACATGCAGATGCAGCCAACCTCTTTCCTGCCTTCCTCTTACCCCCCACATTGTGGTTGATGCCCCTCGTTTTGCCTTAAGCCACTCTTCGGCCCTGCAGCCAGAAGTAGCCCTGCTGATAAGCTACCTGCAGCCTGCACCAGACCTTCCTCCCTGACCTAGGCTGGCCCTTTCTCAAATGCCCAGCGCAGGCTGCAGGCAGCTTTTCAGCAGGGTTGCCACTGGCTGTAGGGCTGAAGAATGACTTAATGGCAATCTGGCCCACGGGGGAGGGGATGGAAGAAAGAAGTAATGCTGGACCGTGCCTCCTCCTTATCCTTAAAACCTTTTTGCTAAAATAAACTAAAATGCAAAGGCAGAAAAAGAAATCTTTGTGAACTGTTTTTCAAAAATAAAAATGTCTCCTGATTAGCTGGTTAAAATTTAGATTAGAAATTAGCTGTGCTAAATTTGAAATTTGCATAAGTACTTCAATGTGCATTAGCAACAGAAAAAAAAGTAAACATTAATCATATGTTTATATGCTCTCTTTTTCAATTTACAAATGCCCTTTCAAAAACAGGTCCCACTCAAAAACATTTACTGACTGGGTAGAGGGTCTGTGGCCAGCATTGCTCTTAAAACAAACAGTCAATTGACATGTGCAGAAGAAAATATTTTATGCCTTTTAAAAATAATATTGTACAGTAATAGTACTCTTCCAAGCAATAAACAAAGTGATTAATTTCTAGTTATTTTAATAATACTTATTTCCTGACAATATTTATAGTGATAACGGAGGCCATCAAATCTTGACAAAAATAATCATTTTGTATAGTTTGAAGGACAGTCCTACCTTATAAAGAAAGCTGATTTTTTTTTAATTTTTTTTTTTTACACAAATAGTTCTCCTGGCCTTTTAAAATAATTGCCTGTCTCACCTTTTCTTGAGGGACACTATTTCTCCAGACTAGAAGTTCAACTAATTGAAGCATTGCCTGTCCGCGTAGTTGCCAAGTGAACTACTCAAAGCTGTGCACTATGAGACAAAGTCATTTTTCTGAGAGGGCAAAATTACTCTGGCAAAAAATGCTGATGAGTGTGAAAAGTATTTTGACCCTTTGGGTGTCAGTAGGTCCCTGTCATTATTATTAATTTTTTTTTTTTTTTTATGCCTTAGATCAGTAGTCTCAAACTCTTGGCCCAGAGGCCACATGCGGCCCGCCAGGTACTATTTTGAGGCCCTCGGTATGTTCATCATAATCACAAAAGTAAAATAAAACAGTTCTTGATCATATGTCTCTTTAGCTATAAATTACAAAATTATTATTAAAACTTAGGGCTCCTTTTACAAAGCTGCCGTTAGGGCATTAACATGCGGAATAGCGTGCGCTACATTGCCACGCACGCTAGATGCTAATGCCAGCATTGAGCTGGCGTTAGTTCTAGCCGCGTGGCGCGTGGTGTAGCGCACGGTAATATCCTGCGTGCACTAAAAACGCTAGCGCACCTTAGTAAAAGGGGCCCTTAGCCAAAATGAAAGATTTATAAAGTATAAAGAGTTTTACCTCATGCAAAATTGTCATTTCTTTAATAAGACATTAACTATTTTTTTGAGGCCCTTCAAGTACCTACAAATCCAAAATGTGGCCCTGCAAAGGGTTTGAGTTTGAGACCACTGCCTTAGAGCAACTGTATTTAGAAACTCAATACCTTCAGGCCCATATCGGTGGCTGCCTAAAAAGTGGCCACTGATCGCTGTCAAACACACAACGGCACTGTATAGAGAATAGCATCTCCGGGAAAGATTGGTGGCAGAAATGTAGGCCAGGGTTTTTCAGACTGACATTTACGGCACCTATCATTGTCGTGAATCATGCCTTCGTAGGCTCTTTAGCTGCCTTCCACCACTTCTGGCATTAGCCCCGCCCAGAGGGGCGTTAGGTGGCCTTATAAAAACACCTACAGAGGCAAGATTCCAGTGCCGATTTTTTAGGCGCCGGTAGGTGCTTTGAAACTCAGTTAAAAATGTCATTTAAATGTCATTTTTAATTTTTACTGAGCTTGGGTACCTATCAGCACCTAAAAACAGGCCGCCAATTAGAAAATCCAGGTCTTTATGTACAGTTTTTTATATGTTCTTTTCAGTTCAATAGAAATAATTTAACTTCTCAATATTTTAATATAATTTGACATAATTTCCAAAAATTGTTCGTCTTTGCACCCCCCTCCCCCCCAACACCAGCCCAGCCCAGTCCAAACCAAATGCTGAACAGAACACATCATGACTTGCACATCTGCTTCCCTGGCTTACAGTGAACATTGATTCAAATGTTTCATCAGTTCATCTTTGGAAAATAAGAAGTATGTTGAGATCACAAAACATTGGAGATCAGAGTGAAAAAAAAACATTAAGTTTTTTTCCAAAAAGATCACCACATGTTCAGGTCAATGGTTCAAGTATTACCAACTGCCCAGGGAAATTCCTACATATGGCAGATACTCTATCACCTTTTCCATTTCTCTAGTACAGTGTTTTTCAACCGCTGTTCCGCGGCACACATGTTGCCTGGTGTGCCGCAGGGCCGCCATCAGGGCAGTACTACCAGTCCTGCATTCAGGGGCCTGGAGCTGACAGGGGGCCCGAGGCAGGGGCGCCAGTAGCTCGCCAAGGCAAAGTGAGTCGATCACCCAGGACTCACTTTGTCTTGGCGATCTAATCTATCGAGCCGATAAGTCTTCTTCTCCCCGACGTCAATTCTGCAGTCGGAGAAGAAATTCGGGCCAGCCAATTGCTGCCTGGCTGGGCAGAACTTCCTCTCCGATTGCAGAATTGACGTCAGGGAGAGCATGCGTTGGCGTCGGCTTTGGGGCCTGTTATCCATTGGTGGGTCCTGTTCCCCGATGGCAGCAGCAGTGGCTTGGGGAACGGCAGGGAGAAAGAAAGAAAGGGGGCAGGCAGGGAAACAGAAGGAAAGAAGAGAAACAGAAAAAAAGAAAGAAAGGTCAGGGAGAGAGGAAGAAAAAGTTGGGGGAGTGAATGAGGTGTGGAGGAGAGAAAGCATACAGGCTGATAGAAGGGAAGAAAGATTGGATGCACAGTCAGAAGAAGAAAGTGCAACCAGAAATCACCAGACAAGGTAGGAAAAATGATTTTATTTTAAATTTAGCAAAGTGGAGGCAGTATTACCACAGTTTTCAAAGGAATTTGCCCAAATAACTTAATAGTTAACTGGGTAAATTCCCAGAGATGAAAACTTCTCTTCACTTACTATGCACAGTTCTGAATTTATATCTGCTGTCTATATTTTACAATATGGTCACCTTTTACTAAACCGCAATAGTGGTTTTTAGCGCAGGGAGCCTATGAGCGTCAAGAGCAGCGCTGGGCATTCAGCGCAGCTCCCTGCGCTAAAAACTGCTATTGTGGTTTAATAAAAAGGATGGAGGGTATATTTGTCTATTTTTGTATGCTATAAAAACCAAATACAGAGAAAGACTGAGAGCTGTTGACGAAGAGCTACGTGTGTGTCTTTCTTCGATTCCAGCCAGAATATCAGCTTTGTGTTCAGCCAAACAGGCCCAGATTTCGCACTGAATAAAGTATTTTATAATTTTTCACTCTTCTGTTTACTTAATATTTCATAATAAAGTAATTATAAAATACTTTCTTTGTGTTTATTTGATTCCTATTCAAGAGAATTACTTTATATATAGTCAATATAGGCACAGAGTTAAATTTTTTAACATTTTCTAATGGTGGTGTGCCTCGTGATTTTTTTCATGAAACAAGTGTGCCTTTGCCCAAAAAAGGTTGAAAAACACTGCTCTAGTACGTTCATCTCTCCATCTCCAAAAGCAATCTCCAAGCGATACAAATAAGAACAGAGCAGGATGAAGTACTACAAGCTGTCAAGTGAATTATCCAGGCTGGATGGTCACAACTCAAAGCCCAGGTACCACAGAAGGTTGTCCCCTATTGCTAGTGGAGGCAGGAACTGAGCATGCAAAATTATTCAGTTCCAGTGAAATAAATTATCATACCAGGAGCTTTATGGCAGGATAACATTTTCCAAATATATTTCTCAAACTTGGGAAGAGAAGCCTGCCTAAAATAGGCTCGAGAGTACATCTACTTGCCAGGTATGAATGCCTATCTAAAGCAGTGTGAGGTGTTTAAGGAATACAGCATCAAACATTAAAAAGAAGTCCCTCCACTCTTAAGAAATCACAGCGCAGCTATGCAAAACCATTGCAAGCGGCTTCTTAATGTTCATGGAAAAAATAATTACAGTAACGGTTCACTGCTACAACTTACGAGAGATTGATTATTTCTTTGAAAACATGCAGATCAGAACAGCAGTTTGAAAACTGAAGGCTCATTTTGTGAGACACGGGGTTTCATAAACCTTCTTCAGGCAATGAACTATAAACACAACCACAAAATTTAAATATTTAATCAGCAATGGGATTTCCAGCACCAGGCATCATCTCCTGGAGGTGCCGAATGTAATGGGGAGGCAGAATTAGCTATTATAACAGCCATGCAGCAGTATTGCACTTTTAAGAAATATTCTGTACTTTTTAAACTCTTTTGTATTTCACTGATTGTCCAGCTTTCTTCAGTGTAAACCGCTTAGAAATCATCCGGTTATAGCGGTTTAGAAGAATAAAGTTATGTTATGAGATGATCCATATCTGGCATTATTAGATCACCACAACACTCTTTCAGTGGAATGAGAAACCAAAATGCTGCTTCCGTGTGAGAGTTTTTGCAACAGCTTCAGAGACCAAGGGCCTCTTCTATCAAACTGCGCTAGCAGTTTTTAGTGCGGTGAGCCACGCTGAATGGCCCACGCTGCTCCCGACGCTCATAGAGTTCCTATGAGCGTCGGGAGCAGCACGGACCATTCAGCGCGGCTCTCTGCGCTAAAAACTGCTAATAGAAGAGGCCCCAAGTGTTACAAAAACTCTCCAATTGCTAAAACAACAAATCAAACAATTACAACAATAAGTAGCCAGAGACTTGCCAGGATATGGTTTAAAATCTTTAATACTGAGGTGTAAGACTCTTCACAATATGGAGCCTGATTGCATGTTATTCAAATTCAAACTCTATAAAACTGGGTGAAGCCTTGATTCAGAAGAGACAAGTCAATCAGAATTACTATCAATGAAGCAACTTAAATCCACCAGATTCATGGCTCAAGCTTTATTCTATGACATTTTTTGATAGTAAAATAAATTGCTTTCCCTGATCCTTTCATGTGAGATTATGCTGAGTTTTGGGACAGCTTATAAAAATCTGTGCAACCTCAAGTTCAAACGGCCTGCATAAGCAGCTGCTTAATGCTTGCCCTGTGGAGTGGGAACCGGATGCACAAAAAAAATTGTTGATGTTGGCTAGGACTGAATAAATTCCAAATAACTTTTATAAATCTCCACTCAGTTGAGGGAAAAGGAGTAAAATTTGATGTACTTCCATTCTGTGGTTACAATCAAAGAAGTTTCCATATTAAATATAGACACTTATTTTGTACTTGGGAGAAAGGAGGTTAGGTGACTTGCCCAGTTACAAGAAGCTGCAATCAGAATTGGGCCCATTTCCCCTGGTTCTCAGGCTGCTGCATTAAGCATTAGGCTACACCTCCACCCCATAACTCAGTTGACTACAATAAAGTTTTGATCCAGGATTTACTTTCTTAGTCATTTGTAGCAGTATAGGAGCTTTCAATAGACAATAAACTCAATGTCTTCCAAAGTCATTTTGTAAGTGACAGAGGCAATTAACATGTAGCAAACATATATTTATCAGTAGCAAAAATAGTCACATGTCCCTCCAGCATTTCATTATTGTTTCTCAGCAGTGCTGACACCCTTAACTTCTATTCCTACCAGTGAAGGTGACAGGGATCAAACACAGTCCTTCTTATTTCCACCACAAAGTGCAGATAAGCTTATTAGATCTCTTAACAGTCGGTTATCACTTAGCTGGTAAACATGATGAAACTCGAGTTTAAGTAGTGACCCTTGGATTTGGATCCTTTTAGCTGTAGTGAAACCCACAGAAACAGCTGGCAGGCTGGCAAAGGTACATATAAGAAAGTGTTTATGAGCAACTTGAAAAACTGAATGGACAAAGCCGTGAGACCAGTTGGGATCCATCCCAGATATTGCGGGAGCTCAGAGAGGTCCTCTTAAAGATCTGGATAATAAATTATTGGAGACCGGAGAGGTTCAATGGGATTGGAGAAGACTGAATGTGCTCCCTCTTCACAAAAATGATGACAGAGAAGAAGCTGGAAACCACAGGCTGGTAAGCCTCACTTTAGTTATTGGAAAAGTAATGGAAGTGCTGCTGAAGGAAAGGATAGTAAATTTCCTGGAATCCAAAGGGTTACAAGATCTAAGGCAACATGATTTTGAAGAGATAAATTGTGCCAAATAAATCCAATTGAATTCTTTGGGCAACCAGAGAATTGGAACAAAGATGTGTACTAGATGTAATTTACTTAGATTTCAGCAAAGCCTTTGACTCCCAATCCTCATAGGAGATTTTTCAATAAACTTGATAGCCTGAAATTAGGACCCAAAGTGGAGAACTGGATTAGAAACTGATTGACAAACAGACTCTAGAGCAGCGGTCTCAAACTCAAACCCTTTGCAGGGCCACATTTTGGATTTGTAGGTACTTGGAGGGCCACAGAAAAAATAGTCAATGTCTTATTAAAGAAATGAAAACTTTGCATGAGGTAAGTACCTACAAATCCGAAATGTGGATTATCTGAAATTATCAGAAGTAATTAAATCTTTCCTTAATTGCTTCTGATAATTTCAGTTATACACAGCTGAAAGCATCGCAACATGCAGAAAGTGAAAAACTAGCAAAGTATCAACTGCAAGAGACAAGATTTTGGACCAACTATTTTGAGGCCCTCAGTATTATAAAGAATGATTCTTTATAGAAAACTTGTGCCTTAAGCGTCCGCAACTGCAATGAGCTGTCACCTCCTCCAGCACCGAACACACACACAAGCTGCACGGCCTCCAATGGTTATCTTACGTTCTGGAATGTTGCCCGCCTCACTGCTGTAACCTCCCAAAAGCGCTTTCCTGCGTCTGTATGCGATTGTCCTCTCCACTTCACAATCGCGTACAGATGCAGGAAAACGTTTGTGTGAGGTTACTGCAGTGAGGCGGGCAATGTTCCAGAACATGACCGCCGGCCACTTAAGGCACAAGTTTTCCATAAAGAATCATTCTTTATAATACCAAGGGCCTCAAAATAGTACCTGGTGGGCCGCAAGTTTGAAACCACTGCTGTAGAGCAGGGGTAGGCAATTCCGGTCCTCTAGAGCCGGAGCCAGGTCCAGGTTTTCAGGATATCCACAATAAATATGCACGAGATAGATTTGCATCTCAAGGAGGCTGTGCATGCAAATCCATCTCGTACATATTCATTGTGGATATCCTGAAAACCTGATCTGGCTCCGGCTCTCGAGGACCGGAATTGCCTACCCCTGCTCTAGAGCAGTGATTCCCAACCCTGTCCTGGAGGACCACCAGGCCAATCGGGTTTTCAGGCTAGCCCTAATGAATATGCATGAGAGAGATTTGCATATGATGGAAGTGATAGGCATGCAAATTTGCTTCATGCATATTCATTAGGGCTAGCCTGAAAACCCAATTGGCCTGGTGTTCCTCCAGGACAGGGTTGGGAACCACTGCTCTAGAGAATGGTGGTTAATTGAATTTACTCAGAGGACAGAAAGATGAGTAATGGAATGCCTCAAGGGATTGGTACTGGGGCCAGTTCTGTCTAATATATTTGTGAGTGACATTGCTAAAAGGTTAGAAGATAAGGTTTGATTTTTTGTGGATGATACCAAGATTTGTAACAGAGTGGACACCCCGGAGAGAGTGGAAAGCATGAAAAAGGATCTGCAAAAGTTAAATGTAAAGAAGTGCAGAGTGATGCACTTGAGAAGTAGAAATCCAAAGGAGCCATATGTGCTAGAAGGAGAGAGGCTGATATGCACAGACAAGGAGAGGGACTTTGGGGTGATAGTGTCTGAGGATCTGAAGGTGATGAAACAGTGTGACAAGGCGATGGCCACAGCCAGAAGGATGCTAGGCTATATACTGTATGTAGAGACATAAAACAAAACCAGCAGACCAGCATAAAAATATAAGTCCTCCTTTTATGAAGCTACATAAGACCTTTTTTTATTTCTGGCCGTGGCAGTATTAGCTATGATGCTCATAGGAATTATGTGAGCATTCTATTAGCAGCGGAGCTTTTACCGCTGCTGCCAATACTAATACTAATAATTAAAAAAGCCTAACATGGCTTCATAAAAGAGAGAATAAATAAATTATTTTATTGCAATGAACACTGACAATTCTCAATTGCCCAATATGGCCATGTTTCATTCCCTCTGGGGCTAAATCAGAGGCTGAGACAAAAACAGGTCAGTGACAATCTAATTGTAAGCACGGCACCACTGTTCAAGTCAGTAGCAGTCTACTTATGAACATAGCTTTCTGTTCAGATTGATAGTAGTCTAGTTGTGGAGGCTACTTGGATTATTGGAAGCCATACCTGGTTAAGGATATAGTGGTCAAGAGGAAGTGGTCAAGAGGAAGGCAACAAAAATGGTATGGGGTTTGTGCCAAAAGCTGTACAAGAAAAGACTGGAAGATCTGAATATGTATATTGTAGAGGAGGGACAGACATTTAAACATTTGAAAGGTATTAATATAGAAACAAATCTTTTCCATAGAAGGGAAAATGGTAAAACTAGAGGACATAAATTGAGGTTGCAGGATGATAAACAGGTGTAATGTCAGGAAATTCTTTTTCACAGAGAGGGTGGTTGACGCCTGGAATGTCCCCTGAAGGAAGTGGTGGAGATGAAAACGGTGATGGAATTCAAAAAGGCAAGGGACAAATAAAGAGGATCTCTAATTAGAGAATGAATAGTATAAAAAAATGTAAACATAATGGTTGCATGTGTTTTTGTTGTGTCAAATAGTGCCAATATGGCAACTCCAGCTGTGAAGAACTAAGATCAGCACTGGGCAGACTTGCATGGTCTGTGTCCCCTATATGGCAATTTGTTTTAGGATGGGCAGCAGTGGGCTTTGAAGAAAACTCCAGTAATTTGGAATGTGAGGACTGTGTCAAGCAAACTTTTATAGACTTTGTCCTGTAAATAACAAGATGGTTCAGATAGGCTGAAGTAGGCTTCGACTGCAACTCCAGTAGTTGGAACCTAAGGACAGCACCAGTCAGACTTCTACGGTTTACGTCCCAGAATGCCAAAGAAATACAATTTAATCATGAATTGCTAATGAGTGTGACTGTTGGACAGACTAAATGGCTGTGGCATACTTAGGGCTCCTTTTACTAAGCTGCGATAGCGGTTTTAGCGTGTGCTAGACACTAACGCCAGCATTGAGCTGGCATTAGTTCTATCCGCGTAGCATGGGTTTAGCGCGCGCTAAAATTCTGCATGTGCTAAAAATGCTATCGCAGCTTAGTAAAAACAGCCCTTAGTATATTTGACACCCAGGGTCAATCTTTTTTTTTTTATTAATAATTTTCTTCATTACACATTTCAAACAAAATGAAATAATGGAATTGTAGTCCATGTCAATGCGAAGAGACAACTTGAATTTGAATTACTATTTATACAAACATAAGGAAAATAAACCCAACCCATCCTTCTTCTACTCATTTCTATTATTCAACCATACATACTACCATCTACCCTTCACCAGAAGCTTCTTTTTCAATCAGTAATCTCAAGCTGAGAAGGGTCAAAGTAGATATATCTTATCTATTAGAATATAATGTACCTACAAGGAAATTGAAGGGAAAAAAACTCCTCCTAGAGATGTTGCCCTATCTTTTAATTTCAAGAATTCCTTTTGACGTAATTTTGTTGTCCTAGCTACATCTGGAAATATTTCCAGATGTAGCTAGGACAAAACTGATTATCTTTCTTCTGGAAGTATCTTTTTAAGATATTTATCTTCGCATGTTCAGTTTAAGAGGTCACTAAGAGGGTCGTTCCAGTTACAATATCCTCCTGAGAGGATTTAAGGGAATCGGTCAAATTTAAGGATTCTAAATTAAGATCCTCTTGTGCACTCTTCAGCTTTCGGAACTGATACATATCTACAATCAGAAATAATTAATTCCTCCACTTTATCTAAAAGTAATATCTCCCTCAAATTTCAAAAGACCGGAGATAACAAATAGGAAAATTCAGAAAACGTAATGTCCTTGCTCGAATACAATTTTTCAAGAAATTCTAATTGCCTGTATATAATTAGACTGTCTTTAACAAGCAGAAGAAACAGATTAAAGATTAGGCAAATTTGAAGACATCTGCGACAGTCTGTTATCCAACTTGTCAATTTTAACATCTACTTCCTGAAAGGCCGATCAATTTTTAATACCCCCTCCTCTATATAAAAAAATATATTTTTAGTAATAATCTGTGAGTCACACAACAAAGGTTCATCTAGGAAAAGGCAGTATCTTAAACACTAGTGATCACTAGAACATCCATTGTAAAACCAAAAGAACCAGATTAATACAGATCAATCCTGCACAGTCAATGCTAACAGAAAACCATGTCATTTTCATACACACAAAACACAGATACACCCTCCACTCAGTATGGAATAAGTAATCACAAACTAAATATGCAGACAAAAGTTAAACTTAACTGCCAAGAAGCCAGACTCTGCATACAATGCAACACAACAGAAACAGTGACATATGTCCCCAAGTGCTGTGCAAAATATAAAGATAGTAGATGTAAATTTGAAAAAAATTAACAAACAACAATCATCACATTACTAATTAACAAATAGAAATAAAACAAAATATGGAAAATAAGAAAATACAATTTTATTGGACTATACATTTTTCAATCACCTTCCAGAGGCCAGAATCTCCTTACTCAGGTCAGTAGAGTATAGTGCTGTTATGTATCCTGTCCTGACATGAGGGTTTTAGTCTCTGAAAGTTAGTAAAAAATGTAATAAAATTAGTCTAATAAATAGATTACCTTATTTCCATTTTCTGTTTATAAATGTTTATCAATACAGTTACAATACTACATTATTCTAAAGCAGTGGTCTCAAACTCAAACCCTTTGCGGGGCCACATTTTGGATTTGTAGGTATTTGGAGGGCCACAGAAAAAAATAGTTAATGTCTTATTAAAGAAATAACAATTTTGCATGAGGTTAAACTCTTTATAGTTTATAAAACTTTCCTTTAACAGTTAAAAGGAAAGATATAAACTATAGAGTTTTACCTTATGCAAAATTGTCATTTCTTTAATAAGACATTAACTATTTTTTCTGCGACCCTCCAAGTACTCTATTTTTTCTGCAGCACTCACATTTAAAGTTTAATATCTTTTCTTTCTCAAAACTGGCACATTTCAATCACTAAATTGAAAATAAAATCATTTTCCTACCTTTGTTTGGTAATTTCATCAGTCTCTGGTTGCACTTTATTCTTCTGACTATGCATCCAACATTTCTTCCCTTCTTTCAGCCTCCTGTATGCTTCCTCTCCTCCAGACCTCATTCCCTCCCCCAACTTTTTCTTTCTTTCTCTGTCTGTCTTTCTCTGATTCCGTGTCCCATTTATTGCTTTGTTTCTGGCTCCCTGTCCCCCCACCTTCTTTCTTTCTTCCTTCCTGCCCTCCCCCATGCCACCGCCACCGGGGAATAGGCTGCTGCTGCTACCGCCATTGGGAACAAGCTGAGATCTCCACGCTTCTATTCTCCACGGGGCCGACCAACTCTCACCGCCCAACGTCAATTCTAACGTCAGAAAGGACGTTCTGGGCAGCCAGACAGCAATTGGCTAGCCAGAACGTCCTCTCGACGTCAGAATTGACATCGGGCGGCGAGAGAAGCAGGGAGATCAAAGAACACGGTGCCGGCAGCGGTGAGAAGGGAAGGGAAGCAGGTTGGGCACCACTGCTCTAGACGAGCCGCACTCTAGGGAGAACAGTGGAGGCTGGCCAGCTGTGCGGACCGCCCCCCCCCCCCCCCCGCTTGGTACATCACTGGAGCAGCAGCGTGTCTGACCGGCTCGTTCCGTTCAAAGCTGCGGGTGGCGGCTCCTTGCGAGATCCGCACCTGCGTCTGAAGCCTCTCTGATGTTGTGATGTCAGAGAGGCTTCCGATGCAGGAGTGGTTAGCGCGAGGAGCCGCCAACCCGCGGCTTTGAATGGAATGAACCAGCCAGACACGCTGCTGCTCCAAAAGGAAGAGAATGATCCAGTCCAGACTGCGGGCCGCAAATAAAACTTGGAGAGCCACATGCGGCCCGTGGGCCGCGTGTTTGAGACCGCTGGTCTAAGCAATGTTTGTTGAATAAAGATTTGGCATCTTGTAGATCATCTCTGCAGTTTTTTCCTTTGTTCGTTGTTAAGTAACTAACATGCACACTAAAATAGGCATTAGCAGTTTAGAGGTCAATATTCAGCCATTAGGCAGTGAGTGTTTGGTTCACCACCAATGGCGTTATTCCCAGATAATTCAAAATTGAGAGCTGTGTAGGCTCCAGCTTTGAATACACAGTGATTTTTAAGCTGGCTAACACATAGCCTCTTAAGTCAATATCCTATTATATAAAGTGAGCAAGCTCTGACTGTGATCTTGAAAATGGCACTAAAGATTTTGATGAAATTGGGTCAATCTACGGTTTTTGGTGCAAGAAAGCAATTTAGCTAGGTCTGGAGTTCAGAAAAACTCATTTGGGGGAGGGGTCAATTAGGGGATTTTTCAGATGTTCCCACCTCCCCCAGCAGCCCATTGGTCAAACTAGGTAGCTTAGCCGGCTAATAGGCTGCAGGGAAAAACAAGACTGAAGGTTGCTAAGCAGTTGCTCTAACAGTGCCTAACTTAAGTAGAATATGCTGTTTAAAAACAATTAATATCCTTTTTAAAAAAAATGTTGGTGCCTATTAGTGCCTAAAAAAAACAACGCCTGCATCTCAGCTACGAAGGCACTTTACGATGCCTAATGCCACTGTAGGCATGGCTAACACCAAAAGTGGCATTAGGCATCATAAAGCGCCTCCATAGCCACAATTCATGTGAAAGATAGACACTGGAAATGTAAATCTCGAAAACCCTGGCCACATTTCCAGCACCACCTACCTTTCACAATGCCTTGATTCTATAAATGGTGCCATTGTGTGATTGACACACGATCAATGGCCATTTTTTAGGCAGCCACTGCCAACAGTGCCATTTATAGAATCCTGGCCTGACTATGTAGCTACTGCTCCTGCTTCCTTATGCATCCCATTGGTTAGACATTTCTAAGGAAGCACATCTAACCAATAAGCTGCAGAAAAAAAACAAGACTAAGGGCTGGATTCTGTAACACTCAGTCTCAGAAGCCACCTAAGTGCAGAACATCTGTCCCATTTTTAAAAAACGCAGAAGCAATATATATTTTTTCATTTGCAAGTTATGCATTATTAAACATCTTTAGTCCCAAAATAGAAGTTTAGTATGTAATATATACTGTATATATGTATTTTTCATTTGTTTTGCTTAAGTAATGCATTATTAAACATATTTTGACCTTAATATAAAACTGGAATCCTTCTTAGCCCAAAAAATAAAGATCTGTTCGCCTATATGTGGATGCCCAACTGACGCCTAAGTGACATCTTCCTAACTCGTACCAAACTAATGCCCAACTCACGCTCAAAAGTAGATCTGGATTTACAACGCCTACATTTTAAACATTAGGTAGATGCTTATGGGTGCTGAGCAGCATGCAATTCTCTAAATGGACATCCAAATCGAAGCCACTCCTATGCTACGCCTATGCCGCACCTCATGCCTATTTTATAGGCGCAACTTTTTCCGATAGGCATCCACAAAATTGTAGACATCTATTTTGAGAATCGCATCCAGCATTTGAATGTCTAAGTTCTTATGTTCTTAAGTTCCAAATAATGCTTGTTAAAGTCATTAATTGAACTTATTATCCACTTTATTTGGATGCCTAAGTCGATGGATTGAGAATGCCTAAAGTTAAACATCCATTACAGAATTGTACAATGATATTCAAAATTAAAGGTAATACAGAGAGTAGGGTTACGGTAAATGGTCAATATTCTCAACGGAGAAGGGTAAATAGTAGGATTCCTCATGGGTCTGTCCTGGGACCACTGCTTTTTGTATATATCAATGAACTAGAGATAGGAATAACTAGTAAGATAATTAAATTTGCTGATGACACAAAGTTGTTAAATTATAAGTTATAATTGTGAAAAGCTGCAAGAGGACCTTGGGAGACTAGGAAACAAAATGGCAGATGACGTTGATGACACAAAGTTGTTAAATTATAAGGGGATTGTGAAAAGCTGCAAGAGGACCTTGGGAGACTAGGAAACAAAATGGCAGATGACGTTTAATGTGAACAAGTGCTAAGTGATGCATGTGGGAAAGAGGAACCCGAACTAAAGCTGCTTGATAAAGGGTTCCATGTTAGGAGTCACCGCTCAGGAAAAGGATTTAGGTGTCATCATTGAGGATATGTTGAAGCCCTCAGCGACTAAGAAAGCAAATAATTCCAAATATTCTATCAAGAAAGAAATGAAAGGGGGGTGTCACGTGCCTGCAAATAACATGGCCGCTTAGTGCTCCGTCTCCGCTGCAGCCTCGCCTGATATAATATTTTTCAGCCCTCAAAAGTGTGCGTTCAAGCTGCAAATCGCTACCTGCGCTTCCGGGAATGGCCAGCAAATCTGGTAAGCTCGACTCCGCTCCCACCACGAGCTCAGCCACGCCGCATCCAGCACCCAAACGGTCCAAGCACGAGCCGCCATCATCCGCTAAGGCCCCGATTTCTGACTCCGCCGATAGCGGAGGCTCGATTGCGCGCGACTTGCAAGTCCTGCGCGAACTTATGCAAGAGAATTTGGCCGCAACCGCAGATATCAAATTCGAAATGAGCACTATAGTTGTGCAGCTAAAACAACACAATGCCCGCTTGGAACTTGTGGAAGAACGTTTGGCGGCCCATGATTCCCAGTACAGGGACATTAACCGTGACCTGCAAAAACTCACTGTTCTTCAATCCGATATGGAGGATTTATCTAATCGCATGCGCCGGAGCAATGTGCGCCTCATAGGTCTGCTTGAATCCAAAGAAGGGAAAGATATGCTCCATTTTCTACATTCTTTTATTCCTGACATCCTTAACCTCCATTTCTCTCCCCCATTGGAAATTGAAAGGGCGCACAGGGTCCCCTCGGGTCCTCCATCACCCTCTAAACCTCCACGTCCCATTGTTCTCAAGCTACTACGGTACCCGCAAGCCCTTCAAATATTACAAGCTGCAAAATCTGCTCAGAGTCTTTCAGTGGATGGTAAAAGGATCCTATTCGTCCCTGATGTTTCCAAAGCCACTGCTCAAAAAAGAAAGGCCTTTCTGTCCATGCGGCCCCAGCTTAAGAGCATTGGAGCACAATATGGGCTCTATTACCCCGCCAGGATGCGTGTAACCTACCATAACAACACCAAAAATTTTGACTCTCCGGCGGACCTCCAAAAATACCTTGATGACTCAGTGGGAGCTATGACTTGACTCTTAAATTATGCTTTTTTTTTCCTTATGCGCAGGCTCTGAAAGGGCTGAATCTTATTCTTTTCATGGTTTACCCAGGGGCGAGCGATGGAGCAGTTCACTGAGCTCCTCTTAACAGCATGCAACCCCATTTCTTGTGCTTTGTTTGTTTTATCATACCTGATCATTGCAAACATGAGTCCGTCAGTTTCCCCCTACACTTTCTCCCTCGCTTGGCTCATTGGTGTGGATGCCTCTCTCCTTCTCTGCATTTATTGACTTTGACCGCTCACAGCCTTCTCTGGTCTACACCCAGGTCCTTTTTCATACATGGCTAAACTCAATATTATATCTCTGAATGTTAAAGGGATAAACAACCCGATCAAGAGGAAGAAAATCCTGCACTACCTCAAACACCTCAATGCTGATATTTGCATGCTCCAAGAAACTCACCTCTCTTCTGAAGAGGCACAGAAGATGTCTGGTGGCTGGGTCCAGCATTGCTTTTCTGCACCAGCTCAGGGAAAGAAAAATGGTGTTATTACCCTGATGAAAGGATCCCTAAATTTCCAGCTATCCTCCCATAAATATGATCCTGCTGGCAGATGGTCTTATGTTGAGGGCTCTATAGCAGGTCAACCTCTGAATCTTTTCAATATTTACGCCCCCAACGCTGATGACTCCTCATTCTTTCAATCATTTCATACAATCAGTACAACTTCTCTGTCATCTCATACTATATTTGCAGGGGATTTCAATTTCCCCATTGACCCCTTCATCGACAGATCCTCCACCTGCCGCCCAGCTAAGCTGGGAGTCCGCTCTGCACTTTGCCGATTGATGGATTCATATGGATGGACTGACTTCTGGAGAATTCTTCATCCTACTACTAGGGACTATACCTTCTACTCCGCACCACACAAATCTCACTCAAGGATTGATTATATATTGGGCTCTAAAGACCTGATGAGTCTAGTTTCTTCTGCAAAGATACATGACATCACTATTTCGGATCATGCAGCTGTATCCTGTACTATTCAATGGTCTACTTCTCCTACTTCTCGTCATTGGCGCTTCAACAATTTTCTCTTACAAGACGAGGCCTTCCTCTCTCACATCAGGACTGAATCGCAGGCCTTCTTCGACACAAATACTTCTTCAGTATCAGATTTTTCCCTTGTTTGGGAATCCTATAAAGCCTGGCTCAGAGGGGAAGTCATCAGTTACTCAGCCTATCAACTCAAACAACGTAAATCTACTTTGACCCAATTGGAATCGGACATTCATGTTTACGAGACACAGCTTTATCATCGTTATGATCCTTCCCTATACAAAACACTGCAATCGTTAAAGTTCCAGTACAACGAAATCTTCAGCTCTATGGCCTCAGCATCCATATTTAGACGATCTGCTACTTACTACTCCTCCTCTAATAAATCGGGCCGTCTCCTTGCTACTTATCTCAAAGGACGGCGTTCCAAGCAAAGGATCTCTCACATCAAATCCTCTAACGGTCTCCTGCGTACCTTTACCCAGGATATCCTCGAGGAATTCCGCGTTTTCTACAATGAGCTCTACTCCTCTGAGTCTTCATCTGATGATAACTCCATATCGGACTTTCTTCGTTCTCTCAAATTGCCCACTCTATCAGCTCTTCAGCAATGACCTTTACAACAGCCATTATCTTCAGAAGAAATTCTTCATGCCATCTCCTCCATGCCCTCTGCTAAGGCTCCTGGCCCTGATGGATTGACTTCTGAATTCTTTAAGTCGCTCTCCTCCTTCTTGACACCGCATTTACTATCCTACTATCAGGGTCTGATGTCCAACTCAACTAACCTTCACCAATTTCTTGAAGCCAACATTATTGTTCTGCCCAAACCGGACAGAGACCCCCAGCTTGTTAAGAACTATCGTCCCATTTCCTTACTCAACCTGGACTATAAAATCTTTACCAAAATATTAGTGTTTCGTTTAGAGAAAGTTATGCCTACCCTGATTCATAGGGACCAAGTTGGTTTTATGAAGGGTCGATATGGGGCTGATAATACCAGATTGTTATGTCATGTGCTCCATTCCACCTCGTCGAACTCCGAACCAACCATTCTCGTTTCTCTTGATGCCGAGAAGGCGTTCAACAGGGTGGAATGGAAATATTTATTTGCTGTTCTTTCTGCATTTGGATTACCTCCTATGTTTATCCACATGATCTCCCTTCTCTACAATAACCCTACTGCTAGGCTAATTGTAAATGATACTGCCTCCTCCCCCTTTACACTACACAGAGGCACGAGGCAGGGATGCCCCATATCCCCTTTATTGTTTAATTTGGCCTTAGAACCCCTCCTTGTAGCTATTAGGCAATCTTCGGATATCAAGGGAATATCTATAGCCAACATTGAATTCAAAATTTCTGCTTACGCTGATGACGTCCTATTATATCTGTCCGACCCAGAACCTTCCTTAACTTCCCTAATACATTTGATCTCCTCCTTTTCTCTGATCTCGGGATACAAAATCAACTGGGACAAAACGGAAATTATGCCTCTTAATGATTTGTGTATCCCTTTCACTATCTCCTCTCAGCCCTTCACATGGGTCTCCACTGGGATTAAATACCTAGGTTTGCCATTTGATAGAGATCTGCGATCATCCATGCAACTAATCTCTTCTAAACTCCTCGCACAATTAACCACCACCCTTTCTAAATGGTCACCCCTACACCTTTCATGGTGGGGGCGATTGGATGCCTTAAAAATGATGGTGGTCCCTAAACTTACTTATATTTTCAACATGTTCCCCTTATTGTTTCCACCGTCTACATACAAACATCTGGAATCAAAAATGTCTCATTTCCTGTGGAATGACAAACCTCATAGGATCTCACTTCAAAAACTGAAAGCTTCTACTCAGCAGGGTGGTGTTAACTTCCCAGATCTTTACTACTACCATAAGGCCTTCATACTGAGACAGGGTGCTGAATGGCTCTCCTCCCCTCTATCTCCGGACATACCCAATTGGTTACGACTTGAATCCTCTGTTATGAGCCCTTTCCCTCTCTTACGCTTGATGGGTACTAGGAACATACCCAACCTTCTCAATCATCCCATCATATTCACGACCTATAAAGTTCTTGCTGATCTTGACGCACAACTTGATATCCCCTGGATTAAATCCTCACTTTGCCCTATTTGGCATAATAAACTACTTTCAATAGATAAGAAGCCTATATCATGGCCCTCCTGGTTTCATCTGGGTATCTGGGACATTGGATCCTTATGTCATCCAAATGGGACCTTACTCACGTTCCATGAGCTGATGAGTTCCTTTTCTGTCAATGCTTCCCATTTTTATAGATGGCTTCAACTTCGATCCTCTCTCAAAAAATCAGGTCTATATCCGGTCCTGCCCACTGCTGCTCCTTCTCTATTTACTCTCTCACACCAATTTCTAGCCCTAGGTCACTCTGCCTCACACTTTTACAAATTACTTAAATCGTTCCTCCCTGACCCCTTAACTCAATTGCAATCCTCATGGGAGAATGATTTGGGTACCCCCATACCCGAAGAGGCTTGGTCTCACATCTATTTTTCCACTTTTCATACATCTCGTTCAGCCTTGAATCTTCAACATATGGTCTTCCTACTTCATAGAGCGCCATGGACTCCCCTCAAATCCCATAAGATTAATCCCACTTATTCTAACCAGTGTTGGACTTGCCACTCTGAGGTGGGCTCTCTAAAACATCTTCTCTTCTCCTGTCCAGCTATTTCCTCATTTTGGACCTCCCTTTGGGATACTGTCTGTTCCATCTTCCATATAAATATCCCTTTGATGTATCAAATGTTACTGTTGAAATCCTTTTCTGTTTCCACCCTAATCTCTGACTCAGATGCTTTTCTATTTGACTTGTTACTATCCCTGGCCTTGAAAGTTCTTCTTACATGCTGGAAGGACTTGTCTCAAGCCTCCTGTTCTCAATGGTGGAACCTGGTATGTCTTACTTACCGAACCGAAGCTTATTTGGCTAAATCTTCCAACAAATATTTGCAATTTCAATTGAAATGGTCCTTATTGAGGTCTTATTTGCATACCACTTCTCACCAATAAGAAAACTACTCGCTTCTACCATTCATACCATCCACACTTACTTTTTCATTTTTCACCTCTTACTCTTTTTCCTCCCTTCCTCCCCTTCTCACTGCATTCTTTTCCACTGTTCTCATGCTTGCACACACATGGATAGGACATCCAATTTTGTTAGATACGATTTGTTTTGACAATTAATATTGTTAAATGTTTAATTTCGCCTACTATACTGAACTGCTTAGAAAGTTACTTGTTTAGCGTTGAGCATATCTAATGTTATTCGCTACATGTGCATGTACCTTCCTTGGTCTGTATTTTATAAAATACTAATAAACAAACCTTGACTAAAAAAAAAAAGAAAGAAATGAAAAACAAAGATGAAAATGTTATCATGCCATTTGTATCACTCTATGGTGTGGCTGTACCTTAAATACTGTGCACAGTTCTGTTTGCCACATCTCAAAAAAGATATAGCGGAATTAGAAAAGGTACAGAGAAGGGTGACAAAAATGATAAAAGGGATGGGATGACTTCCCTATAAGGAAAGGCTAGAGTGGCTAGGGCTCTTCAGCTTGGAGAAGAGATGTCTCAGAGGAGATATGATAGAAGTCTATAAAATACTGAGTGAAGCGAAACAAGTAGATGTGAATCACTTGTTTACTCTCTCCAAAAATACCAGGATTAGGGGGCATCCGTCAAAACTACTAAATAGTAGATTTAAAACAAACCAGAGAAAATATTTCTTCATTCAGCGTGTAATTAAACTTTGGAATTCGTTGCCAGAGAATTTAGTGAAAACAATTAGCCTAGCAGGGTTTAAAAAAGGTTTGAATAATTTCCTAAAAGAGAAGTCTGTAAGCCATTATTGAGATGGCTTGAGTCAATCCACTGCTTATTCCTAGGATATGCAGCACAAAATCTGTTTTTCTCCTTAGGATCTTGCCAGGTGCTTGTGACCTGGATTGACCACTGTTAGGTACAGGATACTGGGCATGATGGACCTTTGATCTGTCCCATTATGGTAACTCTTATGTTCTTATGATGTTGCTCACAGAGGGTTCCTTTTACTAAGCAGTAGTAAGTGCTAGTGCATGCTAACTGCAGCTTAGAAGAGATAACCATGGGATGTGATGAGGTGTCTTATCATAAAAGCCCAATGTGCATATGCAAACCACACGCAAATGAACTGAAGCCCATAGGAACTAAATGGGCTTCGGTTCATTTGCCATACTGGTACTCCCTACTGTGGCTTTGTAAAAGGGGCTCTAATTTTCTCCCATTTTTTGTCCTTGTAGTAAAAATTGATAAATCCCCAGAAAATATAAAGTTGAAAGTGAAGGTCCCTACAAATAACTCAGTTTGAGCTCAGGTCCTGGACAACAAACCCAACATTACTCCTTTAATAGACCAATAGAGAACAAACAGTGTGGAAACCCAGAAGAAAACTCAATGGAATTCAAAAGCAACTTCACTTTAATAAACTGCAAAACAAAAGCTGGAGAATAAGGGGTAAATTCTCTATTACTGCGTTTAACTTAGGCGTGCTTTGGACGTCCGATGCAAGTGAATAATTACGGAGTTAAGGGTCTTAATTGATGTTAATTGGGTAATTAACGACAGATAGACGTCCCTATGAGGTACTTGACGAACTGACGTCTATCGAAAGCATAGTCCCGTCTCCAGCTCTGGACGTGGGCGTTCCGTGGGCGTGCCAAATGGGGACACTAGATAGGCGCTACCTGAGCGAACGCCTGCGTCTAAATATCGTGTATTATGTAGACGTAAGAAACCCTGGTCTAACTTGGATTTCAATGCCATTTCAACTATCGTAATTGCGGCTCTTTGTTACACGCGAGGCAGACGTCCGCTGTGTTTTTTCATCAATAATTCCAATAGTGAGTTTCAATAGGTAATTTTCATCTTTTCTCTGTCCTAATAAATATTATGACACCATAACAATGGAACACATTATATTGCATGGATAACAAACCACATTTCTGCCCAAACAATAATATAATTTACACATGGCTTTTACAACCCCCTTTTTTTTCTCAAAAAACAGCACTGCAATCGGCTCTCTTTTGAAAGCAAAGAAAAAACAGCACACATTATCAGCACTTAAAAAGAGAATAAACAGATACACACCTTAACATTCCAGCTTCCCTCATTGCAAAATGGAGGTCTTCAGTTGCACAAAACTGACCTCATTGTGACCTCATCAATCTGCACCTTCAAAGTAGTATGCCACAATTAAAAGATGTGCTGGGTGTAGAACCCACAACCTCTGGATGTTAGGAGCACAGGCTGGCTCCTAACCCATAGAGCTACAGCTGCTTGACTGAGCTGTCTATGCTTCATTAGGTATCATATCAGGATGAACTCAAATAAGTAGAAAACAAATATCAAATATGTATTAAAGAATTGCAGCACAAATAACGCCTAAACGGAACAGATTACTTACAGTCATATATGCATTAGTACAATGCTTAGAATGAAGATTAGCGTGTGAGAAAAACGGAGCTCCACCTCACATGCATTCAAGCACACTTGGGAATATGGGTTTGGGGCTCAGTGAAAGCAGCGCTTTTAACCATTGAGCTACCACTCTTTTGTCTCAGCCTACTATGACATTATAGCTAAACTCCTTTTCCCTTAGCACTTCACTAAGATATGATATGACAAGGGAGCCAGAGGCATTGGAGCTGTAGGTCAGTGAGGAAAGGCACTCTCTACCAATCTTCCGGCTTTTGAGGGTTCAAATCCCAGCCTGTATTTTACTTGTGCCATATCTACCTTCCAGGTGCACTTTGATGATGCTTTCCACTTCTCATAGGAGTTGAATATAACATTACTGTACAACTTTGCTGTGCAGCAGAAAAATAAACTTTTCCCCCTTCCATGCTAAGAATTTGAGTTCAACTCATCTTATATTTCTCCTTTTAAACATGGCATACTTTGTTAGTTTATATCATGGTAAAGTATACATTTCTGAAATGGTGAAGAAACAATAATATACAACGGCAGTGTTTTGTCTCACCAAACTGCTATAAACACAAGAAAGCATTTGTAGCTCAACATGGTAATGCTCCTGTTCTGAGCTTTGACCTCTGAAACTCCCCGGTTTGACTCCCACCTTTGCTCATTTTAATAAGGTCCTAGTTTTTTCCTATTAGCTCTTATAAACTTTGCCATTTGTAAGGTGCACATTTCCCTTTGCAGGCAAACCTATTTTCAACTTACCATGGCTCGGACATCCTAAGCAGTGATGAGAGGAAACCTTTCCTCTGACAGCAAGATGACATATGTGGATCGCCTGGTTAATGTGCTCTCATCTGAAGATACATGCAGTGCTTTTAAGCACTGAGCTATGTTGGGGATTTGGGAATGGGAGTCTCCAGAAATGACTTTAGGTACAAGCTTAGAAGCTTACCATGTAAACCTTATGAAACTTCACCTCCCCCAAATACAATGACAAGTTTAGCTTAGCTATGCATGTTTGGGTGGGTGGAAAAAAAATAATATTATGTCTTTGGTAACCTTAGTCAGGACTTGAACCCCTGACCTTTGGAAGATACATGCAGTGTTTTTAAGCACTGAGCTATGTTGGGGATTTGGGAATGGGAGTCTCCAGAAATGGCTTTACGTACAAGCTATGACGTCAGATGCTACTTTATGGTTAGGGTTAGGGCTAGAGTTTAGTAGCTCAGTAGCTCAGTGAATAAAACGCGCTGTACCAATCATCCATAGGTTGTGAGTTCAACTCCCGGCTTGTCTTTTACTTGATTATAACATGAGGGGTTTATGCTGCAGGAGTGTGTTGTTGGGGTGTTGCAGGGGTGTCTAGGATGACAGAGAACAGTCACTTGCGTTTTCAACAACGCATTTGAATTTCTTAAGACGAAACCTTAGTGAGCCGGGGGAGGGAGGTCACCGCAGCCTCGCACCTCAGATGAAAAGGTTCAATTTTTTAGGGACCGTGTAAGTTGATCTGGGACAGTCTTCAGCGACTCGGAGCCCTCCTCCCGGCTGGGCAGAAGGAGGAGGCTTTGGCGGCGGTGGTTTTGGTGGTGAGTGAGGGCGAGAGGGGGGAGTCGCCTGGCTGCTGCATCTGCACTCCTGCTGGCCACACACCTACTGATCACAGAGCAGAGATCACAGAAGCACGCAGGTATGTGCGCATGGGTTTTATTATATAGGATATACCTATATACCTATCGCATCTCATTTTCATCACAAACACATTAGCGAGACTATACACAATACATTACAAAGTTGAGCTTGGGTTTGATAAAATAAACAGCATAATTTTGACTCTGTATTACATTTATTGAACCATACTTAAGAATATGGGTGTTGCATCCATGACAACGGTGCTTTACACCATTGAGCTACCAGTCTTTTGCCTCAACTGACTGTGATATGATAGCTAAGTAGAGTATACTTTAGCACATCACTAAGGTATGCTATGACAGGGGAACCAGAGACACAGGTGTAGGTCAGTGAGTAAAAGCACTATATTGATCATCTGTAGGTTATGAGTTCAACTCCTGGCTTGTCTTTTACTTGTGGCATATCTACATTCCAGGTGCACCTTGATGATGTCACAATGAGATCAGCATTGTGCTGCTTGCTACTTCCTCTTCCTGTGAACTGGAAGCCACATTCAGGTCTAATCTGTGTTTTGATTCTGTTTCTAAGTTGGGTCAGTGTAAGTTATGGGATTTACCTTTGTTGTGAAGAATGAGCTGATTGTTGCAATGTTTTAAGACCAGGAGAGTGTTCTTTCAAGCAAGATATCACTTCTAAACTATCCTCTCTGAAATAATGTCTCTGTGAAATCGAGAGAAAGCTTATTGGATGACTTAGGGTGCCTTTCCTGCCAGTCTTTGTGGAAGTTAAACGAAGTTTATAAAAAGTCTATATGGTGTTCAAAGTCCTATCCTTTCCACTTCTAATAGGAGGTGAGTATAACATTACTGTACAGCTTTCTGTGTAGCACACATCTACCGGTTCCCACCTTCCATACTGATAATGTAAGTTCAACACCCACTCGGTACGTTTCATCTTCTAGTTCTCCTTTGAAACATAACATATTTTTTTTCCTTGTATTAATGGTAAACTGTACAATTCTGATATCCTAGAGGAAAAAGATACAACACAGAAGTGTTCTCTGCTAGATTAACTATTATATAGTTTACAAAATGGTATACTGTGTTTTAGTTATCTTTTTCATCATCCTATACTTACAATGCTGAATGTGTGATAATAAAGAGTATAAATAAAGTATAATTAAAAACAAAACAAAACCGTACCCACGTCTAAAACCTGCGTCTATTTTGCGCGAAGAGGTTGTAGGGACGTCTACCGCACGCCTAAGTACCGTTAATTGGCAATTACGTTTACCGGACGTCTAAAGCACGCCTAAGTTAGACGTACTAATAGAGAATTTACCCCTAAGTGCCTAGAGACTATGAAAGAAACTCTGATATGGCCTATGTGCAGATTTTAACTGACTCCTAGGAATAATTGTTTCCCAGTTTAATTCACTTGCTGCTCTGAAACCAGAAATGTAGTCAACCCATACTCTGTTAATGCTGTCAGCTATGTACTTCAATCCCAGTGGTTTTCACCAGGATTCTAGGATGGCTATAAATCGCAACGATTATTCAGATGAGATCACTGTTGTTCAACTTAATTCAACATTATGCCTGCTGTGGGTCTTCCTTGGTTATAGGTATATAAAGTAGCAGGCACATTATTAAATTGAGAATTGTATTAACCCCAAATCAGGTGTAAAAATGACATAATAGTTCTGCCAAGCTCATATATAGGTTTGGTGCTTGCATTTTGCATTTGTAAGGAAAATTCATGGACATAGGCAATGGTTTTCGCTTGATTTCATAGACATTGTTACACTTTCATATTCCATGTTCAAGTTTTTCACTCTTTTTTTATGGTGATGCAACAATCTATCTTTTATCCTTAACTTAGCAGTAAAGGGTTATATAGTGCTCCCCGGTCATTCGTGGTGGGCGATCGTGGTCCTGGTCATTCGCAGTATTTTCCGACCGCGAATGACCGGGCAGGAGAGAGCAGCCGGAGAGGCAGGAGAGGGCAGCAGGAGCACCGGCAAGTGAAGGAAATCACTCGTAGTATGCTCCGACCGCCTCTTCCTGCACCAAAGTTGGACCTCACCAATCAGGAGCTGCTTTGACATGCAGCTCTTGATTCAGGACAGTATACAGCTGTTATGGTATCCTGTTCTGACATGAGGAAGGAGGGTCTGGTCTCCAAACATTGGTATTAAAATTAATATTAAATGTATTAAAATTAGTCCAATAAAGAGATTTTACCTTATTTCCATTTTCATTTTTAATTAATGTTTATTAACACTTTATTCTAAACAAAAATGATTTTTCTAACTTTGTTGTTTGCCCATTTACTTTTTCTAATTGGGTTGATCCCAGTCTTTTGTTTCTGCTTTCCTTGTCTTCCTCTTAACTCTCTTGCCAAGATTTCCTATCATTTTTTTCTCCTTTCTTCTCCCCTTTCACTCAGTTTTCTTCAATTTATTTTTCTGCCTCTGTCTAGATTTAATTCTTTCCTACTATGCAGTTTACAGTCCCCCCTCCCTTTTTTTTCTGTGTCTACTTACAGCTTGCCATCTCTTTCTCTCAATCTTGCTCTCCTATTTACATCCTCTTATTTCCCAGTCTTTCACTAACTCTATCCTCTTTCTTTTCCCCATCCAGTATTTGAATCTCTCTCTCCTAGTTACATCCAGCATCTGCCCCTCCTCTCTTGTCCCATCCCATTCATTGTCTTATACCTCACCTCTTTTTCCCCTTCCACCCAGCATCTGTCCCTCTCTTTCTCCCCCTTCTCCCCAGCATCTGCCTCCTCTGTCCCCCTTCTATCCAGTGTCTGCCTCCTCTATACCCCCTCCACATTCAGCATCTGCCCTCTTTTCCCCTTCCATCCAGTGTCTGTCCCCTCTCTTCAACCCCCCATATCCAGCATCTGCCTCCTCTCTTCCCCCTTCCATTCAGCATCTACCCTTCTCTCCCTGTCATCCCATTGTCGCTTTTCTCTTCCTTATCCAGCATTTTTCCCCTCTCTCCCACTCTTCTAGCATCTGTCCTTTCTCTCCCCCCTACATCTAGCATCTACCCCTTTTAGAACACAGAAAAACATACAAACTGTGGGGCCGCACTGTTCCTCCTCACAGATGGCAGCTCTTCCCCAAAACTAGAAGTGACATCAGAAGTGGACAGAACCGGCAGCCGTGAGGAGGAACAGTGTGGCCTCATGGTTTGTTTGTTTTTCTGTGTTCAGCAGGGACAGTGTTGTGACAGCAAATTTTTGGTGCCATGGCATCTGTGGCTTCCCCATTCTGATGCTATGTATAATATACAGAACTTAGCATGACCCAGAGTCTGGTTATCATTTTACTTCCATTCTTAAGCTGACTTGCTCATCCAGAAATATTTGCAACTTGTCTGGGTCTTCAAAATTTTTTAAGATGTTATTCAAAGTAACATGGAGATATGCTGGGTAGAACATGTGAAAGCAACTGTTTACCCCTCTTTTTTTTACCATTGAGATCTGGCAAAATCAAGATCTTATGCCTATGATATAGTAGCATAAATTTAAGCTTGGTGACCTGCAACACCACCAAAACATAAGGATAACATATTGTAGGATCTTTGTCACCATCTGGCATGGAAATCAATTATTTCCAACTGAGCACAGAAGGATACGGTGTGCTCATTCCACAATTATGGAAAACAAGATTCTGGATGTAGAAGCTGTGATGGAAGAAGAGGAGTTGGATATAGTGGCGAGCATGGAGACACATGACTGGGTTGTAGTTATAGATAGAGGATGTGTGCTAGATGTGGTGTATTTAGATTTTAGCAAAGTCTTTGACAGTGTTCCACACAAATGTCTAATAAATAAACTGAGTGCCCTTGGGATGGGTCCCAAAGTGATGGGCTGGGTCAGGAACTGGTTAAGTGGAAGGCGACAGAGGATAGTGATCAATGGAGATCGCTCTGAGGAAAGGGATGTTGCCAGTGGTGTGCCTCAAGGTTCTGTTCTTGGGCCTGTTCTTTTTAACATTTTTATAAATGATATTGCTGAAGGGTTGTCGGGTAAGATTTGCCTCTTTGTGAATGATATCAAAATCTGCAATAGAGTAGGCAGGCTGGATGGTGTGAATAACATGAAGAAAGACCTGGCAAAGCTTGAAGAATGGTCTGAAATTTGGCAGCTAAAATTTAATGCTAAGAACTGCAAGGTCATGATTTGGGCTGCAAAACCAGAGGGAACGGTACAGTGGATGAAGAACTTATGTGCATGATGGAAGAGCGAGACTTGGGTGTGATTGTATGTGATGATCTTAAGGTGGCCAAACAGGTTGAAAAGGTGATGGCGAAAGCTAGAAGGATGCTAGGTTACATAGGGAGAGATATGGCCTCTATATAAGACTCTGGTGAGACCTCATTTAGAATATTGTGTATAATTCTGGAGGCCGCACCTTCAAAAAGATATAAAAAGGATGGTCCAGAGGAAGGCTACTAAAATGGTGTGTGGTCTTCATGATAAGGCGTATGGGGACAGACTTAAAGAACTCAATCTGTATACTTTGGAGGATAGGTGGGAGAGGGGAGATATGATAGAGTTGTTTAAATACCTACATAATATAAATATGAATGATGAAGTTAAGAGGTGATAGGCTCTGTAGTAATCTGAGGATATACTTTTTTACGGAAAGGGTGGTAGATGCATGGAACAGTCTCCTTGAAGAGGTGGTGGAAACAGAGACTGTGTCTGAATTCAAGAGGGCCTGGGCTAGGCATGTGGGATCTCTCAGAGAGAGAAAGAGATAATGGTTACTGTAGATGGGCAGACTAGGTGGGCCATTTGGCCTTTATCTGTCGTCATGTTTCTATGTTTCTATCAAATGCTTATTCCAACTTCAAATCCAGCAACTGATGGAGAAAATTCTCCAAAAAGACTTCCATATTGTTTGACTCCAAACCCTCCTGTAAACCCAATATTCTG
This sequence comes from Geotrypetes seraphini, assembly GCF_902459505.1. Lineage (NCBI taxonomy): Eukaryota > Metazoa > Chordata > Amphibia > Gymnophiona > Dermophiidae > Geotrypetes > Geotrypetes seraphini. The sequence goes on along the minus strand of NC_047085.1, from coordinate 313,190,899 downwards.
ACATTATTGCTGTACATTCTATTATTCATATCCTCAAACTCTTTCTCTAAGGCCGCTACACATTTGGTATTACTCTTTACTTCCAACTTTGGGGCTTCAAACTAGAAACATCTTTTTTTAAAACCTCCAATGTGTCCTTATTTTCTTAAAGGAGATCTTTAATTTGTAGGAGTTCCGTCATTATTGCTTGTAGAGGTATCTCCAGTATTTTTCTCGTACCTCTTTATATGCAGCAAAGGTTGCTCATGTTTGAAGTGTTCAAATCCCTATGTAGACTGAGATGTGTACTCTCGATAAACTCATCATTCCTTTCTGCTCTTCTAGGACTCTTAGATCGGCTGATCAGAATCTACTGACCATACCTTCCATCAAAGAATTCTGTTACACTAGGAAAACTTTCTCCGTTGTAGCTCCTACTTTATGGAACTCCATGCCACTTTAATTCCGTCTTGAAAATTCTCTAGACAAATTTAGGATTAAACTAAAAACATTTTTATTCAAAGACGCATACCATAGTATTTAAATATTTCTTCTTCAACAGCCAGCAAATTAAATACGAACCGCTTTTAAGAAGCAATCCCGTTCCCTGATGTTATACCCTCCTCCCCTCTTCCCTCCCTCTTAAATTGTTTTCTTTTTACCGATGTATTTATCAACTTTCCTTTTCCCCTTCATCCTGAAGCTCACGTTTGTACTTGTAATTTGTCCAATTAATGTTTATACTTCTCCCCCCCTTTTTTTTAAATAATAATTTATTTTTAACCTTTCATTTTTAACATTGTAAACTGGCCAGGTGTCCGTCGATGGTCGGTATATTAAAATTTAATAAACTTGAAACTTTAATTTTATGGCTTTCATCACTGTTTGTTCTAGTAAAGGTAGCACTACAAAAGGTACATGTCAAGCTGTTAGATATGCTATCTGGAGTCAAATTTTGCCTAGAGTAGTACAAGCACCTGGCTAAAGCTGCCATCTTGGATATCACCTGAAAGCACCCCACCCCCTCTAGGAACAGATTTCTAAAATCCCTGTAAATGGCTCTAATCGCAGCATAGTGGTTCCCAACCCAATGCCATTTTTCCTACCCAGTGGCACTCAACTCCTCCAGCACTGCTTCTTATGTTTGTACCTGACCTCCCCAAACAACATCTGACTCCCCAAAAGAGCACAAAACCCATGCCAAACAATATCCAAACCTACTCTCCCAAAAAATAGACCTGCCATGTGGCACCCTATGGCAGGGCAGGATCCTATCACATGGCAGCTTCTATAAATTACCTCCCACCCTTATTGTGGCTAGACACATCACAATTTCTTCCCAGTAGGTCATCTCACTTTCTACCTCTCTAACCCAGTCCCCAGACTTATTTGGGGGGGGGGGGGCTCTCTAGTATCTACTGGTGCAGGAACATTGCAAAACTCATTCCTGCCTTGTATCTTAGACGTAGAAGGTGGGAGGGTCCTGCTGGAAGGTGAATTTTGAAAAGATTGGCCCCACTGAGAGGGAGAGGAACTTGGGGGATGCCACATTTTGGGTTCTTGGGGAGGTTGAGTGTTCTGTTGAATGGTTGGGTGGTGTTTGTGGGTCAGATGCTGTTTTTGGGAAGTCGGGTACTGTTTGATGGGGATGATGAGTGCTGTTGGGTGCTGTCATGTAAGGCAATTGCTGGGGCAAGTCAGGTATCACTGAGTGGGGAAAGCTGGTTTAGAGTAGAAGCTTGACTGGGGGGGGGGAAGGAGGGGAGAGCTGGCAATGCAGGGGCAGCTGTAAACACAGACATCTATTTCCCCACACAGACTCCCCCATTTCCCCACACTCCTCATGCCCCCTTGTCATTTGAACTTGGTAAACTTCCCCATTTCAGAATGGCTCCTATTTTGAAATGAAATTAAAACTTCTGAGCCTCTCCAGACAATTTAAAAGCTGCCATTTAGTTGTAGGAATGTTAAAGGGACCATGTTAAATTTTTCTTTTCATGACCCATTCAGTCCTAGTTATGTTACTGGCTCCTTAGTTTTCATTATGATTACTAAACTCCTTTTTTTGTGTGTGTGTGTGTATTTGTTATTGTTAATAGGTACTTTTTATTATTGAAGATTGGAAAAAAAATTAAAATGTGGATAAAAGGAGAGGAACATGTAGAATGGAAACAGTATAATGAAACCTGAACTTGTACTGGATATATTCAAACACATAAAATGAAACGAAGGGAAGCATATTCTGAACAAAACACATGAGAGAAAATGATAGATAAACTAGCTGCTAATTCCAGGATTATCCCAGGAGGCTGGAGAGATAAGATATGTGAGTAAGGGAGATTACCGAGAATGGAATTACATTAGCCAACTCTAGAGATAACTGAAGCTTGGTTAGAATATTCACAAAATCAAAATAAAGATATGGACACATGCCAGATATATTGAGCAATTATTGTTGACAGGATTTTTGTAAGATTAGAAATATGAGACTGGGAAAATGGAATGAAATTAAAAAGAGCAGCAAAACTGAAGTAAGAGAGCTGGGAAGGCTTGGAGGAAGAGGGAAATTAAAATTACTTAGATTACATTTCAGATGAAGATTTGATGGCCGAATGACTACAAGAGAAACAGGCTGACATCAAGAAAATGAATATTTAAAAAAAAAAAAAAAATGTATAAATCCACCAGTATATACATCTTTATCCAAGAACTCACCTAGGCTCTCCACCGTAGAACTGAGGCTTTTTGGGTTTGCAGCATTATAGTCTAACTACAATGTTATGCTACTGACCAAATATTGAAGGAAAAGAAAGTTGAGAACTTTGAATGTTGGTTAGCTAAGTTTTAGTGTACAGTTTTGTCACAATGCAAAACAAGATTTGTGCATGAGCTGATGGTGTGCAAAGCCTTTTGTAAACATCAGTGTACAGGACATGTACGGTATATCCATGCTAATGCAGCAGAGATGCAGAGAAGTGCATAAAACATCAAAAGACTGAGAACAATGCCAGGGCTTTAACACAAGATCTAAGAACATTAGAATAGCCATATTGGGTCAGACCAATGGTCCATCTAGCCCAGTGCCTTGTGTCCACAGTGGCCAATCCAGGTCACAGTACCTGGCAGAAACCCAAATAGTAGTAATATTCCATGCTATTTAAGCACTGGCTTCCTCCACGTTTGTCTCAATAGCAGTCTATGGATTTTTCCTCTAGGAAAAGTCAAAAACTTTTTTATACCAGTTACGCTAACCACTGCTATAAACATCTTCTGGCAATGAGTATTTCCATGTAATTTTATTGAGTGCCTCCTAGTCTTTGCAATTTTTGAAAGAGTAAAAAATCAATTCACTTTTACCCATTCTACACCATTCAGGAATTTGTAGACCTCAATTATATCTCTCCTCAGCTGTCTTTTTTCCAAACTGAAGAGCCTTAACCTCTTTAGCCTTTCCTCATACAAGACGAGATCCATCCCCTTTATTATTTTGGTCACTTTTCTTTGAAGCGTTTCAAATTCTACTATATCTTTTTTGCAATACAGCAATTAGAATTGAATGCAATGCTGAGGTAGGGGAGGGAATAGAAAGGGAGAATTGTTGGACGTGAGTGTGTCAGTGAGAGGGAAGAGAGATGGGGCACACGGGAATGAAAGAAAGAGGAGAATTTTTGGGCATAGGATGGAGGGAGAGAAAGAGATGCTGAGGTAGGGGAGGGAATAGAAAGGGAGTTTGTACCGTGAGTTGTACCGTTGGAGTGATACAGAGGCATGATAATATTCTTAGGGCTCCTTTTACTAAGCTGTTAGTGGTTTTAGTGCGTGCTGCATTGCCGAGCGTGCTAGATGCTAATGTCACCATTGAGCTAGCATTAGTTTTTGGCGCGTAGCGTGGGGTTAGCATGCGCAGCAATGTAACTTGCACGTTAAAAATGCTAGCGCACCTTAGTAAAAGGAGCCCTTAGTCTCATTTACCATACCTTTACTAATAATTCCTAACATCATGTTTACCTTTTTGGCTGCCACCGCACATTGGGCGCACATTTTCAGCATATCGTACAGTATATGATGATGCCTTAATCTTGGGTTCTGGCCCCTAAGGTGCACCCTGCAAGTAATTGAATCCATCCCCACCCGTTCCTATAAACTTCAGAAATACCGTAGTTATTTTATTTAATTATGCTACTGAATTAAAGGCTCTGGTAGAGACCCCTTTAGAAAGTGTATATTCTTCCCAATTAATATTTCCAAATTTAAAAAGTGTCTTTGCTTATTTTTAAATAGGTCTCTGCCAGAGCCTCTAATGTAAATATAAAATATAAATACTCCAAGCTATGTCAGCTGAGGACTTCCTCTGAAGGTGACCGGGGGTCCTTTTGCCAAGCTTGGCAGGCAGCAGTAGCGTCCCTGAGTCACAGATGCTGGCACCTCAGTGGCTCATGGATGCTGCCAACGACTGCTATGCTTGGTGGAGGGGAGTTTTGGCCATCTTTGGAGGAGGTCCTCAGTTGGCTGTGCTTGGGGATCCCCACCAGCCACAGCAGGGGTCAGCAAGTATTTCAGCACTGTAGAAATAAAACCAGAAATGCATTTCCTTATCTTTTGAACATAATACAAAGGCATCTGCTATATACATTTCCCAAAGCTAACATATTTCAGTCAATAAATTCTTTTTTTTACTTTAGTTGTCTGGAGATTTATTTTTCCATCAAGTTGGTCTCAGTTTCTCTTTTTCACTTTCCCATCTTCTGCAAATCCTTCTGTTGCTGTCCATTGGTTCCTCCTACCATGGTCCAGCATTTATCCCTTTCTCTTCCCTTCCTCCCATTGTACAGCATCCTCACTCCCTTCTGTCCTGGACCAATCTCCCTCTTTTTCCCCTCCCCACAACTGCATACTATGTCTTCCTCTCTCCTCCACACCCATGTGCAACATGTCTTCCTCTCATCTCTCTTTCTCTCATTCCCTCCCTTGCTGCAAAGAGAGAGAGGAATCCAGGGTGCATCTCTCCCATCTCCTCTACTGCTACATTCAACATTTTTCCCTCTCTCATCCCCCGTATCATGTGCAGCATCTTTCATCCCTGCCCACCAGCCCCATGCCCAACATTTCTCCTTCTATCACTTCTCTCCAGCACCATGCCACATCTCTCACTCCATTCCCTCCACCACTATGTCCAACATTCCTCCCTCTTGCATCCCTTTCAGTCTGCCCTACTGTTCCCTCTTTGCCACCATAACATTTCTCCCTCTCTTTCTCTTCCCTATGTATCTGTACCTCACTCATCTCCCTTCCTATGCCCAAAAATTCTCCTCTTTCTTTCATTCCCGTGTGCCCCATCTCTCTTCCCTCTCACTGACACACTCTTGTCCAACAATTCTCCCTTTCTATTCCCTCCCCTACCTCAGCATCTCTTTCCCTCCCTCCATCCTATGTCCCAAGTTTGTGCCCCCTTCCTCTCTCCCTTCTCTATTTCAAGTTTATACCCCCTTCCTCCTTCTGTGTCCAAACGCACTCCCTTCTTTATCCCAAGTTCATGCCCCTTCTCTCTCCCTTCCTTGGTCTAACGCACGCACTCACTCACTCCTTTTCTGTGGCCCAACTACTTTAGGGCCCCTCTCCCGCAAGACCGTACTGGAGCTGTACGGGTCGGCTGCCTCCTTCCTGCCTTCCAGCCAAACTTCTTTGCAAGGCCATGGGCCCTGCACGTGGATGACCCGAAGCCTTCACAAGATGCATTGAGAGGGGGAAGCCCCGTCATTTTCAGTACATGGCCCTGTAGGCAGGAGTGAGTGAGATTCCCTCCCGCTGTTTGATCTACCAAAGGTGGGGGGTTCCAGGAATGTAGGGGGGGGCAGGAATATTGGGGGAATGTGGTGGATATCAGGGTGATGTCAGGATGTGAGGGGGGAGGTTCATAGACAACGGCGCAAAAGACAAAGGCGTGCGCCGACAATTGAGCGCAAGACGGAAGCGCGCACCGAAGAAAATTACAGTTTTTAGGGGCTCCGACGGGGGGGGGTTTGTTGGGGAACCCCCCCACTTTACTTAATAGACATCGCGCCGGCGTTATGGGGGGTTTGGGGGTTGTAACCCTTCACATTTTACTGTAAACTTAACTTGTTCCCTAAAAACAGGGAAAAAGTGAAGTTTTCATTAAAATGTGGGGGGTTACAACCCCCCAAACCCCCCACAACGCCCCCACAACGCGGCGCGATGTCTATTAAGTAAAGTGGGGGGGTTCCCCCCACACCCCCCCCGTCGGAACCCTAAAAACTAATTTTGAGTGGCGCGCGCCTCCGCGCTGCGCTCAATTGTCTGGGCGCGCCTTTGTCCCGGCGCGCTTTTGACCTGACACCGAGGGGGGATATGGAGGATTCGGGATGTCAGGAGGAGGGATGTGGGGGTGTAGGGCTCCGCAGCTCAGCTGATCCTTGCAGGGGGATTCCCCATCAGCTGAGCCGCCCACAGGAATCCTCAAAACCCGTGCAGCTGATGGGGATTTCTTCTGCCATGATCACCCAAGGTAGTTGGTGGGCACGTCTACAAAACTTGCTTATGTACGTTTTTCGCGTGGATGTTTTTATTTATGAAAATGGGCAAAAAAAGGTAGACGTCCTAAGGACCAAACCTTATACCTTGCAATTTTCAAAATAAAATATAGACGTTTGTGAACTTTGAAAATGGACATTTTTCCTGCTGGGTTTGTGGATGTCATGCACAAATGTCCAACCTCAGACTTAAGCACATTTTGGATTATGCCCCTCCACGTTACTACTACACTTCTCCCTCTGTATCCATGGGGGTTAGGGGCAGATCTTGCCCATGAATATAAAAAAAACTGCGAATAATATTTGGGCCGGTTCTGCCCCTAACCCCTGCTTCCCCCCGTCTATTTTAAGCCCTGTAAGCCTCCCCTTAAGCCTTACTTGGTGGTCTAGCGGGTTTCGAGGCAGGAGTGATCTTCCCACACTCCTGCCCCATGCGGATCGCTCATAGGAAATGGCTGCCTTGAGCTCCCGTCGTAGTCTCGAGAATGCCCCTAAGCAAAACTTCACCTTTCAGTATGAGGTTTACTTCATAGGCCTCTTCTTTTGAATGAGGGAAATTCAACGGGATAGGGAGTAGTAAATAGAATATTGAAAACCATATACCTGTAGTTTTGAATATGAGTTTTTCTTTCTTCGGTACTCATATGAACATAAAAACATAAGAATTGCCATACTTGGACAGACCAAAGGTCTATCAAGCCTATTATCCCGTTTCCAATAGTGGCCAATCCAGATCTCAAGTAGTAAAACAGAATTTTTTTCCTAATTCCTAACATTCATGTGTCTTTTCTCTTGTTTTTAAATTAACATGATGATCGAATAGTAGAGCAATTAGTCTGTCCTAATTGTCTCAGACATTCTAATATGTCCCTGAATGCTAGGTATATATTTTTGTCCCTCTTAGTAAGATATTGCTGTGTGTGACATTTGTTTGCTTTGAAGAAATATTGTTTCACATCGAAAAGTGGCACCTGATGGTTTCTCTTGAAGTGGCAGTTATTGAAATTTCTGACACTGGCTTACCTCTAGCTTCAGAGTTGTTTTCTAATCCTGTTGGTATCACCTTCTACTGATTAACCGTGACGATAATTTCTGTGCTTTATTAACCTAAATAGAAAGTTGCAGTTGATAAGTTGCATATATTAGTACCGATTTTGTTTGTTAAATATTTGTCTTTTTTTCATTTTGGTTTAGCATACACTGTTTCATTTAACACACATGCTGATCTCTGTGCACTGTTTAATATTGGCATACTCTAAAATGAAGATAATAAATACAGGTTCCACATATAATTGACTTGTACCTTATCAAGAGGGAAAGACCTCAGCAACCTGCTCCATGCACCGAATAGTCAATTCAAGCACGGGATTCTTCAGCAGGACAAAATTTCCATCATAGGTCATAAAACCCTCACAACCACCCGAAAAAAACTTTTTATAATAGTGTTTATAACATCCAACTCTTTCAATCGGTAAGTGGTTGAAACAAAATATGAATATATAATGCACTTATCTGTTCGCAAATAAGAGCCCTTATTTGGGGCTCTTATTTGCGAACAGATAAGTGCATTATATATTCATATTTTGTTTCAACCACTTACCGATTGAAAGAGTTGGGTGTTATAAACACTATTATAAAAAGTTTTTTTCGGGTGGTTGTGAGGGTTTTATGACCTATGATGGAAATTTTGTCCTGCTGAAGAATCCCGTGCTTGAATTGACTATTCGGTGCATGGAGCAGGTTGCTGAGGTCTTTCCCTCTTGATAAGGTACAAGTCAATTATATGTGGAACCTGTATTTATTATCTTGATTTGGAAGAGGTTCTTATCCATTTTTTTGAAGTAGTAGTATACTCTAAAATGAAACAACCCATGCCAAATCAAAACAAAAGTGGCAAAAAAGGCCTGGTAAGTTTCCCCCATGTCCCTAGTACCTGATGTGGCAATAGGATCATGTTTTTGTTCAGTGTAACAATTGAAATGTGTGAAGGGAGGGCGGTCACTGAGGCCTATGTTATTGAGGAATCAGCACAAATATTTTGTACAGACTAGCTTTTTGCGTCTTTTGTCTTTCCACAAATTGACAACATAAAAGATGAAAGCAGATGTTTGGTGAAAAACTACATTTCAGCCCTATTTTACGAATTATGTATCTCAAACAGATTTGTTATTCCAAATTGGAAAACATATACGTTACATTGTGAGCAGTTGCTTCAAATTTTTTCTTTGATCTGAGACCTTGTCTTACAGACGTTTGTTATAAGAAGGATTGATAGTCCATAACATTTCTTTAAAGGGTCCTTTTACTAAGCTGCATTAAGCAGCTAGCTCAGGTTTTACTGCACGTTAGATATTAGCATGCACCTCCACTAACCTTTAACTAGTGGCATAGCGAGGGAGGTTGGCACCCGAGGCTGTGGCGCCCGGCATCACTATGCCATGCGCCCCTTACTCTTTTCTATCATATAAGTGCTCCCGCCCCCCCTCCCTCCACATACCTCTTAACATGTTTGTCAGCACGAGCAGCAGATGCAGCAGATGCTGCTCCTGACAACCTCAGCTCTCTTCTGACATCACGTCCTGGTCCCGTGACCAGGAACTGACGGTGTGAGCAGCAAGTGGAAGATGCTTCTCATACCAGAAAACATTTAAAGAGGTGTGCGCGAAGGGCAGAGAAAAGTAGAGGTGCCAGTGCCCCCGCGAAGATGGCGCCCAGGGCGGTCCGCTCCCCTACCCTTCCCTTACTATGCCACTGCTTCTAACACATGTTAAAAAACAGCCAATGTGGCTTCCATCCACACTAGCTGCTTAATGTGGTTTAGTGGGCTTGATAAGGGAGAAGCAGAGAAACGGCCATACTTGATAGCACATGGGTTGGTGCCGCAAGTCAGGTATCGTGACTGCTGATAGTGCAGCTGCAGTTACGGCCATCTCAGGAGGAGGCTGTAAATGCATCCATGCTACCAGCAGTCTTATAACCACAGAGGGATTGCAGCAGCTTCTTGGTCCCTTCCCTGATCCGAATCTCCTCAATCTGAAGTTCCAACTTCCTCCAATGGCAGCTGTCAATATCCCTGACATGCCAAATTGCATCCTTCTCCTTCTCTAACATTCCAATTGACCACCTTCTCCATTACTGACTTCCCTGGTGCCTTTGATGATCTCCGTCAACCTCACTGAACCCCCTAAACATGTCTATTGTTCCCCTCAACCCCCAGTTCCCTCACCCCTCCTAGAATTTACCAAGAGTTGCTGCCTGGTAGTCTAGAAGGCTGGGGGGGGTGTCAGGGTGGGGGATTGGGGGTTTCGGCAGTTACGGGGGTCATGGGTTTGAGGGGGCTGCTGGCAGGAGGGAGTGAGCATCCCTCCTACCGTGGGACTTTGAGGGGTTTAAGGGGGTTAGCGATTCTGGCAGGAGGGAGTGGACATCCTTCCTGCTGATATTGGGGGGTCTCCTTCCACAGCCGCTCAGCTGATTGAGGCAGGAGTATTCCCGCCCCCCTGATCAGCTGAGCTAGAGGACTCCCCGAAGCTGCAGCTTTGGGGAGCCCTGTAGGCTCAGCTGATCGGGGATAACTTCCCCTACCGCGATCAGCTTATGGCTGTTGTGGGCTGGCTTTAGGATCCCGTGGCAGCATAGATAGGCGGCTAAAATGTAGGCCAGGGTTTTCCGGGCCTATATTTCAGCCGCCTGCCTTGCCTTGAATCATGGCTAGGTAGCCGCTTTAGCCTGCCTAACGCCACTTCCGGCATTGGTCATGCCTACTATGGTGTTCTGTGGCCTAAAGCGGCTACCTAGCCGCAATTCCAACCGCTTTTTATTTAGGCATCTGTAGGCGCTTCAACACTGTTTTTTTGCCATTTCTGATGGTGTTTTTCAATTAACAGGCATCGATAAGGCACCTACTGATGCCTACGTTTAGGCGCTGGTTATAGAATTTCCTTGTTAATGTGTCTAAGTGCTTTGAAAATGAGCTCCTATATCTCATTCAGCTTTCTAACTTTATTGCATGTGTTGTTCTTATTTTAGATCAGCAATCCAGAATCTCGGGGCAGAAGTATTTGAAAAAGTGTATGACTACCTCAAGACAGCAAGACGGCAAAATGCTGATGAAAATGAGATCAAAGAACATCTACAAAATGTAATTTCCAAATCAAGTGACTGTTTTGAAGTGGATCAACTTATCTTCTTTGAGGAACAACTGCTGGCCTCATTGGAAAAACAAATTCCAGCATGATGGCTTCATTGGAGTGAATGAAACTGCAGCCAATCATGTAATTTTAATCAAGTATAGACACTTTGGGCTAGATTCAGTAAAAGTTGCTCAAAAATCAATTCTATTCTATAATGGGCACTCAAAGATGAGCACCCATTATGGAATTAACCTTGGGTGCCGATTTTGACGCTCAACTTTGGTGAACCAGGACTTACAAACCAGGTATAATTTCCAGTGCCCAATTTGAGTGCACATCTCTGGTATTCTATAGCACTGCATGGAAATTTTAGGAACACCCTAGGCCTGCCCATGCACCTCCCATGACCATGTCCTTTTGGGTTGTGCATTATGAAATTTGGGTGCATAGACTAGCAAGTAGCAAGATTGTGTGCACAGATTCAAATTGGTGCCAATTTTCTACCCAATTATAGGCACACGCTGGCTTTTTAGCCAAGTTATTTGCATGCCTATCTTGGATTGGCCTTCAATTTTGGCACTATATATAGAATCCGAGGACATGGAGGTAGGCTGCTAATATAAAAGGTCCACAAAGGCAACATCCAATCCTAATAATGTGCAATTGCTGGTGCACAAATTTACACCCTCTCTGAAGAAGGTATACATGTGGGTGTGTACCTGTATATTTTACGGTATAAAATGCACGCATATATCACAACCCTGCCTCTGCTCCACCCAGACTATACCTCTGGGAGCATCAATGCATAGATCACGTAAAGGTAAGTGCATATTTTCCATGAAAATGTGGTTGTGCAATTTTATAGAAGCCTTTTTGACAGGTTAAACATGCTTTAAATGCAGAACAAGCTCTATAAACCTACCCTCTTTGAGTTTCATACTGCCCACATTGCTATAAAGTTCAAGGCTATTTTCATCTATGGACTTTTCGCCACATTGAAAATATTCTAAGAAAAAGGCACCTGCAGAGGATTGGACCTTCTTTTCTGTGGGGGGACATACAAAACTATATATGATAGTGTACCCCCCACCTAGGGAACATATCTGCTGATAGCTTGCTTCTGTTCATGAAACACTGTACTTATGAAAATGGCCTTTTTTGTTAGTTGTAATGATTGTATTATTTTTATCTGTTGGATGACTTTATATTGCATTATGCATTATTCTCCCCATATGAACATGGCAACATAAAAATAGTCTTACTGGATCAGACCAGTGGTCCATCTAGCCCAGGGATCTCAAAGTCCCTCCTTGAGGGCTGCAATCCAGTCGGGTTTTCAGGATTTCCCCAATGAATATGCATTGAAAGCAGTGCATGCACATAGATCTCGTGCATATTCATTGGGGAAATCCTGAAAACCCAACTGGATTGCGGCCCTCAAGGAGAGACTTTGATACCCTTGAACTAGCCCAATATTCCATCTTCGCGGTAGCCAATCTAGGTCACAAATACCTGGCAGAACCCAGATAGTAGCAACATTCCATGCTATCGATCTAGGGCAAGCAGTGGCTATTGCCATGTCTGTCTCAATAGCAGACTACGGACATTTCCTCTAGGAAACTGTCCAAACCTTTCTTAAAACCAACTACATTAACCCTCTTACCACAACTTCTGGCAACGCATTGCAGAGCTTAACTATTCTATGAGTGAAAAAATATGTCCTCATGTTGGTTTTAAAAGTATTTCCCTGTAACTTCATTGAGTGTCCCCCTAGTCTTTATAATTTTTGACAGAGTGAAAAATCAGTCCACTTATACCCGTTCTAGTCCACTAAGGATTTTGTAGACATAAGAACATAAGCAATGCCTCCACTGGGTCAGCCCATCGCGCCCAGCAGCCCGCTTACGCGGCGGCCCAACAGGTCCAGGACCTGTGCATTAATCATCTATACCCTTCTATTCCCCTTTTTCAGCAGGAAATTGTCCAATCCTTTCTTAAACCCCAGTACCGTACTCTGCCCTTATTACGCCCTCTGGAAGCGCATTCCAGGTGTCCACCACACGGGTAAAAAAGAACTTCCTAGCATTTGTTTTGAATCTATCCCCTTTCAACTTTTCCGAATGCCCTCTTGTTCTTTTATTTTTTGAACGTTTGAAGAATCTGTCCCTCTCTACTCTTTCTATGCCCTTCATGATCTTGTAAGTCTCTATCATATCCCTTCTAAGTCTCCTCTTCTCCAGGGAAAAGAGACCCAGTTTCTCCAATCTCTCAGCGTATGAAAGGTTTTCCATCCCTTTTATCAGACGTGTCGCTCTCCTCTGAACCCTCTCGAGTATCTCCATGTCCTTCTTAAGGTACGGCGACCAATATTGGACGCAGTACTCCAGATGCGGACGCACCATCGCCCGATACAACGGCAGGATGACTTCTTTCGTTCTGGTAGTAATACCCTTCTTGATTATACCTAGCATTCTATTTGCTCTCTTAGCAGCCGCTGCGCACTGTGCCGTCGGCTTCATTGTCATGTCCACCATTACCCCCAAGTCCCTTTCTTGGGTACTCTCATTCAATAACATCCCTCCCATCGTACAGTTGTACCTCAGGTTTCTGCTTCCCACATGCAATACTTTACATTTCTCAACGTTGAACTTCATCTGCCATCTCGTCGCCCATTCCCCTAGTGTGTTCAAGTCCCTTTGCAATTTTTCGCAGTCTTCCCTAGTCTGAGCTCCACTAAATAGTTTGGTGTCGTTCGCAAATTTTATTATCTCACACTTTGTCCCTGTTTCTAGATCATTTATGAATATTGTGGGACAGGATCCTGGCTAGGCTTAGTTGCTTTGCTGAATCCCAGTGCCAAAGTTTAAATAAAGGTAGTGAAACACAGTTTTCAGTGCCTCCCAAGAATTGCACACTGAGATTTCCTGGTTGATCAAAACAAAACCACTTTAATAGAAAACCAAAACCCCAAACACAATTTCAGAATTGGCACGAGCAAAAAAGGACAGGCTTCCAGGAATTCAATTCATTCCTCTTAGGAAGCAAAATAAGTCTCATTTTAGCACAAGCCATGCTATCAAAGTCAGTCCAGTCCATCAACAAAAAAAAGGTCTTTAACTTTTCCTTCTGGCCTTACTCATGGCCTAGCAGAACAGTACATGCACCAAACACTTGTTCGCTGTAAACGCTCTCTCTGGCTCTGGCTGTGGCCCTGTTGGGTAGAGCCGAATCCCCAACAGGCTGGGAGGAGATGAGCCCTTACACCACAGGTGTTGCCGCCCTCCCAAGAGACAGGCTCCGGTTTTCCTTCTTCAACCCCCAGCACAAGTCAGAGCAGTGCACAAGCTGCTCCAAAAACATAAACTCCAAACTCCCATGAAGGAAAAGAAAAACTGCTTGGCTTAACAGCCTACTCACAATCCACTAAGTGTTCTTTCCAGTTAGGCAAGACATAATAAGCCGCGCTAGCGGGGTTAACATGCGCGACTTTTCATCACGCGCCAACCCCCGCGCTGGCCTAAAAACTACCTCCTGCTCAAGAGGAGGCGGTAGTGGCTAGCGCGGCCGGTGGTTTAGCGTGCGGTATTGCGTGCGTTAAACCGCTAGCGCACCTTTGTAAAAGGAGCCCTAAATATTGATATTTTACAGTAGTTCCCAATTTTTAGAATTTATAGTTTTAAAATATAAATAGAGTTCAGGCCTGGATAAGCCTCTTGTTTTCAATGCATCCGGAAGATGATAGTAAACTTCTTGCAGAGCAGAACTAATCTTGTAACAGAATTGCAAGTTACATAATTTATGTGTAAGTTAAAATTAAATATCAGTAAAACTAATGGAACATGCTATTTTCTCTTTCTTTCTTTTTTTTTAGTTCAATATTTTTTATTGATTTTTTGAAAAAATATAAGAAACAGTTCAAGTACATGGTATCAAAATATAAAACAAAACATTTAGTATAACAAATATTCAGTTACATTATGCAATGTAGAATTGAATCGTTTTAAAAGATCTAAAGTACTAGGACTGTTCATGAAAAAATAGTAAAAGAAAAGATAAGAGGAAAGAGAAATTGAGGGAAGAAAAAAAAAAAAAAAGGACAAAAGATGAGGGTAAAGAAAAAGAAGAGGAAGAGGAAGAAGAAGAAGAGAGGAGTGTCTATGAAATAGATTGAACATATGAGTCCAGGAATTTCCAGGGTGATTTACATTGTATCAAATTTTTGGAAAGTCGAATTATATTTTTCTTTTCATAAGCATATGATTCAAATTTATGATATTAAGTGGGCAGACATATGTTGTAGTTCTAACTCTTTGATAGAAGATTCTAATTCTTTCTCTTTTTTCATGGATTGTTTCTTTTTCCAAGAGGCAAGATTGATAAGTTCACCCCTAAGGGAGACTTTATAAGCCTCCCAGACAATGGATGGGCAAATTTCTGGATCTTTGGAGTTAAGTTCGAAGAATTCAGCAGTTTCTCTTTCTAATTGAATATTGTTTTCTTTTATATCCACTGTGATGGATTTTCAGAAATATGCAAATCCAAGCCACCTGATTAATCTATTAAGATAGCTCCTGCTGAACTGCAGGTGGCTTCTGCTGTTTGAATTTGCATATTTTTGCTGTTACACTACCATTGTAAATATTGCCACTTTCATTTAATTAAGTTTGGCAGTGCTTCTTTAGTGAGATTTAATCAGGACTTTTGATTATAACTTTAAAAAACCCCTGTGGTTATAACCTAAAAGCCCAGGAAAACTATCCTTGCTCGGGTACTCCAGTGATGTCACCTGCCAGTTGCTGTCACAGCATGACTTTGCTCCTGTCACTCTGCTTCCTTTGTCAATTCTGCTGCCAGCACTGCAAGAGAATTTAAAATATGAGAATAGATTCATTCTGTAATTATCCTTATGAGAAACAGGAAATGTCTTTCACATCCTTCCACTGTACTGGCAGCTAAGCTGGTTGAAGAAGCAGAGTGTGGCAAGCGTAAGGACACAAGCTCCCACCACTGTGCTAGTTGGGAGAGGGGGGATGGAGCAGAGCCTAAGGCTTGGATAAGGGGAGGCTGATGCTGTGGCTGGGGGAGGGGGAGGGGAGGCGCTGATAGAATTGCTGATGCTAGGGGTAGATAGAAGAGGGTTGATGCTGGGTCTGGGAGAATGCAGCTAATGCTGAAACTAGGAGAAGGAGGGCTGGGACTGGGAGAAGGAGCTGATCCAGGAAAACTTTGTTTTGAGTCATCAAATGGAATCTACTGAAAACCCACACATTTTTCTCACAATGTGATTACAGCAGACCCTCAATATTCGCAGGGGTTAGGGGCAGAGCCAGCCTACGAATATAAAAATTTCACAGGTAACTTTCAGGGCTAGCTCTGACCCACCCCTGCCTCCCTCCTGCATCCTGGACCTTTCCCAAACCTTATCTGGTGGTCTAGCGGCGACGCGGGGCAGGGTGGGGGGGAGGAAGAGAAATGCAACTTTTTCACCCAATTGGGGAGAAAGAGGGAGAAGGATGAAAAATATTGTTGTTGCACCCAATTGGAGAGAGAGAGGAAGAAGGAAGTCCAAGGAAGGGAAATGCTGCTGCACCCAATTGGGGAGAGAGAAGGAAAGAGGGAGAAGGAAGAGAAATGCTTCTGTTGCACCCAATTTGGGAGATAGAGGGAAAGAGGGAGAAGGAAGACCAGGGAAGGGGGGGGGAGAAAAATGCTGCCAACGGCTGTGTGAGACTGCGGGGGGGGGGGGGGAATGCTGCAGCAGTACCCAATTGGGGAGAGAGGAAAAGAGGGAGAAGGAAGATCAGGGAAGTGGGGGGGGGGGAGGTAGAGAAATGCAGCTGTTTCACCCAATTGGGGAGAGAGAGGGAGAAGGAAAACCAGGGAAGAGAAATGCTGCTGCTGCACCTAATTGGGGAGAGAGATGGAAAGAGGGAGAAGGATGAGAAATACTGTTGTTTCACCCAATTGGAGAGAGGGAGAAGGAAGACCAAGGGAGAGAAATGCTGCTGCACCCAATTGGGGAGAGAGAGAGGACAAACGCTGCATAGAAAGAAGAGCGAAGAGAAGATAATTAAAGTAAAAACGACAAAAGATACAAAAAAATTTTTTTGTTGCTTTTTGTAGAATCAAGTAGTATTGTAACTGTATTGATAAAAATTTATAAATAGGAAATAGAAATAAGGCAGTTTTGGGGGGACTAAACACCTTTCCTCAGGTCAGGACAGGATACTATAACAGCAGTATACTGTACTGTCCTGAAGAAAGATTTGGCCTCTAAAAGCTAATTGAAAAATGGATTAGTCCAATAAAATGGTATTTTCTTATTTCTCATTATTTGGTTTATTTCTATTTGTTAATTTGTGGTGATTGTATCAGTTTATTCAAATTTACTACTACTACTATTTACATCTACTGTCTTCATATTTTGCACAGTATTAGGAGACATGTGTCACTGTTTGTGTGGTGTTGCATTGTATGCAGAGTCTTGTATCTTAGGGTTTCATTTTTATATATTAGTACTTTTAGTTTATGGTCCCATATTTGCTTAGGGGTTATCTGTGTTCTGGTAGGAAAGAATATTTAGAAGCAAAGTGTGCTTTGTGTATTTTAATTTTGTGGTTCACCATTATGTGTTGTTAATAAGATTATATTGTATGTATATATGAAAAATGAATGGAAAAAATTGTATTACAATTAATACTATTATATGGGCAGAATCTGGGGGTGGAGATTGGGTGGGTCAGGGCGGAGCTTTCAGACACCCCCCCCCCCAAACAAAAAGCATTCCGCTGCCTCAGAGAGTGGTTGACACCTGGAATGCCCTCCCAGAGGAGATTATTGCGGAATCGACCGTGCTAGGCTTCAAGAGCAAACTAGATGCATATCTCCTTAAGAGAGGCATATAAGGATATGGTGGACTATAAATTACGCCAGGTGTACACCTGGCAGGGCCTCCGCGTGTGCGGATCGCCGGACTTGATGGACCGAAGGTCTGATCCGGAGATGGCAGTTCTTATGCCTATGATTCTACCTGTTCTGCTGATGACACTATTATAGTTAGTTTTGGAGTGGTTTTGGGCCTGTAGGCTATAGGGAAGTTGGGTTAAATTTAGGCTTTGCTACATAGCTGTCCAGACCAGGTCTGAATTGTTTGGTTTTTATTTTTTAAGGAGAATTAAGCTGTCAGCATTATTTATCCAAGCTGGTGTACTAAGAACATTGCAGCATGGAACTGGATTGTTTATTCTTGGTGAGCTTGTGGGACAGAAAAACCATAGTGCAAGGTCATTTAGGTCATGATGATCATGGACAATTATGCCCACCCATGGAGATGGTCAAAGGGTAGGTCTACTGAGATTTCCCTTTGAGAGACTAGGTTGTGTATGCTTAAACTGACTGGGCCTTTGAATCATAGGACCAATTCCCATGACATAATCCATATTAAGCTGGACCAATCATGAATTGTCAAGCTCTATTACTGCCATGTTAGCTCATCATTAGCCAATGACAGGACGTCATTGATGGTTATGGAGACATGGGATTTCCTGGATATTAGCCAGAGTGGGAGAATGAGAGCCAGAGTGTGTATATGTGTGAGTGAGTGAGGAATAGTGTAAACCAGAATGGGAGAAAATTGGTGGTCTCCAGCCCAGTAGAGGGACTGGAAAGATGTGCCCTGAAGAATTATGCTTCACCAGAGGAGGGAGGAGCAAGAATCCCTGAACAGAAGTGAGAAATTTCTATTCAAATTGAGCTAGCATCCCCCTCCCCTCCCTTTCCCGGCAAGGCATTCTTCTTCATGGTACATAATTCTAGTCCCTCTGCAGGGCTGGAAGCCACCAGTTCTCTCTCACAGTCTCCTTCTCCTTCTCATCCTTCTTCATTCTAATGTCCAGGAAATCCATTGTTATATAGGATTTGTCCCCATAGCCATTAATAGTAAGTCCTGTCATTGGCTGTTGACAGACTAACAGGGAAGCAATGGAGCTTGGAAATTCATGATTGGTCCAGCTTGATGAGGATTAAGTCATTGGAATTGGTCCTATGATGCAAAGGCCAAGTCAGCTTAAGCATACACAACCCATTCTCTGATAGGCTCATTAAAGGGGAGTCTCAGCAGACCTACCCTCTAACCAGCTTCATGGGTGTGAAGGATTGTCCCAGATCATCATGACCTAAATGACCTTCTACCACAATTCCTCTGTTCCATGATCTCATCTAGAATAAACAATCCAGCTCCATGTTGCAATGTTTTTCGATATACATGCTTAGATCAATAACGCTAACAGCTTAATTCTCTTAAAAAAAAAAAGATATAGTTCAGCATGGTCTGGACAGCCATGTAGCAAAGCCCAAGTTTAACCTAACTTCTCCTATAGCCTATAGGCCCAAAAGTACCCCAATACTAACGTTAACAGTGCTTATGAAAAATCATATGAATCCATTGGTGGACTCTTTTCAGGGAATATATGGTCAGCAGTAGGTAACAACTTCTCCCCTACTCTCTATGGACTCTTGTAGCTTTATTGTTAGAAATACCACCCCTCCCCCCAGCCTACCACCCACTGTGTTTTCTGCTTTAATTTCTCTATTATCGAAAGGGAAATAGTTCAGAAAGCCAGTATCATTAGGGCAAAGGGATTTGTATACTGTCTTTTTGTAATTTTACAACACTCAAAGCAATTTACAGGTACTTCAAACATTTTCCCTGTCTGTCCTAGTAGGCTCACCATCTATCTAATGTACCTGGGGCAGTGGAGGATTAAGCAATTTGCCCAGGGTCACATGGAGCAGAGCAGGGTTTGAACCCGCAACCTCAGGGTGCTGAGGCTGTAGCTCTAACCACTACACTGCACTCTAGTTCAATAAAGACTTCTTTCTGGTTCATAGACAACAACGCGGAAGACAAAGGCGCGCGCCGACAACTGAGCGCAAGACGGAGGCACGCGCCAAAGAAAATTACTGTTTTTAGGGGCTCCGACGGGGGGTTTTGTTGGGGAGCACCCCCAGTTTACTTAATACAAATTGCGCCGGCATTGTGGGGGGTTTGGGGGGTTGTAACCCCCCACATTTTACTGTAAACTTAACTTTTTCCCTAAAAACAGGGAAAAAGTGAAGTTTTCAGTAAAATGTGGGGGGTTACAACCCCCCATATCCCCCACAACGCGGCATGATCTGTATTAAGTAAAGTGGGGGAACCCCCCCGTCGGAGCCCTAAAAATAGTAATTTTTTTCGGCGCACGCCTCCGCGCTGCGCTCAATTGTCTGCTCGCGCCTTTGTCCTGGCGCGCTTTTGACCTGACACCTTCTTTCTAGCTTTCTGAGATCATCAACCTACTCCCTTTCCAATTTTTTTTAAATATGGAAAGCATCTCAATATACTGTACACCCATGAAACTGGATAACTTTCTGTGTAAGCTAATAAAACTAAACAGTGACATTTTCTTGTTAGGAACTTGCAAGAAAGAAAGCTTTATCCTAAAGGAATACTCATCAGGAATCCAATTATCTCTGCTCACAACAGCAGATCCACCAGCTATGCCTGACATTGATTGAGCAGGAGACCTTAGTGGTCCCAAAAGCTCACATTTAAAGTATCGTCTCTGCTTAATAGCCTTACTGGCTTTCTTTTAACAAATGTTTCTATGGCTGAAATATGGTGGCTGGGTTGTGGTTTGTTTGTGGGTTTTTTTTTTGCATCAAATGATTTATTTAAAGGCATAAATTTCTTAAAATTTAGAATAGTTTCAAAATATTATATAAGCCTGCTTGAATATGCTTAACCATTTAGTGCACTGTATTCCTTGCACTGAACATGTACCATTTTGAACTTATCAAGAGCATATGTACAGGAAGTGTGGGAATGGAGATTGATCAATTTCTGAGAAGCAGGATCTCTCCAATGAATACCTCCCAATATAAATCCACACCACATTTATAATGCCATAAATTGCTGTCTGGTTGATCTTGGTCCTCTAATCTCTTGTACGTTAAATATTCACCAATGATTTTCTCATGGTGGAAAGCGCAAACTGGATGCTCATCAGAGCAAGGATGAATTTGCAAAACACAGCAATGAGAGCAAATCGGTTTTAACAATCTGAAGTGTTGCTGCTGTACTGTAAATGGCAAAGTACTTTATCCACATTGGCAGATGCCTTGAATTCCAGCAGTTAAATCTCAATGAGCATACGTGCACGAAGATTTGCTTTGCATATAACTGTTACTGGCTAGCCCCTAACTCAGGGGTAGGGAACTCCGGTCCTCAAGAGCCGTATTCCAGTCGGGTTTTCAGGATTTCCCCAATGAATATGCATTGAAAGCAGGGCATGCAAATTCATTGGGGAAATCCTGAAAACCCGACTGGAATACGGCTCTCGAGGACCGGAGTTCCCTGCCCTTACTGAAAATTTAATCCACAGATTTAGCCTGTGCCTTGAAGTCATTCAACGATGAATGTATCCGCCATAAGCGGAGAAACTGACTGATAGGTAAAATTCTTTTCAGGCGGTAAGGAGCAGTACAGTCAAGACTCTGAAACACCATACACAAACCCTTAGGGTCCCTTTTGCAAAGCTGTGGGCGCAAAGCTGCTGTGGTAAATGCACCAAAGTCTTGACCTGTGCTAAAAACCACTATCACAGTTTTGTAAAAAGGGGGGTAAGTAAATTACTTTGGATGCCTAAATCGGCACCTAGTGGCTCCTACTTTAGATATCCTTTATAGAATCTGGCCCCTCAAATCCATGATTACCTCTTTTTCTTCCAGGTAGTTGTAGCCTGGATTTCTCTGCCTACTGAGCTAAGAACCATTTCATCTTAACTGTCTAATCTAATCTAATCTAAAGCTTGGCTTTATATACTGAGTCATCATTCCAAGAAAGCTCGACTCGGTTTACAATAGTTAAGTTAACAGAAAAAAAAACATAAGGAATAATGACAAAATTTCAAGAAAATTAATTTTCAAAATGTTTAGCAAATAAAGTGTTTTTTAAAGATTTATGGAAAGATTGAAGTGAACCAGAACTCCTTAAAAAAAAAAAATTTGAAGTGAACCAGAACTCCTTAAAAGAAGCAGAAGATCATTCCAAAGTTGAGAAAATTTAAAAATCAAAGATTGACTAAAAATCTTGACTGTCATTCTGAAAGGCTTAAAAAACTTACTTGTTTAAAAAATTATTTGCTTAAACTCCTAAGTACATTTTTACTTCTGTTTCACTGAATTTTTGTGTAGGGAGTTCTTTTTCCCGCTGCTTGATATCTCTGTACGTCTGCCTTATTTCCATTTGACTTCTGACTCAGGAAACCAGACCCTAGAGTTGTGTCATATTAGGGGAGGATCAAATTCTTAAGTCCAAGACAAAATATGAAAAACCCAAACAGCTTCTAAAAGACCAATTTGAACAAAATACCAGGGAAATCCAGATGTGATGCTACCCAAGGGCCATGTGATAATGAAATACTCAGGCAACAGAACAAAGTACCAGAGCCATGACCCCATCAACATTTTGCCTTACATAGACAACATCAGCAACTGTTAGGGCTCCTGGGGGCAAGAATGGAGTTTGGTGTCCAACTCCCTCCCCCCCCCCCATGTTCTGCTAAACCTGAGGAAAAATTTACTGTACATAAATCTCTTAAACCCTAATTTCTGTCAAAATACATTTGGGGTGGAGACAAGAGTGGGGGAGGGGTGCCTCTCACCCTCGCTATGCCACTGCTGCCACTGGCTTTGTAAAGACTCAGAAGCACTCTTGCTACTAGAGTGGCAACATGGAGTTTCCAAGTTTCTTTACAGTTTGATATACCAACCATCAAACAAATATCTGGACGTTTTACAGTTGTTAAAATTGGAGTTTAAAAAGTAATTATAAAAAAAAAAATGAAAAATAGGGTAACATAAAAACTGGACAAAGACAAAGATACAGACAAAGTTGAGACAATAGGCACTGTGGTAGGGGAAGATTCAAATTACATCAAAATCAAAATGAAAATAAAAGGGAAGTAGGAAGGGGAAGGGAGAGAACAAATAGGGGAGGTGAAGGGGGGGTCACTTCTTAAAAGCGGATCTTTTTGAACAGTTAAAGATGGAAGAAAAATGATCATATCCAGAATTTTGGTATGCGTCTTGAACTAACAAGGATTTTAGTTTGGTTTTGAATTTGTCGAGTAAATTTTCCGATCGAAGGTGAGATGGCATTGCGTTCCAGAGGGAAGGGGCTGTGACAGAGAAGATAGAGTTTCGAGTATAGAAAAGTTCTTTGAGAGATGGAACAGTCAGTAGATTTTGATCAGTGAATCTCGGTGCCCGAAGAAAGGCATAAGGAATGAGATATTTATCAAGGAATGATGGGGAGTGGGCAAGTTTAATCTTAAATACCAATAGGAGAATTTTATAAGTAATTCTGTGCGAAACAGGAAGCCAATGTGCTTCACGTAGCAGCAGAGTGACGTGATTGAATTTATTTGCATTGTAGATAAGCTTAATGGCAGTATTTTGAATTAATTGCAATCGGCAAATTTCTTTTTGGGTGATTCCATGGTATAAGGAATTGCATTAATCTATGTGGGAAATAATTAGGGAATGAATTAGGGTTTGGATAATAATAATAATAATTTTATTTTTCATATACCGCGTTTCATTCACACAGGCTTTTGGTAAGTGTTGTCTTTATTTACTTTAATCTTGATTTCGCTCACTTTAAACACGTACAAATTATCTTTTTGCACAGATCATGAAATCGCCGAGTATCACTGCTGGCGTCTTCCCTTACATATGGTTCTCTTAGTTTTAAAACCGTCTTTTCCTCCTTGCTTAGACATACCTTGCTTTATATTTGTTAACATCTTTTCTAGCATCTCATTATACAAAATACAGGTTTTAAGTAGTTTCTTATGGATAACTTGGTAGCTTTCACTAAATGAATTCTCCCTTCCCCCTTTTTAACTTTTTTTAATAGAAAGTTTTTTACATGGGCTTTACAAATATTAACTCTTTTTAACTTGAACTTTTAATGAAAACCTTTGTTTAAATAAAGACGCATTATTAGTATACATATTTTATTCAATTTTATGACATTTTCTTATATGACTCGTTATGAACGTCCTTTTTGAATTTTCTTATTTTAGTTTTATACCATTCTCATTGCGGTTTATCTCAAACCTGAACAACCATGCTAGGTCCTTTTATGCTTGTTTCACTTACCCAAATGCTTCACTTTTCGCATGTAGCACTTTATGAACACTCGAATAGACATTAGCACATCAGCTTTCATAGTCTCACATATCATCCTACTTTTTCTCCCTTCCTATTGCCCTATCCTCTCATTTTGTACTTTCAGATCACTCAAATTCACTTCTGATTTTTTAATCTATATATTATCATTTATATATTATATTTCTATTTACCTGTATTCTGTGAGTTTTTTAGATCACTTGTACTTATTTAAACATCACATTTTTTGCACACCATTTTGCACTTATGATGTACTATTTGGACTCAAAATTCTCATTCATATTTATTAGGACCCCTGAAGAAGGTGTGTTCTCCGAAACACGGACCATGTAAGGTCCCTTGGTTTGTAGTAAGGTGATATCAGTAATTGCATTAATATTTGGTACAAATAAACATAGCCTGCATCTTGTACATTTTGATCTGCAGTTTTTTCTTGTTTTTATATACCGCCAAAGCCATGATAGTTCGAGGCGGTTTACAACAAGAGTTGCTGGACAATCAGCGAAATGGTCACAATACAAAGTCATTGAATACAAGGTCAACGAAATGGTCAAAATACAAAGTCATCGAATACAAGGTTACAGAATGGAAGTAGTGAAAAACTATAAGATTCTTAGGTTACAAATCAATTAAACAAATTCATTTTTACTGATTTTCTAAAACTGAAGTAGGATGAGGAATGCATGATAATGTTACCCAGCCAGTCGTTCCATTTACCTGCCTGGAAGGCTTTGTCCAGGAATCTTTTGTAGCAGTAGGCCTTTATTGTTGGATAGGTGAACATATGAATTCTGCGTTTGGGCCTAATAGAACTATCCAGATTTAATTGAGAAACCAAGTACATAGTGGCCGGGCCCAATATTGATTTATAACAAAGACAAAAAAATTTAAACAAAACTCGTGCTTCCAGGGGCAGCCAGTGAAGTTTTTGATAATAGGGACTTATGTGTTCCCATTTTTTCAACTCAAAAATCAGTCGAACTGCCAAATTTTGAATAACTCAGAGTCTTTGAAGGGATTTTTTGAAGATTCCTAAATAAATGATGTTACAGTAGTCAAGTATGCTTAAAATGGAAGATTGAACCAATAAGCGGAATGATACTGTGTCAAAATATTTTCTGATGGTTCTGAGTTTCCATAATATCGAGAAGCATTTCCTAACCAATAAATCCATGTGTACATTTAGGGTAAGGTGTCGGTCCAGAGTCACTCCCAGAATTTTTATGGAATAGTCAATAGGCAAGGCCTGTCCATTCACAAAAATCGTTGAGTCTTTGCAGAAGTTATAGAGTGAATTAGTCAGAGTTTATAGAAGAATTTTTGGGTAACTGCAATGATCTGGTCATGATAGGATGATTCCTAGTAATTTGACTTTAGGTTCAATTTGGATTTGTTTGGTGTCTATACAGATTGGTCCTTTTAAAAATTCATTACTTTTAGCCGGAAAGAGAATACTACAGGATTTGTCTATATTGAGAGATAAACGGTTAGATCGAAGCCAGCGACTGATATTGTCAAGTTTGGTATTTATTTCTTGAATGTCGCTTGTGTCTGAAGGGTTGATAGGGTGCGCATTGACACCCCCAATCCTAATACCTTGGGTAGCTGTTCATGGCAGGACCCAGGAAAATGGTGCAGCATATCCATTGCCTATATTGGGAAAGTAAACTCTGCATTGGCAAGAAATATAAATCATTTATATAGGAAAGTAGAAAAAAAGGCAGAGCTGAACATCACAGTTCCAAAGTATCTTAAAAAGAAATATATTAGCCTGCAAAAGTGAGCTAAAACAATTTTTATTAATCCATAAATTAAGAGCAAAAATGTTCTGTCAGCAGTTTAGAACAGTAGAGGTAGGCAGTGTATTTCCCAGGGTGTTTCACACGGGAATGTACATCCTCAAGGGAATACTCTGATTGCCTCTCTAGCTCTGAGTTGCTGAAAGAACATTTTTGTTTCTAGTTCACTTTGTACTGACTAATACAGTATATATATATTTTTTATAGTGTATAATCTAAAGCTCTTCTCATTGCCTGCTTTTTCGGATCTGTAGATTGATACTGTGTATGTTCAGGTTGCCCCATCTAGAGCCAGAATAGTGACCTGATAACCTTCCAAAATTGTGGGATCATGCTACCCTTTTGCTTTATACATTACATTGGCTACCACTTGAGTCAGATGTCTTTTTAAAGTTGTTTGACTTTTCAGGGCTGTGGGGGGATGGGCCCTTGATATTTGAATGGTCTTATATTACCTTATCAACCTTGTTGCATGTTACATTCTGGTACCTCTCATAATCTGATAATGGATATAGTTATATCTGCTTAAATATATTTCTGTGTTTAGTTTAAAAAATATGGGAAAAGACCTCAAATGCCCAAGTGTTATATTCAATGCAAACACTTTCGTGGGGCTGTAAACATCATCATTGGTCAATAAAACCCCGTTAATTTTTGTTGATATATTTTTTTATGCTCATTTACTCACTTATTAACTCTTTAAATCAAGCATCCTTAAACACTTGTAATGTACACAATAGCTAGCAGTGTTAGGTTGACGTTTCCACCAATATGTTGTCAAAACCATTCGCTTCAATAAAAAAAAAATTTTAAACCCTGGCCTGTCCGTTTCACTTCAGAACAGCTTCATCAGGGGAAGTGCTCAAGTTGATTTGAAAAGCTATGTCCGCTAGATGTAAATCAGCCTGTTAATCTGGAATGTAAAAAAAAGATAAATAAATGGCTTTAATGGCACCACAAAAATGCTTCCTATAATTCTTCTCAGTGTTGATGTTAATTTGTAAATAAAATTTTACACCCATTCAGGTGAAAAAACCTTTTTCTTGAATGAAACACTGGCATTAAACTATAAATGTAACCAATGAGTGTGCAAATCTTTCCAATCCATCTGACAATAAATCATACTGTTTAAAAGATGTTAAACTACAATATTCATTTTGAAAACTCATACTTCACAAGTTTTTACCTAACCTTGTGTGACTGAGAAAACAGATGGCTTCTGCTTTTAAATAAGATGCCATCAGCAGCACAAAAGAGACTGTCTTGATTGGATGTTAAAATACTATTAACCTTCACTACAAATGAGTTTTCCACTCCATGCTTACCTGTCTAGGAGTAAAAACTTGGAATAACCTTACAAAAATGTCCAGAACTGAACCTAGCCACATCATCTTCTGAAGAAAACTGAAAACCCATCTGTTCGACACTTAATCTCCTGCATCCTCTCCTCTTCTCCTCCCCTTCCCCTCCCACCTCCTTTTCACACTCTTATCTCTCTACTTCCCCTCCCTCTCTCCCCCTCCTACCTATCCTCCTCCCCTCTCTTCCCTCCCTCTCCATCCTCTCCCTTCTCTCCTCTCTTTAAAGTCGCTTTGAGCCTGTATAGGTATGAGCGACGCACAAATAGAATCTAATCTAATGCTTGGTTTTATATACTGAGTCATTATTCTATGAAAGCTGGACTCGGTTACATTAGTTAACTTAAACAGATAAGAACCATTAGAAATAGAAACAAATTTCAAGAAAATCAATTTTCGAAAGGTTTAACAAATAAAACGGTTTTTAAAGATTTACGAAAAAATTGAAGCAAACCAGAACTCCTTAAAAGAGACAGAAGATCATTCCAAAGTTGAGAAAATTTAAAAATCAAAGATTGACTAAAAACCTTAACTCCTTTAATCCCTTTCCTGGAAGGAAGGGATAATTTAAATTGTTGGTCGCCTCTTGCAAAAGAGAATCTATAAACATTCCACGATAAAGGAATAATTAATAGATGTCCCCTTTTGATGAAAAAAATAAATGGTCACATTACCTAAAGCCCCTCCAGGAAAGGAATGGAAAACAAAGATGGAAATGTTATAATGACTTTGTATTGCTCTGTGGTACAGCTGCACCTTGAACCGCTGGACGACCTGGGAGGAAAAGGGTGCGTTAAGGATGACAAACAAATTGAAGATAGACTGAATTCCTTCTTTGCGTTTGTCTTTACAAAGGAAGACACCGCAACAATACCTGACACAGTGGTTTTAAGCATCTCTCGCTTCTCATTTCCTCCACTCAAATCTGATAGCTCTGTCTCCTTCCTCGTTTTCTGGCAACTCTCCTCTCTCTTCCCTTTTCTTCTCTGGTCTTCCTTCTCTATTTTCTGCCTCCGTCTAAATTAAATTCTTTATTACTATTCAGTCCTCGGTTTCCCTCTTTTCACTGTGTCTACTCACAGCTTGCCACCCCTTTCTTTCACTCCTCCACTATCTCACTAACTCTATCTTCTTCCCCCCCATCCAGCATGTGGGAAAGCAGCAGCAGTGGTGAGGTGAGGGCCCCTCACCTCTTCACCGCTGCTGCTGCTTCCTCATATGCAACTGAAGCTGACAGCACAAGTTCTCCCCACTTCTATCATCTGCCCCCCCCCTTCTCTGTCTCTCTTCTCCCCACTTCTATTATCTGCCCCTTTTCTGTCTCTTTTCTCCCCACTTCCATTATCTGCCCCTTCTCTCTCTCTCCATCCCAGGCAATTCCCTCACGTTATCCTGCCCCCTCATTGAGAATTGCCTGGGTTGGAGGGAGAGAGAGAAGGGGACAGATGATGGAAGTGGGGAGAACTTGTGCCATCAGCCATCAGTGTTGGAAAGCAGCAGCGTGCTGAGGAGGGAGAGGCCAGAGGCTATCTTCCTCTCATTCATCTCCTTGCCACCCCTGTCCCTTGGTCTTTCCCATGATTTCCACAATTTCCAGCATATCCCCTCCCTCCATTCTTGTAGCCCAGAATCTCCTCTCCGTCTCTGATAGCCTGACATCTCCTTGTCCTTTTTCCTTCACTATCTTCCTATCCCATTTCTCTTCCCTCCCCCCCCGATCAATTATTTCACCACCTCTCTCTTCCCTCCCCCTCAGGGTCCAAGATTGCTTCCACTTTCTAGCCTGCTGTTCTCTCCCCCTGTCACCCTATGATCCAGCCACCCTACTGCCCTTGTCCAACATTTCCCCTTCTTTCCCTCCATCTCATCCCCTGATCCAACATAACGCATTTCTTGTTCTTCCTGATTGTCCTTCCATCTAGCATCTTCCCCTTCCCAGGCCTGCCGACTTCAACTCATTTACTGCTCTGTGCTCTCTCTCCTGCCGCTGGCCCGCTGCCGAAGCATGTAAACAAATTTAACTCACGCTGCTCAAACAGTGCATGTGCTGCTGATGGCTTCCCTCCCCTCGATCGGGCCCCCACTCGATCGGCAACACCGGGCCCCCCCACTGAAAGAAACAGGGCTTGCAACTGCTCTCTCTCTCTCCCAAAGCCTGTACTGTAAACAAATTTAACACAAGTCGCAGGGCTCAAACAGAGCGCGTGCCACTGATGGCTACCCTCCTCCTTCCTCCCCCTCATGACGTAACTTCCCATTTTGTTTATGGGGGAGGAGGAGGAAATCCGGCAGTATCACGAGCACTGTTAGAGCCCTGTGGCTTGTGTTAAATTTGTTTACAGTAAAGGCTTTGGCAGCGGCAGGAGAGAGAGAGAGAGAGATCAGTGTAGGCCCTGTTTCTTTCAGTGGGGGGGAGGCCGGTGTTGCCGATCGAGGGGGGGTAAAGTGTTGCCGATCAAATGGAGGCCCCGGTGTTGCCGATCGATAGGGGAGGGGGGGGGCATCACTGTTTAAAAAAAAAATATCAGTGTTCTCCTTCAGCGGGCCCCCCTGACCATTTCGGGCCCTAGGCATGTGCCTACTGGGCCTATTCATTAATCCGGCCCTGCTTATGTGCTGGAAACATCCAGCATGAATGTTCATTTTCAAAAATGACATCCAGATTATGAATGGGGAAAAGAAGGGACATGGACTTTTGTGTGGCAACATAGGAACATCTACCATATAAAATGGGCACACAAGGGTCCATACAGAGCACAAGTATAGCCTAATGTTTAGAGCAGTGGGTTGAAAAGCAGCAGACCCAGGTTCAAATCCCATTTCAGCTGTTTGTGATTTTGATTTTTTTATTTATGAGCCCTCCAGAAACAGACAAATGGCTACTGTACCTGAATATACACCAGTGTAATAGTCTTCAGGCTTGCAGGTTTTTAATATATTCAAACGTAAAAGAGCTGAAACAGGATCTGAATCTGAGTCTTTTGGTTGTCAGTCCATTTCTCTAACCCTGAGGCTTCTCCTCAGATCTGCGAGCAGGTTTATTAAGAATGCCCATAATATCTGAAGCTATCATAGTGTCTGGTATCTGTTACTGTTTCACATTCGTGGGAGAGGGGGGACAGCAGTCACTGGGGGATTAAGGAGGTGGACAGCTGCTCAATCAGATCACCTTTCTGCAACCAGGTCTAAATAATAACGTCTATGTTTTTAGAAATGGATGTCCCTTCTTCTGTGATCGGAGTTGGATGTCCATATACTGGCTCCTTCCTAGTCCCGCCCAAAGCACGCCCATGTCAGATGCACATATTGCAGGATTAGACATCTGTATCCTGTATTTGTTAAATTAGGATTTGGACATTCATTCAGTATGGATGTCTAAATGCCAGTTTTCATCTGTCTAAAGCTAGAATAGAACTACAATAACCACCACAGTTTCCCAGTTCAGATGAGCTGAAAGTATTTCAGAACCAGTACTATTGATATGAATGGATGCTTTGTGGCTATATTGTGGGAATTACTCTTGCTTCAGGCAATAATAAACATATTTCAGTTTAAGAGAATCCAAAGGCAAATAAAAAGCATATATGCATTTTGATGAATCTTTTATCTAGGCAGGTTTCTGAGCTTAGAGTTCTGATTGCCCTTTATCCTTCTACAGCCTCATGGGACCTATTTACTAAGGTACATTAAAATGCATGTTATTGCAGAGTGCTTAATATAGTATGTGCTATTAGCTCCTCCCACCTTTCTGAATCTAACAAGTTAACATAGGGTTGCTATTATGTTGATCTGGGTCAGAAACCTAGGCATAGCAGAAATGTATGCAAATTGGAAATATAGTATGAGCAAATGAAAAGTGGACTCGGAAAAGGTGATTTTTTTTTTAAAGCAGGTTTACAACTTTTGTTCCCGAACACTAAGCAACCATACAAAATAAAAATGTGGGAACAAAAAAGGAAAGAATAGCTAGGAATAACAAAACCTAGAATCGGGTAAATGGACACCGAAATATTTGACCACTGCTGCTCCTTTTAACTTGCTCAGAGAAAATCATGAGGAGTACTGTGCTACATGCCAAAGCATTTCACAAGAAAAGAATATATCCACAGCAGGAGCTGTGTGCTCGGGAACTCCCTGTGGTAACAATTAAGAGGCTTCAAAATTCAGTACTGCATAATGTCAAGAAAGTTAATTTTGAACACCTACAGGTGAAATAATTTCTCTCAGATGTCACTATTGACAGCACAAGACAGATTGCTTAGCTGAGCACAGGAAGTGCTGGCTAAGTTCTCGATTTGGGAAGCTATTTTCCCCTGCTTAGAAGGCATATTGCAGGAGCAGATGCCTTTAGTTTTTATGTAGTTGAAAGAATACAATAGTTCTGCGTAACCGATGGGTTCATTGGTGGGTACATTTAGCCATACCGGTAGTCACTAACCATCAGGGCATGACTGCTGTACTCTTTCTGTGATAATACAATTAAGGAAGAACTCTAGGGAAGTTATCAATATGAGCTACTTTTAAAATTGTTCTTTTGCTGTTAACCCCAGTTATTAGTAGCTAGAACTGTTCCCGTCCCCGCAGATAACCGCGGGAAACCATCTCCATGTCATTCTTTAAGGAGAGAGGGAAGAATCAGAGTTTGAATGGGCCACTGACCCTCAATCCCTGCGTTGAAGAATGCTGGTGTAGAAGGAGTGAGGTTGAGCTAGACACTAAAGAATGACGTGGGATGGCTGGTTATCCGCGGGGTCGGGAACGGTGATGAGTTTTGTCACTGTGTCATTTTCTAATTTAGATCTCATTGCATAAAATGGGACCTGTGCTAAAATCAAGAGTTAATTGTAAACTAAAACATATTTATTTATCTATTTACCACCACCCCTTTTACAAATCAATAGCGGGATTTTTAGCGCCAGTCACAGCAGTAACAGCTCCAATGCTCATAAAATTCCTATGAGTGGCGGAATTGATACCGCCGCGGCCAATGCTAAAATCCGGGCTTCAGTTTTATAAAAGGGGGGGGGGGGGAGTTATTTATTTATTTATTTTAGTGTTGTTGGTTTTTTTCCTTTATTATTTTGAAAATAAGTGACAAGTAATACACTTGTTTAAGTAACATGATAAGTAATAATACATAAAAAGGAAATTCAATTAAAGAAAATATCAATTTACAAACTTTTAGACCCCTAAACATTTATGGGGAGGGGAAGTCCTGAATATACAGAGAATTAATTTAAACATCAGTAAAAACAAAAAGGAAACAGCTTAACGGGAACAACTCCTCAGTACATAATCACACCCTTTAAACACTAGAGATCTTCTTCATGTCCAGAAAATTCTGGAGATGATCTGGAACAAAGAATGTATATTTTGTCCCCAAATATTTAATGAGGCATTTACAAGGATATGCCAGTTGAAATTTTGCACCTAAATCTTTCGTCTCTTGCCTCATTGTCAGAAATATTTTCCTCCTTTCTTGAGTTGTTTAATAATGTCAGGGTATATCCAAATACATTAACCATGAAAAGGAGTATACGAATTAAGAAAATAGAATTTTAAAACAGCGTTGAGATCCTTTTGAAACACAAATGAAACGAGTAAGGTAGCTTTTTCTTCCAAAATTGTCACAGATGTTTCTAAGATAGCTGATATGTTTCCCAAATCAGGAGATTGATTCTGAGAAGCTTGAGGATTTTCTTGAATCTCACTCCCATTTTTCTTTACAAAACCAGGTAAATAGTAATTTTTATTCAAAGGAGGCGTGGAGGAGCATAATAAAACCGTCTAAGTCCCCTTTTGGCCTAAGGCTTTAAACGTTGAAAGTAGAAGCAGAGAAAATGTCCATTATCAAAAAAACGTCCAAAAGGAGGTCTTTTTTGATAATGGCCTGCCTCTACGTTCAGCTGTTTTAAATGCCTAGACCACCACTACGTCTAAACTTATACCCTATAATCAACCTAAAAAAAGCCTAAGCCCCAAAAGTCCAAAACAAGGGCTTTTAGGCGAAGGAGGAGCCAGTCCTTCGCCTAAAAGCTGGATTCTGTAACCAGTGTCTGTAAAAACAACACCGGTTACAGAATCCACCCCCCCACATGACATCGGGGCAGGAGGGAGCCCAAACCCTCCTGTCCCGCGGCCCCCCCAAACCCACAGTTATCCCCCCCAAGTCCGATGGGGCCAGGAGAGAGCCCAAGCCCTCCTGGCCACGTGACCCCCCATCCCCTACAAGATCGGGCAGGAGGGAGCCCAACCCCTCCTGTCCAGGTGAACCCCCTACCCCCCACCCCCACTAAAATATGGGCAGGAGGGATCCCAGGCCCTTCTGCCCTCGAATCAACCCCCCCCCCATGACCCCCCCCGAACCCCTGATCTCCCCCCGCCAACCTGTGACCCCCCGCTGACCCCACAACCCCACTACCCCCAATCCCATCCCCCATACCTTGTAAAAGTTGGTCGGACGGACAGGTGTCAATCCCGCCTGTCCGGCAGGCCAGCCGGCTCCAGAATGGGGCCATATTGGCCCAGGCAGCTCAAACCCCGCCCACAGGTGGGGACTGAGGTGCCTGGGCCAACCAGAATAAGGCTCCCTCCTGCCCCGAACGTAATCGTTCGGGAGGGCCACGGGGCAGGAGGGCTTGAGCTCCTTCCTGCCCCGAACGTAATCAGGGGGGGGGGCGCGGGGCAGGAGAGCTTAGGCTCCCTCCTGCCCTGATTGTTGTGGGGGGGGAAGGGTGGATCACGACAGGGGAGATGAGATGGAGTGTTAAGTGACTTACTCAGGGTCACAAAGAACAGGGTTGGGTTTACATTAATAAATCTGTCCCTAAGTAGGATGTGTGGTTGTAAACATATACAGCTATCACTTTACAATTTGGTGTGTATTTTTCAGCATATTTTTTCATTATTCTAAATTTTCCCCCTCCTTTACTAACGTGTAGCATGGGTTTTAGCACCGGTAGTGGTGGTAACTGCTCCAATGCTCAGAATTAATGTCGGGAAGAAGGTTTGTGGGCTGGCAACTGGACCTTTAGATGCGGCGGTCGGTGGTCGGCAGTGGATCAAGGAGGGTGTTTGAAGCGGTGGTAGGCAGCAGCAGCGGGGGCTGGTCTAGGGAGGGGCAGCCTTCAGCGCTGGAGGCAGGCAGGCTGGCTGGCTTTAGCACAGCAGGGAGGGAGGGAGGTAGGATGGCTAGCTTTGTGGGAGAGGGTGGAACAAAGGCTGGAAGGCAGTGAGGGGGACATAGAAAGGAGTACAGGGGCACTAAGGACATAGGAAGGAGCACTGGGAGCACTAATGACATGGGAAGGAGGCACTGCGGGCACTAAGGACATAGCAAGGGGCACTAAGGACATGGGAAGGAGGCACTTGGGGCACTAAGGACATAGGAAGGAGCACTGGGGGCACTAAGGACATGGGAAGGAGGCACTGGGGGCACTAAGGACATAGGAAGGGGCACTAAGGACAAAGAAAAGAGCACTGGGGACACTAAGGACATGGGAAGGAGGAACTGATGGCACTAAGGACATAGGAAGGAAGAAGAGAGGGAATTGGAAACATCATGATAGGATTAATTTTAGTTTTTGGTGGGCAACTGTATGTGCAACATATAAATATGAAAAGATTATGGCAGAACGTTTAGGGATTAGTAAATCCTTTAATGGGATATGGGGTCCATTAACTAACTTTGTTACATTATAATTATATTAGAATCCTTTGCACATCCAGGGGGAGTTGGAGGGTAGGGGGTGGATTATTTCTTTTAATATTATTCATAGTATAATATATAAGATTACTGATTATAATTAGGATAAGAAGGGGATTAAAATTTGATGAATGTAATAATTCTGATGATAATAATGTATTTTCATATAGTTTTTTCTGATATTTAAATTGTATACATTATAAAGTTTGAAATATCAATAAAGATTTATATAAAAAAAAAAAGAAAGGGACAATTATTGTGTCTGAGTGCAAAAAGAAAGAAAGAAATGAAAGAAAGGATGCACAGTCAAAGGAAACGCAACCAGAGACTCATGAAATCACCACACAGCAAAGGTAGGAAAAATTATTTTATTTTCAATTTAGTGATCAAAATGTGTCAGTTTTGAGAATTTATATCTGCTGTCTATATTTTGCACTATATTTGTCTATTTTTCTATAGTTACTGAGGTGACATTGCATATTTTAAAGTCATCTGCCTTGACATTTTTGAAACCCCCCAAATATAAATGATAATTAACATTTTCTCTGCGTTTAGTGTGCTTTGTAGTTTTTAAAAATTTTATGGTTACCGTTATGAATTAATAAGATATTATGTGTACATGGAAAATGAATGGAAGAAATTGGGTGTGTGATTGGGGGCGGGGCTAGGGAGGGATTGGGGCGGGACTGACAATTAATAGATGTTCCGTTTTGATGAAAAAATAAATGGTCACGTTATGTATGATGATGAGAGCACCTGTTGACCGTTCATTTTCTAATTGTAATCTGCTTTATATTTCCATGTGTGTGTGTGTGTGCGTATGCTGGGTCTTTCTCTCTTGATTCCTCTGGAGCCAGGGTGAATTTGCATGTCTGAAAGGGGATAATGAGGCTCAGGCATATAGAAATCAGAATGCAACTTATGGTTCAGAGGCAAACAGGCCCTAAATGCTTCACTATATACCGTTTTCCTACAAGATTTCAGAACTGACTTCCCATGCAATCTCTGCTCCAGCTTTGGAAGCAAATATTTTTAATCATTCTCTTCCACAAAATGTGTGACTCATTTCTTTCTTTCTTTTTTGTAAACTATCCCTATGATTGCAATCTAACAGCCACTGATGTCAGCCACTCAGCAAGAGGTGTGGGTGCAGGCCAGATGCCGAAGAAATCATGGCTGCCTGCCCTGCACCGCTGGAGATTCGAGCCGTGCACCATCTGCCATCCAACGAGGGGGCTCCGAAAAAGGTACAGGGAGTGGGGGGATGATTTAAAATTGCTGCATAGGCCACCCCATTTACTAAGACTGTGCACCATACACGGGTTTGTATAACCCATGTATAGACCGCGGGGGCCAGTGTTCCCTCTAAGCGGGCGGGTGTTGTGAGCAAACTTTTTTCACTGTGAGCTAAAAATATCGGGCGCCAGCAAGTTATGAGCCAAATAAATATGTTGTCAAAGTTGCTGATACATGAGGACGAGGTATTCAAAGGAATTTTAGGCCTACACGCTAAATTAAATAACGTTAAATAATATTTTTAAGAACACAGAAATTGTAGGGATGAAATGATATCTTAATAAATGTTTTACAACAAATGTAGTTATGTCTGTTACATCCATATGTGTAAACTGTAAATTAAAAACAGTCCAGAAGACAATACGTTTGATGCTTTCAATTTCTAGACCAGTGTTTTTCAACCTTTTTTGGGCAAAGGCACACTTGTTTCATGAAAAAAATCACGAGGCACACCACTATTAGAAAATGTTAAAAAATTTAACTCTCTGCCTATATTGACTATATATAAAGTAATTCTCTTGAATAGGAATCAAATAAACACAAAGAAAGTATTTTATAATTACTTTATTATGAAATAAAAATTATAAAAATTATAAAATACTTTATTCAGTGCGAAACCTGGGCCTGTTTGGCTGAACACAAAGCTGATATTCTGGCTGGAATGGAAGAAAGACACACACGTAGCTCTTCGTCAACAGCTCTCAGTCTCTCTCTGTATTTGGTTTTTATAGCATACAAAAATAGACAAATATACCCTCCATCCTTTTTATTAAACCACAATAGCAGTTTTTAGCGCAGGGAGCTGCGCTGAATGCCCAGCACTGCTCTTGACGCTCATAGGCTCCCTGCGCTAAAAACCACTATTGCGGTTTAGTAAAAGGGGACCATATTGTAAAATATAGACAGCAGATATAAATTCAGAACTGTGCATAGTAAGTGAAGGGAAGTTTTCATCTCTGGGAATTTACCCAGTTAACTATTAAGTTATTTGGGCAAATTCCTTTGAAAACTGTGGTAATACTGCCTCCACTTTGCTAAATTTAAAATAAAATCATTTTTCCTACCTTGTCTGGTGATTTCTGGTTGCACTTTCTTCTTCTGACTGTGCATCCAATCTTTCTTCCCTTCTATCAGCCTGTATGCTTTCTCTCCTCCACACCTCATTCCCTCCCCCAACTTTTTCTTCCTCTCTCCCTGACCTTTCTTTCTTTTTTTCTGTTTCTCTTCTTTCCTTCTGTTTCCCTGCCTGCCCCCTTTCTTTCTTTCTCCCAGCCTCCTGTCCAGCAGTAACTCTCTTCCCTTCCTCCCCTCCCAGCAGCATCTCTCCGTCTCCCTCTCCAGTAGCAGCTGTCCCTTTTTTTTCCTTGCCCAGCAGCTTCCCAGATTCCTTTCCCTCCTCCCCTCCCAGAAGCATCTCTCCTTCTTCTCCTTATCCAGTAGCAGCTGTCCCTTTTTTTCCTTGCCCAGCAGCTTCCCAGATTCCTTTCCCTCCTCCCCTCCCAGAAGCATCTCTCCTTCTTCTCCCTCTCCAGTAGCAGCTGTCCTTTTTTTTCCTGGCCCAGCAGCTTCCCAGATTCCTTTCCCTCCTCCCCTCCCAGAAGCATCTCTCCGTCTCCTTCTCCCTCTCCAGTAGCAGCTGTCCCTTTTTTTCCTAGCCCAGCAGCTTCCCAGATTCCTTTCCCTCCTCCCCTCCAAGAAGCATCTCTCCTTCTTCTCCTTATCCAGTAGCAGCTGTCCCTTTTTTTCCTTGCCCAGCAGCTTCCCAGATTCCTTTCCCTCCTCCCCTCCCAGAAGCATCTCTCCTTCTTCTCCCTCTCCAGTAGCAGCTGTCCTTTTTTTTTCCTGGCCCAGCAGCTTCCCAGATTCCTTTCCCTCCTCCCCTCCCAGATGCATCTCTCCTTCTCCTTCTCCCTCTCCAGTAGCAGCTGTCCCTTTTTTTTCCTGGCCCAGCAGCTTCCCAGATTCCTTTCCCTCCTCCCCTCCCAGAAGCATCTCTCCTT
This sequence comes from Geotrypetes seraphini, assembly GCF_902459505.1. NCBI lineage: Eukaryota > Metazoa > Chordata > Amphibia > Gymnophiona > Dermophiidae > Geotrypetes > Geotrypetes seraphini. Next base: position 313,152,848 of record NC_047085.1, on the reverse strand, counting down.
CTCCCTTTCCAGTAGCAGCTGTCCCTTTTTTCCCCTGCCCAGCAGCTTCCCAGACTGATAGTGGTTTTCTCCCCTCCCAGCAGCTCTTCTTACTTCCCAGCGCAGCGATTCACGAAGGCAGCCTCGGGTCCTTTGTTGTGTCGCGCCGCCTCTGAGGAAAGAGGAAGTTGCATCATCAGAGGCAGCCGCGACTCAGCAAAAGCCCCGAGGCTGCCTTCGTGAATCGCTGCGCTGGGAAGTAAAGGAGAGCTGCAGAGAGGGGAGAAAGCCACTGTCGGAGGCTCCCCAAGATCTCTCCGGCCCAGCGCACGCTTCCGATGCTGATCTTGCAGAAGTTCAAATGAGTCAATCTTGCCGGTCCTGCGCTGTGACGAGAAACTTGTGCGCTGCGACCTAATATTTTGTGCGCCAGCGCACGCCAGCGCAGCTTAGCGGGAACACTAAGTCCGCGGCCTATATATGGGGGAAATACAGGTAGGTATCAGTTTGTGGGGATATATTATTTTAATCATACATTAAGAGTTACCTCCTCTTTCCTCTCTCTTTGTAATGAGTAAAGACAACTGAACTGTGTAAATCAAGCTTTTACAGCTTGTTAGACTAAATATGTAGAAGGAAAAAAAAATAATGAAAAATGTATTAAATAAATCAGGTTTATCTACTCTTTGAAACAAACAAAAATTTTCTTTAAAGAAATTGGCAGAATAATTGTGAGAATAACCACCATATGTCACCAAGGCAGTATTTCAATATAAACTAGAGCTGGCTACAATCCAACACATTTGATGCCCACATTGCATTTAATGCAGCCCGCCCATTCTGGATCACTTTCAGATCGTGACAATCTGATCCCCCTGGGAATGGGAATGAAACAGAAATTGCATTCTTTTCAACAGCAAGCATATTTTTACAACAATATCCTTAGCAGACTTCGTGTCTGCCTGGGACAGCATCCAAAATTTGGAATAATCTCTAGCTATATTAGTTGCTGGAGTGATTTTTCGTGTATTTGGAAGCAGTTTCAATTGAAATGCCATCAGTTCTTCACTCCAGATGAACAACCCTTAAGCAGCTACATTTTTAATAAAGCCAATATTTGCAAGTATAAAATATTCATGCGGACCTAACACTGGTGCCAATACACATGCTATTATTATCTTAGAAAACAAGACCTATTCATTATTCCCTAAATCACAATACCATCTGATAGATTTAACACAAAGCCTACAGGGTTCTTCTCAGCTACTGCTGACCTATTAGATGCTGTGTTTAGAAACCACTAGAGTGGTTGTGTAGGAGTTCTCAATGATGTGGCTGCGTTTAGGTTAAATCTGTTAGCACAGGGTCAAGGCATGCATTGAATCATACATGAATTCACAATGACACTTGTTTGAGAATGTAGGAGCCTGGAATTCTAATTTAATTGGGATACACAAAACTCAAAAGGGCTGATTCTATAAAAGGGTGTCCTGATTGTAGGTGGCGGTAGGCATCCTACTGCCATCTGGCAACCAATGGGGACACACAGTAAAAAATCACAAAAACCCTGAGGCAGGACACCTACATTGTAGGCGTTTGTTGCGGGTCTAAGGAGATGAATAGGGTCACTTAAGCTCACCCAAGGATGGGCATGGGTGTGGTTTCGCCCAGAAGTGGCCTTGGGCTACAATAGATGCCTGAAATGTGGGCTAGCAAAATGCTGGCCTACATATCAAATGTTAAAAGTAGACGTGGCTGGCTGGGCTGATTGCAGCAAGGGAATCCCCCAATCAGCTGAGCCAGCAGCACTCCCCGAAGCCGCAGCTGTATACTGTAGATGTGATCATCATTATTTGTAGCTAGCAACATTATATCCCACTGCTGTTATACAACTTGAAGTCCAACAACACAGACAAGGTCAAAGCACATCAAATAATGACCAAAACAAAAGTACCAAGAGCCCCTAGATAAATTACTGACTCCTCATGCCCCTTATTCGTCCGCTGAGATCTGCCAATCAATCCTTACTTTCTATCCCATCTTTTAAGATAATTGGTACTAGATGTTTAGACATCTTTTCCGTTACAGCACCCCAAATATGGAATACACTCCCTGCCTATATCAGAAAAGAAAAAAAAAATGGAAGACCATTTCAAAAGTAAATTAAAATGTTTTTGATTCAAAGAAGCTTTCAGTCTTCCTTAATCCTAAGTCATGCCTGATAATGACTTTTTTAGACTTGAACTTCTATTCCCAAACCTTATTGTTTTTCCCTTATATGTTTCTACTGTTCTATAATCAATTGTATTTCTTACCCCCTTACCTCTCAGATCATGTCAGTTGTGTCTTGAGTTAATATGTTTATGAATTTTTAAAATTTATTTTGAATTGGAACTAGTCTTTATTGACCCAACACATCAGTTGTAGTGTGGCCAAGCAAGGGCCGTCCTGACCTTGGTCACGTAAATTTACTTGGCATCCACCAGGGGGAGCCGGGAGGGCTAAGAACTCACCAGGTTTTCTGTATCCAGGTCACCACCAGGGGAGCTCAAGAGCTGTGCAGGTCCGTGCTGACTCAGCTAGAACAGGGCGTGGCCCTGCTCTAGAAAAGGCAGCAGTGTGGAACAGACAGTTAGGCAAGCTAGGGAGAAGATTAAAGTTCCTCTCCCATGATGACCTCCCGGGTCCAAGCAGTGGTGAGAACTGTACACTTATGGAGGTAATTGAGGCTGGTGAATCACTGGATCTTCCAGGGCAGGAGGAAGAAACCCCTATGGAGCTACAAGGAAGTCTGCCAGAGGAGTTTGGTGAATATCCTGAACCCATGGAAGTTGGCTTAATCACCAGGTGTCAAGATTGAGCTTAAGACTGTGAGTTGCGCGGGGACAGAAATCCCACCCGTCCCCACCCGTCCCCGCCAAAGTTCCACCCGTCCCCACCCGTCCCTGTGAGGACTCCCACCCGTCCCTGCAGGAATCCCTCCGTCCCCGCAAGGAATCCCCTACGTCCCCGCGAGGAATCCCCTACGTCCCCGCCCGTCCCTATAAACTACAGAAATAGTTATTTCATTTAATTATGCTACTGAATTAAAGGCTCTGGTAGAAACCCATTTAAAAATAAGCAAAAAGACTTTATTAATTTGGAAATATTAATTGGGAAGAATATATACTTTGTAAACGGGTTTCTACCAGAGCCTCTAATGTTTATAAATTTTTATCAACACAACTAATATACTACTTTATCCTTAAGCAAAAAAAAAAAAAGAATTTTTTTCCTACCTTTGTTGCCTGGTTTCTGCTTTCTTCATATTCTCATTCAATTCCTTCCATCCACTGCCTCTCTTCTCTCTGTGTCTTCCATTTGCTCTGTTACTGTGCCTCTCCCTTTCTCCCCCCTCCCAAATTGGTCTGGCACCCATCTTTTTCCCTCCGCTCCCCCCATAGTCTGGCACCTCTGTCTTCTTCCCTGCCAGGGTCTTTTCCCCATTCCCTCTTCCCCATTTCCTTCCAGTGTCCTTCTCCCCCACCATCTTCCCCATGTCCTGTCAGGCAGCATCCTTCTCCCCCCTCTGCCTTCCCCGTGTCCTTTCAGCGTCCTTCACCCCCTCTGTCTTCCCCATGTCTTTTCAGCGGCCTTCTCCCCCCTCTGTCTTCCCCATGTCCTTTCAGTGGCCTTCTCCCCCCCTGTTTTCCCCATTTCCTTTCAGTGGCCTTCTCCACCCCTTTTTCCCCATGTCCTTTCAGTGGCATTCTCCACCCCTTTGTCTTCCCCAGTGCTTTCAGGGTCCTTCACCCCCCTCTGTCTTCCACATGTGCTTTCAGCATCCTTCCCCCCCTCCTCCCGTTTACCCCATGTCCTTTCAGCGTCCTTCTCCACCCCTTTGTCTTCCCCAGTGCTTTCAGCGGCCTTCTCCCCCCTTAAGAGTCTTTTCTTCTCCACTCCACCTTTCCTCCCTCCCTGCCCCTTACCTTTGTGGCGTTTCCGCACCCGACCGACAACAGAACAGGCCCGGTCGGACAAATCTCCCTGTCCTGTAGCCGCGAATCTAAATTACCTTCTTACAGCAGCTGGAGTATTGAAGCTGCTGTAAGAGGTAATTTAGATTTGCGGCTACAGGGCAGGGAGGTTTGTCGGCCGGGCCTGTTGTCGGTCAATCGGGGGACCTGACCGGCTGTGCACATTCTTTGGGGCGGACCGCCCCCTCCCCCCTCTTTCGTTCGCCATTGCCTTCTTCCTACCTGCCCTGCCGCACACAGCCGACCGGAAGTCTTTCTGATGTCAGCGCTGACGTCGGAAGAAGGGAGGGCTTTGCTTAAGCCCTCCCTCCGACGTCAGCGCTGACATCGGGAAGACTTCCGTTCGGCTGTGTGCTGCGACAGTGCAGGTAAGGAGGAGGAGACTACCCTCGTGGCTCGAATGCACTGCAATCCAACCCCGCAGGAACCCCGCGACCCTCGGAGGCGTCCCCACGGGATCCCTGTGACCCTAGGGGGCGTCCCCACGGGATCCCCGCAACCCTAGGGGGCGTCCCCATGGGATCCCCGTGACCCAAAGGGGGAACCCGCGGGATTCCCGCCATCCCCGTTCCCGTGCAGCTTTCTACTTGGAAAGGCAAATCTAGGACACTCTTCATTTCCCAGCAATGCTTCAAAGGCTGCTCGAGGCTTCTGTTTTGGATTATTGTGAACTTTATGTATACCAGAGCAGAGATCTGTATTTTTGCATTGCTACCTACTTGGGAGTAGGCTGTGAGAGCCCTGAGGAAAGAAGCTCTGAGGGGGCAAGATCTCAGGGGAATTATTGACTGTTTGAAGGGAAAAGAAATCCTGAACTGTTACTGTGTTATTTTTGCTTTTGAATCTTTGTTTGAAGAAACTTTTGCAAGAAGCACCATTTACTTGGTTTGGGACATCCTTACCTTGATTTTTGCAAGTAAATTTATGTTATGAACATTTATACAACTGTGCTGGTGTTTTTTCTATTTGAGTTCCTTTTGTTACTCCAATCCTGCAGGGTGTCTCCAAGCCAGGTCACACGTTGGTGTATTTTCTTGTGACTAGCCACTAGAGGCGTGAGCATGGGATGCGCACTCATAAAGCTCAAGGTATGAAAAAAAATAAAAAACATGCTAAATGACGCTAAATGCAAAGGTTTTGTTACCAAAATATAATTATTGTTTTTATTTGTTCAATCATGACACCAAAAGAATAAAGCATAATTGCCTTAGCCGTTGCATTAGCGGGAGGTCATTATAGTTGCCAAAATGCTGGCCTTCTGATAACGAGCTCAGTTTAAGATCTCAAGACACTCTATTATATACTTTTCGTTCAGTGTGACATCATTAGCTTGACAGCCAATATAATAACATGGGTGGTCTTAAAAGTTAGACAAAGAAAAAAGTTTCAGAAATCACTTTTGTTCTGTTGACATTCATTTCTGAATATACATTAACATTTTATAACATTTCCAATATTCCTTTATCATTCTTAAAACTTATTTTAGACAATTTATCTATGTATCAAACAAGCTGCTAAAAAGTTTTAAACCTTACAGTGCTGAAAAGTTGTCAGCCTTAGAGAAAAGGAGGGCTCTCCCTAAGCTGACAGTTTCAACTTTCATGGATCTGCACACAGAAGCCTTAGCCTGGAGGAGGGGCTGATTTCTCCCTCTCTATGCTAGAGACTGTTAATTATTTCCAGCCAAGCCATTTCTGTTATATGTGCGCTTTTTTGACTTGGAAATCTCCTCCCTGAGTGACATTTGCAAGAGGAAACACCCCTATGAAAGAAAACTGAGGGACTATAAATACCAAGTCTGTGGGAGGGGTCTGGTTTTTGGCTCTTGCTCCCTTGTTACTGTATTATTGATGTACAGATAGGGTTGCCATATTTTACAAAGGAAAACCCTGGACACATAATCCTGCCCTGTTCCGCCTCCAGCCCCGCCCTATTCTATTTCTGACTCCACCCATTCACACCTCTGACCCCACCCAGCCATATCTCTGGCCCTTCCCAGTCATGCCTCTGGCCCCGCCTAATCATACCTCTGGCCCCACCCTATTCCACCCCCAGCAAGCCTCTTCTCTTCTGCAATGAGCTCCAGTTGCATCTGGAGAGCCTAGAGCATGCGCGGATTTGTGTGATGTCATCTGCACATGCTCAGATGCCCTCCATATGCAGCTGGAGTTCGTTGGGGCTTTCCAAAACCCAGACAAATGCTGTGTTTTGGAAAGCCCACCCGGGAGCTCGGAAAGTCCTCTAAAAAGAGGACATATCCAAGTTTTCCTGGACGTCTGATAACTCTATATAAGAGGAGCAGATAGCTAACACAGCCAGTGCATAAGACAAGAAAGAGTGAGGAAATTGCAACAAAATCTATGCAGTTACTGCATTGCTTTCCAGTTAGATTTGGAATGGGGACGAGATCATCAATGCAGCCTCCAAAGGAGAAATAAGGAGAAGAGCAGTGGATATCATCTATTCAGGAGAAGCACCAGAACAGAGAACCTCAGCAATAAATCCCACTAGGGAAGGGATCTGCTACCAACACAGTGTATCTGCAGACTCAAAGAGCTAAGCCTCTTAAGAATACTCATTGGGGCAGATATTCATATGCAGCCAGTGGCGGTGAACATTTATTTAGCTGCTGGAGGAATTCATAGTTTCATAGTTTATTTAAAATTTGATTAAACGCCTATCAAAAATTATAGGCATAAGTACAATATTAATAAAAATAAGGGATACAATAATTTAAAACACAGTTATCTTCAAACTACAGACAAACCATAAAAGGGGAAAAAGGGGAAAAGGGGAAAGAATTATTCCTGAATATTCAATGCCGGACCATGTCCCGCCACCAGCATTGAATATCCAGGTTGATGCAGCCACCTATCTCTTTTGCAACTGACTCATAGCAAATGACATGGGGACAAATTTTTCCCATCCCTTCCCTGCGAGTTCTTTTCCTGTCCCTGCTCCATTCCAGCAAGCTCTGTCCTCATCTGCACAAGCCTCAAACACTTTAACATCATAAGTGTTCAAGGCTTGCGCAGTTATGGCAGAGCTTACAGGAATGGGGCAGGGACAGGGACAGCGACAAAACTCATGGGGACAGGACGGGGAAATTGAGTTCCTGCGGGGACAAGGATATTGCAGCCGCTGACTTTGCTATGCAAATGTAGTATAATGGAGACATTAGTATTAAAACGAGTTCATTAATATTGAAACTAGCAATCTGACCAATGCCCTAACATCGCTTTGTAATGCACAAAATACAGTGATGACTTAACGATCCAAAATTACCGACAGGTCAGGGTTACTGACAGGAGGAGGGCCATATACACATATGTTAAAGGTGCCTCAGCCAGACCCATGGAACCACTTATCCACCTGACCTCCCACCTGACATTCCCTCCTGCCTTTGCCCCCCTGATGATGGCCCCCTCCTGACAACAGCCCCATAAAAATCAGTAGGAGGGATGTCCACTCCGTCCTGCCTCGGCCACCCAGACCTCCCTACTACCTGACCCACCCAAACACCCCACCCACCCAATCCATCCCCCTATACCTTATTCTGGAGGGATGCCCACTCTCCACTGCTGGCAGACCCGCGTCTTCAAAATGGTGGGCTTTCCCCTTCTCAGTGTATCCTGGAAGGGGAGGAGCCTAAGGCCCTGATTGGCCCAGGTGCCTAAGGCCCCTCTCATAGGAAGGGCCTTAGGCACCTGAACCAATCAGAGTCTTAGGCCCCTCCCAATGCATTCTTGGATGCACCGGGAAGGGGAAGGCCTGCCATTTTGAAGAGGTGAGCCTGCCTGCAGGAGGAAGTGGGCATCTCTCCTGCTGTCTTCAGAATAAGGTACATGGGGTGGGTTGGGTGTGTGGGAGGCTACATGTGGATTGGGAGCACGAGGGCATCTGGGTGGCCATGGAAGGAGGGACTGGGCATCCGTCCTGCCAATCTTCGCAGGGGGCCATCATTGGAAGAGGGCCTAGCCAGGAGGGGGCTGTCATCGGGGGAGCGAGGCAGGAGGGAGTGGGCATCCCTCCTGCCGATCTTCACAGGGATCTGTCATCGGGAGGGGGTCCATCATCAAGGGGGCCAGCATGATGGGGTATTTTTTATTGCGAAAAATATTGTACATGTGTATGCCCATTAAAAAGAAGAAAAAAGAAAGTTTTCCTGCTCCAAACAGCTGAGTGGCAGGAGACTGCTTTAGGGCTTCCCTTGCCGGCTCTACACATGTGTCAGTTGCTTTTCCAATGACTCATTGGATGGGATTATGGAAGATATCCGTGAAACTCATTTGCATGTGAAATTGTTTCAACATTGATCGCCATTTTGAAAATGGACAGTTTGAACGGAGGGATTCAAGATGGCGACGGAGCTAGTCGCATAGCTGGAGGCTCTCCCTGCACCGGCAAATTTAATATTTCTAACTGCTTACCGACTTGCCTTTCAGTATGCCTAAGCGCAGAGGGAAACAGAGGAATGGTCTTCCTGCCTCCTTCGCCTCCTCGCTATCGCGCCAGACAGCTATAACAACGTTTGCTGTCCCGATTGTTCAGGGCGTTCCGGTAAACCGAGAGGGGTCGATCTCAGCTTCGGAAAGTGAAGTCTCGCTTAGCCCAGTTGTTCCGGGAGTCCCCCACGCCCAGGGAGAATGTCAGAGACGCCGACGGCGCTACAGGAAGCGGTGGGGATGTCATTGACCTCGCCAGCACTGTTTGGCTTACCCCTGACCCCGGAGGCAGTTCCAATCTCGCTGGACTCTTTACATCAAGCGCCAGCTGCTGGGGGGCTAGGAATTCAGGGCGGTTCAGGGAATGAAACTTTTAATCCTGATATGGAGATTTCTGCTTCTTCTACTATTCCTGCTTCCCTTTTGACCCCGCTGAAGAAACCACCGGTGATTGATTTGGAAGCACTCTGGGAGGCTATCGAAAGCCTTCATAAGGTATGCTCCTATACTATACCAACTTTGCAAACTTCTATATTACAGTAGAAAAATGTTGAGGGGAAAATTCAACATCAAGACCAGAGACTAGACAAAGTTGAAAAACAGGTCTCTGATGTACAGAAATCTTCTAATCTTCAATTTAAAGATAAAGCAATCTTGTTTAGGAAGATTGAGAATCTGGAGAATGCAAATAGGAATTTAAATCTAAGACTAATTAACTTTCTAGTCACCAGATTACAATCACCTAAGGAACTTTTTCATCAGTTCTTAACATCGGTCTTAAAGTATTCAGAGACTTCAATGCCTCCTCTACAGAAATTATACTATTTGAATATTCCTAAAGGAAAGAATCAGGACTTGGAAAATCAACAAATAGAACTAGATATAACAAATTTTCTTGAGTCCTCTTATCCTGAAATTTCTGAGATGGCTACATTGCTTGTGACCTTTGTTTTTTTTCAGGACAAGGAAGCAGTTCTTCATCTGTTCTTTAGGACTGAGAATGTTGAATTTTATGGTTCACAAATAGCTATATTTCCGGATGTTTCCAAATGGACGCAATTACGTCGTAAAAAATTCCTGATGTTACATCAATCTGTATTGGGTTTGGGAGCTATCTTTCAGCTGCGTTTCAGCTGTAAATGTTGTATTACTCATCAAGCAAATAGATATGTTTTTTGTGAACCTGATCAATTACATTTTTTTTTGGAAGGTAAAGCGGCTTCCGTTACTCCTCACATGCCCGTTGAAATCACCGGCCATACCATATAGACAGATACAACCGATATGCTCTGTATTATGTTATGAATATTGAATTTTTCTTTGTATAATCAACTACCCTTGATAAGTGCTTGATCTTCTCTCCTCAATAGTGGACTATTATCATGGTACCGTATATGTATTATTTAATGTTTTATTATTTCTTCTTTGGGATTGTTATTTTTCTTAATCAAAGAATTTCTTTGGATGTAAAATAAAAGTTAATTAAAAAAAAAAAAGAAAATGGACAGTTTGCCGGCACTTGGATCTTGGGAAGGACCTTACAGATCCATTAGGGGGGGCCTGATATTTTGAATGGAGATTTTTCAGAGGTGCTGGTTGCAATCAGAGCCTTAGGCTCCTCCCTCTGTATCCCATGATACAAGGATAGACAGGTAAGCGACTGGTCTTGACCAGTTGCATTATTGGATCACTTTTTTTTTTAGTGCATCAATCACTCTACTAGTTTGCATGGCATCTGAATATTAATGAGGTTATTTGCATGGTCGGATCGGGGAATAAGCAATCATGCAGGAAACCAGGCGGTGAGCTGTTATCTGCATCGGGTCGCCAAATGCTATCATCACTAAAGCTGTTAAAACAGGTTTAGCGATGATCACTGGCTTTAGTGCATCTGGACCTATATTTGTTCCATGGTTGGAGCCTGCTAGCTCATTCCTACTCCTTTCCCATATAATTATGGGCCAGATTAGGGATAATGTAGGTATGGCACTAAACAATTATCTATTTAGTGTCAATTAGCTGCTAAATGGATAATAATGCTAACATGATCATCACACTGCACATATATTCAGCCCTACTACCTATATGGACAGAAGTGCTGAATGTACGAGGGGCTGCTGAAAAGTTCTTAGCCCAACCAAGAAAGTTGGGGGCAGTCTCCATCGAGGGCTATACACTTAGTCCAGCAATTTTCCATTTTATTTGTTCTATATTTTTCCAATGGAGTGAAAAAAATGGAAAAATCAATGGATTAAGTGTATAGCCCTTGATGAAGACTGCCCCAACTTTGTTGGTTAGGCTGAGAATTTTTCAGCGGCCCCTCGTAAATATGTATTTATTAAAGTTCCAGTTCTGGCACTGAAATCAATGGGATGACCATACCAGCTGATTATCAACCCATTTATAACATAATATAACAATAACCTTATATACCGCTACAACCTCACAGCTCAGCGTGGTTTACAAGAAAGAGAACTGCACATATGCAGGGAAATGACAATTCTATATAAAGAATTCAAGGAGAAAAAAAAATGGAAATATAACAGTTGAAATACTAAGAATTCTTTGTAAAGAGATAAGTTTTTAATAATTTCCTGAAGTGAATGTAAGATTGAGAACTGGAGATCAACTTACCAAAGATCTTATCCGCAAGGGCAGCATGGTAAGCCAAACTTCGGCTGAAAATTTTATTTTAACATTCATTTGGTAGGTATGGTATGTCAGTTCATAGGAGGCTAGATCTCACACATTGCACATCGGTGTTTGTTTAATTCCTATAGAAAAAGGTTCACAAAAAGCAGATGTTATGCCATTCCAGGTAAAGAGGTTGAGTTCCGGCTTTCATTTTTGCTTCTTCTCTAAAAATTTTTGTCTTTTTACTATTGCAAAGAAAATTAAATAGTTTCTCTTCCAGGAATCAACCTTTACACTTCAGTATAAATTACATGTAGTTGCAACTTATTTTTATACTATTTTAGTTGCAAAAATACTTTGCTTAAGGAAGAAACATCACCTAAAGCAGTAATTGTATGCAGCTGCTTTATAATTGCACTTCCAAGTTCAATACATGGCAAGAACTGAAGGTGTATCTAGTGTTATGAAGCCTCCTTCCTGTGAAAGCAGGAAGAAACCATCATCTTCCCTTTTAGAGTCTAAAAAGACATAATCATACAGCAATAAAATAGCTAGAAATGGAAATAATCTTTAAAATGCCTCACCTATCTTTATGGGAACAATTTGAATATAGTTAAACTTCATTCTAATTTCACTTGAATGGCAAGTCCAGTTGAATTTGGGTAAAAGCTTCAAAAAAGCTGCAAAATCCTCTCATGGTACATCACATGAGACATGACCCTAATTTCTATGTTCCTTAAAAGAGATCTATAGATGGTTGATATCTTCTGTAGGGTGATCATCATAAACTGAAATTGTTTCAACCTATTTTTATTGTGAGAAAATTTTGAACAATACCTGTTGTATGTTAGTTCATGACAGACTGCAAACCTAGAGGTAAAACTTCAGCCGAAGTTTGGCTTACCATGCTGCCCTTGCGGATAAGATCTTTGGTAAGTTGATCTCCAGTTCTCAATCTTACATTAACTTCAGGAAATTATTAAAAACTTATCTCTTTACAAAGAATTCTTAGTATTTCAACTGTTATATTTCCATTTTTTTTTTCCTTGAATTCTTTATATAGAATTATCATTTCCCTGCATATGTGCTGTTCTCTTTCTTGTAAACCACGCTGAACTGTGAGGTTGTAGCGGTATATAAGATTATTGCTATATTATGTTATAAATGGGTTGATAATCAGCTGGTATGGTCATCCCATTGATTTCAGTGCCAGAACTGGAATTTTAATAAATACATATTTACAAGGGGCCGCTGAAAAGTTCTCAGCCTAACCAACAAAGTTGGGGCAGTCTTCATCAAGGGCTATACACTTAATCCATTGATTTTCCATTTTTTTCACTCCGTTGGAAAAATATAGAACAAATTAACTGGCAAAAACTTATCAAAAATCCAAAATAACCCAAAAGTAAAACTTCAGTGGATATGAACATATGAACTGCCATCTCCGGATCAGACCTTTGGTCCATCAAGTCCGGCGATCCGCAAACGCGGAGGCCTAGCCAGGTGTCCACCTGGCGTAATTGTAGTCACCCATATCCCTCTATGCCTCTGTTTCGTATTGCTACTGATATTTATTTTATATCATAGCCAAACCGGAATAAGACCTCTTTATGGGAGCACACTGCTAGTAATAAGGCTGCATTTAAAGTTGATCTGCCCATGCACATACAATTTGAGCAAAGAAAAAAAGATAACCGGTTTTTTGACCAGTGATGATTTTCAAGCCCCTTTAAAGTGTTTTTACTCATTATTATTACCTCAAACACTTGGTCGTTTGAGGTCTTTTTCCGGTTTGGCTATGATATAAAATAAATATCAGTAGCAGTACGAAACAGAGGCATAGAAGGATTTGGGTGACTAAAATTACGCCAGGTGTACACCTGGCTGGGCCTCCGCGTTTGCGGATCGCTGGACTTGATGGACCGAAGGTCTGATTCGGAGATGGCAGTTCTTATGTTCATATCCACTGAAGTTTACTTTTAGGTTATTTTGGATTTCTGATAAGTTTTCGCCAGTTAATTTGAATTATTCTAGGATTAGACTGCAAACATATTCATGCAATAGGGCAGGGGCAAGGAACTCCAGTCCTTGAGAGCCGTATTCCAGTTGGGTTTTCAGGATTTCCCCAATGAATATGCATTGAAAGTAGTGCATGCAAATAGATCTCATGCATATTCATTGGGGAAATCCTGAAAACCCGACTGGAATACATCTCTCAAGGACCGGAGTTCCCTACCCCTGCAATAGGGGGTCCTTTTTCTAAAGTAGTAAGGTTTTAGTTACCACATGCTAAGTGCAAAAATTACCATGTGGTAACTACAAAATCTTTGTGATAACTGCCCATGCAGTTGCCACAGAGGAAAAACTTTTACCACATGTTAAATGCAATGACAGACAGTGCAGATACACCACTGCTTCCTACTGCTGTTATCTGTGCTATCTGTTGGGGTAACATTCCACACCCAGGCAATGTCCATTTCTGCCCCATTCTCTGCCCCATTCCTTCATATGCCATAATAGTGTGAATTCTTTTAGAAAAGTTACAACCCCAAAATTAGGGTTACCAGATGTCCAGGGAAACCTGGACATGTCCTCTTTTTAGAGGACTGTTCAGGTTCCCAGATAGACTTTCCAAATCCTGGCAGTTTGTCTGGATTTTGGATAGCCCTGACATCTTCTGTAGGCCTTCAACAAGCATGCATGGATGACATCACATGAATCCATGCATACTAGAGGCCCTCCAGATGCAGCCTGGAGGTTGGGGAAAAAAGAGACAAGGCTTTTTGGGGGCGGGGCTGGAGGCAGAACAGGGCAGGACTGGAGGTGGAATGGGGCAGGGTTGGAGGCAGAATAAGGCGGAGCTGGGGGCAGAATGGAGTGTGGCCATGCATCCGGGTTTGCCCTTCATTAAATATGGTAACCCTACCTAAAATGATCTCCAGGAAGACTGCCTCTTTAAACACCCAGGGAAAACCCACTGCAGAACAAAAAAAAAAGAAGACCACAGAGAGAGTCCCCTCATAGTGACATACAATCCAGAGCCAGAAAAAAACAGAGAAAAATCATAAAAGACCCACAGTTACTGCTCCATTCAGATAAATTACCAAAAAAGTTATTCCCAGCCTCAGTAGTGCTGACCTTCCCACAGCTATGAAATCTGAAGCAAAGAACAGTAAAAAGCAAACTCCCAATAGCAACTGATAAAGAGAATGGAGTACATTTCTACAATATACCATGTTGCAAACTGTGCCAACACATATCACAGGACACCACAGTAATGGGAAAAACATTACCGTAAGCATAAGGGAATTCTACCCAGCATCCAATGCAAAAAATATAAAGAAGGGTGCAAGGTTGACAAATGGGCAGAGGCTAAAGACGAGACAGGCACCACATCTGATGCCACAAAACAAACCAAGGTGATATTTCTGTGGGACGATAAAGTACTTTAACAGCAATATGAAAGGACAACAAAGATTTCCTATTATACTAAAAACCATAAATTTATACTGCCGATAACCCATCCATCTCTTCCTGATGCCCCTAACTCCATCACCCTTTCCTTTTTCCTTGAGACTGTGATTGGAATACTTTTATGAATATGACATTACATTATTGCAATTCATAGCTTACTATTTTAATCAAGTTCAATGTGGATTACACATGGGGAGTGTCAGGAAGATACAATAATATACACGAGGAGCTGCTTAAAAATTCTCAGCTCAACCAAGAAGAGATTGAATGAAGTCATGAAATTTACAAGTTATTCCGCACTTTTCTTTTTATTTCATATCATTGAAAAAAGGAGGCTCAGGGGTGATATGATAGAGACCTTCAAGATCATGAGGGGCATAGAGAGGATGGATAGGGACAGATTCTTCAGGCTGAAGGGGACAACAGGTACGAGGGGGCATTCGGAGAAACTGAAGGGAGATAGGTTCAAAACGAATGCAAGGAAGTTTTTTTTCACCCAAAGGGTCGTGGACACTTGGAATGCGCTACCGGAGGACGTGATTGGGCAGAGTACGGTACAAGGATTCAAACAGAGACTGGACGGATTCCTGAGGGATAAAGGGATCGTGGGATACTGAAAAAGCTAACCAGAAAATAAGTATAGAAACCCGACCAGGTCGTGCATGTGCAAGACCGGAGGGCTAGGACTTTGATGGGAAGATAGGACTCAATAGGAAACCAAGGTGGCATGGGGGCCCCTTCTGGTGATTTGGACAGGTCGTGACCTGTCTGGGCCGCCGCGGGAGCGGACTGCTGGGCAAGATGGACCTATGGTCTGATCCGGCGGAGGCACTGCTTATGTTCTTATGTTCTTATGTTAAACGAAAAGTGTCAAGAAAAGTGCGGAATAACTTGTATGTTTTATGGCTCCACATCATTCTTTTCTTGGCTGGGCTGAGAACTTTTCAGTGGCCCCTTGTATTGTGATGTCATAATGTCTCATACCACCAATGACTAAGAGCCAACCTCATCGGTGATGTCACAATGGTTTGGTTTCCCTTTACCTGTGCCCATTTACCTCACTGCAATGAAAAGTGTCAAGAAAAGTGTGGAATAATTTTTTATGCTTCATGGCTCCACATCAGCCCAGCAGAGGAGAGGCAGCGTGGGAGCCCTGCTCTGCCCCTCTCCCCGACCTGCAAAGGACCCGACTACACTCACAGCAGCGCGGACATTTTTTTCCCTCAGCCCAGCAGAGGAGAGGCAGCGTGGGAGCCCTGCTCCGCCCCTCTCCCCGACCTGCAAAGGACCCGACTACACTCACAGCAGCGCGGACATCTTTTTCCCTCAGCCCAGCAGAGGAGAGGCAGCGTGGGAGCCCTGCTCCGCCCCTCTCCCCGACCTGCAAAGGACCCGACTACACTCACAGCAGCGCGGACATTTTTTTCCCTCAGCCCAGCAGAGGAGAGGCAGCGTGGGAGCCCTGCTCCGCCCCTCTCCCCGACCTGCAAAGGACCCGACTACACTCACAGCAGCGCGGACATCTTTTTCCCTCAGCCCAGCAGAGGAGAGGCAGCGTGGGAGCCCTGCTCCGCCCCTCTCCCCGACCTGCAAAGGACCCGACTACACTCACAGCAGCGCGGACATCTTTTTCCCTCAGCCCAGCAGAGGAGAGGCAGCGTGGGAGCCCTGCTCCGCCCCTCTCCCCGACCTGCAAAGGACCCGACTACACTCACAGCAGCGCGGACATTTTTTTCCCTCAGCCCAGCAGAGGAGAGGCAGCGTGGGAGCCCTGCTCCGCCCTCTCCCCGACCTGCGAGGGACCCGACTACACTCACAGCAGCGCGGACATCTTTTTCCCTCAGCCCAGCAGAGGAGAGGCAGCGTGGGAGCCCTGCTCCGCCCCTCTCCCCGACCTGCAAAGGACCCGACTACACTCACAGCAGCGCGGACATTTTTTTTTTCCCTCAGCCCAGCAGAGGAGAGGCAGCGTGGGAGCCCTGCTCCGCCCTCTCCCCGACCTGCGAGGGACCCGACTCCTCTTCCCAGCAGCGCAGCCTTCTGCCACAGAGTCCAGAGCCCAGCAGAGGAGAGGCAGCGTGGGAGCCCTGCTCCGCCCCTCTCCCCGACCTGCAAAGGACCCGACTACACTCCCAGCAGCGCGGACATCTTTTTCTCTCAGCCCAGCAGAGGAGAGGCAGCGTGGGAGCCCTGCTCCGCCCTCTCCCCGACCTGCGAGGGACCAGACTCTTATGCCACCACAAGCCAGAGTCTAAACACATAGGCGATCACCTCACCAGAGAGGAGAGCGATTAGAATCTCTCTCCATCCTCTTCCATGCCTGATTACTATTAAAAAATAAATAAATAAATAAATAAAAATACACTCAAAACCACCAACACCATTGCCACAACTCTAACCAAAAAGATACCAGATCCAAAGAATCTTCCACCCCACAAACAAAATGGAAAATCACGCATACAAAATCATACTTGCCCTCCTAATACTCTCACTACTCATTTCAAACTGGCAAACCACAGGATATCACCTATCACCCATCCCAATTCTGACAACAACCTTCAGACAACCACACCCTCCCAGAAAAATCCACACCACCAGAACCCTAACATCCTGCCCACTGACCAGCCAAGAACACATTCCCACCGTCTGGGGAAAACGACCTCCACCAAAGCACAAGACCACCACACAACAACAACAAACACCAGCAAAAAATATCCTCTACCTCAATTGCAACCTTAGCTCCAACACAAAACACACCTCATTAGCCTGTGCATACATGAATATAAGATCTATAAGCCCAAAAGCAAATCTAATCAAAGACTGGATAATCAAAGAACAACTAAGCTGTCTCTTCCTAGCCGAAACCTGGCTAACATCCAACTCAGACCCATGCATAACCGAATTCTGCCCAAAAGGTTACAAACTAGAGATGGTATGTCGAGAAAACAAACGAGGGGGAGGACTAGCGATTCTAGTAAAAAACAATCTCAACCTAAAAGTGCTACACAAACAATCAACCCCTCACTCAGACCTTCTTGCATGCCAACTCTCCGACAACACACTCACAGGCACCTTGAACTGTCTGCTATGCTACATCACTCCAGGAAAATGGAACACCTCAAAACTTGATCTCGAAGAATTCTTATTCCGGAACTCTCTATCCTCCACATACAACTTGCTCCTAGGAGACATCAATCTCCACCTCGAAGACCACACATCCAAACAAGCAAACGAAATACTCTCATACCTCGACGCCTTATCCTACCAGATCCTCAATCCGGAACCCACGCATGAAAAAGGCCACCAACTGGATATAGCAGCATTCACGCCTCATAACCTCCACACACCAAATATTCACATCACCAATAAGAACATAAGAACATAAGAACATAAGAACTGCCATCTCCGGATCAGACCTTCGGTCCATCAAGTCCGGCGATCCGCACACGCGGAGGCCCTGCCAGGTGTACACCTGGCGTAATTTATAGTCCACCATATCCTTATATGCCTCTCTTAAGGAGATATGCATCTAGTTTGCTCTTGAAGCCTAGGACGGTTGATTCCGCAATAATCTCCTCTGGGAGGGCATTCCAGGTGTCAACCACTCTCTGAGTGAAGCAGAACTTCCTGACATTAGTCCTGAACCTGTCCCCCCATAGCTTCATTACATGTCCTCTAGTCCGTGTCAAATTGGACAATGTAAATAATCTTCTCTGCTCTATTTTGTCGATTCCTTTCAGTATTTTGAAGGTCTCGATCATATCCCCACGCAGTCTCCTTTTCTCAAGGGAGAACAATCCTAGTGTTATAAGTCTGTCCTCGTATTCCAGTTTCTCCATACCCTTCACCAGTTTTGTTGCTCGTCTCTGCACCCTCTCCAGCAGTTTTATATCCTTCTTTAGGTAAGGAGACCAATGTTGGACGCAGTATTCCAAGTGTGGTCTGACCATTGCCCTATAAAGCGGCATTATAACTTTCTCCGATCTACTCGAGATTCCTTTCTTTATCATGCCCAACATTCTATTTGCCTTCTTTGCCGCTGCCGCGCATTGTGCCGACGGCTTCAGGGTCCTATCTATCAGTACACCCAGGTCCTTTTCTTGTTCACTCTTCCCCAGAGTTGCACCTGACATTGTATACTCGTATTCCTTATTCTTATTGCCTAAATGCATTACCTTGCATTTCTCCACATTGAACTTCATCTGCCATTTCTCCGCCCATGTTTCTAACCGACACAAGTCACTCAGGAGTTTCTCTCTATCCTCCTGCGATCTGATCGCCCGGCATAGTTTTGTATCGTCTGCAAACTTGATGATCTCACTGGATGTTCCTTCCTCCAGGTCATTGATATAAATATTAAAAAGGATCGGCCCAAGTACCGAGCCCTGGGGTACACCACTAGTCACTTTCTCCCAGTCGGAGAACTTCCCATTTATGCCCACTCTCTGCTTTCGGTTTTCCAGCCATTTGCCTATCCATCTTTGTATATCCCCCTCTATGCCATGGCTTTGTAGTTTCCTGAGAAGTCTTTCGTGTGGAACTTTGTCGAACGCTTTCTGGAAGTCCAAGTATATTATGTCCACCGGCTTCCCACTATCAATTTGCTCTTTCACGGTCTCAAAAAATTGGAGTAAATTCGTCAAACATGATTTCCCTTTCCTGAATCCATGTTGACTGGGTTTCATCAAGTCGTGTGCGTCCAAGTGCCGGACTATGCTATCCTTGATCAGTGCTTCAACCATCTTGCCGGGGACAGACGTAAGACTCACAGGTCTATAGTTGCCCGGTTCCCCTCTCGATCCTTTTTTGAAAATTGGCGTGACGTTCGCTATCCTCCAGTCGTCCGGTATCTGTCCAGTTCTGATTGTCAGGTTTGCAAGTTTTTGCAATAACTCTCCGATTTCAACCTTCAATTCCTTTAAGACTCTCGGGTGAATTCCATCCGGTCCAGGGGATTTGTCACTTTTAAGTTTGTCGATCTGATAGTATATCTGGTCTAAGTCCACTTCAACTGTGGTGAGGCTGTCTTCTATTTCTCCTGCAAACACTTTCTCCGCTTCAGGTATTGTTGAGGTGTCCTCCTTCGTAAAGACGGACGCAAAGAAGGAATTTAGTTTGTCTGCGATTTGTTTATCTTCCTTGATGTACCCTTTTCTTCCCTGGTCGTCCAGGGGTCCCACTGCCTCTTTTGCAGATTTTTTCCCTTTCACGTATCTAAAGAAGGGCTTGAAGTTTTTGGCCTCCTGGGCTATTTTTTCCTCATATTCCTGTTTTGCATCCCTCACCGCCTTGTGACATTTCTTCTGATCATCTTTATGTTTGTTCCAGGCTTCGGTTGTCTTTATGCATTTCCATTTTTTGAAAGAGTCCTTCTTTTCTTTTATGGCTTCCTTCACCTTTATGGTAAGCCATGCCGGTTCTCTTTTGCTCTTTGTTCTCCGATCTTTGGAAATCCTCGGAATGTAGAGATCTTGTGCTTCTGTGATAGTATTTTTCAGTAGGGACCATGCCTGATCTACCGTTTCGAGTTTGTCCACCATCTTCTCGAGTCGTTTTTCTACCATGGCTCTCATGCGATCGTATTTACCCTTTTTAAAGTTCAAGGTGGTGGTTAAGGTTTTGGCATGTTTCCCTTTCCCGATGTCAAGTTTAAAGTTGATTACATTGTGATCACTCGTTCCCAGTGGAACCATGACTTCCACTTCTGTTATCGGTCCCGTGAGGCCATTTAGGACCAAGTCCAAGGTGGCGTTGCCTCTTGTCGGCTCTTTTACCATTTGTTCCAGGAAGCAATCCCCTAGCACCTCCAGGAACTTGGCCTCCTTGCCGCAGTTGGAGGTTGCTAGTTTCCAGTCTATCCCTGGGAAATTGAAGTCTCCCAATATAATTATATTGCCTGTCTTGCATTCTTGTTTGATTTCCTCCATCATTTCTGAGTCAGTTTCCTCCGCCTGTCCTGGGGGACGATAGTAAAGGCCAATTTTCGTATCTGCGCCATATTGACCAGGAATTTTGATCCAGAGTGACTCAAGCTTCTCTTTCATTTCTGTTGTAACTATTTCAACAGAATCTATTCCCTCCTTAACATATAGAGCAATACCTCCACCTTTCTGCCCTACTCGATCTCTTCTATACAGTTTGTATCCCTGTAGTACTATGTCCCATTTGTTTTCTTCATTCCACCATGTTTCTGTTATGCCAATGATATCCAATATGTCATGTCTTGCTATTGTCTCTAGTTCCCCCATTTTGTTACCTAGACTTCTAGCATTCGTATACATACATCTAAGTTCCCTTCGTGTTACCTTTTTGGACCTTCTACTCTTGGCCGTCCCTGTAGTTTCAATTACGATATCCTTTACTGCTCCTGTGTTATCACCTTTGTTTGCTGTGTGGTCGTCCCCTCCTGTGTCTGAGTTGTCCCTTCCTGCTTTTTCTCCCTTGTTGGCTGTGAGGTCGTCTTCTCTTGTGTAGGAGTAGTTTTCCTTGGCTTCTTCGTTGGGGCATCCTGCTATCCGTGCCATCGACCGGTGGTCGACTGTCGGCTTTCCCCTATCTTTCAGTTTAAAGCCTTCTCGATTGCCTTCTTCATGTTGCCTGCCAAAACTCTTGCTCCTTCCTTGTTGAGGTGTAGTCCGTCCCTTCTGTAGTACTTGCTTTTTCCCCAGAACGCCGTCCAGTTGCGCACGAAGTCGAAGCCTTCTTCTTCGCACCATCGTCTCATCCAGGCGTTGATTACTTGCAATTCCCCTTGTCTCTTTCCATCCGCTCTTGGTACTGGGAGGATCTCAGAGAAGGCCACCTTCACCTCCCTGATCTTCAGTTGTCTTCCGAGTGAGCGGAGCTGGCCCTTCAGCTCTTCCCTGTCATACTTCCGCCCGCTCACATCATTTGTTCCCACGTGGATAAGCACAGCGGTGTCCTCTCCCCCTGCGCCATCTATGATCCTGGAGATCCTGTTGGTCACATCCTTCACTCTTGCTCCAGGCAGACAGGTGACGACTCTGTCCTCTCTTCCTCCTGCGGTGTGGCTGTCCACATGTCGTATAATGGAGTCGCCTACGATGATCCCCATCTTCTTTATTCGGGAGTTCCTTGGGGGGCGTAGGTCCACGTCCTTGGAGTAGGGCCAGTCTTCTTCCTCCAATGATGCTCTTGAAATTGTTTCCTGTTCTTTGGATGGGGCGATGTCTTCCTGTGCTCTCACTATTCCTCCTGATGTGCGGTTGTCTCCTACCTCGTCTTCGGTTTCTTCTATGTTTGCATGGGTGTCTTGGTACCTGGCATCCCTCTCTTTGGTCAGACCACCACAAATACACCTTCACAATCAACTGGCCTCAAAATAACATAAAACCTATGCCCCAAAAAACAACCTTCAAGTCTAGACAGAAAATTGAACCAGCCACATTCTGGGAAAAAGTGGACCCTGCAATCGACTCCACTGACCCGACGGACTTCATAAAACACTGGCGCACCCTAAGTGAAGCAACCTTGAACGAGCTAGCCCCAGAAAAAACCAAACACAGAACCTGCAGACCCTCAGACAAGTGGTTTGACTCCGAACTCCACCTACTAAAAGGGCATTGCAGGCAACTTGAAAGATCTTGGAGAAAAAAGAGAAATGACCAAACCAAATCCGCTTGGAGAACCCAAATCAAACTATATAACATCAAACTTAAGGAAAAGCGCAAAACATACTACACTAAATTAATTGGCACAAACAACCCCGACACAAAAACACTCTTCAACTTAGTAAAAAAACTTACGGACACAAACCCATTCCTTGCCACTCAAGGCAATAAAACACCAACAGCTCACCAATTAGCAGACCATTTCAAACTCAAGATCATCAAAATCAGAACAACCTTCAACAACTTAACTACCACACTCAACGAGTTAATAACAACCCCCACAATGGAAGAAGCCGTAACTGCAGACAGAACATGGACCACCTTCCCAACTCTACAATGGCCTGATTTGAACCGACTATATAAAAAATACAGCCACACCTCATGCGACTTGAACTACTGCCCATCGTATCTACTCACAAATGCCTCCCACAAATTCAAAACCAGCCTCACGCAGTGGATACAAAGCACTCTCATAGAAGGCCAATTTCCACAAGATCTTGGAGAGATCATAATAACACCCTTACTGAAAGACCAAAAAGGTCCAGTAGACACACCTACCAACTATAGACCTATCGCTTCGATCCCATTATATGTCAAGCTGATTGCAGGACTTGTGGCTCAATACCTCACCAACTACCTAGCTGACCACAATATACTTCACCCATCCCAATCAGGATTTAGATCTTACCACAGCACGGAAACACTACTAGCAACACTACTGGACATAGCCCGACAACACCTCAGGATCCTAATTATCCAACTAGATCTTTCCGCCGCCTTCGATCTAGTTGATCATACCATACTACTCCAGATACTTGATGCAATAGGAATCTCAGGGGTGGTTTACAACTGGTTCCAAGGATTCCTTAAAACAAGAACGTACAGAGTTAAGATAAACGATATGAAATCTAACCCATGGTCAAATCCATGCGGAGTCCCGCAGGGATCTCCACTTTCACCCATTCTATTCAATCTCTACATCTCCTCCCTTGGTACCACTCTTGACAACCTAAATGTAACATCATTCAGCTACGCAGACGACATAACTATTCTCCTCCCCTTCGAAACCCAAGACCACACCTCAACAGGACACCTGGAATCAATACTGAACGAAGTAGAAAAATGGATGACAAACCACAAATTAAAACTAAACTCGGACAAAACCAAATTCTTAATGCTCGAAACGGACAAAAACCCATCCATAACAGACCTGGAAATTAAAGCAATCAAATACCCAATCCAATCCTCCCTCAAAATCCTGGGAGTGCTGATAGACAGATGCTGCACTATGCAGACTCAAATCAACAAAACTACCCAAAAAGCATTCTTCACAATGCGCAACCTAAGAAAAATAAGGAAATACTTTGACAAAGAACATTACAGGATCATTGTACAATCCCTGGTACTAGGTCTTGTGGACTACTGCAATATCCTATATCTACCATGCCCTACAAACATGATCAAAAAACTACAGACCGTTCAGAACACAGCTCTCAGACTAATCTACTCCCTCGGAAAATATGACCACATCACCAACGCCTACCTAGACTCTCATTGGCTACCAATTAAAGCCAGAATTCAATTCAAACTGTACTGTCTAATCTTCAAAGTTTTCAACGGTACCGCACCTGCCTATCTAAACGATCGCCTAAAACGTAACCTTCCACCCAGAATAAGAAGAACACTGACACCATTCGCATATCCACCACTCAATGGCACTCATCGAAAAAAGCTTTATGATAACCTCATAGCAACGCATGCAGCAAAACTCGAACCCTCCATCACTAGATTGTTAACCTCAACATCTGACTTCAAAACATTCCGTAAAGAAATCAAAACGCTGCTCTTCAAAAAGTATTTACAATCTACCTAATCTCCCTCTCCTCTTCCACCAACCAGGTTTGATCACTCCCTGGCACCACACCATCAATCGACAAAAAATACACATATAAAAAAAAAAAAAAAAAAAATTCCCTGGAACCAATTCATCCTACCGAAACCGATTGCCTACCAACGTATGGAAACAGAATATTTGATATGTATAGTAATGTAACCTGATTTATCTTCCATTGTTATTATGTCTACACACTCTCTCTTTCATTAGTCTATACCTCAATCTGTATTCTCCAATGTCATGTACCCTCCTGGAAATGTCCAGCTCTCTTCTTATGTAATCCGCTTTGAACCGCAAGGCACAAGCGGAATAAAAATCACTAATGTAATGTAATGTAATCATTCCCTCCTTGATTGGGATGAGAACTTTTCAACGGCCCCTCATATATACAGTATATTAATCCTTTATCCCCACTTATAATCCTCAGTAACAAAGAATCAAGAACTTATGAAATAAAAAGGATTTTACTGACTTTCTAAAAACATTATAGTCATAGTGAATTCCAGATCTTGACACCTTGATATGATGTGGATGCTGAAAAAAAATTTTTGATTTGATTTTTGATGAACTAGGAAAACTTAACATCATTTGTATCACATTGTATTTGTATCATAGACTTCATATATTCTGGGTTACATTTTAAAATATAACCATGCAAATTTGAAGCTCTGCCTGTGCCTCCACTGGCAAACATAAGAGAACTGATACTGTCATACCTATGAGCAGAAAATATTAACCTGGTGGGTGTATTTTGTATAATTTGCAACTTCTTAAGAATAGACCTTGGACATTCCAAATAGACTACAGTACAGTAATCGATTTATGAAAATATAAGTGACTAAACTATAATCCTAAAAATCCAAAATATTTTCTAATTACTCTGATTTTCCTAACAATATAAATGAAGATTTTACCACTTCATTTACTTGCAGGGTCATGGAAATATTATTATCTACTTGTACACCCATAATTCTTGCAGAGAACTCCATCTCTTAGTTAACTGTACAGCATTAGTAATTGTGATGGGGTAAAGTTGCTATCACCACAATCACCACTGGGAGAAAGATGCATGAAGAAGCCCTATGCTAAAACCTGCTGGATATAGGCTCTTCCCAGCAGGCCAAGCGAAGCAAACTCATATGCATATTAAGTCATGGTTCACAACATCAAAGGCTGCTGATTGATCGAATTGCAATAAAATTTCAAAATGATTCTGTGAAAGTAAACTTTGAATTTTAGAGATCAAAGATAACAGTAAAGTTTCTGTACTGTAGTTGGAGCGAAAGCCATGTTGAAATGGAGACAGTATGGAAAACTTGTCTATATAACTTGATAATGGTTTAGAGATTATGGACTCAATTAACTTGGTTAATAAAGGTATATTAGTGATTGGGTGATAGTTTGTCAGAACAGATTGATCTAAGGACGAACCTTTTGATGCAGAAAAATAGCCAGAATCTAGAAAACAATTTATCAACGAAGTTAACCAAGAAATAGCCTGGCCTGGAATATCTAAAAAAAATAGATGAACAAGGATCCAGGGAGCAATTACTCCAACTTAGGGCTCCTTTTACGAATGTGTGCTAAGTGTTTTAGCGCATGTACCAGATTAGTGCGTGCTATAGCGTGCGCTAGCTGAAAATCTACCGCCTGCTCAAAATGAGGTGGTAGCGGCTAGCGCACGGGGCAATTTAGCGCACGCTATTCTACGCGTTAATGCCCTAACGCGCCTTCGTAAAAGGAGCCCCTAATCTATAACATAAGGTTCTAACCTAGTCTATGCAAATTCTTTCCAATATCTGTCCATCGAGATAGCATTTGTTGTTTCCAAATTAGGAAGTAAAACCTCATATTCTACATTAGGGAAAAGGGCTCTGATGTTTTAAATTTGATCATTAAAAAACTTTGCAAGTTTCTCTGCATTAGGTACACTATTCTCATGGTTATTCTTATCGATAGTGCTAAGGGACCTCCAAAATTTGAATAAGGCTTTATATGGTCTTTAGATCTTCCAATTTTATTTCCATAGTAAGTCTTTCAAGATCTATTTAATTCTAATTTGTAGATTGCGATATTTCTTCTCCAAGTCAATCTATCTGTCTCCAACTTACTTTTCTTCCAATTTTGTTCCAAGTTTCTACATTCACGCTTAAGCTCATGATGATAGTGGTATACCAAGGTGCCTTTCAGATATAATGAACTGATTTAGAGGTTAAAGGATCCATATAATCCAACATTTTAGTTGATTCCTCCTTCCTAGGTGTAAAATTTATTTAAGTATTTATATACCACTTATAACCTAAGTGGTTTACATTCAGGTACTCAAATATTTGTCCCTATCTGTCCCAGTGGGCTCACACTCTATATAATGTACCTGGGGCAATAGGAGATTAAGTGACTTCCCCAGGGTCACAAGGAGCAGCATGGGATTTGAACCTACAACCTCAGGGTGCTGAAGCTGTAACTCTAACCACTGCACCACACACTCCCTTACCATCAATTCGGTAATCTAAAGCGGAATCAGGAAGAAAAGATAGCAACTTTACCCAAAACTCCTCTTTCTTGTATTTAGTAGTCTACCCATTTCTTTTTATGTATTTTTGACATAAAAATGAATAAATTAAAATTACATTACAGGTGATCTGACCAAGGTACCATCTGCCATTCATTATGAATAAGTATTAATGTATCAATTATACTCATATAAATAACCATATACAGTAGCTCTGTTTATGCAACATACAAGAAAAGTCATTGAAAGAAAAATATTCACTTATCCATTGTTAAGAATAAATTCAAAACACTGAGATCTGTATATCAAAGATAACACTGTAGAATATCACAGTTGAGAAGATAAAGATGGTAATTTAAGTGGATATTCCTTGATTTTGAAGTTGATGCAGATATTTTTGTAACTTTTCTGGTGAGTCAAATTAATTTTCTGGTCTGTCAAATTATAATTATTTAAAGTAACTGTTATCTTAGCTGGATATTGAAGCACAAACCAAGATCTGAGTGATTTTAGGCAAGCACACATTTCAAGAAAAGCTTTTCTTTTTCTGGCTGTGGTTTTAGCCAAATCTAGGACTATCATGATTCTTTTCCCATCTATTTGTATATTCAGTAAGCTTCTGGCTGTTAGTAATATGTGCAACATTTGTGGAAATCTGAGTAGTTTTTTTTCCCCATGAAATTTTATTCAATTTTCAAAAAGTATATAGGTCTAGAGTAATAAAGGCCTGATTTGAAGTGCAAGGGTATACAAACAATTTTTTTATGTTGAATAATGTCAGCGTCTAAATCAGGAAAGAATAATGCACAAAACTTACTTCAATCAGGAACAAAACATCTGAAGTATAGACTACCATAGCGAGAAAAACAACTACATTCTCAGAAGTTATGATTGAAGAAATAAGGAGGAGTTAACATCCAAACACCATTTAAAAATGAGATAGCAGCGATTACCACATCGTTTCCAGTATTTCAAATTCATTTAGAAACTTTAGAAAATAAATCTGATAAAGCAGTGCTATCCTTTGTACAGCACCAAGAACAAATACAAAAGCAGATTAAAAAACTGAAACAAGAAACTGAAGACTTATCTAACACAAATAGACATAACAACATATGGATTATGAGACTCAGAGAAGGAATTGGGGACATGGATATGCTTCAATTTCTTACCAAATGGCTACCTTAAATTTTGAACCTACCATCAAATCTGATCAATTTCTTTGACTGAGTGATGAGAGTTGGATAGAGGAAGAGTGCTAGATTTATATTTTAGGAAAGAACATAAGAACATAAGAACATAAGCAGTGCATCTGCCGGGTCAGACCAGAGGTCCATCTCGCCCAGCAGTCCGCCCCCGCGGTGGCCCAACAGGTCATGACCTGCCTTAATCACCAGAAGGGGCCCCCTTGCCCCCTAGGTTTCTCATCGAAGTCCTATCTTCCCATCAATGTCCTAACCCTCCGGTCTTGCACCTGCACGACCTGGTGAGCTGTCTATACTTATGCAACACTCCAGCATCTCCCTTAGTACCCCACGATCCCCTTTTCCCTCAGGAATCTGTCCAATCCCTGTTTGAATCCCTGTACTGTACTCTGCCGGATCACTTCCTCCGGGAGCGCATTCCATTTGTCCACGACCCTTTGGGTGAAGAAAAACTTCCTTGCATTTGATTTGAACCTATCTCCCTTCAGTTTCTCTGAGTGCCCCCTTGTACCTGTCGTCCCTTTTAGTCTGAAGAACCTGTCCCTGTCCACCCTCTCTATACCCCTAAGTATTTTGAAGGTCTCTATCATATCCCCCCTGAGCCTCCTCTTTTCCAGAGAGAAGAGCCCCAGTTTATCCAGCCTCTCGGCATATGGGCAGTTTTCCAGCCCTCTTACCAGTTTCGTTGCCCTCCTTTGGACTCTCTCAAGAACTGCCATGTCCTTCTTGAGGTGCGGTGACCAATATTGAACGCAGTATTCCAGTACACCATCGCTCGATACAGCGGCATGATGACTTCCCGCGTCCTGGTTGATATGCCCCTCTTGATGATGCCCAGCATCCTGTTGGCTTTCTTCGAAGCTGCTGCACACTGTGCGGATGGTTTCATGGATGGATCCACTAGCACACCCAAGTCTCTCTCAAGTCCGGTGTCTTCCAGCAATCTCCCCCCCATTTTATACTCGAACAACGGGTTCTTTTTCCCTATGTGCATGACCTTGCATTTATCTACGTTAAAGCACATTTGCCATTTGTTTGCCCAGTCCTCCAGCTTATCGAGGTCCCTTTGCAGTTCCTCACACTCCTCCCTGGTCCTAACTTTGGCGCAGAGTTTGGTATCGTCTGCAAATTTTATAACCTCACACTTTGCCTCCGTTTCCAGGTCATTGATAAATATGTTGAAGAGTAGCAGCCCCAGCACCGATCCCTGCGGCACACCGCTCGTGACTCCCCGCCAGTCAGAATATTGGCCCTTTACTCCGACCCTCTGTAGTCTACCTGACAGCCAGTGCTTGATCCATCTGTGTACATCCCCGCCCACCCCGTGGTTCCACAGCTTCCTAAGCAGCCTTTCATGTGGCACCTTGTCAAAGGCCTTTTGAAAATCGAGGTAAATGATGTCTATGGGTTCCCCTTTGTCCACCTGACTGCTTATTACCTCAAAGAAGTACAGAAGGTTTGTCAGGCACGACCTTCCCTTACAGAATCCGTGCTGGCTTGTCCGCAGTAGGCCATTTTTCTCGATGTGCTCGCAAATGCTGTCCTTGATCATTGCTTCCACCATCTTCCCTATAACTGAAGTCAGGCTCACCAGCCTGTAGTTCCCGGGGTCACCTCTCGATCCTTTCTTAAAGATAGGTGTGACATTCGCCAGTTTCCAGTCCTCTGGTACCTCTCCAGTTTTCAAGGATAGGTTGCAAACATGCTGGATTGCGCCCACTATTTCCTGACTTAGTTCCTTTAGAACCCTTGGGTGGATCCCGTCCGGTCCCGGTGATTTGCCGCTTTTCAGTCTGTCAATCTGCTTGAGGACATCCTCCCGACTTACCTCTATATGCCCCAATCTTTTGGCTTGCTCCCCACTCATGAGCTCCTCTGAGTCCGGTATATTGGACGTGTCCTCGCTCGTGAAGACCAAAGAGAAGAACGTGTTCAACCTCTCAGCTACCTCTTTATCCTCCTTAATCATTCCCTTCCTATCCCCATCGTCCAATGGCCCCACCTCCTCTCTCACTGGTTGCTTCCCCTTTACGTAACTGAAGAATGCCTTGAAGTTTTTCGCCTCCCTGGCCAACCCCTCCTCGTATTTCCCTTTTGCTTTTCTAACCTCTCGGTGGCATTCCTTTTGGCATTTCCTGTGCTCCTGATGATTTTCCTCCGTTGGATCCCTCTTCCATTTCCGGAAGGACACTTTCTTGTCACTGATTGCCCTCTTTACTTCAGGTGTCATCCAAACCGGGTCTTTTGACCACTTGTTCTTGCGGCCTTTCCTGAAACTGGGGATGTACAGTTTTTGCGCTTCCTGCAGTGTGTCCCTGAGAAGGGTCCAGGCGCTCCCTACAGTCTCCATCCTAAAGCCGTTCCTGAGCTTCCTCCCCACCATTTTCCTCATAGCAACATAGTTCCCTTTCCTGAAGTTGAGCGCAGTCGTTGCGGTCCTCCCCACTACGGGTGACCCCCTTTCTAATGTGAATCTGATCACGTTGTGATCACTGTTGCCTAGTGTTCCTCCCACTTCTACCCCTCTTGCAGGCCCCCCTAATCCGTTAAGGATGAGGTCAAGAGTAGCACCCCCTCGCGTCGGTTCCTTGACTAGTTGCTCCATGAAGCAGTCCCTCACAGCTTCTATGAATCCTGCTTCCCTCGTGGAGTTGGAGTGTCCCGTACTCCAGTCTATCCCCGGGTAGTTGAAGTCCCCCATCACTGTTACACTTCCAGTCCTGCATTCCTGTCTCAGTTCTGCTTCCAAGTCGTGTCCTATTGTTTCTGACGCACCAGGCGAGCGATAATACAGCCCCAGCTTTATGTCTGCACTCTTCTTTCCCGGCAATTTGACCCATAGCGATTCTAGCTTCTCTGCCTTTGTTGCCGTATCGATCCCAATCGAGTAGATATAGTCCTTTATATACAGCGCTATGCCTCCCCCCTTCTTGTGGGTCCTGTCCTTCCTGTAGAGCTTGTACCCTGGCAGCGCCACATCCCATTGATTTTCCTCTGTCCACCAGGTTTCTGTAATTCCTATTATATCCAGGTCCTCCCCCTTAGCCATGACTTCCAGTTCACTCATCTTAGCCATGAGGCTTCTTGCATTTGCGTATAAGCACTGTAGGTCCCAGTGTTTGTCCTCCACCTCTGCCTTTACCTAGGCCACCTTCCCTTGGGTCTCGGGCCGTTTTCCCGCTCCCGGTGCCTCTGCTGTGCCCTCCGCCTTTACCCTCGCAAATCTCTTCCTCCCCATGTCCCCTCCACCCCACCTCCTCGCTTTTCCCCGGGGAGTACCAGCCCCCTCCCGTGCTATCGTCCCCTGGGCCTTGGTTTGTTCCCCCTTGCCCTTTGCCCTGTGGCTCCACCTTATTGCCTTCTGTTTGCACCCTGGTGCCATCTTGTCCTCCTGAATCCCCTGTTTTCCCCTTCCCCTTAGGCTTCTCCCAGCAAGTTGCTGTTACCTGGTGTTTCCCTCGCTGTCTGATCGCGAGTTCCATCGGACCCCCGTCCTCCTCCCTGCAGTCAGCCCGTTCAGCATCTTTTCTGGATACTGCTGTCCGAAGCGTCATCAGGTCAGCTGTCGGCTTTCCCCCTCTCTGTAGTTTAAAGCCCTCTCGATCTCCTTCTTTACGTTGGCTGCTAGTATTCTTGTTCCCGCCGTGCTCAGGTGCAGGCCATCCCGCCTGTAGAGCTTGCTCTTTCCCCAGAAGGACGACCAGTTCCTCACAAAGTGGAAGCCCTCCTCCTTGCACCACCTCCTCAGCCACGCATTCACCTCCTGGAGCTCGGCCTGCCTCCTTGCATCTGCCCTCGGGACCGGCAGGATCTCCGAGAATGCTATCCTCTGTGACCTCCATTTCAGCTTCCTTCCCAGGACCCTGAACTGGTCTGTTAGCGCAGGCATGCTGAAATTCCTCCGTCTCACATCATTTGTTCCGACGTGGACAATTACTGCTGTCTCCTCCGTTTCGGCTCCGTCCAAGATCCTCTCGATTCTGTCGGCAATGTCCTTTGTCCTGGCCCCAGGGAGACATGTCACCAGCCGGTCCTCTCGACCTCCGGCTACGTGACTGTCCACCTCCCTCAGGATCAAGTCTCCCACAACAATTGCAGTCTTTCCCTTCCTCAAGAGCCTCCTCTGCCTCAGGTCCGTGTCCATGGTGAATCTGGGCGCTCCTCCCTCGGGGTCCTTGGCCTCCTCTGCCATCCTGGCCTCTCCACTGGCCTCTCCACTAGGTCCATCCTCCGGTGGGTCCTGGCTCTCGTCTGATGACACCTGTCTGAGTTGCTGCTGGTTCTGCTCCTCGACCCTCCTGTAGCTCTCCTCGATGAATCTCTCAAGGTCCCTCACCTGATCTTCAATGGAGCTGTTTCTGTCTGGATCCTCAGACGCCTGGCATGGCTCCTCTGAAGCGTGCAGCCCCTCCAGGTCCTGAACCCTGGCCTGCAATCTCGTGACCTCATACTTCAGGCCTTCCAGCTCCCAGCACCGACCGCATATGTACTCCCGCCTTCCCGAGGGGAGGTAGTCGTACATATGGCACCCCATGCAGTATACTGGAAAGCTCTGGTGTATTCCGGCTGCCTCCATTTCTATCTTATCCGCTCCGCTCTCCGGTCTCCCTCAGCTCTCCGCTCTGCTCCTTTGGTCCGCCTGCTCTCCGCTCTCTCGTCTGCCTGCTCTGCTCTCTCCTCTCTGCTCTCTCCTCTGGCTCTTACCACTCTGGTCTCCTCTGATCTGTTGGTGTCCTCACTCCCTCGCTCTCCCTCTGCCTGGTGCTGCTGTGTCCCCTCTCCCACTCTCACTCTCCGCCTGCTGCTGCTGTGTCCTCACTCCCTCTGCCTGCTGCTGCTGTGACCTCTCACCCACACTCACTCTCTGCCTCCGGTTGTGTGCTGACCTTGGTGTAGTGCCCTGGCCCTTCTCAAGGTGCCTTTGCCACTCGCCTTCGCCGCACGCCGAACAGCCGCGCGCCATTGGCTCCGCCCCTTTTAAGGCGGAGCTCCGAGGTCCGACGTCGGAGGGGTGGGCGGAGCTACCTCTCGCCGCTACCCCTCGCTCTGCACTCTCTCTGTGCCCTCCTGGCTCTCCTCCTCTCCTAACCCCTGCCTTCCAAGCCTTTGACACTGTTCCACACAGTCGTCTAATAAGCTGAGTGTCCTTGGTATGGGCCCTAAAGTGACGGACTAGATCAGGAACTGATTAAATGGAAGGTGACAAAGGGTAGTGGTCAAAAGAGATTGCTCTGAGGAAAGGAATGTTACTAGTTGTGTGAAGAGGCGGGCCTGCTGCCCAGAGGAAGTAGGCATCCCTCCAACCAGCCATCTAAGTAAGGCAATGGGGAGAGAGAGGGCGGGGTAGTTGGGGGGGGAATTGCATGGCAGCAGGAGGGAGTAGGCATCTCTCCCATTACTGAGGGAATGTTGGGGGGGTGTTGCTTGGTGGAAGAAGAGAGTAGGCATCTCTCGAGCTGCCAAGGGGGTGTTGTGCTGGAGGGGAGGTGTTGGGGCTGTTGCTTGGCAGCGGGAGAGAGTGGGCATCTCTCCCACTTCAGGTGGAGGGTTGCTTGACTTCAGTGGCTCTTGTTGTTTTTTTTCTTTTTGCGTTTATTCTCCGCATGTGCCAATCACTATCACCAGCAATGGGCATATATAAATTTAGCGAATCTTTGCTACTCTCCACTAACCTCATTTACATGAGTGTTTTTTGAAGAATGACTCACTGTTTTTAAATCGCTACTATAATGGCTGCGACAATGGTCCATCGGTTTTTAACGCAAATGTTTGAGAATCTAGCCCTCAGTTCTTAGACCTGTATTTTGTTAAATTGCCGAAGGGCTGTCTGAGAAAATTGCCTCTTAGCAGATGATATCAAATAGGGTAGGCAGCCCTGATGGTGTAGAGCAGTGGTTCCCAACCCTGTCCTGGAGGACCCACAGGCCAGTCGGGTTTTCAGGATAGCCCTTATGACTATGCATGAGAGAGATCTGCATATAATGGAGCTGCCAGGCATGCAAATCTGTTCCTGCATATTCATTAGGCTTATCTTGAAAACCCAACTGGCCTGGGGGTCCTTCAGGACAGGGTTGGGAACCACTGGTGTAGAGAACATGAAGAAGGACCTGGTCAAGCTTGAAGAATGGTCTGAAATTTGGCAGCTAAGATTTAATGTTAAGAAATGCAAGGTCATATATCTGGGCTACAAAAACCCAAAGAAACGGTACAGTTTAGAGCGTGAAGAACATTTATGCATAAAAAAGGAACAGAACTTGGGTGTGATAGTAGGTGATGATCTTAAAATGGCAAAACAGTTTGAAAAGGTGATGGTGAAAGCTAGAAGGATGCTTGGGTGCATAGGAAGAGGAATGACCAGTAGGAAAAAGGCGGCCATGATAGCCCTGTATATGACACTGGTCAGAGACCTCATTTAGACTATTGTGTACAATCTAAAGACACAACCTTCAAAAAGATATAAACAGGATGGAGTTGGTCCAGAAGAAGGCTACTAAAATGGTTGTTGGTCTTCATCATAAGCCTATAGGGACAGACTTAAAGATCTCAATATGTATACTTTGGAGGAAAGGCCAGAGAGGGGAGATATGATAGAGACATGGAATAAATGCACATGAGGTGAGTATCTTTCAATTGAAAGAAAACTTTTTAATGAGGGAGCATAGAATGAAGATGAAAGGGGATAAACTCAGAAGTAACCTTACAAAATATTTTTTCATGGCCTCCTAGTGGAGGGGGTGAAGACAAAAAGTGTGTCTGGTTTTAAGAAAGCTTGGATCTCAAAAGGAGAAGAGGGGTTAGTAGATGGCATGGTTAGGCAGACTAGATAGGCCAAATGGTCTTTATCTGCCTTCATTTTTCTTGTTTCTGTGTTTCCAATTTTGTACATGGTTGTTTAAGTAACAGTAGTTCTTTAGTATGCTATTTTGAAGACTCTTTCTTAAGGTGTTAGCTCATCTAATATTTCAGTACTAATTCAATTCCAATTCTCGATTACCGTAAATCAACTACTTGTTGATTCTCATCCTGAAGGGTTTTTAAAAATTAATCTTTGTCCAAAAATCTATAGGTTTCAGAGCAAGTCTAACTAATAAAAGGATCCTTTTACTAAGCAGCATAAGAACATTTTACCATGGACCAGTAAGGTAAATGTTCCAACGCTCATTGAATTCCTGACCCGCAGCAAAATGCTCTTATGCTGTTTAGTAAAACCCAGTGAGAGTGATCTTTTCCGAAGTAGTCTTCGTAACTTGTCTTGCCAATAGATTGCAAAATCTAGTAGATAATGATCTGTCAACAAAACGGGTTGCCAGTCAACAATTTGAAATGTTACACTGTTAGAATTATGATTTGAATTGGCTATGAAATCTAGTGTATGTCCTTTTTCATGTGTTGTTTTATTACTAAAGGCCTCTTCTATTAAACTGTGCTAGCAGTTTTCTAGCACTGGGAGCAGCGATGCTCCTGACGCTCATAGTGTTCCTATGAGTGTTGGGAGCAGCGCGGACCATTCAGCACGGCTCTCTGTGCTAAAAATTGCTAGCGCAGTTGATTAGAAGAGGGCCTAAATGTTTGTAGATCCATTGCATGTAGAAAACCTACTAAACCACATATTTTTGGGTCTGATGTGTTCTCTAAATGAAGATTAAAATCCCCTAAAACTAAATATGATCATAATTTAAAACATTAATTCCAATAAAATAATAAAACCTATCTTGGACCTTTGACCATTTCCCTAGGGAACAGTAGACTAAAAAGCAACATAATGAATCCATTATATAATTGTCCCTGATCTCACTTATATATTATCATATTGTCATCTTTGTTCACACTGTCTAGATCTGAGGAACAAGGTTTTGGCCTTTAAAAATGAATCAATAAATGCATTGTTAGTCTAATAAAAAAAAGTTATCATCCTAGTTTTCTTTTATTACTATTTTATAAATGCCTTTTTAGAAACCTTCTACAAGGTAGATTCAGGGACCCTGGGGAGAAATTAGAGTCAAATAGAAGGGAAGAAACTGAGGACCCAAGATGGCATCGAGGACGGACATGTAACGTGGATCCCTTCCCTACACTGGACTCCTATTTTCGCTAACCTTTACCTTTTTTGTCTGATGACGCTTTCTCTTTTGTTGGATATGGGGACATGGAAATGAAGTTCCCGGCCACCTCCTCCAGTGACCAGGAACTCCTGGGGTCTAGTTCATACAACCATAGAAGGAAGACTCGTGCACCAAGCACAGGAGACACCTCCGAAATCGGGAGGAACACCGAATTCTGAAGCAAGCCTTAGTTCAGATCGGGTTTCCCTGAGCTCAATCCAGGGGCAGGCTCCTCTCCAATCTGGAAGAGAGAGCTTAGCGGGGAGAGAGGCAACACAGTCCTTCCAGAAGGAAAGGCCTTGGAGGAGCAGCAGGAGGAAGATCGATGGTAGAGGAGGATCCTGCTGGAGCCCGGACATCGGCACATACTGCGGTGGCTGGAGAGATCTTATCTTCTGTGAGAGGGAATGAGCAATTTGGAGAGTTAGTAAAGCCTGCAATTGTCAATATGGACAAATGGTGGAGTGCTATTGAAATCATAGACTCCAATCACAGGAAAGCAGTAACTATGGTGAGATCTGATTGTGCTTCTATGAATTCCCAGGTAAATATCCATGGAGAAATGTTACAAGAGAGTATAAAAAAAGCATGCAGAGAGTATAAAAGTTACAAGAGTATAAAAAAAGCATGCAGAACAGATTAAATATGACCACATCAAAGAGGCATACCACGACTCACACTGGCTCCCAATACAAGCAAGAGTACTCTTCAAATTCTACTGCCTACTATTTAAAGCCATAAACGGAGACAGCCCAACCTACTGGAACAACCGACTAATTCAATCCACCTCAACCAGACACAGGAGAACCCATACACCATTCACGCACCCTCCAACCAAAAACATCAGATGAAAAAAACTGTATGACAACCTCCTACCAACTCAAACAGCAAAACTAGACCACCAACTCTCCAATTTACTGACCTCGACCACAGACTACAAAACCTTCAAAAAAGAAACAAAAACCCTACTATTCAAAAAATACATAAAACCAAACTAACACAGCCAGATCCATCCCAAGCATCTCCTGCAATACTCTCTAATCCTTATCAACTTAGAAAATGTCCAGACTACTCCTTATGTATTTCTAAATGTCCTGACAATTCTTATGTAATCCGCCTTGAACCGCAAGGTAATGGGAGAATAGAAATCACTAATGTAATGTAATGTAATTATTAAAGAAAGAGATTTTATTTAGAAAATGTTGAAATTTATGGAAAATAAACAGAAGAATAATAATTTGAGACTGTTAAACTTCCCTAAATCCCCAATAGTATCAGCAGTGGAAATGGTTCGGAGATATTTGAGAGTTTTTGTTAAAACCAACGGAAAGTTTACCACCAATAATAATAGTTCAGTACATTTCTCTAAGGAGTAAGAAAGCTAATTTTACCCCCACTGGAGTAGTGGGAGCAGAAGGTGATGAACTGAATTTGACTAACTTTTTGGAGAATTCACTGGAAGTTATAACTGAAAGAGCCATTCTCATAGTGACGTTTGCCTTGGAATATGATAGGGACTTAATTCTTCAGACTTATTTCAGACACACGAATGATAAATTTTTCGGTTCAACAGTATGTTTGTTTCCTGGCATATCTCAAGTGACACAGAAGAGAGGACTTTTTGTCAAATAGGCCAAGCTTTAGGGGCATGTTTTGTATTGAAATTTCCTACAAAGTGCTGAGTTTCACTAGAAGGGAAAAATTTCCTCTTTTTTAAACCGAAACAGTTGTTGGACTTTATTGTAGCTAAAAAAAAGGGGGGGGGGAACTATGATAGGAACAATAGCATCGCCCACAGTTATGAACCGGCTGTCGGATTTGTTCTCCAGTGCTGTCCTTTTGGTTAACTGCATAATTCCTTTTCTTTTTATCTTTTTCTTGGGTCCTAAATGTTGTGGACTAGATAATTAATTATAATTTCCTAGATTATTATGATGCCACATAATATGTGGGCATTTTAATTTCTAAATCTGTATTCAAGTAATGTTTGCTTGTCTATATTTTGAAACTCAATAAATATATACATGGAAATGGAAGGGAAGAGAGGACTCGGAGCACAACATTGTCTATTGCTAAGGATACAGACTGCTGACAGATTAGTGGCAGTTACATTATTGATTTTTTCCATCAGCCACTAGCCTCACTTCATTAAAGCGCCTGCTTGGGAAATCCTCGTCTAGGCTCAAAATACATCTATCAGAAGATTAGCATTCACTGGTAGGAGCCTACAGTCTCCCTCTTAATTTGGGACCCTAGGCATGTGCCTAGTTTGCCTTTGAATTACTCCTGCCCTGTGACAAGCTTTTCCCATCTTTCCAATAAAGGTCTTATTAGAAGCTGTCTTGTTTCATAAAGCTAAAAAGAAAACCGCCTTGCCCTTTCCTTCCACTTGCAAGTAAAAGCCTTTTTTTTCTCAATATGTTTAGGAAGTACAATATCAGTTGCAGCAGTATATCAATAGTTATAGAAGTAGCTCATAATATGATTTGATTTTGCTACCCTTTGACTTTTAATTATCTAATCACCCCTCAAAAACACTCCAGGTGCTAAGCAAGTGAATGCCTATTATCATAGTCATTACCAAAACAGAGAGCATCCATATTCTAAAATTAAAACAAGCCATCAACAGCAAGGTACTGAGAAAATGATAGTCTTTGTCATATGGTCTGAATCTATTTATAGTTCTCTATGCAAAATGTATTTTTACAGTATTGTGTGAGATTGTGGAGGTGTCACATAACAAACCCAGAACCTCAAACACTGCAACATATGGCATGGGAAGATGTATGGAGAGGAAAGTAGATATATATAAATAGAAATTCTGTCAAATAATGGTACCTTATACAACCCATATTTAAAGAGCTTGAAATCCTATGTAGCATACTCCCCTTCCCATTTACAGGGACAGGAGGGGAGGGGAGGGGGCATGTGTACCATGTATAGAGCCTTGTCATTGTTGGAATTAACCCTCAATGCAGGAGTACAGTTGCAGTAAAAAGGCATTTCACATACCAGAGGGTATTCCCAGTGAACATCCAACCTTTATCCCCTCTCAATTAGAATTTCAAGCCCCACTTCTGAGCTATGGAAAGTTAACCTCAGCTATTATGATCATCTTGACACCATTCCTCCGACAATGATCCTGTGAAAACATCATACAGTACTTTTAAAATAGTGGATTTTGTTTTCCAGATGTATGGAAGACCTCTATTTAAGCTGAGGTCTGATAACGGTGGAGCATTCCATGAACCTAACAGGCGGGGAGAAGTAGGGGTGGGGGGGGTTAGTTAAGAGAAAAGAGTAAGAATTTGGATTTACACCAATTTGTCTCTCACACTCTCTCTTTCTTCCCTCCCTCCGCTATGCTCAATATTTTACTCACTCTTCCTTCACCTCCTTGGTCCAGCTTTTCTCTTTCACTTTCCTTCTCTCTCTTCCTCCCTGCAGGTCCTGTACCTCTCTCCCTTTCCTCTAGCCACTTCCCATGGGTCCAACACCTCTATCCCCTTCCTTCAGTGTCCAGGTGTGAGTCTGGCATCTTTCGCTTCTCTCCAGCTCCACTCTACCCACCACATGGGCCCAGCATCTGTTTTCCTTCTCTCTCCAATCCCCAGACTAGATCCAGCAATTGTCTCCCTTCCCTTCAGCTCCAGCCAGTTCAGCAGCCCAAGCAAACCCTTCCCTCCTTCATGGGTGCAACAGCAGCCCCTCCCTCCCTATCACAGGTCCAACAGCCCTCACACCCTCCTTCCCTAGTGCCCTGATCGCTGGCAGCACAAAAAAACCCCAAAACAACAAATCTGCGACTCTCCTGGGTCGGTCTTTTTGCGCCTCCTGGGGTGGGCCTACCAGCCTTTTAGAAGCTTCCTGCATGCAGCGCTGCTCTGGGAACCTGAGTCCCTCCTTCCGATGTAACTTCTGGTTGCCACATGTACGGGGGACAAGGCCATTCACCACCCCATAGAGCAGTGAATGGCCTTGTCCCTGTACACGCGGCAACCAGTCGACTTCCCCCGTTCCTGCGGGTTACCCGCAGCTACCCATGGCTAGCCATGGGAAACAGTCACCGTGTCATTCTCTAGTTGTGAGTTCAAGCCCAGCACTGCTCCTTGTGACACTGGGCAAGTCACTTACCCCCTCTTTCACAAAACCATGCATCAAAAGTCCCAAAGTTCTTTAAATCCCTATGGGCTTCGGGGTAGTTACTGCATCAGCAGTTGCCAGTACGGCTTTGTAAAGGGGGTTTATCCTCTATTGCCCCAGGTACATTAGATAGATTGTGAGCCCGCTGTGACAGATAGGGGAAAATGCTTGAGCACCTGAATGTAAAAATTGAAACCACTTAGCTAACCTCTATTGATAGGCGGTATATAATGAACTAATAAAACTTGGAAACTTGGTGCCTTATATAAAATTAGGGAGTTAATGTGTAGGAAATTGAACGTCCTCAGAAATTAGTTTTTGGT
Organism: Geotrypetes seraphini; assembly: GCF_902459505.1. Lineage (NCBI taxonomy): Eukaryota > Metazoa > Chordata > Amphibia > Gymnophiona > Dermophiidae > Geotrypetes > Geotrypetes seraphini. The sequence continues at coordinate 313,112,490 of NC_047085.1, read as the reverse complement.
TTCTTTGTGCTACAAGTGAGGTAACTTTAAGATGGGACAAAAGGAATAACATGGTTTTAGACAATTCCTTCTTACCTCCTTTTGTCCCAATAGTATTGCACATATTATGCTGTCTTCTGAAGTGACTGATAAATTGCTAGGCATTCTTGAGGCCTTTGCATAAGACTTTTGCTCTACCTTGTTTCGGCTGACCTAGATATGTCTTTTGAATTTTTTTTTCTTGTGTTATTGTTGGCTGCAGGCACATTACTCACAGTGGAAAACATTTAGATTTCCTTTTTGGCAATCATAAATGCCTCTCTTTGACACCCACTTGCTCTCCCTCCACTGCATTGTACATCACATATGCTTTCTTTATCTAGAGACCATAGGAGATGGTTAAAAATACATTTCATTAACTTTTACTTGTGAAGTTTGAAGGAAATCATTTAAAACAATGAATGCCTATTTAAAGCACTCATAAATTCTTCAAAATTGGTATGCGAGATTTGCTCTCCTCCCATGGAAAATCCTTTGTCCCTTAAATTTCCCAAATTTCGATTGAGGTTGTTTCGGAATCGGTGCTTGTGAACATTTACTCTCATGGCTGTGCTTCACAAAATGCTACAATTTCTTTTGGTACTGGGGGGATTAGAACCTGCAAGCTCCTGAAACGGAAACAGGTGCTCTACCATCAAGTTAAAGAAACAGTTTCCCTAACTTATGGGGGTTATTCAACAGATATTTTCTTCCATAGATACTGAATGGGAAAAAATACTTTAAAAAAAAAATGAAAGTCTTAAAGCACACACATCTAATCCACGGTTGCAACAACCTACTGATAAAGAGGTAGTTAGACTCAGTCCTCAAGGATCATAAACAGATGTGGTTTTCCAGACAGCTAAAGTGAGTAATTAACATGAGGGTATGTACCCTGATGTATCTAAATTAACTCAAAAAAGAAGGAAACAATTTTTGCTTCCGAGACCCCAGGTTTTGAAACTGGGAGCTACTTTTGTATTAAGGTTCCCTTGCAAATGTTTGATTAATTTCAAGGGTGCCATATACACTTTTTTTGATTCTACACAGTTGACGAGTTTTATTCTAGAAAATGAGGTGAGGTCTGCAAGTACCCCTGTCAATATTCAGGAATGAATGCTCAAGAAGTTTAGTTTAGGTCCATTTCAGGCTACCATTATTTTCCTTAATAAATAAGGGAATAAAATAGCCTTCGATCTTTTTGGAACTCCTTCTTTATATTATTGTGGACTAACAAACAGTTGAAACTTATCTAATTTACCTTGTTATTATATTTCCTTTTTATTGATTTTAGTTGGATACTGTTGATTTCATACGATTATTATTGTCATAAAAAATTAAAACTTAATAAAGATTTAAAGAATTAAAAAAAAAAAAAATTAACATGAGGGTAAATTTTGAAGGAGCTGGTGGGTAGTAAACACGTATCTTCTCTGTCCATGTATTTTCAGCCATTATACAATTAGTACAGTGGCCGAAAATACTGTGTATCTGACTCCCCAGATATTATCGATATAATGAAAGGAAATAGGGAGTGCAGAATGAGGGTGGCAACCACACATTATTAATTTAGCCAAGATATTCAGCTGCTATGCAAATAAACTACATGTTTGCTTTAGGCTTGCCAAATACTCGGAGCAGATCTAAATGAAAAGCAAAGATAGCGGTCACTGCACTACATTTTGCGCGCTTAAGACCCATCACCATTCCAAATCGAGTCACCTGCAAATACACCAGCCATAGACCTGCCATAACTAGGGGCATCTAAAGACAGCAAGAGTGTGCCTAACTTACTCATACTCAGTGGCACAGTGGGGGTGAGTGGCGCCCCTCTCCTGCCCTCTTCCTCACCCCCCATGCCATGCGCGCGCCCCCCCCTTCTCCGTACCCTTTTATCTTCGGCGCAAGCTGCCACAAACTGTTGGTTCGCGTCGGCTCCAGTGCTCTCTCTAACATCACTTCCTAGGCGCGGGTCCTGGAAGTGACATCATAGAGTGCGCCGAAGCTAACGCGAGCAGCCAATTCGTGGCTGCTTGCACTGAAGATAAAAAGGTACGGGGGAAGGGAAAGGGCGTATGTACATGGCAGGGGTGAGGCAGAGAGCAGGAGGGGTGCCAGTGCCCAGAGAAAGACCACACCTAAGGGCGGACTGCCCCCACCCAGCACTCTCCTTACCACACCACTGCTCATACTGTATTCTATAACTTGCACACATAAGTGGCAGCTCCTCCCAAGTTAGAAACTCCTAGACACTGCCTAGAAGATGGCAGGAGGGGCGCATAACAAATTTCTTTGGTAGGGCCAGAGCTGGGTCCAGCTATAAAGCTGGTAGGCTGGGCAAGCTAGGCATCAGATTGTCCATTCCATTTATACAAAAATCCAGTCCACACCACGTAGTGAAACTCAAAACTTGAACTTGAAAGCACTGGTTACCTGTTGAACACAGAATCAGCTATAAAATCCTACTTTTAACCTTTAAAATCTGTTTCAGTAACCAGCCAGAGTTCATTGACAGACTTCTAATCCCGTGTAGTCCATCTAAATCACTTCATTCCATGTCTCAGAATCTTTTTACCATACCATCTTTAAAGTTAATCAACACATTGAGATCTAATAATTTTGCTGTCACCGCTCCCTCCCTTTGGAACTCGTTACCCAATTTCTTATGCAGAGTCCACACTAAACCAATTTAAATCCAAGTTAAAAACCTTCTTGTTCCAGGACGCATTTGGACAATAATTGTCCTTTTAAGGACTAAATGATGCTTGCCTATTTTTTACCCCCACCTATCGTTCTTTTCCCTCCTCTGTATTCTTTTCTCCAAAGATTGTAATTCTTGCCCATTTTCCCATTTGTTTGAATTAAGTCGGTATGTCATGTCATTGCTGAACTAATATATCCTGGTATTGTTTAGTATTACTAATTTTTATCTTGATTTTATGGCACTTTTATTATACACCACCTAGAAGTCTGATTAGGCGGTATAAGAAACTTGAACTTGAAACTTGGTTTGCAAGCATTTTATTAAATTTTAACTTGATATACAAGCAATGTCTTGCAATACAAGTACATACAGTATACACACATCACAACTGAGCTGATGGTTCTTCTCTCTCTGACACTGCGGGAGTGTAGTGACTGTTCTAAACGAGCGACGTCTTGCAATACATGTATGTAGAGTATTTTGTATTAAAGTTTTTGGGTTTGGAATGAATTGTCTGAGTTTCCATTATTTCCTATGGGGAAATTTGCTTTGATATACAGTGGTACCTTGAATTACGAGCATAATCCGTTCCAGGAGCATGCTCGTAATCCAAAATGCTCGTTTATCAAAGCGAGTTTCCCCATAGGAAATAATGGAAACTCGCTTTGATGCGTTCCCCCCCCCCGAGAACTGGCATTGCTTCCCTCGAAGGCCCCCCTGAAATCAGGCACCTCCCCCTGCGATCCGGCACCCCCCCCTGCCTCGAACCGGCACCCCCCCCGCCACGATCTGACCCCCCCCCGCCACGATTGGGCACCCCCCTGCCACGATCCGACACCCCCCCGACACGATTGGGCATCCCCCCGGCACAATCCGACATCCCCCCGACATAATTGGGCACCCCTCCGCCGCTTCTTACCCTCATCCGGGCACTCTTGAAGATTGGCCTCCTCGTCTGCTGGGCCTTGAGCATCTGAGCATGCTCAAGGCCTGCGAGTTCACGTGGATCGTGGCGGGGGGGTGCCGTTTCGAGGCAGGGGGGGTGCCGGATCGCAGGGGGGATGCCGGATTGCGGGGGGAGGGTGTGCTCGTAAATTGAGCCATGCTCGGTTTCCGAGGCACCGATTTTGCAAATGTTTTGCTCGTCTTGCAAAACACTCGCAAACCAAGGTACCACTGTACGTGTACTTTCGATTACAAGCATGCTTGGTTTGCGAGCATAATTCGTTCCAGAAGCATGCTTATAATCCAAAGCACTCGTATATCAAAGCGAATTACCCCCATAGGAAATGATGGAAACTCAGACGATTTGTTCCTTACAAGTTACAGATGTTATATTTTCGTTTTTTACAAGTTACAGATGTTATATTTTTCTCCTCAATACACATATCCCGGTCATTGGATAGGTGTTGTGTATAGTCAGTCTTTTATTTCAGCTGTTTCTTTATCAGACGTTACAGCATAAGATGGTACACACTTATATGATAGATAAAAAAACGCTGGCACAATAACAGCTGAACGCTCAATGGTGTGCACTATACACTTCTCAGCAGGGAACAAGGTGCACCTACTGCTTTTTTAGTTGGCACCAATGGCGAAATAAGGGAGCGGGGAGGGGGGGCTTGCGGTCCACACTGGATGCAGTCTTGATAAGGCGCTGGCACCTGTCCTCCTCTCCTTCCTGACCCCCCCTGTCATGCATATGTGCTCCTTCCCTCCCCTCCCCTTCCCTCCTTCCCTCCCCTCCCATTTTTAATTTTCCCTGCATGAGCAGCATTACGCATCTGCTGCCCATGTCGGTGTCGCCTCTCTCTGACATCACTTTCAAGCCCCTCACCTAGGAAGCGATGTCAGAAGGATAGCTGACACAATGAGGGGCAGCAAGTTTGCGATGTTGCTCTGGCCTGAAAAATGAAAAAGGGATGCGGGAAGGGAAGGAGACGTGTTCATGGCAGGGGGAGGTCAGGAAGGAGCAGGGCAGGGCAGGTGTGCCACCGCCCTGGGCGTCACTTATCCTTGCTATGCCACTGGCTGACACTAAATCTTTTGTATCAACTAACTTGTGGAAGTGTGTGGTGCAGTGGTTAGAGCTACAGCCTTGGCACCCTGAGGTTGTGGGTTCGAATCCTGCACTGTTACTTGTGACCCTGGGCAAGTCACTTAATCCCCATTGCCCCAGGTACATTAGATAGAGTGTGAGCCCACCGGGACAGTTAGGGAAAAATGCTTGAGTACCTGAATAATTTGTAAGATATGTGGAATATAAAAATAACTTCTTTTCTCCTACTACTATCCATGCCTACCCTATTGTGATGTGGTATCACTGGAAAAAGCCATAAGAACATAAAAATTGCCGCTGCTGGGTCAGACCAATGGTCCATCGTGCCCAGCAGTCTGCTCCTGCAATGGCCCTTAGGTCAAAGAAGATTGCTCTAACAGATTAGCCTTACCTACGTACGTTCCGGTTCAGCAAGAACTTGTCTAACTTTGTCTTGAATCCCTGGAGGGTGTTTTCTCCCATAACAGCCTCCGGAAGAGCGTTCCAGTTTTCCACCACTCTCTGGGTGAAGAAGAACTTCCTTATGTTTGTACAGAATCTATCCCCTTTTAACTTTATAGAATGCCCTCTCGTTATCCCTACCTTGGAGAGAGTGAACAATCTCTCTTTATCTACTAAGTCTATTCCCTTCATTATTTTGAATGTTTCGATCATGTCCCCTCTTAGCCTCCTCTTTTCAAGGGAGGCCTAGTTTCTCTAACCTCTCACTGTACGGCAATTCCTCCAGCTCCTTAACCATTTTAGTCGCTCTTCTCTGGACCCTTTCGAGTAGTACAGTGTCCTTCTTCATGTACGACGACCAGTGCTGGATGCAGTATTCCAGGGGAGCGTACCATGGCCTGGTACAGCGGCATGATCACCTTCTCTGATCTGTTCGTGATCCCCTTAATCATTCCTAGCATTCTATGTTTTTATTTTTATTTTTTTTCCAGTTTATGAATTATTTTTAATCTTATTCATTGTTTTGCTACTTGTTTTTGTTTTGTTCTATTTCTATCATTTAAATTTCTCCAGAATTCTTTTGTTCAACGGTTCCTCCTTCTGCATCCACTCCTTTCTCTCCTCTCTTCTACCTTCCAAAGTACATAGTTCAATACAGTCTTGTTAGAATGTTTATTTTCTTATTTTTCCTCTATCTCTACTTTTCACTTCTTTATTACTCTCTAGGTACTTTAGTTAGATTGTGAGCCTTCGGGACAGTAAGGGAATTTCTAAGTACCTTTCTTACTTATAATTTTAATGTATATTTTCTGTAAACCGCTTAGAACCTAATGGATGTAGCGGTATATAAGAAATAAATTACAAATTACATTACATTACATTCTGTTCACCTTTTTCGCAGCCACATTGCGTGGACGGCTTCATCGACTTGTCAACCAGTACTCCCAAGTCTATTTCCTGGGGGGTCTCTCCAAGTACCGCACCAGACATCCTGTATTTGTGTATAAGATTTTTGTTACTGACATGCATCACCTTACACTTATCCACATTAAACCTCATTTGTCATGTTGCAGCCCATTTCTCGAACGTGTTTATGTCACGTTGCAGGTCTTCGCAATCCTTCTGCATCTTCACTACTCTGAATAGTTTTGTATCTTCTGCAAATTTAATCACCTCGCCCGTTGTACCAATTTCCAGGTCGTTTATGAATATATTCAAGAGCACGGGCCCAAGCACCGAACCCTGTGACACTCCACTCGTGACTCTTTTCCAGTCCGAGCATTGTCCATTTACCTCCCACTCTCTGTTTCCTACCCGCCAACCAGGAGTTTAGACCAGAGTTTTCAGGGAGCAGAGGCCAGCAGAAAGAAAAGTCATTTCCCAGACAACCAAGGATGATGAGACTGGGAAGGGAGGCACTAATGATAACATGTAGGTTGGGAGAAGAGCCAAAGTAGTTATTTTTAAATATAGGGCCCCTTTTGCAAAGCAGTAGTAGGAATTCTGCCATGGGAAATGCACTGACGCCTACAGGAATTGAACGGGTTTCCGTGCATCACGGTGTAGCTGCAGCAGCATCATCGCTACAGTGGCTTTGTATAAGACCCCCCATAATCATAATGAAAGAACTTGGTAAATAACCAGGATCTCAGAATTTTTCTACATCTTAAGTAGTCAGTTTCATATCTAGTAGATGTGGGTCATAAATTCCATATGAACTGCAAGACCAAAAAGCTTCTTATGTGTCAAAACAAGACAAATAATGGAGGCCAATGGAAACTCAAATTTATTAACAATACTAACTGCTTAGAAACCTGACTTATAACAGACTAAAAAAAAAAAATAGGAAGGATAATTTCCATGTAAAAATCTAAAAGCAAGACATAAGATCTTTAAAATCAACTCTAGCTGCAACCAGCAGCCAATGGAGCTCCTTCAGTGGAGGGGTCACTCAATCAAATTTGCAGAATAATTCTTATCACCATGTTGTGAAGTACAGTAATTGTAAACAGGGAAAGCAACACTTTAGAAATGCTCTGGTACAGGGAATTATAATAATCCAGCTGAGAAAAAAATGATTGCAGCAGCTAATTAATGCAATTCATCAAAAGAAAAAATGAACTGCTGTGTTCTATAATCACTGCACTTCTATACTACCTGTGTTTTTATACGTGGATTTTATTTTTAAAATGCTGTTTTGTTTTCCAGTTGTCTGCTTCAGATTATGTCTCCTGTGCTGACCAGATAGGAACCTGCTGATTGTTGATGAGCCTTACTCTAGGGCACAAATTAATTTGCAAAGTTCTGGCTAGGAAAGCTTAAGTGTCAGTTAGATTAATTTAATTTAGAAACATAGAAATATGATGGCAGATAAAGGCCAAATGGCCCATCCAGTCTGCCCATGAACAGCTTCTACTTTCCTCCTCTCCCTAAGAGATCCCACATGCCTGTCCCATGCTTTTTTTGAACCATGAAATCAAAAGATTTAGTAGAATTCAAGACTGGCAATGATCCAAAATCAAAAAGGCTACCATGAAAAGCCTTTGAAAACACAAGGTTGAAAAACTACAGCATGAAAATAGGGGTCCTTTCACTAAGCTGAAGCAAAATATAATCTTTGTGAACCTTTGGGCAGGATTTTTCCACCCACTTTTATCACAGCCATAATATGGCCAATATTCAGTTTTTTTGTATTAATAGCCATTCGCTAGTGTTAATCACAAAATATAAGGGTCTCAACAGGTTAACAATACAACTTAATAAAATACTGTTGATAGTGGAGAACCTAAGAGTAAGTATATGATGACTAGTGCTGCAACTATGGATGGATAGAAAAGCCTCAGAATAAAGTGGCAGTCATAATCATAACACTGGTCAACAACAAAAAAAGTTTTTCTTTGCTACTGAGAACTTAAGAAGTGTTCTTAGTTAATTTATTGACACTGATTTTAGATCTGTAATTGAAATTCAGCTTAGCACATCAGGTTTCTGAGATACATGTTACTGATTTTTTAGACAGTTTGCCATATCGGCACAATATTGCGATTATGAACTGTGTCCCAAACTTGTGTTAAGGTGTTTACTCTGAAAACAAACGAAGACAATAAGGAGACATGTTACAGCATATATTTACGCCTCTCTTAACTCACACAAAAGTGATGTCAGCATGTTCAGAAATGTTTGAGATACTTGCTTTTACGCTTGTACTGTATATTTGCCTCTCTTTGCAAGAACCAACAATAGTCTCCCATCATACTGGGATTGAACTTTCCCTGATATCTGCTTTCCATCACCTTGATATCTTGAAATCTTCCCCCATGCTCATCGCTGACATCACCAAGATCGGGTGGGAAGAAGTCGAGGTGAGAATGTAAGAAGTGCATTTTAAGTGACATTCTGGCACCCATTAGCTGATATGCTGTCAGCATGTTCTCCACAAGCTCAGCATAATTCTCTGATCTGTGAATACCAAGAAAATTCTGAACAACCAGCACGAATACTTCCCATGCTGCTGATTCAGCTTCTGTTTGAACGCATCATCAAGGATCCATTCACGGAGTTCGGGTCCAATAAAAACACCTTTGATTTTGGCTTCATTTTTCTCAGAACCAAACGTACTTCTTAGGTGCTGAAACGCATCCAGTAGCAAAATGCTTGTTGACTAGTGAATAGATACAGTGCTGCCATAAAGTCAGTCATAGGCATAAAAAAACTCCAACCTTTTTCATCATAAACCTTGCAGAAACACTCACTACCAGGTTAAGGGTGAACATGAGGAGACTTATCTAACATACCATAACATAACATCATATTTCTATACCACATAACCATGATTTCAATGCGGTTTACAAAAGACTGAGAGGGGACTTGATCGAAACGTTCAAAATACTGAAGGGAATAGACTTAGTAGAGAAAGACAGACTGTTCATTCTCTCCAAGGTAGGGAGAACAAGAAGGGCACTCTCTAAAGTTGAAAGGGGATAGATTCCTTACAAATGTAAGGAAATTCTTCTTCACCCAGAGAGTGGTGGAAAGCTGGAACGCTCTTCCGGAGGCTGTTATAGGGGAAAGCACCCTTAAGGGATTCAAGAAAAGGTTGGAGAAGTTCCTGCTAAATTGGAATGTACGCAGGTGAGGCTGGACTCATTTAGAGCATTGGTCTTTGACTTGAGGGCTGCCGCGTGAGCGGACTGCTGGGCAGGATGGACCACTGGTCTGACCCAGCAGCGGCATTTCTTATGTTCTTATGTTCTTACATAATTAACAAGGAAAAGATCAGTAAATAACTACTCAGAGAAAAGATAGGACTTCAGTTGTTTTCTGAAATGTTCATAAGAGTAAGATGTAAGTAGCAGTGAACGAAAAATCTTATTGTGAGAAGCTGCTTGAAAAGAAAGCAGATGGGCATGGTATTTTTTGCTTTATCAACCTTTAACAGTGAGAAATACAAAGAGGGCATGTGTTTTTTTTATTATTCTTCTGGGATATCATGTAAAATCTGTCAGTTAGGTAGAGTAGGGCTGATACGGTTCTGTAAATCCAGGCTCTCATAATGCTTAGTTATCCAACTACTGTCCGTGGATCAGTCACCAGATGAAACCCAGCAAGAAATTCTGTTTCACCAGTCAAGCTGCTTTAGGGGAATTAGAGCTGCCCTGTGAACGGTGACTGATCCAGAAACCGTATCAGAAAAGTCTCCTCATGCCTACTCTTAACCTGGTAGCGAGTGTTCCTACTATGCTCTCCATTAAATAATTTATTGAAATTTTGAAATTTAAAAGGATACAAACAGAAAAGTATAAAACAGAAAAAAGTCATAGGGCGTCATAACATATAAATCTAAACTAAGCATAAAACATTAATCATTAATTTTCAATAAACATTTCCATACATTCCTAAATTTCTCTAAATTTCCATATTTAATTGCATATAATTTCTCATACTTACTTTATAGACATAACATATTCCACCATGTATTATATTCTAAAAATAATTTTAAGCATGAACATTAGCAAGATCTTTATCAATTGTGTCTTATAGGTATTTAAGGAAGACTGTAGCCCGATACCTCCTAATATAATTACTATGCTGCAAGGTTTATGATGAAAAAGGTTGGAGGTTTTTTTTTTTTTTATGCCTTTGACTGACTTTATGGCAGCACTGTATCTATTATGAATATGACCGCCATTTTATTCTGAGGCTTTTCTCTCTATCCTGATATAGTTGCAGCATTAATTGTTATACGCTTACTCTGAGGTTGTCCACTATCGGCAGTATTTTTTGAAGTTAAACATAATCGGCAACTGCACTGGTTACCAATAGACGCTAGAATACTTTTCAAATTCACTTGTATTTGCTATAAATTGTTATCTGGATTATCTCCATTCTATCTTTTTTCTCACTTCGAATTGTATAGTCCGATTAAGTCTACTCGTCGTCCTGGTTTATTTACTTTTCCTAATCCCAAAAATTGCCGTTATAGTTTTTTGATAGAACCTTGGCCTATCAAGCAGGTAAAGTCCAAGCTTGGTTAGATGATATGATTTGACAAACTGCATCCTATTGCACTTTAGGGAAATTGGCAAAGACCTATTCGTTCAAGAAATTTGTCACGTGATTAGTGACTACATCATAGTATTCACACTACTGTTGCTTCTCATGTTTTGTATTTCATCACTGAATTGTTCAGTTTTCTTATTTTGTAAACCGCCTTGAACTCTTTTGGTGTTGGCGGTATTGAAAAATAAAGTTATTATTATTAAAAAATATTACTGTGTGAGCCCTTAAGCACCTACTATTCTGCAGGCAGAAAGGCCCTGATTCTATAAATGACGGCTAAGGTTGGGTACCTAGATCAGCATGCTTAGCCGATCTAGGCGCCTAATTTAATTATTTAAAAGACTTAGGGCCAGATTCACCAACCTGACCGATCAGGTCCGATCCGGGCAAGCATCGATCGGCAACACGCCGCCCCCCCCCCCCCCCCGATCGGGGTGGAGAAGTTTGGAGAATTAGGAGACCAGAGAACAAGAGACTGAATGAAGGAATTCTTTAACTGCTATGTTACACTGGAGGTAAGCTTCTATGCTACGGAAGCTGGAACTCATTCTCTCATAAAAATATATTAAGCTTTGGAGGGGGGGAGGGGGCTTATTTCTTTTGCACCCCAAGTCCAATTTGACCCATTTTCAGATTTCATTAGTCTTTTTTCCTGGGTGTCCCTTAAATTTTTGGAGCGATTTTGCTGACAGATCAACATTCTTGCTCCCTTTTGTAAAATTCTTTCTAAATTTCTTTTAAATTGTAAAGAACAAAAAAGAAAAAGCTGAGAAACAGAATGCAAACGAGCAACAATACTGGTGCAAGCATACTTTTGTTGGCAACATTTATGTTCTGCTAAGACCCTCATTAGCTCAGGGTGGATTACAAGCTCACAATATTGTGAGAAAAAAACCATAATACTAAAACAGGCCTCTTCTACATGATATATTTTAATTTTTTTCCCTAATGAACGCAAGTTGGATACACAAATTTACATAAAACAGAAAAAACTAGTAGTCAAAATGGCTAAGCTGAAAAATAAAAACCCCCAAAACCAAACCCCTATCTACAGGTGTGCACATAGTCCAATTAGTGGCCACTATGATTTCAGGATTTATTATTTTCTTTCTGGGCCACCAAATGGCTTTGTTTTGTGGATCACACAATATATAAGAGCAGCAACCTGGTCTGTCTTGAAAAATTAATTATATGGTTGCTAAAATGGCATATCAATGCACCTTCAAACTATTTAGAGAGAAAAGCCTCAGACTTAAATGACAGCTCTCTTAGACAATGAATCTTACAGCTGTCCTTAGTACAATCACTAGCATTAAAAAGCTTGGTGCAACTATTAAGATGAACCCAGGCACAGAAAGATTGATAAAGGAAATCACTTATCTGCCAGAAGTCCAAATCCAAACTCCAAACTGTGACCATCCAGGCGTTATTCCCACCAAGGTCCCAGTTAGGTCTGAAGGCAAGGTACAAAGGAAAGCCAGGAAAGGAGTGGGCAAAGTTAATTCTGTTTCTGATACTGACAATTTTCCTATTAAATACCAGAGGGAGCCCAATCTGTCTGAAAATGATTTAGGTGATCAGTATCCAGGTCACCACTGGAGGAGCCCAAGAGCCACATTTAGTCCTGCTGACACAGCTAGTTTAGGGCGTGTCCCTAAGATACAAAAACCCACAGTGGAGAACAGACAGGCAGGCCGGCTAGGGAGGAGGTTCAAACCTGCTCTCCCTGGGTCAAGCAGGTGCACTAAGCCTACACCGATGGAAGTGAAGGAGACTGGACAAGCTGAGGAACTGTCTTTGCTGGAAGCTGAATGTCCGATGGAAGCCCAAGAGAGCTTTTTGGAAGCTGATGCAAACTTACCTGAGGCCATGGAAGTTGGCTTGATTACCAGCTGCAAACAGTGAGGTTTTTTTTCAAGAAACTGTTTGTCTTTTGGGACTATTTGATTTTGGGGAGCTAGTTGTTTGAGCTCAGAATTTTTGGTTTTCCTGTAAAGCTGGGAGTGTCATTTGGGGAGAGGTTTTGCTGACACCCAGGGAGGGAAATTGTGAAAGCCATTACTAGTGCTTTTTCTGTGCAAAACCTGGGACACTCTCCATTACCCGGCAGTAGCATATTGGCTGCCGGAGGCTTTATTTTTAGGACTGTAAAGTGTGAGAACAAGTGCAAAGAACTTTGTTTTTGTATTGTGAATAATCCTGCTTGGGAGCAGGCAGTGCAAGCTCTGAGGAGAGCTAAACCTCAGAGGCAGTTTGGACTGAGTTAATAACAAGTGAAAGTTTTGGACTGTATTTTTGGAGCTGTTTTATTTTGCCATCATTTTTGGTATTATGCTTTGCTGAAAGTTTTCCTTCTGGCATTTTCATCCTTGTTTTATGGATTATTGACCTTTATGTTTGGAGAAGTAAAAGTGAAATACCTTCAGTTAAAACTTCTTTTTGTGTGGTTTATGTTTTGTGTTCCTGAGTGTGTCAGTTCAGTCCTGCAGGGTGACTCCAGTCTGGGTCACACGCTGGTGTATTTTTTTTTTTTTTGTGTAACCCCTTGGAGCGCTGTGGAGTCCTGGTCAGACCAAAGTGGGGGTTACAAAATGAAGCAACATGCCTGAAAAAAGAGCTCCAAAGTAGTTTCTCTTTAAGATATTAGTGGATATTGCAGCTATACCCCTGCTCTGATCAGGATGATCAGTCGAATATGCTGGTAGATCCTAAGGCTGAAGGAGGCGTAAGGAGAAGGGTAGCCAAAATGGGGCCTTTGCTCCCCTTTTTCTCTACTCCCTTCCTCTCTGCACTGGTGATTCTTGTCCTTCATTGACAGGCCTTCCCTAATGATTTCCCCATTAAAAACACAGCCTGCTCTTTGCTTCCTTATCAGTAGTCCATTATCCATTCTCTTGTCTCTTCATACTCCTATTGCACTCACTCCAACTCCCTGCCCTCGTTGATTCTTTCCCCAAACATGTCCATATATCATACGCAAAGCCCATAATGCAAACATATAGTAAAGCAATGCTCAAAAGAAATCTTGTGCAAATGATATGTGCGGTTGATTGGTGGTAAACCAGAAGCAAGGGGAGGGCTGAGCCTGGCACATCCACACAGTGGGTTTGCGGTAAGCGCGACTCATGGGGGCATGCCCAGACAAACCCAAGACAAGCGCACATCGGCACTATACTTCTGCCCTTTTAAATATGAGCCTTCCAAAAATGGCACTTTAATTTTTTTTGGAAAGGCTCATATTTGAGTACAGAAAAATAAGTGCCAATGTTTGTTTTCACTTTCAGTTTTGCTCGGACTTGCTCACATGCTTGCTGCTCAGCCGTCAAACGCCACAACAAGCCAGAATCATAAAGGCCATCAGAAGCGGCACGCATTTTGAACCATTTCTCTACATTGAGCATACGCTGCTAGCTTCTTCATTCATTAACACAGAGGATCTAGAATCAGAAAATAATATTAAATATTGAACTAAGGCCAGTACTGGGCAGACTTGCACGGTCTGTGTCTATCTGTAGATGGCCGTTTGGGAGAGGAGAGGATGGGCTGGGGAGGACTTCAATGGCTGGGAGGGTGTAGATGGGCTGGAGTCGGTTTTGACAGAGATTTCGGCAGTTGGAACCCAAGCACAGTACCGGGTAGAGCTTTGGATTCTTGCCCAGAAATAGCCAAGAAGAGAAAATTTAAAAAATTTCAACTGATTCAGGTTGGGCAGACTGGATGGACCATTCGGGTCTTTTATCTGCCGTCATCTATGTTATGTTACTATTAGCAGGTTACTATTACTCTTCTAAGAAAGCCTTCAGAAAATAATGGGTTTCAGACCTTTTTTTAAATTGCTAAATATTTGAAGAGAGTCTTAAATATCCTGGGGAGAAAGTGCCCATTTTGTCTCCATCTCCTTATCCCAGTAATCCTTTTACCCTTGGCTCCACCAGTACTCAACCCATGATCCATGCTCACCAGCAGCTATGCTTCATTTCTGTAGGGGATCCAGCACTGCTTTATAATACTAGTTCTGGTCTTTTGAATGGGAGCTAGAGAATGACACGGGGACAAATTTCTCCCCGTCCCTGTGAGTTTTGTCCCTGTCTCTGCCCCATTCCTGTAAGCTCTGCCTTAACCGCACAAGCATCGAACACATATGATTTTAAAGTGTTTGAGGCTTGTGCAGATGAGGGTGGAGCTTTCAGGAATGGGGCAAGGACAGGAAAAGAACTCTCCGGGATGGGAAAATGAATTCCCATGGGGATGGGGAAAAATTTATGCCTGTGCCATTCTCTAATGTGAACCAGGGGTACTTTCAACTGCTAGCTCCACTTCATTGGGGCATAGTACAGATTGCAGAATTGCCATTTGGGGTTGGTCTACCAGAATTAAGCCTTGGCGTAACAGACACATAATAGAGGTTGAATTAGCCCGTCTGAAGCTTGGAACCAGTATTGCCAATTAGTAAGGCTAGGGTCGAAGCCTTGGAAATTGGCACTGCCATTCACAAGTTTCAAACTTGTGCAAATTCCACCCCAGTTTCATGTCTGCTCTTTGCTCTGTACGTAGTGTGTGCTTCTGGATCAGCTCTTCTAGTCGCTGCAGAACAGGTGGGCAGATAAGAGCAGCAGGAGCAGAGGCGCCAGATTAGAGAGCAAAATGGCTGCTCTAAGCTAGGCTCAGCTTCTCCCCTCCTGTTCACTGCAGCCTGCCTGGAAGAGAAGAGCTGGAGCAGAACACCTCTGCTTCTTTGCTTATGGAGTCTGAAACAAAGTGGTAAGACTGTATTGCAAAGATGTTCATGCAAGGGAGTTATTTATTTAAATATCTTTATTCATTTTCAAAAGTCAACAATAAGTGCAACATATAAGCAAACAAATAATACAATAATCAGCACTCCATACAATCAACTGATATAATAAATATATATATCACTCCCTCCCATACCCTCCCACCCACCCTTCCTGGATGTGCATAACAGAAATCAAAGGGGAATACATATGATCAATTCTTACAAAATTTTGTTCATGGATCTCAAACCTCCTTGAATTTATTATAGTGTCCCAATTGTATCGAATTCATACACTCAAATTTATAACTTTGACATAGGGTTTAACCAATCCCAATAATTTAACCAATCCCAACCTATTCTGATTTGAATTAATTGGAATTTTGGGCATTAATAAAATTCCAAACAACACAACATCATAAGTCAATGAGCCAGACAGGAGTTGAATAAGAAGATGGGCGAGGGAGAGCAAATGAATCATGGTCCATTTTCTAGCAAGCCAAGCTCCGCCCCCTCCATGCAATCTATCTATATATATAAAATCGGAGGTATGTATGTGTGTATGTATGTATGTGTGTGTGTGTGTATGTGCCGCGATCACACAAAAACGGCTTGACCGATTTGAACGAAACTTGGTATGCTGATCCCTCACTACCTGGGGTGATATGTTCTGGGGGTCTCGTGGCCCACCTGCACATATGGGCGGAGCTACAAACAGAAAATCAGATTTCACCCATTCATGTCAATGGAAAAAATGTAAAAAGCTGCCATTCTCACAGTAATTCAAAAACGGCTTGACCGATTTGAACGAAACTTTGTATGCAGATCCCTCACTACCTGGGGTGATATGTTCTGGGGGTCTCTTCACCCAAGAATTTATATGTTCTTGCTCCTGGAGGTGAAACAAAAAATGTTGTTTATAATCACGTTTTGCATTAGTTGTATTGTATTCATTTTGTCATATATTTCACATTATAATTTGAATATTGTACTTTTTATAAAGCTGTAAAACAATAATTTCATTCACCACTATAAAGTATCTTTATTTGAATCCATTTACAGTGTTATTGCTATAATTAAATACCCGTGCAACGCCGGGGCATCAGCTAGTGGAGTTATAAAGACTGTTTTTACACAACCATAAAGCAGTCAAACCTCAACCTGTGACACTTGAAATATGCAAACTCCCATCTTGCTGGCCCAGTGCCTCTGTCAGAATTTGGGTGTGGTACAGTGCCTTAGTTTAATCCGTTGTAAAACAATAGATTTTATACCTTTCTCCTCTCTGTTTTGCAGTGTCACATGCATTAGGCCTATAGTTGGTAGCCAAAGTTTCCATCTTACAGGTGACTAGGTGTAACTGGAGTATTAAACTGTGAAAGGCTTGGATGGAAGGTACCCTATATATCCAAAGTTTTAAGGTCTGCTCTGTCAGGTCTGAGATGGACATGCGCTATAGAGCCTGTAAAGCAGAACTGGACGTAGAACTTGTTTGAATTATAAGACCACCCTCAACAAGGAAATGAGTTCACAGATTTGTTTCTGAGTGAAAAGAAGAATGCAATCAATTGTTTTCACTGTCCCATAGAATATTTCTGTTCAGAATATGGCCATTTCTACCATGCCTCACTAGTTTTGCATTTAAATGTTTCAAACTGAAAGTTAAAATAGGTAGAAAATTGACAACAAAACTGATCGGGTTGCTCTGTGAAGCTGTAGCTCCTTTTTAAAATGAAATGTACAATAGGTTGACAATGCCGCTTCTTAAATTTTGAACTGGAAGAGATGAAGCCTGATACCAAGGAGAAGATGACTGCACTTCACATTCCACATCAACTTGATGCTAAGGTTGCAAGGTGGCTGACTTTTTGTTTTTTTGTCTTTCCTAGAGAAGAGACAGACAGCTTGGGGGGAAACTGAACAGTACCACTGAACTGTAAAAAGGAGATGCTTGAAAGCTTGTCATACAATCCACCAGTCAGCTGTGAAAGAAGAGTATTCCTTCATTAGCTCTGCACTAATGCTCACATAGAGAAAACTTTGGAAAAATACAGTACAGTAGCTTCTTATTACTTGTATTATTGGAATGAGGCATTGCTAAGATATTGATTTTTAAAGAAACAGATCTTTCATGGCACAGAGACACATATGTGTATAAGAGTGCACGAGGAGGAGCACATAAGACAATGATAAACGTATAACCATCTTTGTCATCCGGTCCATCACTTCAGCGTCAAAAGAGTCTAGAAGAGCCACTGCCAAATTTGATTGAACTTTTGTTTCCATCTTCCGTCTCATGGACTCTGCTGTCCCTGAAATGTACAGAGTCCTTGCACAGAATGCCACACTTCAGCTGAGAAAGTAACTCTTACTGTATATTTATACCCCACCCTCTTTCTTTCATCGTTTGCCAACTAAGCTCAAAAAGTCAGCACGTAAGAAATCCTGCAGTGCGTTTATTGACCCCTTTCCTCCAGAGAAAGGGAAGATATGAAGAGGAAACATTATTTTAAAAACTCAGCTTATATCAGTGAATTAATGTAGCACTGAGGCTTTGTTTTTGTTAGCACAGCAGTTTGGGGTTTGTTTGTTTTTTTACTTTGGGCTTCCAGCTCAATCAAATTTGTCTTCTGATGGGATATGGAGGGGGGGGGGGGGGGGGCTAGGTAGGGCAGAATGTTTTTTTATACGTGCTTAAAAGTTTTACCTCTAATTTTTATAAGCCCCTATTATGGACAGGGACATTCCTTTGAGTCTACCCACTATGTTACTCTGTGGAAACCAATATGGACAGGGCAGGATTAATTCGTCAAGGGCCCCTAAGCACACAAGTACACTGGGCCCCCCTGCCCCGCCCCACCCCACCATGCGCCCAGGCGGAAACAGGAAGCTGCGTCAGAGGGAAGCTTTGGGCAAGCAGCACCGCTTGCACA
Source organism: Geotrypetes seraphini (assembly GCF_902459505.1). NCBI lineage: Eukaryota > Metazoa > Chordata > Amphibia > Gymnophiona > Dermophiidae > Geotrypetes > Geotrypetes seraphini. The sequence goes on along the minus strand of NC_047085.1, from coordinate 313,094,002 downwards.
ATTACAGTTCCCGTTGCCTTTCTTACCCGCATTGCTTGCTTGTCTTACTTTCCGTCAATGGGGGGGGGGCCGCGTTGCTGATTGGGGTGGGGCCCGCGTTGCCGATCGATGCTGGAGGGGCCCATTGCCGTTCGGAAAAAACAATGTTGATGCCCTCCTTCATCGGGCCCTCCCCCCTGACCATTTTGGGCCCTAGGCACATGCCTACTTGGCCTATTGATTAATCCTGCCCTGAATATGGATGTGCCCAAAGTCTGGCATGCAGGCATCAGAGCTAGCCAGTGACTAAGTTTCAAGTTTATTCTGACTTGATACACACTGCTTTTTTATACCAAAGCGGTTTATATCTTTACAATATTAAAAATTAATCAAAAACCTGGGATACTAGCATTTCTCATTGTTTTTCTCATGTCTTCACATTTTGCTCTTTTCTTTTCTTCTTTCGTTTTTATCTTACTTATTATGTTACCATAGATGCATTATGGCGTTGCCTTTTTTTGATGTATAACGTGACCGAGGAAAACCAGGCCCTAATACCTGTACCTAGATCTGGTGCATTCTTTATCAGTGCGCTACACTTTTAGGAACACCCATGATCTCACCATGCTCCTCCTCCTGGCCAAGACCCCTTTTCACATTCGCTAGAACTGATGCACATCACGTTATAGAATGCGCCTACCAAGCTGTGTGTGTAACTACTAATTAGTACCAATTAGCATCAAATATGAGGTGCCAGTTGTCAATTATCTGCGCTGATTGGTCTTGTTAAGCAATTAAGATGTGCGCACTAATTTGTACGCACAACTTATGGCGCTGTATACAGAATTTGGGGGCCTATGTGTAGAGTGCATATTATGTGCAAAGAGAGCACACAACTCTTAAAAAGTGAGCACTCTTTCCCACATGCAAGTGCAAACTATTGGGAAAGAGTGTGCACTTTTTGCATATAGTATGCACTACTTCTACTACTTATCACTTCTATAGCGCTGAAACGCATACGCAGCACTGTACATTTTGACAGAGCTTACAATCTAACTTGGACAGGCAGACATGACATATAGGGTTGGGGATGCAGAACCCAAGGTGAGAGGAGTTAGGAGTTGAAAGCACTCTCAAAGAGGTGGTCTTAACTTGGACTTGAACTCTCCCAGAGACAGAACCCACTATAGGGATTCAGGCAGTTTGTTCCAAGCATACGACGCAACATGATAGAAGGGACAGAGTCTGGAATTGGCATGAGGAGGAGAATGGCATGGATAGGAGGGACTTACCAGCTGAGCAGAGCTCATAGGGAGTGGTGGGGGGAACATAAGGGGAGATAAGTGAGGAGAGATAGTGGGGGGCACTTTTTAAAATGGTGTTTTCTCTTTGCACAGAGGGCACAGCACTCTTAAAGAGCCCACATTATGTATAAAATCGCCTCAGTGTGAAAGTGATGAAAGCATTTCCTGTAGAGAACCATGGAAAAGATTTGAATCTTCAGCAAAGCCTTGGTTTTCACAGATGTTTTTACCTTCCAAGTTTTGATCCAAAAGGAAACTATATACCTGTCAAGGGGTCTTGTCCAGAGTTAACAGTCTATACGATCCACTGGGGTTTGTGGCTCCAATTACTATCCAAGGGAGATCCCTGCTAAGAGAATTGTGCCAAAGTACTGACAGGTGGGATGACCCACTACCACCAAACGTGAAACAAGAATGGGAAAAATGAAAAAATCCCCCTAAAGATTCTTGAACAGTTATAGATTCCACATCTGTACATTTCTACTTAAAAGCAACAGATGCAGAAGGAATGACTCATAGGAGCTTCATCTTTGGTCAGGTTAAGTTGGCACCACAGTCCACCCACACCATCCCAAGCTTAGACCTGTGTGGAGCAGTACTGGCAACAGAGCTAACAGATATAATAATAGCTGGTGAAAGGCCAAACACCTGCCACCAAATTGTTGTCAGAGATGATGATTTGGAAGTCATCAAAGACAACTTGGCACCTCCTAAGAATTTCAACACCAGAATCCTGCAGAAGACAACCAGACTGCTTTATCAGCGAAAGATTAGAGAAACTAGGCCTCTTCTCCCTTGAACAGAGGAGATTGAGAGGGGAAATGATCGAAACATTCAAGGTACTGAAGGGAATAGACTTAGTAGATAAAGACAGGTTGTTCACCCTCTTTAAGGTAAGGAGAACGAGAGGGCACTCTCTAAAGTTGAAAGGGGATATATTCCGTACAAACGTAAGGAAGTTCTTCTTCACCCAGAGAGTGGTAGAAAACTGGAACACTCTTCCGGAGGCTGTCATAGGGGAAAACACCTTCCAGGGATTCAAGACAAAGTTAGACAAGTTCTTGCTGAACCTGGAAGTACATAGGTAAGGCTGGTCTCAGTTATGGCACTGGTCTTTGACCTAAGGGCTGCCGCGGGAGCGGACTGCTGGGCACGATGGACCACTGGTCTGACCCAGCAGCGGTAATTCTTATGTTCTTATCAAAGATATCACTGGATCAGTGACCTGCATGCCTCATGGAGAGAAATGAACTTTTTGGATTAGTCCACTCCAGAGACTCAGAGATAGTGGCTTAGTGAGGGTAAGTGGGCACCCGGGGTGGTAGCACCCCTCCCCCACCCTCTTCTTTGCTCACTGCTCCTTCCTGACCCCCCTTCCATGCAAGCATCCCCCTTCCCTTCTCCCATACCTCTTTAATTTCCCTGGCATGGGCAGCACCATGAACTTGCTGCCCGCATCGTGTTGTCTCTCCCTCTGATGTTACTTCCTAGGCTGTGGGACCCGAAAGTGATATCAGAAAGAGCCTAGGCCAATGCGGGCAGCAAATTCGTGATGCTGCTCATGCCAGTACGAGGGAAGGGACACATGTGCATGCCAGTAGGAGTCAGAAAGGCGCAGGGGGTGGAGAGGAGGACAGGTGCTGGCTCCCCCATCAAGATGGCGTCCGGAGCTGACCGCCCATTACTACACCACTGCTCAGAAACATTTGTTCTTTCTCTCTCTCTTTTGTTTGCTGTTTGGTTTGTGTTGTCTGTCTCTCATTTCAGCTCCTGTGAGACAGTGAGAAGTTGCAAGAATGACAATGAGCCTGAGTCAGTCAGAAGATTGTCAAGCAACAAAGATTCAGCATAAATCGACTTGCATGCTGAAATGCTTTTTTTTAATTTTTTTTATTGCTAAAGGGCTTATAGTGGTATCTACCGATACCAGAAGGAAGTGTTCTGTCCCCATTACATTGGGACAACCTTTGCTGCATATATGTTTAACGTTGTTTCACATTTGGATTTTGAGTTATGTGGGTCCCTGTATTTCTGGCTCCTCAGTGGTTAGCCTGTTTAAGCACCTGTATTGCTTTTCAGCCTTTGAAACTTGTTGTGATGTCTGCCTCTGGGCATGCCGGGAGGAGCAGAATTCCCCCATCCTTCTGACTGATCTCTGAGGAGAAAGCAGAAGGACATGGCAATTGACTGTTAGAGCTGACCCCTTATTTTATTCCAGTGTGTCTAAGTGCAAAGAACACTTTGCACTGAAGCAGCATCCCCAGCTGCCTCATTTCCTTGTTAAACATAGAAGAATGTAGTGTTTTTATCTGGTGACTGATATCTAGGACTGTGATCTATTATTCCTACTGCTGTAATTGCTGTCATTGGAGTTGGTGTGTGAGTACATCGTTTATATGCCATTGACAACTCTCTCTAAAAGAGAATTAAGCTACTCAGATACAAACTCATTTTGGATGAAAAGAATTCTAATCCAGCATAATTGTTTCAAGAAGTTGTCAGTTTAATTGTCTATTTGTCATCAATCATTAAATGTAATTTTGGATTAATGATTTGGAGTCTTTCTAATTAATAGAAAGCAGCTTCAGTGCAGCCACAGGTTTAGCTCTCTGGACACATAACTGGTTTGAAGGACCGTGTGAGCTCCTGGATAACTGCAAATTATCACTAATTAGTGCTTGTTAACACCAAGTATCGGCACTTATCAACAATTATTTGACAATTTAGTGCCAATTAGTTAATTATGGTATGGAACTGACTGGCCCTATTCTATAACTGCACGCTCAATTGCACACCTAACTTTGGGCTAGATTCACTAAAGTCCACAAATTGATCCTATTCGTGTCCTATCCATTTCCAAGTCATTCTGGCCGATCGATTCAGTAAAGCTTGTCCATGCAAATGATCAAATCGTAAACACGCCCCCCATTCATGCACACATCTTGCTGTAACTTCGATCGACGCGACGTCTCCTTGTTGGTTGCGCTAGCTCTTTTATTACTTCACTGCGTAGAAATGGGGCAGGGTTTAATCGTGGACATCATTGGTGGACTCTGAATGCGCCTACCGCAAAGCATTGTTGTTCTAAAAAATGCAATATAAGAACTATTTTTTACCAACCTCTCTTTTTTTAATAAGTGCTGTTGCAAGCTGTATAAGCTGTGACCGTAGCTTTTTGAAAAATTTGTTGGAGAGGTTTAAGGAAAAATAGCATCGGAGGTTTGTGAGCGCGCTGTGGAATTCTTCGAGTTCGTCCTTTTCTTACGGATCGATCTCGAAGTTTACTGCGTGCTTCCAAACAGCTTAACAACTCCCAACAGCTTAACAACTCAGGAAAAGAACTGTTAAGTTGCTAGAAGGCACAACAGTTAACAGCAGTTGAATGCGCTGGGATCACGCGTTGTTATATACAGCCTATGAATCCCAGGAGGCTGTGCGGCTCTTTCTGCCGTGAAGCACGAAGCAACCAAAGGCGACCCCGTGATGTCAGATGCAAGCAACAATCTAGCTGGAAGGAAGGGGGGGGGAGGGACAGCTGGCCATTGAAAGTTATTTTTGATTTTTTTTTTAAATTTGGCATTGATATATGAAATGTATAATGCGCAAGGAGAGCACGGGGTTAATCCGTGATTTTCTTCCCATGCGCATTACAAATCCAAGATTCACCCACGCTCGCTATGCGCATTCCAAAAAAATCAAAAAAATATTTCTAACGCTTATGTACATGACTGTTTACATATATTTAAAGTTTAGATGTATTTTGGATTTTTTGTGAGGTAGATATTTATTTTTAATGGAGTTCTTAATATGCACGCGGCAGTTGCTAGGCAGGAATAGTCGGTGAGGATCAGTGTTCCCTCTAAGCGGGCGGGTGTTGTGAGCAAACTTTTTTCACCGTGAGCCAAAAATATCGGGCGCCAGCAAGTTATGAGCCAACTCGCCCGATTCTCCTCTCGCCGCCCTGCCATCTGCCGTACGCCTCTTCCGATCGTGCGCTGTGACGAGAAACGTGTGCGCTGCGATGTAATATTTTGTGCGCCAGCGCACGCCAGCGCAGCTTAGCGGGAACACTGGTTCAAATGGTTTTATTTATTTCCCCAAATTTATTTTTGTTATACGCATTGAAAATATTTGATATTGCGTTTAAATCAAAATCTCAATAAACTTGAAACGAGTGCCCGTGAGATTGTGGGAGGGCTAAATACTCAAAACTTAGAAGTTTTTGCTACGCCAGCTTTCTGGTATCTTTACATACAGTGGCGTACCTAGCATATGTAACATCCGGGGCCCATCATTTTTTGGCACCCCCCCCCATCTGTAAGAAAAACATGATTTTTAGTAACAAACCACACGTCACACATGAGTACCTAGGAAAAGGCAGCATCTTACATATTGCAGTGAGCAGTACATCAATACACCCATTGTAAAACTAAACAAGCCAGACCAGCACAGATCAATCCTACACCGTCAATCCTAACAGAAAACCATGTCTTTCGAACACACAGAACACAGAAAACACCTTCGCCTAGTAAGGAATATGTAATCACAAACTAACCCCTCCCTCTTTTACAAAACTGTAGTGTGGATTTTAGCTACGGAGGTAACAGCTCTGATGCTCATAAAATTCTGAGCATCAGAGCTGCTACCACCAAGGCTGGTGCTAAAAACGCTTCACAGTTTTGTAAAAGGGGGGATAAAATAAAAATACATAGACAAAGGTTAAATTGAACCAGCAAGAAGCTGGACTCTGCATACAATGCTTCACAGAAACAGTGACACATGTCTCCTAAAGCAATAAATAAATAGAAATTTTTTTCTACCTTTGTCTTCTGTGGTTTCTCCTTTCCTCATCTTCTTGTAACTCTCTTCCTTCCATCCACTGTCTGCCGTCTCTCTTCCCCTATATGGCATCTTCTCTCCTTCTATGCCCCTTCCAGAAACTGTATGCCTCCCCCTTCCATCTCTCCTTTCACCCCATTGGTTTGGCATCTCTCTCCTCGCCTTCCCTCTCCCACACCTCTCCTCATAGTCTGGTATCTCCCCTTCCCTGATTCTCTGGCATCTCTCTCCTTTCCTTTTCTTCCATCTTTCGCTCCCCCTCCATGCTCTCACATCTCCCCCTTCCTTTTCCCTTAGACTGGCATACCTTCCTCCTACGCTCCAAGCCCTGGCATCTCCTTTAATTCCCTCCCTCATCTTCCTTCTCCCTCCAGCTGGGTACCGCAACACTCTTCCCTGCAGCTCTGCACTTCCCCACAATTGCCATGCTTCGGTTCCTCTTCTTCCTTCCTTCCTCCCCCCCCCCCCGCGGGACCCTGCGGCACCATCAACTCTTACTCCCTCTAATGTCGGCCCTGCAGCTCCAGACTTCCTCGCACCTTCTCCCCTCCCCCTTTGGATCGCTATTATTTTAAATGTTATAGCCGCGGAGCTGTATCCATCAGTGGAGATGTCTAACCTCGGCCTGCCCCGGAACTCTTACTGCAACAGTGACTTCCTGTTCCTGCCTAGACGGGCGGCTGCTGCAGTAAGAGTTCCGGGACAGGCCGAGGTTAGACATCTCCACTGATGGATACAGCTCCGCGGCTATAACATTTAAAATAATAGCGATCCAAAGGGGGAGGGGAGAAGGTGCGAGGAAGTCTGGAGCTGCAGGGCCGACATTAGAGGGAGTAAGAGTTGATGGTGCCGCAGGGTCCCGCGGGGGGGGGGGGAGGAAGGAAGGAAGAAGAGGAACCGAAGCATGGCAATTGTGGGGAAGTGCAATCCCCCCAATGCGTCCCCTTACCTTACCGACGCGTGTGTGCGCTGTGAAGAGAAACTTTGCGCTGCGATGTAATATTTTGTGCGCGAGCGCAGGCCAACGCAGCTTAGCGGGAACACTGGTGAGGATGTAAAGCGACTGTTCCTCAGCAGTTGAAACTTTTTGGAATGGAAAGGCCAGTCGATTTGGACGAAATGGTTTCACGAATCGATGCCTTAAAGAAATTTACATGCCTTTTTACTCATTTGCATGCACAGATCGGATCGGGTGTGGATGGAGTCTGGAGGAAGGGTTGGGAATCAAGCTGTAGTCGGAAAGTGAGCGCAAACTGATTGGTACACGATCGGTTTGCTTAGTGAATCTAGCCCTTTGTGCCCCATTTCTAGAATTTGGGGGATAGTGCACACTTTTTAAGAAGAGTGTGCATTATCAGCAAACATGCCATCCTTAATGATAAAATCCTTCCCTAGCATACAGCGCTACCGTTGAGGCACCTAGAGAGCTCAAGTGATACATTTTAACAAGAGATCATATATTGCTTCAATATTTTTCACAACTAATTTAATTCCTTCTTTATGAAGCGAGTAGCAATACATATAAAAAAAAACCAGATTCGTTTTCCCTCAATCTCCCTGTGTCAAGAAAAAAATCCCAACCATTTGACAGGCTTATAATTGTTTGTATTGTTAAGTAGGGTTGGACACAAGGGAAAATTTCTATTTAAGATTATTACTTCATCCTAATGTTCAGATATTTGTTTAGGTTTGTTTCACCAGTCACCCACAGAATTACCTATAAAATCTTACTGCTTACGTTCAAAACAAAAATCTTGCATACACCGGCCTTTATTGATAGATTACTTGTCCCATATTGCTCTTCAAGAACACTAAGATCTAGCAATCACTTCCTTTTACATGTTCCATCCGTAAGACACGTTTTCTATGATATTACCTGAAGATGTATTTTTTCAGTTACCATGCATGTACACTCAAACTCACTATCAACTGTGTCGGCTCCTGGCTTAGACGCCTCAAATCATCCAATGTCGCCTCTGGAGGGGTCCCCAAACGCCTCGAGGCTCCAGAGGCGCTTTTCCCTCTCCTCTTCGGCATCGACTATAATGAAGGAAGTAAGTAATGAGCGAGTTCTGTAAGCGTCTCGCACACACTCAGCAACTCGCGGCCATCTTGGATCAGCAGCATCATGGTTTTCTATCCTATTACGACTGTAGTTCCGCCCCCCCCCCCTTTCCTATTTGTTTCAGTTTGTCTTGTTTTGGTTCATGTCATAATTATATACCCCCAAAGTTTTTATACTTTTTAAAAATGTAATGAACACCGCTTAGACAATTTTTAAATGGTATATCAAAATTTATTCCTTTTGTTCATACATATCCAGGGTGGGGGGGGAGGGAATACTTTATGATTTATTATGCTTAAGTACGATTGTTGGGAATAAGGGGGGGAGGGATATTTGATGTGAGTTAAACTTTGATGGTACATTAAGTGATGTTAAAGTATAAAATGATTGTATCTTATGTTACACTTGTTGAAAGTTTTAAAAATGAATAAAGACTAAAAAAAGTTTTTTTATTAAACTTGAAACTTAAAATTGATTTTAAAAAATTGTGAACTTTATATAATTGCACACTGATTGACTTAACATTTGTTAATTCATCAGGTAACACTTTAAATTGATGCACACTAAGGGCTCCTTTAAGGAAGGTGCGCTAGCGTTTTTAGCGCACGCTAGTCAAAAATCTACCACCTGTTCAAAAGGAGGCGGTAGCGGCTAGCACGCATGGCAATTTAGCGCACGCTATTCCACGTGTTAAGGCCCTAGCGCACCTTCGTAAAAGGAGCCCTAAATATTGACTTATTCTTGCTGTACATCCCCTTGAATAAATTCCTTCAAAAAGATGGTAAATAAATCCCAATAAATAAGTGATATTCCCCCCCCCTCTTTTACAAAACCTCACAGGCGGTTTTAAGTGCCGGCTGGCTCACTGAATGTTCGGCACTGCTCCCGACGCTCATAGGAACTCTTTGCGTGTCGGATCAGCACAAAGCATTCAGCAAACCAGGCCGCACTAAAAAACGCTTGCGCAGTTTTGTAAAAAGGGGGGGGGAGGGGATTGTAAAATATGCTAACAAAATAAATGTGTATTAATGGATGTACTTCCCTACTGTTAAGGTAAGAAGCAAAGAAAAATTTTTAAATTTCTATATCTCCATAATCCTAACCCCTCCCTTCCACCTCAATGACAGCAAAGCTGGGCATGTAGATATACTCATATGGCTATAGGTGTGTGAGGTTTTTTTTTTTTTAAAAAAGAAGCCTTATCTTTTTATTTGGTGTTTTCTCCTCCAGTAGGGTTTTCTCCTGTGGCATAATTCTCCTCTCTGGAGGCTGAGGTCACATTGAAAGGTCTCTTGCATGGCCTGAGGTCACAGGATCAGCCTGGGTAAGACACTTTCACTTGGCCCTTAAATGTTTTGTAGAAGGTCAAGTTTGCAGTGACTTGCAGGATCCGATTCATATCATTCCTGGTGCACCCGGTTTCCTACTGTAGCTCAGTTTTTTCCCCTTTTACTGTGCTCTTGCCATTCTTTTTCCTAACTGTGTGAAGTTAGTACATATGTTTTGTTAGGTGTTTTATTAACCTATCCTGGTTTTGTTTAGTACTTTTAACTTTAATTTGTTTTTATGAAACTTTTTTTACTCTGTCCACCCAGTGGCGTACCTAGGGTGGGGCGTGGGGGGCGGTCCGCCCCGGTTGCACGGGCCCAAGGGGGTGCACAGCTGGCCTGCCACAGGGGAAAGGCTGCCATTGCCGCGAAAGAAGCCGGCGCCAGTTCTCCCTCCTCCGAATTCGCCCTGCTTCTTTTCCCACGGGCCAACCAACTTTAGCCGTCCGATGTCAATTCTGACGTTGGAGAGGACGTTCCGGGCCAGTCAATCGCTGCCTGGCTGGCCCGGAACGTCCTCCCCGATGTTAGAATTGACGTCGGACAGCCAGAGTTGGTCGGCCCGCGGGAAACAAGCAAGGCGAATTCGGCGCCGGCCTGTTTCCAATGGCCAGTGGCAGCCTTTCCCCGGCGGTGGTGGCAGCATGGTGGTGGTGGCGGCGGTGGCATGGGGGAGGGCAGGGAGAAAGAAAGAAGGGGGGGAGAGAGGGAGCCAGAAAGAAAGAAAGGGGGCAGGGTGAAAGAAATAAAAAAAAATGGGGCATGGGGAGAGAGAGAGAAAGACAGACATACAGAAAGAAAGGGGCATGGAGAGAGAAAGAAAGAAGGGGACAGGATGAAACAAAGAAAAAGTTGGGGGAGGGAATGAGGTCTGGAGGAGAGGAAGCATACAGGAGGCTGAAAGAAGGGAAGAAATATTGGATGCACAGTTAGAAGAATAAAGTGCAACCAGAGACTGATGAAATTACCAAACAAAGGTAGGAGAAATGATTTTATTTTCAATTTAGTGATCAAAATGTATCCGTTTTGAGAATTTATATCTGCTGTCTATATTTTGCACTATGGCCCCCCTTTTACTAAACCGCAATAGTAGTTTTTAGCACAGGGAGCCTATGAGCATCGAGAGCAGCGTGGGGCATTAAGCGCAGCTCCCTGCGCTAAAAAACGCTATCGCGGTTTAGTAAAAAGGGAGGGAGTATATTTGTCTATTTTTGTATAGTTGTTACTGAGGTGACATTGCATAAAGTCATCAGCCTTGACCTCTTTGAAAACCCGCAGAATATAAATGATAATTAACATTTTCTCTGCGTACAATGTGCTTTGTGTTTTTAAAATTTTATTGTTGGTAGATCATTTTGACTTGGCCACGAAGGTAAGGAAGAGGGGGGAGGGGAGCTGCTGAAAGATATCTAGTAATCCTTGCAGGCTTGACTGTGCAGGGAATTATTTTTGTAAAATCATGTTTTGTTATATGACTAGCATTATTTAGACTTTAATTTCTATGAATGAATAGAATGAAAATGATATAAAATTACTTGCTTGTTTTTATGTGCGTGCGCTGAAGGAAAGTGGAGAGAGAGTGGGTTGAGGACGCTGAAAGGAAATGAGAAACAGAGAGTGGGGAAAAGACGCTGATTTATAAATTGACAATTGTACTGAATATTGTTTCTTTTTATACTTTAATATAATAAGTTCAATATAAAACAATTCAAGGCTTGTGTGGATGGAATCAGGTGGTTTGTGGGGATGAGGACCGAGCTTATGGGGACTAGTCCAATAAAATGGTATTTTCTTATTTCTCATTATTTGTTTTATTTTTATTTGTTAATTTGTAAAGTGGTGATTGTTATGTATCCGTTTTTATCAAATTTACATCTACTGTCTTTATATTTTGCACAGTATTAGAGGACATGTATTACTGTTTTTGTGGTGTTGCATTGTATGCAGAGTCTGGTTTCTTGGCAGTTCAGTTTAACTTTTGTCTACATATTTCTATTTTTAGTTTGTGATTATTCCATATTGGGCAAGGGTGTATCTGTCTGTGTGTATGAAAGGGACATGGCTTTCTGATAGCATCGACTGTACAGGATCAATTAACTGTGCAGGATCTGGTTTGTTTAGTTTTACAATGTATGTGTTGGTGTTCTAGTGCTCACTGTAGTGTTTAAGATGCTGCCTTTTCCTAGGTACACTCTTGTTGTACGATATGTAGATTGTTACTAAAAATCATATTTTTCATATAGATGGGGGGGGGGTCAAAAAATGATGGGCCCCGGGTATCACATATGCTAGGTACGCCACTGTGTACACCGCCTAGAAATTTGATTAAGCGGTATATATTTTTTAAAATAAACTTGAATAATAATAAACTTGAAACTTTTCATCCATGCTATTTTAACCAGGGCTCCTGTGTGTAGACTTCTTGTTGGCTCCTAAGTCACAAGCTGACGAATGCTGATTTTTGAGTTCTCGGTGCCTACACAGGGTTTTGTAGTCAGCAGGAAAATGATTTAGTTGACCTTTAAGCCAGATACAAGCATTAAAACACTTTATTACTTTCTAATTGCTATTTAATTCCAGAGGAGATATTAGTACTTAAGGCTACTGAAAGCTTCTCTTGCTTACTTACCCTCATCACTCTCAATAAGAATGAATAAAACAGATGGGAATAAGGGCACTGTTATGATCTAATTGGAACCACAGAATCAAGAACAGTAACAACTTCTAAAGAGAAAGAAATTCTGTTAAAAGAGGAACTCTATGAATGTCGGAGCAGCGCGGAGCATTCAACGCACTGGCCCATGCTAAAAACCACTTTCGCGGTTTAGTAAAAAAAAGGGGGGGGGTTAGTATCAATTCTGTAACAATATCTGGGTGCATCTAAGCTGTTATATTATAGCACAAAGGCACATAGGTATGCCTAAATATAGGTGCACCAACTTATGATAACTCAATGACTGGTGTGAGATGGCGTGCCTAAGTATGCCATGCAATGTATACAACTGATAATGATGGCAATGATAGTATTAAGCAGGATACCCCTTGCCTGGAAAAACTGAAGAAAGACACCAATATATAGGTAATAAAAGATGAAGCTGAATGATAGAACAATGGTATTCAACCCAATCCTCAGGGGTCACATGGCCAGTTGGGTTTTCAAAATCTGTCATCCATAATCATTGTGGATATCCTGAAAACCCGACTGGGTTGAATACCACTGATGTAGAATGCTTTAATCTTAGTAACCGAATAGAGCAGTGGTTCCCAAACCTGTCCTGAGGGACCCCCAGCCAGTCAGGTTTTCAAGATATCCCTAATGAATATGCATGAGAGAGATTTGCATATAATGGAAGTGACAGATATGCAAATCTCTCTCGTGCATATTCATTAGGGATATCTTGAAAACCTGACTGGCTGGAGGTGCCCCAGGACAGGTTTGGGAACCACTGCCTTAAACCTTATGGTTTATCCCAGGGTCCCCAAAGTCCCTCCTTGAGGGCCTAATCCAGTCGGGTTTTCAGGATTTCCCCAATGAATATGCATTGAAAGCAGTGCATGCACATAGATCTCATGCATATGCATTAGGGAAATCCTGAAAACCCAACTGGATTCGGCCCTCAAGGAGGGACTTTGGGGACCCCTGGTTTATCCTTTCCCTCCTTTTTAATTAAAGTATTTCTATTATTTACCCTCACTGTCTAGTCTTTTAAACTTTATTTAGAATTGTAAGCTGCTGAGGTTTTACCATAAAGTGCGGGATAGAAAGTCTTAATATACTTGGAACAGGTCACTGTGCCCTAGGCCAGGGGTAGGCAATTCCGGTCTTCGAGAGCCATAGCCAGGTCAGGTTTTCAGGATATCCACAATGAATATGCATGAGATAGATTTGTATTTCAAGGAGGCAGTGCATTCAAATCCATCTCATACATATTCATAATGGATATCCTGAAAACCTGACCTGGCTGTGGCTCTCGAGGAACGGAATTGCCTACCCCTACCCTAGGCTAATATGTTTTGCATTGAAATAAATAATGATCTCAGCTAGTATATAAATGCTGACAGGAGCAAAACCAATGTTTCAAGTTTCTTAAAATTTTGATGTAAACGCAATATGAAATATTTTCAATGTGTATAACAATAATAATTTTAGGGGACACGATAAAACAATTTATACCAATAAACATACAATTGATATACATACTAGATAGTGATACATAAGGAAAGAGGGGGTGAACTACAATTATTTAAGGAATAGAAAAACATTTAAGGGGAAACAACATCAGGAGGGTAATTTAAAAAAATATTTTAAATAAAACTAGGTCTAAAAGTGAATAGGAGAGATTGTGACCTATATACAGATCTGGTTAAATTTAATTATTTGATCCTAAGATTGTTGATAGAAAAAGTTATCCACTCTATGACTCATATTCATCTTTGTATAGGTGGCTTTTTAGTCTGTTTTTAAATTTTTCTAAAGAGGTTTCAGCACGTAGATAAATTGGTAGCTTGTTCCAAAGCTGGGGTGCTAGGATAGAAAAAATTGTAGCTCTTCTAGTGCCTATTATTTTCAAAGACGGAATGGTGAGCAATGCTGATCTGTTGATCTTAGAGATCTAGCTGGAGAATATGGTATTAAATAACGATGTAAGAATATTGGTGTATTGGTTTGTTGAATTTTGAAGGTTAACAATGCAATTTTATTATTCTGTGTGAAATAGGTAGCCAGTGTGCTTTTCTGCAAAAGAGGAGTGACATGATCATATTTTTTGGAGTTAGTAATAATTTTTATTGCTGTGTTTTGTATAATTTGTAACCTTCTTATTTCTTTCTGAGTTATGCCTTGGTATAATGTATTGCAGTAATCCAGCCTGGAAATAACCAAGGAATGAATTAGAACATTAAGAGCTTTGGGTTCTAAGACTTTGGCTAAGTCATATTGTTGCTAGTGAAAATTACTAATGAAATAAGATTGACAAGGAATCATCTGATCAAAACTAACCAAAAGAACATGGCTGGAGTATGAAATTTATCATTTGATGTTAATGAAGTAATTGTGTTGTAACTGGAAGATGTACTAAGCTTGTTTTGCACAGATGCATTTGTTGCATCGACTAAAACTAATGCTAGCTCCATATGATTTTCAAACTGTAGTTCAGGCTATAGTCTTGTCAAGACTTGACTATTGTAATGCCCTTTATCTTGGAATAACAAAGGTTAGATGCAAAGCGTTACAGGTTACACAAAATGCGGCAGCAAGATTGATAATGGGTTTATCTAAACATGATCATATTTTGCCTCATCTCTAAAAATTTCAGTGGCTACCAGTCACCTTAAGAATAGAGTACAAAGTTTTAATGATTTGTATGGAAATATTCCAGAATTATTTAAAAATAACATATCTAGTTATATTCCAAAAAGATTTTTGTGTTCTGAGAACTTGGCTCTGCTGAAGACGACTGTGAATTCAAGGTTAGTCGATACTGGCAAAAAGAACTTTAGTTGTACAGGAGTTAAGATTTGGAACTCTCTGGTAGGACAGATACCGAACTGTTGTGAGAGGGGTATGTTTAGAAAATTACTTAACACACAGTTATTGTTGATGTTTTCTTTTAGACATATCTTTTTTTGGTAAACCTGATAAACTGTTTATGATCTACAGATACGCTATTAATCTGTATCCATAATATGCTATTCATTTTTATCCATGTCTCTTAAGCTCTGCTTCTATGCAAAGTTATGATAGTATTTTTTTTTTTAGCTTTGAATTTTAAGGCTTGCTTGTATGTTCAT
The DNA here is from genome assembly GCF_902459505.1 of Geotrypetes seraphini. Classification (NCBI taxonomy): domain Eukaryota; kingdom Metazoa; phylum Chordata; class Amphibia; order Gymnophiona; family Dermophiidae; genus Geotrypetes; species Geotrypetes seraphini. The sequence continues at coordinate 313,078,697 of NC_047085.1, read as the reverse complement.
TTTACTGTTTTAAAACTATGTATGTACATCTTATTAACCGTTTAGTTGTAAACGGTATAGAAAATTTTAAAATAAATATGTATGTTTAATAATGAATGAGATTATGTCATGAAGCCAATAAAAATGGGTTACAACCCGTGGCTCAGGGAGATTCTTGGTTGGTATTGTACCAGTTAGTAGATTACCAAAAACTCCCAAGGCCTTGAATGTTTGTACTACAAATTGTATCTGGTAGTTATTTCCTTGGTCTCCTTCAAAGATGGAAGGGCTAAGGGAGTATGAAACCTGTCCATGTAGATACTGAGCAAACAACAGTATTTTATAAGTTGCATGTGATGCTTGGTAACATACCCATGGCCTGCCCAAGCTCTGCTCACATGTATGCCCCCTCCTAAATACTTGATAAGTGACTTTAGTACAGATGTTATAGAATAGCCCCTCTGACGCATGTAAGTGCTATTACTCTATGTCACAGGTGTCAAAGTCGGTCCTCGAGGGCCGTAATCCAGTCGGGTTTTCAGGATTTCCCCAATGAATATGCATGATATCTATGTGCATGCACTGCTTTCAATGCATATTCATTGGGGAAATCCTGAAAACCCGACTGGATTACGGCCCTCGAGGAGGGACTTTGACACCCCTGCTCTATGTGATACACACACACACAAACATTGGAAATCCAGTTACAGAACTAATCTTCACATCATGTATAGTGTTACAGCTGCTCATGTATAATATGGGTATCATCTACTAAATTGGAATATTCTTTCAATTAAGTTCAATCTCTCTATCTATTGCTATTTTTTATTTATTCCATTAAACTATGCCCATTCCTTTTATAAGTGAAAGCTTGCTAGCAGAACATGTTCCTGGTTTTTGTTTGCTTATCATTAGAGATGTACACGGAAAAATTTGTTATATTATTTACAATTGTTGGCCCTTTTAATACATTTCAGGTGGGGTTTTTTTCAGTTTGCAACACACACTCTTTTTAATAAAATAAATTTTGCTGCTCGAGGTATTGAACCTTTAAAGGGTCTGTTTGAAGCAGCCCCCTAAGAATCAAAATTATATAATAAAAATTCCCAGGTAACCTTCTTTTTGGGAAGTTGTGAGAGGAGAGAAGAAGACATTTCTCTGGGTAAGTAAACATAATTTTGTTCTGTGCTTTGGTGATTTAAAGATTGGAATAAAAGAAAGTAGGTTCCTTTATAAAGACAGTTTGAATTTAAAAAGAGCAAACTTTATTAGCTAGTTTCCTTAGCATAAAAACCTTTTCCCCCATAGTTTTAAACTTGAACTTTCTGCCAGCAATAGAAACTTGTCACAGCCTACAGCATTAACAGACAGTCTCTAGAAGGCACAGCAGGGCCTAGCCCAGTCCTGACAACCCTCCCCCGCACCCCATCTCAGCCATGAAGTAGCAGTGGCAGCCGATCCTGACACCCTTCTCCCTCCCTTGGTCCCGAAGCAGCAGCGGCAGCCGATCCTGACAACCCTCCTCCCTCCCTTACTGAAGGAGTAGCAGCAGACGGTGCACAGAAGAAGTGTCGTAAACAGGCTGCTTCCGGCCAGCCCTAGCAGCGCCTTTCCTCTGCCATGTCACTTCTGACGCAACAGAAGAAAGGCCCTGCCAGAGCTGGCCAGAAACAGCCTGTTGTCACTGCTGCTTTGGGGCCAAGGGAGGGAGGGGATTGTCAGGACCTGCTTTGCTGTTTTGAGGGCTGGAGGGAGGGAGGGAAGGAGGGGTGTTGTTAGGAATGGCTGTCTGCTGCTACAGTATCTTTTTACACCAATTCTCAATCAACCAGAAACTAAAGTTATCCGCCAATCCCCATGGGTGCCAGATAACTGAGAGTCTACTTGTACCAGATTTCAGTTGGTGTAAATGGTCATACCTAAGTTAGTTGCAGGTTCTGTTGTACATACTATTCTATGACACCAAACTTTAAGCAGCATTTCTAAAACAGTGCTAAGATCTATTTCTCTTCAGCACCCAAATTTGCGTGCCATTTACTGAATCTAGTCCCATATGTATTAAAAGCTTGGGAAAAAAAGCCAGACTTTCACCTACAGACAATGACACGGAGACAGAATTTGTCTCTGTCCCTGTCCCCACGGTTAGCCAAAGGAAACCATCCCCATATTATTCTTTAAGGAATCAGAGTATGAATGGTCATAGCCAAGCATGGCATTAAACTGATAACTGACTTTGCCACTGGCATCAATACAGACCCAGTGCAACATGAGATCTTATTGAAAGAAGTTGAACAGCTCAGGCTTCATCCTATTTCAAGAAGACATTGAATGCTTGAGTGTTTGGAACCCCATTGGTAGATGACTATACCAAAATGAATGTGTTTACTTATTAGCAAAGTACAGTATGTTACATTTCTGTTATTTTCCACAATAAAGTACAGATATTGAAGATTTATTGTTTAAAATACTGCTTGATTTTTTTGCACAAAATGTCTTTTTTTTAATCAGTGTATCATTGCTGAGTTTGAAAACAAAGGTTTATGCTGCTTATCCTAGAAATAAGCAGAGAATTTTCCCAAGTCCCTCTTAATATTGGCTTTTTTTTAAGGATATTATCCAAACCTTTTTTAAACCCTGCTAAGCTAACTGCTTTCACATCCTTTCACAACGAATTCCAGAGTTTAACTACATATTGAATGAAGAAATATTTTCTCTGGTTTGTTTTAAATCTACTGTTTAGTAGCTTCATTGCATGCCCCCTAGTCCTAGTATTTTTTAAAAGAGTAAACAAGCGATTTACGTCTACCCATTCTACTCTACTATGTTATAGACCTCTATTATATCTCTCCTGAGCTGTCTCTTCTCCAGGCTGAAAAGCCCTAGCTGCTTTAGCCTTTACTCACAGGGAATTCATCACATCCTTTTATCATTTTCTTCATGTCTTCTCTGTACCTTTTCTAATTCTGCTATATATTAACATTCTAATTTTTCCTTATAATTCCTAACATTCTCATTGGCTTTCTTAGCTGCTGCTGCACACCGAGTAGAGGGTTTCAATGTCTCGTCAATGATGACACTTAGATCCTTTTCCTGGGCAGTGATTCCTAGTGTGGAACCTTGTGTCACATAGCTATAGTTCAGGCTCCTCTGTCCCACGTGCATCACTTTGCATCTGCTTACATTACATGTCATCTGCCATTTTAATGCTCAGTCTCCCAGTCTTGCAAAGTCCTCTTTCAATTTTTTTATAATCCTCTTGCAATTTAACAACTTTGAACAACTTTATGTCATCAGCAAATTTAATTACTAATTTATTCTTATCTCTAGATCATTTATAAATATGTTAAAAAGCAGCAGTCCCATTACAGACCCATGGGGAACCCCACTAGCTATCCTTCTGTATTGAGGATACTGACCATTTTACACTACTCTGTTTTCTATCTTTTAATCAGTTCTTAATTCACATTAACTCCTATCCCATGACTTTCTAATTCCCTCAGGAGTCTTTCATGAGGTACTTTGTCAAACGCCTATTGTTTATCCAGATAAACAATATCGACCAGCTCATCTTTATCCATGTTTATTCAAGCCTTCTCTTCCACTGCCACGTCAAACATTTCTGCCTAGAGATGCCATTGCTTCTAATAAACAGAAACAAATCAGTTCAAGAATGTCTTAAACAGTTTGTCCAGGAGAAAAGTGGGAACCTGCTTTATTATTTTTAAAAAACTTCTTCCTGTAGGGAGAAGGCTAAGACAACCACAGAGTCTAACCAATGAGCTATACTAATCCCTGAGCCACTGAAAAATGTGAAGAGTATAAACCCCTGTAAAAATCAGAAGAACATTCTGTCATTTGGTTGGATAACAGTCTGAGCCCCACTTCCCACCTTCAATTTGTTAATTCTATTTTCATTCTATTGCAGCTCAATTGCTATAGCAACAGCTTAGATGGCTTGTTCACACGTTCATAAAATTGTCTTTTTGTCAGCTTCATATAATAAACAATATGGAGAGGCCCCCCCCCCTTTAATTTTAATCAATTTTTAACAGGTGTGCTCACTTCTATTACACTTATGCTCTTTTTTCAATCTTGCTAATTGAGTTTATGAGGAAAGGAATGTTCTCAGCCTACACCTTTCAAAGGCTGAAGAAAGGGAAGCAATTTATTCTCAGAGGACCACTTTGGCAGCCTCTCATACCGGAACAAGCTGACCTCTGTATTACAGTTACCATACTGCTTCCATTTGTTGGTCGGATTATTAACTAAATTTGTTAGCAAATGACTATCCATAGATCAACACTTGGAAGCATTCCACATTAAGCCATCTAACAGTAGAGATACCTGTGCATGGTATGAAAATAAAATGAAGCCTACGTTGCGATATGAGAGCACTTAAAATATCTGCACAGAAAAAACAAAAGTCGATTCTGGAAGAAGAGTTAGATATAGTATTAGAGGCATATATGGTGCTATATAGACTGAATACATTTGTACAGCAAAGAATAAGGGGTAAACATAAATAGTATATACAGTAAACAGAGAAATGTCCACACACAAAATTATATAGTAACCTCACGTTATCAACTCATAAGTCTGCTTAGAAATTGTTATGCAGTATATGCTCATAATCTGCAGGATATCTGAACCGCAAAGTGTTCAAATCCCAGTGCTGCCTCTTGTGATCCTGGGCAAGTCACTTAATCCTCCAGTTCCCACTTGCTTTGAATTTCAGCTTTGAATGCCAAAGCCACAAAAAGGCAGTATACAAGTCCCCGTTCCCAAATTGTCTCCAGCGCCTCAATGCACTATTAGCAGCTCAATGTCCATATCTTTTCAAATATGTTTCCACAAGAAATGTTGCTTTTTTATGACATTGGGGTCAGTATTCAGCTAGCAGTGGTGAGCGTTTTGCTGTCCATTGCTGGCATTATTGCAAGATATGCAATGCTAGGCCATGTCTCGCCTGTGGCGCTGAATAGCCATTTTATGTGGCTTACATCCATAACAAACAAAGCAGAGTGGGATCGGACAAGGAACACTTCAAGAACAAAACAATTGTAAAAACAATCTTGTTAATTCCAAAGCAAAAGGACGAACATCAACTGTGCTTTGGAATAAACAAGATTGTTTTTACAATTGTTTTGTTCTTGGAGTGTTCCTTGTCTGATCCCACTCTGCTTTGTTTGTTCTTGAACCCGTGGGTTCTGGTCCTGTTGGTCTGTGCTTACATCCATAGTCAGAACTTGTGGTTATGGGCTGCCATATAAAAGGTAGGACTGGGTTTTATGTGGTCACCCTGGCCAGTTAAGTGCTGAATATCGGCGCCTCCCTCCAAGTGCTGTCTTTGCCCCGATCACCCCCAAAATAGCTGGCTTTCATTTAGGCATTACTGTGTAACTGCTAATTTTCAGTGGCCACAATCGGTTAAGTGCTGCAGAAAATTAGCAGATAGCCCTGAACAAGCAATTTAACCTGTTAAGGGCCATTTCTGCAAAACAAAAAGAAAAGGGAGGTCCCAACCTAAACTGCAGTAGAAAACCAACCGGGAGCAAACAAAACAAAACTGCAGATCTGTACAAGACGTAGGCAAAATTTATTATGACAAAATAATTCTATGCAAACCCTTTTACCAATCAAGGGACCCGACACGGTCCGTGTTTCGGACAAACCTTTGTCAGGGGTCCATGGTAAAAAAGGAAAACAAAAAAAGTCACAAAAAATTGTAGAGTAGCAGCAAAGTGTTCTCGACATCGCTAACACTTTGCTGCTACTCTACAATTTTTTGTGACTTTTTTTGTTTTCCTTTTTTACCATGGACCCCTGATGAAGGTTTGTCTGAAACACGGACCGTGTCGGGTCCCTTGATTGGTAAAAGGGTTTGCATAGAATTTTTTTTGCAATAAGGGCCATTTCTGGCCAGTTAAATCCTTTTGAATAATTAACCAGTTTATGCTTATTGTTTTCTGGAGCCAACTGGTTTTTAAGAGAGGTTATTTTATATTAAATAACTGTCCCTAGCACACTCAACAGACTGTTCCCACAAATATTTATGCATTCGTTTACTTATCTTGAGTATGTTGAGTACAGTATAGTTACTCACCTGTAGCAGGTGTTATCTGAGGACAGCAGACAGAAAAATATCTTAAATCATTTAAATCACACTTGAAGGCCTATTATTTCAAACTGGTGTTAACCTTAGTTCTTAACACTTCAGTTTAGTTCTTTGCTTTCTTCTTCTCGCATTTTCCCCCCTATCCTTCTGTATTTATCTTATTTGTTCCTAGTGATACTGTAAACATTTCCTGCCCTTGCCATTTTGTGTCTAGTATTGTTAATTGTACAGAGTATATTTCCCTGTTGTGTTTATTTTACTCTTGTTGTTTTAATTATTTCCCTTCAATTTTTATCTATTGTTAACCGCTTTGACTTCTTTTATTGTTAATAATGGCAGTACAGTGGAACCTTGGGTTTACGAGCATAATTCGTTCCAGAAGCATGCTCGTAAACCAAATTACTCATATATCAAAGCAAGTTTTCCCATAGGACCAATTCGGCAAGCAGCATGATCTTCGGGCACCAGCACCTCCTGTGGGTTGGTGCTGCATGCTGGTGCCGTGGGGGGCAATGCCAGTTCGGGGGCAGGGGGGACTCACAAATCGAGTCAACGATCAGTTTGCGAGTCACGATTTGCAAAAATGTTTTGCTCGACTTGCAAAACACTCACAAACTGCGTTACTTACAAACCAGGGTTTGATTGTATATCAAATAACTGTAACTGTAGGCAGTGGCGTACCAAGAGGGGGGCGGGGGGGCAGTCTGCCCCAAGTGCATGCCTTAGGGGGGATGCACAGCCGACCAGGTCCGAGTCATCCAGTGCCGTTCTGCAGAAAATTCCTACCGGTCCATGCAGGGCCGGCAAGATCGGATTGGGGCCATTGGCAGCGTCTGGTGATGAGCGACATTGGCGCCTCCTCCGTGTCACAATTCATGATCAGCAATGGGCCTTCCCCTCCCGCAACGGCACTCAGGTTCGGCAATGGGCTTCCTTCTCCCCCCGGCATCAACAGAACTTCAGATCGGCAACGTGGTGCTCATCCCAAAGCTTCCCTCTTACTCAGCTTTCTGTTTCCGCCCAGGCAGTTCGAGTCAGAGGGAAGCTTTGGACTGAGCACTGCATTGCAGATCTGAAGTTCTGTTGATGTCGGGGGGATAAGGAGGCCCGTTGCCGATCTTGAGTGTCATTGCGGAGGGGGGGGGCATTGCCGATCTTGTTGCCAAAATAGGAAAAAAGGTGAGAGGAAGGGGCTTGTGGTGGATGGAGAGATTGAGAGAAGGGGGCAGATGATGGAAGTGGGTGGGTAAGAGAGAGAAAGGGCAGATGATGGAAGTGGGGAGAATGGGCAGATGATTGAAGTGGGGGGAAAGAGAGAGAAGGGGCAGATGATGGAAGTGGGGGAAAAGAGAGAGAAGGGGCAGATGATGGAAGTGGGGAGAGAAAAGAGGGCAGATGATGGAAGTGGGGAGAAGGGAGAGCAAATGCTGAATGGAAGTGAAGAAAGAGAACACATACTGGATGGAAGGAGGGATAAAGAAAAAGGACATATGCTGGATGGGGAAGAAGATAGAGTTAGTGGAGATAGTGGAGGGGTGAAGGAAAAGGGTGGCATGCTGTGGGTAAACACAGTGAAAAGAGGGAAACTGAGGACTGCATAGTAAGAAAGAATTTAATTTAGATGGAGGCAGAAAAAGAAGGAAGACCAGAGAAGGAAAGGGAAGAGAGAGAGATGCCAGAGAACGGGGAAGGAGTCAGAGATATCAGATCTGAGTGGAGGAAATGAGAAGAAAGAGATGCTAAAAACCACAGGGGGGAGAGAAAGATGAAAGGAGAAAGATGCCAGACCATGAGGGAACAGAGGGAAGATGATGGATGCCAGACCAAAGGGGGGGGCCTAGAGGAGAGAGGGCAGGGGGAGACAGACAGTTTCTGGAAGGGGCAGACAGTGGATGGAACAGGCAGATGCTGGATTGAGGAGACAAGGCAGACACTGGAAGTGGACAGAGAGAGGAGAAGGTACTAGATGGAAGGGGTAGAGAAAGAGGGCACATGATAGAAGGAGGCGATAAAAGGAGGGCACATGATGGGGAAAAGGATTGAGTTAGGGAAATACTGCTCCATTAAAACCCCATGGTCTCAGCTGGCTGTTCTACGTTTGGGCACCTCTCCCAGTCCATGTGAGTCAAGCAATCCTCACTTTCAGCTGGCTGCAGTTCCTTCATGCAAATATCTCCAGCTCCGTCCGAGAGCTCCCAGCTGCTCTGGCTCTGGTGTTCTCACCCAGCTCCTCCTTCCCTGCCTGAGCTCTGCTGTGGGAAAAAGGCTCTCTCAGTCAATGCCCTTCCCCCCCTCATTAATTCAGGTGCAGGTCTGCTAAGCTGGCTGATCCTTCTTTCACACACACTCGTGCCTCTTCTTAAAGGGCAAGACTTAAAAAGGAGCAGCTTAGAAATATTTCTCCTTTCTAGGCTGTGCTGGCCTGGCTCCTATTCTAGGCACAGGAGTAGAACCAACCTGTACTGGGTCAGGCTCAAAGTCCATTATCTCAGGGTCTGGGGCGCACAGCGCAGGGTCCCTTCCACAATATACCGTATATGCCTTCAGTACACATGGCCTAACAGAGTAATAAATAAGAACCATTTTTTAATGAAGCGATATCCTCACCCTATTGTTCTCTCCACCCCCTCTTACCTCCCTTTTAACTTATTTTATCTTGATGTACTTTACTTCCCCTTAACAATGGACCCTTTTGTTGCCATGTTATCTCGGTCTGTTTTGTCCTCAATATTGTAACTATGAAATGCCTCCCCCCCTTTTTTATTTTTTTTTTAATAAATTTTAGAATTGTAAACATTTGGTATTGCAAAGTCTCAAATATATAAGTGGTTGCAGTTGAAGCAGGCCATTCAGAAAGGGTTCCCTGATTGACGAAACTTGAAAACTCAGAATAGTTTGCCTGGCCTTTGCTTCCAGACAGATTTCCTAGGGCATCAGGCCACCAAGTGGTACAAATTAATATCAGAATATTTGAATAAGAAACTTAAAACTGGCTTAAAAGATATTTGATGTATTGAGATTAAGCAGCTGATTTCTGCAATTCAATGGCCACGGATTTGGTCTTGGAGGATGAGATGTACAGCGTCAGCATCTATGAGACAAACTTGGGGTTTTTTTTTGTTGCATAAAAGTTTTTGGACCCCTGTTAGATTACAAAAATTAGATAATTCTGGTTGGTGCTGCTCCTGATGCTCATAGGGGGGGCGTGTCAAGATTGCGGCGATGTGAGGAGCAGTGAGAGACGAGCTGAGATCTCTCCGAGTTTGCTTATTTCTTACAATAATTATACCTCCGATGCCCCATACGAAGAGGAAAGGGGTGGTTAGGGGTCCTTCCTCGCCGGCCCTGGCGTCCACCCTGCTTCAGCAAACCATGGACTGCTTCTTTTCTGCTCTTCCAGCACCTGCATTTTCCGGAGTGGAGAGCCTGGCTTTGGGCGGCGAGGTGAGGGAGTCGCTTGCCCTTTCGGGCATTGAAACATCCTTGTCTCCTCCGGTTGCCCTCACACCTCCGTATCCAGCGACTGCCAAGGCGCTGGGGCGGAAGGCACGTGATCCCGGAAGTGGATGCGCGGGGTCTCCTGGCGGGGGTGCGGCATCCGAGCCTGGTCAGCTGATGGAAGCAAGCAAGAGTGGGGAGAATTTGTCTTCACTGACGGAGGTTTCCTTGCACAATATCTGGTCTTTGCTTCAGCGGATGGAGACAAAAATGGAAAAATCATCTGAGGAGGTAACTAAAATAGTGGAGAATTTAGACTCATTGACTAAAACTGTGGAAACAATGAAATTGGACTCTGTGGCTCAAACTAAGCAGATGCAGGAGGAGATACTGCATTTACAACAGTTTAAGGTGGCTTCTATTAAAGATAGTACTTCCATACATAAAAAATTAGAGCAATTTGAAAACTTTAATAGACACTTGAACCTCCGTATTTTAAATTTTCCCCAAATTCCGGGTATATTGCCTTTGGATTTATTGAAAAGATATTTGATTGAAAATTTTAAGATTTCCTCAAACTGTATTCCTCCAATAAATAAAATTTACTATTTACCAAATAAGAAGATACCTGGAAGAGAAGGAGGATAGAATGAGATTGAGAAAGATAAAAAAATAAAAAATAATGAAATAGAATTTGCTGACGTGACTGCTCTTCTTGAACAAACAATAACTGTTGACTCTGATAGAGCTACGCTCTTAGTATTTGTTTTTGAGCAAAATGTGAATATGATTATGAAATTGTTCTTTAAAAACTCACAAAAGTTATTTGGGGAACAGAAAATATGGATATACCTTGACGTCGCAAAGACTACGCAAGAACGGAGGAAAGAATTTCTTTCTATGCGTCAAGATACTATTAATTTGGGAGCAACGTTTCTTCTAGCATACCCCTTGCAAATGCTTGGTTAGGTATTTGGGATTCAAATACACTTTTTTTTCTCCAAACCATCTGAAGGAATTCCTGGATGTGAAGAAGATCATCAAGGACTGAGGGATAACGAAATTTTAATAGCTGGTGCTTAGATACATTAAGCCTATTTGTTAATTAAATTCTTCTTTAATTTTTCTCTCATATATTTTCTTGATTGACCACCCCCCAAAAATTGTGGTCTAAGAAGGGGATAAAGAAATACTTTTTATTTCTATAAGTATGAGTTTATAATACTTCTGTGTTGTTTTTGCCTCCCTGTGTTTATTGTAGCAAGATGTATTCTTGTAAATTTTGTTGAATAAGAAATAAATAATAATAAAAAAAAAATTAGATAGTTCTAAATCAAATAGATGCTGGCACTGTCATCTCAATGTAGGGACACTGGATGATCTGCTTTTTTTCCCCTTGATGCTTAACTTTTGGCGATCCATTTGAGGTTAAATAGATAGCATATTGGAAGTTCCATTGGCATTGACATATGATGCTTTGCTGTTTGGTACGTTATTGATGGCCAAGAGTCCAATAACTTCACATAACAATAGACTGCTTTTCATCATGATGGGAGTTACCATACAACTTATTCGGAAAAATTGGGACAAGTTAAACTACAGTTTTCGGTGGGAATCCTTGTGCCAAACTTATAAATTTGAACATATGAGAGCAATACAATTAGGACATTATAAGAAATTTAAGGATGTTTGGGACCCATTGCCAAAAGTTTTTAAAGATTGATTATTGGTTTTTGCCCTTTGATTATACACATCCAGGAGGGGTGGGGGAGGGGGGATATGCCTTTAAATTATTATTTGATTGTAATTTCTTGGTCTTGATCATTTGTATTACTTTTGCTTATCTTTATACTGTATGAAAGGATGGGTGGGGGGAAGGATATGTATTTATTATGTCATTTGATGGAATTAAGTGTTGTTTATTTTGTACATTGTTTGATAATATGTTGCACTTGGTTTTTAAAAATGAATAAAGATATGGAAAACAAACAAACAAAAAAACTTGGAAACTTGATTTCTAAGATATATTCAGGAAAATAAGAGTAAGGAGGGAAAACATCTAATTCAGAGTTGAAAGAGAAATTTAAAATCCAAAGAGAACTCAAGCATTTTTTTTAGATGGCCACAAGAAGCAAAAACAATCAAAAAACTTTGTGGCAGGGGAAGGGAGGAAGACAACCATAGATTGAGTAGATATATGATAACAGTAGACAGGTATAGATTGACAGACTGGATGGATCAAGTGCTTTATTTTTGACTTATCTTGTGTGCTCCCGTCTATACTTTTTCTTATGCTTAACGTTAGCTTTCCATTCTGCTTTATTACACTATCTTGCAACCTTCAGGTCATCCGAGATGATTACAAATACGCCTCTTTCTCGATCAACAGCTGTCAGTTCTTTTCATTCTAATTGATAGATGGCTAATGGATTCTTATGCTCCAGATGCATAAACCTTTTTTTTTGCACTGAAGCACATCTTTCAAACCCTTGGCTAATTTTATATAAAGGAAACATTTACAAGTACCAAAAATGTAGGACCATTTCTCCCCATCCATACTGAATTCTGCTGAAATGTTCAGAAGTCGATTCCACAGGCTGCACATCCCATTACTGCACACCAGGAAACTCACATTTGCATGCTCTGGAACTGTCAAAAACTGAATGTAGAATAAGGTAATAACTTTGCTATGATGGATGAATCATACTATTCATTAATGTGCTACCCTTGCTAGTGCATCTTGGGAGGAACTTCTCCAAGGTTATTGTTAAAAGATTATTTAAATAAAGTTTCTCAAAGAAGCTATTCAAATTAACAACTGCCCCCCCCCCATCCAAAATAATTATAGCAATGGTCAGCATTTTTTAAACACCGGCTACCATGTGTGGGGTTTTTTGTACTTGGATATTCAGTGCTGGTATCCAAATTCCATCTGGTCCTGAATATAGGTTGGTCAATGTCACTTATCTAAGTACTGGTGATACGCCTTTCCCGCTCCCCTTTTTCCTTCCCCTCAAACAAGGCCTCCTCTCTAAGTTCCTCTCCTGCCCCTTTAACCCTCTCTGTAAGTCACCTAGAGCCAGAATAGGTATGAGCGACACACTAATGGAAGATTAGATTAGATTAGATATTCAGACTGGTACCTGGATAGTTAATCAGATAAAGGTAGGACAGTTCTTTTTCTGTTCTAAATTTATACAGGCAGTTACCTAGTTAGTGGAATGAATATTGCTGCTAACCATGTAAATCCCGACTTGGCCCCCCCCATCATTATCTTGATAAGGGGTGGTATTACAACATAGATGCTAAAACCAAAAATTGGGGTACTAAAGGTTCAAAATATACTGGAAGAAATCACCACACACAAGATAAATTAAAGAAATTTTTGTACTATTGAGTTTATTATTTAAGGAAAATTTCTTTGCAAGTGCTGAGTGAGATAGTCATATGAAGAGAGAGGGTGGATGTGAAGAAGGATGTGCGGCTGAGGCCATAGGAACACGTGAGAGTGGTGTAGGATAGTAGTACAGAGCCCTCGGGACAAGTGGTGATGAAAAGGGAGGGATAAAAGGAGCAGCCTTTAACACCAGGTGCTGCCCGGGACAAAGAGACGTCATCTCCAGCCGGCACAGGGGGTTCCTAGAACAGAGGGAGTCAGAACAAGCTCCTGGGTGTGAGAGGTTGCTCCGCCCCCCTGATGGCATAATTGGACGTCACCTATTAAGATGGTGCACTGCTGCTTGATAGGTCACCTAAGGTGCAAGCCAAAGGCACACTTTTCAGCATGCTTCTTTGCACAGCGACTTGCACAGCAAAGGAAATCCTGACTTTACATCAAACCACCGAATAACCCTCAGACACTGAAACACTTCCACAGAAGGAATACTGGAACAAGTTAATCAAGAAGTTGAGAATCTCTCGCTTTTCTGAGTTTCAAGTAACTTACTACAAACTCAATAGTTGAGCTAACCCTTCACCCTAGATCACACATAATACCGTCTACAATGACGTGGGTACTATTATCTTTTATATGGCTGGTGGCTATCAAGAACCTTTTAGGTCTGCAACAAAACACTGACATCAAAAACAGAATCCCAGTTCTTATATTATGAGGTCCTTCGTGAAGACTGAGAGGAGATGCTGTCCGTACACTGCAAGATAATTCCACCTAACACACTACTGAGCCACCCAACCCAACTAGGAATGCCCTGGTTACTTGCAGGCTGTATAATCCTCTCAGGCCTTTCAGTAGCGATAGGGGGCACACTGGAAGGCACACATTATATATCCAAGCCACTCCACGGGACATCAGCCACACACAGACATACAGACCAAGGATCCCATACTCACCCTCTGGAGCCACTAGTCAAACATGACAATATGACATATGAGACCCCCAGCAGTTATCATTTGAAGGGTAAGAAGGAGACCTCCTTCTGTCCCTATAATAACCAAGAGGCAGGAATGCAATATCACCAACATAAACCAGCCTAGCCAAATAATGCACCCCACTTCTAAAAAAAGAGCACCATGCCCATCAAAGGCCTTTATCTTGACGCTCGATCTGTATGTAATAAGACACGTTCTGACAGACTTAATAAATAGGCAGCAGGCAGGGTTAGTATGTATCATGGAGTCATGGATCCCAGACAGATCTTTACCCACTAGTCTACAAGCTGATCTATTGTCCCAGATAACGGAATAAAGGAGGTGGACTTTTCATTCTATGCAGGTATATTAGTAATCTACAGACCACCAGGTAACTGGACCACAGTAGAAGAAAAATTATACAATCTAATCTCACATGTCTCTACCTCATTCCCAAATCAGAGACATAAGCCTACACCTAGATCAGTGTTTTTCAACCTTTTTACACCTATGGACCGGCAGAAATGAATTATTCTGTGGACCGGCAACAGTCCGTGGACTGGCAGTTGAAGAACACTAGGCTAAGTCGTAGGCCAGACCCCGCCCATCTCTACTCAATCTCCACCCCAGACCCCGCCCCCATAATAGTACTAATTGCACCTTGCACTTCCCATGCCTCATCTGGAAGCCTTCCCTCTGACGTTGCAATGTCAGAGAGAAGGCTTCCGGCTCAGGCGCAGGATGCGCGTAGGAGACACTGCACTGAATCAGTGAGGAAGAGGGAGCTGGCTCGAAGATAACGCCACATCAATCGCACCGTGGACCGGCAGTTGAAGAACACTGTTCTTCACCGTGGACCGGCAGGAAATTTCTGTGGACCAGCACTGGTCCATGGACCGGTGGTTGAATACTGACCTAGATGACCATACAGTCGCCAAGGCCAACTCCTCCTGCAACCTACGACTACAGCTGAACTTATCGTCCTTCCCTTATGAAAAGACCCACACAGGTGGACACTGCCTGGACTTTTATGATGTTCAGCGCAGAAGACCAACACATTCTCTGGTAGAACTAGGTAGATAGGAACCTGCTATCCGGTCTGACCACTACATGTTTTTATTTATTTATGATTTTCAAATAGATACTTTGACAAGAAATACAAAGTTACAACCAATTACCAGTGGGAGAAAAAAAATACATAGGTAAATTATTTATCCTTAATACAGTCCTCCTCAATTATGGGAAGGCAAGAGAAAGAAAACTCCTAGGGAAAGGAGATTACATGAATAGTTCAAACACAGAAATAGAGCAGGAACTCCAGCGAATTAAATATGGACTTAAATTACACCACATCTTCCTGAGTAGTCATTGAAATCCCTTTACCTTCTAGAAAGAACCGTAACTGAACTAGTTCAAAGAAAATGTATCTATTATCCTGATAAGAAATAAAACATTAGCACAAAATTGTAGAGGTATTTTTTTTCAAATTTTTACTTTTCAAATATTTAACTAACAGACAAAAAAATCACTACCCTGTGAACTGTCACTGCATACACAAAGTTAATCAAACGAGCCTCAGACACACTGACTGAATACGCAATTTCGAGTCAGGTACTTTTAGCCAACAAAGCAACATGTCCTTAATCATCAGCTCCTCTTAGCATATCGGGTGGGAAGTTCAGTAAAAAACTCGGATTAAGTCTGAGAAAAATCTGCACCCCACCCGACTGTAGAGCAATAAATATAGTTAACAGTGTACAGTCACAAAGCAGTGTGCCACAAAGTTAAACAAAAAATGCACATAACACAATAAAGACAAAAAACAAAAAAGCCAAGTACTTAGCTGGGAGAAAAAAATAGCAGCAATAATGGTTCCTCCAGGCCAGTCCAAAAACCATCTTGGCTCCGATTAAACACAATCCGCTCTCACAGTGGCTGGCTTCACACAGCAAGCACACTAGGAGCTAGCCGTGCTTTAACACAGTCTCACACAGAGTTCCAACGGAATCCAGTCTCACATGTTGCAATACCTCGGTTACAGAGGCAAATAAATCTTCAGCAACTACCTGAGGAGGCCCAAACACACAATTCGTACTCTTCCCAGGCCAGCGGACTTAATCTGAGGTTTTTTTTAAACTGAACTTCACACCCGATATGTAAGAGGAGCCGATAATTAAGTACCTGACTTGAAATTGTGTATTCAGTCAGTGTGTCTGAGGCTCATTTGATTAAATTTTTGTATGCAGTGACAGTTCACAGGGTAGTGATTTTTTTTGTCTGTTAGTTATATACTTAAGAAATAAAACATTTACATGGAAATTGTAATTGATAAACAGCACCCAATGAAATAACTGTTACGGTATGCTAAAAAACTCCTTCCTTCTGATGTGTCCACATTGAGAGACGTCTGGAAACATGTATATGCTCTCTTCTATAAAGGAGATTTGTTTCAAATTATAGTAAAGCTTTAACACCATCTCTGTGTCCAGATGAAACACAAAGGACAGCAAGATCCTGATTCTGCAAAGTGTGCCTAAAGTTAGGCATGGCTTGGACGTCCTCGATAGACATAGTTTGCAGAATCGCACTGAGTAGCGCTCAGTGCTAGTTAGACGTCCAAATTTTTAGACATTCTTTACAGAATCAGTTTTTAGGTAGAAGTTAGATGTCCAACCAATGGCCTTAATATTAAAATCTTGTCATTACAAAAGGTTCATCGACAGAACCTTTTCTTTTCAGGCGGCCAAACTGAATACATGGCTTGCCAAAATTGCATTAGAAGCTTCCTCTTATCTTGATTTTAGAAAACAGATTAAATCCCAATTATTCAACAGACTGGCATCCTAATGTATCTTATTACTTACTTATAATTTTTATCTCATTTTAAATTGTATCTTCCCACTTTAACTTTGCCAAAATTTTAGATGATTTCAATTTTATATATCTATTTGTACTGTATGTATTATGATTGATTGATGTGAACCGCCTAGTAGAGAGCTGCATGGGAACGGGGACGATGGGAATCCTGCGGGACCCGCAGGGATCCCACGGGTTCCCCCTTCGGGTCACGGGGATCCCGTGGGGACACCCCCTAGGGTTGCAGGGTTAGATGCACTTGAGCCGCGAGGCTCATCTTCTTTTTCCTACCTGCCCTGCCGCAGCACACAGCTGACCCGGAAGTCTTCCACGATGTCAGTGCTGATGTCGGAGGGAGGGCTTAAGCAAAGCCCTCCCTCCCTCCGACGTCAGCGTTGACATCGGGAAGACTTCCGGTCGGCTGTGTGCTGCGGCAGGGCAGGTAGTAAAAATTCAAGGCAGTGGCGTACCAAGTGGGGGGCGGTCTACCCCGGGGCAGCCTTTTACTTATTCCCTTTTACTCATTGTTAGACCTTTGCATGCCTGGCTCTTCATGTTCAGAACACCAAGACTTTGTGGATTTTGGGATGCATGTGGGGTGGTTATATAAAAACTTTTTTGTTAAGTTAACTTGCTGAGCTGGGGCAAATATGGAATTTATTTTGCAGTTTAACTTTCTCTTCATTTATTTTTAATTTTGTGTGTGCCATGCTTTGCTGTGTTACAGGAAGGCAGTTTATTTAATCTGTGTATAGACCATTTCTCTCTCTCAGGATTCATTCCATTATTTGCCTTTATTGTCCATGTTTGTCTCATAGGCAGAGTTTGCATTGTTCAGTGGAACACATGTGGAAAAGGATTTTGTTGAAGCTCCATCCCAGATGCTGGAAAACTGAGTTTGGGAGAGTGAGCCACTTCAGCGCATGTCCAGACATTATAGAACTGAAAGGACATGGGGAATACAGAGGGGGGAGAAGGATACTGAAAGCACATGGGGAAGACAGAGGGAGGAGAAGGACGCTGACAGGACATGGGGAAGATGGGGGGAGGACACTGAAAGGAAATGGGGAAGAGAGAGTGGGGAGAAGACGCTGGCAGGGAAGAAGACAGAGATGCCAGATTATGGGGGGAGCGGAGGGAAAAAGATGGGTGCCAGACCAATTTGGAAGGGGGGAGAAAGGGAGAGGCACAGTAACAGAGCAAATGGAAGACACAGAGAGAAGAGAGATAGTGGATGGAATGAATTGAATGAGAACATGAGGAAAGCAGAAACCAGGCAACAAAGGTAGGAAAAAAATTCTATTTCTTTTTTTTTTTTTTTTTTTTCTTCAGCATAAAGTAGTATATTAGTTGTGTTGATAAAAATTTATAAACATTGGAGGCTCTGGTAGAAACCTGTTTACAAAGTATGTATTCTTCCCAATTAATATTTCCAAATTAATAAAGTCTCTTTGCTTATTTGTAAATGGGTTTCTACCAGAGCCTTTAATTCAGTAGCATAATTAAATGAAATAACTATTTCTGAAGTTTATAGGGACGGGCAGGGACGAATGAGATTCCTCGTGAGGACAGATGGGGATGGAGGGATTCCTCACGGGGACGGGTGGGATTCCTCGTGGGAACGGGTGGGACTTTGACAAGGACAGGTGGGGACAGATGGGATTTCTGTCCCCGTGCAACTCTCTACCGCCTAGAACTCCCGGGTATGGCGGTATATAAAAATAAACTATTATTATTATTAGAATGGCAATTTTATGCTGTTTTTCATTATAATTGTGATATGCTGGCAGCATACTATTTTTCATTTATATGTTTAATCCTTTTATTTATTTCTCTTCTGTCAAGAGTGAGTGGGATTTGAACCAGCAACTTCAGAGTAGAAGGCTGTAGGTTTAACTAGTGTGCTACAGAGTAAACTAACAAACTGCATAGCAATTGTAAAACTAGATCTTATAGGCATTGTAAGGAGGTCTACTTTTGAGCGTGGTTTGGGCTTCAGATAGATGCGAGTTCTGTGGACAGGAGATAAGCATGCTTTGGACATTTCCAGTGTGATCTGCTAAATAGATTTCTGGGTTTTTATTTTTACTTTATTAAGCTCAAAATACATTTAATAAGCCACCACATAAACAGGGCACATCAATACAAACATATTGCATGCAAAACCTACTAGTTTTCTGGCCAAACAACAATGTTATTTGCTAATTAGAGCACATGAAAAACACAGCTTTATGTTTCTTGCTAAAAAGCTACCCTTTTTTCTTACTCTAGAGTGCTCCAATGAGCTAATTCTTGAAATAGGTACATTCAGCAAGCAAATCACTTGAAAAGAATTTATATATTGCATAGATAACTTCATTTGCAAAAGGTTAAAAACAGAAAAAAGAGATACAGACCTTAGCATGGCTTCTAGTTCATTGCAAATGGAGGTGTGCAGCAGCACAATGGTTAGAGAATATATATATATATATATATATATATATATATATATTTTTTTTTTTTTTTTGGGGGGGGGGTAGGCATCTGTTAGGGCAGACGTGATTCCGCATAAGACGCCGGTACCTGATTCGCAGCTGCTTTTTAGGCAGCCTATACAGAATCAGGCTCTCAGTGACTGGGCTCCTTTTATTGAGATGCGCTAGGGCTTTAACGTGCGGAATAGTGCGCGCTAGACCTTAATGCCAGCACTGAGCTGGCGTTAGTTCTAGAAGCGTAGTGTACGGTATAGTGCGCAGTAATGTCCTGCGTGCGCTAAAAATGCTAGTGCACCTTAGTAAAAGGAGCCCTATATCTTCAGTTTAGCTATTCCCACCTTAGTCTAGGTCTCTTAAATAGGAGTTCCTTGGCTTATCAGATCCATATTCACAGATTCTCATGACTCATACCATCTATATCCCTCCAAAAGAACTGAAGTTCCAATCTGTCCCCAGCTTGCACAGATATTCCTCAGCCAGCTCTGCTGCATTACAGAGAACAATCCCAGGCCCCCAACTCCGTCTACCCTTTATCCCCACTGTATTTGTTGCATTAATGTTGAAACAGCACATCAGTGTACAATAATTAGAGCAAACAAGTCACACACAATAGTACATATATCAAGCAATAGCTATACAGTCATCCCATTGGAGAAGTATAAGATGTCAGCATGTAAAGAGAAAGCTTCACAACAAAAAGGTGTTACTTACAGATCGTAATACAAACTTACAACATTCATGCCCCGGGTTTTCAAGATTACCACAATGAATATGCATAATACATTTGCATATATTGAAGGCCTATTACATTCAAATATCAAGCATATTTATTGTAGCAAATCTTGAAAACCTGACTAGTTAGCTATGCTTCCAGGAGAGGGCTCGAAACTGCAGTAACATGACAGCACAAAAACAGTTAATCTGTGAAAGCTTCAATAAAGGATACTTGAGAAAATGAGGAATACATCAACTGAAAATTTATTTTAAAATGTGGAATAATTGGTAGCTTGGCAGTTTTTTTTTTTTTTTTTTTTTAATGTTAAGAGAAGCCACCACTTGTGAGAACTTCATTAAAAAAAAAAAAAAAAAAAAGCCATATAGAATATGCCAAGTACAAATCCTAAAATAATAATAATTTTATTTTTTGTATACCACCCAACCAGTAGTTCTGGGCGGTTAACATCAAGAGGACTGTAACATTTCAGTGAAAAAATACAAAATCAGTAAAATACAACAATAAAATCAGCGTACAAATCTTTCAAACAAATAGGTTTTCATCAACTTTCTAAATAGATAAGACCTGTGTTTGAATAATCAAAGAAGGAAGCAAGTGTCTTTTCCAAAGAACTCTTGAAACAGCAAGCTTTTGGAGTGGGGTACATGAACATGCAAGAATTTCTTGTATTTTCACTCGACATGTATAATTTGAATAGATAGGATAGGTATGTCTAATCTAATCTTCATTTTATATACCGGATCATTTCCCGGTTTACAATCCTTTAAAAATAGAAATGACAAAATAATAGACCATAAGGAGAAGGGTACTAATAGAATAAAAATTCCTAAGTTAGTACTATTAATTAGGTTATGACAGAAATTTAAAAAAATAAAATGTACTTGAAAACTATTGTGTAAACAGCCAAGCTTTTAAATCTTTCCAGAATTGCTGTAGCTGACCAAGCAATCTTAAAGAGCCTGGGAGTTTGTTCCAAATCTCCATCAATTTAAATGCCATAGATTTACTAAGCTTCCCAGCACATTTAAGTTCTTTAGAGGATGGGAATGATAATTGATATATTGTTGTAATTCTTGAGTGACAAGATCTAATAGCATTCCAATATAGAGGGATTAAAGGATCAAGTATTCCATAGAGGAATTTAAAAACAACACACGCACACTTAGGGCTCCTTAGGGCATTAACGTGCGGCATAGCGCGAGCTGGCGTTAGTTCTAGCCGCATAGCGTGGGGTTAGCACGTGCTAATCTGCTGCATGCGCTAATAATGCTAGTGCACCTTAGTAAAAGGAGCTCTTAAACTGTACTCTATGATGGACTGGGAGCCAGTGAAGCTTTCTCAATAAAGGGGATACATGATCGTACTTTCTCTTTCCAAAGATAATTTTAAACGCTGTATTCTGTATTAACTGAAGTCGATCTAGACTACCCTGTTTGATACCCCAATAAACAGTTACAATAGTCCAACTGAGCAAGCACGGTGGACTGTCCCAATAATGAGTAGTGTTAATGATAAAATAATGACCTGACTTTTCTCAGCATATGCAGACTAAAGAAACATTTCTTTGCCAGAAAGTTTATCTGGTCATTAAAAGTAAGGGAGGAATCCAGAATAATACCAAAAACTCTGGAAGCATGGCAAAGTCGGCACGGTCTTATCAAAATAGGTTGCTGAAGTTTACACAAAACTGAAATTTACATTATTCACATCTATGTCATCAGTTATTGCTTCCGCACCCATAATTTAGCTTGAAGACTGTAAGATTTAAATGAGTGACAAGGTGCAGTGACACATTAATGATGAACATTAGCATTTTGTTAGATTTTTGAGTAAGTGACTGACATTCTTATAAGAATGTTTTTACATATGACATCTACTTAAATACTTAAAACATTAGCATAAACATTAAATGACAGGGATAGCGCTGATGTGGAACAAAAGCAAAAAGTTGAGGCGTTAACTGTCCTTGTGAACAATGCTATTCATAAACAGAATAAAAATGATGCAGGATAAGGACTGCAAGGCCCATCTAGCCAGTCGATTCCTGATGCAATCAGGAACTGATTTGACACGCAGCTCCTGATTGGTGAGGTTCGACTTTAGTGCAAGAAGAGGCGGTTGGAGCATACAGCGAGTGATTTCCTTCACTCACCGGCGCTCCGGCTGCTCTCTCCTGCCTCTTCAGCTGTCCTCTCTTGGTCGGCAGTTCGCGGTCTGAAATACCGCAAATGACCGGGACCGCGAACTGCCGACCTTGAATGACCGGGGGAACACTGTATTTGGGTATTACCCTCACATCCTAGTATCAATGTATCCTGTATGCAGAAGAGCCAAAGGAAGTCATAATGATAACTAATATAAATGCTTAGAAAGGAAGTGATAAAAGTGCACTTAAGACATACATAAACAAACACCAAAAAAGTGGAGAAGAGAGATAACGATATCCAAGTTTCTAACATGGTTGTGTTTTGGTAAACTATCTGCATCAGAGGAAATCTTAACAAAACAAATTTCATATATAAAACATACAAAGACATAGAAGCAAAAAAGCAAATAAAAGGCAATTCTATAAATTGGCTCTTCCATTTAGGCATATTGATGCTGCCAATTGCTGAGTGCCAAGTCTATTAAAAAAAAAAAATCTGTGCACCAAGATGCTATTATAGAACACTAGAGCAGGGGTAGGCAATTCCGGTCAAGAGCTGGAGCCAGGTCAGGTTTTCAGGATATCCACAATAAATATGAATGAGATAGATTTGCATCTCAAGGAGGTAGTGCATTCAAATCCATCTCATACATATTCATAGTGGAGATCCTGAAAACCTGACCTGGCTCCAGCTCTCGAGGACCGAAATTGCCTACCCCTGCACTAGAGTAAGTCAGCATGGGCACACCTTTGTTTAGGCATGTATATTTATATCATGTTAATGGCAGGTTTAAAAGGATGTTCCTACATGTGCCAAATAGCGTGTGTAACTGATAGTATTCTATAAGTTTATGCACATCACTTAAAAGACATACCCATGCTTCGCCCACATATACATCTCCTACCATTACGCACCATAGAACTTATGTGCTACCTTATAGAACAGTGACTGGTAGATATTTGAATGAAACTATCAATTATTGACACCTATGACACATGAAAGTGACATGTACTAAGCAAGCGCCAATTTATAGAATTACCTCCATAATATAGTGTTTCAAGAATTCTTTCTAGAAGTAAGTCTGTGTCCTGAAATTATCTAGTCAGCCCAAGAATAGCATTCCTAGTGGTGAAGCAGAGAGATGAAAATATTTACATGGTACTTAAAATATGCAGGTACTGTTTCAGTGCTTTGCTGTGACAATTGTTCCACATAGAACAATTAGGCAACCATAAGAACATAAGAATTGCAATACTGGACAGACTGAAGGGCCATCAAGCCCAGTATCCTGTTTTCAACAGTCGTCAACCCAGGTCCCAAGTTGTAAACAGATTTTATGCCGCTTATCCTAGGAATAAGCAGTGGATGACTGCAAGCCATCTCAGTAATGGCCTATGGACTTCTCTTTTAGGAAATTATCCAAACCTTTATTAAACCCCGCAAAGCTAACTGATTTCACCACATTCTCCAGCAACGAACTCCAGAGTTTAATTACATGTTATGTGAAGAAATATTTTCTCACAACAGAGGTCAACAGGTTGTACCAATTGTCCATATTGTAAACAAAGCCCCTACCTCACTATCCTCAATGGGGCGGCTCTGTTCGCTTATAATTCACCCTGACGTGCTTCCCAAAGGTAGAAAGCCCTGCTGGATCCTTCTTCATTCATGGAACGGAAAAATCAAAAGAATCAGTTCATGGTTCCATTCAAACAGTTTATTGAACCCTGGCATGAGAGTCTACTTGCACACAGTTTAGACTCCCCACTATAAACTTAGTCCAAACAAAAACCAAAAATGAAGCTGATACAAAAAGGTATATCACAGCTCACACTTTCATCCAGGTAAGTAAAAATCATAACAAAATTCAAAAGGTTAATATTTTCCAAGCCAACAATGAAAGTTCAAAATGCTGCTGCCTTTATGGTTCGCCAGGCCAACAACAATCCAGATAGCACTCCCAACAGTGCTGAGATCAAGCCTTCAGAGTAAACCGGCTTGGTCCCCAATCAGCTCAGCAAAGCTAATGGGGGAGGGGAGCAAGTGAATTCACCTTTAAACTTTCTGAAAAACAGAATGCCACGAATGGCCCCACTAACCCAACCTGGTTGGTTGATGAATTCTCCCCAAACTTGCTTAACTTCCCTCAGTTACATTCTTCAGCAGAAACACACATAAACTTCATGCTTTCTGATACTTAAAAGTTGCAAACAAAAAACGTTTTGTTTTTTCTTTTTGCTTCAGGATAGCACAGCAGCACAAGCCTCAGCCAATTCCCACAGAACCTTGTTTTAAGGAACAAACAGTCAGAGTACTACTGCTACCTTGCCAAAACACCCAACCCAGCTACTTAGCTTAAATCCATGCCAGTATTCTCAGGCAGCTCCTCGGGTTGTGAACATTCCATGGGTTCTGGCACAGCTTGTTGATTTAGCCCCAGGTCAGTATCTGCATCCTGCATTTCAATATCAAGGGACTGCAGCCCTTCCTCAGGTGAGCCCTCTCCTGAAGCTGGCCCAGGAAAGACTAACTTTCTCCTTCTGAGAGCAGCCTCTAAATTGCAGAGACGCCCACGCCCTGTTCTCACAGGAGGAGGAGTTAGTTGCACTGCCTGCTTAGACTTGACTGGCTTCCTGTTCATCACTTTCAGCTGGGGGACAGCAGAGGGAGAGGCATGACTCAGAGGCTGTTCTAAGCTGTTCCTCTCTAAACCCTCCACCCCCTTCTGGTTGTTTGCTTCAGAGATAAAGGGAAAGTCCAGCATTTTCCTTCCACTGGGCTTAACCTTATCTCCCTGATTAGCCCTTTGAATTAAAGGGCTAGCTTTTGCACTAGCAAAGCCTGGCACGAGCCCAGCTCTAGGGCTAGGTTCGTGACAATATGTTATATGTTGACAGGTGCCAACTCTATCAGCTAGGCAAAATTGACTTCTGCTATTCTTCAATAGCTCCTTGCTTCAAATTGCAAAGGCAGGAAATTCAGAAAACTTTTACATCTAAGGAAATTCTTTTTTAAAGAAAGGGTGGTAGATGTGTGAAACAGTCTCCCAGAGAAAGTGGTAGAGACAGAGACTGAGTCTGAATTCAAGAAAGCCTGGGATAGGTACGTGGAATCTCTTAGAGAGAGGAAGAGATAATGGTTACTGCGGATATGCAGACTGAATGGGCCATTTATCCTTTATCTGCCATCATGTTTCTATATGTGCAACCTCCAGTGCTTCTAATTGAGACATGCAATTGCATGAGATGGCTTCATATTATGCAAAATCTTCTGCAGAAGAGACATGAAGTATAATTATCCCATGGTATCATTCCTGGAAATCCAAAGATTAATGTAACCTCTGATTACGTATATGGAGATTTTAAGAGTCTTGACCATTCATGTAGAGTAGATTGGGTAGTAAAGGCAGTCCCTGAGATACAGATGCCCGACTTAAGTATGACTTGTACTTAAGAACGCGGTCACAATTCATTTATTCGCAGATAGCTAAACCCTACCTCACCTCTCCCCCCCTCCCATTCTCCATCTCGGTGGATAATACTCATCTTCCTTGTCTCACCAGCTGGCAACTTCAGGGTCATCTTTCTTTCCTTCTTATATATATATGGGGATTTTAAGAGCAAATTGGGTAGTAAAGACAGTCCCTGAGATGTTGAAAATGGCTGATGCTTCTGGGAGGAATAAAGGCTTGGAGTGGCCTGAAGGCCAAAAAATGAAAAATTGACAAAAATAAACCAAAGTTAGGTAAAATACTCGAACACAATAAAATATAAAATTATGATGAAAACGGTGAAAAATAAGTACGGAAAAGCACAAAAAAGGGCAAAAGTTTGATGAGCAGAAAACTGAAGACAGCTTTTTGACTCTGTGGAAAATGAAGAATTGATGGTCCTGCGAGCTAATGTTAGGCAGGAATGTACCAGCACACGCGCAGTATGGGAACTGCCTACAGATTTAAAGTGACAGTGGACTTGGTAGCATCCTTACCAGGTTCCATGGATGACATCACCCACATGTGAGAATATTTAATATCTATATGGCAGGAATAGGTACAGTTTTTCAGTTTAAAGGTGCTGTATAGACAATATGCTGATGATATATTTTTCCCCCGTGGGTAAGGATGAATAGGGAATTGAAACAAGCTTGAATTTTAATATGGAGAATGTTGTACAATGGATGAGTATACATGGTTTGAAGATGAATGTTAATAAACCAGAGGTGTTAATAGTGGGAAATAATAAGAGAGGAGCAAGAGTTTGTGCGTGTGAATGTGTTGTGAATTCAGTTACCTGTGAAAAAGGAGATGGTGGTGTTAGGAGTTTGGTTAGATTCTGCACTGTCAATGGGATATCAAATTTTGGAAAACTATCCAGATGGCATATGAGCAATTGCATATGCTGTATAGGTTGAAGCCAATGTTAATGCACTATGATTTTCGCACAGTGGTGCAAGCATTAATATTAGGCAGATTAGACTATTATAATGCACTGTTTTTAGGGGTGGTGAAAACTAAGAGCAGGGCATAGCAAGTATTGATGAACTCTGCTGCAACAATGATTACCGAAGTCTCATGGATGACCCATATTATACTGGTTTTGAAGCAGTTGCATTGGCTTCTTATACAGCAAAGGGTACAATATAAAGTGCTGTCAATAATTCAAAGGGTCCTTTTACTAAGGCACGCTAAATGCTAACACGCTCCCCAAGTCTTGTATTATAAAGTATTAGGATGTGTTCAAGATATGCTGGACTTATCTGAAAATGTTATCAGATTATTTACAGAAAAGCAGAGGAACATAATGCATGCTAGTTAGGAATTCAATGTTCTCAGTTGCAGGTGTGAAATTCTGGAACATATTGCCAGGTCAGTGGCGCTTATGTAAGCCTAGAGATATCTAAAAAAAAAACAACAAAAAACCCTTGCAGACACAATTATTTGTTGAAGTACTATGTGAACGGATTGTGTATGATCAGCAGTTATCTAAGATCAGTGATATCATTAGAATTTGGAGATTATTGATGAAAAAATGGACAGAAGTGTGAGTAGCAGCAGCTCTGATTAGATATAAAATGTATTGTTTTAAAATACTTTGTGTTGATTGTAAATTGCCTAGATTTTTAGGCGGTATATAATTTTTTTAACATAATAAATAATTATGGCTGCTTGTCCTTGGAGAAAAATAATTACCTGTGCATAAAAGTAAACCACTTTGACTGTAATTAAAGGTGGTATATGAGATCCATCCCCTTTCCTTATCCTAGCCAGTTAAGTGTTTTATCTCCCTTACAACTTACCATGCAAAAATATTCAAATTGTGATCACCACCTCAGAAACAGTGACTTCTGCCACAAAGACTCCCACTGGACCACTAGATACTTCTTTAGGCCATGGGAGGGGAGGAATCACGGGGCTGGGAGATTAAAGGGTTGGGGCCTGGAGAAGGTAGAGAATCTTGGCTGTGGGTTTGTGGTGGCGGGGGTGGGAGTGATTAGAGGTGCAGAGACCTAGAAGGGGTTGGCGGGGAGAGAAGCTACACCTTGTGTCTCTTTGTAAATCTTGGGTCAAACATTTTGGATAAACTGGTTCTTTGCTGTAAAAAGGTTGATGACCTAGTCCTTAGTTTCTGTTTCATTTCTCATTCCCTTTCCAGCACTCCCAATGCCCCCATGTGTCTTCCTCCCCATCTTTTGCCCACTTCCTTAGTCCCCCGTTCCCATCCTCTGTACTCAAACTTTTAGCCCTCATCTACCCTTCACTGCATCTCATCACTGTCAGTCCCAGATCCATTCCTTTCAAGACCATTCTTATACCTCTTACCTTATAGCCCATGTCCTATTGCCTCTCTTTCACCATCTTTTTAACCCCATGTCCACCCTCACTCAACCCCTTCAGAGACCCATCCCATTTCAATGTCTCTCCTCCTCTTCCCCAGTCTTCCAGGTCATTCATATTATGTATCTTCCCATATTATCCCCTTTTCTTTTTTATTTATAATTTTGAATACATTACAATATCCAATACTTCAAAAGAAAAAAGGAAAATCACATAAAACAATACATAATCAAATCATACATACATAATTCCTTTTAAGCCCACATTAATGGGGAGTATACCTTGCTATTTCTAATTATATAAAGTTCAAGAAAAATGAAGGACAATAATTCTTGGTTCACCTAAAGAACCTTGAATCATTCCTTAAAATGGGATATTTTTTATATTAATTCTCCTCATAATCTCAGCTAAGTGAAACAAAGTGAAACACATCGACAACTATGGGCAGCTAAAGTCGAGCCAGCATGGCTTCTGCAAGGGCAGGTCATGTCTCACAAACTTATTATACTTCTTTGAGGGGGTAACCAGCCAGGTGGATAAAGGGGAATCCATAGATATCATTTACCTTGACTTCCAAAAAGCCTTCGACAAGGTGCCACAAGAAAGACTACTAAGGAAGCTATGGAACCATGGGGTGCAAGGGGAGGTCCACCGATGGATCAAAAACTGGCTGGCGGACAGGAAACAGAGGGTTGGAGTAAAGGGACATTACTCAGACTGGCAATGGGTCACGAGCGGAGTTCCACAGGGGTCGGTGCTGGGACCGCTCCTATTCAATATATTCATTAATGACCTGGAAGCAGGAACAAAATGTGAGGTTATTAAATTTGCGGATGACACCAAACTATATCGCAAGGTCAATAACATGGAGGACTGCGAAGATCTCCAAAAAGATCTGACAACACTGGAAAAATGGGCCAAAAAGTGGCAAATGAGTTTCAACATAGGGAAATGCAAGGTCATGCATATAGGGAAAAAAACCCCAATGTTCACTTACAAAATGGGGGGATCAGCGCTAGGGGTGAGCGACCTTGAAAGAGACCTGGGAGTGATGGTAGACACAACATTGAAGGCGTCGGCGCAGTGTGCCATGGCCTCAAGGAAAGCAAACAGAATGTTGGGTATCATTAAGAAGGGTATCACGACCAGGACAAAGGAAGTCATCCTGCCACTGTATCGTGCTATGGTGCGCCCGCACCTGGAGTACTGTGTTCAGTTCTGGTCGCCATACCTCAAGAAGGACATGGAGGTACTTGAGAGGGTCCAGAGAAGAGCAACTAAGCTAATAAAGGGCATGGAGGACCTCTCATATACTGACAGACTGAAAATGCTAGGGCTTTTCTCCCTGGAAAAGCGGAGACTTAGAGGAGACATGATAGAAACCTTCAAGATCATGAAGGGAATAGAAAAAAGACAGGGACAGATTTTTCAAATTAAGGGGATCAATAAGTACAAGGGGGCACTCAGAGAAATTGAAAGGGGAGAGGTTTAGAACAAACGCCAGGAAGTGGTGGATACATGGAACGTGCTACCAGAGGATGTGATAAACAGGAGCACGCTAAAGGGGTTCAAAGAAGCTTTGGATAGGTACTTGGAAGACAAAGGGATTGAGGGGTACAGATAAGAGTAGAGGTCGATTATAGGAATGGGATTAGATGTAAATTAATCAGGGATCACTGTTCAGGCACTAGGCCTGATGGGCCGCCGTGGGAGCGGACCGCTGAGCAAGATGGACCTCTGGTCTGACTCAGCAGGGGCAACTTCTTATGTTCTTAATCTCATTTATATTTATATTCTCTTGCTACTAAAAATTGTTGTAATTGTATAGGGTCCCAGAATGAATACTCAATATCTTGTAACTTAATCAAGCATTTACAGGGAAACTTCAGGTAAAAGGATGCATCCAGTGCCAACACTCTATCTTTCAATTTCAAAAATTCTTTCCTCCTCAACTGAGTGGTTCTAGAGACATCCGGAAAAATCCTAACCAAATCTCCACAAAATTTCATTAACCTGTTTTTGAAGTAAAGTTTCATTATCAATATCTTGTCCATCTCGCTCATGCATGTTATTACCAGAGTGGACCGGCTCTGAATCACATCCTGTGTATCTTCCAAAAATTCAGTCAAATTTACCTCTGGTGTGATCAGATGATCCACCTCCTGGGCAGATTCAACTTTTTTTGGAGGGATATAGTAGTAGTTATTTATAGGAAAATTCTCCGCATTGGCCATTCCCAGTACTTCTTTAAAAAACTTCCTTAATAGAATCTCAGGTGACAATAAATGAGTTACTGGAAAATTGACCAGGCGGAGATTTTTCACTCTATTCATATTCTCTATAGATTCAATTTTAGAATGTATAACTGTAGAATCTTTAACAGCTGATACTGAGACAGCTTGTAAATTATTACATTGAGTTTCAATAACGTTTAATCGTTTATCCAAACAACCTAGGTTAGAGTCCACATTTTCTAATTTAGAAGAAACTGACTGAGAAAAGTCTCCCAATTGTTTCATTGTTGACCTGAGAAGCCCTTCAACTCTGGATATTCCTAACCATAAGTCCTTTAAAGTAATATCCTGTGTTTCCTCTGTTCTTGGGTTTTCATCCACTCCTCCAGAAAATATCAATGGTTTAGGTATTTCAGCATATACCAATTTACTTGTATGGGTAGATGAAACCACTTGAGCATTGGATATAGTAGGGTTTATATTCCCACTATCACTGGGTACCGGATGAAGGGGAGGAGTGCGGTTGAGGGGACTTATTGAGGCTCCTGACAAGGAGGAATCTACATTTGGTGGTACCCCAGGTAAATTATCAGAAAGTAATGTTAAATGTCTGTCCATAGGGCCTGATACCACTGGTGTAGAGCTTTTTGGTTTAATTTTTCTTTTTCCCATAATCTAATAGTCATATAAAAATTTTTTATAGGAAAATATTTATATTACCATCCAATTCCAGCTCCCGGACTCCTTGTGGCTCCAACCTTCGGCCACGCCCTGTGGCCATGGCTTGACTTTAAAGTGTTGGAGATGGACCCGATGATGTCAGGGGGTCCATCTCTGTAGGTGCCTGCCGGCGTTGGGAAAACAATTAGAAACCGCTGCTGCAGGGGGCCAGGAACCAGCAAACAAAACCCCTTGATGTTATCCTCTAGGTAGGACAAGGCTCCTGATACAGCCGCGGCAGCGGCTTGACTTTAAAGTGTTGGAGACGGACCCGATGACGTCAGGGGGTCCGTCTCTGTAGGTGCCTGCCGGCGTTGGGAAAACAATTAGAAACCGCTGCTGCAGGGGGCCAGGAACCAGCAAACAAAACCCCTCGATGTTATCCTCTAGGTAGGACAAGGCTCCCCTTATTATCCCCTTTTTTTGCCCTCTTCTCATCCCTCATGTTACACCCTCACTTATTCTTCCAACCAATCAATATACATAAAACTGCAAAGTATTCACTATTCCTTCAAAATTTCCTCTATCTCTATCCACAATTCCCTGCTCTGCTCTCCAACAATCTCCCATTCAAATTGATTTAATTTGTTATATCCCGTTGTCCCCAAACGGCTCTGAATGGCTTACAGGTTAACATACATGATTTCAGAACAGGTTTTTATCCTAACTTGATACATACTAGGGGGTCTAATATTAATATACAGTTTTACTGTTTACAATTTGCATAGTTATCCTTACAGTGCAAGGTTTTCTGTACAAGTTTTATCCTAATACATAATATAAAGTTATCTTAACTTAACACATACTAGGGATCTAATATCAATGTCCATAATATATAGTTTACAGGTTGAATTAATCATTTACAGTGTCAGATTTTTCAATAAAAGTTTTTATCCTAACGTAACACCTATTGAGGGTCATATATCCATATATATTTCTTTGTCATTTATTGGTCATGGGTGGGGGAGTTAGGTAAACAGGTATGTTTTCATTGCTTTCCTATAAAGTTGAGGAGTCCTTCAAGAGATCTAATCTGCGGAGGCAGTTGATTCTAGTGGATCGGTATGAAGTGAGAATAGAAACGTCGTTTGGTAGTTTACAATTGAAGGGCACTGCCAGGGAGTGTTTTGAGGCATAGTTCAGCCTGGGATTAAAGGGATCTGTTTGGCACAGAACCCGAAGCTTGGAACATCACCTCCCCCCCCTCTTTCTTTGTCCTCACACCTATTCAGGAATCTGTCTTTTTTCTCATTCACAAGAGCACAGAAACAGTCTCTGAATCCACTCTGTATTTGTAAAGCTTATGTCTATCTCTGTTGACCATTTGTAACCCAGTAAAGC
This sequence comes from Geotrypetes seraphini, assembly GCF_902459505.1. Classification (NCBI taxonomy): domain Eukaryota; kingdom Metazoa; phylum Chordata; class Amphibia; order Gymnophiona; family Dermophiidae; genus Geotrypetes; species Geotrypetes seraphini. The sequence continues at coordinate 313,046,456 of NC_047085.1, read as the reverse complement.
TTATGTATCTTTCTAAAGATTGTCTTTCTGTAATATTAAGCCTATTTCTACATTATATTCTTTATGTAATCACTTCTGGCTGTGCTTGGCATTTGATTTCACTTCCTAATGAGAATCTTCTATGAAGGGTATTGAACCCGGGACCTGGCAGATTGTAAGGCCGCTTCAACATTACCCCTCTAAAACTTTACATTTGGGGAGCTAAACCTAACAGCGGGGATGGAGAATTTTTAGAAATCTGATTGTTGTGTTTTATATACGGTGGAGACATCATATTTTCTTCGCTGTGAGACCATTGAATAGCAGTAGTCCATGCGCGAGAGGACTAAGGCATAGAGTAGCTGGGTGAAGTCGGACTCAGAAAAGTAGTTCCTTATTTTTCAGAGTTGCTGTAGGTAGTAGAATGAGGAAGATATTACCTGAGAGATGTGATTGGAAAGCAACAGGTTGGATTCAGGGAGTATTCCTAGGCTGTGCGCAAGGTCTTTTGCAGTTATGGTAGTCGAGTCCCAGTGCAGTAAGAGATGGATGTTGTTGCAGTGTTTTTTGCAGCTCCAAAGGAGTTCCGTTTTGGAAGTATTTAGTTGTAATTTGACGGACATCGTTTTTGATTTCCGAGAGGCAGTTTAGGAGTTTCGTGGTCATTACGGGTTTCTCCTAGCAATAGGTATAGTTGGTTGTCATCTGCGAAGGAGTGAATCTGTATTTGGTATTTGTAGGCTATGTCTAAGACAGGTCTAACGTAGAGATTGAATAATAGGGGGGGGGGGGATAGTAGAGCCCCCTGAGGAACACCGTATTTGATCAGTTTCAATAGCACATGAATGAGTACACTTTGGTATCTATTATTCAGGAAAGAGGCAAACCATTGTAACGCAGCATCTCGAATACCAATTTCAGAGGATGGTTAATAGTGTTGAATGCTGCACTAAGATCCAGCAGCAGACTTTGTACACGATGCAGGCAGACTTTATTTATAACGAATAAAACATTAGATTAAAAACCTTTTACCAGGCAAGGGACCCTTATTTAAAATACAACACCATTTGTCTAAGAACGCCTGGTCATCAGTGTACATTGTAGGTCCTTTCATAATTCTCAAACCTCTGGGGATCATCTGTTTCCGGCAATATTCTAAAAGATAGGCAAAATGGAGATCTGCTCTAATTATCTCTCTATTCATGATGATAATCTCTTTCCAAGTATCAAAGATAGGCTGTGATATGTCTTCATCTTCCTCAAGAGGTGGTTGTTCTTCCAAGAGATTATTAAGCCGTTCTTCCGGAAAACTAAAAATATGATCCCAGGCTGGAAAGGCCATGTTGGAACCAAAGTGAAAACAAAACAGCAAGCCCAACCGAAGTAAAGAAACAATGGTCCAACTGTCTGCAGTGAAAAACAATCCAGAGCAAACAAAACAAAAAACTGCAGACTTTGTACACGATGCAGGCAGACTTTATTTATAACGAATAAAACATTAAAAACCTTTTACCAGGCAAGGGACCCTTATTTAAAATACAACACCATTTGTCTAAGAACGCCTGGTCATCAGTGTACATTGTAGGTCCTTTCATAATTCTCAAACCTCTGGGGATCATCTGTTTCCGGCAATATTCTAAAAGATAGGCAAAATGGAGATCTGCTCTAATTATCTCTCTATTCATGATGATAATCTCTTTCCAAGTATCAAAGATAGGCTGTGATATGTCTTCATCTTCCTCAAGAGGTGGTTGTTCTTCCAAGAGATTATTAAGCCGTTCTTCCGGAAAACTAAAAATATGATCCCAGGCTGGAAAGGCCATGTTGGAACCAAAGTGAGAACAAAACAGCAAGCCCAACCGAAGTAAAGAAACAATGGTCCAACTGTCTGCAGTGAAAAACAATCCAGAGCAAACAAAACAAAAAACTGCAGACTTTGTACACGATGCAGGCAGACTTTATTTATAACGAATAAAACATTAGATTAAAAACCTTTTACCAGGCAAGGGACCCTTATTTAAAATACAACACCATTTGTCTAAGAACGCCTGGTCATCAGTGTACATTGTAGGTCCTTTCATAATTCTCAAACCTCTGGGGATCATCTGTTTCCGGCAATATTCTAAAAGATAGGCAAAATGGAGATCTGCTCTAATTATCTCTCTATTCATGATGATAATCTCTTTCCAAGTATCAAAGATAGGCTGTGATATGTCTTCATCTTCCTCAAGATTCCTTGGAAGAACAACCACCTCTTGAGGAAGATGAAGACATATCACAGCCTATCTTTGATACTTGGAAAGAGATTATCATCATGAATAGAGAGATAATTAGAGCAGATCTCCATTTTGCCTATCTTTTAGAATATTGCCGGAAACAGATGATCCCCAGAGGTTTGAGAATTATGAAAGGACCTACAATGTACACTGATGACCAGGCGTTCTTAGACAAATGGTGTTGTATTTTAAATAAGGGTCCCTTGCCTGGTAAAAGGTTTTTAATCTAATGTTTTATTCGTTATAAATAAAGTCTGCCTGCATCGTGTACAAAGTCTGCAGTTTTTTGTTTTGTTTGCTCTGGATTGTTTTTCACTGCAGACAGTTGGACCATTGTTTCTTTACTTCGGTTGGGCTTGCTGTTTTGTTCTCACTTTGGTTCCAACATGGCCTTTCCAGCCTGGGATCATATTTTTAGTTTTCCGGAAGAACGGCTTAATAATCTCTTGGAAGAACAACCACCTCTTGAGGAAGATGAAGACATATCACAGCCTATCTTTGATACTTGGAAAGAGATTATCATCATGAATAGAGAGATAATTAGAGCAGATCTCCATTTTGCCTATCTTTTAGAATATTGCCGGAAACAGATGATCCCCAGAGGTTTGAGAATTATGAAAGGAACTACAATGTACACTGATGACCAGGCGTTCTTAGACAAATGGTGTTGTATTTTAAATAAGGGTCCCTTGCCTGGTAAAAGGTTTTTAATCTAATGTTTTATTCGTTATAAATAAAGTCTGCCTGCATCGTGTACAAAGTCTGCAGTTTTTTGTTTTGTTTGCTCTGGATTGTTTTTCACTGCAGACAGTTGGACCATTGTTTCTTTACTTCGGTTGGGCCTAAGATCCAGCAGCACCAGAAGGACCTCCTTACCCTTGTAAATGAGTTTCCAGCAGTCAATGATGATGTCGAGAAGGACGGTTTAGTACTGTGGAATTTCCGGAATCCCAAATCCAGTCATCTTCTGCTGTTTCCCCTTTCCACCCCATACCCTAATCTAGGGGTCACATGCCTCCACAGACCTACCAAAGTACCTGATGGATCAGCAGTGGTCTTCTAAAATGGCTGCTGCGACCTCTCATGGCAGCTCACAGTACTACAGGAAATGCTGCATGGCAGCTACTTTAGAAGACAGCTGCAAGGAGGCAGGAGAGGGCCATGCTACTGCCACAAAGACCTCTGCTGGACCACCAGATACATCAGTAGGTCCGGGGGGGGGGGGGGAGTGCTATCTATACTTGGGGAGTGGAGGGGGTGGGGCATTGTGGGGTGGAGCTGCCACGAGAGGGCCATGTTCCTGCCCCAAAGACAATCCCCCCCACCGCTGAACCCAGTACCTAGGTAGGGGTCCTTGGGGATGGGAAAATGAGTTACCGCAGGGACAGAGAAAAATTTGTCCCCATGTCATTCTCTAGTGCAAAGACCTGTGAAGGGTTGGAGGGGAGAAAGAAGGGAGAGAAGCTAGACCTTGGGGAGGGAATAGCCTGAGAGACCTGGAATAAATCTCAAACCCTCTTCTCCACCCATTGTGGCTCTTTGTAAATTTTGGGTCAAATATTTAGGATAAAATGGCTCTTTGCTTTTAAAAATGTTGACAACACCTGCCCTAGTCATACTCATCTTCTAAATCTATCCCCCCTAGTCATCTTCTGCTCTATTCCCTTTTCTCCCTACTCTCATCCAGTTTCTGCATTGTTCCCTGGCCTCCCCCTCCCAAAACCCCTAGACCTATCTTCTACTCCTTCCTACCTCCTACTCATTAGCCCCATCCATCTTCTGATCCTTCTCCCACACCTCTAGCCCAATGAACCTCTTCTCCATTCTCTTTCCCCTCCACCCACAACCCCTAGCCTCATCATCTGCCTCTTCCCCCACTGTATCCTATCTTCTGATTTACACTATCTCCTATTTGAATTTTCTCTCCATGTCCACCATCATTCTTTGTTCCCCCTCTCCACTCCATCACCTCCCTCTGTGGCCCTGTCCCTATCCCCCTTCTGTTCAGTATCTGCCTTTTGTGTCCCCCATATTCCTCCCCCTTCTTTCCCATTTCTCTTGTACTCCTACCTCATGGTCAGCATCTCTCCTGTGCCCTATCCCTATGGTATGGCATTTCTCTCCCCCTCCCTGAATCCAGAACTTTTCCCAATCTCCCCCTCCTCTTTGCATCCCATCCAGCTTTCCTCCCCTCTCTTCCCCACCTCCTCATCCTTGCTCTCGCTTTACCTTCCTCCTTCCCCTGTGGTCTGGCATCTCTCCCTACCTCTGCGATGCTGCTTATATAGCTTTCTCTCCTTTCTCTCCCCTCCCTGTGCTAAACTCTTCACAACTTGCAGAATGCTGGCAGCATCAGCGAGGTAAGCATTGCCTTGGGCCTGTTTACAGATGCCTTCCATATACAGCGTTCCACTATGTGGGAACAGGAAGTAGCTGTACACAGAAAGCTTCCAGGGCAGGCCCAAGGCAGTGCTTACCTCGTGGATACTGTCGGAAGCCTGTTGGAACCTCAGCTCTCTAGCTGGACTGTGATCAAGTAACCAGACTGAGACTGTTTTATTTAAATAAAAGTTCAATTGGTTGATTCATAGACATTTAACTTGCCTTCTTTTGTTTGTTTATAGACTGAGGGGTGCAATGCTGTGCTGCATTCTTTCAAATTGCAGGCCGCCGACAACATCCACACGGGGTAAGCACTGCTTTGGGCCTGCTCTGGAAGCCTTCTGTGTACAGCTACTTCCTACTGCATTAGGAGTACTGTCTGGAAATTACAAAACCAATATTTATGGAGATGTGAAAAACAAGGGTGACCGTGGAAGTCTTACTGTTTTGGCGTCTTCAGTGCTTATACACGCTAAAAAGTGACACGCATGCACTGTAGAGTGTAATTTAAAGAAAAAAGGGAGTCTAGATTACTGACACGTGTGTAAGAGAAGTAAATAAGATAGTTGCCTGAGCTTGCTGAAAGGTGACGTGCACGCTCAAATGTAGAACTAGCCAAGAAAATAACGAGAATGAGAACAAGTCCTTAAAATGACTTGTACTATTATTATCTAGATTAGTACTCCCCTATACATGAGCATAAAATGAAATACAGAATCTAACTCAGAAACACATTGTATCAACAAAAATGAGATCATTTGCCACCAGATTGATGTAACAATTGCAATAATATTATGAACATTGTATCATCATTAGTAAAATAATAGTTCCCTTTGGTTTCTAACACATGTATATTTTCTCACTTGCCTTCTTTCATTTGTTATATTTTGAGGCAAGATCTCTTCCCCTTTTTCTGGTTTTACCCCTCCCCCCCCAATCTATGCTTATGCCTATATAGTTATCTACAGAAAACTATTAGATTATTTCATCCTCCATTCCAGCACAATAATTAAGCATTAGCAGTTTTATGACAAGGCATAACTATACAGAGATTTACTGTATTGAATGTTGCCAGGTCATCAAATTGATTTGTATTTTGTTACAAGTATTCTTTCATCAAAAAGCAACTTTATTTTATGTTCAACTCATAGGATAACATTAGACTTTCTTAAAATACACATTTTAATATCTTCCTTTCAACCACTATAGCCTAGAACCCAGGACAAAGTTAATCATATCTGTACTTGATTATTCCAAGTTTTGATCTTGTGACTAACATGATGTAAATCTAATCATAAATCCACAATAGGGATTGACACAATTTCAAAATAACAATAAATTTTCAAGCCTGAATAAAAGCTAAAGGATTTCACCATAAAATACATTCTTAGAGGCATATGGAAGGCAGTGGTATATATACTTCAACACACTTTATAATGTTTATTTTAATGGCCAATTCCCACACATTTTTGTGTAATAATGAAATAAATCCTGCTATATTAGTATAGAGCAGTGGTTCCCAACCCTGTCCTGGAGGACCACCAGCCAGTCAGGTTTTTCAGGATAGCCCTAATGAATATGCATAAGAGAGATTTGCATATCATGGAGGTGACAGACATGCAAATCTGTCCCATGCATATTCTTTAGGGCTATCCTGAAAACCTGACTGGCTGGTGGTCCTCCAGGATAGGGTTGGGAGCCACTGGTATAGAGCACTAGCTGCTATATATTAAACAGGAGACTTGGATTTGGCTTTCAAGTTAATTTTGGATTTTTATGTGAGAACAATGTTCATAATCCCCAGGAAAAAGGGTACTCTAGCAGTTTGTACTTGCTGTGGACCTTAGAGGTTTGATAATTTTGGGCCAAAGAATTCTTCAGAAACTGCTGAGTTGGGTGAGTAAAAAGGGAAGAAACACACACAAATATCATGTAGGAAAGGCTAGCTCCAACTGTGCTGGAAACCTAAAAAAAAAGAGGAGTTGCTGGGCCAAAATAGTACACAGAGATGTCACTTAGTGAGGCAGGATAATTCCTGGTTAAAGCCAAACAGCTCTTCCGAATGTCTGGAAACAAACTCCCCCTCTTCCACAAGAGGCCAACAGCGCTAAGAGTATGTGACTGAGGGCTCACTAAACTGGAATATCTCATCATCAAACAGGTCTTCTGGAAGCTCTTCATCTCCATCAGCAAAAAAAGTAGGGAATGGAAGGTTTTCACTTTGGCCTCGATAAGCTGGCAGATTGGAGTCTCTGACCTAGAAAAGGAGAACAGAGGAAGACAGACAACAGTGTTAATAAATCAACTGGTAATTCACTGACAGTAATGCATGCAAACCCAAGGAACTCACCCTTTACATAAAGAAAGCGGCAGTCCAGTTATGCTAATATAATTCTCTCTTTAATTGAGAGAGTGTATCAAGCAAATGGAATATCAGCTTAGGCACACATTTACTTCTGCCTGATGTACAAAGATGTACTATTTATATGGCTATTTTTCTCACTCCTTAGCATAAACAAAGTCTACACCATAAAAATTACAATTATTCAATCAAATATAATAAGGCTGCCACTGCCAGTACCTAATATGTGAACCTCTGAAATGCTAATACTTAAATTATCTTTTATTCCACTTCTTTAGACTTTATAGAAAAAAAACTCAAACATCAGCTTGTTTTCTTCCTCACAATATTCATTTGGCTTAACAGATTCCTTGCTCAATCTGATTTGAACAAAGAGGACTTGGTTGGAAAGACATCCTGAAATGTTTTCAGGGCATTGCAAATTGCTCACAGTTCTAACAGGTTGATATGAAATGCTTTCTCTCGAGTCGATCACAGTTCATGAATCTGGAGGCATCTATGGGAACGCAGGGTTGCTACTATTACCACTAAGCACTTTGTGAATACTCTTGGAGATGAAGCAAGGCCAAATGGCAGAACTTTCTACTGAAGATGGTGACAACCTACACAAAAATGAAGAATCTTTCTGTAGTCCAGATATATGGGAATATATGTGTAGACCTCTTTGTCTAGGAAGCACAGCCAATCATTTCATTCTAGAAGTGAGTATAGAGTCCCCAGAGAAAGTATATACATATTTGTTGAGAGCTCAGTGGTCGAGAATGGGATGAAGAACTCCCATCTTCTTTGGAATTAGGAAATACCTGGAGTAGAACCCCTGATTTTTCTGGGAAGGGGGTACTGTACTACCTCTATAGCATTTAGTTGAAATAGAGCTTTGATTTCCTGAAGAAGAAGGGATATCTGTTGAGATGTGAAAGAGGACTCTCTAGGAGGGTTGTTTGGAGGAATGGTGATAAAATAAAGAGAGTAACCCTCCTATATGACTTTGAGGACCAAGAGATCTGTGGTAATGAGAGTCCAGCGTTTAAAATAAGAGAGTTGGCTTCTGATGGGTTGGGGAGGTGGCTGAAATGGGCGTATTGCAGCTATGCTCTCTAGAAGCATGTAAAAAAGACTGAGCTGGTTTTTGAGAAGCTGAAGTCTGAGGCTTCTGCAATTTTTGCCTCTTCTGTGGTGGGGGTTTGGAAGAGGACAAGGTGGTTGGATAATGCCTCTTATATGAATAGGAAGCAGGTCTCTGGGAGGACTTAACCCTTTCAGGACCAAGGGACATATTTGTCCCATAACTTTAAAATCCTATAAATTTTGATTGGGATAGTCTACAGTTCTAAATTTGATATGTACAGATTCCATATGATACTGCCTTTATGTAAACAAACTGGTTCCGACATTCATTCATTAGCGTCGTTGCCAGATTGACGAGAAGATTCACTTGCCACACTGTCCATAAGCCAGAAGTTTGATTTAAAAAAAATAAAATAATGATATTTCACAAAAAAAATCAATTTTTTGGCATCTGCAAGCCCTTTTTACCATAAAAATATCGTCAAAACCACAAAAATTGGCCTACGATCCTTATGGTCCTGAAAGGGTTAAGATGGCTGAGTCTTAGCCTTGGAGTCCATCAAGGTGGTCCAGTCTTTTGAGTGGCATCCTCAATTTTGGGGACAAAGAGCTCTTCACCAAGACAGGGAATATTTGCAAAATGATCCTGAACATTAATGTCCACTGTCCACGTTAGAGACTTGTAGCCATGCAAGACATCTCATAGCAACAAACATAGCAAATGCTCTGGAAGTCACATCAAATGCATCAAAAGTTGATCTTACCATAAACTTTCTGGTTTGGAGTAGGCTATACAATACAATACAAAGAGGGACATATACTAAATTTATAAAAATATGGGGGCCATTGACAAAATATTGTAGTGAATAGTCATCACTTCTCTTCTTCTTTTCTTTTTCTTCTTTTGGCACACCAAAGGGGGGAGGGTGTTGGGTACAATTTTACATAATATGTTATAATATATTCTATAATATGTGTATATTCTGATTGAAAATATGATGAAGGTTGGGAGGTGGGGGGGGGGGGGGGGTAAACGTATCACTAGATTTTTATGTAGTACATATCAAAGTGCTATTGTGTAATAACTTGTTGAAATATATTATTTTGTGCACTTATTGTCAAATTTGAAAATGAATAAAGAAGGAAAAAAAAAAAAAGGTTGATCTTACCATAAACTTTCTGGTTTGGAGTAGGCTATGAGCAGTCTCCTGGAACACTGGAAGTCGCTCAGATGGAATATATTGTTCAAAATCAGCCAAGTTCTTCATAAGTTATTTACAATAAAATGACATATAGAAGTTATAGCTGAGAACTCTACTTGTCAACATAAGAGTTCTGGAAGAGACGACGCCCAAACTTATCCATGGTGTGGTTTTCACACCCTAGTGGTGCAGTAGCATATTCTCTTGGTCTGGAGGATTTTTAAAGAATGGATTCAACCTGCAAAGACTGATATGGCAATTGCGGCTTATCAAAGCCAGGACAAGGCTATATTCTGTACAGGGAGTCAATCTTCCTTGGAGCTATGGTAAGGGAGAGAGGAGTCTCCCAGTTCTTAAACAGAACTTCCTTAAATAGATCATGAAAAGGCAATTTGAGAAGTTCTTTAGGAGGCTTGTCAAAATCTAACGCCTCAAAGAGTTCTGCTCTGGGCTCAGTGTCTGACTCCAGTTTAACAGGCAAAGCTTTCCCCATCTGCCTCATAAATTTCATGAAAGAAAGCCCTTCTGGAGTTTTGTGTCATGGCAGTGGAGGAGATGTATCTAATGGGATGCCATACAACTCTGGAGCTGATAATGTGGGTTCAAGATTGGTGTCAGTTTTTGTACAGAAAGATCAGAATCAACATCTACAAGTCCAGGAGATTCTCTACAAGAAGGAGAAGAAGGATGCTTCCTGGTCTAAGGAATATGATGACTATGGGAGTGTCAAGAAGAACTTCTTTGACATCAGTACTGGTCAGATGAAGATGACGATGAAGATCAACGTCGAGAACATCTAGATCTTGATCTATGTTGAGGTGAACATGAATTGGTACTGCGCAATGCTCACTTGGATTAGAAGAGTGAGCATTGGTACTGTGGGATTTTGATGTCCATTGATGCTTCGATGGAGAGCTGGAGGCTGTACCCTTGGGTCTCGATGTGCCATGCTCAGGCTGGGCTGGTACTGAGGGATCCGATGCAAGCATATGTGCCGCATGAAGCTTAAAGAGGTCACCGAGCTCCCTCTGAAAGAACTCCATCAGTTTGTCTTTGAAGGACTGCACTGGTATCGTTGGCTCAACTACCTGTACCATTGGTGTTTGGGTGTCAAGGGGTGGGTGACCTCAATGAGGAAGCACGCCCTGAAGGAGACACAGCCTGTACAGAAGGAGATCGATGGTGTCGACGCTTGGCATGCATCGAGGGACTCGATGTGGAAGATGCTTGCAACACTAGTTGTGAAGAGGACGGCTTCTTAGCAGGCTTTCTCAATGTATGAACAACGTCCAACATCAAAGGAGGAGTCGATGCCGGTACCATCTGTACCGATGGCATTGATTTGTCACCAGATGTCATTGCTGGCCCAAAGAGCTTCTCTTGCTGGATGTGTCAAGCCTTAAGAGAATATTTTTGTAAAGTAGAAAAGCGTATGTAAGTGTTTACTCAATGTTCTGGCCCAGACACTGAATGCATCAGCTGTGCGGACCAGTGATGGAGATGGGCCATTGGCAATAAGTGCACTTTTAAACCTGCTAGAAGGCCTCGACATGTGAAGAAAAATCTCAGTGGACAAGTCGAAAAATGCAATGGTTACACCTTGAGAGGGAAAACCAATGAGAAAAACCGTAGAGAAAAAGGCCTGACTGAGGAAACAAAAAAATAATAAATTCATTTTTTTCTCCTGTTTTTAGAAAAAGAACCAAAGCAAAACTACTTAAAAATAAAAAGAAAAGAAAACCAAATCGAAAGGCGAAAAGTACATTGACTAGGAAGGCAACTATTTGGACAGAAACCAAAAAAAATAACTTCTTTGCTTTGCGAAAAACGAAGAACTGACGAACTGCAAGCTAAAGTCGAGCGGGAAGATACTCGCACGTGCATGGTATGGGCAGTCTCGAAGCTTCTTAAGAAGTTTAAAGTGACAGTACACTTAACACTGTCTGTACTGGGCTCCATGGATGACGTCACCCACATGTGAGAATATGCTGCCTGCTTGTCCAAGGATAACCAATAATTTCAGATGATTCAGAATGCAACAAAGTTACATTAGGGGGTAGTTATCCAGATTGTTTAAGATGAATTGGCTGCCAGTGAGGGCAAGAATATACTTTAAACTGCTAATGTTTTTAAAATTATTTATGGTTAGGCACACGAGTACTGTCAGAATATGATCTCTCTATATTTAGCACCATGGGAGCTGAGGTCTATGCAGGAAATTAAGTCTAAAGATTCCCTCTGTAACAGGTTGCTATAAAATTGTCACTAGCTAAATATCATTAACAATTTATGGAATAAGTTACCATGTGATATTCAGGATATTAAGGGCTCCTTTTACAAAGGTGCGCTAGCGGGGTTAACGCACGTGGCTTTTCATCACTGGCTAACCCCCGCACTGGCCAAAAACTACCACCTGCTCAAGAGGAGGTGGTAGCGGCTAGTGCGTCCAGCGGTTTAGCGCGCGTTAAAACATTAGCGCGCCTTTGTAAAAGGAGCCCTAAATGTTTCTATGCTTTTAGGAGGGCAGTTAAGGGTTCCCTTTTTGCACTCTATTTAATAAATAAGTAGGTAAGACTTATCTCCCTCTTTTACTAAGTCGCAGTAAGTGCTCTGATGCTCATGAGCATTGGGGCTTAGTAAAGGAACATGCTATGGGCTATAGTAGAAAAATAAAATCCTTCCTATTCACCAATGCTTTTGAAATCTGAAAATTTTTCTTCTGGGCTAGCCCAGATTAAAAAAACTAAAAAAAGCCCACAACAAAACAACAACCCTTCAATTACTGCTCAAACAAGATCCTCCCTTCCGACTGTACTTCCCTTAAATGTCTTACTATTCTTTATAATTTATGGATTTCCCCCATATCCTTCCGACTCCAATATGTCTGTAATGTCTTGTCCGTTTAGTTTTATATTATTAGCTTGTAATTCTCCTTTTTTAAAAAATATATTCTATACACCGCTTAGAAGTATGATAAGCGGTATAACACATTTTAAATAAACTATAAAAAGGGGGGGAGTGTTAGTGACTATAGTTATGAGGATGTATATTGCTGTATCATTTTTATAGGAAGAGGTTCTTGGATTTGCAGACTGTAATCCACCTACAGCTTATTGGCAAAGTGGAACAGAAGTACTTTGATTAAATTAGAATTCTGGGATTAATTTCAGTTCGGATGACAACTGATAGTATTAAACAGAATTAACTATTAGAGCATTGCTGTATTTATAACTGATGCTATATTGATTACATAACATCCACTTAACAAATCTCCAAATTTTTTAAAAATACATCATCACATCAAAGAGAAAGCAAGGGACAGATAAAGATGTAGAAGGATAAAACTGTTAGAAAAACAGATTATGATAAAAAGTGAGACACATAATCCTTACATTCAAGAGAACTTCCCCTGCCAAATACATGACTTATGGTCCAATCATTGTTTCAAAAATATCTGCTACATATTCTTTGCCCATGACAACAAATAACTACTATTTCATAAACTGAACAGTCAGAAAAAGCTTTGTTGTTTTAAATGATGCTCCTTAATTATATATAATACAACCCTTAATTATCCCTCTGGACGCAGAACAATTTTACAATAGGCAACAGATTAGACCAATAAAGCAATGTGCCTAATTTCTTAGATCTCTGCTCTTTCCTGTGTTATTACAAACACAGAATGCATGCATGGCACCCAACAGATATAATAACCATCTGAGTAACACTGTAGTCATAGAAACATAGAATATTAAGGTAGATAAAACCCATAAGGACCATCTAATCTACCCATTTTCACTTTTTGTAATCTTCAATATTTACTCATCTTCAAATGTAATACTTTTATTTTGGTTTCTACCACTTCTACTAGAAAGCTAATTCATGCATAAGAACATAAAATGAGTCCTGCTGAGTCAGACCAAGGTCCATTGAGCCCAGGATTCCGTCTCTAACAGCAGCCAGCCCAAGTTCAAGTCACAAGTACTGAAAAGATCCCAAAAAGTAGATCAGTGTCATTGCTTATTTCAAAGATATGAAATGGCTTTCACAAGTCTACCTAATTTTTTTTTATTCCCCTTCTCCATCCCCAAGATCATATCTCATCCTCTTTTAAATCTTGCTATATTAGTTGCCACAGCAACATACAGCTATTCCTCACTTTACGACCTACCTGCTTAACAACTGCCTGGACTTATGACCAACGCAAGCGGGGCAGGAGTGATCTGCCACACTCTTACCCTGTGGAAGCCGTGATTAAAAATGGCTGTGTGAGTTCCCACAGTCTCACAAGACTGTCAAAAACTTTCTGAAAATCTAGATATACTACAATCAGCTCACCTTTATCCACATATTTATTCACACCTTCAAAGAAGTCAAGCAAATTGGTAATGCAAGATCTCCCTCGGCTGAACCCATGCTGACTCTGTTTCATTAAATCATATTTATCTACGTGTTCCACAATTTTATTTTTTATAATTGTTTCTACCATTTTGCCCGGTACTGAAGTCAGGCTTACCAGTCTATAATTCCTGGATCTCTCCTGAAACCCTTTTTAAAAATTGGTGTAACATTGGCTATCCTCCAATCTTCAGGTACTACAGATGATTTTAGTGACAAGTTACAATTTCATGTTTGATTTCTTTTATTACCCTGGGATGTATACCATCCGGTCCAGGTGACTTATCACTTTTTAACTTATTGATTTGGCTTACTATATCTTCTAAATTCACCGAGATTTCTTTGTTCCTACGCATCACCCCCTTGAAAACCATTTCTGGTTCATGCAGATCTCTTACATCTTCTTCCGTAAAGACCAAAGCACAGAATTTATTCAGTCTCTCTGCTATGGCCTTATCCTCCCTGAGCGCCCCTTTTGCTCCTTGATCATCCAACGATCCCACAGCAAGTTTCTCTTCATATTCTTTCTTAGCTTTCTTTATCAATGCTTTGCATCTAACTTGCCAGTGCTTGTGTCTCCTATTATTTTTTTCATTTGGATCCTTTTTCCATTCTTTAAAGGATGTTTTTTTTTGTTCTAATAGCCCCTTTTACTTCACCTTTTAAGCAAGACAGCTCTTGTTTCTTCTTCTTTCCACCTTTGCTAATACATGGAATACATTTGGTCCGGGCTTCCACGATGGCATTTTTAAATTTAACATCCACCCCTGGTTTACAGTCCTAACCTTTTCAACTGATCCTTTTAGCTTCTTTTTAATCATTTTCCTCATTTTATCAGTTGCCCTTTGAAAATTACATGCCTCTACAATTGATTTCTTTTGCAATGTCACTCTTGGTATCAGCTCAAATTTGATCAAGTTATGATCACAGCTTCCCAGCGGACCCAACACAGTTAACTCCAGTACTATGTCTTGCATCCCACTGACCAGTTGTTCCAAGAAGCAGTCATTTATGACGTTTAAGAATTTTACCTCCCTAGCACTCCCTGATGTAACATTTAACCAGGGGTAATTGAAATCAATCACTACAGTGATAATGTACTCTATAAGAAACCTTTAGGAAACATCCTGACTATAGTAAATAACTGATACTTTCCCTATACAGTATACACAAACTAAAATTGCAGGAGACATATAAGAAAGAAAAAAGTTTTGAAAGTGGAGAAAAACCTTAACTGAGTTTCTCTCTGAGAGTCTCCAGCAGATAGATCCATGCTCTCCTTTGTGTTGAACAGGATGCTGAGATACTCCAGACACTGAGTCGGCTCTAGGTGGTTTTTCAAAAAGTTGACCACCCAGTCCAGGATCTGCAGGAGCTGAATCACTCTCTGCCCCAGAGAATTTGCGGGAACCAGTCAGGAAGCCGTTCAGCGCCGAGCAGCAGAGCCAAAGTGCGCTCTTGCTTGGTGCCACTCAGCAGCTGAAGAAACCGGAACTCACGGCGGCCACGGTAGCGACCAACCGACCAGGCAGGCTGAAACTCTGGTCTGGGTTTCAATAGAAATATTTGGTGCAGAGGTAGATTTGGGAGTTGTCAGCATAAAGGTGATACTGGAAGCCGTGGGAGGAGATCAGCGCTCCAAGTGAGCAAGTGTAAATTGAGAAAAGAAGTGGTCCCAGGACAGAGCCTTGAGGTACATCAACTGATAGTGGGAAGGCTGTGGAGGACGAACCACCATTGCATACACTGAAGGTGCGATGCATTTTCCAGCGAGTTATGTGCCTGTTAAATTTTAATGACCTTAGGCAGTATTTCAGATCCTGACTGAGTCAGTAAATGCACGTAAAGATTCTGTACTATATCTGTGCAATTCTGGGATACTCCCGATTCTAATATTGCTCCTCTTGCTTCTATTTTTCAGATTTTCAATTTTGCCCAGAATATTTATCTGCTGTTGAGCAAGCATGGTCTGCTGTTTCCCCAACACTGTGATTTGTTCCAACTGCTCCTCTCCCCACTGTTCCATTTCCCTTAATTGGTGCCCAAGCTCAGCAACGTTCATTCGCAAATTGACTCCCAAAGCTGCAAAATTAGCCCTCAATGCTGCTATCTCATCCTTTATTTCTTTTAACCAGTTCTTTATTTCTTCTATATGAAGGGAGGGTATCACTCTTACTGAGACTGAAGGGCCCAAAGGGGCCTGGGAAGCCGCCATGATGTCTGCCTCGTGGCAGCTCTGGCTACTCCCTTGGTAAGCATACTGCTGCAGATCTGCCAGTTTCTTTTTGCTCATAGCTGGGAAGTTCTTAATGCTAACTATAGAGAGAGGCATTTGGACATCCAAAATGGAGACCAGAGCAGCAGCAGATTATAGATCCTGCTGTGTCAGCGAGGAGCTATGGGCTTAAGCAGCCATTTTGCCCAGTGATATTCAAGGAATAATAATAATAATTTTATTCTTATATACCGCCAAAGCCATAATAGTTCGAGGCGGTTTACAACAAGAAGAGCTGGACAATCAGGGAATAAAACACAATATAAAATCATTAGTACATACATACAATGTGAAAGTAAAACCTTAACTTACAAATCAATTAAATAATTTTGTTTTTACTAATTTTCTAAAACTGAAGTAGGATGAGGAATGCATAATGATATTACCCAACCATTCATTTAATTTACCTGCCTGGAAAGCAAGAGTTCTATCCAAGAATCTTTTATATTGACAGGCCTTTATTGTAGGATAAGTGAACATATTAATTCTACGAGTAGGCCTGTTAGAACAGTTCAGTTTAAAATGAGAGACCAGATATGTAGGGGCCAACCCAAATACAGATTTAAAACAAAGACAAGAGAATTTGAACAGAACTCTTGCTTCTAGGGGCAACCAGTGTAATTTTTGATAATAGGGACTTAGATTGATCTTTGGTTTGAAAATATGGGAACATATAACAGCCGAGTTTTGAATAACTCAAAGTCGTTGAAGGGCTTTCTTAAAAGTTACCAAGTAAATGATATTACAGTAGTCAAGCATACTTAGAATGGAAGATTGAACCAATAAACAGAATGATACAGCATCAAAATATTTTCTGATAGATCTTAGTTTCCACAATACTGAGAAGCATTTTCTAACCAATGCATCCGTATGTTCATCTAAAGTCAGGGATCGATCCAATGCCACTCCCAAAATTTTTATGGAATAGTCAATTGGGAAGACCTGAATATTCAAAAAATTCAATAAATCTTTAATTTTGTCATTCGGGCTTGCCAGAAAGAATTTAGTTTTGTCAGAATTGAGTTTCAATTTAAATGCAGTCATTCACAATTCAATTTGCTTTAAAATAAAAGACAGATGATTCTTTATCTCAGAAGTCAGGTTAGTAAAAGGAATAACTATAGTGATATCCACATAGATATAAAATTTTACTTTTAAACTTTGCAATAAGTTCCCTAAAGAGGCAATGCAAATGTTAAACAAAGTAGGGGATAATGGGGAACCCTGCGGGACTCCGCAAGAGTTTACCCAACTGCAGGATTGCTTATTATCACTATAGACTTGATACAATTGTTACCCCAAAATCCCTGAAACCATTTCAACACATTACCGGAAATTCCAATTGATGTCAAGCAGTCAAGCAGAATAATATGTTCAACTAGATCAAAGACACTACTTAAATCTAAGTGCAAAACTAGAGCACATGTGCCTTGGCTGGACAGACTATGAAGAAAGTCTAATAGTGATGCAATAAATGTTTCAGTACTAAAACCAGGCTGAAAGCCTGATTGATTATCTTGTAGTATACTGAATTAATCCAAATACAGTACATTACTAGATCAACCATCTCTTCCATCAGTTTAACAAATAAGGGGATACTCACAATAGGTCTGTAGTTTGATCTCAACTTAATGGATTCTTTAGGGAGTGACAATTACCATTTTTGTGTGTATTGGAAATTCTCAAATAGATAGTGAATAGTCAGAATCTATGATGACATGTTTGAGATTTTGTGAAAGACAGATTTTAATGATGCATGACAGTTTTAAAAATCTCTTTTTGATGAATAGAAGAAACCTGGATGAAGCTGTAGTTGAATTATTGTCCATGATTAGTTGGATTGTTAGTTGTATGACTAATTAAACATAGTAAGTTTAGAAAATAAAAGCAGATAAAATTATCCACCTCATTTGTTGCTAGTATTTTATCTTCCAACTGCATAATATGACAAAAGCAAGAACAATAAAAATAACCTTACTTTCACTAAACAATTGGTGTGTCCTGGAACAGAACCATTTACATAAATGATGTTGTGCTTTGTATTGATTCTCCACACCTAAAGAAACGAAAGAACAAGCTATAATGCAAAACAGAACAAAAACAGTGATACATACCATACCAACTTTTGTATCCCGCAAATATCATTTGGAAATCACTGCGGCTTCACAATATTAGAATTGTATAGAAATTGCATGGAAGATATCATGCAGGAACTGCATGGGAATGGGTTAATACACTGAGGAAAAAAGGTGAGTTTTCAGTGCTTTCTGGAATTGGAAGTATGTGGGTGTTTGTTGATGACTGCCTGGGAAGTTGTTCCAGATTCTGGGCCCCTGAAATTCGAAGGCGGTCTCAAAGAGAGAACATAGTGAGTGGAGGGGGTGGTAGTTTCCATCGTTGGATTGCCATTGAGTTGTGGAAGGATTGTGTGATTTGGATGGCGAATGTGAGACTAGCTGAGTTTTTGCTGTATATGGCCTTATGTACCACTGTATTTTGGAGCAATTGTAATCTCTTAAGGTCTTTCTCAGAAATACAGCAGAAGAGGGAATTGCATTAGACAAGGTATGAGAGGAGGACCACTTGGGCCACCGTCCTGAAGTTTGTCAGGCTCAAGGCTGATCTAATGGTTCTGAGCTATCTTAGACAGAAGATGAACTTCTTGACCAATGAGCTAACTTGGTCTCTCATGGTTAGGTCTGAGTCAAGGATAACTCCAAGGACTTTAGATGATCTGCTTATGGCTATCTTACTTCCCGAGGCAAAAGCAAATTTATGAAGTTAACTTTATAATAGGGCACCAATGTGAGAGAAACAGATACCTATTTAAAGTCTGTTCTACACATGCAAAATAGGTGTCTATGTAAGTTTACATAAAAGGTTCCTGGATCCAACTTCAATAGCATATAAATGCATATATAAATTTGCACCTTGTTTGTTTTTATGTGCATGCTTACGCTATACATCCACTCACTTATTTTTATAAAATACGTA
This sequence comes from Geotrypetes seraphini, assembly GCF_902459505.1. Taxonomy (NCBI): domain Eukaryota; kingdom Metazoa; phylum Chordata; class Amphibia; order Gymnophiona; family Dermophiidae; genus Geotrypetes; species Geotrypetes seraphini. The sequence continues at coordinate 313,027,520 of NC_047085.1, read as the reverse complement.
TTTAAAATTTGATGGATTACTTAATCAAACTTCAAAGCGATGTACATAGCTAAAATTCATACTAGTTACAGGGGGACAAATAGTCACATTTAACCATGACATGACTTGCGCATAATGAGGAAAGAAATACAATATTGTAAAGAAGATCAGACAAAAAGGGAAAGGACAAAAGGAAGGGTAACAAAAAGTAAAGTCTCACAACAGACCCTAAGAAATGAATCAAGACAAGAGTACTGTCAGTTGAAAGCATCTTTAAAATGAAAGCATTTCAGCTTACTCTTGAATCAGTCTAGCAAGCGTTCTTCCCTTAGATGAATGGGAAGAGAATTAAATAGTTGTGGAGCTGTTACAGAGAAGATGTATTGGCGGCACGTATTGATAACCTTAAGAGAAGGAACTGAAAGTAAATGCTGATCGTTAGACCTAAGGATTCTTGTAGGGACATAAGGAATTAGGAGCCTATCGATAAAAGCTGGTGTTTTGTGAAGAAGGCATTTAAAGGTTAGTAGATATAAGTAACCGGAAGCCAATGTGCTTTTTTGAGGAGCGGTGAGACATGATCGTATTTTTTTGCTTTCGTGATAAGTTTTATTAAAACATTTTCAATAATTTGAAGATGTCTTATTTCTTTTTTGTCAATGCCAACATGCAGATCATTTAAAAAGAAGTGCACTCTTTTTCTGTGTCTGCTTTTAACATATATACCATTGTACAATTTTATAAAAGTTCTCTTTCACATATAAAACAGGTTTTACATGTAGAAAAAGCTCAAAACAATTATTTTGAAGGCATAACTATCAAAAGTAAATCAGCATTTCCATACGGCTTCTTTACAAACTATTGCTTTAAATTACCATATATACTCGAATATATAGAACAGATTTCTTAGCAAAGCCTGCAGCAGTTCTATCTCAGGTCCCATCTGCTCCATTTAAAACCATCACATTATTTCTAGAACACAGCCTCAGCTTTCCATTTCATTGCTACTCTAAAGTGACATTCACAAGATAGAAACAGTAAACAAAAATTAAACTAGTCACAATTTTAAGCTGCTTCTTGCTGAGCAGACCAGCCACTCCTTCATATACTGAAAGGCAAAATTACACATCCTGTGCTGCCCGTCTTCAGGTTTCTGACTAAATCGGAAATGTTTCTCTCTCATTTGGAACCCACTGTCTTTAATCTCATCAAAGAAAAGGTTGTGAGGTGGAAAAAGGAGGAAAAAAGGTTGACTTGAATATAAACCAACGGTTTATATTCAAATACCCGTACCGGGGCAGAAGTGACCCCTCCTCCCTTCCCTGGTGTCCTGTCTGTCAGATCTGCAGCCAGCCAGCCAATCTGCCCCTTCCGGACCCACCGCAGGCCTCCAGTATTGCCCTGGTGGACCAGTGGTGTAGGGAGCTGGAGCTACTGTCAATTCCTCCCTCCCTCACAGTGACTTTGCTTGTGCAACTAGCTAATCAGCCCGCCTGCCCTCTCCCCTCCTGGTCCCCCTGCAAGTCTGTGGTCTAGTGGTGAGGTGGGGCAGGAAAGATCCTTCTATGCTCTTGCTCTGCAGTCTCTGTGGTTTAAAAAAAAAAAAAAAAGGCTGCTGCAAGATCCTATGGCAATCTTCGGCAGACTGAGTCTCGAAAAGGTTGCCACGAGAACTCACGACAGCCATTTTCTTTTTACTATGGAGTAACAGAAGTACACTAAACATCTTCATTCTCTCTTGGTCATTCAGAGATGAGCATCTGGAGACACCCACAAGTGTCTGAGGCAGAAAGCAGGCTAGCTTAACATCTGACAGGGCGGAAAGAAGATTTTGAGGTAAGAATATAATCTTCCCTTCCAGTGCAAAAGGTACAGTAGACTTGACATAGGAACATACCAAAAACAGTCTCCTGAGTCTAGGATGGGGCAGATGAGCCTGCAGCAAGCACCGAGGATCCAAATGTGGTGTCCATTTGTGCTGCCATATCCACTCTGTAAAACTTTGTAAAAGTATGGAGTGTAGACCATGTAGATGCTCTACAGATCTCCTCGGTTGGAACTGCCTGGGATTCTGCCCATGAAGATGCCACACATCTGGTAGAATGCACTTTCAAAGAAATTTGGCAGCTGTTTGCCACAGCCAATGCACACAGATGAGATAACCATGCAAATCCATTTGGAAATGGATACCTTCAAGGCAGGCTTTCCCCATTTCCTAAGGTTAGTCAATACAAAAAGATGGTCAAAAAGATGAAAATCATTCATCACTTCAAGATAACGGACACTGCTTGTCCAGCAACACCAAAACTCTATCCTTTTTCTTTATGCCTTTGGCATGGAACGCCAGAAGCCGGACTTCCTGATTTACAAGGAAAGCCAAGACCACTTTTGGTAGAAAGGAAGGTACAATGCATAGACACACACCTGCCTCTATAAATCTGAGGAAAGGCTCTCTGCATGATAGAGCCTGAAGTTCCAAAACTCTTCTCATCGAGGTAGCCCTCTCCAGCCCATCCTAAATTGAATTGCCATATATGGGACACAAACCATGCAAGTCTGCCTAGTACTGGTCTTAGGGCTCCTTTTACTAAGGTGTGCTAGCGGTTTTAGCGCGCGCTAAACGCTAACACCTCCATAGAGCTTGCGTTAGTATTTTTCATTTAACGCATGGTTTGCACACGCTAATTTTTAGCGTGCGCTAAAAACGCTATTGTACCTTAGTAAAAGGAGCCCTTAGTTTTTCACAACTAAAGTCACCATCTAAGCACCATTCAACACATCAAATACACATGCAACCATTTAAAAGTTTTTTTTTGTTTTTTTTATACCACTCATTTTCTATTTTTATTAATTAAGAATTTTCATTTCCTTCTTTATAATTCTGTTTAAACACAGTAAAAGCAGAGCAATTTTCATAATATAATAATCACATCAAAATAAAAAAATTAAAAAAAAAAAAATCATACACTATTTCAAGTCCACATCAATGGGAACACATGGTGAGACAAAGAAAACAGAAAGGAAAAATAATAAATATCAATTCGTCCCAGAGGGTAAATAGAGCTATCAATATAGGTTTCCCTCTATTCTGTTTTGAAAATGGTGGATTGCAAGACTGTTCAATCTTTATAAGGCAAAAGGCCACATTCAAGACTGTTTTAAGAATAATTTAATAATAATTTTTTAATGTAACCTCGGCGCAAAGGTAAAAGCTATCGGCTTCGGGAAACCTGAGTTCCAGGCTTATACAATGTGAAAAGGGCTATTTCTCAAGCCACTTTAGCACCATCATAGGCATACATCGAATGCTTTTAAATAATAATAAACCCACACAAAAGTGTTGCAGAGTGATTATTTAACTATATAGTACAAAATTGGAATCCACAAAACCCAAAAGATGCTCAAACTAGTGATTTCAAGGTACTTATCTCAGGAAGTCCTCAATCACTTGATGGGTCTCCAAATAGTAATTCTCCCCATAAATGTTCCCGGCACGATACTCCGCCGGGAAAATAGGCTCGATTGTGCCCATACTCTAAACTCAAATTCAAGGCAAGGTTATAAATATTGAAGAAGTAGATAGTTGGGTGATATGGAAGGGGAGGCAGTGGCAGGATGACAGATAATGGCAACTTGGGGATGTGGGACAGCAGGACTCTCACTTAGGTAGAGAATCTAAGATTGGTTAGGAGACTGTAAGATTGACTAGGTACTGGGACTTTAGATGGAGATTCATAATTTGGGTAGAATTGTGAGCAAAGTTTCAGGGACTGGTTCGGATGGAAGAGTGGGGAGACTAATTCTGGAGCTTTTAGCTATCGTTTCTGTAATTTTGAATGGAGCGTGCAAGAAAAATCACAGTGGTCAGGACTTAGGCACTGAATGCAATAGCTATGCGGATCAGTATGAGAAATAGAACTGTGACACCGAGAACACCGCTTAAATCCACTAGAAGCCTTGGATAATGGATGGAAAACAGCTGACATGAGGTCAAAAGACTGAATGATTCAGGGAGGTCAAGCAGATTGTAAACTGAAAAGGCTCAATGAATGCGACCTGAAGACCGGATTAAACTGGCCCAAAGACCCAAAATAAAGCCTGATAAAAATAGAAAAACAATGAAACTGGGTTAACAGGAAGGCACAAAAGTACTAATAAAGAACATACGCACAAAAAGTATGCAGAAAAAACACGTCTAAAATAGATGCATGTTTATGAATTATATAAATATTTTAAAATAAAATAAATAAAAATGCATATAGTATGCATGCTAAAAGAAACTGAAAGAAACAGCTTCTCAGCTTCACAGAAAACTGATGGTCCCGCGATCAGGCAGGAAGGCACTCATGCATGCATAATGTGGTGGTCTTCAAGTTTTTAAAATGACACTGCACTTGTGGTCTGTCCATACTGGGCTCCGCAGATGACATCACCCACACGTAAGAATATGCTACCTGTTTGTTCTAGGATAAAACATCTGTACACATTTACACCTATTTTCTATGGGTAGTTTTCAAAGAAAACATGTACACACTCAAATATTTAAAGTAGGTGCATTGTTTCAACTCTTCTCAGTCTGGTTCCCAGGAATGGTTCCTTCATACTGCAGGTAAAAGCAAACATTTATCCACATACAGAGCGAGTCATTTTCACAAAGCCCACTTCTGCAGTTTTATCTTTGGTAACTTTGGTAATGACTTTGGAAATTACCCCTGTATGTTTTCTCTGTGACTTTCAAATACTGGTGCATTTTAGTCAGTTCTATCCATGCGTAGAATCCTGAGGTCACAGTATTAAAACAAGCTTACCTTTAGTCCATGTGTTGTTCTATATATGTTACCCATCAGCCCGGGCATTTTTGTCCCTCGCAATATTCTACCAAGACCCTAAAAAAACATAAAAAACCAAATGTAAAATAGCCGCAAACAGAATCCACAAAACCTTACTGGAAAAACCTATTTTTCTTCTGTTATTCTCTCTAACTCTCCTCCAGAAACAATGCAGGAAAATTTAGATGAATTGTTTCCTCCAAGTCTATAAATTTATGTATACCTTAAAGACACTAGGGGGATACCAATTCATATAAGCTCATCTGAATACACTCTTATTTTCTAAATATAGGTAGAGGACAGCAAGTCTAAGTTGTATACATTACTGGAGAAGTAGGAATAAAGATGAAATTTATTCTTACCTGGTAATTTCCTTTCCTTTTATTGGCATTTTAAAAGATGCATCAAAGAATTAAAACTTTGCAGAAGAAAAGTGGTTACATAGTGAAATAATGTTCAAAAAAATATAAACAGGGAATTATAAGTAATTCTCTAATTAGTCCACAAAAATGGGATTCCAAGAGCTGATATCACCAAAGGAAGCAGTGTCTAAAAAACAAAAAGAAAACAAAAAGGAAAATAGAGTAGCTGGGCTAATGAAATTATTTTCACTGCACAGCAAACAGAAAATCAGCATGCACATACACATCTTCAAGGCCCTTACTCTCTAAACAGAATTGTATTTGAGAGGGTGCATTAAAAAAACTTTATGATCTCACTGAACCGTAGCAGACTTTTTGAAATAATTTCTTTTACATCCAGTCTGAGTCCATCTCAAAAAAACAGGAAAAAAAATCTTCCCACCCAAAAAAGTAGAATTAGATAATCAAAAGAAAACGTAATCATAGAAACATGATGGCAGACAAAGCCTTTGTCAAATGGTTCATGCAGTCTGCCCATCCACAGTAACCGTTATCTCTTCCTCGAAATCTCACGTGCCTATCCATACACTTTCTTGAATTCAGACACAGTCTTTGTCTCCACCACCTCTTCTGGGAGACTATTCCATGCATCTACTACCCTTTCTGTAAAAAAATATTTCCTTAGATTACCCCTGAGCCTATTACCTCCTAACTCCATCCTATGCCCTCTCATTTCAGAGCTTCCTTTCAAATAAAAGAAACTTGACTTCTGTGCATTTATGCCATGTAGGTATTTAAACGTCTCTAACATATCTTTCCTCTCCTATCTTTTGTTCCTCTAAGAATACATATTGAGATCTTTAAATCTGTCCCCATATGCCTTATGATGAAGACTATACATTATTTTAGTAGCTTTCCTCTGGACCAACTCCATCCTTTTATATCTTTTTGAAGATGCGGTCTCCAGAATTGCACACAATATTCTACATGAGGTCTCACCAGAGTCTTATATAGGGCATCAATACCTCCTTTATCTTACTGGTCATACCTCTTCCTATGCACCCTAATATCCTTCTAGCTTTCGCCGTCACCTTTTCAACCTGTTTGAACACCTTAAGATCATCACATACAATCACACCCAAATCCCGCTCTTCTGTTATGTACATAAGTTCTTCACCCCCTAAACTGTACCGTTCCCTCAGATTTTTGCAGCCTAAATGCATGACCTTGCATTTCTTAGCATTAAATTTTAGCTGCCAAATTCAGACCATTCTTAGCTTCGCTAGGTCTTTCTTCATGTTATTCACACTATCCAGGGTGCCTACTCTATTGCAGATTTTGGTATCATCCGCAAAGAGGCAAATCTTACCCGAAAGCCCTTCAGCAATGTTGCTCATAAAAATGTTAAAAAGAACAGGCCCAAGAACAGAACCTAAGGCACACCACTGGCAACATCTCTTTCCTCAGAGCGATCTACACTGGCCACTACCCTTTGTCACCTTTCACTCAACCAGTTCCTGATCCAGCCCATCACTTTGGACCCCATCCCAAGGGCATTCAGTTTATTTATTAGATGCCTATGTGGAACACTGTCAAAGGCTTTGCTAAAATCTAAATACACCACATCTAGTGCATTCTATCTATCTAATTCTCTAGTCATCCAGTCAAAGAAACTGATCAGATTTGTCCGACAAGACCTACCTCTACTGAATCTAGGTTGCCTCCGGTCCAATAATCCACCAGATTCCAGAAACTTCACCATTCTCTGTTTTAAATCTTTATTTCATTTTATAGTTTTGACATAATTATTAGTCAAATCAAAGAAATAATACAATACCAGTTCCAACACTGAAATAACAAAATAATCTAAAAGGAAAAATTTTTTTACATAAAAGGAAACAAAACAAACTTCTTTTTCTCATCATTAAGGTATAAAAAGAAAAACATTTAACTCCATTCTATATATACTGGATTGTAAAAGGATGGTTGCTGAGTGGAATCTAGAACTTTATTTGGAGCTAATTTGGAACAGAAATTCTCTCAAGAATGCTAAATTTGCTCTTTAGCAGAAATAAATTTTATCAACTGCTGCAGTTCAAAAAAACCAAATCTATTCCCTTGATAGATCATCACACATTTACAGGGGTATCTGAGTACTAACGTCGTACCCAATTGTACAACCCTTGGTCTCAAAATGAGAAATTGTTTTCTTCTCTTTTGAGTTATTCGTGACTCATCAGGATACATTCTCACTAATTTAGTCATAAATGGTATATCTTTAAATTTAAAGAACAACTTGAGCATCCATTCTCTGTCAGAGTCAATAGCAAATTGTACAAGCAGTGTAGCAGTTTCCGGTATCTCATTATCAGACCTCACAAGGAAATCTGTCAAATTCAAACTATCAGCAGACAAATTCTTATATTTTAGTGAGAGGCGGATAAGAGGTTTCAGGAACTTTCAAAACCTCCTTCATGTATTTCTTAAACATATCTTGCGCTGGAGTAAGTGGTAGTTTTGGAAAATTTGTAATCCGAAGATTACATCTTCTGGTCATGTTTTCCAGCATTTCTACCTTGAAATTAAGATTTTCACTGTCCCTTACCCACACCGAGGCCTGGGACTCCACAGTTTTTATTCTGGTCTCATGTCCATCCGCTTTAATTTCTACGCTAGTCTATTTTTCAATTCCAAATTTTCATAGAGAACAGTGGTATAACGTGTAGTAAGTTGCTGCATTTGGGTCCCCAAAGAGATTTGTAAAGTGGATATTGCTTCCCAGAGTGTCTCCATATTGAAAACCTTGGGTCTCTGCATAGGTGTCAGTTCAAAACCCAGACACTCTGATGTAATTAAAGTACCTGAAACCTCAGCTGGAGATGGATTCAGTGTGAGGAAATCCTGAGGTAATTGCTGTTCCAACTCCTCTGGGTGCTCTGATGGCAGAATTGGCTTCACAATTCCACCTGCTGAGACGACTCCCGAACTCAGCTGGCCAGAAGAGGGAACACCCCGGGCCGTTCTATCCTCCATCTGCTGTTCTAACGCCCCAGGGCAACTCGGAGGACTCCGCTCCTCCGGAGATAACAATGTCGCCTCGAAGGAGAGCACCGACGCCTCAGCTAGCATGTCTCTCCTAGCCGAGGAAAACTCCAGCCCCAGCTGGAGAAAAGCATCCATCGGGCCCGCAGCTGCCACCGAAGACTCTTCTGGGAAAACCCGGGGTTTAGACTTGCGTTTTACCATCATAAAGGTACAAATTAACAGCTCCGGAGCCTCCGTGGCAGCTTAACTCCAGCTAAATGCGGCCATCTTCCTTAAGCCACTCATCTCTGTTTTAAAAGTGTTTCTATTAAATTTGCTTAACATAGTAGAGTCAGACTTACCAGCCTGTAATTCCCTGTTTGTTCCTTACTTCCGCTTTTGCAGAGAGAGACCACATTTGCCCTTCTTCCGTATTCTGGTACCACTCCTGACTCTAGAGAAGCATTGAAAAGGTTAGTCAGCGGAGCCACCAGACTTCCCTAAATTCCTTCAGCACCCTCGGATGTACACCATCCAACACCATTACTTTGTCTAACTTTAATTTACCTAGTTCCTCATAAACACAACCCTCTGAAAATCAATCAGGTCTACCACTCCTCCATCCCTATTCGCGTTTGTCTTCTGCAGTACCATTCCTGGTGCTTTAGCTGTGAACACAGAACAGAAATATTTGTTAAGCAATTCAGTCCTTTCTTTATTGGATTCTACATATTTCTCTCATTCACCTTTGATTCTCAGAAAACCACTTTTGCACTTCTTCCTATCACTGATATATCTAAAAAATGTCTTGTATCCATGTTTTATCGTGTCAGCTATTTTTTCTTCCATTTTCATCTTTGTTTTCCTGACTATTCGACCGGCCTCTCTTAACTTTTCCAGATATTTTTGCCTGTCTTCCTCTTTCTGTGATCTTTTGTAGTTTTAGAAAGCTAACCTCTTATTCCTTACCTTCTCAGCTACTACTTTTAAGAACCAAAGTGGTCTTCTTTTCCTTTTACAGGGATACCTTGCAATCCAAACTTAATCCGTTCTAGAACCCCGTTTGAGTTCCAAGACAGTTTTTTCCATTTAAAATAATAAAAACTGGGATTAATCCGTTCCTGGGTCTTACAATCTAATCGAATCCCTCGTTTTATATACCACATCATCCCTGCAAAAGAAGGTTTGATGTGGTTTACCTTAAGACTTTGCACAGTATATTTTTTAAAAACCCCAAAAACAACCCTTAATCCAAAATAGCAGAAAAAAAAGGGTTCCTTTTACTAAGGTGCGCTAGCGGTTTTAGCGCACGCACAAAATTACCGCACCAAAATTATTACCACCTGCTTAAAAGGAGGCGGTAGAGGCTAGCGTGCACTATTCCGCACGTTAAGGCCCTAGCGCACCTTCGTAAAAGGAGCCCAAAGTCTTTAATATTTTTTGAAAGATTTGATAGGTAGTACATGACAGCAGACTGATGGATAATTCATTCCATAAAGTGGTAAGTTGAAAAGAACAAGAACGTAAAACTTGACTCCTTGACTGAACACCTTTAAATGATGGAAAAGACAGCTTATAAGCAGCAGAAGATCTACGGCCACTTTGCTGTGGCAGACCTAAAAGTAGTGGTACAACTGAGTCACCTAATTGTCCATAAAATATTTTTAAAACTAGACAGGCACATTTGAACTTGACTCGTTACTAAATAGGAAGCCAGTGTAGTGATCTCATGAGGGTCTTGACATGTCCTGAATTTATTTTTATTAAAAATCAGCCGAGCTGCAATATTCTGTATCAGTTGTAGATGTTTTAAATTATCTATTAATACTATAGTAAACTGAATTACAGTAGTCCAACTGTGCAAATATAGGGCTCTTTTACGAAGGTGTGCTAGGGCCTTAACGCGCGCGCTAGCCACTACCGTCTCCTTTTGAGCAGGCGGTAGATTTTCGGCTAGCGGGCACTACAGCGCTCGCTAAAAACGCTAGCGCACCTTCGTAAAAGGAGCCCATAGTCAACTGAACAATCGTGGTAAAATGATGTTGATAAAATAGGGCTCATACCAACTTCAGATGATATAAACTTAGAAAACATTTTCTAGCTACATTATTTGTTGCTGAAAATATAACGTAGTGTAATACTCAATATTCATAATGATTTTTCAATAGACTAGGCTTCTCCAGATTAAAAAAATATATATTATTAGGAAATTTCAGACAATTGGGCCCTAACCACAACAATTTTGCCTTCACAGGGTTTAACTTTATTATGGTCAAAGTTGACCACTCTAACAATCTGGTAATTCAAGAACAAATATTAGAGGCAAAATTATTTAACTCTCAATTAACTTCTTGTAGTATAAAAATATCATCTGCATCTGTAAAAAAGAAATTCTCCTGGACCTAAAGAGAGAACACTTTGGGCTCCTTTTACTGCGTTTTTAGCGCACGCAGAAGATTAGCGCATGCTAGCCGAAATATTACCGCCTACTTAAAAGGAGGCGCTAGTGCATGCGGCAATTTAGCGTGCGCTATTCCGCGCATTTAGGCCCTAACGCACCTTTGTAAAAGAAGTCCTAAATGAAATCATATAAAGATTCAAAAGGATGGGGAACAGTGGAGATCCTTGGGGCACATCACAGGAAACCAAGCTGTGGATGTTCTTCCACCAGTTTGTATGACATAGGATCTTAAAGACAGAAAACTTCAAAACCATTTCAAAACCTATTTGTGAAATGAGGAATGTTAAAACTTTGTGATCGATTATATCAAACGCAGTTGATAAATCAAATTATAAAAGAAAAGCAAAAATGCTTTTTACTTAATATTTTTTGAATCTGAGAGATGAGTAAAAATGGCTCAATGCTATAACATGGATGAAAGCCATATTGAAATGGTTGTAATATTGAAATTTTGTCTAAAAAGTCTGAAAGTTGTTTTGAAACTATTGATTCCAATATTTTGGTCAGTATAGGGATGTTAGCTATTGGACGATAACTTGCTGATTCTAAATTCTAAAGGATCTGTAATAGATTTCATTAGTGGGGTAAGCACAATCTTGACCCAGAGGTAAGGAAAAAAAAACCCCTATGATCTAAAAACTGATTCTTTAAGAAGCATAGAAACATGATGGCAGATAAAGGCCAAATGGCTCATCTAGTCTGCCCATCCGCAGTATGCAGTCTTTGTAGGTAAATTCTGAAAAACAGTAGCAGGATATGGATCCAAAGGACTAGAAGAATGGCTCAATCCTGCTCTTGGACAGTCTAGTGTTTTCTTGGCATACTATGTATTCTTGTTGATGGCTATTGTGTTTTTTCATGGATGCCTTTGATGGTTTGCGTATTTCATCCTTGTAATATGCTTGTTTCTCTTGTTGATTCTTTAATAAAAATGATATACAAAAAAAAGAAAAAAAGAAATGATTTGATGTTCGGTAACATGAGATAAAGAAGTCCAATATCTATCTACAGGAACAAAATCATTATTGACTGAATATAAAGAGATAGAAGATACATCTTTAGTTGTAAATGAAGATCAAATAATTTTGATCTTTTCCAAGAAACAGCTAAATCATCGGCATTAGGAGCTTGAGGATGTTGTTCATTCTTTAAAGGAGCTGATAAAGATCTCCAGAGTGCCGTAATGATCCATAGATCTACTTATCATAAAACTGCTTCCTAGATTTTCTAAGTTCAGATTTATATAGCATGATTTTAGTTCTCCAAAATGATTTTTCTTGTACACATTTTGTTTTCTTCCCTCTTTGCTCCAGTTTTCTGGACTCACGTTTTAGAATATGAAGAGATTTAATGAACCAAGGAGCTTTACAAGAATAAGTGATTTTCTTCTCTGTTTCTGGAGCTAGATTAGATTATCTAAAACATTTGCTGATTGGACCATCCAAAAAGTAAATAAATCATTTGGATCAGAAGCTGTTGTTATATTAGGTAGCAAAGATAAAGTAGTATTCCAAAAAGATTCTATATCAAATTTTGGCCTAGTAAGTAAAGTTCTCCCTTGATAAGAATGCTGTACTTTAGACATAAAAAATGCAATAAAAAATTTATCAGGCCACAGAACAGATTCCCAACTACAGTCAGAGACTTGAAAAAAGTTATTTCCTGAATTCAGGTAATCATATCTAAGGAATGTCCCTTTTCATGGGTCGGATTAATAGGAGTTAATTTGAATTGTAACAAATGCGCAAAAGATTTAAAAGCTAAAACATTACTATCTGAGTCATCATCTAAATGCAAGTTTAGGTCCCCAATAATGAGTAATCTAGAAAACTGGGTTGTCATATAAGCCACGGTTTCTAACAAAATAGAAGATGATTTAGACCGATAAGCTTAAAATCATGAACTCAAGACAAGGATCCTTGAACATTTCAACTACGTAATTGGACATCTAAAAATGATCTATAAATAATGGCCAAACCTCCCCCGAGTCTCTGGGCTACCAGCTGGGATAGTCGGCCTGCACATCGTCCATTCCCGCCACATGTGCTGTTGATAGAGTCTATATGTGGACTTCTGCCCTGCAAAACAACTGGGTCTGCCTTAAAAAGACTGGCATCTGTCATCAGGATTACTCAAGAGGATATGCAGAAAAATCAAGCCTATGGACACAGACTTTGCCACGCACCATCCAGATCAATGGCAGATGGAAATAATTCCTCTGTGGAGACCAGCGGGACATCCTGGAGAGGGCATAGATAAGGTTTCACCCAAGGAAGAATCTTTACATGTAGTCACCACTATCGACGCCAGCACCTATAGACAGTGCAATTCCCTAGGAGCTAGCCTTGCCAAGATCTCCAAAATCTGGCATCTTAACTTCAGTTTGCATGGCTCTGAAAAAACACAGGCTTCTACCATGTTGAAAAGGATCCCCAAGTACTCTAGGAATTGTGTTGGTTTCAGGCGGCTCATCTGAGAATTAATGATCCAACCAAATTCCTTGCCATTGGCCTTGGATGAAGCTCTGATCAACCACTCAGCATGGATGCAGCTGGATATCTGCCTTGCACAGGTGTGCTGCTGCAACTAACATCATCTTGGTAAGGTGCCATTGCCAGACTGAATGGAAGTGCCAAGAGTTGGAGATTTTTCTCCCAGCACATGGAATCTTAGTAACTTCCTGTGAGCTGGGAATATGCAAGTAAGCATCTACCAAATCCAAGGAGATTAGAAATTTCCCTGGCGCCACCAAAGCAATGACACTTTCAGCGCTGCATTGACCAAGCTCAAATCCAGATTTGGCCTCCATTTGTCTGAGTTTTTCTTGGGCACAATAAAGTATATAAAACCGGTGCCTCAATTTAGGCATGCCAATGCTGTGTTCTTAGTGGCAATTCTGTAACTCAGCCCCACAATTCCATTTTAGAATATTAGCTTAAGATACGCCTAGGTGTGTCAAGTAACACACAGTTTATAATATTCTATGAAGTATGCACTTAATGGGGAGAAACACCCATGGCCCATTCATGCCTCACTCATGTGTATACCCCCTTGCAGTTAGGCGCTATAGAACTTAGATACTACCTTATAGAATAATGCCTAGTACACACAGGTGACTGTCAATATAATGGTGCATTCTTCTAGGTGCCACTTTATAGTACTGACCCCCATATTTAGCTTTTAAAGCAAGCAACAGAGGGAGGGAAATCCATTGGTGTTTATTTCTTTAGAGCACTTTTCTCAGAAAATTCCAGTACCAATTCTTTTAAAAAGCACTTAACATGTGGACACATCACACTCAGACACGTAAGATCCCTTCTAACCAACCATTTTGTGCCGCTACTTCCAAGTGCAACATCTAAAACCAAAAATCTGCCATAAATAGATCTCTTAACTTTTGAAATTTTAGGAAGTCCGATCAAGTCCAACTGAAGGTTGTAAACCTAAATTTTCACAAGCTCCATTTTTTATGTTACAATGACAACCATGGGCCCGATATTCAAAGGATTTATGCTCCTAACTTTAAGGGTTATTGTGACTGGAATTCTCCTGTTTGAACAAATGACCTACCAATTTAATCTAGAATGCTGTCAATGGCTATTACCTTGGTGCAAATGCTGAATTCCAGAAATGAGGGCACAAGCAGTAACCAAGTCCAATGCATTCAAGACAAATTGGATGAAATGAGAACTGAAGTTGGATGAAGGCACTTTTGAGAACTTTTAGATGTTAACAGTTTTTTTTATCATTAATCCCATAAATCAGATATTATATGAACAGGACATGTGACATAAAGACCTAGATTCTCTATAGGCCACTGATCGCATGTCAATCACTTGACGGCAACCTTTAGAGAATCACATCTCCACATAAAGACTGACATCAGAAATGTAGGCTAGGGTTTTCCAGACCTACATTTCTGGAGCATATCTATGCCGTGAATTGCATCTAATGCAACTTCTGGCATTAGCCACACCTATAGTGGCTTAAAGCACTATAAAATGCCTACATAGGCACAATTCTGGTGCCTTTTATTTAGATGCCGGTAGGTGCTTTCATTTTACCATTTTTCATGGTGTTTCTCAATTAATTTAGGCCTAAAGATTGGCACCGTTTATAGAATATCCCCCAAAGTGCACAGTGGTGATAAGTGGAGTGCCACAGGGCTTCGTCCTGGGCCCGATCTTGTTCAACATCTATATAAGAGACTTGACAGAAGGGCTCCGAGGTAGAATAACATTATTCGCCGATGATGCCAAACTAAGCAATGTAGTGAGCAAAAGCACAACAGACAAAAATTCAATGGCAGACGATATGATGCATGACCTACTTCTACTGGAGCGCTGGTCTAGGTCCTGGCAACTCAGTTTCAATGCCAAAAAATGCAAAGTCATGCACCTGGGAAGCTGAAATCCATGCAAGGTTTACACCCTAAATGGCGAGATCCTGACAAGAACTGAAGCAGAAAGAGACTTAGGGGTGATTGTCAGGGAAGACATGAAGTCTGCAAACCAAGTGGAGCAAGCTTCATCCAAAGCAAGGCAAATCGTAGGTTGCATACGCAGGAGTTTCGTCAGCCGTAAACCTGAAGTCATTATGCCACTGTATAGATCCATGGTGAGACCGCACCTGGAGTACTGTGTGCAATTCTGGAGGCCGCATTACCGCAAGGATGTGCTGAGACTGGAATCGGTCCAGAGAATGGCCACCAGGATGGTCTCGGGACTCAAGGAGCTCCCATACGAGGAGCGGTTAGGGAAGTTGCAGCTCTACTCACTCGAGGAACGTAGAGAGAGGGGAGATATGATCGAGACATTCAAGTATCTCACGGGCCGCATCAAGGTGGAGGAAGATATCTTCTTTTTCAAGAGTCCCGCGGCAACAAGGGGGCATCCGTGGAAAATCAGGGGCGGGAAAATGCACGGTGACACTAGGAAGTTCTTCTTCACTGAAAGGGTGGTTGATCGCTGGAATAGTCTTCCACTTCAGGTTATTGAGGCCAGCAGCATGCCAGATTTTTAGGCCAGATGGGATAGACATGTGGGATCTATCCACAAAGATAGATAGGGAAGGTCATTAGAGTGGGCAGACTTGATGGGCTGTGGCCCTTATCTGCCGTTACTTCTATGTTTCTATGTATGTTTCTATGTTAAAAGCAATAAATGTTATCACAAACCCTTAAATATTGAACACTTTAAAATAATACACAACATTAAAAAGGAATTCAGCTGCATTCTAACAGTGTAAGTTTCTCGTACCAGATACTTCAGTATCTAATAACACAAAAGCCATAAAGAATTCTCCTCTCTCAACTAGGGATGCGGCGTAAGAGCTGGGAATCAGAAGCAACTTTGTTTTTTGTTTTTTTTTAATTTATGAATCAGAAGCAACTTTGGACAGAATTGGAGTCAGTAAAAATGAACAAACTTCGACTCTAGCTTCAAAATAAAAGTTACTTGTCACTGGTAACTGAGAGGTTACTAGGAGTTCCAAAAATTGGCCATGGAACTGGCAAACAGCAAGCTGAAGCCTGCCTCACAATATTAGATGAGTGGAGTCTTCAGCGACAAGTCTGAGCACTGATGTTTCATACCACTGTGAGTAATACAGGCCTGAAGAAAGATGCATGCACCTTCATTGAATTAATAGTAGGACAAGAATTAGAATGGTTTGCCTGTCAATATCGTATGATAGAACTGGTGCTTGGAAGTGTCTTCACCCAACTGTTTGAAGTTAGTGGAGGACCAGATGTGGTGTTCAAAAGATTTTAGCAAAATTGGCCATACATATATCAGGTATAAGGTTGCTGCGGACAATGTGTTTGATTCAGACACATCAGTACTTTGGAAAGAAATTGCAGAAATGCATTACATCCAAGGGAAGATTACAAGGACCATTCTGAGTTCTGTTTAATTTTTCTTGGCAGCTGCCTGGATGCAGATAAAGTGAAGTCATTAATTCAAGCACTCTCAGGAGGGGGGGGGGGGGGGCCTTCCACCTTGCACAGTGAACGGCAAAGGCCATCTACACTATTAAGATATTTCTGTTCCAGCAGCAGTTCTCTCTTACTGTCACAGAAAGGCAGCGCATCAAAGAACTGGTACTATTTGTTAGCGTCAACTACAGTACATCTGCTACTTGCATGAAACACCTCTTCCTGTAAAATGCACCATTCAATGACTTGCTTCTGCTTTCAGAACACCAGAAATAGTCAAACAAGGCTGTTGCCAAGGCTGCAACATTCACCAGGCATCTGTGGTACTTTTCAGAAATTTTGGCTGGTTTGGCCTTTTTGATGACAGATTAAGCCATGAAGTCAAGTCTAAGACAGTGGCAAATCTTCAGCTTCCACAATCTACAAGTTTGGTGAAACGCCTCTACCGCCCTCCCGAATCACTCGGTCCCATCGGCCTGGCATCATGTATAACAAACAGAACTTATGTCTTCTTTGGTGTTCTTGACACAAATGGACAAGAAAAAGCGCAACAATTTCTGGTTATAGATTCTGCAAGCTGGAAAGATTAGCCACACTGCCAGTATTTGAAACAGTCAGCATCAACAATGACAATAGTCAATGACTCTGTTGAAAGAGCAATAGCCTTAATGTAATCTCACAAAGAAGGAACAGCAGATGCAGCTCCTCCTTCGATTGTTGCTCAGCACATAACAACCTGTCCAACTTGCTCCAAAGCCACACTGATGAATACTGACTGAATACAGGACTACTATTCAGCATTCACACATAACAAACATTTTGTATTTACTGTGGAATGATGATATTAGCTACCAGAACATTGAACAATCCATAATAAATCATTAGGCCAACAAGGCTATTTTCAGCTATAAATAACACAGTAGTTATTTTTAACTTCTTTCTATCTGTATTTGCTCACATTTCAGGTTTAGATGGGAAATTAATATAAATTCTGTACTTGTATTTTATGCATTAAATTAAAATTGAGTGCCCTCTAAATGTTCACCAAAAGGCTTATAATTTGGCACAATTAACAGTGGTCAGACATAGAACAAATATAGTGTAGGGATGGAGATCTGATAAGTTCTAATCCAGGACATCAGAACACAGGCAAGGTCAGCACACAGGCAGTTCTGAACCAGGCCAGGTCGGCACACTGATCTAGGCCCTGTGTACGGATCTAGGCCCTTTGAGGCCCTGTGTAGAAGTATGAATCCTTTCTCTTTCCCTCTTGACAAAGCAAGGAAATAGGTTTGCTTATGTTCTTATATTCTTATGAGACAGAATGCTGAGGCAGTACCCCCTCCCTCTTTGTCACAAAACTCTTGCCACATATTAACCTGACACAGGTTTACCCTTATCTTATCTTGTTTAAGCATCTCTTATATGGGCAAAAATCAGACTTTGCCTATGTGCCAAAGAGGACCATGAGCTTAAGGCTAATCAAGAGAGCTTAAGGAGCATGCATTATAACCTTTGGACTGTCACATGCTATAGTAAGATTTGAATGTTCAAAATCAAAAAATAGTGCACCTGGGTTCAAAAACTAATCAATAAAGTGAATTAGTCACCAAATAAAGATATATAGAAAACTAATCACTGGTTCCTCAGTATGCCACACAATGATTGAGTATGGTAGCTGTCCTCATAGGAACTTTATAGCGTGTATAGTTTTCATTATTTTTATACTTTTCTTTTCCTTTTTCCTACTTTCATATATTCAATAATTTATAACTCTGAAATACTTATGCCTAGTATGTTATCATTTTTAGCAAAAGTGGCAAAGATAACAGTCACTTAGCTTTGGTCTGGCTCTGGGTCTAGCTCGATCCCCACCGACGCGTTTCACACTTTCATCAGGGTCGGGGAAGGAGAACGCTGAAAAGAACAACGACATCGGATACATTAAAAAAGAGCTGATAAACTATAAAAGACCCAGTCATTTAGAAAACAACAAATAGTAACAACTATTAAGCATACCAGAGCAGAATCTTTTCCTAGCCGAACGCTAGATCCATAGTTAAAGAGCCGGAAGTGTAGCCATTACGATTTAAAGGGACTAATAAACTGAAAAACCCCGGTCACCTGACCCAATTTTGACCTATGAAATCAGCCGAACTTGAACTAAACAACTAAAGCCAGACTGTCCTGAAGATGTAATCAAATGCTCGCTGTTAACCAATCAGTAGATTGATTCAATCCATGAGGATACATAGTATTGAGATTATACATCCATCGAAGTTCTTTGATATTTAAACTATGCTCATAATTTCCTCCCTCCCACCCAACACGCACAGTGTCAATGATACGCCACTTGAGGTCCGAGATTTTATGTTTCATTAGGGACCAGTGCCGAACTAATGGGGCTGTTTCATTTCCCGTATTGACACGTGATTTGTGTTCGTTTAATCTCACGTTCATGGGTCTGCTGGTACGCCCTACATAGATTTTCGGACACGGGCACACGATCATGTAAATAACATGATCCGTTTTACAATTGGTGCTCGATTTAGCTGTATATATTTGACCTGTTTGAGGGTGACACCAAGATTCCCCTTCAAGGGCATATTCACACCATTGACATTGGCCGCAACTGTAGTGGCCATTGATGATGGAAGAATCAGTTTGTTTGCAGTGACTATGCCCAATGAGTTCCCCTAGATTTTTAGCTCGTTTAAATGCAAAGATGGGAGGATCACATTGGGCACCCATAGTCAGTTGGATAATGTGCCAATGTTTGAGAATAACCCTCTTGATATCGACAGCCAGGTGAGAAAATTGCTGAACAAAAACCATTGATTTCATTTCTTCTGAATCTTGTTTATATTGAAGAAGTAACGGTCTGTGAGCATATTTTGCTCTGGTGTACGCCTGATGTACGATATGTCTGGGGTATCCACGCTGTTTGAATCGTTCTTTGAGTACTCGAGCCTGGATCTTGTATTCAGCCTTAGAATGACATAATCTTCTCAAACGTAAAAATTGGCTATGTGGTAGACTATTTTTGAGTTGTACTGGGTGAAAGCTGTGATAACGGAGCATACTGTTTCGGTCTGTTGGTTTGCGAAAAATAGTTGTTAGTAATGAACCCTGAGCTTTAAAAATAATCATATCCAAAAATGATATCTCTTGATGGTTGATTGTGGCTGAGAATTGGATATTGGGATCCACTAGATTTAGCCAATTGAGAAAAGCATTGAAAGAATGGATGTCAGAATTCCAGATGCAAAAAACGTCATCCAGATAACGTCTCCAGACAGTAATGTGTTGAAACCAGTGAGACGTATACAGGTGTTCTTCCTCCAGATGCGCCATGTACAAAGTAGCGACGGCAGGCGCCAAGGAAGCCCCCATGGCGATGCCGTGAATCTGCAAATAAAACTCCCCGTTACACCAGAAGTAACTCTTGGTGAGAACCAATGTTGCTAGTTCCATCAGAAAAGACGGGGTAATACGGTGGCAAAAAGTTTGATTTTCAAATATCTTTTGCAGTAAATTTAAGGCACCTTGAGTTGGAATCATAGTGTACAACGATTTAACATCTAGAGTTATCAATAACCCTTGAGTCTTCGTATGTGAGATGGTATTCAAAATGTTAATCATGTGAGTACTGTCCTTGACATGAGATTTTATTTTCAAGACTTCCTTCTGTAAGAATAAATCTAGGAATTTGGACAAAGGTTCTAATACTGAATGATTCATAGATACGATTGGTCGTCCAGGGGGTTGAACTAAAGATTTGTGCAAACAAACTGATTCTTCCATCATCAATGGCCACTACAGTTGGGGCCAATGTCAATGGTGTGAATATGCCCTTGAAGGGGAATCTTGGTGTCACCCTCAAACAGGTCAAATATATACAGCTAAATCGAGCACCAATTGTAAAACGGATCATGTTATTTACATGATCGTGTGCCCGTGTCCGAAAATCTATGTAGGGCGTACCAGCAGACCCATGAACGTGAGATTAAACGAACACAAATCACGTGTCAATACGGGAAATGAAACAGCCCCATTAGTTCGGCACTGGTCCCTAATGAAACATAAAATCTCGGACCTCAAGTGGCGTATCATTGACACTGTGCGTGTTGGGTGGGAGGGAGGAAATTATGAGCATAGTTTAAATATCAAAGAACTTCGATGGATGTATAATCTCAATACTATGTATCCTCATGGATTGAATCAATCTACTGATTGGTTAACAGCGAGCATTTGATTACATCTTCAGGACAGTCTGGCTTTAGTTGTTTAGTTCAAGTTCGGCTGATTTCATAGGTCAAAATTGGGTCAGGTGACCGGGGTTTTTCAGTTTATTAGTCCCTTTAAATCGTAATGGCTACACTTCCGGCTCTTTAACTATGGATCTAGCGTTCGGCTAGGAAAAGATTCTGCTCTGGTATGCTTAATAGTTGTTACTATTTGTTGTTTTCTAAATGACTGGGTCTTTTATAGTTTATCAGCTCTTTTTTAATGTATCCGATGTCGTTGTTCTTTTCAGCGTTCTCCTTCCCCGACCCTGATGAAAGTGTGAAACGCGTCGGTGGGGATCGAGCTAGACCCAGAGCCAGACCAAAGCTAAGTGACTGTTATCTTTGCCACTTTTGCTAAAAATGATAACATACTAGGCATAAGTATTTCAGAGTTATAAATTATTGAATATATGAAAGTAGGAAAAAGGAAAAGAAAAGTATAAAAATAATGAAAACTATACACGCTATAAAGTTCCTATGAGGACAGCTACCATACTCAATCATTGTGTGGCATACTGAGGAACCAGTGATTAGTTTTCTATATATCTTTATTTGGTGACTAATTCACTTTATAGTAAGATTTGAGACATATCAGAAATGTACACATTGGGAATCACTTTATTATAACCATTATATGTATTCAGGTGTCATGTGAGATAGTAACTTTGAGAAACACATGAAATATGTAAACAATGAATTACCTTGGTCTAATCCTAAATGCATTATGAAATTATAACCTTGTAGAGCATTAGCTAAGTAATTAATGGAGCTATGATTCTCAATAAAAGGGGGAGAGACCATCCATTTAGGTCGCCTCATCCCACTCTGAGCCTTGTGTGTGCAGCATCATTCCTACAATATAGCCTTGTGGAAGTAATGTCATAATTTCTACAGCGCTGCGAGACATATGCAGCACTGTATATTAAACATATAAGAGACAATTCCTGCTCAATGGAACTTACAATCTAATTAAAAGAGACAAACAGGGGTTAGGGAATTTCTCACAGAGGGAATGATAAAACAGACTTTGGTACTTTACAAGTGAGTGAGAATTCGAAGTTAAAAGCAGCCTTAAAAAAGTGGGCTTTTAGCCTAGATTTAAATATTGCCAGACACAGAGCTTGATGTACTGATTCAGGCAGTCTGTTCCAGGCATACGGTGCAGCAAGATAGAAGGAATGGAGCCTAGAGTTGGCAGTAGAGGATAAGGGTACAGATAAAAGAGACTTACCCAATGAACAGCATTTCCGGGGAAGAGAGTAAGGAGAAAAGAGAGGAGAGATACTGAGAAGAGAATGACATGGGGAAAAAAATCTGGCCCCGTCACTGCCCTGTTACTGGACCACCATCCCCTTCACTGCCCCATCCCCGTCCCCGCAGCATCCACCCTTCCCTCTCGCCACCTCACCGCCCTTCATCAGCCTGAGAATCCTCTCCCTCCCCCTTACCTTCGCGGCACTTTAGAAAAGAAACTGATGCTGGCAAAGCCTGCCTATGCCACCCTGCAGTTGCATGTGTGTGGGCGGAAGCTTCTCCTCCGACGAAACCGGAAATTGCGTCAGAGGAGAAGTTTCCGCCCACACATGTGACTGTAGGGCAGCACAGGCAGGCTTCGTTGGCATCAGTTTCTTTTCTAAAGCGCCACGAAGGTAAGGGGGAGGGAGGGAGATAGATTTGGCCAGAGGTAGGTAGGGGGGCAGCGCGCGACCAGTGACCATGCACCTTCCCTCCCTTAACTGCGGGGACAAGACCATTCACCGCTCCACGGGGTGGTGGATTACCTTGTCCCCGTGCCCGCAGTGAGCACTTTTTCCCCCCACCGTTTCGGCTGGTAACTACCACCATGTCATTCTCTAATACTGAGGAGCTGTAGAGTAGTGCTGCCCGATTCAGGGAAAAAAATTTTGATTTGATTCGATTCGATTCAGCCTATTGAATTGGTTTTTCGATTCGATTTTCCTGCCCAATTGGGTGTTTTTTTTCAAACATCCTCGTGGATTTATTTTATAGCCTCTTCACCCCCTTTGCCTTCTCCTAACCACACTGGCGCTGTGATGTAAAGAAAATAAACAAACAAAAAAGACTTTTCCTCTCTGTTAAATCCTAGCTCACGTTTATGGTCTAACACCAGCTTTCTCTGGATACACATTTCAAATCTGACATATTGCAATCACAAAACAGAAAATAACATTATTTTTTCTACCTTTTGTTGTCTGGTCATTATTCAAATTTTGTTGGTCTCAGGCTCTGGTTGTCTTCTGCTAACTTGCTTGCCAGGGTCTCCTTCTTTCTTCCTGCTAACCATCCATCTTATATCTCTGTCCTCCCCTTCCGTTTCCCTTCCCTCCCCTGGAGGTCTGGCATCTTTTCTTTTTTTTCGTTTCCCTCCACAGATCCACCTTTTCTCAACTATCCTTTCATCCAGCATCTCTCCCTCCTTCCCCACCACCCCAGGGTCCACCATCTCTCCCTTTCTTTTCCCAACTACCCTCCTATCCAGTATTTCTAACCCCCCTCCACACCATGCCTTGTGTCCAACTTCTCTCCCTTTCTGTTCCTTCCCTCCCTAAATCCCATTGTCCATCATCTCTATCCCTCTTCTCTATTTTCAGACTCATTTCTTCCTCCCCAAAGTTCAGCATATGCATATCTCTTTGAACCCCCCCCTTCCCTCCCTCCGTGTACTTCTGCACCAGGGCCCACTCCCCTGAAGGTCTGTCCCCCCGAAGGCCTGTACCCCACCCCTAAAGGCCTGCTTCCCCCTAGAAGGCTTGTTCCCCCCCTTAAAGGCTTGTCCCCCCCCCCAAGGTATGCATCCCACCCCTGATGTCCCCCCATAAGGTCTGCCTGTCCCCCCCTTGAAGGCCTATCCCACCCCTAAAGGCCTGCCTGTCCCCCTTGAAGGCCTTTCTACCCCCTTGAAGGCCAGTTCCCCCCCTTAATAGCCTGCATCCCACCCCTGAAGGCCTGCCTGTCCCACCCCCCACCCCAAAGGACTGCTCACTCCCCCCCAGAAGGCCTGCGTGTTCCCCCTGGCCTCCCCACACTGTTTACCTTTGAGGAACAGCCTGCAAACAAGATTACGGTGCTAGCGGTCTTTGTACTGCTTCAGAGCCGTTTCCTCTGTCGCGGTCCCGCCCCTCTTCTGACATCATTGGAGGGGCGGGACCGCAACGGAGGAAACAGCTCCGAAGCAGTACAAAGATCGCTAGCATTGCGATCTTGTTTGCAGGCTGTTCCTCGAAGGTAAACAGTGCGGGGAGGCCATGGGGGAAGCGGGAAGCCAGGGGGGTGGAAGCCGGATGCCGGGGGGGGCGGGGAAGCCGACAGCAGCACTTCCCGACTGACCCTCTCCCCTCGCCCTCTAAAGCAGGTACGACAGCGGCTGGCCAGCAAGAGCAGCGCTGCCGCTCCTGCTTTAGGGGGCGAGGGGGGAGGGTAGGGCGAATAGGGAAGCCGATTTTTTTTTGTTTTGAACCGATTCGAATCGATTCACCCGAAGTGAATCGGTGAACCTATTCGAATCGTGAATCGGTCAGCACTACTGCAGAGTGAATACACTTGTAAGTCAGTAAGAGGAGAATATGTGGAAATGGATAGGGAGACAATGAAGTGACCTGAGAAGTAATGTGAGCATAGTGGAATTTAAGTCATGTAGAAGAATTCTGAATGGATTGAAGGGGAGAGAGATGGCTTAGTGGAAGACCTATGAGAAGCAAGTTGCAGTAATCTAGGTGCATAGGTAATAGGAGTGTGAATAAGAGTTTTGGTAGTGTGCTCAGAAAGGAAAAGTCGGACTTTGGTGATATTATAGAGAAAGAAACAACAGGCTTTAGTGGTCTATTGGATCTGTGCAAAGAAAGAGAGTCAAAGATGACTCTGAGGTTGTAAACTAACGATACAGGAAGGATAAGAGTGTTATACACAGAAACAGAAAATGTGGGGAAGAGAAGAGAGGTGGATTTAGGTGGAAAGATAAGAAGCTCAGTCTTGGCCATATTCAGTTTTAAATGGTAGTGAGACATCCAAGCGGCAATGTTGGACAGGCAGGCTGAGACTTGGGCCTGGATTCCTATTCAAATTTCTGGTGTAGAGGTAGATCTGGGAGTCGTCAGCATAGTGATACTGAAAACCATGGGAGGAGATCAGAGCACTGAGGGAATGAGTTTAGATGGAAAAAAGAAGAGGTCCTAAGACAAGCCCTGAGGTATACCAAATGATAATGGAACAGCAGTGGAAGAGGATCCACCCCTACATATACTAAAAGTACAATGGGAGAGAGAAGAAAACTAAGAAAGACCAGATACCTGAAATCCAAGTGAGAACAGCGTATCAAGGAGTAGGTAGTGGCCAACAGTGTCAAAAGCAGCAGATAGACTGAGAAGGATAAAGATAGAACAGAAGCCTTTGGATCTGGCCAGGAACAGGTCATTACAGATTTTGGCAAGAATAGTTTACATAGAAGGCAGAGGGCGAAAGCCTGATTGAAGTGGGTCAAAAATAGCCTGAGATGAAAGAAAGTCAAGACAATATTGGTGAACAGCACATTCAAGGAGTTTGGATAAGGCAGGGATGCGGGAAATAGGGCAAGAGTTGTAAGGACAGGTAGGGTCCAGTGAGGGCTTTTTGAGGAGTGGTGTAACTGACATATTGGAAGATATCAGGAAAGTGAAAAACGGAGGATTTGACAGAGAAGGGGGAGAGAGACTGCTGAGTACATGAGTGGGAATCGGATCAGAGAACAGGCAGTGAGTTTGGTGGAGGAAAGAAAATATGTAGTTTCATCTTCAGTGATTGCAGAAAAGGTGACAGGGGTTGAAGGAAAGTTAACAGAATGGACTGAAGAAAGGAGAGGTGGCACCTTGATGATTTTTTTACTCCAATAAAACTATGATAGGTCATATCACAAAGTCAATTATATAACCAAAGATCACAAGAAGAGGAGGAAGGCTGAAAAGCAGGACAGAAGAAAAACAATTAAAATGCTAAGATTTTATACTACTTACTGCAGTAGACACTGCTCCTGGTCTCCTGTGGGTTTTAGTCTGTCCATGTGTAGCAGGCTGACCTTTAAATCCCCATCTTTTCATAACTCCTTGAAAACCTTTACCAATCCTAGAAGGCAAATAAAGCCAATTTTAGCCAGGTAATGTACATTTAACAATCCTTTCCCTTAAATTATTCTTGTATCTCAAATACAGGAGCTATGTGACCGATTCTCTGCACTTCCAGGTGAACTGAAACCTCAAAGCATTTTAGTTATCATAGCTGACAAGTTTACTATCAAAATTACCAGCTTTTGTTGGTGCTTCTTTACCTCAATGAAACTTGAGTACTGATTTCTCACTGGCTATGATAAATGTTTAACTGTTTCTTAAATTAGGATTTATATACATAAAATTTAATGAGATATTCTGAAGGCAAAAGCATTATCTAGACAGGAGAGTGAATTGAGAACTGTCATCAAATACTGCCTTTGCCTTAAAGTTGTGAAAATTATAACAGTTTCAAGAAAAGTTGCCATGTTCTAACCTATCATTTGAAAATAGTTTTGTATTACTAAATAACTGTGTTGCATGTTGTAGATCTTCCTTCCCTTTACCCCACCTCTTATTGGAATACATTTTGAAAGGAGGTTGGTCAAAAGCTGATGAACATAAGAACATAAGAATTGCCATTGCTGGGTCAAGCCAGTGGTCCATCATGCCCAGCAGTCTGCTCACGCGGCAGCCCTTTGGTCAAAGACCAGTGTCCTAATTGAGACTAACTTTACCTGCGTACGTTCTGGTTCAGCAGGAACTTGTATAACTTTATCTTGAATCCCTGGAGGGTGTTTTCCCATATAACAGCCTCCGGAAGAGCGTTCCAGTTTTCCACCACTCTCTGGGTGAAGAAGAACTTCCTTACGTTTGTATGGAATCGATCCCCTTTTAACTTTAGAGAGTGCCCTCTTGTTCTCTCTACCTTGGAGAGAGTGAACAACCTGTCTCTGTCTACTAAGTCTATTCCCTTCATTATCTTGAATGTTTCTATCGTATCCCCTATCAGTCTCCTCTTTTCAAGGGAGAAGAGGCCCAGTTTCTCTAATCTCTCAATGTACGGCAACTCCTCCAGCCCTTTAACCATTTTAGTCGCTCATGTCTGGACCCTTTCGAATAGTACCGTGTCCTTCTTCATGTATGGTAACCAGTGCTGGACGCAGCATTCCAGGTGAGGGCGTACCATGGCCCAGTACAGCGGCATGATAACCTTCTCCGATCTGTTTGTGATCCTCTTCTTAATCATTCCTAGCATTCTGTTTGCCCTTTTCAACGCCGGCGCACATTGCGCGGACAGCTTCATTGACTTGTTGACCAGTACTCCCAAGTCTCTTTCCTGGGGGGGGGGGGGGTCTCTCCAAGTACTGCACCAGACATCCTGTATAAGATTTTTATTACCGACATGCATCACCTTACACTTATCCACGTAAAACCTCATTTGCCATGTCGTGGTTCATTTCTCGAGCACGTTTATGTCACATTGCAGGATTTTGCAATCCTCCTGCATCTTCACTACTCTGAATAACTTCGTATCGTCCGCAAATTTAATCACCTCCCTCGTCGTACCAATTTCCAGGTCATTTATAAATATGTTGAAGAGCACGGGTCCAAGCACCGAACCCTGCGGCACTCCACTTGGACACTACTCGGACTGGAAAAGCGTTACATTTACCCCCACTCTCTGTTTCCTATCCGCCAACCAGTTTTTAATCCACATGAGTATTTCACCCTCGATTCCATGGTTTGCAATTTTTCGAAGTAGTCGTTCATGCGGGTTCTTGTCGAACTACTTCTGAAAAGCCAGATATACAATATCGACTGGCTTGCCTTTTTTTTATCTGCCTGTTTACTCTCTCAAAGAAGTGCAGCAAGTTCGTCAAGCAAGATCTCCCCACTTGCTGAAGCCATGCTGGCTGGTCCTCATCACATTGTGTCTGTCAAGGTGATCAATGATGTCGTCCTTTATCAGCGCCTCTACCATCTTTCCCTGTACCAAGGTCAGACTCACCTGTCTGTAGTTTCCCAGATCTCCCTCAAACCTTTCTTGAAGATTGGCGTGACATTCGTCATTTTCCAGTCTTCCGGAATCCTTCCTGATTTGATCGACATATTGGCTATTAGTTGAAGCAGTTCAGCTATAGCCCCTTGATTACCCTCAGATGGATGCCATCTGGTCCCGGGAATTTATCGTTTCTGAGCCTATCAATCTGCCTGCATACCTCGTCTAGACTAACCAATAACCCTGTCAGTTTCCCATCCTCGTTTCCTGCGTATAGCCTGTCGGATTTCTGGTATGTTGTGCATATTCTCTTCGTTAAATTCAGATGCAAAAAATGTGTTCAACTTATCAGTGATGGCTTTGTCCTCCTTTAGAACTCCCTTTATCCCGTGGTCATCCAACGGCCCCACCGCTTCCTTCGCGGGTTGTTTCCCCTTAATAAATCGAAAGAATAGCATGAAGTTTTTTGCCTCCTTGGCTATTTTTTCCTCAGTCTCTTTTGGCCCTTCTTACTGCCTTGTGGCACCCGCTTTGATATTGTTTGTACTTTTTCCAGTTTTCGTCCGTTTTTGACCTTTTCCATTCCTTAAATGATGTGAAATAACTGGTCTTCAATGAGAAAAGCTGCCTCTTATTTTATTTCAAAAAGAGAATCTCTCCACAGCAGCAAGCTTTTCTGCACATAACAAAGGTATGAGCTTCAGAGACATCACTGTCTGCAAGCCCAATACTCACTGCAGAGTTCCTTAATGCTATCTTGAAAGCACCAAGGTCAACCTCAAAGGTGCTCTCTTCACTCTTTCCACTTATCCATTAGTGAAAAGTGTTGGACAGACTTGTTCTGACAAAAAACATAGTAACATAGAAGATGACAGCGGATAAAGTACCGAATGGTCCATCCAGTCTGCCCAACCTGATACAATTTAATTTTTTTTTCTTCTTAGCTATTTCTGGGCAAGAATCCAAATCCGGTACTGTGCTTAGGTTCCAACTACTGAAGTCTCAGTCAAAGCTCACTCCAGCCCATCTACATCATCCCAGCCATTGACGCCCTCCCCAGACCATCCTCAACCAAACGGCCATATACAGACACAATCCGTGCAAGTCTGCCCAGTACTGGCCTTAGTTCTTCACTATTTACTATTATTTTCTGATTCTAGATCCTCTGTGTTCATCCCACACTTTTTTAAACTCTGTCACCATGTTCCTCTCCACTACCTCTCTCGGGAGCACATTCCAGGCATCCACCACCCTCTCCGTAAAGAAGAATTTCTTTACATTGCTCTTGAGTCCACCACTCCTCAACCTTAAACTATGTCCTCTGGTTTTACCATTTTCCTTTCTCTGGAAAAGATTTTGTTCTACGTTAATACCTTTCAAGTATTTGAACATCTGAATCATATAACATAGATAGAGTTTGAGCCCACTGGGACAGATAGGGAAATATGATAAAGTACCTGAATGTAAACCACTTAGGATATAAGTGGTATATAAATATATAAAATCTGAATACCTCCCCTGTCCCTCCTTGCCTCTAGGGTATACATATTCAGGGCTTCCAATCTCTCCTCATACGTCTTTTGGCACAAACCTCCTATCATTTTTGTCGCCGTCCTCTGGACTGCTTCAAGTCTTCTCATGTCCTTCGCCAGATACGGTCTCCAAAACTGAACACAATACTCCAAGTGGGGCCTCATCAACGATCTGTACAGGGACATCAACACCTTCTTTCTTCTACTGGTTATGCCTCTCTTTATACAGCCCAGCATCCTTCTGACAGTAGCCACAGCCTTGTCACACTGTTTTTTTGCCTTTAGATCTTCAGACACTATCACCCCAAGGTCCCTCTCCCCATATGTGCATATCAGCTTCTCACCTCCCAGCATATATGGTTCCTTCCGATTATTAATCCCCAAATGCATTACTCTGCATTGAATTTTAGTTGCCAGATATTAGACCATTCCTCTAACTTTTGTAGATACTTTTTCATATTTCCCACTCCCTTCTCGGTGCCTACTCTGTTACAGATCTTTGTATCATCTGCAAAAAGGCAGATAAGAGATAATCTGCAAACTCCTCAATGTTATACAGAATGTTTCATAAATTTTGCTTCATGAAATGCTAGTAAGTAAATAAATGAATTCAATTATCATTCAATGGTGCGGGGGTTACTGTTTATTGAATCCAGGAGCCTTCTTGGACTTTACACACAGATTCTATCCTCAAATGTTATTCCCCACATCCATAAGGGAAGATTAGGTTCTTGCCTCGATAATTTTCTTTCTAGTAGAAAGGCATACAAGTCTTGAACCAGTGGGTTATTCTCCTCTAGTCGTGCTTTGTGTAGAAGGCATCATTTCAATTTTTCAGCTCGGCCTCCTGTAACTCTGGGCTGTGCTCTAGCTCCTCAGTTTGTACCAAAGCAGTTGACAGCCATTATACAAAGAGGAACAAAAAGGAGGGGTTCAGAGCACTCCCTGACAGCCAAATCTGCTCTGCTCTGAAACGAGAACATTTAATGAAACAAATGCCAAAAGTGAACAGAAAACAAGGTGAGCCCAAACACGTCACCTACCTGAATGCAACCAGCACTAACACTTATGTTGTTCTCATAGTTTCCCATGTAACTTTTTACAATACCTCAGTACACTTTGGACCTGTTTGATGGGAGAAAACACAAGCATCTCAAGATACTTCCATGTCTGAGACAATAAGCAGGCTAAAATGAAAATGGACTCGTATGTCTTTCTACTAGAAAGAAGGTTATCGAGCTAAGAACCTTAATTTTCCCTTCAAGTGCAAAAGGTATATCAGTTCTGAACCAGTGGGACATACCAAAGCAGTCCAAGTCTAAAGTGGGATAGATGAGCCTGCTGCCAGCACGGAGGACCCAAACGCAGTGTCCCGTCATGCCATCACATCCACCCTATAAAATTTTGTAAAAGTATGAAGGGTGGACCACATAGCTGCCCAGGACTCTGCCCATGAAGAAGCCGCACTCCTCGTAGAATGTGCTCTCAAAGAAATTGTTGGTTGCTTACTGCACCCAATATACACTGAAGAAATATCCATGCAAATCCATCTGGAAATAGAAACCTTAGGCAACTAGGGCGACGGATATAAGGTTGAATTTTTTAAATTCTTTCAAGATTGGAATTATTACATCTTTACCAATCTGTTATATTAGCAGGATACATTTCAGGGACAATGGCTGAGGCACTTATGATGGTTCTCCCTAAACCAGAGAAAGATCTGATGTAGTGGCCAACTATAGACTTATCTCACTATTAAACCTAGATGGTAAACTCTTAGCCAAAATTCTGGCACTTCGTCTGGCTAAGATATTACCAAAAATAATAGGTATGCATCAAATGGGCTTTGTGTCGGGTAGGCACTCTTCTAATAACACCTGCCTGGAGTTACAACTTATGTTCTTGACTGAGATAATGGAAAATTCGGCCTTCTCTGTGTCCTTGGATGCCAAGAAGGCATTTGACAGATTGGAATGGTCTTTTATGTATAAAGTGATGCAGTGGTTTGGTATGGGTGCAGGATTTATACATATGATCAGTACATTATATAGCCACCCTAATACCAGAATATGCATCAATAATGTTCAAACTGAGAAGTTCTATCTTTATCGAGGTGTCAGACAAGGATGCCCGCTATCCCCACTACTATTTCATCTTGTATTGGAGCCTCTTCTTTTGGCTACTGAGCAAACAGCATTAAGGGAATATCTTACAGAAATGGTTTATATAAGATCTCGGCTTATGCTGATGATCTTTTATTATATCTCACAGAACCAGAAATATCGATACCAACCTTATTACAGTTGATTGACACCTTTGGGTCCTTCTCAGGATATAAGATCAACTGGAGTAAATCTGAGGTATTGCCCTTAAATGTACATTGTGTAAAATCTTTATTAGACCCATATCCATTTATTTGGAAACCTAAGGATATTAGATATTTAGGAGTAATGCTTCTGCAAAATGTGGGCGACACCATATCAACTAATGAGAAGTGTCTTCTTTCCAAAATTCAAGGATTGTGTGAGAAATGGTGTCCCTTGTATCTTTCCTGGTGGGGCAAGGTCCAAACAGTGAAAATGATAATAGCTCCAGTTATACAATATTAAATGAGTATGCTGCCAATCCTTTTTTTAGAAGGTTGTTATAAAATGATTAATAGATTACTTACTAAATTTATATGACTGGAGAAAACACCTAGAATTGCTCTGGCAAAGTTACAGAAAGTTAAACAGTTGGGGGGAGATAACTTTCCCAATTTCAAACTGTACCATTGTGCCTATATTTTAAGACAAGGAATATATTGGATACTACCGGATTTATATGAACAGGCATCTGATTGGTTACATCTAGAATTTGCTCTGATGTCAGCTCCATCTTAGCCATTTGATGGGTATACGAATTCCATGCATATACAGAGACAACAAAATTTTTAAATCTACGTGGCAAGCTTTTGGATGAATTGCTAATTACTCCAATTAAAAGCACTACACAAATATCCCTATGGCTGAACCCTGCGATTACCATCAATGGTTCTGTGATCCTTTGGAAAATCTGGTTACAAGCAAGTATTAGAACTTTGCAAGATGTAATGTGCCAAAGACGTTTGGTGGTTTTTCAGATTTTGCAAGAAAAATTCACCTTGCCATTCTCACAATGTTTTAAATGGCTACAACTCCAACACACTATTAAGGCTGATTTCCCATCGCTTGTTATTTTGAAGGAACCAAGTTTGCCTATAATGTTACACTGTGGGGGTTCAAGGTCATGAAGCGTCTAACTGGTATAAGCTCCTATGCTCATATATACTTAAGAAACCTCTTTCTGGATTTCAGTCTATTTGGTCTAGAGCAGTGTTCTTCAACCTTTTGACACCTATGAGCCGGCGGAAAGGAAATAATTATTTTGTGGACCAGCACCAGGCTAAGTCGTGCCCATCTCCACCCAATCTCCGCCCCAGACCCCACCCCCATAATAATACTAATTGTAACACCATTCATTTTTCATATATATATATATATATATATATATATATATATATATATGTGTGTGTGTGTATGTATATATATATATATATATATATATATATATATACACACACACACACACAATATAATTGTATTAACACCACATAATGGTTAACTGCAAAATTAAAATACACAAAGCACTCTGTATGCTTTTCAACATTCATTCCTACCAGAAAACAGATAACCACATGCAAATGCAGGACCAAAAACTAAAAGTACTAATATTTACAAACAAACCCTAAGATGCAAGACTCTGAAAGCAGTACAACCTCAGAGGAAAAGAAACAAATGCATTTCTTTCTGAACAGACAAATCAATCACTAAATAAAAAAAATAAAAGCATTCCCCCTACCATTGTTGTCTCTCTCCCTCCATGCTGTGCCTTGCCTTCTGTCCTATCCCCCGGTGTTATCTTCAGGCTGGCTCCCTGAGTGCTGCAGTGCACAAAGCTGTAGGCAGCGGCTCCTCGTGCTTGTCCTGCGCCTCATCTGGAAGCCTTCCCTCTGATGTTGCGACGCCAGAGAGAAGGCTTCCTGTTCAGGCGCAGGATGCACGTAGGAGCCTTTTCCCATGGCTTTGTGCACTGCAGCACTCAGGGAGCCGGTCCGAAGATGCCACATTGATTGCACCGTGGACCGGCGGCCGTAGAACACTGTCTTGGGCCCGATGGACATGCCGGCCCTGTGGACCGACAGAAAATTGCTACAGACCGGCACCGGTCCACAGACCGGCAGTTGAAAAACACTGGTCTAGAGGATTGCAATGTTCTGTTACATCTGATAATTGGAAGAGGATATGGATTCAAAGAATACGATGCACGGCCTCTACATCGCTACGATTATCTCTTTATTTTGTGCTACACAGAACATTGTAGACAGCGGTTAAGTCACAAAAATTGAAGTCTAATAAATCTAATACATGCTGGAGCTGTAAAAAGGAAGTGGAAACACTTGATCATCTTTTGTTTTATTGTCCACTAGTTCAAACATTCTGGCAAGAAGTATGAAATAAAATACAAAGTATACTGGAAGTTCGTATACCTTTTTCATAGGGCTTGGTGATATGTACAACATGTGCTACTTCAGTGACCTTATTGACAGTAAACAAAAATAAACTGTTCTTGATACTGTATGGAGTGTCAATACAATCAATAGTTAAGAACTGGAAAGACTTCACACTTATGAACTTTCATTTTTGGTGGGAGACAGTATGTCTCTTTTATAGATATGAAGTTAACTTAGCTGAAAGGTCTGCAAATATGGCCTCATTTAAGGATGTATGGAGCCCTTTAGAAGATTTTATTAAGCAGTACGAATGACCTGCCAGACAAATGGAAGGGTGTCAGAGTGAGGGACTGGGTAAGGGAGGGTGGGTCAATAGGATATAGATGTGTATTTGTTATTATTTTATTTTTTTTATTGCAAGTGTACATATGTTATGATCTATTTGTGAATTATTCTTTGTTCTGCCACTAATTTCTGACAGGTGGAATGATCAGTAACACTCAGGAAAGCACCCAGACAATATAAAGCATAAACAATAACACTTTATTATACACATATAAGAATTAAATATAAATTATCCTCACCTTGACCCCAGACCCCATCCTCACTATTGTGAACCCCTAAAATAGATGGATGGAAAGACCAAAGGACTGTCCCGTGAGACGTGGCCAACCGTCATGGATTCTACTGTCAGGGTTAGAATCCCGGTCTTATATAGGATGCACACTGTGGAGTTCATAGTAAAAGCATAAACAGCTGGTCCTGCTGTTACAATTAGTTCTGTTCTTTTGTTATCTGTTTTGACAACACCCAGGTCAAAAGAGGTCAAGATAGCAGATTTCTCAGTTCTTTTGATGTTACCCAGGAGGTATTCAGAATGCAGTAAACCGGCTTCTTTCGGTAGCATGCTGAATTTCAGTTACCCCCCTGGCCAGTTCCTTTGTTTGGATAATATTCAGGTCCCATCTGGCGTTAATGAGGTGTTGCAGGGACTGGTCTTGCTCTTTTGTTCTCTGTTTTGATAACACCCAGGTCTGTCCTTACTGATGTTATTTGAGCGGCAAGGAGGTCACAGGAGTTCAGGTAAGCAGACTTTAGGATACATATCATTAATATTCTGAACATGTCAGTAAGTAATATGCTGAACATGTCAGTAATATGCTGAGGTACTGAGTCCATTTACCCCCTGGGCATAAGGGCATAACATTCTTTAATATGTTAAAACTTAATAAAGATTGAACTAAAAAAAAAAAGAGGGTGTGCATAAAAAATGTGGCCGGTACCAATAGTGCGCATCAGTGATAGAAGGGCAGAAGTGGCAAGATCCTCAGATGAAACGGATAGTTATAGCAAGGGACAATACAAACTGTACTACCGCACAGGTTAGCTACATTATAGTGTGCCTTTGTGAATTAGTATATGTGGGCTGGATGAAG
The DNA here is from genome assembly GCF_902459505.1 of Geotrypetes seraphini. Lineage (NCBI taxonomy): Eukaryota > Metazoa > Chordata > Amphibia > Gymnophiona > Dermophiidae > Geotrypetes > Geotrypetes seraphini. The sequence continues at coordinate 312,992,104 of NC_047085.1, read as the reverse complement.
CATTCCATTCAAATTAGATTAAATGAGCATAAATCCCATATCTGTACTGAGAACCTACATTACATTAGGGACTTCTATTCCGCCTATACCTTGCAGTTCAAGGCGGATTACAAAAGAGCTAACTGGACATTTCCAGTGAAGTTACAACAGTTTTGGGGTTTTTGGGGTTTTTTTGGTTACAAGGGAAGAGAGGTACCTGGATTAATTCTGGAAGAACCTACAGGCCCCTATAGGCCAACACTGGATAGATAAGGGTCATTCTATAGATGAGCTTAAACGGAGAGTAATAGATAACATTGAAGAAGGGAGGGAAGGTGATAATACCGAATTGTGGTTGAATTTCTTAGAACAAAGATGGATATATAATTTAAACACAGCAGAGCTTCACATGGTTTAAATGTGGAAATGGAGTGGAATTCTCTCATATGAATTTTGTAAAGGGGGGGGTTACTATAATCATTATGAGTAAATACCTCCACGGGTTGTCAGCTGCCAGCGTGAAAGGTGATGTAATGGTCAGCTGATGACACGCTGGAGTTTAAGATACCAGTACTAAATACTGCCACCATCTTACAGCTGGAAAGTGGTCAGATGAGAAGGTGGAGGAAATGAGAGGTATGTGGGAGTATGATTATTCATAAAATATTGGGAGAAGTGGGATTTAATGCACTAATATAGTTTTAGTTTATCTTTAGAAACACAGCCTTGCTAAAGCTTTTATAGCAAAACATGTTGGCTTACCTGAATGACCACAAAGATAAGTTAATTTAACTTCTCTAAGTCATGCTTATATTTGGAATTAAAAAATCCTTGGAATATTTAAATGCTATTTAAAAGCTATATGCAATATTTAAATGTTATTTAAAAATTAAGAAAATCAATAGAAAAGAATAAACAGATCCGATGATGAACTGACACATCAAGTTTAAGGCTATGAAGAATCTGAGCCTGGAGTGGTACCACTGAGGTCTGGGGGTAAATTTGGATTCTTGTGGATATTAACTATATACCGAAAAGTGGTGAATATGGAATAGGAAGATTTTTATTGAAAGGTTCTAAGCTTAAAAATATAGGTGCTAGGTGAAATTCAATTTAATTAAGAGGATACAAGTGAGACATAGTTCTTGTTATCAGAAGAGCACCTGCTGGAGAGTCATACTGCTCCGAGATTAGAATGCTCAAGCCAGGAGGAAGAAGTGGATGGAGCCGACTGAGTGGCTAAATTCAACTCCTGCAGAGACTCAGAAATAAGATCCAGCAAAGCCGCAGACATAAATAAATGCAGAACCGTGGGCTCCAAAACCCCAGAGAGATCCACAGATTTGGCACACTGGACCCCCGTCCCAGTAAGCGCTGCATCTATAAATAATGGTTCAGTTAGCTGGTCATCAGACTAAGGATCTCCCAGATCAGGATCAGGCAGCTCAAGAACAGTGGCTGACTGAGATGAGGACGTATTCACAGAGGCAACGCCACTGAGAGATGCATCAGAAGCAGAGCAGGACTGCGCAGGCAGGCTTTGAAACTCATTCCACAAATGTTTCATAAATTTTGAGAAAGCCTCCAGTTCCAGGGGCGCAGAGTTACCCTTTGATGACTGAACTTTGCGTTTCTTAGGCTGCGGAAGATCTGTAGCCAGACGCATGAAATTAGCAGCTGTGCCAAGTCATAAAAATAAAGAAGGCTGCCCCACCGGACTAGTCACGTGTTTTGTTACCTTAATCGTGGGAGAGCCTAAGCTTGGTGCTGCTGCCTCTCCCAGCTGCGCCACGTAGTGAAAGACACTGTTGAGGCACTAAATTTGCACAATCCTGGCAAAAATTCACATTAGGACAGTCCAAGGACTCCATCCCAACAGGTTTTGAAGCAAAAGCTGCAGATTTGAAGAAGCAGGAAGCTTTAGAAAAAAAGATTGCTACAAATCCAAAATGGCTGCCGCTAAGAACTTCGCACCAAAATTGCAATATTTTTCACATTAAACAAAGTGCAAAAATGGTGATTTTAGGATTGTTCAGGAGGGGGAACACAGGGGGACATGTAGAAACCCTCAAAACTTTGAACTTCAGACCTCCCCCGATTCACCTCACTGTGACCTGTGCTGAGAATGTGCTGTAGCCTGCTACGCCTCTCTAACAGTAGCTGGAATCATAGAATCACTGCCTCATGCTTGGAATGCATCTTTGATGCTGATCTTTGGACTGCCAGTCAGACCCCAAGCCTGACTGTACCTCCACTCCTGCAGACCGATGGATGCGCTCAGGGATGGGCAGAGGTGAAAAGACAAAACCAGCACTCTGTGAGACACCACCAAGTCTCCTACGGATGCCCAACAGCCTGCGCTCGAACCTTTGTTCAGCAAGAGAAATCTGGGGACAGCCCCGAGCTCTAGTGAAGCAAATGCAGACTAGCTGATAGGTACTACCAGAGATTGGCCTGTCAGCTGCAGACTAAAGTCTGTGTGATCTCAATGCAGGCAGAGCTGAATAATCGCTCCGAGCACAAGAAATCCTGAAAAAAGGGACAAAATAACAAATAACCACATAAAATAGCAAAATGGAGAGCAGAAAAAACACACTCCTGCTGGCACATATGCATAAGGGAAAAACAGTAGGTGGAGCTAAGGAGCCCAGCGAAGTACAACAGAGAAAAAATCTGGAGTGGATTCCTTCTGCAGATGGCAAGCAGCCATGGGACACAACCCACTAGTTTAGAATCTCTCACCTATTGCACTGGAACAATTTTTAAGGTCTAAGCAAACACAATTCAATAAAATTGAAATAAACAAAAAACCTACGTTTTTGCAGTGACATCCACATACTGTCCTGGACGAAAATGGGCAGCGTACAGAGGAGTACCTTGTGAAGAAAAAAAAAAAAAAAGTAAATGCTGAGACAATTATCTAACCACAAATGATACAAGGCAGCCAGAGGTCTATTCTGGCTCTCAGCTTTGCTGTTACTATAGATGCCATTTGGAAAGAAGCCAGTCTTTCCTCAGGCCAAAGATTTTCAACTTTTTTCATGTCATGGCATAATGACAAGGTGCTGAAATTTTCAAGGCACACCATCAGTTTTTTAAAGGATATATATCCTCTCCACCATCCCTCCCCAGAACTTTAAAAAACAAAACACTAGTCTATAATAGTGCTTGATAAATGCAAGATAAATTTTAAGAGCTCCTAAGAAACTAGAAAAAAACCCAGGAAGAATAATCTGGCAGTCAACTGTAGGAGAAAGAGGCTTCAACAACACCTTTGATTGGCACTTCACTTACCCTGACCCAGAGAAGAAAAACAATTTTTGGACAAAATGCAAAAGAACTCATTTACTAGCTGTATTACTATACCAACAGCAAATTCAATGTATAAATTAGACAAATATAATGAATATTAAAACGTACATTCACAAACTTATTATTTCAGAACTAGTTCAGAATTTGATTAATTTGCACGTTCTTAAAATCTTCCAAATTCAAATGTGAAAGAGGGACATCAATCTAAAGTGTATGGGTGCCATGCAGTGGCATACCAAGGGGGATGGGGGCAGTCCGCCCCGGGTGCAGGTGCACAACCAGCCACCCTCCCTATTCTGCTGCTGCTGCTTTCCTTAACCAGTAGCAGCGGCAGTAAACTTTAAACAGGGGTGTCTGCGGCCCAACTTTGCCTCCCTCCGGCCATTGTTTAACTTCTGGCTGGCTTCCCTGCTCAAAGCCGCGGGTGTTGGCTCCTCGCGCGATCCACAACTGCATCGGAAGTGTTCCATCTTACGTCAGAGAGAAGGCTTCTGACGCAGCCGCGGATTGTGTAAGGTGTCGACGCCCGTGGCTTTGAATAGAAAATCAGCTGCAGTAAGGAACCGGCTGTTGCTGCACAGGGAAGGGAGGAGAAATGCTGCACATGCAAGGGGGGGGGGGAGAGAAATGCTGCTACTGCAGCACCCAATTGGGGAGAGAGAGGGAAGGAGGGAGAAGGAAGACAAGGGAGAGGAACCAGAGATGCCTTCCATGGGAGGGAGGGAAAGGAAAGGAGATAACAGACCATGGAGGGGGAGGGAAGGGAGCAGATGCAAGACCAGGGGAAAGGAACGAAGGAGGGAGGGAGAGAAAGGAAGAAGAGGAGATGCCATATAATGGAGGGGTAGTTGGAAGGAGAGGCGAGAAATGCCAGGGCTTGGGGGGAGGGGAGGGAAACTAAGGAGACAAATGCCAGACCAGAGGGAGAGGAGGTGCCAGAGCATGGAGGGAGAGAGATGCCAGGGCATGGGGGAAGGGAAGGGAAGGAGATAGAGATGCCAGACCATGGTGTGGAGTGGGAAGGAAGAAAGGAAAGGAGAAGAGAGAGAGATGCCAAAGCATAGGGGAGGGGGTGGAGACAGAAAAATGGAGAGGGGGATGAAGCTGAAATGAATCATGTTTAAAGGAGAGAAGGGGCACAGGATATACAGTTTATTGAAGGGACATAGAAAGAGGGAAGATGCCATATTGAAGAGAGAGAGGATGGACAGTGGATGGAAGAGGCAGAGAGAGTGTGGGCAGTAGATGGAAGGGACAGAGAGAGAGAGGGCAGAAGCTGGATGGAAGGGGCAAAGAGAGGGCAGATGTTGCATGGAAGGGAGAGAGGACAAACACTGTATAGAAAGAAGAGAGCGAAAAGATGATTAAAGCAGAAACAACAAAAGGTAGAAAAATGTTTTTTTGTTGCTTTATGTAGTATCAAGTAGTATTGTAACTGTATTAATTAAAGTTTATAAATAGGAAATTGAAATAAGGCAGTTTTTTGGGGACTAAACCCCTTTCCTCAGGTCGGGACAGGATACCATAACAGCAGGGGTGCCCAAATGGTCGATCGCGATCAACCAGTAGATCACAAAGGCAATCTTTTTCTTCTGACGTCAGTGAGGTAGTTCTGGGCCAGCCAATCGCTGCCTGGCTGGCCTGGAACTTCCTCTCCGACGTTAGAATTGACGTCAGAGGTAAAGTCTTGTGAGTCTTGCTGCTTCCCTGGCCTAGCTCAAGGAAGCAGCAGGGAGAAATTGGCGTGGTGGCTTAGGGTGTAGGGAAAGAATGGGGAAAGTGGAGAAATTGGCGTGATGGCTTGGGGGGGACAGGGGGGAGAGAGAAAGAAAGACAGGCAGGGGGAGAGAGAGAGAGAAAGAAAGGCAGAAATAAAGAGGGGGCAGGGGGAGAGAGAAACAGGCAGTCAGGGGGGAAGAGAGAAAGAAAGAGAGACAGAAAGAAAAGGGGAAGTGCAACCAGAGACTCATGAAATCACCAGACAAAAAGGTAGGAAAAATGATTTTATTTTCAATTTAGTGATCAAAATGTGTCCATTTTGAGAATTTATATCTGCTGTCTATATTTTGCACTATGGCCCACTTTTACTAAACCGCAACAGCGTTTTTTAGCGCAGGGAGCCTATGAGCATCGAGAGCAGTGCAGGGCATTCAGCACATCTCCCTGCGCTAAAAACCGCTATTGTGGTTTAGTAAAAAGGGAGGGGGTATATTTGTTTATTTTTGTACAGTTGTTCCTGAGGTGACATTGCATAAAGTCATCTGCCTTGACCTCTTTGAAAACTTGCGGAATATAAATGATAATTAACATTTTCTCTGCGTAGTGTGCTTTGTGTTTTTTAAAATTTTATTGTTGGTAGATCATTTTGACTTGGTTATTTTAAAAGTAGCTCGCAAGCCCAAAAAGTGTGGGCACTCCTGCTGTAGAGCCATTCTTGTATGACTGGATGAGCTATATTTATCTTTTTTTTTTAGTTGTTTAAATTCATGCAGAAATAAATGGCTAAATTGAACCTAATGACTTCATTAACGCCTTTCCTTTTTTTAAACCTCTATACCAGGGGTCTAAAGTCCCTCCTTGAGGGCCGCAATCCAGTCAGGTTTTCAGGATGTCCCCAATGAATATGCATGAGATCTATGTGCATGCACTGCTTTCAATGCATATTCATTGGGGAAATCCTGAAAACCCAACTGGATTGCGGCCCTCAAGGAGGGACTTTGAGATCCCTGCTCTATACCATTTGAAAGAGGGCAAATATCTAATTATTCCCTTCTAGCATTGGATGCATCTTAAATTAAGTAAAAATATTCTGGCACAAGTGTCAAACCTTAAAAAAGGAAATCATATTGAGCATTGGAAAATAATAATAATTAACTAATAAAAATAGTACACATTTAGGGCTCCTTTTACTAAGTTGCGAAAATGGTTTTAGCGTGTGCTTAGTGCGCACAGAATTACCACACGCGCTAGACGCTAATGACATCATTGAGCTGGCGTTAGTTTTCCCGTGTAGCGCGGGAGTTTGCGCGTGCTAAAAATGTTAGCGCACCTTAGTAAAAGAGGGGGTTAATTTTCCCCACCACCAAATTTCCCCATCTCGCCCCACCCGGCTGGAAAAAATTTCTGGGGAGAACACTGTAAACCCCTTTCCTCAGGTCAGGACAGGATACCATAACAGCAGTATACTGTACTGTTCTGAAGAAAGATTTGGCCTCTGAAAGCTAATTGAAAAATGGATTAGTCCAATAAAATGGTATTTTGTTATTTCTCATTATTTGTTTTATTTTTATTTGTTAATTTGTAAAGCGGTGATTGTTATGTATCATTTTTTTCAAATTTACATCTACTGTCTTTATATTTTGCACAGTATTAGGGGAGATGCGTCACTGCTTCTGTGGTGTTGCATTGTATACAGAGTCTGGTTTCTTGGCGGTTCAATTTAAATTTTGTCTACATATTTCTATTTTTAGTTTGTGATTATTCCATACTGGGCGAGGGTATATCTCTGTTCTGTGTGCATGAAAAGGACATGGTTTTCTGTTGGCATTGACTGTGTAGGATCAATTGACTGTTTGGGATCTGGCTTGTTTAGTTTTACAATGTATGTGTTTGTGTTCTAATGCTCACTGCAGTGTTTAAGATGCTGCCTTTTCCTAGGTACACTCTTGTGCGATATGTGGATTGTTACTAAAAATCATATTTTTCATATAAATGAGGGGGTGTCAAAAAAAGATGGGCCCTGGGTGTCACATATGCTAGGTATGCTACTGGTGCCATGTACATTACAGAAACAAGTTCACAACAACTAGTTCCATACCTGACCCTAAATTTACTTTTTTTAAAATCTTACTTTGGCAGTGGAGCCAAGTCTAGCACATTGATGTTTTTGTTCATTCTTTCCTCCTCCCTTTCTCTGCTCTTTTATTTTACATTGCATGGAATTCCTTTCCTTTCACAATTTTATTTGCTTTTTATTGTATACTGCTCTGATTTTATTTTGAGATGCAGTAAATCAAAATTTAAATAAACTAAACTAAACTCAGCCAACATATGGAGACACTGAGAAGGCTTGTGAACTCCTGCCCTATATAGAGCATTTTGTAGCCCTAATCACCTCACTATTTTCTGCAACAGATCATGGATTCCTTCTCCCCCCACCTCACCCCAAGATTACTCCAAGGGTGGGATGAGGTGTTCTAAATTATCTGCATGTCCAAATAGAAGATGCAATGAAGGACCGAAAAGAAAATAAACACAAAAAAAGTCAATCTGCCTATAAAGAACAGAAAGCTCTAATCAGCAACCAGTGAAAACTAGCTGTTCCCTATGTCCTGCTATCATTATAGTGCTAGACTAGGTTCAACAATGCATAATGCATACTGTCCCTACACTGTAGAATGCACTACCCACCACACTTTGCCTTGAAGACAACCTGGTGGTATTTGGCAGGGTCAGGCCATAGAACAATCTACGAGTGTTGGATTGCTCCAAGTCTAATAGATGCTGGCATTGTAATCTGGAAGCAGGGACTTTAGATCATCTACTTTATTTTTGTCCCTGTATTATGGCCTTTTGGAAATCAATTTGGTCCCAAATTAATGGCTTATTAGAAAATCGTGTAGCTCTATCATATGATGCAATTCTATTTGGAACGTCCATGAGGAAAAAAAGTCAAATTTCATCTAATAATAATAAACGTTTATTAATAATGACAGGAGTTGCCATTCAACATATTACTAGAAATTGGAAAGTTTATACCAGACTTAATTACACCTTCTGGTGGAACTCATTATGCCATATATACAAAATGGAAAGGACAATTGCCATGAAAAAAGGAAATTATAACAATTTCAAAAAAATTTGTGGACCATTGATAACATATTATAATGAACAGGCACCTTTATACACTAAAGTATAATTAGAATAATGGGGAAGGGGGGATATATTGATTCATTATTGGTTTATTATTATTTTGAACACATTACATGTATGATACGTTTGATTTGCATTATTTGTAGAGAGGGTGGGTGTGGGAGGGATTTAAAATATGTATTGAAATAATAATATGAAATAATTTTCAAGTGATGTATAGGAATTAAATGATGTAATATTGTTCACTTGGTGTAAGATGAATAAAGAATTGGGGGGAAAAAAAAGAACAATCTACGAGTGAGAGGGAAACTCTTGGATCCAGAACCCATCCACCTGTACATTGTGATCCAAGCCCATTTCTAGAGATACCTGGGGCAGCCATCCTCCTATCTTCTTTGCCCATTGTTGGTGATTTTGTATATACCAGCTGCCCTCTGGCTAAAGAAAGATAACTTACCCAGAAATCTTCCTCCAAAATGTTGTCACCCAGAACTAAACTTTTTTTTTTTTTTTTTTTAGAGGAATAGTGCTTATTGATGAAGAGCTGTTAAATACTCAATGAAGATTCTTTTCAGGAACAATGTTTGCAGGTGGGACTTTTTAAAATTTTTTATGTAACTGTTTAGTTTATTAAGATGGATGTTGTGCATTTGTATGAGTTTATTTTATATTGTGCATGTTTTTTCTGCAACCCACTTTGGTTTAAAATGGAATAAAAATGGAAAAAGAAAAAAAAAAGAAAAGAAAACGAGAGCCCTCTGGGCCTACCTTCTGGTAGGTGCTGTGGCATGTTGTCCCAGCTATAGTTGTCTAGGTTTACTAAATCTCCCCCAAAGAGAAGTTTGCCACTAACAATAAAAGCATATCTGCTGCCCAATTCCTCAGCCACCTAACAGCTGGTTGGCAGAGAATGCAATCATCATTCCACTGACTGAGGTCATAAAATGCATCTGCAATGTCCATAGCTCCAAGCAACGAACAAAAAGGAACTGCAGACGAGAGTACAAGATGCAGGCTAAGTTTATTAAAACAATTATATATTGCGGTTAATATCTCTACCTTTTTACAAGCCAGAGGACTCGACATGGTCTGTGTTTTGGTTAACACACCTTCATCAGGTGTCCCCTAATCTGTCAAGGTTTCAAGTCAAACTGCAAAATGAATAAACTTAAGCCTATGTGGTTTGAGAAAAATCTCCAAACATGTGTCTCTGTATAAACATTGCAAAAAAAGCAAGCAGCTTCTTTCCCACAAAGGCCTTCCTCTTTTGAAGTTTCTGCAAAGAGCCTAAGTCCTGGACATAAACCTGTTACAAACTGCAGCCTGCAATCCTGAGGCAGCCACCTAGAAGGCCTTCTGCAATAAGGCCTCAATCTTGGTAGGCTGAACTGGGATGGTAGTTTTTAAGTCACTGCAATAAAAAAAGACAGCTACCTTGGGGACCCATTCTTTTCTGGTTCTTCAAGAGCCAGAGGCTAAAGTTTACATTGCTCGGCTAATCCTGAGAAGGGTCTCTGGAGTACCACTTTCCATTGAGATTAGGGACTGCATTGCCTAACATATCTGAGGGCTTCCACAGTCTCTTCAAAGACAATCCCTCTGGTACTGAAGTTTCTGAAATTCTAAAAGCCTCTAAGGCTTGATCAATCATGGCTAGAAGCTAGTCTTTCCTGAACAGGTGACCCACGATAACCCCTAAGTGCCAACTGGGCCTCTCAGTCATCTCACGAGTCCAGACTTGATAGGGCCATAATCCCCAGCTGGTGGATGCACTTCCTGAAGAGAAGACAGCATAACACAACAGCATGGTTGAGCATGGACCTGTGGAGGAAGGCCCCATGCTGGCACTAAAAAGGCTGTAGAACTTCAGGTAACAGTATCACTGGAAGTGCCAGCACAGGAAAGGGGATATGCTGTTATCAGCATAGGTGGGAAGGTCAATGGAAAGACAGACTAGGAAACTCGTGTATAAGCTCACCCCCCTTACCTTTGAAAGATAAAACAAACATTTTGCAACCTACATGCAAGTGCATATGGTATATATTTTTAAAGGCAAAATGATAAACTAAAGGAAATAGGAGAGGTGAAAAGAATATTTTTGAACCTGAACTGCAATGCATTTATCTTCTTATATAGTATGAAAATGTTTAGATGAATCATGTGCATACCAGATCCCACATTTGAGCTGAATACCTGGCTTAAGAATGGCATTATCTGATACTTTAAATGCAGAAATTTTCTGCTTTGGAGGCACTCCAGCTTCTTGGTAAAATTCCAAAAAAGACTCTGATCGCTGCAAGAAAGAAAAATATTTTAAAAAAGGATCCCAGATAGAGGATTCATGTACCTGCATTACTAATAATTGCTATCAATAATGCCAGTTAAAAATCAAATTAACGTGTTATTTCTAGCAAAGGATATGCTAAACTTTTGCATACAAAATCTGGTTTTTAACTTAAAGATGTTCCTATTTCAGAAAGTGATGAATTGGGATCCAATGATATATATAGGTTATTTGGCTTATAAGACAAACAAATTTATGATTTTACTACTTATAGATGTACAAATAGATATATGTACAAAATGAAGGTCAAACAACAATCTGCTGTACCATATGCTTTACAAATGATGCTTTTATAATGTGCACATACCATGAGCAGAATGGGATGAAGAGGGGAAAAACAAAGAGACAGTAAAGTCAAAATAATTTCAAAAAAATTGCTAAGCCTTTACCCATTACAGTATTCACAGGATTACAAGCCTACCTGGAGTTTATAACCAAGAAATGTATTTATAACTTTTGAACAAAGGGTTGCTTCTCAGGAAAAAAAACCCACACACACAATGCATATGGAATGACCGAGGCCCTGTTCACTGAAAGAATCAAGTTGAAGTTAATGTAAGCAGCAAGTTAAAGATATGTGTAATTTATTTTGATGATTTTTGAGAATAAGTGGCCTGGAAATAACTTCAGTAGACATTGATGAAAATTTTTGATATTGTCCCTTCTATTAGGATTTGGGGGGTTATACTAGACCGTCGATTAGCATTTGAAGAGCATATGGACTTCATGATAAAGAAATGTTTTTGGACCCTTTGGAAATTACGAACTATTAAAAGATATTTTGACTTCGCTTCTTTTTAGACTTTTTTTTAATTTATATTTTCAGCAAATTTTACAAGAAAATTAACTTCTTGTTACAGAAATATAGTAGAACTAGTATTTTAGCCCGTTACATTAACGGGTGCTAGACTATATGTCTGTTTTTATTTCTGTCTCTCTCTTTCCCTCCCGCTGTCTCTCTCCCTGGCCCCCTTTGTCTGTCTGTCTTTCTGTGTCTCTCCCTGCCCCTGTGTCTTTCTTCTTTTCCTTCTGTCTCCCTCCCTCCCGCTGTCTGTCTTTCTTTCTTTCTATCTATCTATCTATCTCTCTCCCTGCCTCCTATGCAGCAGCATTTCTCTCCCCCCACTTCCCTGTGCAGCAATATTCCATAGCAATATTCCCTCCCCCTCCATTTCCCTGTGCATCAGCCACAGCAGCAGCATTCCCTCTCCCCACACCACTTCCCTGTGCAGCAGCAGCGTTTCCCCTACCTCCCCTTTCTCTTCCTGTGGTCTGGCCGGTTCCCTTACTGCTCCCCCCTTCCCATGGTCCCGACAAACCTTCAGATTCCAGAAGCGTGTGCAGCACTCTACACACGCTGCTTTGGGGCCTTCTACTGCCTTGATTTACTCTGGCACATCCCTGATGACATCATCAAAGACGCAGCAGAGCAAATCAGGGCAGTAGAAGGCCCCGAAGCAGCGTATGTAGAGTGCTGCACACGTTGCTAAAATCGGCAGGTTTGTAGTCGGGACCGCAGGAAGGGAAGGGGGGGCAGTAAGGTAGCCATGTCTCTGTCTCGCAGCGGGCTTGCCAAAGTTCATTTTTTAGTTCAAAGCCGATGCTGCGTCTCCTCTCTCGATCCCCGCCAGAGTCGGAAGCGGGAGCTTTGAACAAAAAAAATTAACTTTGGCTGGCTGGAGCCGGCAAGCCCACTGCGAGACAGAGAGATGTGTGGTAAGCGCGCATGCGCACTCTGCCGGCCACGGAACTACAGATCAGGCTACATGGCGTTAAGAGTGAGCATGCGCGCTTAGCGCTTTATTATTACAGATAATGTTAAAATAAATCCAAAAAATTTACATGCGGTATAATTATACCTCCTTCCTTAGACCACAGTTAAAGGTGAGAACAGCCTGTATAATATGAGAGAATAAATCAATTTTGCATAAAATAATAAGTAAGACTTCACATTATTTCAAAAATTTGCTACCATTAACTATTGCACCTGTGTATACTTCATCAAGCTTTCTTTTTCAGCTCCAAGAAAGATTTTAACTGATCTGGTGAAAAAAACACATACTTAATTTGGGTGTACTTTATAATACATTTACAGGGGTAAGCCAGAAGGAAAGAAGCACCTAGAGATATTACTGTTTCTTTCTTTCTTGAGTAATTTTTGTCACACCTGGTTACGCCCATATTCTTTTGCCATAGAACAGATTTTTGGAAAATTTAAAATATAGTTTCATAAAAGAATCCATGTCCTGTTGAAAAACAAAAGAGATCAATAGTGTTGCTCTCAACGCTGACTCGGAGGGAGATTCTTCAAGTATAGCAGATAAGTTCTTTAAATCGACCTGTGTGGGTTGAACATTTTCCGCTTCCATAGCCTCCTGAGATTTTTTAAAAGTTGATGGTAAATAATATATTTTGTTCAAAGGGGGAATAAATTCTGAAGAATAACCAAGCATTTCCATCACATATTTTTTTAAACATATCATACAGTAGAATTCTAGGAGGTTTAGGGAAGTTCAATATTCTCACATTTAGCCTGCGATTGTAATTTTCTATATTTTCCAACCTTCGTTGCAAACAAATACTATCTTTTACAGCGGTATTTTTATAGTCATTTAATGATTGTACATCAGTTTGCAATTTTTCAAGTGAGCTTTTAGTTTCAATATTCATCTAAAGCTTCTTTATGAATAATGAAAGATTGCCGGGAAGGACTGTTCCAAAGTTTTTAGAACCAAGGTGAGGATGTTGAGGAGGTAGGCACCCTCACTGTATCTTTTCTCTTTGTGTGGGGCATACCATTGGTTAGAAATTCCTTCAGTGATGGGAGTATTCTCAATGCTTCCAGCTTAGCACCGCCATCTTGGCCACTCCCTCTCTTTTAGACTTTTGGCACAATCTTTAATTTTATCAATTCTTGACTATTGTAATATTATCTATTTGGCATCTTAGAAGAAAAATTTAAAACGTATTCGTTTAATACAAAATGCAGCAATGAGTTTAATTTTTGGTCTGAAGTATAACTAGATCATATCAGTCCTTTTTATCAGCAACTACATTGGTTGCCTTTTGAAGCACGTATTCTTTTTAAATTTAGTTGTCTCTGTTTTAAAGCTCTTTTTGGTCTGGCTCCAGGTTACTTAGCCTCCTAATTTACTTTTTATAGATCATTAAAAATTACCCAGAAAGATTTTATGTTCATGTATCCCTCTATTAAGGCCTGTCGATTCAAGAGATTTTTAAATAAGTCATTTGCTTTTCAATTAGGAAAATTGAATTCTTGGTTGAGTCCTTTGATCTTTCAAATATTTTCGTATACTGCTTTTAGAAGGATTTTAAAAACATATTTGTTTGATAAATTTATTACATAATTGTTCTTACCTTCAATTTTACTATGTTTAATATGTATATATCACTGATTGTCCAGTTCTTCTTCTTTGTGAACCGCCCGGATCTTCTATGGGTGGGCAGTATATAAGAATAAAGTTATTTTTATTATTCAATGAAGTGGTGTTTTTTTAGACCCATGAAGTTGAACTCATGTCTTTTTTTCCACTTTGTTTTTCCATGCTTTTTCCATGTTTTTCCATGCAGTAGCTTTGGTCTTCCATATTAGTGCCAGAGTACATTTTTGTTAGCTTCTGTAATTGAAGTCACCCATTATTATACTGAAAATCTTATTAAACCCAATAATCATTCAAACTCAGTTTTCCCTTTGTCACTGCCCTCTCTTTAACTTCATTTTAATTTAACAGCCACTGTGCTGGTTATCAAGCACTCAACTAATTTCAGCTGCCAAGAGCAAAATGAACACCCCCAGGCTCTAGGATCTGGAATTTTCACACACTATTACCGAGTAAATAATTTATAGAGAGAGATAAAGATGTCTTGGAATCCTGAGGCAAAATGTACTACAGCCTTTCTGACATACTATGGGCTCCTTTTACAAAGCTGCGCTAGCTGTTTTAGCACACGCTAAATTGCTGCGTGCACTAGATTGAGCTGCCGTTAGTTCTAGCCCGTTCCCTCCTGCTGGCAGTCCACCTCTTCAAAATGGCAGGCCTTCCCCTTCCCAGTCCATCCTGGGAAAGGGCCTTAGGCGCCTGAGCCAATCAGGGCCCTAGGCTCCTCCCAGTGCATCCCACAATATACTGGGAAGGGGAAGGCTTGCCATTTTGAAGAGGCAGGCCTGCTGGCAGGAGGAAGTGGCCATCCCTCCTGCTGTTTTTTACAATTAAAATATTAAGATGTGTGAAGAGGTAGGGGATGTCGGGGAGGGCCCTTGAGCTGGGGGCTGACCCCCAGACCACCAGGGTATTTTTGGGTGGGTAGGTGGGTGTCAGGGGTCTTGTGGGGGAGGGCTTCCTTGGGTGGAGGGCCATAGATGGGGAGGATTGGAGGTCTCATTTTTTTAAAGGGGCATCAGGGTCTTTAACAGCAGGGTCTGCTGTCATAGCCTTACTTTTTTCTATCAGTGCCTGCCAATCAGCATTCAGGCACCAACAGGAAAGGCTATGACAGCTCAGACCCTGCTATGACGATCGGTAGCAGCCACAGAGAACCCTTATGAGCATCAGTAGGAGAGTTCCCTTGCAAGTAAGACTGGTTAAAACCAATCTTACTTGCAATCTTTTGTGCATTGGGGCCTTTGTTACTCCAGATCATTAGCTGATCTGCTAGCAAGGACTCACATCCTGGTTGAGGCCCTCATCACTGCTTTGCTCTAACAGAGGCCTCGATGTTCTTAACTTACCATTAAAATACTGTGAGTCTCTGTAGTGCCGGTAAATTTTCCAATTTCAAAAATATAAGCGATGCTGCAAAAACTTCATATGCAAATGAGCTCTGTGGAGGTCCATGGAAATTCCATCATAACAGTTGTTGGAGAAAGCAATTGACACATGCACAAAATAGTCCAAGGAAAGGGGTATAAATATACACAAACACTAGTAAATGCTATGTCATAGCCACACATGAGCGTCAATCATAGGCATGCCTTATTGTAGCGCATCATGGGAGTATGTCATAAGCGTGTGTCACATGTGTCTATAGCCGGAGGGGAGAGGCAGAGAACTACCAGCAAACCATGCAAATGATTTTTGCTAAACTGCTTCTGTGGGACCTAAATGCTGCCCTCTTATTTTATTTTATTATTTTTAACTCCGTTTCTTATGCAATCAGCAGACCTAGACCTGCAGACATACTTTTAACGAATGTGCATGAGACGTGCCTTTAAGACATATGCATACCCATCAAGTATGATAAATGTGTCTTCATCTCTCATACAATTGGCAGCCCAGACCTGCTTGTGTACACTTTTGATGCATGCACATGAGAAGCACATTTAAGTTGAGGGCTTTGCAAATGCTTATCAACCCTGCTGCAAGATTAATCACAGGGGTTCCTAGGAGTACCCATATAACTCCTGTGTTGAAGAAATTACACTGGTTACCTATGCAACAAAGAGTGCAGTTTAAGATTGTTGCGGTCATACATCAGACATTGTATCATGCTTCCCCAAAGATCTTACAAGAATTCTTTGAGATCTATAAAACGAGAAGAGTGCTTAGAGATGTAAATGGGATGAAATTAAGTTTGGAGGGTAGAATGTCAACTATGCATGCTAGGATTGGAGCATCAATGATATCCGTTGCTAGCGTAGAACTATGGAATGCCTTGCCTAGTATTCTGCGGTTTTGTATGGGGAGGATGAATTTTTACAAAATGCTGAAGACTCAATTATTTGCCAATGCCTTTTTATGTTAAGGAATATTTCAGTTGATAATCGCCTTTTAGAATTTTTTTGACATCAATGTATGATTTAAAGCTTGCTTGTATTTTTGAATTGATTGAATTTGCACTCTATCCCTGTTTATAACAGGGACGATCAATGATGTTGTTATATGTGATAATCGTAGGGAAATAAAATTTTATGTATGTGATATGGAAATCGCATAATTGTATAAATAAATATACACATGCATCTGAGATACGCTTTATACCGGAACCTCCAGACCTGCTTGTAATTTTGGAATGTTAAAGGTCAGCGTTTCATTTTGTGCGTTATCAGGCAATGTCTGGGCATTGCCCAGAGTGCTCATTTTAATATTAATGACCTCATTGTACAATATTTACATAGTATCGGAGGATGCTACAAATCACGGAAAAGACCATGCAGAGCCATTATGTGGGTTCATAGACAAAATCGCGCGAGACAACGGCACGCAGACAACTATGCGCAAGGTTGACGGCGCGCCGAAGAAAAGCACTATTTTATGGGGTTCCAACGAGGGGGGTTGGTGGGGAACCCCCCTATTTTACTTAACAGACATCGCACTGGCGTTGTGGGGGGTTTGGGGGGTTGTAACCCTCCTCATTATACTTGAAACCAAACTTTTTGCCTGATTTTAGGGAAAAAGTTCAGTTTTAAGTATAATGTGGGGGTTACAACCCCCCAAACCCCCCACAACGCCAGCGCAATGTCTGTAAAGTAAAGGGGTGGGGTGGGGTGGGTGGGTGGGGGGGTTCCCCCCCCACACCCCCCGTCGGAGCCCTTTAAAATAGTGCTTTTCTTCGGCGCGCCGTCAACCTTACGCTCAGTTGTCTGCGCTCAGTTGTCGGCGCACCGTTGTCTCACGCGATTTAGTCCCGTCACCATTATGTGCATTGGAAGCTAAAATACTTCGACCTTAAACCAGTTAGAACTGGTTTAGTGTTGATTGTTAAAGGCACAGTAAGTTTAGAATATTGGGGCCAATGTCCTTTCCAGAACCACTTCCATTCTTACTGCCCTTTCAGAACTGAAATATTATATACTCAATCCACTGCAAAAATTTACAATTATATCAGGGGCCAAACCCCACAGTACATTTTGGCAAGAGCAGCATGGTATGGTATCACTTTTAAAACAAAGAAAAGTGAATCACTGAAGCACTGATGGAAGTATATAATGTGTTCAGCTGAAAAAGACAGTATGACCAGTATCTGTTTTCTTCCAAATGAATACACCCAAAAAAGCAATTTCAAGGACTGACAGCAGTGTCACACTTGAATAATCCCATCTATTAGGGGGTCACTTTTTTAAAATTCTTCACAATTACCTTCACGCTGAACAATGTTTCTCTGCACTTAAGGGTGAACTGTTCTGGACAATCTGTAAGGCTATTTTCCCTTACAATTCTGAAATGTATCACATTATAAGGAATGTGCATATAAAATAGATAAGAGATATGAGAAGATACAAATGAAAAGAAAAAAAAAAAATAGTAGCCAGCCAGGTGAAAAAAGTGATTTTCCAACAATATTGCACTCTAATGACTACATTTTAAAGGCACGATATAAATGGTTTTCCTTTATTATTTAAAACTAAAATGTTTACTATTAATTGCCTCTTGTTTTCATTAAAGAGTGATTGAACTACTTACTCACACTGGGAAACAAATGCCCAAGAAGAGAAAAGGTTTAATATTATGTAATATTGTTACTAAAAGTTGAATTTTATTTATCAACAGAACTTGTATTCCGTGCTATCTCTGTCATTGCATTACCATGGAATGACAAGAGATAGCACGGAATACAAATTCTGTCAATAAATAAAATTAATAAAAGAGGGGCCCTATAGTGCTTACCGCAGGTGAAAAGGCTTACTGTGGGATGCGCCCTGGTGTCCTGTGGAAAAATGTATACTGTGCATACACACACACAAAAAAATGTTGTTTTTGTGAAAAGGTCATGTCTGAGGGCGAGGAGTAGGCATGACAGCACAAATCAGTTAGTGCGTGACACATTGCTGTGTTAATTGATTAGTGTGGAAGCCCTTATAGCGTACAAAACAGGAGGCGGCAGAGGCTCATGTGCTAATTTTTTTAACGACTGCACACCAACAGCAAAATTAACTTGTTGCCATTAATTAAGAAAATGGAAATACTGGTCAAATTCCAGCCATGTAAAAAGTGGCCTTAGCACGTGGGAAAGACCCGCCTAAGGGGCACGCTAAGGCCATATTTTGTTGCTGTTTAGTAAAAAGACTCATAAGTTTCTTACCTGTAGCAAGTCTTCTTTGTAGATAACAGTATAAAATCAGGCACACAAAGGCCTTGATTCTATAAAGGGTGCCTAAGTCATGCCTAAAGTTAGGTGTGCTTTAGGTGTCCAATCTAAGTAGTTAATGAGCCAATTAAGCGATAATTTGTACTTAGGCGTCCAAAGGACGCAGATGCCACTTTGTAGACGCAGCCACAATTTCACTTAGCTCAATAGGCGTGGGCGTGGAATGGGCGTGGTTTGGGCAATGACTCAATTTGGGCATCCTTTGATTCATTTAGGGATTCCATATGATGCCAATATTGTAGGCAAATGAAAACCAGGTCTACTTTTGAGCTTAGTTTGAGCTTCAAATAGATCTGTCGCAGTTTCATAAAAGGAGGCCTAAATCTTTTCTTCTGGGGTGTGAATATACAAATTTGTGCTATCCAGTCACCACGCAAAACTGTGGTTGGATTATTGAACTATAACAGCTTCCAGGCTATAGCTCAATAAGTAAAAGCCCTGTGCTCATTTTCCACAGGTCATGGGTTTGAATCCCAACCAGCTCCCCCAGCACATATTTTAATTGTTGCATTCTACCTTGCAGATGCACCTTGATGATCTCACAATGAGGTTACCATTGTGCAGCTGCAAACCTCCATTTGCAATAAAGTAGAAGTCATGCTAAGGTCTGTATCTGTTTTTTTCTGTTTTTAACCTTTTGCAAATGAAGTTATGTATGCAATCTATATATATATTTGTCATGTGCTTTATTTGCTGAATCCACCTGTTTCAAGAATGAGCTCATTGGAGCAATCTTTAGTGAGAAAAAAAGGTAGCTTTTTAGCAAGAAACATTAAGCTGTTTTTTTCATGTGCTGTGCTTCAGTTAATCGATCTTTCCCTCTAATTAGCAAATAGCATTATTGTTTGCCCAGAAAAATAGAAGGTTTTGAATGCAATATCTTTGTATTGATGAGCCCTGTTTATGTGGTGGCTTATTAAATGTATTTTGAGCTTAATAAAGCAAAAATAAAAACCCAGAGAGCTATTTAGCAGATCACATTAAGGACTGTGCCTAAGTTCCGTCCATAGAACTCAAGTCTATCTGAAGTCTAAGCTATGCTCAACAGTAGATTTCCTTACAATGCCTATAAGACCTAGTTTTACAATTGATATGCAGCTTGCTAGCTCACTCTGTAGCACACTGGTTAAACCTACAGCCTTCTTCCCTAATGTTGGTTCGAATCCCAGTCACTCTGTCTGATGGAAGAGAAATAAATAAAAGCATTAAACGGATCCAACTCCCAGTATTACAATTATAATGAAAAACAGCATAAAATTGCCATAACAACAAAAAATATTATAACATAAGGACATTGTTTGGACATCTAAATCTCACCTAAAACCTGATTCTCTAAAGGATGCCTAAAAAGTTAGACGCCTAAACAGTGCTGAACTCCACTGAGCGCGATTCTACAAAGGATGCCTACCATAGGCACCTAAGCGGTGGCTAACTTTAGATGCGTTTTGCATTATCAGAGCCAAAAATGTCTTGACATCGTTGCATGGTACCAAGGACAGAACAACTCTCCCAGATCTCAGAGCCAAGGCTAGATTTACATATAAACTTGCCAGGCTTCAGTTTTGGGCCTTATATTTCAAGGGCCTACATTATTATTATGCATTACTTTAATAAAATAAAAAACATTTGTATGTAATAAAAACATTAGGTTCTTACCTTGCTAATATCTTTTCTAGTAGATGGATGTGTCATTCTGGATGACAGGGTATTCTCCCAATGCTTACGAGCCGTGCAGAAGGAATCCATTCCAGGTTTTTGATTCCTCTGTCTTCACCAAAGGGCTCTGCTGCCCCCTTCAGTTTGTATCAAAGCAGGTAATAGTCCTATATAGGAACATATAAGAAGGAGGGGTACAAGGAAACTCTCCGAAATACTGTGCTATTTTGCTCAGAAAACATAAACACGTTAATCATTACACTGGAATATCCATATAGATCAGAAGCATTTATGATCTATATGGTTATTCCCCAATGAGCTATAGCAATACATTATTCTTTATTCCCTTGAGGACCCTTGACTGACATCAAAATTTCAACTTTGACTTGAACCATCTGATTGAAAAAGTAGGCAGACAGAGAAATGACAGACAGGACAGGGCTCCAGAATGATACTTATCTACTAGAAAAGATATTAGCAAGGTAGAAACCTAATCTCTTTTTCTAGCGCAATAGGTATATCATTCTAGATGACAGGGACATTCAAAAGCAGCCCCGAAATCTAGGATGGAACCTCTGTGCTTGCTCGCAAAACTGGCAAACCTCATGCCCATAGTCACAGAATTCCAATAGAAGAGGTCACAAAGACAATATTGGAGCACTGATCTTGTATCAGAGAACTGCTGAACATCATTGCATGTGTACACAAAGTCCAAGATTTATTTATTTAACACATTTATATATCGCCTAAAATCTAGGCAGTTTCCAATTTCAAGACATTCATTAAAAATTTCATAAAAATCGTCGACAAAAACAATATTCATTATCTGCATATTTATAAAAAAAAACATAAACACAGGCAATGTTCATGATTACAGCCACATGCTCAACAGGGCATGAGAATTCTTTCTACTACCTACATATACTGTAGGCATCGACAAATAATTGGGTCTTTAATAATTTCTTAAATTTGGCACATTCTGTGCACAATCTTAGATGACCAAGTAGACTGTTCCACAGATGCACACAAGCGATAAAAAACATTCTCATTTTAGAGGTCACATAACGCACTCCCTTTTCCTTTGCTTATGCTAATTTCATCCCTCCTTCTGATCTTAATGCACCAATATTTCTAGATCGTTTTTTGATACCATATTCTCTAGCCAGGACACTTAGATCAACAGAACAGCATTTGCTGACTATCCCTTCTCTAAAAATAATAGGTACCAGAAGATCTACAATTTTTTCAGTCATAGCACCCCAGCATTGGAACAACTTACCAATCTATCTAAGTAGAGAAACCTCATTAGAAAAATTTAAAAGCACATTAAAATGCTACCTGTACAAAGACGCATTTGAGTCATAGATAGGATAATTCATCTGTCATTAATCCCAGGCTCAAATACCTAATTTTAACCAGACCTTATGTATAGGTCACAACCTTCCCTATCCTCTTTTTAGGCTTCGCCATATTTATAAAACATTATTCATCAAACTCCTGATGTTGTTTTTTCCTTAAATATACTTTTACTTTCCTCAAAGATTGTAGTTCATCCCTCTTCCCTTTTGTATTGCTAATTACTTGTGTACATACATTATATGTTTATGTGTACAAATTGTTTTATTTTTGTCTCCTAATTTTAAATTGTCATACAAATTGAAGTATTTGATATTGCATGTACAACAAACTTTTAATAAACTTGATATAGCTCCAATGCGCCAAAAGAGCCCAGAGCCGACCTATACAAAACCTGGTGGACTATTGTAAGGAGTTTGTGCTATACTCTCTGTCTTAGAAGCCAGTGAAGCTGTTTCAAGGCAGGTAAAATATATGCCATTCTAGGTGTATTTGTAATTAGTCTTGCAGCCGAGTTCATTACAAAGCCATATTTTTTGCCTGGATCAATCTAAGATAAAGTGAATTGCACTAATCCAACTTCGGCAAGATTAATTCCTGTACCACCATCCTAAAGTCTTAGGATGTTAGCATCAATTTTAATCTATACAGAATATGTTTCTTTTACCATTTACTTCTAGAAAGTTGCAGCAGTCATCCATTCTGTCCATAAATGTGCACTTGCAGAAATGAAGAGTTAATTGAAAACACTAGCCTGACCATTTCTTATCCAGATCATCCTTGCAAATATCTTACATAAAATATATTTCAGTGGGTTATCTTCTATGTCATTTGTTTAGAATACATAACTAGCATAAACTAAGTACTTACATGAAATGGTGACACCTCTTTTCCTCCCACAATAAGAACGGCTGTTTTTCCATTATTGTCTTCCTTTGGTTTATACTTGATGACGTGACAGTTTTGTACCTTAGGCAAAAAAAAAGTCAAATCACTTAAAATAGTTCTTTCGTGCACAAAGCCTTATTTTATCTATTTAAATTCAAATTACAATTTAGCTCTACCTTAGAATTAGTGTTGTTATAGAAAGAATAAAGTGCTCATCAACTCTCAAACCATAAACCTAAATTTTGGGGGAGAGGAGAGGGAGGAGGTGTTGCCAGAATGAGGCAGACCCTGACCTGCAACAAATTCTATTTGAAACCCCATTTTGGAAGAACTCTCCTGCAGATTGTGGGTTGAAGTTATAGCAGAAAGGAAAAGGGGATAGGATTTAATATATCACCTTTTTGTAGTTACAATCAAAGTAGTTTACATATTATATAAAGGTACACTTCTCTCTCCATATTTGCAGGTTTGGCAACAGCGACTTCAATTATTTGTGGGGGTTTTTTTAAATCCTACTGGCTCCACCCCCCAAAATGACATCATCCTGCAGTGTCGAGAAAAAGTTTGGTGCTTTTTTTCAGCGTGGTCAAGCATTGAAGAAAAGCATGCAGAAAGAAATTTCAGTACTTGCTTCAGCGTGTTTGAGCAAATGGCAGCATGCAAAGAAAAAATTCAGCACTTGCTTCAGCATGGTCAGGCAAACTAAAGGAGGTGGGAAAGATTGTATGCCTAATGGGTCCTGCTGTTGTTGCTGGGGGTTGCAGAGAGAAAAGTTCAGCCAAATCAGAGATACACACTACCCATATCTTTTACTGAATTGCCTCTCCTTGAGGAACAGGTCAGGTCTCCCTCCATATTCACAGTATGGCTACAAAGCATAAGACTCCTAGTGCTACCGAAAGTGCTCCCAAGAGCGAAAAGGTTGAATTATCAGAAAAGGTTGAATTATTGGATATGCTTTGTAGAGTAAAGTCAGCCTCCGCTGTTGCTCGGCATTATGGCATTAATGAATCTACCGTTAGGTACATAAAGAAGGAAAAGCCAATCCATGAAGCCGTTGCTGCAGCTACACAGGCGGTTGCAAAGATATCATATGTTGTGCGAAATAGAAATCTCTCTCGTGTAGAAACTGCAACATTTATCTGGGTGCAGGATTGCTACAAGAAGAGAATTCCTGTAGAGACTGTGTTGATAAGAGGAAAGGCAAAGTCTTTGTATGATAACTTGAAGAAAAGGGAAGGTGGATTGTTGCAATCTACGGACTTTCAGGCCAGTAAAGGGTAGTTTGGCCTACGTAATGTGAAAGTGAAAGTGACAGAAGAAGCAGTATCTGCCAACCAAGAGGCAGCTAGAGAATTCCCTGCCAAATTTAAGGAAATTATTGAATAGAAAGGATATGAACCTGAGCAGACATTCAATGCCAATGAAACCACTCTATTTTGGAAGAGAATGCCACAGAGGACTTTCATTAGCAAAGAGGATAAGCAAGCACCAGGCTTCAACATTGAAAAGGATAAACTAATCATTCTGCTTTGTGCAAATGCAGTAGGCCATATGATAAAGCCTACACTAATTTATAAAGCCATAACCCCCGAGCCTTGAAGGAAAAAGGTAAGTTCCAGCTGCCGGTTGGATGCACAACAAGAAGGCTTGGACGAGAGCACTGTTCCTTGAGTAGTTTCATCAGTGTTTTGTGCTTGAAGTAAGAAAATACCATGCCAGAAAGGAAAGGGAATTCAAGGTTCTGCTAGTATTGGGCAATACCCCGGGACACCTAGAACCACATGAGTTCCACACTGAGCGTGTTGAGGTCATCTACATGCTCCCCAACACACCATCTCTCATCAAGCCTCTTGACCAGGGAGTAATAGTAAACATTCAAGGTACACCACCCATGGTATTCTATGGAGAGGATTGTCCATGTGATGGAAGAAGACACCAACGTGAAGAACATCATTAAAAAAAGGGTTTCTGGAAATGGGCGACCTTATCCCTGGCCCCAGGAACCTTCAAAATGTTAGAAATCAAGACGCCCTCCCCCCCCCCCCCGAATTTTCCTCATAGGCTACAATAACCTTACTTACAGTCAATGTTTACTCTAATTTTTCATAGGCTGTGTGCGCAAAATATTTCATCTGTGCGCCTTTTAAAGAAAACTAAATTTGTGTGCGCTATAAAAATGATTGCCAGAGGGCCCGGAGTTCAGTTATGGGCAGGTCTTTGAGTTTACTCTGAATTAACGAAAACACAATGTAATTTTAGTTACACTTTATGTTAGTTACACTTTATGTAACATAAAGTCTCATTTCAATAAATATAAATTATGTTTCATTGAAATGTTTCATTGAGCGCTATCTATAAATAAGGTATCATTGTACTTTATACTTAAAATTTAGAAAATAACAGCAATTTAGCTTTAAAAGTTTTTCCCTGCGATCTTTCATATTTATCCAGTCCGAATAAATTTCTGTCAAGATCTGTTGAGCTTCCATCTTGAAGGTGACTCTTAACACGCATCAGCATTTCCAAATGCTCTAAATGTAAACGATTCCTTTGTTTAGTCTTCAAATTGTTCATTAGACTAAAACTACGCTCATAATCTGAACTAGATGCTAAGAATGTGGCACCAATGTCCATCAATTTTGTTAAATCTGCAAATTGATTATTCTGAAATGCAAATTTCGTCATAACTGGAAAGCTGTTTATCAGATTGCTTTTGATTTTTTCTGCAACAAGGAATTTAAAGTCATTGTATTGCTGAATAATAACACTTTCCTCCGGAAGAAATTGTTTATACTTTAAACAAAGAGATCTGATATGTCCATTTCCGAAGTCAAAGTCGCATTGTGATATTGCTGTACAGTCAAAAGCAGACCATTCCTCAACTTCATTTTCAGGAAATCTTTCACCCAGATGCAAACATAGGATGTTGATGAAGGTTAATATGGAATTAGTATCCACTGAAACTTTTTCTCCAGACCTCATCCTGTTGTCAAGAAGACTGTTGACTTTATCACTCCACTTAACCTTGTCGCCTAAGTATTGCATTCAAAGTTTGTTCAATTTACCCTGTGCAAGATGATAAGCTTCCAATGGTGTCAAACCAAGTTTTTGAAATGCCATGGTTAAGGAAGCCAGTTCTGATAAGATATCATTCAAAACTTCAAGTGTAATATGAAATTGTTCACTGTTCAGCTTCTTATATCAGTACTTTCCAATAGGATCATTATCTTTGTCTTCTTCAAAATATTTTAACAGGGGATCATAATTCAAATAATTGCTTTAAGTGCAAAGTGTCTAGATAACCAGCGCACTTAATTCAGAAGTCTGAAAGCAATTGATTCACATTCAGATGCATCTGCTATTTCTTGAAATTTGCATCATTTAGTAGAAGACCGACAAAACAGTTCTCATTACAGTTTCTACTTCTTTCATCAATTTTACTTCTTTCCATGAATCAGAAAGTCCCAAATCTTCCCGATGTGCAACACAATGTTGCTGCACTAATGTGGAATGTCTTTTCTCAGCTGTGCTGCAACACCATCTATTTTGTCCAACATAACAGAGGCACCATCAGAGGTGAACATAACCATTTTATTCAGGTCAAGTTCATGTTTCCTATAGAATTCCCTAATTGCTGTTACTATTGATGTAGCATCATATGCTTCCAACTGTAGCATCCCACCAAATGATGTCCTATACTCATTTGAATTCACTGGCCGATACTTAAAGTAGAGTATTAAGTACTTGTTGACAGAAATGTCTGTGCTTTCATCAACAGTTAACGTATGATACGTTGCTAATTTAATATCTGCCATACGATCATCTTGCACGATGCCACTGATAATTCCAAGAAATTCAAACACATAGTTTTTGCTTCTCCAGCTATCAGGTATACTAACATACTTCACCATGTGCTCATTGATATCTTGAACAGAGATCATTGATATAGTCATCTTAATGGCCAGCACAACACTGTCGACAAGAACCTTAATTTCATCAGGACTGGAATACTTCCGTTCATTACTAATTTGCCTGTTTTCTTTTTTGGTTGGGCTTTCAAGCAACATGTTAACCAGTCCCCCTCTTAAATTCGGATTTTTACTTCTGAGTTTCCTAATACTGTCGGTATGAGATTTACTTGATAGATGGCGTTTCATAAAGTCCAGTTTCCAAACATCATCCCATATTTTTCCAGTAGAGAATTTTCCAGTTGCTTTGGCATCTTGACAATAACAACACACAACTCCATCGTCTTCGTCATAGATAAATATTTCACACAGTCGAACACGCATTGTATTTCGAGATTCCGGTGTCTCCATTTCAACAATTTCTTCAAGCCATTCAGACCTAAAAGCTTTTGCAGCTCTCTTGCGTTTTACACTTTTCACCATTCGCGGTTTAGACATTTTAAGAGTTATATCTGGTTGCAATTTAATAAACAATATGGCAGAACTTCAGGAAGTCAAAGAATCGGAAGTGTTTCATATCCTATGGGCCATAGGCTAAGGCCCTATGGGGCACGTGACGTGTCAAGTTCAACTGCCAAAGATAACGGAATCACATGAATGACTTAAAATTTATATTATAGCGCTTCAATAAATGTGATAAATGGGAAATCGGAACAGCTGGTCTTCTGCAACATTTCATTTTAGCAGTGCAAATCATTTTAGGCAAAAATTTATTTTTATGTGCACGCTATTTTAATTTGTGTGCGCGGGTTCAGCAAGTTGTGTGCGCACGCACAAGCGCACAGCTTAGAGGGAACAGTGCTTACAGGGCCAGCCTACTTCAGCCCAGAACCTGCAGCTGGAGTACTTGAGACCTGTCCCTCAAAATCCAATCCACCTGTGGTCTTTGGGCTGCCAGTCGGACCAATTTCAGACTGAGCCTCAAACCCCTCAAAAGTGCACGCTGCAATTGGTAGGAGGAAAAATGCAGCTGACCCTCGATTAAGCCCGGACAAACTGGAACGGGGCCAAACAGCCTGCGCTTAAACTCCTGATAAATCAGGGATTTGAGCATTCAGCAAGGGGAATGGACTTCGAGCTCCAAAAATCCTAAGCAAGTTGGCTAGACAGGTATCCACAGGGGTTGATCCTGCTAGCAGCAGACTTCCACCCAATGAGTCTGCGTCTTCTCCCAGGCAAAGGTCCCAGACTAATGGGAACATCTGGTTACAGAGCCTCCGACTTTGGATGTCAGAAAAAAAACCTGAAAATAAAAAAGGAACCGCAGAGCAGATCAGAAAGATACCCTCTCAACTTGCTTGCAGAAGGAAAACCTGAGTTGAAAAATGAGCAACATCCTTCTGCAATCAATCTATGGGTTCAGATTGATAACCATAGCATTCAGGACTACTAGACACATTGCACTATAAAATACTTTTTCACGGAAAGGGTAGTAAATGCATGGTATGGCCTCTCGGTGGAGGTGGTAGAGAACAAAATGTGTATCTAAATTCAAGAAATCTTGGGCAAGTATGTTGGATCTCTAAGAGAGAAGGGATAGCAGATGGCATGGTTAGGCAGACTAGATAAAAAAATGAAGGCAGGTAAAAACCATATGGACTATGTTTCTATGGGTTTATATGGGATCAGCAAATAAGTTCTACATTGTGGGTGATGATGCATTACTGCAGTCTCCCTTCCCAGTCCCCTCCTTCAGGTAATGGGTATAGGTCAGAATTCATACTTCTTTAAACACACAAAATATTGGCCAAGTCTGTGATTCACAAACATGGTCCTGGAGGCACCCCAGCAAGCCTGGTTTTCAGGATATCCATAATACAAATCCCTCTCATGAATATTCATTACACCGTTACCTCCCACCTAGAAGAAGAAGAACTCAGAACCTCTTTACCTACCCTCCTCCCAACGGTACTAGATACAAGAAACTATACGACAACCTTCTAGCAACACAGGCAGCTAAAATACCAAAATGCTAAACAAAACAACAGAAATTAAAGAGTTCAGAAAAGAAATAAAAACACACCTATTCAAAAAATACTTCACACCACACTAACCATTCTAACCTCCATAACATTACCTCAAGATTATACCCTTTGGAAATACCACCCCTATTGTAACGCCAAATCAAAACATCAAACTAATCTTCTCTATGTAACCATCTTCTGTAACCTGTTATGTATCTCTATTCTATACGGTAAACTGTAATATATTCACTTCCTTGTTGTGCAATTCTACTGGAGATGTCCAGATATCTTCTAAATTGTAATATATTCACTTTCTTGTTATGTAATTCTACTGGAAATGTCCAGATATCTTATAAATTGTAATCCGCCTAGAACCGCAAGGCACAGGCGGAATAGAAATCACTAATGTAATGTAATATCTTGAAAACCTGTCTGGTTGGGGTGCCTCCAGGTTTTAGATTACTAAGTGCAATAGTTACTGAGCTAGACCCACTTGTCTGGCTGGATGTTGGCACCATTGTGCACAGTAATGAATAAAGTATCATTTTTAGCTGCTTGTAAAATTGAAAATAATTGGTCAAGAGTGCTAATTTTTGGTAGTCCAGCATAACTTTTTGTGCTAATTGCAACGATGCTAGTATGAGCATCATGGATACGAAACCCAACCAGACAATTTTGCTCAAAGTGTGCCCAAAAATTTGTCACAGTTTGTTGCAACAGATTTTGATCAGTTGATCAGCTATAATAGCTCCAGAGCAAGAGTAAATATAGACTTCATATTTTTATCATAGATTATCCTTGCATGGGTCATTACACTCTCAAATTGACAGCAATTCTGCATGAACAGCTGTGTCATAACATTCCTTCAAATTTGCCATCTTTTGACATAGGGGCTGAAATTCGTCAATTTTTAGGGACAATTATAAAAAAAGTGTCTACCTATATCTTCCAAAAAAGCAACACTGTTTAAAAGAGAAAATTTTACTTTATAAAATACACGCCTTTTGGTTTTGTAATGCCACCGTCATAAATGTACAAATTCACCTCAAAGTTAGAAATGCTTAGTAGTATGACGTTCAATATTTGCATTTATGAATACTACTGTCAAAGATTTCTAAATGTTCTACAAATCTTTTTTTCTTTTTGCAGCACGAGGCAGAAGGGGAGCAGAGAGGCAGGAGAGCTGTGCGAGGCGCTGGGAGAAGGGAGAAGCGCCCGCACAGGCAAGGGAGACTTCGGGGCAGCGGCGAGTTAGCTCCGCCCACCCCACCGCATCAGTAGCGTGCGACCGGGCTCCATAAAAGGAGGCGAGCCAACGGGCGCTGCTACAGACTTGCTTTTTTTCTTTTTGCAGCACGAGGCAGGAGAAGGGGAGCAGAGAGGCAGGAGAGCTGTGCGAGGCGCTGGGAGAAGGGAGAAGCGCCCGCACAGGCAAGGGAGACTTCGGGGCAGCGGTGAGTTAGCTCCGCCCACCCCACCGCATCAGTAGCGTGCGACTGGGCTCCATAAAAGGAGCGAGCCAACGGGCGCTGCTACAGACTTGCTTTTTTTCTTTTTGCAGCACGAGGCAGGAGAAGGGGAGCAGAGAGGCAGGAGAGCTGTGCGAGGCGCTGGGAGAAGGGAGAAGCGCCCGCACAGGCAAGGGAGACTTCGGGGCAGCGGCGAGTTAGCTCCGCCCACCCCACCGCATCAGTAGCGTGCGACCGGGCTCCATAAAAGGAGGCGAGCCAACGGCGCGCAGCCGTTCAGCGCGCGGCAAAGGCGCTCGCCTTAGCGAGAGCGCCTTTGCGAAAGGCCTCAAGAAGGGCCTCTAAGCAGAGCCCTTCCACATTCATCCAGATACACTCCTCTCTTCTCTAATCAGAACACTACCACCTTGAGCCAGATACACTCCTCTCTTCTCTAAACAGAGCCTTTCCACATTCAGCCAGAAACACTCCTCACTTCCCACACACGAAAAACAGATACTCTCCTTTATCACACGCAAGCAAGCACACAGGCAAACACACTCTTTCCTTGACTCACATTCCTTTTATTTTTGTTTATTTTTTCTCTCTCTTCTTCCTTTTCCTTTTTGAAATGGCAGGGAGAACTAGGAGCGCCAAGACTACTATCAAGCTCAACACTCCAGCATCTGGAGAGACCCGGGGGATGGCCAAGGACTCTACACAGAAGGTAAAGAGTTCCACTGAGCGGGGAACAGATGTCTCAGTGCTGACCGAGGCCACCCCCCTCCCACGGTATGCTTCGGTCTCTACGCAGACAGACGAGATGAGACAGGTAGAAGCGGACGAGGACGTTATGCGGGAACTGCGGAGCCTCAGCGAGGAGGTGAAACACCTGAGGTGCATCAGGGAGGATGAGGCCTTCATCGACGATGCCATCCAGGAAATGTCTCAGATCACAGAACGAAGCCTCGACAAGACCATCCTTGGCACTCCCAAACCTACAGCTCTAAATTCAACGATCGGAATACAGGAAATGATTGGAGATGCCGGTCCCTGGCAGCTGGTAACCTCTTCTACTGGCAAACAAAGAAACTCCCCCCCCATTCTCACTTTCTTCTTCTTTCTCTCTCAAACAGGGCAGTTCTACACCAACCCCACAACTTTCCCTGAAAAACAGATTTCACGTCCTTCAAGAAGGAACTGTCGAGGATGAAACAGAGGGGGCTCAGGAGGATTCCGAACACAGAACATCGACTACAGTTCTCGCTACTCGACCCCCCCCCCCCCCTCGGAAGGAGCGTAGAGTGGTGGTCATCGGAGACTCCATGCTAAGAGGCACCGAAGGACCAATGTGCAGACCTGATTTGCAGTCGAGGGAGGTCTGCTGTCTCCCTGGAGCCAGGATCCGGGACATCACCACCAGTATAGACAAACTTTTGAAACCTACTGACCATTTCCCTATGTTTCTTATTCATGTAGGTACCAACGACACTGCCAGAAGCACATCAGACAGCATCCCTAAAGACTTCGAGGCCTGGGAAGAAAGCTGAAGCAGACAGGAGCACAGGTGGTCTTCTCATCAATTCTCCCGGTAAGAGACAAAGGCAGAGACAGGGAAGAGCGTATCCATAGGACCAACGAGTGGCTTCGCGAATGGTGTTTAGAGACGAACTTTGGATTCCTAGACCACGGAGAGGCGCTACAAGGACTACAGGGACCTGACGGACTTCACCTAACAAAGAGAGGCAAGAAAATTTTTGGACATCAACTAGCACGCTTACTTCGGAAGGCTTTAAACTAGGTAAGTTGGGGGAGGGTTCATACATACATACCAGAGCTGCAAGGATCCACCCTGGGGAAGCAAGTAAAACCCACATTTCTGAGCCTAAGGTAAGTACCCATAGTATACACAAAAAAACAAGAGACACACTAACGGGGATAGGCATCTCATCACAAATTTGGAGAGCAATGTATGTTAATGCACACAGCTTAGGCAACAAAATCCTGGAACTAGAAACAGAGATAATGAATGCTGACCTTGACATAGTAGCTATATCCGAGACCTGGTTCACAGACTCGCATGGGTGGGATATGGTTATACCAGGCTACAATCTACTTCGTCGGGACAGAGAGGGCAAATTAGGAGGGGGGTAGCACCGCGGCCAGGAGAGGAGGCAGGCAGGCGAGGGCAGAAGCTACAGGGCTCGCTGCCGATTCCAGCGGCAGCGAGCAGGAGAGAGGAGAAAGGCGAGGGGGACGCGGTGAGCCAGAGGCGGGCGAGAGCTAGCTCCGCCCACCCACATCGCGTCAGCGACTTCAGCCGGGCTCCCCCTTAAAAGGCAGGGAGCCGCGGCCAGGAGAGGAGGCAGGCAGGCGAGGGCAGAAGCTACAGGGCTCGCTGCCGATTCCAGCGGCAGCGAGCAGGAGAGAGGAGAAAGGCGAGGGGGACGCGGTGAGCCAGAGGCGGGCGAGAGCTAGCTCCGCCCACCCACATCGCGTCAGCGACTTCAGCCGGGCTCCCCCTTAAAAGGCAGGGAGCCAACGGCGCGCAGCCGTTCGGCGCGCTGCGAAGGAAGGAGCCAGGAGCACAGGCAGCCCAGCAGAGAAATTCCTGAGGTACATTTTCTCTAATTTATTCGCGATTCATTCTCATTCTCTTTCTCTCTCTTCTCTTACAGAACACAGGAAAGAAAACAGAGAAATGGAGGCTGCAGGAATCCAGCAGGGCTACCCAGTATACTGCATCGCATGTCATATGTATGACTACCTCCCCTTTGGGAGGCGGGCATACATATGCAATCGATGCCAGGAACTGGATAGCCTGAAGAGGGAGGTCGGAAGGCTGCAGGTTAGAGTCCAGGAGCTGGAGGGACTCTGCTCAATAGAGGAACAGTGTGGGGAAACGGAGGATACTACCAGAGAGAGCCACATCACAGAACAAGTCAGAGAGCTCGAGAAGTTCATAGAGGAGGCCTGGCAGATGGCAGAGGCACAGGACCACCAGCGTATCAGACGGGAATCGGCAGCTGGAGGTCAGGAACCAACAAACACCATGGGAGTGGGACCTAGCGTAGGGTCTGAAAATGCAGATGATGGTACCCAACAAGACCTGGCGGAAGGACCAGCTGAGATCCAGCAGAGCCCAGAGGACACGGACCTGAGACCAGAGAGACATCTGAGGAAGGGGAAATCTGCTGTTGTAGTAGGAGACTCAATCCTGCGAGAAGTGGACAGTCACATTGCCGGAGGGAGGGAGGACCGGCTAGTGACATGTCTCCCGGGGGCAAGAACAACGGACGTCATCAGCAGAATTGATAGAATCCTGGAGGGAGCCGAGACAGAGGAGACGGCAGTTGTAATCCACATTGGAACCAACGACGTCAGCAGGAAAAATTTCAACCAGACTACACTGACTGAGCAGTTCAGGATCCTGGGGCGGAAACTGAAGCTGAGATCAAAGAGGATAGCCTTCTCGGAGATCCTACCAGTACCAAGAGCAGACGCAAGAAGACAGAGCGAACTACAAGTAATGAACGGATGGCTGAGGAGATGGTGCGAGGAGGAGGGATTCCACTTTGTTCGAAACTGGACGACCTTCTTGGGGAAGAACAAGCTCTTCAGGAGAGATGGACTGCACCTGAGCACAGCTGGGACAAGGCAGCTGGCAAGAAACATCCAAAACGCCATAGACCTAGCTTTAAACTGAGGAGAAGGGGAAAGCCGGAAGTCGATCAGGCCTCGACACACCGGACATTGGTATCAAAAAATGATACTGAACAAGGACATTGCAAAAGAGAGCTTGGGACCGAGTGGGATCTTTTGGACAAAGGGACTGAGAGAAAATTCTTGGGCAAAGGGACTATGAGAGGCTTCTTGGATAAAGGGACTGAGGGGACACTTTTGGGCAAAGGGACCGAGTGGGAACTCTTGGACAAAGGGGCTGAGAGGGACTTTTTGGACAAAGGGACTGGGAGGGAACTTTTAGACAAAAGGGCTGAGTGGAAATCTTCAGAAAAAAGGCCCACAGATGCAATGCAGGGGCCCAGTGCCCAAACGAATCTAACAGGCATGGTTGAAAGAGAACAATGGGAGCAAGAGGACCATCCAAAAAAGGAGATACTGGATGGGGGCAAAACGGACACGCCACGGGAGGTGGATAGTAACATAGTAACATAGTAACATAGTAGATGACAGCAGATAAAGACCCGAATGGTCCATCCAGTCTGCCCAACCTGATTCAATTTAAAATTTTTTTTTTTTTTTTTTTTTCTTCTTAGCTATTTCTGGGCGAGAATCCAAAGCTTTACCCGGTACTGTGCTTGGGTTCCAACTTCCGAAATCTCTGTTAAGACTTACTCCAGCCCATCTACACCCTCCCAGCCATTGAAGCCCTCCCCTGCCCATCCTCCTCCAAACGGCCATACACAGACACAGACCGTACAAGTCTGCCCAGTAACTGGCCTAGTTCAATCTTTAATATTATTTTCTGATTCTAAATCTTCTGTGTTCATCCCACGCTTCTTTGAACTCAGTCACAGTTTTACTCTCCACCACCTCTCTCGGGAGCGCATTCCAGGCATCCACCACCCTCTCCGTAAAGTAGAATTTCCTAACATTGACCCTGAATCTACCACCCCTCAACCTCAAATTATGTCCTCTGGTTTTACCATTTTCCTTTCTCTGGAAAAGATTTTGTTCTACGTTAATACCCTTTAAGTATTTGAACGTCTGAATCATATCTCCCCTGTCTCTCCTTTCCTCTAGGGCGGGGGTCGGCAACCTGCGGCTCCAGAGCCGCATGCGGCTCTTTTCCACCTTTGCTGCGGCTCCGGTAGTGTGTCACGCAGGCATGCAGCTTAAGTCCGGCGTCGCGGCGGGAAATAGCCATGCTGAGCAGTGAGCTCAGCACATACACAGATGAAAGCCTTGCTTGCTGATTGGTCCGGCGGCCCCGCCCCGCCGGACCAATCAGCAAGCAAGGCTTTCATCTGTGTAGTGCTGAGCTCACTGCTCAGCATGGCTATTTCCCGCCGCGACGCTGGACTTGTAAGGTGCCTGAAAAAGAAATCATCCTGGCCGGGGTCGGTGTCATGCTCCGGAGATCTACAGCCTTCCTATCTCCCTCTCCCTTCTACCTGCTTCCGGCCACATCCCCTGCTCCGCGGCTCTCTTCGGCAACTCAGCAGCAGCGATCGACACAAGCTTCTGACGTCGGGGCCTACCCTCTGCGAGTCCCGCTTGTTTCAACTTCCTTTTTCCACAAAGGCGGGACTCGTAGAGGGAAGGCCTCGATGTCGGCAGCTTGTCTTGATCACTGCTGCTGACGAGTTGCTGAAGAGAGCCGCGGAACAGGGGGGTGTTGCCAGGTGCAGGTAGAAGGGAGAGGGCCAGATGCAGGACTCGTGGGTGAGGGAGCAGAAGAGAGAGAGAAAGAGAGAGGGGAGGGAAACAAAAGGAAATATTTCATACTGGGCTGGGCCGGAGTGGAGGGAGGGTGGAAAGATTCTAGCTACAGGGTGCAGTAACAAAGGAAAAGGGGGGAAAGCTGAAAATGGAGATAGTGACACAAAGAAGAGAAAGGGTAAGCAGGACCTACTGAATAAGGATAGAGATACAGAGGGAACATGAAGAGGAGGTGAAATAGAGACATAGAAGTAATGCTGAAAAAGTGGGGGGGGGGAGATAAAGACATTGAAAGGGCAAATGGTGAACATGGCGTAAAGATAAGGACAGAGACAAATGAAGATTCTGAAAAAGTGGTGAGATAGGGATATAGGTGAGATGGACACAAAGAAGGGTGATGCTGGAAAATAGGTGGAATGGTAATTCTGACAGACACAGAAGGGAAATGCTGGATCAAGGAGAGATGGGGCTCAGGCTGGATGGAATGAGGAGAAATGCTTGTTGGCCCGGAACTTCCTCTCCTACGTCAGAATTGACATCAGGGAGCGGAATGCTGGTCAGCGCAACACTTCTGCAGGGAAAGCTTGGGACGGCGGTGGCTTGGGGGCTGTTCCCCGATTGCGGTGGCAGCAAACCGAGTGGCTTGGGGGACGGCACGGAGACAGAAAGAAGGGGGAACAGGGAGACAGAAAGAAAAAGTTGGGGGAGAGAATGAGGTCTGGAGGAGAGGAAACATACAGGAGGCTGAAAGAAAGGAAGAAAGATTGGATGCACAGTCAGAAGAAGAAAGTGCAACCAGAGACTCATGAAATCACCAAATAGCAAAGGTAGGAAAAATGATTTTATTTTCAATTTAGTGATCCTGTATATAGCATTAAGATAAGAAACAATATATGCAGTGTTAGATTTGTTTTATAATGGTTTTGCGGCTCCAAGTTTTTTTTTCTTTTCGAAAACGGGTCCAAGTGGCTCTTTATGTCTTAAAGGTTGCAGACCCCTGCTCTAGGGTATACATATTCAGGGCTTCCAGTCTCTCCTCATATGTCTTCTGGTGCAAGCCTCCTATCATTTTCGTCGCCCTCCTCTGGACCGCCTCAAGTCTTCTTACGTCTTTCGCCAGATACGGTCTCCAAAACTGAACACAATACTCCAAGTGGGGCCTCACCAATGACCTGTACAGGGGCATCAACACCTTCTTTCTTCTACTGACTACGCCTCTCTTTATACAGCCCAGAATCCTTCTGGCAGCAGCTACTGCCTTGTCACACTGTTTTTTCGCCTTTAGATCTTCGGACACTATCACCCCAAGGTCCCTCTCCCCGTCCGTGCATATCAGCTTCTCTCCTCCCAGCATATACGGTTCCTTCCTATTATTAATCCCCAAATGCATTACTCTGCATTTCTTTGCATTGAATTTTAGTTGCCAGGCATTAGACCATTCCTCTAACTTTTGCAGATCCTTAGAGGAATGGTCTAATGCCTGGCAACTAAAATTCAATGCAAAGAAATGCAAGCCAGGTGTAAAGGCAAGCCAGGTGGGAGCGCCGAGCCATGGAAAGAAAACAGCAGGGCGGGCGACAAATCAGGACCTATATTGCCTCTACACAAATGCGAGGAGCCTCAGGGCCAAAATGGGAGAGCTGGAAATTATAGCCAGTCAAAAAGCCCTGGACATAATTGGAATCACAGAAACGTGGTGGGCTGATGACAATAAATGGGATGTGGTCATACCAGGGTACAAACTTTACAGGAGAGACAGGACACACAAGAAGGGTGGAGGAATAGCGCTATACATAAAAGACTCCATACCCTCAACCAAAATGGAAACAGCAGTAAGGTCGGAAGGCTTGGAATCAATATGGGTTAAGCTACCAGGAGGATCTGGAGCAGACATCAAATTGGGTCTATACTATCGTCCGCCTGGCCAATCGGAAGAAATCGACCGGGACCTGGAGACGGAACTGCGGCAGGTATGCAAAAATGGAAGTGTGGTGGTGATGGGGGACTTCAACTACCCTGGGATAGACTGGAGTATCGGGCACTCAAGTTGCGAGAGAGAGACCAAATTCCTGGAAGCCACGAGGGACTGCTTCCTGGAACAGCTGGTCACGGAACCTACATGAGGAGAAGCTACTCTTGATCTAATCTTCAGTGGACTGGGGGGACCTGCAAAGGAAGTAGCGGTATTAGACCCACTGGGGAACAGCGATCACAACATGATCCAGTGCAGACTAGAACTGGGATCATCCAGGGTGAAAAGAACCACAACAACAGCGCTCAACTTCAGAAAAGGGAATTATGATGCAATGAGGAAAATGGTGGGGAAGAAACTCAACGGCAGCACAAGGAAGATAGAGTCCGTAGAAAGCGCCTGGACCCTGCTCAAGCGTACGGTGCACGAAGCACAGAACCTGTACGTCCCCAGGTTCAGAAAAGAGTGCAAGAAAAATCGAATAAAGAACCCAGCATGGATAACGGCAGCTGTAAAAAAGGCGATCAGTAACAAGAAATCATCGTTCAAAAAATGGAAACAGGACCAAACGCAGGCCAACCAAAAGGAACACAAGGAAAGCCAGAAGGAATGCCACCGAGTGGTTAGGAGAGCAAAGAGGGAATATGAAGAGAGACTAGCGGGAGAGGCAAAAAATTTCAAATCATTCTTCAGGTACGTAAAGGGAAAGCAACCAGCGAGGGAGGAAGTGGGGCCCTTGGATGATGGGGATAGAAAGGGAGTAGTGAGGGAGGAAAAAGAAATAGCTGACAAGTTAAATGACTTCTTTACGTCGGTCTTCACGAGGGAGGACACATCCAACATTCCGGAACCAGAGGAAATAGAAAATGGAGATCAAGATAGCAAGCTGGTCCAATTAGAGGTGAGCCAGGAGGATGTCCTCAGGCAGATAGACAAGCTAAAGAGCGACAAGTCGCCAGGTCCGGACGGCATTCACCCAAGGGTGCTCAAGGAATTAAGGAATGAAATAGCAGAGACACTTCAGCAAATATGCAACCTATCCCTAAAAACTGGAGAGATCCCGGAGGACTGGAAAATAGCTAATGTCACGCCCATCTTCAAGAAGGGTTCAAGGGGCGACCCGGGAAACTATAGGCCGGTAAGCCTCACATCGGTCCCGGGAAACATGATGGAGGCACTGATTAAGGACAGCATATGTGACCATATCGAAAAAAATGGACAGCTAAGGTCGAGCCAGCATGGGTTCTGCAAGGGTAGGTCGTGCCTCACAAACTTGTTGTACTTCTTTGAGGGGGTAAATAACCAGGTGGACAAAGGAGAACCCATAGACATAATTTACCTAGACTTCCAGAAAGCCTTCGATAAGGTACCACATGAGCGGTTGCTCAGGAAGCTATGGAATCATGGGGTGCACGGGGAGGTCCACCGATGGATCAAAAACTGGCTGGCAGACAGGAAGCAGAGGGTTGGTGTAAAGGGCCATTACTCGGACTGGCAAGAGGTCACGAGCGGGGTTCCTCAAGGATCGGTGCTGGGACCGCTCCTGTTTAACATATTCATTGACGACCTGGAGGCGGGAACAAAATGCGAGGTCATCAAATTCGCAGATGACACCAAACTATTCAGCAAGGTTGAAACCACGGTTGACTGCGAGAATCTCCAAAGAGATCTTACGACATTGGAAGAATGGGCGAAAAAGTGGCAAATGAGCTTCAATGTAGGGAAATGCAAGGTCATGCATATAGGGAGAAGGAACCCGATGTTCACTTACAAAATGGGGGGATCAATGCTAGGGGTCAGTAATCTGGAAAGAGACTTGGGAGTGATGGTAGACACGACATTGAAGGCGTCGGCACAATGCGCCACAGCCTCGAGGAAAGCAAACCAAATGTTAGGTATCATTAAGAAGGGTATCTCGACCAGAACGAAGGAAGTCATCCTGCCACTGTACCGGGCTATGGTGCGCCCGCATCTGGAATACTGTGTACAGTACTGGTCACCGTACCTCAAAAAGGACATGGCAATGCTTGAGGGAGTCCAGAGAAGAGCAACTAAACTGATTAAGGGTATGGAAAACCTTACATACACTGACAGACTGAAGAAGCTGGGGCTGTTCTCCCTGGAAAAGCGGAGACTCAGAGGAGATATGATAGAGACCTTCAAGATCCTGAGGGGCATCAAAAAGGTTGACAAAGACAGATTTTTCAATTTGAAAGAAACCACAAGAACAAGGGGACACTCGATGAAATTGAAGGGGACAGGTTTAAAACAAACGCAAGGAAGTTCTTTTTCACACAGAGGGTGGTGGACACATGGAACACCCTTCCGGAGGCCGTGATAAGAAATAGCACAGTACAGGGTTTCAAAGATGACCTGGATAGGTTCCTGGAAGACAAAGGGATTGAGGGGTACAGATAAGAGCAGTGGAAGGTTTAGAGATAAGTGTAGAGGTAGGCATAAAATTAGTCAGGGACCGCTGACCAGGCAATATGCCTGATGGGCCGCCGCGTGAGCGGACCGCTGGGCTGGATGGACCTCTGGTCTGCCCCGGCGGAGGCGACTACTTATGTACTTATACACTAAGGATAATATCAAAACTACCAGGATTACAGAGGTTAGATACACAGGGGAATCACTTTGGGTAAACCTGGCCAGAGGGAAAGAAAAATGCCTTTACCTCGGTGTGGTATACAGGCCTCCAAGACAACAGGAAGACAAAGACAAAGAATTGATTGAGGACATAGAGAACATCACTTTGCGCGGTGACACAGTACTGTTAGGCGACTTCAACATGCCAGATGCAGACTGGAACACCCTCTCAGCAACTACGAGTGGTAGCAGAAGAGTATTAACCTCCATTAAGGGTGCACAACTCAAACAAATGGTATTAGAGCCCACCAGGGAAAAAGCAATACTAGACCTGGTACTCACAAATGGAGACAGTGTCTCGGAAGTATCAGTGGGAGACACGCTGGCCTCCAGTGACCACAACATGGTATGGCTTAACCTCAGGAAAGGCTTCTCTAAATCAAACACAGCAACGAGGGTCCTCAACTTTAAGGGTGCAGATTTTGACCACATGAGAGACTTTGTCCATCAGGAGCTGCAAAACCATGCAGAAACTGACAATCCGGAAACTATGTGGTCAAATCTAAAATCCATCCTGAACGAAGCATCTAGCCGCTACATAAATAAGGTAAGCAAACGCCGGAGAAACAAAAAACCACAATGGTTCAACAAGGAAATTTCGGACCTCATTAAAAAGAAAAAAGAAGCATTTATCACCTACAAACATCTTGGGAAAAAGGAGGCAAAAGAAGACTATCTGGCCAGATCTAAGGCTGTCAAACAGGCAGTCAGGGAAGCCAAACTTCGAACAGAGGAAGATCTAGCACGGAACATTAAAAAAGGGGACAAATCCTTTTTCAGGTACATTAGCGACAGGAAGAGAAACAAAAATGGGATAGAACGCCTTAGGCTATCAGATGGAAACTACGCAGATTCTGATACTACCAAGGCAGAACTGCTAAACGAATACTTCTGCTCAGTATTCACCTGTGAAGCACCGGGAGCTGGTCCACAACTACAGATAAGAGACAGCCAAAATGACCTGTTTCATGATTACGAGTTTACACCCAGTAGCGTCTACCATGAACTTTCAAGACTCAAAGTGGACAAAGCCATGGGACCAGACAATCTACACCCCA
This sequence comes from Geotrypetes seraphini, assembly GCF_902459505.1. Taxonomy (NCBI): domain Eukaryota; kingdom Metazoa; phylum Chordata; class Amphibia; order Gymnophiona; family Dermophiidae; genus Geotrypetes; species Geotrypetes seraphini. The sequence continues at coordinate 312,951,126 of NC_047085.1, read as the reverse complement.
GGGTACTCAGAGAGCTGAGTGAAGTTCTGGCTGAACCACTATCCGTGCTCTTCAATCTTTCCATGCGCACGGGAAAAGTACCACTAGACTGGAAAACAGCTAACGTAATTCCACTCCACAAAAAGGGCTGCAGAACAGAGACAGAAAATTACAGACCGGTGAGTCTTACATCCATAGTGTGAAAACTCATGGAAACACTGATCAAACAGAATCTTGACAAAATTCTAGACGAAGAAAATTTACGTGATCCACACCAACACGGATTTACCAGGGGAAGGTCCTGCCAAACTAATCTGATTGACTTCTTTGACTGGGTGACCAGTCATCTGGATGCCGGGGAGTCCCTGGACGTGATATATTTGGACTTCAGCAAAGCTTTTGATAGCGTCCCACACCGTAGGCTGTTGAATAAACTGAAATCAATGGGATTAGGGGATACTTTTACTAAATGGGTAAGGGATTGGCTAGATGGTAGGCTTCAGAGGGTGATGGTGAATGGTATCCACTCCAAAACATCAGCAGTGACGAGTGGAGTACCTCAGGGCTCCGTCTTAGGGCCGATTCTATTCAATTTATTCATAGGAGATTTGACCCAAGGGCTTAGAGGAAAGGTATCACTGTTTGCCGACGACGCCAAACTATGCAACAAAGTAGACAAAAGCAGTGTGCCTGACTTTATGACGCAGGACCTACGGCAGCTAGAACAGTGGTCATCAACTTGGCAGTTAGGCTTCAATGCTAAAAAATGTAAAGTAATGCACCTAGGAAAAAAAAATCCACACAGAACATACACACTAAATGGTGAAACCTTGTCCAGGACCACGGTGGAACGAGATTTAGGAGTGATCATTAGCAATGATATGAAGGCTGCCAATCATGTGGAGAAGGCTTCGTCCAAGGCAAGACAAATGATGGGCTGCATCCGTAGGGATTTTGTCAGCAGAAAACCTGAAGTTATAATGCCACTGTACAGATCCATGGTGAGACCTCATCTCGAGTATTGTGTTCAATTCTGGAGACCACACTACCGGAAAGATGTGTTGAGAGTTGAGTCGGTTCAACGAATGGCTACCAGGATGGTCTTGGGGCTCAGGGATCTCACGTATGAAGAAAGGTTAAAAAAACTGCGGATGTACTCACTGGAGGAGCGAAGAGAGAGGGGGGACATGATTGAGACCTTTAAATATATCACGGGGCATATAGAGGTGAAAGATGATATCTTCAGTCTTACAGGGCCCACGGTAACCAGAGGACACTCGCTGAAAATCAGGGGAGGGAAATTTCAAGGTGATGCTAGGAAGTACTTCTTCACCGAAAGGGTGGTTGATCATTGGAACGAGCTGCCTCAGCAGGTGATTGAGGCCAACAGCGTGTCAGATTTTAAGAGAAAATGGGATATTCATGTGGGATCTATAGGAGAGTAAGAATCAGGGAGTGGGTCATTGGTATGGGCAGACTCGATGGGCTATGGCCCTTTTCTGCCGTCAATTTCTATGTTTCTATGTTTCTAATCTACAGTATTGTTGTAATATGCGTTTTTCTTGCAGCGAGTGAGTTTAGTAACTGGTACTATAATTTGTGCTTCATTTGCTGTTTATTCTCCATTTAAGGCAGCGCTGGGTTTATCAGTTGGTTGCTATGTATAACATATGTGTAGCATTCATATTTTCTAGGTATTAAAATAGTTTTTACATTCAGAATTGATAGGCTTTAATAGGCCTTGTTAAACCCAATCATTTTAGCCATTTGTTTATTGTTTTTTTTGGCTCCTTTCACATGCTTTAGTCACGTATTTTAAAAAAATCTTGAACCTCTGCCATGATATCTGATTCAGATTGTATTCTTTGATTTTAGGTTATAGATATCAGACTTTGAAGAAGATATGCTTTGCCTCCCTGTACTGGTGCGTGAAAGTGCCTTGTAATTTTCCTTGCAAAAAAGGCTGCATTGAAAAGACTTGAGGATTTTACTGATCATGAGCAGAAGCTACTGATCAGATGCTCAGAAGCAAAGCTAGATCAAGCATCCCAAGTCTGCCCTCATCATAAAGCTCTTTTTCTCACTGAATATGTCTTTATAGAAGACATGCTATAATCCCTTTGGCAAGATAAACCATAATGTAAACAGAATTGGGATATTGTGGAAAAGAAACCCACCCAAGGCTGTTGTTGCATGGCCATTGGGCATGGCCCTTATGGCGATGGGGATAGTGGTTTAAGGAAAGGCTAAAATGGCTAGGGCTCTTCAGCTTGGAGAAGAGATAGCTCAGGGGCAATATGATAGAGGTTTATAATTACTGAGTGGAGTGGAAAGGGTAGATATGAATCGCTTGTTTACTCTTTCCAAAAATACTAGGTCTAGGAGCATGCAATGAAGCTACTAAGAAGTAGATTTATATTCAAAACTGTTTATTGGTCAAAAAACACAATCCAAAATTACAATGACAAGCAACACAGACCAATTTTTCATAAACCCAAAAAAACCACCCCTCCCCCCCCCCAAACAAAAAAAAAAGAAAAAAGAAAAAGAAAGAAGGGAATGGAGCAGCATGAGAGCAAGTACCAAAAGGAGAAAACCACTATAAGAAGTAGATTTAAAACAAACCAGAAAAAATATTTCTTCACACAAAATGTAATTAAACTCTGGAATTGAATGTTCTTATTCAAAAGGCATTTGACAAAATACCTCATGAAAGACTTCTGAGGAAATTAGAAAGTCATGGGATAGGAGATAATGTCCTTTTATGGATTAAGGACTGGTTGAAAGACAGAAAACAAACCGTAGAAAACATTTCTTCACACAACGTGTAATTAAACTCTGGAATTTGTTGCCGGAGAATGTGGTAAAATCAGTTAGCTTGGCGGGTTTAAAAAGACTTGGCTAATTTCCTAAAAGGCCATAGGCCATTATTGAGATGGCTTGAGGAAATCCACTGCTTATTCCTAGGATAAGCAGCATAAAATCTGTTTTATTACTTGGAATCTAGCAAAGTACTTTGGATCTCATTTGGCCACTGTTGAAGACAGGATACTGGGCTTGATGGACCTTCAATGTGTCCCAGTGTGGCAATTTTTAAAGGAAAATACAGCTGCCGCTTTAATCCCTAGCGCCAAAGGAGAAATTAGGTTCTTACCTGCTAATTTTTTTTCTTTTAGTCCCTCCAGACCGGCACAGAAACTGATGGATTATAATGCACCTTGACTAGCAGGTGGAGACTGAGACAAAAATTTTTGGCTGTAGTATAAGTGGGCTGTGCAGTCCCAAGTACAATCGGTCTGACGAATAGCCAAGCAAAACTAAGAAACTAATAACCGTGAACTTTAAATAGCAACATCACTCTCAGAAGGAGAATAGCAAGTAAAAAGAAATACTGTTGAATATTAATTAGAACAAGAACCTTCAAAAACGTCCCCACAGCTCGCCAGCTACACCAGACACCACTGTTCGTATAATCTCCCCTAACAACCCAGACAAAAAGCCACTGCAGAAAAAAAAACGTACTCCTTGTGCAAAACAACGAATAACAAATGACAGGGCAGGGTCTGTACTGGTCTGGAGGAACTAAAAGAAAGAAAATTAGTAAGAAGAATTTCTCCTTCTTTATCGTCCCTCCAGACTGGCACAGAAACTGAGGGGACGTACCAAAGCAGTACCCATCATGGGTGGGACCCCCGAAGGGCCGTCACAAGAATACGCTCACTGTGATCCGATGCATCTGAATGTCCACACGGTAGTGTCGCACAAAGGGAATGAAGAGAAGACCAAACAGCAGTCTTACAGATATCCACAGGAGGTACAAGAGAAGACTCAGTCCAACTAGCTGCCTGACCCTGAGTGGAATGAACTCTGAGAAATTCCAGAACAGGCTTTTTTGAAGAAGGCACGCCAAAACGATAGCCTCCTTAATCCAGCGCACATTGGTGGCCTTGGAAGCATCATCCCCTTTATGAGGACCTGCTAAGAGGACAAAAAGATGATCTGATTTCCAGAACTCCTGGATCCACTGAACATAAGAGCGAAAGACCCTACGGACATCCAATTCGCGCAACTGTCTCTGCTCCAAGAGCCCTCTCGACTATCCAAGACCGGGAGGACCATGACTGGTTGACATGAAAGGGCAAACCACCTTTGGCAGAAAGAAAGGAACTGCCTGCAGCACGACCCGCTCCCTAGAGAACTCCAGGAAGGGAGGCCTACACAAAAAGGCCTGCAATTCAGACACACGATTCACGGAAGTAATGGCCGCCAGGAAGACAGCCTTAAGAGTAAGGTCCTTCAACATGCAGGAGCCCAGAGGATCTTAAGGAGGACACATAAGCACGGAAAGAACCAGATTGAGATCCCAGGCCAGAACCGAAAGCCACTCTGGAGGTCGAAGCAATTTTGCCACTCTTAAAAACCGAACCAAATCTGGAGAAGAGGCCAAATGCCGACCATGCAATAAACCACAAAACAGACAAAGCTGCAAGCTGAACCCGGAAGGAGGACCAGGCAAGGCCCCTGTCCAGGCCATCCTGCAAAAACTCCAAGATGTGAGGCAAAGAAGAGCAAAAGTGAACCATGCCATGCACGGAACACCACTCCTAAAAGAGATGCCAAACTCGAAATAAGCCTGAGAGGTGGAAAGTCTCCGAGAACCCAAGAGGCGGAGATCACCTTATCTGAATTACCTTTCTTACTTAGGCGCTCCCTTTCAAAAGCCAAGCCGCAAGACAAAAGGGACCCAGATCGAACATTGGAATGGGGCCTTGAGTCAGAAGGTCGAGTGAGAAGGGCAGCGGAAGAGGATCCGCTACGAAAAGATGAATCAGATCTGCATACCACAGATGCCTGGGCTAATCCAGAGTCACCAGGATCACACGGCCAGTGTGCTGAGCAAGGCGAAGGACAAAGCCCACCATCGGCCATAGGGAAAAAATATATAGGAGTCAGTCCTTTGGCAAAGGCTGCACCAGAGTATTCAGCCCCTCGGCTTGGCAACCTCTGCGCCAACTGAAGAACCATTGCTTTGGTGCTGACAAGTGTGGCCATCAGGTCCATGACTGGCCAGCCCCAGACTAGAGAGTTGCGCGGGAACAGAAATCCCACCCGTCCCCGCCAAAATCCCACCCGTCCCCGTGAGGAATCCCTCCATCCCCACCCGTCCTCGTGAGGAATCCCCTCCGTCCCCACCCTTCCCTATAAACTTCAGAAATAGTTATTTTATTTAATTATGCTACTTAATTAAAGGCTCTGGTAGAGACCCATTTACAAATAAGCAAAGAGACTTTATTAATTTGGAAATATTAATTGGGAAGAATACATACTTTGTAAATGGGTTTCTACCAGAACCTCTAATGTAAATATAAAATATAAATACTCAGCTGATGAGAACCCACAAGCTGTCAGCTGAGGACTTCCTTTGCAGTTGGCCAGGGGTCCCTTTTGCCAAGCTTGGCAGGCAGCAGTAGCGTCCCTGAGTCACAGATGCTGGCACCTCAGTGGCTCATGGATGCTGCCAGCGACTACTGCGCTTGGTGGAGGGGAGTTCTGGCCATCTCTAGAGGAGGTCCTCTTCTGGTGGTGCTTGGGGATCCCCACCAGTCACAGCAAGGGTCAGCAAGTACTTCAACACTGTAGAAATAAAACCAGAAATGCATTTCCTTTTCTTTTGAACACAAAAGCATCTGCCATATACATTTCCCAAAGCTAACATATTTTAGTCAATAAATTCCGTTTTTTACTTTTGTTGTCTGGAGACTTATTTTTCCATAAAGTTGGTCCCAATTTCTTTTTTCCACTTTCGCATCTTCTGTAAATTCTTCTGTTGCTGTCCATTTGTTCCCCCTACCATGGTCCAGCATTTATCTCTTTCTCATCTTTCGTGCCTGCATACCAGCCCTATGCCCAACATTTCTCCTTCTATCACCCCTCTCCAGCACCATGCCACATCTCTCCCTCCATTCCCTTCATCACTGTCCAACATTCCTCCCTCTTGCATCCCTTTCAATCTGTCCCACTGTTCCCTTGCCACATTTCTCACCCTCATCTTTTTCTTCCCTATCATATTCTGTACCTCCCTCCCTACGACCAAAAATTCTCCTCTTTCTTCCATTTGCCGTGTGTACACAACCATCTCTCTTTCCTGCTCAGACACACCCACACCCAATTCTCCCTTTCTATTCCATCCTCCACCTCAGCATCTCTTTCCCTCCCTTCCTCTCTCCCCAGTTCATGACTTCTGTGTCCAAAAATGCACTCCCTTCCACCACTTTATTCGAGTCCAGATAACAGCAGGGGTTGGAGGCAGCCTGCAGCACGCCATATGTAGCCGACCCAGAAGTTTTCCCCCGAAGTCAGAGCTGACATCGGAGGGAAGGCTTTGCATCAGTCTGGCGGCGGCTGAGGTGTCAGGTGGGAGGGGGTAGATACTGGATGTAGGAGGTGAGAGGAGACAAACTGTAGATAGAAAGGGGGAGGGATCAGACACACTGGATGAAAGGGGAAAGATAAGACAAGCTGGAATGCCTGGGGAGAGAGAAAAAGACAGATGATGGATGTAAAGATAAGGAGAGGGGAGGAAGACATTGAATGGAAAGCAGGAGAGGGGGAGGATACGGATGGAAGGGAGGAAAGAGAAAGATGGGGCAGACACTGAATAGAAGGGGAGAAAGAGAAATGAAGCAGATGTTGGGCTGAAAGGGGGAAAGATGGGCAGATGCTGGATGGAAGGGGGAGAAAGAAGGGTGGATGATGGGTGGGATGACAGAGGGGGCAGAAAGGAGGAAGAGAGGAGACAGATCAGATGCTGGGCAGAAGCAGAAGACAGAGGGGCAGATGCTGGATGGAAAGAGGGGGAGGGGCAGATGATGGATGGAAAGGGACCTCAGGTCAGCATCACAATGGCCGTGCAAGTCTACATGGGTCCAAATGGTGCAGCTCCTGCGCTCAGGAAGCGTCCGGCCTCTCGTTACTCACAGGGTCCGTGGCTGCCTGTCATCTTCCATCATCATCATCATGGCTGCCGGAACGAGGGAGAGATGGACGGGCGGGGAGGGAGCGAGCAGACAATCGGGGAGAACTACGTCTCCTACAGCACGGCTCATCCGCTGCAGATCCGGGAGAACAAAATGGCGGTCGCCAGTCAGGCAGGCAGGAATCCCCTCAATGCGCAGACGCAGACCTCCGCTCTCCTCGGACCCTACGCAAGAGGAGAGAAGCGGTCCGACGGCGCGTGTTCGCCACACATGCCGAGACCTCGCTTGACCAACGAAGCGCAAGATGCGCCGTGCCGCTGGACCAATCAGCAAGCAAGGCTTTCAGCTGTGTACATGCTGAGCTCACTGCTCAGCATGGCTGTTTCCGCCGCGACGCCAGACTTGTGCTTAAGCTGCATGCCTGCATCGCCAGAATTTAGGTAGGCCTGTTTTCATCCCCGTGAGAGTCCCGTGGGTCAGGGGGGCAACCCCGTGAGAGTCCCGTGGGCCAGGGAGGCGTCCCCATGGGAGTCCCGTGGGCCAGGGGGAGAACCCGCGGGATTCCCGCGATCCCCGTTCCCGTGCAGACCTCTACCCCAGACCTGCACAATTAACTCGAAGGCCATGGGACCGAAAAACCACTCGCCAGGATCCAGCACGTGATGACTGAAGAAGTCCACCTGGACATTCTCCATGTCCGGAATGTGGGAAGCCGAGATGTCCAGAAGATGAGTGTCTGCCCAAGCCATAGACAGAGCAACCTCCTGCACCACCAGACAACTCATGGGGCCCCCCTGATGATTGACGTAAGCCACCGCTGTGGCATTGTCCGAGAAAACCCGAACTGATTTGCCCTTCAGCAACATCTGGAACACTAGTAACGCCAATGTTCTGGTCTCCAGAACATTGATTGACCAGGACACCTCCTCCAGAGATCAGCTGCCCTGAGCCGAGCGACGAAGGCATTGAGTTTCCCAACTGAGGATACTGGCTTCTGTGAGAAGCACCATCAACTGAGGCTAATTCAGACTCATTCCCTGCACCAGATTGGAAGCATGTAGCTATCAGCGGAGGCTGCGACGAATTAACACTCAAAGAGGAACAGGAGAGTCCATATCATGCGTCTGAGGCAACCACCGCTGAAGAAAAGCATACTGAAGTGGGCATGAGTCCCCAAAACATGCAGAAAATACCGTGCCCGAGAACACCTACAATCCATCAGAAAGCAAATCTGCGACTGCAACTTGAACACTTAGGTCTCCGGAAGGAAGACCCTCCCCAAGCTGGTGTCAAATGCGTCGAGACAGAGTCAACCGGCTTTTGGACAAGTTGACCACCCATCCCAGTGACTGTAGGAACTCCACAATCTGAGTCATAACCCAGGAGCTTGCCTAAACAGATTTCACTCGAATCAATCAGTCATCTAGATAGGGATGAACCAGAATGCCCTCCTTGCGTAAAGCTGCCGCCACCATCACCATAATCTTGGTGAAATTCCGTGGAGCTGCGGCCAGACCAAACGGAAGCGCATAAAACTGATAGTGCTTTCCCAAAATTGCAAAGCGAAACAAACACTGATGGGAGGCCCGAATGGGAACATGCAGGTAGGCCTCTATCAGATTGAGAGAAGTCAGAAATTCCCCCGGCTGAAAAGCAATTATGGGTCTCAGGGTCTCCGTACGAAAAGACAGAACCTGGAGCGCCTGTTGACCCCTTTCAGATCCAAAATGGGCTGAAAAGACTCCTCTTTCTTGGGCACCATGAAATAAATTGAATACCTGCCAGTGCGAAAATCCTGAGGAGGCACTGGCTTTGAGGTCAAACAACCTTTGCAGCGTCGGATGAAAAGTCCTATTCTTCCAAGCCAACTGACAAGGAGAACAGAAGCAATGATCTGACAAGGGCCGGGAAATCTCCAGAGCATATCCGTCCCAAATCACTTCCAGGACCCACTGATTCATTGTGATCTCGGCCCATCCCTGGTAAAACTCTTGCAACTGGGCTCCTACCAGCACTAGCGAAGGGCCCACAAGGGGTCATTGGGCCGGGAGGGAGGCAGTGGGGCCATTGGAGGAGTCACAACTCCCATCAGTGGGCATCCCAAAAGAATTGTATGCGCTGAAAGAAACGGCCCCAGGGAGGAAAGTAAGCCGCCCCCCCGACCGGGGCAGAACCGCTGAAAATCACGCAAACACCCCTGGGTGATGCTACCCTGCAAAGACGGGCGAGGATGGTTCTCAAGAAGATGGTGCACCTTAGAGTCCGTCAAGACTTGAACTAACTTGTCCAACTCCTCGCCAAACAGGAAAGATTCTCAAAACGGAAATTTACTAAGCTTAGCCTTATACACTGCATCCACCAACCAACCCCGACGCCACAGGGTATGGCAAGACACCACTCCAAGAGCCATAGACTTGGCCGAAAACCGCAACAGATCATACATGGCATCCACGAGATAAGAAGCACTGAGCTCAATTTTAGCAACCTCCTGATCCACCAAGGACCATTCATCAGACTCCCGGTCAAGAACTCGCTTGGACTACCTGAAACAAGCCTGGGCTACCAGACCGCCATAAATCGTCGCCTGGACCGCCAAGGCAGCTACATCAATACTCTGCTTAAGAAGAGACTCCAACTTATGATCCCGAGAGTCCCGCAAGGCCGAACCGCCTTCAACCGGCGATAGCCGAGACCACCCCATGAACCACAGGAGACTTAAAGGTATCCCTATCCCCTTCTGGAATGGGATAAAGCTGAGCCATGGACTGCACCAAAACCCCCCAAAAACGTCCGTAAAAGAACGGGAGGCTCCCAAAAACATCCTGAAAAGAACGGGAGGTTGACTGGATCCCCTGAAGCAGGGGGTCCACCATATACTGGGGGGGGGGGCGGGGGGTTGTCCTTTGCATCCTCCTCAAAGTGCAAAACCGAAGAAACCTAAAGAATAAGCTCCTGTAGCTCTTCCCAATGAAAAATGTGCTCCTGACACATCTTCGCCAGCTGGCGTCTCTGCAAAACACATGTCCTCGTCATTTGCCTACCCAAGAGGATCTTGGGGGTCCAATAAAGTGTCCAAGTCCTCATCAGGCAAAAAACACATCAGCACACAAAAACAATCCTCATCCCATGAGACCCGCAGCTGCTTGGACGAAGATAGGGGAGGGGATTGGATCGGAGCCAATGATGAGGGGGACTGAACAGGAGTGGACACAGAAGACAATCCCCCCCAGAAAACGCAAGACCCACAGCCGCCTGCAAGTAATCCTTGTACATGGCTAAAACAAAATCTAGGGCAAACCCCCATGGCGGCAAAGCAGGACTCAATGCCAAGGCAGAAGACACAGCAGTAACCTGCTCCTGTCTCTCCAAGACAGGGGGAAGGTCACCTGAGGCTGCAGGCAAGATGGCGGAGCTTCCTGCTAAAACCGGCAAAAAGCCTCTGAAAAAAATTACCCCAAGGCCTGCAGCGGTAAAGAGGCCTGAACAGACCCAGCCACTAAAGCAGGCAAGCCAGCAGCATTGAAAAGGGAGTCCCCAGCACTATTGATGGTAAAGGAAAGCACAGTTACTTACCGTAACAGGTATTATCCAGGGACAGCAGGCATATATTCTCACATGTGGGTGAGGTCATCTACGGAGCCCCGATGCGGAAGCATTTTCAAGCAAACTTGATTGAAGATTTAAGTTTGCTCTGCTGCTCCACGCATGCGTGCCTTCCTGCTCCACTAGGGGCGCATCCCCTCGTGGTCTCCAGTTCACTTAACTAGCAAAGAAGCCAACCTCGGGGAGGTGGGCGGGTTGTGAGAATATATGCCTGCTGTCCCTGGATAACACCTGTTACGGTAAGTAACTGTGCTTTATCCCAGGACAAGCAGGCATGATATTCTCACATGTGGGTGACCTCCAAGCTAACTGAAAAGGGATGGAGGGAAGTTGGCAATTTAAGCAAATAGATTTCGCAATACCGATTGGCCAAACCGGCCATCGCTTCTGGACAGTGAGTCCAGACAGTAGTGGGAGGTGAAAGTATGAACCGAAGACCATGTGGCAGCCTTGCAGATTTCCTTAATAGGTGTGGACCTGAGGAACGCTACGGAGGCTGCCATCGCTCGGACCTTGTGTCCCGTTACTCGACCATGCAGCGCGAGACCAGCCTGAGCATAGCAAAAGGAGATGCAATCGGCCAACCAGTTGGACAAGGTGCGCTTGGAAACTGGGTGACCTAACCGGTTTGGGTCGAAAGACAAAAACAATTGTGGGACTTTCCGGTGTGATTGAGTGCGTTGGAGGTAAAAGGCCAACGCTCTCTTGCAGTCAAGAGTGTGGAGCGCCACCTCTCCGGGGCGAGAGTGGGGCTTGGGAAAAAACACAGGTAAGACAATGGACTGATTGAGATGAAAATCAGACACTACTTTAGGCAGGAACTTTGGATGAGTGCGGAGTACCACCTTGTCATGATGGAATACAGTGAAGGGTGGGTCCGCTACCAGAGCTTGTAGTTCACTAACCCGCCGGGCGGAAGTGAGCGCGAGCAGGAAAACCACCTTCCAAGTGAGGAATTTTGGATGGCATTTGTCTAGGGGCTCAAATGGAGGTTTCATTAGTTGAGCCAGAACCACGTTAAGGTCCCAAACCACCGGAGGAGGTTTGAGAGGAGGGTGGACATTCAGAAGACCCTTCATGAAGCGAGAGACTAAGGGATGGAGCGAGAGGGCTTTCCCTTCCAGGGGCTGATGAAAGGCCGCAATCGCACTGAGGTGTACTCGAATGGAGTTGGTCTTTAGGCCAGAATGAGATAATTGAAGTAAATAGTCAAGGACCAGAGGGACGGGGACCGACACCGGGTCCTGGCTGTGAGAGGAGCACCAGGCTGAGAATCTGGTCCACTTTTGGGAGTAGCAGGTTCTCGTCGAGGTCTTTCTAGAGGCCTCCAGTATCTCCTTGACTGACTGAGACACGGGGAGAGAAGTCAGGGGGAAAGAAACCAAGCATTCAGATGAAGAGATTGAAGATTGGGATGTAACAGCGAACCCTGACCCTGTGATAGTAGAGAGGGAAACCGAGGCAGAGGTAGTGGATCTCTGACGCTGAGTTGAAGCAGAAGGGAAAACCAAGGCTGGCGTGGCCAGCGAGGAGCAATCAGGATCAGGGTGGCTTGCACCGTTTTCAGGTGGACCAGCGTCCGCAGGATCAGGGGAAACGGCGGAAACGCGTACAGAAACCTTCCCTCCCAGTCGAGGAGGAAGGCGTTGGCCTCAAGCCGGTCCGGGGAGTACATCCGGGAGCAGAAGAGAGGCAGCTTGTGGTTGTGAGGGGATGTGAACAGATCTATTTGAGGCGTCCCCCACTGTTCGAACACCCGTCGTAGGGTCTGAGAGTGTAGTGACCACTCGTGTGGCTGGAGGAGGCGGCTGAGTCTGTCCGCCAGACAGTTTTGTTCTCCTTGTATGTACACCGCTCGAAGGAAGGTGTTGTTGGAGATTGCCCATTTCCAGAGGCGCAGGGCTTCTCGACAAAGGGACCAAGACCCTGTCCCCCCTTGTTTGTTTACGTAGTACATCGCTACCTGGTTGTCGGTTCGGATGAGAACCACCCGGTCGTGGAGCAGATGTTGAAAAGCTACAGCTGCGAGATAGATGGCCCGAAGCTCTAGCACATTGATGTGGCAGCGACGGTCCTCTGCTGACCACATCCCTTGAGTGCGTAGGCCGTCCAGATGGGCTCCCCAAGCGTACTACGACGAGTCCGTGGTGAGTACCTTGCTGTGGGGTGGGGCGAGGAAGAGCAAACCTTTGGAAAGATTTGAAGAGTCAGCCCACCAGCGGAGCGATCGTTGCAATGAAGGAGTCACTGTCACGGGACGGTCGATCGGGTCCCGGTCTTGATGCCATTGAGAGGCCAGGGTCCATTGAGGGATTCTCAGATGGAGGCGGGCGAAGGGTGTGACATGGACGGTGGAGGCCATGTGGCCCAGGAGAGTCATCATCTGTCGAGCTGATACCGAGGTCAGCAGGGAGATCCTTCGACTCAGACTTACTAACGCCTCTAGGCGCGGAGGGGGGAGGAAGGAACGGAGGCGAACCGTGTCCAGCGTGGCCCCGATGAACTGTAGGAACTGCGAGGGGCGTAGTTGGGATTTTGGGAAGTTTATTTCGAACCCCAGACTCTGTAGGTAGATAATAGTCTGTTGGGTCGCTGAGATAACCCCTTCCCTGGACGGGGCTTTGATCAGCCAGTCGTCCAGGTAGGGGAATACCTGAAGGACCTGGGAGCGTAAGGTAGCTGCGACCACCACGAGGCACTTGGTGAAGACTCGAGGTGACGATGCTAGGCCGAAGGGGAGGACACGGTATTGTAGGTGCCAGTCCCCTACCTGAAAACGCAAGAACTTGCGGTGAGCGGGGTGCACTGGGACATGTGTGTACGCCTCCTTCAGATCGAGGGAGCAGAGCCAGTCGCCCTCGTCGATCAGGGGGTAGAGGGTCGGTAGGGAAAGCATCCGAAATTTTTCCCGTACCAGAAATTTGTTGAGGCGTCTCAAGTCTAGTATTGGGCGTAGGTCTCCCGTTTTTTTCGGTACCAGGAAGTAACGGGAGTAGAAGCCCTTTCCCCGTTGGTCGGGGGGAACCTCCTCCACTGCTCTCAGGCGAAGCAGGTTTCGAGCTTCGGAGAGGAGCAGGGGTAGCTGCGTCCGGTTGGGAGGGCAATTCCTTGGAGGGTTGTCTGGAGGAATGGCCCGAAAGTTGAGAGAGTATCCTGATGAGATCACGCCAAGGACCCATGCGTCCGACGTGACTTGTTCCCAGCGAGGGTAAAAGGCTTTGAGGCGACCCCCGATGGGAAGGAGGCCTGGGACTATGGCGGAGGGGGCCCGCCCCCTTCCGCGTATCCCGTCAAAAGGACGGGGATGGTTTGGTAGTCGCAGTCGGTTGGGACTTGGGTAGAGTCCGATGGTGGGCCTGCGGGCGCCTGGGTGGAGGCCGCGAGAAGGCAGGAGTGGATTTTTGTGGGTATCGGCGCGGAGGGGCCCTGAACGGCCTGGACGCGGTCGGTTTAGGCTTTTGCCGGACGAGGGAGGCGAACGAGCGTTCGTGTTCGGAGAGGCGTTTTGTAGCCGCCTCGATAGTGTCATCGAACAGTTCTTTTCCCACGCAGGGGAGGTTAGCCAACCGGTCCTGCAAGTTGGGGTCCATGTCGATCAGGCGCAGCCAAGCTAGTCGGCGCATGGCGATAGCAAAGGCTGCCTCTCTGGAGGAGAGTTCGAAGCCATCGTAGGCCGCGTGGAATAGATGGAGGCGCAGGTTGGAGAGGGACTCTAAAAGCAGGCCAAACGCTCCTTGCCGGGAGGCCGGTAGGTCAGTCTCAAAGGCTCTCAATAGTCCAATGAGGTGTTTGAGGTAGGATGTGAAGGTGAAAGTGTAGCTTTGCACCCTAGAGGCCATCATTGCATTTTGATATAGTCTCCTGCCGAACTTGTCCAGGGTTCGGTCTTCTCGGCCTGGGGGGACCGCTGCTGAGACCCGGGATGGGTGAGCCTTTTTCAAGGAGGATTCTACTAGCAGCGACTGGTGGGAGTGCTGTGGTTGTTCGAATCCCGGGTAGGGTACTGTGCGGTACTTGGCCTCCATTTTGGAGGGTACGGCTGTGACCATGTAGGGGGTCTCCAGGTTCCTGAAGAAGGCCTGTTGGAGTACCGGGTTAGGTGGTAAGCGAAGGGACTCTCTGGGCAGTGATGGCATATCCAGCTCCGCTAGGTACTCCTTAGAGTATCTGGAGTCGGACTGGAGGTCTAAGTCCAAAGCGTGGCCCATGTCCTGGACAAAGCGAGTGAAGGATGGGCGGGATGTTCCCGGGGCCCCGTGCGGGGTCGGTGAACGAGACCTCCGTCGGGTGGAGAAGGATGGGGAGGCTTCCCTCGAGTATCGAGGTTCCTGCTCCGATCCACGCTCCGAGACCGGGGAAGTACTGTGAAAGTGTTCCGGGGTCGTAGATCTCCGACGACTCGAGGAGCCCCTCGGAGACGATGTCGGGGTTCGGGGTACCGATCGATGTCGAATCGGTGACCTCGACCCGGACTCCCTCGGTGAATACCTGCAACCTCGGGTCGGGGTCCCGGTCCGAGGGGGAGTTCGGAGGATGCGCGGGTTGGAGAGTGATAACTCAGCCACCCTTAGTGGTCCCGTACGAGGTGTAGGAGAACGGCCTCGTAGAGTGGGGGAACCCCGGGCCTTCTGGGAGGTACGGCGGTTCGAGGTTTCTGTCGTTTTAGCACGACGCTTTGCACCGTAGCGGTCTGTGGAGGGGGAGCGCCTCGGGTGCCTCGGTGAGGAGTCCAAGGAGGATGGAATGCGGCGAAGCTTGCGCGCTTTTCTTTGAGGTAGCTCGACGCGAGGCTCAGGCTGGTCTGGCACATGCGGGGTCGAGGTCGAGGCCGGTTGTAATTGGGCCATTGCAGCGGACAGCTCCGACGAGATCATCGCTCGGAGTAGGTCCTGGAAGACGAGCACGGACAGCATCGAAGGCATGTCCACTGCCTCGGTGCACTCCACCGGGGGCGACCTCGTATCAGAGTATTCCCGTGTGGTGGAGGCACGGCCCGAAGGCTTGGAGGGCTTCGCCGGGGCTGTAAGCATGGGACTTCCGCCATGCGTCGCCGGCGTCCCCGAGGCTGGTTTCTTCACTGGTACAGAACCTGAAGAGGAAAGAGGGGACTTACCCGGAGCCGAGGTTTTCTGTTGCCCCGAGGACTTCGGGTTCGAGTCTCGAGGTGATGCCGAGGTATTTGGGGCCGAGGTCAAGGCCGGGGCCGACCTCGAGGCCGAGATAGAGGGTTGGTCCGGGGCGAAAAGATCCGCCATGCGGGCTTTCCTTCGACGGAGGGCCCGGTTCTGAAAAGTAGCGCACTGGGGGCAGGAGTCGGTTGGATGAGCGGCCCCCAGGCAGAGGATGCACCGGCGATGCGGGTCTGTGATGGAAAGAAGCCGCTCGCACCGGGAGCACTGTTTAAAGCCGGTCAAAGGCCGGGACATAGAATCGAAAGTGGCCGCGGCTCGAATAGCCACGTGGCCACGAGGACCCGGAAGCCTCCGGGTCGATGAAAAATGAAGCAGGAACAGTTGAAAGAAGAAAAAACTTGCGCACAGCGACTAAATCGAGAAAAAACAAGAAAAAATTGCGGTGCTAGAAGGCAGTTGGGGCAGAGCCTGAAAAAACATGACTTCTAGGCTCAGCGGAAAATTTTGAACTGGAGACCACGAGGGGATGCGCCCCTAGTGGAGCAGGAAGGCACGCATTCGTGGAGCAGCAGAGCAAACTTAAATCTTCAAACAAGTTTGCTTGAAAATGCTTCCGCATCGGGGCTCCGTAGATGACGTCACCCACATGTGAGAATATCATGCCTGCTTGTCCTGGGATAAACTATTTTCCCTGACTGTCAGCGACTGGGGAAATCCCTGTGTGGGCAGTAGGGGAAGTCTGGGCTTCTCCACTACCTGCTGCCGACGAGCGGTGCTCATGAGAAGGGGAACCCTGCTTGCTAGCACCTGAAGCCAGCAAGGATTCCCCTTCACAGCGGATGGTGCACTTCGTGTACAAGACGGCTGCGCAGGTCTGTGTCTTCTCCCAGGTAGAGGTCCCAACAAATGGGAACCTCTGCACTCTGAGCCTCCAAACAAACACTGAGAAAAAATATCTGAAAATAATAAATTTGCAGAGCACTTCTGAGCAACTTGCTTGCAGAAAACAAACTGAGGGGGCAGAGGTAGTAACGGCAGCAAGCTAGTTGATTAGTGCAACAATGCTCCCCAATCCCAAAAATAAATAGTTCATGTTCACATTCAATGGCAAAAGATCTGACAGCGCTGGAAGAGTGGGCCAAAAAGTGGCAAATGAGCTTCAACATAGGGAAATGCAAGGTCATGCATATAGGGAAAAAGAACCCGATGTTCACTTATAAAATGGGGGGATCACCGCTAGGGGTGAGTACCCTTGAAAGAGACCTGGGAGTGATGGTAGACACATCATTGAAGGCGTCAGCGCAGTGCGCCACAACCTCAAGGAAGGCAAACAAAATGTTGGGCATCATTAAGAAGGGTATCACGTGCAGGATGAAGGAAGTCATCCTGCCACTGTACCGTGCAATGGTGCGCCCGCACCTGGAGTACTGCGTCCAGTACTGGTCGCCGTACCTCAAGAAGGACATGGCTGTACTTGAGAGAGTCCAGAGAAGAGCAACTAAGCTAATAAAGGGTATGGAGAACCTCTCATATACTGACAGATTGAAGAAGCTGGGGCTTTTCTCCCTGGAAAAGCGGAGACTTAGGGGAGACATGATAGAAACCTTCAAGATCATGAAGGGCATAGAAAGAGTAGACAGGGACAGATTTTTTAAATTATGGGGAACCACAAGTACAAGGGGACACACAGAGAAATTGAAAGGGGGAAGGTTTAGAACAAACGCCAGGAAGTTCTTTTTCACCCAGAGGGTGGTGGATACATGGAACGCGCTGCCGGAAGATGTGATTAACAGGAGCACGCTACAGGGCTTCAAAGAAGGTTTGGATAGGTACCTGGAAGACAAAGGGATTGAGGGGTATAGATAGGAGTAGAGGTAGGTTATAGGGATAGGATTAGAGGATTAGTGGCAGTTACAAAGTTAGTCATGGGAACTGTTCAGGCAATTAGGCCTGATGGGCCGCCGCGGGTACGGACCGCTGGGCAAGATGGACCTCTGGTCTGCCCCAGCGGAGGCAACTTCTTATGTTCTTATGTTCTAAAACTAAGCCCCTCTTTTACCAAGCCACAGTAGTGTGAGTGCCATGCAGCAAATACGCCAAAGGCTTCGGTACATTTATTGTGCAGGTCTGTGCTATTCAGCTTGATAAAAGAGGGTCAAAGATAGAACACACTTTAGTTGTGTTAGGTCATTTTTGCTATGTTATGTGCTTACTTACGACCTCTTTTACAAAGCCGCGCGGCAACAGCCCCAAAGTCCTTTAAATCTCTATGGGCTTCGGGGCCGTTAGCACAGCGCATCCGCTAGCATGGCTTGGTAAAAGAAGCCGTTAAGTTTCCTTTTTCCAATATTACACTTTGTTTAAATTATCAGAAACCATTCAGTGTGACATATATGCAATAATAGGGGAAAAGCAGGAGGAGTAAATACTTTTTCACATCATTGTATATACAGTTACTTTGTCCTAGTGATAGTAGCAAAATCTAAATTTTTTGTACCTGGGGCAATGGAGAGTTAAGGAACTTGCACAGAGTCACAAGGAACCGCAAATGAAATCAAACCCTGGTTCTCAGTCCACTGCATTAACCATTAAGCTACTCCTCTACACCAAAGCTTGACTGGTATCCACTTCCCATCTTTCTATCCATGGGAGCTTGCATTTTTACCTACATCTTTTTTAATTTTATTTTTGGAATTTAGGGCTACCAAACATATAACAACTTAAAAAGGAGAGGTTGTCTTCGGGCATTCCAATATTCAACCACTATTTGGATAACTTTATCTGGATACCTTGACCAGACATATTCACTTGTGATATTCAATGGGGCCAAAATATTCACATATCTGACTTAATATGGGACATAAAGACACATGAATAATCATCTGGTTATCTGTATTTGCACCTGACCTGCCAAATATGAAGCCCATAATGTTTAAAATTGATTGCATCTCTTACTTTAAGTAAAGTGACAGCAACCTTATCACCGGTATTGGTCCACAATGGCATCATCCCCAATTTCACTGCGATAAGGCCAACTCTATAAGAGCCTGTAAGTAAAACCAGGAAAAAAAAAAAAAAAAAGATCAGGATACTAAAAATTAATTCCTTATTCCTTACAACAAAAAATCAAGTTGGAAATTATGTTAATTTATTTGGATTTTCTTAGGAGTCATCAACTCGTGCTCAAGTCCTAGCAACTTGATGAATTACAGATCTAAAAAGAAATCAGTTTTGTGCTAGTATGTATGGTAAGCTCCTCCAGCGTCATTCCCATAGTTGTTTCCAACATGTCCAGCCATCTAATTGCAGGTCGCTCTCTTCGCCTGGTTCCTTCGATCTTTCCAAACATGATGTCCTTCTCCAACGATCTTTCTCTTTTGAGTATGACCAAAATAAGACAGTCGTAACTTCATCACTTGGATACTTAGAATAAAAATTAAACATTTGTGGGCTTTATTTCTCAATTTGAAATGTATATTTACTTTTCTTGTTTTCTGTCCGTATCTTTACTTTGTATTCTGTAACATTGTAAGAAATATTTTCAATTAAAAAAAAATTAAAAAGCCATAAGCATACTATTGTGAGACTTAGGGCTCCTTTTACTAAGGGCTCCTTTTATCAAGGCACGCTACGGGGGTTAGCGCGTCGGACATTTCATCAAGCGCTAACCCCCACAGCAGCCTAAAATCCTAACGCCTCGTCAATGGAGGCGTTAGGTACTAGCGCGGCAGGCGGTTTAACGCGCGGTATTCCACACGTTAAACCGCTACCGCGCCTTTGTAAAAGGACCCTTAAGCTGCGGTAGCGTTTTTAGCGCGCGCTGCAAATTAGCATGCGCTAACCCCCGCGCTATGCGGAAAAACTAACGCTAAAACCGCTAGCGCAGCTTAGTAAAAGGAGCCCTAAGTTTTCAGAGCTGTGCTTTCATCATCAGATTAGTGCAAAATGAGCAACTGAGCAGGAAAGAGCCCTTCCTGATCCTGTGGTCAGCACAAGAGTCAAGAATTAGTCTTCTCCTTCAGATCTCCTATACTCACGAGGAGATGCTTGACTCTAAACAGCTTTAACTGCTGCAACTATTCCTGAAACTTTGTTTAAATAGGTAATCCCTTTTCCTTTCAATGGTGATATGAATGCCTTTTTCTTTTCTTTGTGATTAAAACAGAGCTTTTCCACTGGTTTCTTAACCTTTTCCTATCGTGTGTCCTGGATGACGGGACATTCCAAAAATGTCGTTGCCATCGTGGATAAACAGTCTGTATGGACTAATAAAAAGCCAGGAACACAAAATATTTGAATTTACAGACTTATGACTTATTTACATTATGTTTACAATAGCCGTAAATGATAATGGTGAATAATACAAAACTTTGCTAAAATAATTACAATTGGAACCAGCGTAATGTAAAATTTATTACGATAGGAAAAGGTTAAGTTAAAACTAGTGGTATACAATATGGGTGGGGCAAATCGTGTTACGTTTTTAATCTTTAAACTGAGATGTTTGAGTCTCAAAATTTATGTTACAAAGTTTGAAATGGAATGGTTGTCCCTTTAAAAAAAAAAAATAGTAACATAGTAAATGACGGCAGACTATTCAACTAATTCTCAGATTTGATACTGTTATTCTATTACACTACAGAATTGACACGGGGACAAATTTTTCCCTGTCCCCGCAGGAACTCAATTTCCCGTCCCCAGAAGTTATGTCTCAGTCCCTGAACCGCGCAAGCCTCGGATACTTACGATTTTAAAATGTTTGAGGCTTGTGCAGATAGAGCTTGCAGGAATGGGACAGGGACAGGAAAAGAACTTGCCAGGATGGGACGGGGAAAAAAATTTGTCTCGGTGTCATTCTCTATATTACACCTCCCTCCTTTTTGTGGATTCTGCTTTTATGTCACTGCATTGTCATTTGGTGTTTAGTGGTTCATAGAGTTTTACTGAATGTCATATTTTACTATTCAGCAGAATACGAATAGAAATAGCAGACAGTGAGCTTTAACATAACGAATAAGAAGCAATATGAAATTAGAAATCAAGGGGATCATTTTCAAAGCACTTAGACATATATAGGAACCCCATGTACTTTGTGTGTCTATGGGTTCCTTTTACGAAGGTGTTTTTAGCGCACACACTGGATTAGCGCGCGCTAGCCGAAAAACTACCACCTGCTCAAGAGGAGGCAGTAGCAGCTAGTGTGCGTTAAGGCCCTAACGCACCTTTATAAAAGGAGCCCTAAGTGCTTTGAAAATGAGCCTCCAAGTGTCTGAGTACGATTCAGCACAGTAGAGCCCCAGATTATTCATATTCACATTTAAAATCAGTAGTTGACTGAAAACAAATAACATATTTGGGACCGAATCGAATACAAATATTCGAAACAACCCTCGTTTCAGTTATCTATTATTATAATGTACACTGCTTTGATATTTGCTTTTAAAGAGTGGTATGGCAAATGGTCTAAAATAAATTGTTTTAGCTATAGTTCCCTCCAATTTTTTTGATTATTATATTTGGGAATATTTTAGGGAAGGTGTGGTCTGAGTTTTTTGCCACTCAGCTTCTTTTCTGTTGTTTTTTTAAAACAAGCTTGCTTTTTCTTTGCCATTTGTCTTTCTGATTTGCCCTTCCCTCACTTTGGGAACCTCTTTGTTTTAGCAATATGAACAGAAATGTACTTATGTGTTTCTAGTTTGCCTATTTGTCATAGGTGGGAGCTAAATAACAGAAAAGGCAAGTAAGATGTCCAGTCCAACTGCACCAGTTTTATTATACAGATTCTGTCCTGACAAGGATCCTAGTTTAGGCATGCAAGTATGCCTTCCTCAAGGGACAATAAAAGCAGAAGCATATTAAAAACATGAAATAAGAACATATGAATTATTTATGATGAAGTATCTGGAGTATCGGCCTAAGCCGGAAACATCATCGGGAACAGGTTCTATGACCTAAATGTCTGGAAGTCTTTGAAGCATGGCTCAGACCTCGATCACCTTCTCCAGCCAGTCGGCAGGAGAATCTAGGAACAAATCTATGAGAGGGCGATAAAACCCGAGCTTGTGACCTACTCGGATGATATCCAGCACCAACTGGTCCGAGGAAAATTTTCCCCATTCCTCCCGAAATGCCAACAGCTGCTCCCCAATATGTCAGGGTACAGCTGCCAACCTGGCATCATTGGGATTTTATGGAGGGTGTATTGAGGCCAGTCCCCAAGGACTGCTGGTGTCTGGAGCTGCTGAATCACTGCCTGTAAACTTGGAAAGACCCGTGTTATATTGCCAAGAATAAAGCTTCTTGGAGTAATCCTTGATAATAGACTTTCCTTCCGTCAGCAAATCAGTTCAATTGTACAAAAATGCTTTTAGAAACTAAAAT
Source organism: Geotrypetes seraphini (assembly GCF_902459505.1). Classification (NCBI taxonomy): domain Eukaryota; kingdom Metazoa; phylum Chordata; class Amphibia; order Gymnophiona; family Dermophiidae; genus Geotrypetes; species Geotrypetes seraphini. Next base: position 312,929,054 of record NC_047085.1, on the reverse strand, counting down.
TAATTCACTCAATATCAGCTCTCTTGGAACCAAAATCTCTTAAGATTCTGATTCATTCATTAAATATCTCTCATCTTGATTATTATAATTCCCTCTATCAAGGTACAGCCTAGAAAGAAGATTTCAGATCATACAAAACACAGCTGTAAAAATTATCTACAAGGCAAAAAAGTTTGATCATGTCACGCTTCTATTGAAGAGATACTCTTTGGCTTCCCATATCCCACTGCATAACATTTAAAATCTTATTTCTTACCTTTAAAACAAAATTAGAACATTCTCCGGCATTTATTTACAGATTATTAATTCCTTATACCATTTCCAGATCACTTCACTCCTCTCAACCCCATCAATTTATCATATTGTTTATGACACCACACATAAAACTATTTTTTCGGTTGTTGCATCAACCTTATGGAATGCTCTTCCAAATCATCTTAGACAAGAAGATTGTGTATCCATATTCAAATCATATCTTAAAACATTTCTTTTCAAAAGTCACATTCAAATGAGGGCCTCTTTGTCAATAGTAATCAGGAAAATTTTTTCTTTCCTTTTTCCTTCCCTCCTTTTTTTAAAATAGCAATGTAAACTTATTCCCTCCACCCATTTTGTATCATGCTATTGATTTTTATTATTTGTACTTGTCTCTGTTTTTAACCCCTTTTATAATATATTGTTAATTATATTTTGTAAACTGCATACTTTATGATAGGTGGTGGTATATCAAATCAATAATAAAAGTTGAAACTTGAATGGCGGGAGGAATGAAAATTACCACTACTCCTGCCATAGGTGGTGGTATATCAAATCAATAATAAAAGTTGAAACTTTAATGGTGGGAGGGATGAAAATTACCACTACTCCTGTCAAGGGGTTAGTGCAGTCTATTTTCCAGCATAGACCTAGAGCAGCAATCGACCACACTGGCCATAATATCATCAAGGCCTTTACCAAAAAGCATCTTCCCTTTAAAGCAGTGGTCTCAAACTCAAACCCTTTGCAGGGCCACAATTTGGATTTGTAGGTACTTGGAGGGCCTCAGAAAAAATAGTTACTGTCTTATTAAAGAAATGACAATTTTGTATGAGGTAAAACTCTTTATAGTTCATAAATCTTTCCTTTTGGCTAAGTCTTAATAATAATATTGTAATTTATAGTTAAAGAGACATACGATCAAGAAACTGTTATATTTTACTTTTGTGATTATGATCACACATACCAAAGGCCTCAAAATAGGACCTGGCGGGCCGAATGTGGCCCCCGGGCCACATGTTTGAGACCACTGCTTTAAAGGGAACTAACTCTGCTCAAGGCAGCCTTGGCCATCAAGCCACCCACCCACTGCCAGATCCAGAGCATCCTGTAAGCTGAGACTGCATAAGCCGACACCTTGCTTATGACCCTAATAAGCCCGTATAGGGCATCTGCCATGAAATCTACCCTTCCTGCACCAGCTGGGGGCAAGAATCATACTCTGTGGAAGGCTTAAGTCGCAGTATGATGTGGCAGGCCCAAGCAGCCTTGATCCCCAGAGCAAAAGATTCAAAGTGCTTCTTAAGAATCATGTCCACCCTGCAATCCTGAGAATCCTTCAGCATAACACCACCTTTACTCGCCACTGCTGAGCCCACCTTCGGCTGGTCAAATAGCTGTTGGAACTCAGATGCCAAGGGATAAAGTCTAGCCTTTACCTTAGCCACCCTTAAGGACCCTTCTAGGGTCTCCCACTGCTCCGTAACTAGGGCAGTAATGTCTGGAAAGGAAGTGGTTTGGGCATCAGAGCCACTCATGACCATGTAGTAGGAAATGGGAGGGCTGAACTTCCATCTTCAATTCCTTAACAGAATCAGAAATAAAGTGGTGGACAGAGACTGACTTGAAGAGGCAGCAGATTCAAGGGACATCTCCCTGATCAAGAGCCAGAGATGCCCCTTGACTATTGGACCCCAAAAGGGGACTGGAGTCATCCAGGACTGTATCAGAGACCTGATATAAAAACAGCATGGAGTCTGATCTCCAATCCAGCCAGTCATGCTCCAAGAGGTCAATGGAGCTAGGGCCCAGCTTGATTAACCAAGCATACACCAGGGGAAAAAGACACTCCCTAGGTTGATGGCTCAGTGCATGCAGCCTGCCTTGGCCTCACTAGGAAGGCTCTTCACACGAGATTCACAAACTCTAGAGAGAAGCCTAGTGCAGGAGAAGTAGCTAATGCTTACAGGTCCTCCTGTAGGGATCTCGTGGGTTCTCCAGACTCCACATGTCTCCGCTTCGTAAAAAAGGGGTTCCAAGTGGTGCTTTCTACCCATGTTTCAGACCCACAGTAGTTCACCAGCCCTGGAGGACAAGGATGGGGTTAAACTCGGATCTTCCACCCCTCCCTTGTGCACATTGTGGTATGTGGTACACAGATGCTTCTCTGCTAGACATCCGGCATAGATTTTATATGAAATCACATCCTCACCTCCTGAAGAGTTCATCTCAGTTGATTAGAATCAAAATCAAGGGGTTTTGAGGCAGATAGAGGCTTTTGAAAAAAGTTAGTTAGTTAGGTGCCATCAACTCGTGCTCGAGTCCTAGCAACTTGATGAATTACAGATATAAAAAAAGATCAGTTTTGTGCTAGTCTGGTAAGGTCCCCATGGATGTTTTCAACATGTCCAGCCATTTTCACCTGGTTCCTTCAGTCTTCCCAAACATAATGTCCTTCTCCAATGATCTTTCTGACAAGTGTGACCAAAATAAGACAGTCGTAATTTCATCATTTAGGCCTCGAGTGACATCACTGGTTTGATATCTTCCAGAATCGATTTGTTAGTTATTCTTGCCAACGGAGCGTCCATGTTTCTGACCTCATGGCTGCCACACAACTAAAGGCCGAGCACTGCACTGTACATGGACGAATTATCCTACAGGCAATGTACGAGTACATGTGTTGCATTTCGCTAGCTATGTTCCAGTTATCGCGTAATTTAACAATTGCTTATAATTTTTGATTCGCCCACGTATGTATGATGAAGACCTAGAGAATGGACGATTAGTATGGAGAACTCTAGGTTAAAATGTGTGGAATTATTAACTGGAAAAAAATGTGTTTAATATTTACATTATTATGAGCTATTATGTAAATATTTAGAGGGAATAATAAAAGCCCTTTCCTTGAGTAAAATAGCATTTTATTACTTTCATTATTGTCCAATAGCCTCAATCTGTCCACATAACATAGTGTATTTTCCTGCATAAGAACACAAGAATTGCCATATTGGGACAGACCGAAGGTCCACCAAGCTCAGACTGTTTCCAACAGTGGCCAAACCAGGTCCCAAGTACCTGGTAAGATCCCAAGGAGTAAAACAGATTTTATGCTGCTTATCCCTGGAGTAAGCAGTGGATTTCCCCGAGCTGTCTCAACAATAGTGAGAGATTCCAATTTTTCCATAGGAATCAATGGGACTGCACTCACAGTTCTGTGCTGGTGCCTGCCTGCAGCTTTTCGATGCAGCTGGAAAGGTGGAAAGGACTTTCTGCCTTAGATACTTCTGAAGAAAACTCCAAACCAAGAAATCTTCAGGCTGCCAACCGGACCGACACCAACCTCCACCCCCACAGAACCTCAAAGCTTGACAGGGGTGGGCAAATTAGGAAATTATCCAAGCCTTTTATTTAAACCCCACTAAGCTAACTTATTTCACCACATTCTCCAGCAATAAATTCCAGAATTTAATTACATGTTTTGTGAAGAAATATTGTTTTAAATCTATTAAATAGCTTCAACGCATGCCCCATAGTTCTAATATTTTTGGAAAGAGTGAACAAGCGATTCACATCTATCCTTTCCACTCCACTCACTATTTTATAGACCTCTATCATATCACCCCTGAGCGTCTCTTCTCCAAGCTGAAGAGCTCTAGCTGCTTTAGCCTTTCCTCATAAGGAAGTCATCACAAACCTTTTATCATTTTTGTTGCTTTTCTCTGTACCTTTACCAATTCCGCTTTATCTTTTTTGAGATATGGCGACCAGAAATGCACACAGTATTCAAACTGCGGCCATACCATAGAGTGATACAAGGGGATTATAACATTTTCATCTTTGTTTTCCATTCCTTTCCTGATAATTCCTAACATTCTATTTGCTTTCTTAGCCGCCACTGCAAATTGAGCTGAGGGTTTCAATATATCAACAATGACGCCTAGATCTTTTTCCTGGGCAGTGACTTCTAACATAGAACCCAGCATACTGAAGAGGTGAGCCAAGGGGTGAGCAAGAGCATGGGGCAAGTGGAGGGTTTTTCTTTTTCACTTAGTTGAGAACCCTAGCATATTTTGATGGCAAATTATATCTACAGTTGATTGTCTCCTTGGGAAAAAGTTATATAATGCTATAATTCAAGTTTTTGCCAAGGACAATAGCTTTTCCCATTTTAGCTAGTATCTTATAATTTAACCTACACAACTCCATATCCTTTCCATCTGAATTGACAGGATTCAAGGGAAGGAAACCCTTAGCATGAAACATGAAAATTATTTCATTCCTCTTACTGTGGGTTAAATAAAAACATGAAGGTCTCACACATCCCTGTTATTATTTTAGAGAAAATAATACAAAATTCAGCTTTGCACACAAACTGCCTTAAAATACATCTGCAGTTTACCTGGCTCCCAGGGATGACGAGGCCAGGGCTCATCTTTCAGCGGGCACAATTTACTTGCTATCTGTGCATTGTATTCTTCTCCTGTCAACTGTTTTAGAAACTGTTTGTTTTCATCAGATAGATGTTCATCCCACCAAGTATGGCTCTGCATACTTCTAACAATGTAAAGACAGGATCTCCTACAGCAGAAAAACAAGAAAATGTAACAGTAACCAATGCCAGCTTAAGGGACTGTGGTGTCACCAGCCAACTGTTGCAATGGCGCCCCCTGACATCTGATGTCTCTCCCTTCATTACCTCACTCCCGTCTTTAATCCGGTGTCTCTCTCTCTCTCCCCCCCCCCCCCCTCCTTGACCAGCTGAGGAAGTGGCTCAGAGCCACTGGGTTGCCAAAATCCCAGTCCAGCACATATCCCTTTAGGAATTTGAAGATAGGCCAGAGAAGGATTTTGGCATTCTTTATCACGGGCACCTTGGACCAGTGCCTCTCTTGATCCATAGGTTGAGCAGAGCCTGACAGTAACTCATACTATCCCAGAAATAATACAACCTGAAAGTACAACACATACAGAGTAATCTACCCACGAATACAACAAATGTCATGCCAACATCGGTCAACAAAAGGCGACAAGGCAATACAAACCAAAACGCTCCCAGAGCCGCATTCATTCATTCACTTATCCAGCTGCCACAACGCCAGACTCACTAAAGCCATTCCGCGTGCGCTCGTCGCAGCTTCCTCGCCAGCTCCCGCACGCTTACCTGCTCGCAGCACCAACAGCAGAGCTTCTCCCCAGGAGCCGGAGCCCCACCGCCGAGACCAGCCTCCCATACTCCAGTATCATCACCCTTCTCCCCCAAGGAACACCCGACCAAAAGGCGCCCGTACAAAGTAGAAAAAAAAAAAGCGCACCCGTTCAATTCTCGGTCCTTCACAGATTCAACTCCCCGCTCTACTTCCGGTCCTTTACAAATCCCTCCCCCCCCCTTGTTTAATTTCCGGTGTGCTCACAGTTCTCACTACTGAACAGTATACGAGTAGAGCTGTAGTCTTGCCCCCGCCCCCATCTGTTAAGTGTAACTGTAGCCTTGGAAACCAGGAAACGCTGTCACTGGGTGGAAGGGCGGTGACCGAACGCTAAAAGAGTGACGTAGGCACGTTTAGGGGGGTGTTTCATTCTCGCAGAGCTTTTTTTTTCTGTGCTAGGTGCTGTGTGAAAGAACGAAAGTAGTTGCTGGCTGAAGTGTTTCAGTGTGGGACAAGCAGCGCGCAGTAGACCGCGTGTAAATGTTAGAAGGAGACCTGGGTTTCCTGTGCAAACAGCGTACAGTTCCTTACGGGTGGGTTGTGTTCCCCAGCTGGCGAGTTGGATTGTAGAAGGCATCGATCATTTTTTCTCAGCTCTGCCTCCTTGTCTCTTTGGGCAATGCCTTCTCACTTCAGTCTTAACTTCTACAAGTGAGTTGAGGTGTCTTTCCTCTCTGCCCTGCACTAGATTTGTTATTTTCGGGTTAAATCTGATTTTTTTTTTTTTTTTTTTTTTGCATGAGGTTTTCCCATGCTGTTCCGAAGTAGTCCCGGGACAGCTCCATTTAGTATTTTATAGATCTCTATCATATCATTCCTGAGCTTTCTCTTCTCCAAGCTGAAGAGCCCTAGCCACTTCAGCCTTTCTTCATAAGGAAGTTGTCCCATCCCTTTTATCATTTTTGTGGCCTTTCTCTGTACCTTTTCTAATTACATTCTTTTTTTTAGATATGGCAACCAGAATTGCACATAGTATTTGAGGTGCGGCCATACCATAGAACAATACAAAGGTGTTATGACATTTTCATCTTTGTTTTCCATTCCTTTCCTGATTATTCCTAACATTCTATTTGCTTTCTTAGCTGCTGCCGCACATTGAGCTGAGGGTTTCAATGTATCCTCAGAGATGACACCTAGATCCTTTTTCGGAGGATCCAGGTCAGATCTTTGACCCTGATATATGCAGCCTACCAAAAATATAAACAAACACGTACAGGGTATCAGCAGGGAGGTGCACAGAGAGGGTTACTTCCTCAGGGCGAAGCCCCTTCAAAGTCTCTGGAGCTGCAGGAACCAGAGGTCCAGTCAAAAAAAACTGGAATTATTTGGGGTCAGATACCATGCCATTCCTATCCAAGAAAACATCCTTTTTGGAGGATTCTGTTTCACAGTTTGGGGCAGATAGCCAAGAATCTAGTAGTAGCCTCTGATGCAACTGTAAACAGGACATTGCATTAGAGGAGAAGTTTCCGGCAGCCACACGTGTCTTCAAGGCTCCGGCTGCTTGTTGAGAGAAAAATAAAAATCACCAGAGAAAAGGGGCAAGCAGGAGGGAGGGGGCTGCTGGACTGCGCAAAGGGTGCTGAAGGGAAGTGGAGAGAGGAGGTGGGGGGAAAGAAGAACAGACGCTGAAGGGAAATGAGGAGAGAGTGGGGAGAAGACACTGAAGGAAAGTGGGTAGGAGAGAGTAGAACAGACAGTGAAGGGAACTAGAAGGAAGGAAGGGATAAAGAAAAAAGGCACTTGCTGGATTGGGGAGACATATACCAGAACTAAGGGGAGGAAAGGAGGAGAGAGATGCTAAAAACCACCTGGGGGGTGAGGGAAGGAAAGATGGAAGGAAAGAAGAAGAGATACCAGACTATGGGGGAGCGGAGGGAAGAAGATGGGTGCCAGACCAATTGGTGGAGGGGAGAGATGGAAGGGAGAGGCACAATAACAGAGCATATGGAAGAGGCAGAGAGAAGGCTGACAGTAGATGGAATTGATTGAGGAGAAGATGAGGAAAGCAGAAACCAAACAACAAAGTTAGAAAAAAAAAATTCTATTTATTTATATTTTTTTTGCTTTAGGATAAATAGTATATTAGTTGTGTTGATAATCATTTATAAACAAAGCCCTGCCAGCTGAAGATCTCTTTCTCTAGTTCTAGAACTTTGATTTATAAAACAACAATTGTACAGAATATTGTTTCTTTTTATACTTCAATAAAATAAGTTCAGTATAAAACTATTCGAGGCTTGAGTGGTTGAGATCAAATGGTTTGAGGTGATAGGGACAAAATTTTTCCTCTTGTCATTCTCTATTAGCTAGTTGTTCCCAAGGTCTAACCCTGCTAGCAGCAGACTTCCGCAGTGTGAGTCTGTTTTCTAAACTAAACTAAATCTTGGGTTTATATACCGCACCATCTCCACATTTGTAGAGCTCGGCACAGTTTACAAGAATTGTAATGAGAAAGGAACTCCAAGGGAGGGATGGGTGAAGATCAGAGGGGGAGAATGTTAGCGGGCTGGGATATCAGAAGAGGAGGGAGTGTTAGGTTTTTGAGAAAAGCCAGGTTTTAAGATGTTTACGGAAGGGTTCGAGGGCATTCAGGTTCTGAAGAGGGGAGGCAAGGCTATTCCAGAGCTCGATGAATCTGAAGAGGAGGGAGGTCCCCAGTTTTCCTGGGTGGGAGATGTCTTTTAGTGAGGGGAAGGATAATTTTAGTTTTTGGGTGGGTCTGATGGTATTGAGATTTGAGGAATTCCAGGTGAGTGGAATTAATGGAGGAAGGATGCCGTGGAGGATCTTGAAAGTTAGGCAGATGCATTTGAAGTGAACTCTGGAAGTTTTCTCCCAGGCAGAGGTCCCAAGTGAGATTCTCTAGGCACTGAGCCTCCAACCGAACACTAAGAAAAATTACCCGAAAATAATAAAACCGCAGAGCAGAGCAGAAACACTTCTGAGCAACTTGCTTGCAGAAAAAAAACTGAGGGGGCAGGAGCAGCTTCCCGGGAAGAAGGCAAAATTCAAAGATGATTGACAGCATTCCACAAGCAACTTGCAGGTTCATATGCATAATCCTAGCATTCAGGAGGACTACTAGAGAAGTGACATTGATAAAGGGTTAGAAGTAAAAGTATGTCTTTTTGCAGATAACACAAAATGTGCTGTTTCTTTCTTGTGTTACAAGGTTTCTTTCCCCTTTTTCAGCCATATGGAATGTTGTGCTGGATATCAGCTCATTTACCTTGGTATAATTATTGCCAGTCAGTCCGATATTCAAATTGATTTATCGTGACCTTAGAATTACAGGGTTCTAAGTGACAATTTTCAGTATTTTTAACTCCGATGACTTCTGGGTTCTATCTGACATGTAGATGTTACAATACTCATGAGGATTTATTGCAACTTAACCGTTCCTTCATTTCATAAGAAATTACATGGTTCTATGTACAGAAATTAGTCTATGCATGGGATTACAAGGTTCTAACTGCGAGAATGACTTTCGGTACGGTTAGAACCATGTAATTCTAAGGTCACGAAATGGCATGTCCAGGGCTGACCGGGCATTTTCAGCAGCACATAACCAGATAGTGCTGCTGAAAATGCTCAGTTAGCACTCACGCCAAAACCAGCTATTTGGGCAGCATTCCAGGGGAAAAGACAACATTTAATTGGTTAAGATAGCTGCATAAATAGGACTGCATAAAACAAAGCCCTATCTTTGTGCAATTCTTCATAGCTGGTTATGTGGCAAATATTAACTTAAACAGCAATGTTTAACTGGCTTCCTATACCTAGAAATTAAATGCCAGAGCCTCATCATAACCCAACACTGAATTTCTGTGTTTAAAGCCAGCAGCAATAAGCAAAATGCTGATTGCCACCAGCTGAATATCAAACCCAGTATTGTTAGTGTGTTTCTGAGACTTGAGTTTAAGCATTGATCTCTTATATACAGTCATGAAAAAATTAGACACCCCATGAACTATTCAGTTCTTTCTTAAGAAATGTTCACATATCGATGTCAAATCTTTTTTTTTTAATCTCGGGAAAAGAAAGTGTTGTAATTGCAGGTAAACAACAAAAATTTTCCTTGAGTTACTTATGAAACATAAGATATCCACAAACATGTGTATTCTGACAGAGGAATAAATTAGGACACTCCCACACATCCTTCCACTTAAAGTGGCTCAAATCACACAGGTGTATCACATCAGGTGAACATCGTTACTCAGCATTTTGAAGGATGTTTGCCCTACTTAAACCTCAAACATTTAGTTTGGTGTGCTCATGACTGTGGTGAGCGTGAACACTGGTGAGATCAAAAGAGCTGTCTGAGGCCTTCAGAAAGAATATTGTAGCAGCTTATAAGTCTGTTAAGGGATTTAAAAAGATCTTGAAAGAATTTGACATTAGCCATTACATGGTCCGAAAAATAGTGTACAAGTAGAGGACTTTCCAAACAGCTGCCAACATACCCAGGTCTGGCCGTCCAAGCAAGTTGACCCCAGAGCAGACCGCAAGATGCCAAAAGAAGTCACCCAAAACCCTAAAATGTCATCACGGGACCTACAGCAGGCTCTTACTACTGTTGATGTGAAAGTGTATGCCTCTACAATCAGAAAGAGATTGCATAAATTTAACTTGCATGGGAGGTATGCAAAGAGGAAACCTTTGCTCTCTAAGAGAAACATCAAGGCCAGACTGAAGTTTGCCAGAGCGAACGTAGACAAACACCAGGACTTCTGGAATAGTTTTCTATGGATAGATGAGTCTAAAATTTAATTATTTGGACACCAGAAAAGGACATGTTTGGCATACACCAAATACAGCATTTCAGGAATGAACCTCATACCAACTGTGAAGCATGGAGGTGGAAGTATCGTGGTTTGGGAATGCTTTGCTGCATCAGGACCTACCAGCTCACCATAAATTCTACTGTGAAGCAGAACTGGACCCTGCAGCACGACTGTGACCCAAAACATACCAGTAAATCCACCAAGGACTGGCTGAAAACTAAAAAATTGAGAGTCCTGGAGTGGCTGAGTCAAAGCCCTGATCTTAATCCCATTGAGATGCTGTGGGGTGATTTGAAACCCCTCAAACATCTCACAGCTGAAAGAATTCTGCATTGAGGAGTGAGTCAAACTTTCCTCAGACCGATGTCAGAGACTGGTAGATGGTTACAAGAAGCGTCTCACTGCAGTTATTTCAGCTAAAGTGGGTAACACTAGCTATTAGGGTATATGATGTCCTAATTTATTCCTCAGAATACACATTTTGTGGATATCTTTTGTTTCATGAGTAAATCAAGGAAATGTTTTGTTGTTTACCTGCAATTACATCACTTTCTTTTCCAGAGATAAATAAAAAAAAGATTTGGCATCAGTATGTGAAAGAACTGAATATTTCATGGGGGTGTCCTAATGTTTTCACATGACTGTATACAGTATCTCTTTTCCTGCAAACACCAATAAAGAAAATAATTAATGCGAAGCAGAGCAGAATGATGCACTTGGGGAATAAAAATCCAAAGGAATCATATGTGTTTGGGAAGAGGGGAAGAGGCTGATTTACATGGACTGAAAGAGGAACCGTGGGGTGATGGTGATTGAGCCTACATAGCCCAAAATATACTGAGAGATTAAGGGAACAACTTCTCCTAATCCCTCTTTAGAACACTGATAGAAACAAGCACTTTATACGTACCTGAGAATAGCTGTAAATCCCAACTTTGATTATAGTGATCACAGATGTGCATTTCCTTTTTGAAAAGGGGAATATAGGTCTATTTTTTTACCCTGCCCACCCCCGTGCCATGTGCATGTATTACAGATGTATACATGTAAGTCCCAGCTATCATTAGTCACATTGTCAAATGTGACTTGGACAAGGGGTCATGGACTGAAACTGAGGGGCACCAGGTCCAGAACAAATATCAGAAAGTTCTGTTTCTCGCAGCGAGTGGTGGATGCTTGGAGCTCTCCCTGAGGAGGTTGTGTCGGAGACCACCATTCCAGGATTCAAGGGCAAGTTAGATGCACACCTTCTTGTAAAACATATTGAGGAGTACGGGTAAACAGGATCTTTAGCAGGGAACATCGGGATTGGCCTCCCCGTGTGCGGGTCACCGGACGAGATGGACCTAGGGTCTGATCCGGTGACTGGCAGTTCTTATGTTCTATCTATAACATAGTAACATAGTAGATGACGGCAGATAAAGACCTGGATGGTCCATCCAGTCTGCCCAACCTGATTCAATTTAATTTTTTTTTTTTTTTTAAATTTTTTCTTCTTAGCTATTTCTGGGCAAGAATCCAAAGCTTTACCCGGTACTGTGCTTGGGTTCCAACTGCCAAAATCTCTGTTAAGACTTACTCCAGACCATCTACACCCACCCAGCCATTGAAGCCCTCCCCTGCCCATCCTCCACCATACACAGACACAGACACAGACCGTGCAAGTCTGCCCAGTAACTGGCCTAGTTCAATCTTTAATATTATTTTCTGATTCTAAATCTTCTGTGTTCATCCCATGCTTCTTTGAACTCAGTCACAGTTTTACTCTCCACCACCTCTCTCGGGAGCGCATTCCAGGCATCCACTACCCTCTCCGTAAAGTAGAATTTCCTAACATTGCCCCTGAATCTACCACCCCTCAACCTCAAATTATGTCCTCTGGTTTTACCATTTTCCTTTCTCTGGAAAAGATTTTGTTCTACGTTAATACCCTTCAAGTATTTGAACGTCTGAATCATATCTCCCCTGTCTCTCCTTTCCTCTAGGGTATACATATTCAGGGCTTCCAGTCTCTCCTCATACGTCTTCTGGCGCAAGCCTCCTATCATTTTCGTCGCCCTCCTCTGGACCGCCTCAAGTCTTCTTACGTCTTTCGCCAGATACGGTCTCCAAAACTGAACACAATACTCCTAGTGGAGCCTTACCAATGACCTGTACAGGGGCATCAAAACCTTCTTCCTTCTACTGACTACGCCTCTCTTTATACAGCCCAGCATCCTTCTGGCAGCAGCCACTGCCTTGTCACACTGTTTTTTCGCCTTTAGATCTTCGGACACTATAACCCCAAGGTCCCTCTCCCCGTCCGTGCATATCAGCTTCTCTCCTCCCAGCATATACGGTTCCTTCCTATTATTAATCCCCAAATGCATTACTCTGCATTTCTTTGCATTGAATTTTAGTTGCCAGGCATTAGACCATTCCTCTAACTTTTGCAGATCCTTTTTCATATTTTCCACTCCCTCTTCGGTGTCTACTCTGTTACGAATCTTGGTATCATCTGGAAAAAGGCACACTTTTCCTTCTAACCCTTCAGCAATGTCACTCACAAACATATTGAACAGGATTGGCCCCAGCACTGAACCCTGAGGGACTCCACTAGTCACCTTTCCTTCCTTCGAGCAACTTCCATTAACCACCACCCTCTGGCGTCTGTCCGACAGCCAGTTTCTGACCCAGTTCACCACTTTGGGTCCTAACTTCAGCCCTTCAAGTTTGTTCAACAGCCTCCTATGAGGAACTGTATCAAAGGCTTTGCTGAAATCCAAGTAAATTACATCTAGCATATGTCCTCGATCCAGCTCTCTGGTCACCCAATCAAAAAATTCAATCAGGTTCGTTTGGCACGATTTACCTTTTGTAAAGCAATGTTGCCTCGGATCCTGTAACCCATTAGATTCAAGGAAGTACACTATCCTTTCTTTCAGCATCACTTCCATTATTTTTCCAACAACTGAAGTGAGGCTCACTGGCCTGTAGTTTCCTGCTTCATCCCTGTGACCACTTTTATGAATAGGGACCACATCCGCTCTCCTCCAATCCTCAGGAATCACTCCCGTCTCCAAAGATTTGTTGAACAAGTCTTTAATAGGACTCGCCAGAACCTCTCTGAGCTCCCTTAGTATCCTGGGATGGATCCCGTCTGGTCCCATCGCTTTGTCCACCTTCAGTTTATCAAGTTGCTCATAAACACCCTCCTCTGTGAACGGCGCAGAATCTACTCCATTTTCTTGTGTAACTTTGCCAGACAATCTCGGTCCTTCTCCAGGATTTTCTTCTGTGAACACAGAACAGAAGTATTTGTTTAGCACATTTGCTTTCTCCTCATCACTCTCCACATATTTGTTCCCAGCATCTTTTAGCCTAGCAATTCCATTTTTTATCTTCCTCCTTTCACTAAGATATTTTAAAAAATTTTTATCTCCCTTTTTTACATTTTTAGCCATTTGTTCTTCCGCCTGTGCCTTCGCCAAACGTATCTCTCTCTTGGCTTCTTTCAGTTTCACCCTGTAGTCCTTTCTGCTCTCCTCTTCTTGGTTTTTTTTATATTTCATGAACGCCAACTCTTTCGCCTTTATTTTCTCAGCCACTAGGTTGGAGAACCATATCGGCTTCCTTTTTCTCTTGTTTTTATTGATTTTCTTCACATAAAGGTCCGTAGCCATTTTTATCCCAGGACAAGCAGGCAGCATATTCTTAACACATGGGTGACGTCACCGACGGAGCCCTCGGTACGGACCTTTTTAACTAGAAGTTTCTAGTTGGCCGCACCGCGCGTGCGCGAGTGCCTTCCCGCCCGACGGAGGAGTGCGTGGTCCCCAGTTTCTTCGTTTCCGCGGAGCGAAGAAGACGCGTGTGTTTTTTCAACGGCCGTTGAAACCACTTTTTTGCCTTCCCGCTCGCGCTTTTTTCCTTATTTTTTCTTTCTTTACCTTCGGGTTTATTTTTTCTTTGATTTGCAAAAAAAAAAAAAAAAAAACTTTGCTTTTTCCCTTTTTCTTTCGTTTTGCCCCGGAGGGGCCTGTTGCCAGTATACAGGCCTCGGGCTTCGATTTTGCGGAGGCTATCTTCCCCTTCATGCCCCCGCAGGTCGGTTTTAAGAAGTGCCAGCGGTGTGCACGCCCGATCTCCTTAACTGACCCACACAATTGGTGTTTGCAGTGTCTGGGTCCGGAGCATCGGGCGGATTCCTGCACCCGCTGTGCCACTCTTAAAAAGAGAACTCTCAAAAACCGAAAAATCCAACAAACTCTTCTCTTCGGTACCGAGTCGGCGATGGACTCCTCACCTTCAACGGCGGTACCTCAAAAATCGGCACCATCGACCTCGACACCGACCGACCCCGCATCGGCGCCGCTGGCGCCAGGTAAGCCGGCTAAGAAGCCTTCCTCTTCCCTCGAGCGCCCTCCAGCTACGGTGGCGACACCGTCCTTACCGGCATCGCACCGGTCCCGCAAACGCTCCGCCCCGATCTCGGTGAGTGCCTCGTCATCGGCCTCCTCATCGCCGGGGCGTGGAGCGGCATCTAAGGAACCGAAGAAAAAGAAAGCGGTTCCGATGACACCCCTCGATGACCGTATCTCGGCCATCTTGAAGGCTCAACTACAGGAGCAGTTGAAGAAACAACTTGAACAACTGTTGCCCACTATCCTGGCACCGCTCCTTCCGGTACCAGACCGGCCCGAGCCCCGTACCGAGCCCCCGGTGTCCACCCCTTCGGTACCGGTGAACACCTCCATGCCGATCCTCTCGGCCCAACAACTTCATAGCGATCCAGTGGTTCATTCTCAGGCCACATTGGATCCTCCTCGGCACCAGGCGGTACGGCACTCTTCTCGGGACCGAGATAGACGCCGGTCTTCCTCCCCTGGTACCGTTTCGGTGCGCTCTGGAAAGTCTTTGTCCAAGACTCACCATACCGCGCCCTCCACCCCGGTGTCTCGACATGCACCAGAGGTCAGGGACCCTGACTTATGGGAGGACACTCCTCTCGGTACCGAGGAGGATCCCTCCTCATCTGATGAGGAACCATCGGCACCCGATGCCACCTCCAAACCAGAGCAGTCCTCTTTTTCTAAATTTCTGAGAGAAATGTCTGCTGCCCTGTCACTTCCTCTAGAATCTGACTCAAAAAAGTCTCAAGCCTTTCTAGAGGCCTTAGACTTTGAACAACCTCCTAAGGAGTTCCTCAAGCTTCCCGTGCATGACATCCTACGGGAAACGTTCTATAAAAACTTGGAAAATCCCCTCACGGTACCGGGAGCCCCCCGTAAACTGGACAACCTTTACCGTGTCATTCCTATTCCTGGATTCGACAAATCTCAATTGCCCCATGAGTCCCTTCTGGTGGAATCCACCTTAAAAAAGACTCAGGGCTCTAGTGTCTATGCCTCTACCCCTCCTGGCAGAGCAGGTAAGACCATGGACAAGTTTGGCAAGAGGCTCTACCAGAATGCCATGCTTGCCAACAGGGCAAACAACTATTCCTTCCATTTTTCTTTCTATCTGAAACATTTGGTCCAACAACTATCTGCCCTCCAGAAGTACCTTCCTGAGCGCAAGGTCCCGTTATTCCAACAACACATCTCTGGTCTTCTCCAGATGCGAAAGTATATGGTCCGCTCAATCTACGACTCCTTCGAGCTCACCTCTCGGGCCTCTGCCATGGCCGTAGCCATGCGTCGATTAGCCTGGCTCAGAGTCTCCGACCTGGACATCAACCACCAGGATCGTCTGGCCAACGCCCCCTGTCTCGGGGATGAACTCTTTGGAGAGTCACTGGATTCCACCACCCAGAAACTCTCGGCCCATGAGACCAGGTGGGACACCCTAATCAAGCCGAAAAAGAAGGCTCCGCCTGCTCGACCCTATCGGCCTCAATCATCTTACCAGCGGAGGTTCTCAGCCAGGCCACTCAATCCGCCTCCTCAACAATCTCGGCGACCCCGCCAACAGCAACACCATGCCCAGGCTCGATCTCAGGCCACTCAACCCTCTAAGCCTTCTCAGCCTGCTAAACAATCTCAGCCCTTTTGACTCTTCTCTCCAGGGCATAGCCAGTCATCCACCCTCGCTGCCTCTTCCACAGCCTATAGGGGGTCGTCTCACCATTTTCTCAAGCCGTTGGGAAGTCATCACGTCAGACCAGTGGGTCCTCAACATCATCCGCCACGGCTACTCTCTCAACTTCCAGACTCTTCCACCGGACAACCTTCCCATAGAGTCTGCTTCTCACTCCTCTCAAACCCCCCTCCTCCTGAGGGAGGTTCAATCCCTCCTCCTTCTCAATGCCATCGAAGAAGTACCTCCAGATCAAAGGGGTCAGGGATTCTACTCCCGCTACTTCCTTGTACCCAAAAAGACGGGAGACCTCCGTCCCATTCTTGATCTCAGGGACCTCAACAAGTGTCTAGTCAAGGAAAAGTTCAGGATGCTCTCCCTTGCCACACTTTACCCTCTTCTTTCTCAACACGACTGGCTATGTTCCCTGGACCTCAAAGAGGCCTACACCCACATCTCCATCCATCAGAACTCTCGCCGCTACCTGCGGTTCCAGGTACTACACCACCACTACCAGTACAAAGTACTACCATTTGGCCTCGCTTCCTCCCCCAGAGTCTTCACCAAATGCCTGATAGTGGTGGCGGCCTTCCTCAGGTCTCACAACCTCCAGGTGTTCCCCTACTTGGACGATTGGTTGGTGAAAGCACCTTCATCTCAACTCGTGCTACAAGCTACTCATCACACCATCTCTCTCCTCCACCTCCTGGGGTTCGAGATCAACTACCCCAAGTCGCATCTGCTTCCCACCCAGCGACTTCAATTCATCGGAGCAGTCCTGGACACCACGCTGATGAGGGCCTTTCTCCCCTCAGATCGCAAGCAGACCCTGCTCCATCTCTGCCGTCAGGTACTCATGCATCCCTCCATTCCTGCCCGACAGATGATGGTCCTTCTGGGTCACATGGCCTCGACAGTGCATGTCCTTCCTCTGGCGCGACTCCACCTCAGGACACCTCAATGGACTCTCGCCAACCAATGGTCACAGACTACAGATCTTCTTTCTCATCCCATCTCTGTGACATCATCTCTTCAGCAATCTCTCCAATGGTGGTTGAACTCCTCAAATCTTTCCAGGGGTCTACTCTTTCATCTGCCCCCTCACTCTATGATCATCACCACCGATGCGTCCCCCTACACATGGGGAGCTCACCTAGGCGACCTACGCACCCAGGGACTTTGGACCCCACAGGAGCGTCGTCATCACATAAATTTCCTGGAACTCAGAGCCATGTTCTACGCCCTCAAGGCTTTCCAACATCTTCTCTGCCCTCAAGTCCTCCTCCTGTGCACAGACAATCAAGTCGCCATGTACTACATAAACAAGCAGGGCGGCACCGGATCTCGCCCCCTTTGTTTGGAGGCTCTGCGCATCTGGACCTGGGCCACGGACCGCAATCTCTTTCTCAGGGCGGTCTATATCCAGGGCGAACAGAACTCTCTGGCCGACAATCTCAGCCGCATCCTTCAACCTCACGAGTGGACGTTGGACCCTCCGACTCTGCTCTCCATCTTTGCCCGATGGGGCACTCCGCAGGTGGACCTCTTTGCAGCACCTCACAACCATCAGCTGCCCCAATTCTGTTCCAGACTCTTCTCTCCTCACCGTCTGGCTCCGGATGCATTCCTGCTCGACTGGAGGGATCGGTTCCTCTATGCCTTCCCTCCACTTCCTCTGATGTTGCGGACCTTGTCCAAACTCCGCAAGGACAACGCCACCATGATTCTCATCGCCCCTCGGTGGCCTCGTCAACACTGGTTCTCCCTCCTGCTTCAACTCAGCTCCAGGGAGCCCATTCCTCTTCCTGTGTTTCCTACTCTGCTTACACAGCAGCATCAGTCTCTACTGCATCCCAATCTGTCTTCCCTCCACCTGACAGCTTGGTTTCTCTCGGGCTGACCTCTCCGGAGAATCTATCTCAACCGGTCCGCCTCATTTTGGACGCCTCCAGGAAACCGGCCACTCTCCAATGTTACCATCAGAAGTGGACCAGATTCTCCTCGTGGTGTCTCCGGCATCATCAAGAACCCACCTCTTTGGCGGTGGAACCTGTCTTGGAATATTTGCTCTCGCTGTCCAACGCTGGCCTCAAAACCACCTCCATCAGAGTCCACCTCAGTGCCATCACTGCGTTTCACGAGCCTATTCTCGGAAAACCCCTCACAGCTCATCCTCTGGTTTCCAGATTTATGAGAGGGCTCTTCAACATCAAACCGCCTCTCAAGCCTCCTCCTGTCGTCTGGGACCTGAATGTGGTTCTCTCAGCTCTCATGAAACCTCCGTTTGAGCCTCTTGCCACAACTACACTCAGGCTTCTTACCTGGAAGGTGCTTTTCCTAATTGCCATCACCTCTGCCAGGAGGGTTAGCGAACTGCATGCACTGGTTGCCGACCCACCTTTCACTGTTTTCCACCATGACAAGGTTGTTCTGCGTACCCACCCTAAATTCCTTCCCAAGGTGGTCTCAGCTTTTCACCTCAACCAGTCCATTGTGCTACCCGTCTTCTTCCCTAAGCCTCACTCGCATCCTGGGGAACAGGCGTTGCACACGCTGGATTGTAAGCGTGCCCTTGCTTACTATCTTGATCGTACCAGAGCTCACCGAACATCCCCTCAGCTCTTTTTGTCTTTCGACCCCAACCGTTTGGGTCATCCTGTCTCCAAACGGACACTTTCCAATTGGCTTGCTGCCTGTATTGCTTTCTGCTACGCTCGGGCCGGTCTCTCTCTGGAAGGAACTGTCACGGCCCACAGAGTCCGAGCTATGGCTGCTTCTGTAGCTTTCCTCCGCTCCACGCCCATCGAGGAAATCTGCAAGGCGGCCACTTGGTCCTCAGTTCACACGTTCACTACTCACTACTGTCTGGATGCGTTCTCCAGACGGGATGGACACTTCGGCCAATCTGTGTTACAAAATTTATTTTCCTAATGGCCAACCATCCCACCTCCCTCTTTGTTAGCTTGGAGGTCACCCATGTGTTAAGAATATGCTGCCTGCTTGTCCTGGGATAAAGCACAGTTACTTACCGTAACAGGTGTTATCCAGGGACAGCAGGCAGATATTCTTACGTCCCACCCACCTCCCCGGGTTGGCTTCTTAGCTGGCTTATCCTAACTGGGGACCACGCACTCCTCCGTCGGGCGGGAAGGCACTCGCGCACGCGCGGTGCGGCCAACTAGAAACTTCTAGTTAAAAAGGTCCGTACCGAGGGCTCCGTCGGTGACGTCACCCATGTGTTAAGAATATCTGCCTGCTGTCCCTGGATAACACCTGTTACGGTAAGTAACTGTGCTTTATCGCTCCTTTCAGCTTAGACCACTGTCTTTCCACTTCTCTTATGTCCTCCCATCCTAACAGCTCTTTCTTCAGGTACTTTCCCATTGCATTAAAATCCGTACGTTTGAAATCTAGGAATTTAAGTATCGTGTGGCCGCTCTCCACTTTAGCCGTTATATCAAACCAAACCGTTTGATGATCGCTACTTCCCAGGTGAGCACCCACTCGAACATTAGAGATACTCTCTCCATTTGTGAGGACCAGATCCAATATCGCCTTTTCCCTTGTGGGTTCCGTCACCATTTGTCTGAGCAGAGCCTCTTGAAAGGCATCCACAATCTCCCTACTTCTTTCCGATTCCGCAGACGGAACATTCCAGTCCGCATCCGGCAGGTTCTCCCAATTGGGTTTTCGATGTTTATTCAACATGCACTTGGAAATTCAAATTTTTCATGTTTAAATCGTGAATAGGACTTCTTAAAGAAGGGCCTATTTGTGATAATGTTCGTGAAAAGTAAGCACTATTGAGGACACACTAGTATGTCCTATGCACCAATAGTATGTACTCTTTCTGAAGAGTATGCATTATTTATGAAATAATTTCATTTTTGTACCTGTTATTCTGGGCAAAAGGATGTATGAAATAGTATGGGAAATGCCATTTCAAGTGAACGCACATTCCCAGGTATCATTGCACTCGCTGGTGATTTCCAGGGAAAATTACAAACATTTCTTTTTACAATCATTAGTGCACCGTCCTAGCCTTATTCTTGAACATTTATGAAATTGTAGCAGAGAGTTCTAGTAGCTATATTTGTCCTAGGGAAAAGATCCTTCACAGGTCATGATAACTTTTATTGACTAAATTACTTTAAAAATTATCCAGAGATAGTGGGTAAATGGGATGGGACTTAGAAACATGATGGCAGGCTTGATATACTGCCTTTTCTGTGTGGTTGCAATCAAAGCACTTTACATATGTTAGGTACTTATTTTGAACCTGGGACAATGAAGTGTTAAGTGACTTGCCCAGGGTCACAAAGAACTGCAGTGGAAATTTAACTTATAACCTTCAGGGTGCTGAGGCAGCTGCTCTAAAGGACACTCAAGCTTTCACTACTATGATGTTCACATTCGGCCAATAAAAAGATATCACAACCTTCAGTGATTTCAGTTGAACCAATAGAATCCCACATCTCTCAGCATTTCGTTATAATCATATGCAATCACCTATACGTGTGTATAATGAAGTGTAATTAGGTGTATGCGGTGTTTTATTTAGGCAGCATCATGTTTATCGCATGCATTGTGGATGGCTGGGCTGGCAACAAGTTTACTAAAAATGCTAGCCAGTAAATCAGAGTTTTTGCCCAACAGATTTGTAATGATTTCTGAGATGGTCTCTCAAACTAATCACAGATAATCAAGATTGCTCTTCATTTATAACTCTATGAACCACCATTCCCTGTAAAATATCATTTTTATGACTCCTTCCTGTGATTCAATGGGTTTTCTTTTAAAAAAAAAAATCAGTCTGGATGATCTTTGGACCATAACAGGAACAAAGGCATCTGATCATCCCAGACTTATCTTTGGTAATCTTGTTTGTAGTACACATGAGAAACTAGTATTTGAATGGGAACATATTTACATAGGTCATATTACTTTTCATCTCTTCTGACTTCTTTTTTCCTAGGGATGGTGAAGCAAGTTTAGTCATTTCACAACCAGACAGCTTTTCCTAGCTATCAGATTCTGTGTTCACAGTGCATATAATAAATTTGGCCTGCTTATGTAATGGACGATTCATAATCTGATTACACTTTCAGCTGTACACAGCTAGTCATCCATCCGAAACGGGATTATCTATCTTCGGCAGTAGAAAATCAAGAGACGAGCTTGGAGTTCAATCAGTATGCTGGCTTCATATCAAAACAAGAAGAGAAAGGTAAGTAGAAAGCAAGGTTAGTGTTGAGAATGTGATATGAAGCTGATCTAAGCCATTATGGTGTGTCCACCTTTGCAGCCCAAAGATACCAAAGCTAAAAAGAGTTGATTCCATCTCTATAAGCAAATGCAAGCTTTGCCTCATCTCTGTTTCTTAAGATTTATGAAATATTGCAAAATAACCTACTCTTTTTTTCTTTCTCTCCTACTTGTAAGTATATCTTGTTTTTTTGTATTTTTAGATTATGTACTTTTATTTTGTAATTTGCCTAGAAACCAATTGTTAGTGCAGAATAGAAGTGTAATAAATAAATAAATATCCAGAATCCTAGGGTGGCTGAAGTATTGTGACTCAACACGAATAGTGCACCTTGAAAGTGGCGGCAGCTTTAAAGGTTGTATGAGATCAATCCTCTTCTTTTTTAATCTGCTTTGGCTCTTAGCTGAAACCAAGTCCTTTGCATAGGCAGAGGAATGGGGTAGGCTATAGGGGCTGTGACCTCACTAATTTTTCAACCAATAAAGCATCAAAAACTAGATGACTATGGGATGGAGCTTGAGATTAATTGGTTTGGCCTCTCCAACCAAAAGGATTTTCTGCAGCTCATGGGGTTTGTTTGTTTTTTTAAGCTTTATACAAAGGCATATCACAACATGTAACAAAACTCTTGGTAGACTATTTGATCATTGGTTATTATGGTTCTCAACCCATTTGGCAGCTTTTACTTGTTATGGACCTGCTTTATGGAATGTTCTACCCCAAGAATTGAAGAAAATTAATGATTATTGACAGGAGAAGGAAACTAAGGGCTCCTTTTACGAAGCCGCGGTGGCAGTTTAATGCACGTAATAGCTCGCGCTAAACTGCTGGATGCGCTAGCTGCTACTGCCTCCTCTTGAGCAGGCGGTAGTTTTTCGGCTGGCGCAGGGGTTAGCGTGTGATTAAAAGTCGCTAACGCGGCTTCGTAAAAGGAGCCTAAAAGTCTGGCTATTTAATCAACATTTTGGATTCTAGGGCAAGGCCTATTTTTTAGGAGTTATTTTGATTAGTTGTTGCAGCAGTTTTCCAGTCTCTGGTCTTTTTAATGTCATTATTCTATATAGGGTTTTTTGTACTATTTTATGATACATTGTATTGTTCATTTGGATTTCAGAAGTAGCTCATTCAGGCAGTGGTGTAATAAGGAGGTGGCACAGACCACTCCGGGCACCTTTTTGGTGGGGGTGCTGGCACCTCTCCTCCTCTCCGTCCCACTGTGTATCTCTTGAAACGTTCCCTAGCGCGATCAGCATCTTCCACCTCCTGTTCACACCGGTCTTAGCTCCATTCTGACATCATTTCCTGGTTGCAATGATGTTTGGCTGCCTCCCTGCCTCGCTATGCCACTGCCAGTTTTTCCAGAGGGTCTGAAACATGCTCTTTCTAATAGAGTTAGTTTGAGAAAATAGTTTCAGAATATTATATTTTTGTAAAATCTGGTTAAAAAGACCCAGTTTTTGACATTTTTTGAAAAAACACAAACTTTAAATTGAAATTATAAAGTAACGAGATTAGCTTATAAATGGAAATCATATATTTGAGAACAAAGTCATGTCACAAAATAACAGCCAAATTTTACGAGGATAGCTTCATTATTTATTTTTTTAAATTTCTTTATTCATTTTAAAGCCATAAGTAAGTGCAAAATAAAATACAATCATATAATTCTATAAAAGCACTTAAATACAATAACAATTATAATCTATGACAAAAAGATTATCACCCCCTCCCCTAATTATATCTAAGAACTACACTCTAATTGAGAATTGAAAAAATACATTCCAACCCACCCAGGCCGCTCAGTGGTATAAATTAATATCTGGATTTTTGAATAAGAAACCAAAAACTGGTCTTCGTGATATTTGGAGCATTGAGATAAAGCATCAGATTACTGCGTCTCAATGGCCACGAATTTGGACTTGGAGGATGAGATGTACAGTGTCTGCATCTATGAGACAAACTAGTTTTTTTATGTTACATAGAGCAGTTTGGACCCCAGTTCGGTTACAGGAATTAGATAGTTCCAAATCTAATAGGTGCTGGCACTGTCATCTCGAATCTGGGACATTAGATCATTTATTATTTTATTGTCCCTTGATACTTCAATTTTGGAGATCCATTTGGGATCAGGTAAACAAAGTAATGGAAAATCCAGTGGCACTAACATACGACACTGTGCTATTTGGCATTATGATGAGAGCTAAAAGCCAAATATCATCCCACAATAATAATAAACTTCTATTTATTATGACAGGGAGTTGCCATACAGCTTATTCTAAGGAAATGGAAAAACTGGGATAGACTGAACTATTCCTTTTGGTGGGAGTCTCTCTGCCATGTTTTTAAGATGGAACATAATATGGCCATATATCAGGGACATTATAAGATGTTTCTGAAGATTTGGGAGTCATTGACAAAATTTTGCAAAGAGTGGATTGGTGATTATGCCCTTTGGTCATACACGTCCAGGGTGGGTGGGTGGGAAGGCGGGTTGGAATGTATTTTTAAATTTCTCCATCTGAGTGTAGTATTTGGATATAATTATGGGGGAGGGGTGATATATCTTTTTGGCATAGATTATAATTGTATTTAAGTGCTTTTATAGAGTTATATGATTGTATTATATTGTGCACTTACTTATGGCTTTAAAATGAATAAAGAAATAAAAAAAATTAAAATCCGCATTAGTTCCATTGAATAGATTGTAAAAAGTTGTATAAGATTGCCAAGTTTCATTTGTTTTGCTTCAATGGTCAAGGAAATATTTTGACTTAAAAGTTGCCAAATTGTGCAGAGATACTGTACGTGGTTGTGGTATAGTATCAAACAAAGAACTATATCTCCACAAGTATTCGACTGACAGATCTTAAACTTTACCAGAGTTTGTTTGGGTCATGTAAGATTCAGCATACAAAGTTTCAGCAAAATCTGTGATGGTGAAGTGAGGGCACTTTTCTAAAATTAGATCACTTGACACGGAATGACCCTTTGGTGAGGCAGCTGTACAGCTCGGCACCGCCATTTAGGTGCCTTGAGGATGCATGGTAGGTAGTGGCCTATACTGTCATGGCACTTGGGCACTCAGGTTCCATTATTACTGTCTTGAAAAGCCAAAACACATTAACGGTTGAGAATGTAAATTTGAGAAAAGTCCAAAAAACTGACTTCTTTGAATAAATCCCCTTGATGTAATTCTTGACCAGTACTGTGTTCTGAAATAACGTATCTCCCATTTATCAAGAGATATTGTGTTTTGGATTTTTGCTACAGGCTCGAGTTATTGTATTTTGGCATTTCAGGGTAGATTAATGTAACCTGCTATCAGCATACCTAATCTTTACGTGCCTGCAGCATAGAACTGTTGTGACTGTAAACACCAAAGTGCCGCAGAGATGTGTGTAACTTACAGTATTCTTTTCTTTTTTTGCTTACAGTATTCTTTAAGTTATGGGTGTACCTGGGAGCCCCACCCATATCCTTTGGCGTTTATGCGCTGTGAACTAAATTCTATAAAAGGCGCTCAAATTTGGGTGCCAAAGCGAATGAGAGCTAAATATTACTTCGACTTCTCTTTGGTAATTCTTATTACCCAACATTTATCACCTTAAGATCTCGACAACTCTTTGGTACTTCTTAAGTAAATATTATGACATCGCTTATGCTATTCCTGAAAACTTTTAATGTAATTCTTGATAACTTTGATGTAATCCGCCTTGAACCGCAAGGCATTGGTGGAATAGAAATCACTAATGCATTTAGCGGCAGGATCAGGGCCCAATCTGGGGTGCAAGGATTTACTGGTATAAATCCTTTATTCCCAGTCCCTTATTCTATAACAATGCATGCAAATTCTAGGAATGCCCCTGACCTGCCCATACCCCTCCCATGGCTGCATCCCCTTTTTGGAGACACATATAAAATTTACACACACATCTTTATTGAATACCGACTACAAAGATGTGTGTGTAAATTTGAATTAGTACCAATTAACATAAATAATCAGCACTCAATTATTGGCGCTAATTGGCTTGTTCAATTAAATTGTGCACGCAAATTGGAAATGTGCCCATATTTGCAAGTGCAGTTTTCAACACCTTCTATAGAATTAGGGGTATGTAAGGGCCCTTTTTACAAAGCTGTAATAGTAATTCTCACACAGCAAATGCACCAACACCCATAGGAACTGAATGGTCTTCGGTGCATTTGCTGCGGGTGAGTTGCTACCGTGGTTTTGTAAAAGGGGATCTTTATAGAAAAACATGTAGGTGACCTCCTGGCACATTTCATGTGCAAGTATACACTTTCATACATAAGTGTTAGCACTCTATACAGCTAGATCAGTGGTCTCAAACTCAAACCCTTTGCAGGGCCACATTTTGGATTTGTAGGTACTTGGAGGGCCGCAGAAAAAATAGTTAAAGTCTTCTTAAAGAAATGACAATTGTGGGTTGGGAGAGGGTGGGGGCAGTTCCAGTCTGTTTTTGAGTCTTTATGGTCTATGCGAAGAACATTGCATGAGGTGAAACTCTGTATAAACTAAAAAACAAAAACAAACTAAAACTAAACCTTAAGTTTGTATACCGCATCATCTCCACAGAAGTAGAGCTCGGCACGATTTACAGGAATTGATATAGAAAGGAACTCCAAAGAAAAGTAGAAGAACTTGGTAAAGAGAAGTTTAGAGAGACTTAGTATATCGAAGAGGGAGAGGTCGTTACATTTTAGAGAAAAGCCATGTTTTTAAATGTTTTCGGAAGAGTTGGAGGGAGGTCAGACTCCAAAGCGGGATAGTAAAGCTGTTCCAGAGTTCGGTGATCTTGAAGAAGAGGGATGTCCCTAATTTTCCTGTATAGTTTATAAATCTTTCCTTTTGGCTAAGTCTTAATAATTGTCATTTATAGCTAAAGAGACATATGATCAAGAAACTGTTTTATTTTACTTTTGTGATTAGGATAAAAATACCGAGGGCCTCAAAATAATGCCTGGTAGGCTGCATGTGGTCCCCAGGCCGCAGGTTTGAGACCACTGAGCTAGATGTACAAGGGGTACATAAATGTGAGCACCTTAGTTATAGAATTGTGTTTTGGGTTTTTTTAATCTGCATACTGCTGCCAGTGACAGGGATGACTGTTTATATTTGCTTTGTCAAATCACCTAAAATCTCCTAAACATAACGGACCTCAATTTTAAATAGCTTTATACTTCTGAATTATATAGGTTATTGTAATAAAAATCACAAATGCACAAATCAGTCACATACTTATGTTATTTATTTAAAAGTGACTTTTATTCCACACATGCAGAGTACATACATATTTATGCAATGATGTCAAATAGTAAAATAAATCCAGAAAGCTAAAAAGTGTTTTTAGAAGCACCCATTTTATTCATAAAACCATAGTTTTAAATATTCATGTAATTTTTTCCATAGTTTTAATCACTTCAATGTCTTGTACCTCAATTTGTGCAATACCCTGCAAAGTTAACCACTGTAGTTAATCTAATAAGAAGCCCAGTATCA
The DNA here is from genome assembly GCF_902459505.1 of Geotrypetes seraphini. Lineage (NCBI taxonomy): Eukaryota > Metazoa > Chordata > Amphibia > Gymnophiona > Dermophiidae > Geotrypetes > Geotrypetes seraphini. The sequence continues at coordinate 312,901,958 of NC_047085.1, read as the reverse complement.
TCTTTTTCTTGAATAGAAAAATTAAAAAGTCTACATATACTTGAGACTATTTCCCCCTCCCCTAATGTACAGTACTCCTATGATTTATGGTATTTATGTATCTTTGTAACCCTTTAACTTATATACAGAAAAAAGTATACTAATAAAAAGGCCCTTGGTATTTCCACAAAAATAGGTCATGCCAAAATTCGAAAGGTAATAATAGCTCATGCAAAATTTGACTAAACCAGAAAAACACAAAGAAGGTTACAAAAATTTGCCACTGACCATCACAGAGTCATCTCAACAGTGATCTCACCTTACAGCTCACACTGTGGAATCTCTCTCCCCATCAAACATTCTCACCAGCCTAAGAATCCACCAGAGGGCTCATTTCAATGTCGAAGAGACCATTTGCATGTCATTGTCGGAGACTGCTAGAAAGCTCGCTAAGGACAGAGATAATCCGTTTTGATAATCTGCCGCTAAAATGCATGCAGGCTAAACCATCGGAAAACAGTTTAGCGACAGCGCTAAAAGTTTTGAGAACCTGGGCCTAGGTGTTTAAAGTAGGCAACTCACAGCAGAAGCAGATAACTACAAAAGCAGCAAAACTGCGTCTGTTTATTTTCAACATGCAAAGTACAGTCTTGTGCATCTGCCGTCTTGAAATCTCTTTTCGGCGTGTGGCAGATAAAACTAAGTAGGTTTGAGCTATCAGCTATCAATAAATATTTCAAAATGCTTTACAGTGTAAAGAAAATAAGAAATTTAGCAAAATTGGAACAAACCAGTATAAAAACAGATACAGATAACATTTTATTTCAAGGCGACATGCTGTAATGTAAAGATTATTTTTTTTAAAATTGTTTCATAAAAATTCTTCAACAATACAACTGCTTAAACATGTTCAAGTCTCTTGGCTACCACATGCAAAAAAATCATTGTTTAGTTAAAAATCACTGAAACGTGCTATGTTTTCAAATTACTTTAAATAATTAGCAGTGTTTTTGTGCTACAACATGTAGAAGTGTGCTTAGAAGTTTACGGTGCTAGTGTCCTGGAAGACTCAAAATCTGACAGACATTTTGGTTTGATCCCTTTGCCATTGTAATAATCCACCACTTGGTTGGGAACTTCTGCCAAAACACTTTTTGCTAGTGCAGCTGGGGATGCCTACAAGGAACAACAGGAAAAAAACAAATAAATATATATATTAGACTACTTGATTCTGGCAGTAGATCCTGCTGTATATGTTTGCTGTCTTCAGGACAAATACGCAAGCATACACAGTTGAATGTGCTTCTGTATTACCTTGGGTTCAGTTACCATACCTTACTTGGGGGCCCTTTTACTAATAGTATGCAACCTAGGTTAACCAACCCGAATGGTATAGATAATCAAAATCACAGTCTCTATATTTGTGCTCCACTCATCTAGAAAAGTGCAATGTTCTATAATCACTTTTCTGCAGGAAAAGGCCTCAGAAATGGAGCCTACGCACAGTCCTGATGTCATAGACTGAGTTGGTCAGCGTAGTTTTAATGCTCCTTGCTCCAGTCATTGGCCAAAAACCTGTTTACTAGTATTTTACTTTTATCATTTTTAATTTTAACTTGTTTTTAACAATTTTGGAATTCAATTTAATTATTATAAATTTACTTTCTTCTTCATAACTTTTCTTCGAATTCCTTAACTATTTATCATTTTTTTACTAAATTTTTATGCACTAACCCATTAGACTGAAAAGAGTAACTACTAAATTACTTATCTTGAAGCAGTGCTTGTTCTTAAGAAAGGTCCTTTTACTAAACCACAATATGGCCCAGATTCAATAAATGGCGCCTGAAGTTAGGCAACTAGATCAGGTTGATCTATTTATCTAACTTCCCCCCCCCCCTTTTACTAAACTGCAATAGCAATTATTAACGTAGAGTGCCTATGAGTGTCAGGAGCAGCGCAGAGCATTCAGTGTGGCTATCGCAGTTTAGTAAAAGGGGGAGGTTAATTTTTTTTAAATTGGCTTAAATTGGCTCTGTTAATTGAAAGCACCATTAAAAATCAATTTAAAAAAATTAGTTAGTAGGCACCTAATTCGGTTAGTGCCTACCAGCAAGTTGATGTAGTTAAGAGGCAGATTCGGGACTTATATTGGATGTAGGTTGACTTAGATGCACTCATTTAGGCCAAGAGAACCCTGGCCTAAATGGGAGTGTGCCTTTGATTTCAACGCCTACTGGTACCTAAGATTGCTTAGGTGCCACTAAGCATGATTTTATAAATGACACCTAGCGGATGATTGACAGTTTCGCCCAATGGCACCTAGCAGTTAGGCATTATTTATAGAATCATGGCCTAAGTGGTAATGCATGCTCAACAATGTGGAAAAAAAACTCACCTTAAAATGTGTGAAAGCATTTTGCGGAAATTTGTCTGTCAGATCATGCTAATCAAGTGCTATTTAATTCTATTTTTTAAAAAAACTCTTTCAGGAAGGGGCAAGTCATGGGCAGGGAATGGTTGTGGAAGTGCTATCCATATCAAATTTCTTCATTAAAAAAGAGGGCACATGGCCCTGTCCCATTCTGCCCCCAGTCAGGCCACGTTCTTCCCCCAGCCATGCCCCCACACAAACCTCATTTCTTCTCCAGGCCGCATCTGAAGGGCCTCTGAGCATGCATTGATGTGACGCCATGATGTCACACGCATGTGACATCATCGCATCCATGCATACTCAGAGACCATCCAGATGCAGCCTTGAGCTTGGGGCCTTCCAAAACCCGGACAAACTACTGGGTTGTGGAAATCCATCCAGGCACCCGGAAAGTCCTCTAAAAAGAGTAAGTTTTAAGTTCATTAGGATTTTATATACCGCCTATCAAGGTTATCTAAAGGGTTTTTACAATCAGGTACTCAAGCATTTTCCCCTATCTGTCCCGGTGAGCTCACAATCTATCTAAAGTACCTGGGGCTATGGAGGACTGCGTGACTTGCCCAGGGTCACAGGGGGCAGCGCAGGGTTTGAACCCACAACCCCAGGGTGCTGAGGTTGTAGCTCCAACCACCGCGCCACACACTCCTCCTGGTAACCCTAGCTATCCATACAACTGTCCATACATAAATGTGGAAAGCCCTGAGCGACACCACGCTTGTTCTGCAGGTGTAGGTCTGTAAAATGGACGCTGTGGCTGAGACATACATGTGCACTCCTGTGCATTCTTTTGTAAAATAATGGGGACCTTGCGGCCCCACTTTTCACAGAGTACCCCCTATGCAATGTGGTTTCATGTTAATAATTGACAGTAACTTTAGACCAGGGGTGTCCAACCTGCGGCCCTGTGAAGTATTTTGTGTGGCCCCAATCGAGGACGATGCAGTGTTTTCCTCTGCTGCCCCCGGGTGTTTACCATCTTGCCGGCTCCCTCCTCTGTCTTGCTGTAGCGTTTGCACGGCCCCAGAAACATTTTTTTCCAGCCAATGCGGCCCAGGGAAGCCAAAAGGTTGGACACCCCTGCTTTAGACATACAGACCTGGATTCTATATATTGCTTCTTAAGGTGCACATGCAAATCGGTAAGCACAGCTGATTTGTGTACACAACATTCACATTAGTACAAGCAACTGGACAATGCAAACTTAATGTAGGAGCACTTAGCACCTCCTAAATAGGAGGAAGTATGTTCCAACAATACATTTTTGCAAGTCCCACGTGCTAATGGCAAAATAAGCATAAAGCCTGCAAAAAACAAACTGGAAAAATCCATAATATACTGCTGCAGTAAATCTGGGCTTAGCATGGAGGAATGTCCCACATTACAATGCACTAAACCCAGATTTTGCCATGGCTTCCCATAGTTATAGGGCCTCCTAGAGATTTTTGTAAATAAAGAGCATGATAATCTGGGACTGGAGCTCTGTTATCTTACATTTAAAAAGCAAGTGACAGTCCTAATCTTCCTCCTTTAATATTTTCGGACTTGCCTCTATTTCCATTCTTTATTTGTACAAGCTGTGCTTTTAATGAAACCTGTTGCTTCAGAGTATAACGGAGCTCACAGTCCTATCTCTGCTCTAACACCATTTGCAGTTGAGGTATCCGAGTAATGTTTTCACACTGTTGGCAATGGCAGGAGGAAATGCTGAGGTTTAGCAGCTAGTGGTCCTGTTATTGTAGATTGGCAGACCAGCACGAGGAGGAGAGTGAATTAGAGAATGACATAGGAACTCATTTTCCTATCCCGGTGAGTTCTTTTCCTGTTCCTGCCCCATCCCTGCAAGCTCTGTCCTCATCTGCACAAGCCTCAAACACTTTAAAATCATAAGTGTTTGAGGTTTGTGCAGTTAAGGCTGAGCTTACAGGAATGGGACAGGGACAACAACAAAACTTGCAGGAACAGGGAAATTGAGGTTCTGCGGGGACGGGGAAAAATTTGTCCCTGTGTCATTCTCTAGAGTGAATGACCTGCCTGCTGGCTCTTTATCAAAGGCCTAGATTCACTAAACAATCTGGATCGTTGTTGGGTGATTCTTGGCCAAGTTTAGCCGAGTGACCGATTCACTACAGATTCTACTTGCAAATGATCTGATCGAACGCACGCCCTATAGCAATCCCACCGATTGCTGTAAGAGCGATTAAAACACATGCGCTGAGTATCCTTGTTGTTTTTGATGCAATTTACGCATTCGTTAGCTCTTTGTCCTTATTACTTAGTTAGTGGTGTTTATTCCTGCACGTCATGGGCGGCAAAGCACAAGTGAGCTTTCATATATGCAGATGACATTACAATTATCATCCCCATAACCTCACTGACACGTGAAACTGAATTATTCACCTCATCCGTTCTCACTAAGGTAGAGCAATGGACCACACAATTCAGACTAAAATTGAATCCTGAAAAAACCAAGCTCTTCCCGGCAAGCCCTAACCACAAGCTGACGAAGATCTCCTTGAAACTAAACGGGCTTATTTACTCAATCAACCCTACCATCGAAGTCCTTGGAGTCATCCTGGACCGATGCCTGACCTTTGAAGACCATACCAATGCTCAGGTCAAAAAATGCTTTACCACCCTCTGGAAACTCCGTACCATCAAACACTATTTCGACTTCCTCTCCTTTCGCTTGCTAGTCCAGTCTCTAATCCTAAGCACCCTGGATTACTGCAATATCATTTACCTGGGATCCTTTATGAAGATCACTAAGCGCCTGAGACTCATCCAGAATACTGCCGTCCGTCTCATCTATGGCCTAAAAAAGTCAGATCATATAAGCCCGTTCTACAGAAAACTTCACTGGTTGCTATTTTTCCCTGAAGCCCTCGGGTCAAGTCCCTTATGAATATTTGGTGACAATTAGCACCATTAGGTGTTAACTGCCAATTATCGGCACCGATTGGCTTGTTAAACAAGTTGCACACCAATTTGTACGTACAACTTAGGTGATATCATATATAAAATTTGGGCCTAGGCTTATACTCTAAAGTCATCTATTGAGAACAAAGTATACATGGATGGATTTGGGGCATTTTTCTACTTTTTTCCTATGTAAAACAACCTCAACCTTACCAAATTCTTACTTTAGGAGTTATTCTGGACCAGCATTTTACAATGAAAGCTCAGATAGATGCTGTAGTATGTAAATGCCATTTCACCTTATGGAAATTACGAACAATTAGATCTTATTTTGAATTTACTGCTTTCAGACTATTGGTTCAATCGTTATTACTAAGTCTTCTCGATTACTGTAATATTATCTGACAGTCACTAAGAAAGAATTAGCAAGACTTATACTAATACAGCGGTCAGAATGATTTATGACCCGAGGAAATATGATCATGTCACAACCTTTTACTGTGAATTGCATTGGTTGCCTATGGAAGCTCGGGTGTTGGTGCGTCCGCATCTGGAGTACTGCGTCCAATATTGGTCGCCGTACCTTAAGAAGGACATGGCGTTACTCGAGAGGGTTCAGAGGAGAGTGACTCATCTGATAAAGGGGATGGAAAACCTTTCATACGCAGAGAGATTGGAGAAACTAGGTCTCTTTTTCCCTGGAGAAGAAGAGACTTAGAAGGGATATGATAGAGACTTATAAGATCATGAAGGGCATAGAGAGAGTAGAGAGGGACAGATTCTTCAAACTTTCGAATAATAAAAGAACAAGAGGGCATTCAGAAAAGTTGAAAGGGGACAGATTCAAAACGAATGCTAGGAAGTTCTTCTTTACCCAACGTGTGGTGGACACCTGGAATGCGCTTCCAGAGAGCGTAATAGGGCAGAGTACGGTACTTGGGTTCAAGAAAGGATTGGACAATTTTCTGCTGGAAAAGGGGATAGAGGGGTATAGATAGAGGATTACTGCACAGGTCCTGGACCTGTTGGGCCACCGCGTGAGCGGACTGCTGGGCACGATGGACCTCAGGTCTGACCCAGCAGAGGCATTGCTTATGTTCTTATGGGTGTTGTTTAAGTTAGGCTGTTTCTCTTATAAGGCTGTTTATGGTATGGCTCCTTTTTATCTGGTCAACAGATTTTCTTTGTCTTCATACAGACACAGTAGAAAAACTCATCCTTTGTTTAATTTTCCATCGTTCCAGAGTTGTAGGAGTAAGAAATTTCTTAATCATACTTTGGCATCTCAGGCAGCTCTTCATGACAAAGAATTTCAAACATTACTGCTCACAACCCGTTCTTACAGACATTTTAGAAGACAATTGAAGACCTATTTTTTCAAAGTACTTGACTAACTAACCATCTTATTTTATGTAATATGCTTACTTTTATAATCTTTTGTAAACCGCGTTGAACTTCTAGTTACGTGGTTAATAAGCGGAGACAAGGGTCATCTTCAAATTTGCCCCCCTCAGCTTCAAAACCCTAACAGGCTCATCCCCAATCTACATGTCACACCGCTTTGTATTCCCAAGCTCCACTCGCACACGCAATGCCTATCTCTTTGCCTTCCCCTCCTTAAAGGGCTGCATCTACAAGAGATTCCTTGATAGAACACTGTCATTCCAAGCAGGCAAATGGAATAAATGCCTAACCACCCTCATCTCAAACACTCCCTCCTACCAATCCTTTAGGAAATCAATTAAAACCTATCTCTTTGATAAATTTCTCTGACTCTTTCCGACCTTGTTGTTCCTCATAAATACTTATTGCATCCCTGACACCAATGTAATTCGAAACTACTCTCTGTAACATCGCTGTCTATACACAGTCTCTTCCTCTGTAAACCGCTCTGAACTGTTTGTGGTACTTGCGATATACAAAAATAAGGTTATTATTATTAAAAGAAAGGGGGAGGGGTGGCTGTAGTTTACTTTTGCTGGCCCTATGAGTTGGACATTTTTAAAAAGGAATGATTTGTGACCGACAGTGAATTATTTTGTGTAGCCAGATTATCGAACAGAACATGCTTTAAACCCGCGGGTTAAAACCACGGGCTCACACTGCGCTTACAGAATATATAAAAAAGGAATTCTTACTCATATGTTAAGATATTTTACAGTTTTATTTTTAATTTTGATGGTTGTTTTATATGGGGTTGTAACCTCGATACTGATATTTCAGGGTAGAAAAGTCAGCAAGGATAGTAAGCGACTGGTCCTCAGCAGTCGCTTCTTTTCGGATTGGCAAACCCAATCGGTGTTTCTTCTTCTGCTTAGTGAATTGATGGCTTCCTACTTTTGCATGTCATTTCCCCTCATTTGCATGGGTGGATCGGATCGGAGATTGATCGGGAAGCTGTTTAGTGAATCGGGTCGGGGAATGATTGCAAAACCAGTAAAAATGGTTTGGCGATCGTCGGTACAGGATTGGAAGGTTTAGTGAATCTAGCCCATAGTGTTCTTTCAAATTAGACCTACAAATGCACATAACCCATTCTCCTCTTCCTGCCAGCTAACAGAATTAGTGATGGTGTTAACAAGGAAATTGCTTTGGAAGGCATCCCTAGGAGATGGGGCTGGGGTTGGGAGCTTCTGCTGAAGGGGTAGGCCTGGAGGATGTTTTGGGTGGGAAGATTCTGCCTCAGATGACTTGGGAGGGAGAGCTGGGGAAAAGATTGGGGAGAGGTGCCATTTTTGCATGTTAACCCCTCCTCCCTTTCTATCAGCCACAAGGAGAAATGGTAGAAATAGAGGGCTATGGAAAAGCTTATTGCAATTATCTCTGGTGAGAACAATTTCTTCTTTACACAGCTACAATGCCTCAGGTAAATAAGTTGGAGCCCAAGATTGGCTCCAGTTTTCAACCGGAGGGACTCTCAGAGCAATGGGTATCATCATCATTAGTATATGGGGTGATACCAAAAGCCTTATCTTTTCAAGATGAGGCTTTATTTGCTAGAGAATCCCAAGTAGAACTTCAGGAAGTTACCTTGAAAGATTTATGGCAAATTAATATTAGAAGGATGGGTTATTAAAGTCAGTGGTGTCACAGAATGTTAAATTTTCACAGGAAGTGATTGATAAGTTTGTAAACGATGATTCAAATTTGAAGATTATGGAAAAATCTATTAGAACAACAGAGTCTCATGTGGTTACATTGCAAGCAGTTTCCTCAACAGCTGTTAAGGATTCTCATATCAGTCATATGAAATTTAAGAAAATGGAAAATTTACAGAGGGCAAAAAATTTACGTCTAGTTAATTTCCCCAAAACTCATTTATTGTCCCCAGAAATATTGATCAAGAAATATTTTCAAGAAGTTTTGGGGACGGCTGATGTAGAAAATTTACCTCTAACAAATCTATATTATATTCCTCAGAGGAAAAAAGTTCCTGCAGAATTGGGTGTAGATCAGTTAGAACAAATTGATTTCGACTTAACTGGTTTCCTAGAAGATTCACAAGATATAATTCAAACTAGATCTACACTTTTAATAACGTGTACAAGAGAGATAGATAAATCCTTAATAATGAAAGCTTATTTTCAAAATAAGCAAACAAAATTTTTTGGAGATAATGTACTGGTTTTTCCTGATGTGGCCCAAGCAACACAATTGAGAAGTAAATAATTTTTAGCTTTGAAATCAAAGGTGTTAGCTTTAGGAGCTACATTTTATTTGAAGTTTCCTTATAAATGCTTGATCAAATTTAAAGAAAATGACTATGTTTATTGGGACTCTATTCAGTTAGAACAATTTTTACAAAAAAATGAAGCTAGTTTTTCAGCCACCACGTGATTTAATATTTGGTGTTTTGAAGTATAAAAGCACCATAAAGTTTTATCTTTGTGATCTTGATTATATTGAATGTTTCTGTTTGTTAATATCTGGATGTTCTCTCTCAATTATGTGGACTCGAGGAATTAGTGATATAACTTTTGTAGTTTATAATTATTTCTTCATCTTTGTTTGTAAATTTCCTTCCCTTATTATTATTTGTATAAATGATAATGTTTAAAATATGATAAATAAAGAAAAAAATAAATAAAATAAGTTGGCCATGACTGCCTATTTGTGTGACTTCTATTAGGTTTATAGACTATTCAGTTTTTCACAGTTTTAAATTTGCTCTTTTTAACTCTTATTTTAAGAGTGCGAAGTTATAAAATTTGCAGACAACACACAACTCTCCAATAGGGTTAGAACTGTTGAGGAATGTAAAGAACTACAAAGGGACCTGAACAAACTGAGTGAATGGGCAAATAATGGCAAATGAGCTTCAATGTAGAGAAATGCAAAGTCTTGCACATAGGGAAAGGAAACCCGATGTACAACTACACGATGGGAGGGATGGTATTGGGGGTAAGCAACCTAGAAAAGGACTTGGGGGTTTTGGTGGGCAAAACAATGAATCCGGAGGCACAATGCGCAGCGGCCTCAAAGAAGGCGAACAAAATGTTGGGCATTATCAAAAAGGGAATTATTACCAGAACCAAAGAGGTTATCCTGCCGCTATATCGGGCGATGGTGTGCCCGTATCTGGAATACTGTGTTCAGTACTGGTCGCCATACCTTAAGAAGGATATGGCGATAGTCGAGAGGGTCCAGAGAAGAGCAACAAGAATGATAAAGGGCATGGAAAATCTTTCATATGCTGAAAGGCTGGAGAAGCTGGGGCTCTTTTCTCTGGAAAAGCGGAGACTTAGAGACGACATGATAGAGACTTACAAGATCATGAAGGGTATAGAGAAGGTAGAGAGGGACAGATTCTTCAGACTGGCGGGGGCAACAAGAACAAGAGGGCACTCAAAAAAAATTGAAGGGAGACAGTTTCAGAACAAATGTTAGGAAGTTCTTCTTCACTCAGTGGGTGGTGGATATCTGGAATGCGCTTCCAGAGGAGGTGGTAGAGCAGAGTATGATTTTGGGTTTCAAAAAGGGATTGGACGAGTTCCTGAAGGAAAAGGGGATTGAAGGGTATAATTAGAGGGGTACTATACAGGATAAAATGTCTTAGTAAAGGATCACTTGCAGGTCACTGACCTGGGGGGGCCGCTGCAGGAGCGGACTGCTGGGCACGATGGACCTATGGTCTGACTCGGCAGAGGCAATGCTTATGTTCTTATGTTCTTAAATAAGTCAATAATGGGGCTGACAATGTAGAACCATATTCAAAAGAAATTATATGTTCATCATCAGCTCTTGAATGTATAACCTCTGTGGTCTGTGATTTTTTGGCCTTTGTTTGGATAGTATCATGCCAAAAATCCATCTAAACCGCTTGATAATGTATGTGTATTACAGGAGGGTGTGTGGAGTGATAGAGAGCCATGAAATTTTCTGGATAGCAATGATATGGTACTTGAGGGAGTCCAGAGAAAAGCGACAAAGCTGATAAAAGGTATGGAAAACTTCTCATATGCTGACAGATTGGAAATGCTGGGGCTATTCTCCCTGGAAAAGCAGAGACTTAGAGGAGACATGATAGAAACCTTCAAAATCATGAAGGGCATAGAGAAGGTAGACAGGGACAAATTCTTCAGGCTGTGGGGAGCCACAAGTACAAGGGGGCACTCGGAGAAATTGAAAAAGGACAGGTTTAGAACAAATGCTAGGAAGTTCTTTTTCACTCAGAGGGTGGTGGACACATGGAACGCGCTTCCGGAGGCTGTGATAGGCCAGAGCATGCTACAGGGGTTCAAGGAGGGTCTGGATAGGTTCCTAAAAGAAAAGGGGATTGAGGAGTACGGATAGAAGTAGAGGTAGGTTATAAGAATAGTCAGAAACCACTTCACAGGTCATGGACCTGATGGGCCACGGCGGGAGCAGACCGCTGGGCACGATGGACCTCTGGTCTGACCCAGTGGAGGCAACTTCTTATGTTCTTATGATATTGAGCCACCATCCAGATAAGTTACACATATAGTTTAAGGCCTGCTAAATTGAAGCAGTGCTGAAAGAGACAGAATCAGTTCAACACTATGGTTGACATTGCTGCCGCTGCATGTTGACCCCCATTCATTTTAAAATTATTTTATCAAAAAATGGTATGGAACACAAATGAAATAAATAGTCAGATTTCTGCGAACAAAAATAAATTATTACTTATAATGACTGGTGTTGCCATTCAGCAAATTACATATAATTGGAAGGATTGGAGGAGATTAAATTATAACTTTTCGTGGAACTCTTTATGCCATATCTATAAAATGGAAAGGTTTATTGCATTACAACGGGGATATTTTAAGAAATTTCAGGATGTGTGGAAATTATTAACAAAATATTGTAAGGATTAATTGAAATTGTTTCCCTTATATTTATCAGTTTAAGGGGTGGGGAGGGGGATATTTCACTATTGCATATTTTATATGATAATGGAATATATGGTTGGGAGGGATGGGAAAGGGGAAGGGATAAAAATTTATGTAATGTACCAATGATTGTTTTTAAGTGATATATTTATTGTTAATGTGTATGATTATATTTAACACTTAATGTAATTTTGAAAATGAATAAAGAATTAAAATAAAAAAAGAAATAAATACACAGATGAAATAAAATGGACTTAACAATGCAATAAGATAATTTAGGCAGGGTTTACCTGCTTAGGTGTTTAGCACCATATTTTGTTTATTTATTCTTATAATAATCACCTATGGGGACAAGGGAGACAAAAAGCCATATATATAGCTGCCTCTGTAAGTTTAACAAGGGGTCCACACAGGATGGCCCTACCATTGAGCAATTGTGTTTTTCACACATTGTTCTGCTTTCTCACCTTTACTAACTTAAGCAAATAGCACATGGCTCTTTGGCCTGGATGCACTAAACATAATTGCTAATACCGACTGGATCGCTGTCGGCCGATTCTCTGGTTGATTGTGAGAGAGCGATCGATGTACCATAAAGATTGTGTGCAAATGATTCGCATAGAGGTTCATCGTAATCTCCGTCTCACTCATCCGATTGATAGGTGAGAGCCACTCTCACACATGTGCAAAGCCGGCAAAGGGAAGCCCGAGGAGCTGAGAGGCAGGGGAATCCCCAAAAGCAGCCTCCTGCCTCTCAGCTGTTTGGGGCAGGAAACCTTTTTCTCTTTTTTTTTGTGGACAGATGTTGTGCATGTGTCACACTCGCACAATATCTGCCCCTTTAAAAAAAAGAAATAAAAAAGCCCTCCCTGATGTTCTGGCACCGGGAACCAACCAACCCCCCCCCCCCCACACACACACACACACACTCCTCCCCAGTAGCAAAAACGGCAGGAAGGATGCCCAACCTAATTATTTTATCCCTCATTGTTTTCTTTTCTTTAAACATTGTAGTTCTACCGCCTCTCTTTTTGTCTCAGGTTTGTCCATTGTCCAAGTTTGTCCACGTTTGTATTTTAAACATTCTAGTGATGTAGACCGCTTTGAAATTTTATAAGCGTTTATATCAAATTTTAAATAACCTTGAAACAGATGTAAAGCAGAGGTTTTATTTCCTGCCCCCGTTCTCAATACATGCCAGTGCCTTTCAGTTGCAGTCTTAAGGCAACAGTTTGATTGAATAGACTGAACAGCAGGAAATATTCACTGCCATACATCGGTGAACAATACATTTATACTGATAAAAGGAATATGAATTGAGTGCTTAAAATGACCACTGGAGTGTTCTACTTGTCTTTTGAGATTTCTACATTCTGGAACACTGAACAATAGCTAGCTGACTGCAATAGGTGTTCTGCATTTACTACTAAAGGGTGCACAACACTTCAAGATCATAATGAATGTGACTTTTTTTTCAAAGGGGGGGGGGTAGCAAGGAGGCCTGCTGCTAATGCTACTCTGCTAATAGGGGAACTAAAAAATATCAGATGCCTCTCTTATTCTGAAGCTTAATGTCAGCACAGATATTTAGCAATGACAAAGCAGAGCCCAACCAAGACTGAATGCGCTGCTGCATTTTATAATATGATTGTCTTTAACAGCTGAGGTTGTCATAGTTATCTACATACCGGAACTTCAAAATTTTTCTAAGAACCAACATCAGCACAAATGGCAACTTAACAGGAATCACTTTGCTGACTGATTCAGTGTCCTTCATTCATTCATACAGGGTTGCATTGCAAGTCAGCACTGTACTGGGAAAAAACATCTCTCTTTGTGTATTTATTCAGTTATATCTATCTATCTCTCTAAGGCTCCTTTTACGAAGCTGCGTTAGCGGTTTAATGCGCGTAATAGTGCACGCTAATTTGCCGGCCGCACTAGCCGCTGCCGCCTCCTCTTGAGCAGGCGGTAGTTTTTCGGCTAGCGCGCACTACAAAGGTGCGTGTGATAAAGCCGCTAACGTGGCTTCGTAAAAGGAGCCCTAAATATCCATCTGTCTATCTATGGGTTCCTTTTACTAAGGCGTGCTAACCTATTTAGCGTGCACTAACCAATTTAGCGCGTGCTAAAGATTAGCGCACATTAAATGCTAAGGTACCCATAGAATATAATGGGCACCTCAGCATTTAGCGCGTGCTATATCAATTAATGTGCACTAAATCGGTTAGCACGCCTTAGTAAAAGGACCCATATATATATATATATATATATATATATAGTCAAACCTTGGTTTGCGAGCATAATTTGTTCCAGAAGCTTGCTTGTAATCCAAAGCGCTCGTATATCAAAGCAAATTTCCCCATAGGAAATAATGGAAACAGACGATTCGTTCCACAACCCAAAAACTTTAATACAAAATACTATACATACTCATAGAAACATAGAAATAGACGGCAGATAAGAGCCACGGCCCAACTATTCTGCCCACCTCAATGACCCTCTCCTACTTAACTCTGTGAAGAGACCCTCGTGATGATCCCATTTCTTCTTAAAATCATGCACGCTGCTTGTATTGCAAGACCTCGCTCGTTTAGAACAGTCACTACACTCCTGCAGCGTCAGAGAGAGAGAACCATTGGCTCAGTTGTGATGATATGACGTGTGTATACTGCATGTACTTGTATTGCAAGACACTGCTTGTATATCAAGTTAAAATTTAATAAAATATTTTGCTTGTCTTGCAAAACACTTGCAAACTAAGTTACTTGCAATCCAAGGTTTTATTGTATATAAATAAAATATCTGATCTGGCAGTGTCCGCCTGCATTTTTGAAATACTGGCTCAACTAATATGAGGGTAAATCAAAAAGTAGAGGCAAAATACATTTAACGCCTTCAGTAGAAGTAACTGTGAACAATTGAACATATCACTTTTCCACATAGTCCCCGTGAAATTGACGCATTTGTTGCAACATTCAACTAGCTTCTGCATTTCTGCAGAAAATAAGTTTTGGGGCTTCTCCCGAAGTCAGGTGAGCACCGCTTCCTTTACTTCGTCATGCTTTGTCTTTTGCTGTCCGGGTCACAGTGATGCACCCATGTCTCATCACCAGTGACAATTCTCTCCAGAATATTTGGATCTTCTTCATAACGTCTCAGGAACTGGGTCGCAACCTCCACACGCTGTTGCTTGTGCAGATCAGTAAGCTGTTTGGGAACCCATTGTGCGCAGTCTTTCCTGTATCCCAAGTCATCATGCATTATGGCAAATGCAGATCTATAACTGATATCCAAATTTGCAGCCAATTGAGACACCGTTATCCGTCGGTCTTCTCTAATCAAGGCATCCGCCCTGCCAATGTGCTCGTGTGTGTGTGATGCTGATGGGTGACCAGAATGACCTTCCTCACCAACGGGGAAAGCGTCTCAGAGGTCTCAGTAGGAGATACGCTAGCCTCCAGCGACCACAACATAGTATGGTTCAACCTTAGGAAAGGCTTCCCTAGATCAAACACGAAAACAAAGGTACTCAATTTCCGGGGCACAGACTTCGCACGCATGGGAGATTTCGTCCATCAGACGCTGCAGGACCAAGTGGAGACCGATGATGTAGAAGCTAAGTGGTTAACACTGAAATCAACCATACATGAAGCAACTAGCCGCTTCATAAAATCAGTAAATAAACGACAAAGAAACAATAAACCCCAATGGTTCACCGCGGAGATCTCGCACCTCATTAAGGAGAAGAAAACATTTCTCTCCTACAAGCGCACGGAGAAAAGAGAGGCAAAAGTAGAATATAGGACCAGGTCTACAGCGGTCAAAATGGCAGTTAGGGAGGCAAAACTTTGAGTGGAAGAAATTCTGGCAAAAAACATTAAAAAGGGGGACAAATCCTTCTTCAGGTATATTAGTGACAGAAAAAGGAACACAGGCGGGATAGTACGCCTTAGAAGACCGGACGGAAGTTACATGGAAGCAGATTCCGATAAAGCCGAACTACTGAATGAATACTTCTGCTCAGTCTTCACCTGTGAGGCACCGGGACACGGTCCGCAGTTGAAGGCAACACAAAGCACAGAAGACCCGTTTCAGAATTTTGAGTTCACACCAGGTGAAGTTTACAGTGAACTGGCAAGACTCAAGGTGAAGAAATCCATGGGACCAGACAATTTGCACCCAAGAGTGCTCAGAGAATTGAGCGATGTCCTGGCAAAACCGTTGGCTGAGCTATTCAATCTCTCCCTAAGTAAGGGGAAAGTTCCCCTGGACTGGAAATTAGCTAATGTCGTTCCTCTGCATAAAAAGGGTTGCAGGGCAGAAGCTGCGAATTATAGACCGGTGAGTCTCACATCAATAGTGTGCAAACTCATGGAAACACTAATTAAAAGCAAATTGGACACGATCTTGAATGAAGGGAATCTTCGGGATCCCAGTCAGCATGGATTCACCAAGGGTAGGTCCTGCCAATCCAATCTCATCAGCTTCTTTGACTGGGTAACAAGAAAGTTGGACTTGGGAGAGTCTTTGGACGTCGTGTACCTGGACTTCAGTAAAGCTTTTGACAGTGTCCCACACCGCAGGCTGCTAAGCAAGATGGAATCGATGGGGTTAGGAGAGACACTAACTGCATGGGTCAATGATTGGCTGAGTGGCAGACTTCAGAGGGTGGTGGTTAATGGTACCCTCTCTAAAACATCGGAGGTGACCAGTGGAGTGCCGCAGGGCTCGGTCCTGGGTCTACTCCTTTTCAACATATTCATAGGGGATCTGACTCAAGGGCTTCAAGGTAAAATAACACTATTCGCCAATGACGCCAAACTATGTAATATAGTAAGTGAATGCAGTTTACAGAATTATATGGCGCAGGACCTGCTTACATTGGAAAGTTGGGCCTCAACCTGGCAGCTAGGCTTCAATGCTAAGAAATGTAAGGTCATGCACCTCGGAAGCGGAAATCCATGCAGGACGTACTTCTTGAACGGAGAAACTTTAACTAGGACTTCAGCAGAACGAGATTTAGGAGTAATCATCAGTGCAGACATGAAAACTGCCAATCAAGTGGAGAAGGCTTCATCTAAGGCAAGGCAGATATTGGGTTGTATCAATAGAAGTTTCGTCAGCCGAAAGCCTGAAGTCATAATGCCGTTGTACAGGGCCATGGTGAGACCTCATCTGGAGTACTGTGTGCAATTCTGGAGGCCACATTAAAGTAAAGATGTGCGCAGAATTGAATCGGTTCAACGGACGGCCACCAGGATGATTTCGGGGCTCAAGGGTCTCTCGTACGAAGTCATCATGCCACTGTACCGTGCAATGGTGCGCCCGCATCTGGAGTACTGTGTCCAGTATTGGTTGCCGTACCTCAAGAAGGACATAGCATTGCTTGAGGGGGTCCAGAAAAGAGCGACGAAAATGGTAAGAGGTATGGAAAACCTTTCGTATGCCGACAGGCTAGAACAGCTGGGGCTGTTCTCCCTGGAAAAGAGGAGACTTAGAGGAGACATGATACAAACTTTCAAGATCCTGAAAGGCATAGATAAGGTAGACAGGGACAGATTCTTCAGACTGTGGGGAACAACAAGTACAAGGGGGCACTCGGAGAAACTGAAAGGTGATAGGTTTAAAACCAATGCCAGGAAGTTCTTCTTCACCCAAAGAGTGGTGGACACATGGAACGCACTCCCGGAGGTTGTGGTGGGGCAGAAGACACTACAGGGATTCAAAGAAGGTTTGGATAAATTCCTGAAGGAAAAGGGGATTGAGGGATACGGATAGAAGTAAGGATAGGTTTTTTAGGGCAGGGAACACTTGACAGGTCATGAACCTGATGGGCCGCCGCGGGTGCGGACCGCTGGGCACGATGGACCTCTGGTCTGATCCCGGTGGAGGCAACTTCTTATGTTCTTATGTACACTCTTGAGGAATGTAGGGAGAGGGGAGACATGATCGAAACATTTAAGTACCTCACGGGACGTGTCGAAGTGGAAGATGATATTTTCTTTCTCAAGGGACCCTCGGCCACAAGAGGGCACCCGCTCAAACTCAGGGGCGGAAAATTTCATGGCGACACCAGAAAGTATTTCTTCACAGAGAGAGTGGTTGATCATTGGAACAAGCTTCCAGTGCAGATGATCGAGGCAGACAGCGTGCCAAACTTTAAGAATAAATGGGATACCCATGTGGGATCCCTACGAGGGTCAAGATAAGGAAATTGGGTCATTAGGGCATAGACAGGGGGTGGGTAAGCAGAGTGGGCAGACTTGATGGGCTGTAGCCCTTTTCTGCCGTCATCTTCTATGTTTCTATGTTTCCTTGGTTACACCTGTTCTTTTTACCCACTCATCAGACAGCAAAAAAAACAAACCCTCCCTTCTGGGAGAAAAGACTATACAGTACTAGAAAACCCCAATGTAGCAAAATACTAAACTTAACCCTACCACATCCCAAAGGGCTACAACTACGGTAGAAATACAGTTCCAAAGCTGTTACGTTTTGTATTTTGCTATATTGGGGTTTTCTAGTAAAGTCTTTTCTCCCAGAGTGGATTTTTTTACTGTGTTATTTTTCCAAATTTAAGGAAGAAGCCAATGATAAGAACAGGGCTCTGTGGATTTAGGGTAGTTTTGGTGCTGAAAGTTGGAGATCGACAGTGGATGTTTGAGGCCTCTGTTGTTTAATGATTGGTGTTTAATAAGTTCCTTCCACACCACTTGGGAACTTTAGCAAACTTTTTGTATTTTCATCTTAGTACAGTCAAACCTTGATTTGCAAGCATAATTCGTTCCAGAAGCATGCTTGTAATCCAAAGCACTTATATACTAAAACAAATTTCCCCAAAGGAAATAATGAAAACTCGGACGATTGGTTCCACAACCCAAAAACATTAATAAAAATACAGTAAAACCTTGGTTTATGAACATAATTAATTCCGAAAACATACTTGTAATCCAAAACACTCGTATCAAAGCAAATTGCCCCATAAGAAATAATGGAAACTCAGACAATGCGTTCCACAACTCAAAAACTTTAATCCAAAATACTATATGTACTCGTATTGGAAGACTTTGCTCGTTTAGAACAGTCACTACACTCTTGCAGCATCAGAGACAGAAGAACCATCAGCTCAGTTGTGATATACTCTAGGTCAGGGGTGCCCAACGCGTCGATCGCGATCGACCAGTAGCTCAGGAAGGCAACTCGAGTCGATCGCACTCGTGTTGCTGTCCTGATCTACGGGCCGATCAACCTTCCTCTCCAGTGTTCTCCCTAGGGCCTTTTAGCTGGGCGATCTGCCCAGCTGTCATCTGCCGCTGCTGAACATTAAAAAAAAAAACCCCAAAAACCGGCTTGGAGATTTCAGTCCCTAGCGAACTTGTGCTCCGGGCTCTAACGTGTGCGTGCAGGCTTCTCTTCTCTTCCCTCCGAAACCGGAAGTTATGTCCGGGGAGGGGGGGGGGGTGGAGAAGGGAAGCCTGCACGCACATATTGAGAGCCCTGAAGCAAGCGTTCGCTACGGGCTAATGCGGGAGACAGGTTAGTGAAGCATTTGTTCTTGTTCCTGCCGGGTCCTGCCTACTTTCTGTTTCCGCGAAGGCAGGACCCGGCAGCATTTCCCCCAATAGGTTGATCACGATCTTGGGCTGATCAGCCTTCCTCTTCCCGACGGCAGAATTGACGTCGGGGAGAGGAATGCTGGTTGGCCGAAGCAGGGAGAGCTTGGGGCCTGTTATTGGTGGCGTTTGGGTCCTGGTCCCCGATGGTAATGGCAGTGGCAGTGGCTTGGGGGAGGGCAGGGAGAAAGAAAGAAAAAGGGCAGGCAGGGATACAGAAGGAAAGAAGAGAAACAGAATAAAATGAAAGGGAGGCAGAGAGAAAGAAAGGACAGGGAAGAGGAAGGAAAAGTTGGGGGGAAGGAATGAGGTCTGGAGGAGAAGAAGCATACAGGCTAAAAGAAGGGAAGAAAGATTGTACGCACAGTCAGAAGAAGAAAGTGCAACCAGAGACTCATGAAATCACCAGACAAGGTAGGGAAAATGATTTTATTTTAAATTTAGTGATCAAAATGTGTCTGAATTTATATCTGCTGTCTATATTTTACACTAAGATCCCCTTTTACTAAACCGCAATAGAGGTTTTTAGCGCAGGGAGCCTATGAGTGTCGAGAGCAGCGCTGGACATTCAGCGCAGCTCCCTGCGCTAAAAACTGCTATCGTGGTTTAGTAAAAAGGGAGGGGGTATATTTGTCTATTTTTGTATGGTTGTTACTGAGGTGATAGTGCTTAGAGTCATCTGCTTTGACCTCTTTGAAAAACCCTGGAATAGGAATGATGATTAACATTTTCTATGCATACAGTGTGCTTTGTGTTTTTTTTTAATTTTATTGTTGGTAGATCATTTTGACTTGGTCATTTAAAAAGTAGCTCGCAAGCCCAAAAAGTGTGGGCACCCCTGCTCTAGGTACTTGTATTGCAAGACATTGCTTGTATATTAAGTTAAAATTTAATCAAATGTTTTGCTTGTCTTGCAAAACACTTGCAAACCAAGTTACTTGCAATCCAAGGTTTTACTGTACACTTCCCCCTCCCCATTCGCGGTTTCTCCATTTGCGGTTTCATATAACCGCAATTTTTTCTGGGAAGGGGAAAATAAAAAAAAGCAGTCTTAATTTTAAAATAACCCATATTTTTTTCCTCCCTGCCGCCTTCCCGGCCTTACGTTGGGAACTCCCTACAGCCATTTCTTCATGGCGATCTGCACAGGTCAGGAGCGTAGGAAGATCGCTCCTGCCCCGAAAGCCCGCTAGACCACCAGGTAAGGCTGGGAAGGCGGCAGGGAGGTGGGGTTGGGTCAGAGCCGGATAATCGCGGTTTTTCGCCATTCGCGGTCTGGCTCTGCTCATATCCCCCGCGAATGACG
The DNA here is from genome assembly GCF_902459505.1 of Geotrypetes seraphini. Lineage (NCBI taxonomy): Eukaryota > Metazoa > Chordata > Amphibia > Gymnophiona > Dermophiidae > Geotrypetes > Geotrypetes seraphini. The sequence goes on along the minus strand of NC_047085.1, from coordinate 312,881,357 downwards.
AGGGAGAAGTGTATAGGGTTTGCTTCCCCTGTTTGTGGAAGTAACTATGTTCCAGTCATGGTTCTCTCTGGACCATGTTTCTATGACCACTACTAAATCCAAGTCAGCCTCTGCCTTCACAGAAGTTTATTGCCAATACGAAGGGCTCCTTTTACTAAGGTGCGCTAGCGTTTTTAGCGCACGCAGCAGATTAGCACGCTAACCCCGCGCTACGCGGCTAGAACTAACGCCAGCTCAATGCTGGCGTGCCGTGCGTTAATGCCCTAATGCAGCTTTCCAGATGCCTCCCCCCCGCGATAATCCTGTGCTAAACAGTTAGCTCAAGATAATAATGTAGCTGCACTAAGGCCCATATTCTATAATGGCTCCTTAAATTAGGTGCTTGTAGGCGCCCCACCGGCCCCTAAGTTAAGTGAAAAACGCTGTTTAGAAAACATTTTTAAATGATTTTCAAGGCACCTACCAGCACCTAAAAAAACATCTCCGGATTTGCACCTCTATAGGTGCTTTATGGTGCCTGCCACTGTAGGTGTGGCTAACCTCGCAAGTAGAATTAGGCACCTTAAAGCACCTACATAGGTGCGATTCAAGTCAAAAGGTAGGCACTGGAAATGTAGGCTTTGAAAACCCTGGCCTAAATTTCCGGCGCCTACCTTTATTGGAGGTGCGATCCTCTAAACAGCGCCATTATGTGACTGACATGCAATCGGCGGCCGCCAACACTGGTGTCATTTAGATAATCTGGGCCTAACTGATTATCACAGGAATGTCTATCCTCCGTCCCCTGACATGCCTGTTCCAATGAAAAAATACAAAAATTATTAGTGCCTGGATTAGCTTGTGCCAGTTTGTCCGTTTATGTTAATGGGTTTTTATGATGTATTATTTGTATTACCCTAATTTTTATTGAACAACCACCTTGAAATAAAAGATAAGGTGGTACCATATTTTTCGCTCTATAAGATGCACTGGACCATATGATGCACCCACCTGTAGAGGAGGAAAACTCAGGAAAAAAAAATTCCCACTTCTCTGCCCTGAACCCCCTCTGGTGGTCTAGTGGTAGGCCGGGACAGGGTCTTATAGAGCGAAAAATCTGCAGGCAGTGTAGGCACCTTCCCCCCCCCCATAGGCAGCACAGGCACAACCCCCCCTTAGGCAACAGAGGCACCCCCCTATAGGCAGCACAGGCACAATCCCCCCCCTTGTGAGAACTGACTGCAGCCAATTGGGGAGCAGCGCTGGACCAGGCAGGAACGTGAACAGCATGCGCTCGCCTTCTGCGCCGCTCTGCCCGAACCAAAGAAGAGCCGTCTGGCGAGAGAGACAGGCAGGAGCACGGAAAGGGGACTTTAAAAAAAGGTACCGGGGGGGTGCCTGGGCTGCCTATGGGGGGTATTCACTCCATAAGATGCACCCTTATTTCCACCCCCTTTTGGGGGGGGGTGGAAAAAGTGCATCGTATGGAGCAAAAAATACGGTATATCAAACTAATAATAAACTTGGAACCTTGGAAACCATTTTAAGGTGCAGTTAGGATGCACTGTAGCTTAGTTAAAGGGTTCCTTAGAATACAAGTCTTCATGAGGACACGGAAATAGCTAGAATATCTCAATGTGACGCCTTAAGCTGCTACTGAAAAAGGATGGCCTAACCCCCCCCCCAAAAAAAAAAAAATATGACACTAAAATGTTTGGGTTTGTATCAGTTTCCTTATATTTTGTAATGCTAATTACCAATTTTGAAATGTGTTCTTAAATCAGTTTTTTTGTATCATGGGTGAGGTTAGCTGACAATGTGCAGGCTCCAGTGGCATCGTAAGGGTGAGGGGTGCCCAGGATGGCGACACCCTTCCCCCGCCTCACGCGTGCCCCCCCCTTCCCTTTCCTCATACCTTTTTAACTTCTCCAGCGTGAGCAGCAGGCCCACGTCAGTGTCAGCTAGCCCTCTGACATCACTTCCTAGGTGCGGGTCCCGGAAGTGATGTCAGAGCGCCAGTGCCGACGGCAGCAACCTCACGCTGGGGAAGTAAAAAAGGTACAGGGAAAGCAAGGGGCATGCGCATTCGACAAGGAGAGGAGCGATATGGAGGGAGGGGTGGCGGAGAGGAGGAGGGGTGCCACACCCTTATAAGACTGCGCCCAAGGCGGACTGCTCCGCCCCCCCCCCCCTTTACTATGCCACTAGCAGGCTCAACGCCTGTCTATAGATAGGGTAGTATTTTTCCTATCTGGCAAGGGCAGGGGAGAACCTCTTCTTTCTGCAAAGTATCTGTCACAGTTTCATGGTCACAGCTGAAGTGGTGCGGTGGCAGGCTGCCAGGCAGATGGCTTAGCCTCGTGCTGCAAGGCATGAGCTGATGTCGGCTCATGCCATGCAGTCTAGTTTGGCAGCTCCCCAGTAGCTTGACTCAAGCCAGCCCACCTATTGTAATGGCAGTGACTGGTGGTGATGGTGGTGGTGGTGGGGGAGGGGATAGCCTGCTAACATTCCTGTTTTCAGAGAGAGAATCTTATCTTTAGAGTGCTTCCATTTCATGGTTCACTTTTTGAAGAAGAGAAGTAAGCGGCCAAATCTAGCCTCAAACCAGATACAGTTGTTTGTTCCAGATTTATTTTGTTCCAGGTTCTCTGGGCATTTTTTTTTTTTTTTCGTTATGGGAGCTATGTTGTCAAGAGTGCAGGCTCTTTCAAAACAGTGTTTTTTTGGGTTTTTTTTGCCATGTGCGCACTCTTTGTGAAGAGCCCTCACTATTTGCAGAGGGCACACTCTTTCTGACAGTATGCCATCTTTTGCAAAAGTATGCACTCTTTCAAAAGAGTGTGCAAACAAAGGGCCCCTTTTACAAAACTGTGGTAGCAATGCTGCTGAGGCAAATGCAAAGAAGCCCATAGGAATTGAGTGGGCTTTGGTGCATTTACTGCGGCAGTATTGCTATCGCGGCTTTGCAAAAGGAGCCCAACCTCATCCCCGCCCCCGCCCCCCCCCCCCCCCCCCCCCCGAATTTCATGTTTTGTCATATTGTGTTTTTTTTTTAGCTCATTTTCATTTGGCAATTAGATGGGAAATGTGTCAAATGAATGCACATCCCTCAAATACAGGCAGGGAAAATGAAAAGCAAAAGGTAGATTATGTGTTGCTTCATTGTTAATAAACATATGTTTAAAAAAAAAAAAAATGTTATCAGTCTGGATGAGATTGTCCCACTTCATTCCCTCACTGAAGCCTTGTTTATGCTTCATCATAAGCAAAGATTGTTATTATCCTGGTTTTACGAGTAGTTATCTTACATAAAGTTACAGTACAAATAAATTGTAAGCTATTTATTTAATTTTTTTTTTTTAAACCTTCTTTACAGGGGTTTATCTTTTAGTAGCTGCACTTGGTATTTTTCAGGTCAGTCTTCTCATTGACCCTAATCTCTAGTCAAGAAAATGTTCCAAAATCACTACTTGCAGTATATGCATGTACAGCTTAAAATATATGCACAGTATTTTTTTTTTTCTTTTCATAAAGCCAGATAATGCATCAGATACATTAGATAAGAAGGAAAATAGCCTTTGTTCGGCTAGTGCTGCACAGGTTTTAGAGAGATGGGAGAAATGTTTTCATTTTCTGATGATATGACCCTGGAAGGGGATAAATTCAGCACTAAAGTAAGGGTGGAAGATGCTCAGAAAAGCGATGGATAATTGGCAGTAAAAACAGTAACAGAACTCAAAGTGTGGCAGAAGAACAGAGAATGAATAGTGGTTAGGGCAGAGAGGGTGAAGACAGAGATCAGATAGGGTTTGCAGAACCGTAGTCAGAAGGATGAGCAGAAAAGATAGCCTTTGCTGTTTGTATCTGCTTTCATGTTTCCTCTTTCCATGGTTCTATTGGCATTCAAATCTAGACTTTTAATGGTGTATCGCAAACCGTGTGCCTCCCGAAATTTCAGGTATGCCGCAAGACGCCAGGGAGAAAGAGAGCATCGGCTGACTCCTATAACAGTGTTTCTCAACTCGGTCCTGGAGTAATCCCTTGCCAATCAGGTTTTCAGGATATCCACAATGAATATGTATGAAAGAAATTTGCATACACTGCCTCCATTATATGCAAAATTCTTTCATGCATATTCATTGTGGATATCCTGAAAACCTGACTGGCAAGGGGGTACTCCAGAACCGAGATGAGAAACACTGGCCTACAAGACTAGCCTCTCGCAAAGAGCGGCACATCCTTTAGGCAATCAGCCAGCGCCTCTCCTTGCGTCTTCCCTTCTGGCACCTCCCACTGGCGGATCAGGCCTATCTGTAGGGCCTTCGCATGTGCGCAGATGTCAACATGATGACATCACATATGTGTGTGACATCATCACATGAATGTCTGTGCACTTCCGGATGCCTCGAGCCACGGACACTACTGTTTAGTGTGCCGCAGCTTGACAAAATTTGCGAGACACTGGCTTATACAATGTTTGTATTTTCTGATTTTTAACAAAAATTTTAAAATATTAAGGGGATGGAGATGGGGATGTCATCAATGTGGACTACCATTAAGACATGTTCTTTTACTGTTATCCCAAGTTATTAGTAACTAGAGGGTCCTTTTAGAAAGTGGCCTCAGCATGCCCTTAAGTGAGGCTTTTCACATGTTAAGGCCAATCAAAGAAGCTGCTGAGTGCCGAACAGGAGCGCCAAAGCGTGTTTCTGCTGGTTGCCGCTCAGCGGCAGAAGAAACCAGCCACCGCCGATCGGGAGGAGGTAGGAGGATAGGGCAGGGTGCAGAGTCTGACAGGGAGGGAAGGGAATTGGGTGCAGAGTCTGACAGGGAGGAAAGAGGGCTGGGTGAAGAGCCTGACAGGGGAACATGAATGGAAAAAATGGTATTACAATTAGTACTATTATGGAGGCGGGGTTTGGGGCGGAGATTGCAAAAATTAGTAGATGTCCTGTTTTGAGAAAAAAAAAAAAAATGGTCATGTTAGTAATGAAGCAAACTTATTTTGATAGTAAAAATATTTGAAGTGCTGGAAAAAATAATAGTGACCCGGGGGGGAGGGGGAGTCCGGAGCTGCAGGGCCGGCGTTAGGAGGGGTGTGCGGACAGGACAGCTAAGCGTGCAGGTCCTAAGTCGCCTTCAATACCGCTGACATTTTTGTTACAGGGGAATTCCAGCTATAGCAGTGACTCTGAAACGAAGCCTGTGGCCTCCTTCCCCGCGTTCCATGTGCCGTGTTCCACCCCAATGACACAACTTCCTTTTTCATCCTGGATGGACCGCGGCACAAGAACACGGTGAGGAAGGCCGCAGGATGCGTTTCAGAGTCGCTGCCACAGCCAGCATTCCCCTGTAACAAAAATACAAGTGGAGGTGAATGGGGAGGGCATGCCGGGCCAGGAAGCCCCCAGGACTGTTTTTTTGTGGGTTTTTTTTTAAAGTAGAATGGGGGATGGGTTTCAAAGACATGCCATGTGGGGAGTAAAGGGGAAGGACTTATAGGGCCAGAAACATAGGGGAACTAGTGATGGTCTGGAGGGATAGAAAAAGAGAGTAGTTGGATGTGGAGTGCTGTGAAGAAAAGGGGAATGACATACCTGGAGAGAAGAAGGAAAGAGAAAGGCAGAGATGATGGACCTGGGGGTGGTGTAGAGGGAGGTATATAGAATGGGTGGATAGGATAGTTGGAAAGGGAGAGATATGGCAATGGAGGGCAGTTGGGAAGGCAGGGAAGAACATACCGGTATGTTGCTCAGGCTGGGAGGGGGTTGGGAAGGACAGATTCTGCACGGGCTGGGGGGAGTCAGGGAAGGATAGATGTTGCATGGATGTGGTGCTGGGAAGTGAGGGAAAGGTGAGAGATGCTGCCAGTGGGGGAGGGAAGAGAAAAAGAAAATTGTTGTACATAGGTGCATGGAGTGGGAGGGAAAGAGAGATAGTATACATGGGGAAAGGAATAAGAGGGAGAATTGTTAGACATGATGATGGTGGAGAGGAGGGAAAGAAAAATATTACACTGGGAGGGAGGACAGATGACTCAAAGAAGTGAGAGATGTCAGATTCTGGAGAAGAGTGATGGAAGGAGACAGTTGTCAGACCACTGGAGGGGGAAAGAGAGATGCCAGACCAGAGAAAGGAAGGAGAGAATAAAGAGATACCAGACTACGGGAAGGAGAGGAGAGAGATGTTAGACCATAGAAAGAGGGAGGGAAAGAGAGACCATGGGAGAGGAGAAATATGCCAGACCATATGAGGGTGTAAGGAGGAAGACTTATGTCAGACAACTGGAAAGAGAGGGAGGAGATTATGCACAGGGATGTAGAAGGAGGAAGAGAGAGGGAGGAGATGGTGCACAGGGATGGAGAGGAAGGGGGAAGAGAGACGGAGGAGATGGTGCACAGCAATAGGTGTGGCAGGGAAGAGAGATAGAAGAAATGCTTCTTATGGGATAGAGGGGAATAGAGGAGAAGAAAGAGAAAATGGTGCACATGGATAGATGGGAAGGGAAGACACGGAAAAGTAGATTTTGAGAAGAAAGCTGAAAAATGTAAGAAAGTTGAATGTTAAAGGTTAACGCCAAAGATGAATGTAGGGCAGAAAGTGAAGAAGGAGAGAAAAACAACGAATGGATAAGAAGGCCATGGAAACACAAGAACACAGAGAGAGGGGCCTTAAGCGCTTGGGCCAATCAGGCTCTAGGATCCTGTGAGTTGGGCAGGGTAGGGGCGGGCCCGCCTCATTTGGACGGAGGCGGGCCTGCTGTCCGGACGTGCAAGGAGCTATCCGGTCCAACTTGCTGGTAAGGTCAAAGGGGGGTTTGCTGGGGGGGGGTCAGCAGGAGGGGTTGGGTACCCTCCTGCCGCGATCATCGGGAGGGCCATTGGGGGGTCGGCAGGAGGGGTTGGGTACCCTCCTGCCACGATTGTCGGGAGTGCCGTTGGGGGGTTGGCAGGAGGGGTTGGGTACCCTCCTGCTGGCGATCATAGGGGGGGCATTGGGGGGTCCGGCAGGAGGAGTTGGGCACCCTCCTGCCTGCGATCTTCAAGGGGGCTGTTGGTGTGTGTGTGGGGGGGGGGGTCCGGGGAGGGATGTTGGGCACGTTAAACCCGATTCTGTAACCGGCGTCTGCAACATGGACGTCGGTTACAGAATCGGGTTAACTTTGGTTGGATGTAGGCCTGATTCTGTATAGGACACCCGGGATTGACGTCCTATACAGAATCCGGGCCCAAATCTCCAATCTCAGGAAAAAAAACTTTCTACTGTTTAAAACAATTGAGACATTTCAAACCTTACTTCTACAATAATCATTTTGCAATTCTGGTCCAAATGCTGGTCCTAAATCAACTAAATTACTATAACTCCCTCTATGCAGGCATAATTTCTATTCAATTTAATAAGCTTCAAATGATTCAGAATACCACAATCAGGTTGATCTTTGGTTTAAGGAAATATGACACATCTCTGAGTACTATTGCAGGCTTCATTAGCTACCTGTACATGCTTGAATCCTGTTTAAGCTTTCCTGCATTGTGCACCATGCTCTAAATGCCAACTTGAAACGAAAACCAGGAGAAAAGCCTCCACACACGAGTCAGGAACCAACAAACAGTGGAGGTCCAGAAGATAGTTGGTGTGCAATTTTATTAATCAAATCACAGTCTTGTGCGGTGGCTCGACATACACATGTTTCGGCCTCTATGGCCTGCCTCATGAGCCTTTGTGAACCAAAACGCAATTGTTTGTGTGAAATAGGTAATGATTGAACACAAACACGACCTTAGGAGCTCTGATACGCACTGCACACGCCAAACAATTAGATTAATAAAATTGCACACCAACTATCTTCTGGACCTCCATTGTTGTTTGTTGGTGCTAAATGCCAACTCTCCAGAACAGATAGGGCTAGATTTACTAAGGGCATGGATTGGATCCGATCTGATCTGTGTCTGGGGGGGCGGCAAATTCACAAATCACGCCCCCAACCGACTGCAGGGATCGCTGAATAGCGATCCCGACGCATGCGTAGACCATCTGGAGATGGTCTGCGCATGCGCTGGCCCTCCGTACCCGGCAGAGCGCTTTACTTTTTTTTTTTTTTTCTCGAGCCTGTGATTTTAACACGCTTTAAACCCACATGTTAAAACCACAGGCTTGCACTGCAGGAAAGAGAGCAGAGAAGCAGAACAGAGAGCAGGGTGACAGAAGACAGGGTAGTTGGAAAGGACCTGAGCGACTGGCCCTCAGCAGTCGCATATTTTTGGATCAGTCAGCCTAGTCGGTGTCCCTCATTTTTTGTAGTGACTTGCTTCCTGTCGTTCCCCCTCATTTGCATGCGCGGATCGGAGGATGATCGGGACAGAGGTTAATGAATCAGATTGGAAGGAAATCGGATCATAAAGGGGGTCACTAAATGGTCAGAACTTGATCGGTGGGCTCAGTGTATCTAGCCCATAGTCAATATGTTCTCCACCTCTCGAGGATTAACACCATCCTACAACTGATTGCCGCCTCATCTAAGGGGGTGAAATACAAATGAATATTCAATGTCTTCTTCACATTTGCAGCAACCAGAACCTGGAATGACCTTCCAGCACCCTTAAGAACTTAATTACCTCACCTTAGAAAACTACTTAAAACTTACCTATTTGTTAAATATCTATCTGTTCAGTAAGAACATAAGAACATAAGAATTGCCGCTGCTGGGTCAGACCAGTGGTCCATCGTGCCCAGCAGTCCGCTCTAGCGGTGGCCCCCAGGTCAAAGACCAGTGCTCTAAATGAGTCCAGCCTCACCTGCGTACGTTCCAGTTTAGCAGGAACTTGTCCAACTTTGTCTTGAATCCCTGGAGGGTGTTTTCCCCTATATCAGACTCTGGAAGAGCTTTCCAGTTTTCTACCACTCTCTGGGTGAAGAAGAACTTCCTTACGTTTCTAAGGACTCTATCCCCTTTCAACTTTAGAGAGTGCCCTCTTGTTCTCCTTACCTTGGAGAGGGTGAACAATCTGTTTTATCTGCTAAGTCTTTTCCCTTCAGTATTTTGAATGTTTCTATCATGTCCCCTCTCAGTCTCCTCTTTTCAAGGGAGAAGAGGCCCACCTCCAGCCCCTTAACCATTTTAGTCGCTCTTCTCTAGACCCTTTCAAGTAGTACCGTGTCCTTCTTCATGTAAGGTGACCAGTTCTGGACGCAGTACTCCAGGTGAGGGCGTACCATGGCCCGGTACAGCAGCACGATAACCTTCTCCGATCTGTTTGTGATCCCCTTCTTTATCATTCCTAGCATTCTGTTCGCCCTTTTTGCCGCTGCGCATTGCGCGGACGGCTTCATCGACTTGTCGATCAGAACTCCTAAGTCTCTTTCCTGGGAGGTCTCTCCAAGTACCGCACCAGTATTCGTGCATGAGATTTTTGTTACCGACATGCATCACTTTACACTTGCTTCATGGAATTTTTCTCTCCTGTTATGTTTTTATTGAATTATTGTATTACTAGTTGTTTAGCCCGTTACATTAACGGGTGCTAGCAGCCCTTCTCCCTTATTTTTACCTCCTCCCTGTCCAGCAACACCTCTCCCCCTTTCCCTGCTCCCCCCATATAGCAGTAGCCCTTCTCCTTTTATCTCCCCCTGTCCAGCAGCACCCCTCCCATTCCCTCCTCCCCCTGTCCAGCAGTAGCTCTTCTCCTTTATGTCCTGCTCCCCCTCTGTCCAGCCCCAGGAAAAGAGTGAGGATCACAGGACCAAAGCTTTTACTGACATCCAAGTAGGGGAAATCCACTCTCCTCACCTCCTTGCTCCTGCTGCACTTCCTCCTTGGCTATACACACGCGCGCGCACACACTTACATACAGCTCTCCGGCTCCTCGCGCCCCTCCTCCACATTCCACTTCTTCGGCGGGGGCCAACGTTTTCTTTATTTTGTTTTCTTTTCACGTGTTCCTCCTTCATGGAAAAACAGCACTACCGGCCAACTTAGTCCCTTGCCGCCCCCTTCCCGCGCCGCACAACCACCTTTCCTTCCCTCCCTCCATCAGGTGCAGTGAATCCACCAATGTTAAAAGGAGCCACGTCGAAATCGGAGGCCTGCCACTGCCGTAGCACTTTCCCCTCTGCCTTGGCAGAGAGGAACGTGTTACGGTGGCGGCAGGGCTCCAATTTCAAAGCAGCTCCTTTTAAAATAGGCGGAGTTGAACTGACCTGATGGAGGAAGGGAAGGAACGGTGGGGCAAATTTCGGCAACAGCAGGAATTGTTTGGCGGGCCAAGCACCGTGAAACTTTGTTTCTTTAGGCAGCCCCGGGGGGGGGGGGGGGGGAGGGGGTTGAATCGTCGATGTGCAGGCCGCTGAGACGGGAGTGAGCAGTTCGGCTTCCCCTATCTGGGGAAACCGGGGAAATCGCCGTGCCGAACTCAGCTGCGCGTCGGGAGTGAGTTTTTCGACTTCCCCTATCTGGGGAAACCGCCGTGCCGAACTGAGCTGCGCATGGGGCCGTAGTAAGCGCGGGGCATGCTGCAGTCTTGGCGGCCACGGACATACGGATCATGGAAGCACGCCGATAAGACTGCGCATGCGCCGCCTACGGTTTTATTATATAGATTTTTACCTCTTCCTTCCTTCCTTCATCTATGTCTGTTATGTATGATGATAATTATTTGTTCGTTCCTTTTCATAGGTACTGCAGTTTGATTGCGAGTCCATTGGGACAGAGAGGGTTAAAAGAACCTGAATAGATTTTTGGCTATTGTATAAGTCTAGTTTTTATTTGTTTTCTTGTAAAACGCTTTGAAGCCAGTGTGATGATTTAGTGGTATATAAACTTTGCCTTAAATTAAATTAAAAAAAAATTAATTAGCCAGTTGGCACCTACATGGAAAGTAGGCATGGTTAGAGGTAGAGTTTGGGAATGGATTGAGTTAGGCGTTGATATGCATCTACCTGGCTTAATTTACTGGTGCCTAACATTAGGCTGACATTTTTGTGGGGTCAGGGAGGTTAGGGTCATCTTGTGGGGGTGATCAGGGTGCCAAACATTTTGAGGGGGCCTGGGGAGTGCTATTAGCTTTTCTGCCACCTTGGACCTAGCAATAAAAATTCTCACATTGTGCTTGCTTTGTTGTTGTTGTTTCTGTTCCTGAATACTGTAGATTGAAAATGTTGTTTCACCTGCTATGTTTGTTTGGCTATTATCGTTTAATAAACTGTTTTGTACAAAAAAAAAATCAGCTGTGTGCTTCTCTACATCGGGACAGAATAACTAATAGGCTGATTTCAATGTGTCATATCAGTAACTCCCAAATTGCTACAAAACACACATACATTAGAGCAGTGGTTCCCAACCCTGTCCTGGAGAACCACCAAGCCAGTCGGGTTTTCAGGATAGCCCTAATGAATATGCATGAGAGAGATCAGCATATAATGGAGGTGCCAGGCATGCAAATCTGCCCCATGCATATTCATTAGGGCTATCCTGAAAACTCGACTGGCCTGGTGGTCCTCCAGGACAGGGTTGGGAACTACTGCATTAGAGCAGGGCTGCCCAAGTCCGGTCCTCGAGATCTACTGGCAGGCCAGGTTTTCAGGATCTCCACAATGAGCATGCATGAGAGAGATTTGCATACCAAGAAGGCAGTGCAGGCAAATCTCTCTCATGCATATTCATTGTGGATATCCTAAAAACCTGGCCTGCCAGTAGATCGCGAGGACCGGACTTGGGCAGCCCTGCATTAGAGTATTCTATTTTATGCATGTAACTATGTGTTCTGCCCATACTTCACCCAGACTCTGCCCTTGTATAGTCCATTATCAAATTACGTGCCATCACATTTAGATACCATGTTATTGAATAGCACATTGCCAGAATTTGACATTTTTGCATGCATATGCTGTTATTCTTGCTATTTGTGCATTCTTGGAGTCTAAAGCTTGGGGCCCTTTTTCTAGAACAATGGTTCTCAACTCAGTCTTTTGAACACACTCAGCTTCCCAGGTTTCAGGATATCCATAATGAACATACACAAGATAAATTTGCATACACTTTCTTCATTGTAAACAAATATACCTCATTGTAGATATTCTGAAAAGCTGACTGATTAGGTTATGTCTTGACTGGGCTGAGAACCTCTATTCTAGAATTATCCCTATTGTGTATAAAAGAATTTGACCTTGAGGCCCCCTCTTCTCTCCTTCCCCTGTTATCTAATTCCTCTGTTCACTGCTGTATGCAATATATACTATACAGTATATTAGTCAAAACATACTCTGAATGTTTTCATATGCTATCCATGCTCTGAAAGCTGCCCAGTTATTCCTATTCGCTGGGGCTCATACTATAACAAGGAAAGAGAAGCATGCATGTCTACACCTGTGTAAGCAGACCCTGCATGTTTAAGAGACAAGACTCATAAGAATATAAGAATAGCCATACTGGGTCAGGCCATTGGTCCATCTAGCCTAGTATCCTGTTTCTACAGTGGCCAAATCCAGGTCACAGGAACCTAGCAAAAGCCCAAATAATAATAATAATAACTTTATTTTGTATACCGCCATACCCAGAGAGTTCTAGGCGGTTCACAACAGTTAATAAGATTACAAACAAAGATAACATTGGAATTAACAATTTTTGGAATGTACATGTCATTGAAGTTGACAGAATATACAATAGAGTACAATAGGAGGGTAGCTTGTTTTTTTTTTTTTTTTTTACAGGGAAAAAAGATACCGGTCAGTGAAGTTAATTGGTTTGGAGGGTACATTGGTGGGGGGGGGGGGGGAAGGTGGAGGTTCATGTGTATTGATGGAGTAGCATTCCATGCTATCGATCCTAGGGCAAGCATTGGATAACCTCCCATGTCTGTTTCAATAACAGACTGTGTATTTTCCCTCCAGGAACTTACCCAAACCTTTTTTAAACCCATCTACATTAACTGCTGTTACCACATCCTCTAGCAACATGTTCGAGAGCTTTACTATTCTCTGAGTGGAAAAATATTTTCTCCTATAGGTTTTAAAAGTATCCCCCTGTAACTTCATTGAGTTTGTAATGATGTAATTAAAAAAAAAATCGGTTCACTTGTACCCATTCTATACCATTCAGGATTTTGTAGACTTCAACCATTGTATCTCCCTTCAGCCGTCTCTTTTCCATACTGAAGAGTCCTAACATCTTTAGCTTTTCCTCATATGAGAGGAGTTCCATCCCCTTTATCATCTTGGTCACTCTTCTTAGAACATTTTCTAATTCCAATAGGAGGAAATATTTTCTCACTCAGAGAATAGTTAAGCTCTTGAATACGTTGCCAGAGGATGTGGTAAGAGTGGTTAATGTAGCTAGTTTAAAAAAAGGTTTGGACAAGTTCCTAGAGGAAAAGTCCATAAACTGCTGTTGAGGCAGACATGGAAGAACATAAGAACATAAGAATTGCCACTGCTGAGTCAGACCAGTGGTCCATCATGCCCAGCAGTCCGCTAAGACTAGCACCCTAACTGAGACTAGCCCTACCAGCGCACGTTCCTGTTCAGCAGAAACTTGTCTAACTTTGTCTTTAATCCCTGGAGGGTGTTTTCCCCTATAATAGCCTCTGGAAGAGCGTTCCAGCTTTCTACCACTCTCTGGGTGAAGAAGAACTTCCTTACGTTCGTACGGAATCTATCCCCTTTCAACTTTAGAGAGTGCCCTCTCGTTCTCTCTACCTTGAAGAGGGTGAACAACCTGTCCTTATCTACTAAGTCTATCCCCTTCAGTACCTTGAATGTTTCGATCATGTCCCCTCTCAATCTCCTCTGTTTGAGGGAGAAGAGGCCCAGTTTCTCTAATCTTTCGCTGTACGGCAGCTCCTCCAGTCCCTTAATCATCTTAGTCGCTCTTCTCTGGACCCTTTCGAGTAGTACCGTGTCCTGCTTGCCCTGGATCAGTGACATGGAATGCTGCTACTATTTGGGTTTTTTCCAGGTACTTGTGACTTGGATTGGCCTCTGTGAAAATGGGATACTGGGCTGGATGGACCATTGGTCTAATCCAGTAAGGCTATCCTTATGTTCTTATGAGATAAGGTGACCAGAACTGAACACAATACTCAAGTTGAAGTTGCATCATGGAATGATATAGAGGCATTATAATAGTCTTAACCTTATTTACCATCCCTTTTCTAATAATTCCTAGTATTGTGTTTACTTTTTACATTGGGCAGAAGGTTTCAGTGTATTGTCTACGATAACACCTGGATCTTTTTCTTGGGTGCTGACCTGTAAGGTGCATCCTAGCATTTGGTAACTAGAATTTGGATTATTCTGCATCACTTTGCATTTGTCCACATTCAATTTCATCTGTGCAGTCTTTTGCAGCAAGATGATGAGAACAGAGTCCAGGTGCAGGTCTGGCCTGAGCATCAGGCAACGGTGATCAGTCTTAAGAGGAGCTGTATCGATTAGCATATTTTAGTATTCAGCTGAATACAAATAATGAAAAATATTATTGGGCCAAATATGAACAACAGGTATTGAATTTTAACATAACAAATAATAAAAGAAGCAACGTGAAATCAGAGATCAAGTATTTTAGTAGGATTTAGCACATACAGCTTTGGATTCTTCGTATTCAAATTTAAATCACTATTTTTCCGAATATAGTGGTGCTAGAAAAGGTTCACAGAAGAGCGACCAAGATGGTAAAGGGGATGGATCTCCTCTCTATTGAGAAGAGACTAAAAAGGTTAGGTTTCTACAGCTTGGAAAAGAGACTGCTGAGGGGGAGATACGATTGAAGTCTACAAAATCCTGAGTGGAATAGAACAGGTACAAGTGGATCGATTTTTCACTCCATCAAAAATTACGACTAGGGGACCCTCGATGAAGTTACAGGGAAATACTTTTAAAACCAATTGGAGGAAATATTTTTTCACTCAGAGAATGGTTAAGCTCTGGAATGCATTGCCAGAGGATATGGTAAGAGCAGATAGTGTAGCTGTTTTTAAGAAAGATTTGGACAAGTTCCTGGAGGAAAAGTCCATAGTCTGTTATTGAGAGAGACATGGGGGAAGCCACTGCTTGCCCTGTATTGGTAGCATGGAATGTTGCTACTCCTAGGGTTTTGGCCAGGTACTAGTGACCTAGATTGGTCACCGTGAGAACGGGC
This sequence comes from Geotrypetes seraphini, assembly GCF_902459505.1. Taxonomy (NCBI): domain Eukaryota; kingdom Metazoa; phylum Chordata; class Amphibia; order Gymnophiona; family Dermophiidae; genus Geotrypetes; species Geotrypetes seraphini. Next base: position 312,866,245 of record NC_047085.1, on the reverse strand, counting down.
TGATGGGCTTGATGGACCATTGGTCTGACCCACTAAGGCTATTCTTATGTTCTTTTGTTATTATGAATAATGCATTCAGGGACAAATCAATTCAAATACATATATTCGGTCCACCCCTAGTCTGTAGGGACTTAGGAATACCACAGTCCCACAATAGTTATCTTCTACAACTTACAGCACCCAGTTTCCCCAGGTGATCTGCCTATCCAGGTATCCAGTACGTGACCCTGCTTGACATCTGAGATCTGACATATTTAGGCTGGTGTTTTTCTGTAGTTATTCTTAAAATGCAACTTTTTAATTACCTTTTTTTTTTCTCTCCATGGGCTCGCCTTTGATTACTCTTTTAAAGGCTCAGAGGACCCAATTAGAAAGCAGAAATACTTTGAAGAATAATGTGGCACAGCTGCATGATGTTGTAAAGTGATGCAAGCCAGCTGAACACTATAAACAGCTAAATTCTGTTTGAACTGCAAAATTATAACATTAAGTAAGGGAACAATAAATTCCCCTTTACTAGCAGTGGCTTAACAGTTTTTGCTGGCAATGAATGCAATGGAAGAAGGATATTCTAATGCTATTATACTCAGAGGAAGGTGTCTTTGTATAAAGTTCCTTGTAAGGCAGGGGTCTCTGTTATTTCTCTACCCATACTGTGAATAACTGAGATTCAAGAGAAGTGCTGGAGCTCTGACCAATGAGTTCTTGGGGCCAGGAGGGGCTAAAGCTGTTGAGAGGTGTTTTTCAGATGCATGTGTAAAATGTAGAAGTTGTTCTACTATTGTTCTAAGGGGAAAGGAACTCAAATTAATGTACAAAAGAAAGAAGGTCAACTGGAAAAGAGCTAGCAACTAGTGAGAAGGAGAGGAGCTGAATGTCCACCCAACCCAGAGGTATATGCAAGTTTCTACGTCTACTCTAGAACCTGATTCCAGCTAGTTGATTATGTTGTGTTTAGCAAGGCCTAGTACTGATCTTAATTGAGAATGGGTTGCTGTTTCCCTATATAATACTGATGTAGAGCTGCTGATAAGACTTGTATTAAATAAAATCTTTAATTTTTTTGGGTTAGGCTTGCCTGGATCTGAACATATTTGATGTGATTTGCTAAACAGACAGCCTTTGTTTACACAGCTTTCATGTGTTCCCATGGGATGCAAGGGGGAGGAATCTAAAGCCCTGATTGGCTTGATTGAGCCATTCAGGGTCCTTGGTTCCTCCCTCTGTATCACGGGATACAAGGGAGAGGAGCCAAAGGCCCTGATTAGCTCAGATGCCTAAGTTCCCTCCTTAGGCATTTGAGCCAATTAAGGCCTTAGGCCCCTCCCCGTGCATCACATGATGAACCGGAGAGTAAAAGGCCCACCATTTTGTACCAGCGAGGTCTATGAGTGGGACAGACTGAGCTTCCCTCCTGCTCCAACTTCTCTGAAAAGGTACCGGGGAGGAGGGGGGGGGGTTGGAGTTGGGGGGGTTGAGGGACCTCCAGTGGCAGGAGGGAGGGGGCATCTCTCCTGCCTTTTTTTCAAGGGGGGGAAGAGGAGGGTAGGGGATTGGGGGGCATGCCTGGCCCAGGAGTAGGTCTTCAGTGGCAGGAGGGAGTGAGCATCCCTTCTGCCTTTTTTTCTCATGCGGGGAGGTGGGGTTGGCATGGCAATTTGACATGGGCATTCCTCCTGCTGTTTTCACTGGTGCAGGGGAGGGGGGGTTGGTCAGTTCCTGGTGCTGGTTCACCGGGGAGCGCTGTAATCTGTGTGTGTGGGGGTGCTTTTTTTACTAATGGGGCAGAACAGCATATGTCCTTTCAGAATAGGCTTCCCTTTTCCTAGAGTGTTGCCATGTTAGAGCATCAATTGCTCTACTAGTTTACATGGTATTTTAATATTAATGAGCTTATTTGCATAGTCAGTTTAGTTCAGGGAACCATAAACAGCAACAGTCCAACCTAGCTGAACAACTGTCTCATCCAAACTACATCAACTAGACATAGGAAAACCCACACTCCATTCACATACCCTCCAATCAAATAAGTCAAACGGAAAAAACTATATGATGGCCTCCTAGCCACACAAGCAGCAAAACTCGACAACCAAATCTCCAATCTACTAATTATGACCCCAGACTACAAAACATTCAGAAAAGAAATAAAGACTCTACTCTTCAAGAAATTCCTGCAAATGACTTAATACCGGTAGCTCCTTCCCACTTCCCAATACCACTCCCTAATACCTTCCCGATTCCCCAAAGCAACCTCATCTACTCCGAATCTCCTCTAGAAATTACCAGCTATCTTCTTCATGTAATACCTTTATTGTAATTCTTTTGTAATCCGCCTTGAACCGCAAGGCAATGGCGGAATAGAAATCTCTAATGTAACGTGAGCTGTTTCTGCATTTCGTCGATAAATGCGATCATCACTAAAGCTGTTAAAACAGGTTTAGCGACGATCGCTGTCTTTAGTGCATCTGGGCCTAGGTCAAGTTTCCAGTGTGGCCCAGTCTTCAAACCACTGTTTAACTTTATACCTGTTTTATCAACAATCTCATTCGATGCCTGGAGAGGAGGAATAGTTAAAATTGTGGTTGGGCTTGGAGAGAGGTAGAGAAACTTGAGTATTATGGAAGAGAGAGTATCATGCAGGATAGTAGTGATAGAGAGGAAGAGGATCACATTAGGATGGGGCAGACCAGGGAAGAAGTTATTCAGATTGGAGGAGGCCCACCATAATGAGAGTAAACCGTAGCTGGCACTGCAAGAAAGTGACATTTTTATTCAGTTATTTGTTGAAGCCAGTGATGTTGCTAGGACTGAATGGGCCCTAGGTGGAAAAAAAAAGATGGACACCTTATAATACCAAATACCATCTCTCTTAAGGTAGGGGGACCAAAGGAAAGCGGAATCCTTCAGAGCTCCAGTGTATAAACCCTGCAAAAAGCAAATGCATTTGAGCCCTAAATAGAAAACCCTCGTAGTAATAGAAATAGAAACTGACATATAAGATACAGATACACAGTTCCCAAAGGTGACATATTACAATTAATAAATTTAGAAAATACATTTTTTCCCTCTCTTTGTTGTCTCTAATGCTTTTCTCTGTTTCATTTTTCATAAATGTCTTTTCAGGGTCTTCTGCCTTTTTGACTTTCTTCTCTCTTTATGCCCACTATCCATCTTTCTTCTGTATCTCCATTCCAGCATTTCTTCTGTGTCCCTTTCTCTCCACTTATCCATCTTGTTGCCTTCCTCTTTCACTTCTTCTACATCCCCCACTCAAGACCTAGCATCTCTCCCTCTCTTTCCCCTACCTCCAGAGTCTGGCATCATTCTCTCCGTCTACTGGTTCAGCGTATCTCCCCTTCAGGATCCAGTCTCTCTCTCTAGTCTCTAGGGTCCCTAATCCCCCCCCCCTCTTTCTGGTCTCTCTCCTCCACTCACCCCCTGTGTCCAGCATCATCTTTCACCTTTTCTTCCCTAAGTCTTTCTTCCCTCTGCCTCAATTCTCCTCCCACCCCCACAGGTCCTTGTTCTTTGAGGTCTAATCTCAATACTTCATGAAAAGTTTGAGAGCATTGCTGGGATTTCAGCATTCCCTGAAGGTGTGGAGTGGAAGGGCTATTTGAACATTTTGGGTATGTTTTTACAATCCTGGAAAGTGCTGTGCTGAACCTGATCAATTCAGGAGACCAACCTTTTATTCTGATCTGACCGTGGCTCCAGGTATTGTGTTTTCCCAGAAAATCGGAGAGAAAATGTATCTTCCTATCTCTCCCTTTCACCCTCATGTAGATCCTGGCATCCCTTTCTTCATATGCCTCCACCACTCAGTGGTCTAGCATCTCTCTAATCTCTCCTCTCTCTGCCCTTGTAGGTCCCAGCATTTTTCCTCCTCTCCCCCCCCCCCCCCCCCCCCACTGGAGGTAGTTATGCTACTGTTTGAAGCATTTATTTATTTATTTTCTTAAAGGATGTAGTATTCAAATTAATGAGAGATTTGCTTTGCTGAATCAACAAATATTTCATTACATCTACTAACAGGACCAGTGGAAAATGGAACTTACGTGTTTGAAGTTTCTAAATGGCACAAACTGAACAATGTCTCTGAGAACAGGTTCACCCTTGGGGGACCTCAGGATGCCATCATCTCCATCCAGCATCTGCATATCGCTGAAGTCTGCATTGCCCACCCCTACAATAATGACCGACATAGGAAGATGTGAGGCATGGACAATGGCCTCTCTGGTGTCAGCCATATCTGTGATCACACCATCTGTCAAAATCAGTAAGATGAAGTATTGCTGTTTGGAGAAACACAGAAAAGACAAAATTAAAGTGGCTGGTTTTAATACCTGTCTCTCTGTTTATGTCTCTTGCAGGGCCACATTTTGGATTTGTAGGTACTTGGAGGGCCTCAGAAAAAATAGTTAATGTCTTATTAAAGAAATGACAATTTTGCATGAAGTAAAACTCTTTATAGTTTATAAATCTTTCCTTTTGGTTAAGTCTTAATAATAATATTGTAATTTATAGCTAAAGGGACACATGATCAAGAAACTGTTTTATTTTGCTTTTGTGATTATGCTGAACATACCGAGGGCCTCAAAATAGTACCTGGCGGGCCGCATGTGGCTCCCGGGCCACGAGTTTGAGACCAGTGCTTTAGCTCATCCAATTTTGAAATCTAGTGGAAATAGAGTTATCAGCTGGATCCAGATTCAACCAAAAGGGTTGATCCAGCATGGAGTTTACCCCATTTTATGCAGGGACTTATAGTTCTGATTTCCTTATTACATTTCCTATGAAAGCAATACTACATAGTAACATAGTAACATAGTAGATGATGGCAGATAAAGACCCGAATGGTTCATCCAGCCTGCCCAACCTGATTCCATTTAAATTTTTTTAATTTTTTTAATTTTTTTTCTTGTTAGCTATTTCTGGGCAAGAATCCAAAGCTTTACCCTGTACTGTGCTTGGGTTTCAACTGCCGAAATCTCTGTTAAGACTTACTCCAGCCCATCTACACCCTCCCAGCCATTGAAGCCCTCCCCAGCCCATCCTCCACCAAACGGCCATACACAGACACAGACCGTGCAAGTCTGCCCAGTACTGGCCTTAGTTCAATATTTAATATTATTTTCTGATTCTAAATCCTCTGTGTTCATCCCAAGCTTCTTTGAACTCAGTCACAGTTTTACTCTCCACCACCTCTCTCGGGAGCGCATTCCAGGCATCCACTACCCTCTCCGTAAAGTAGAATTTCCTAACATTGCCCCTGAATCTACCACCCCTCAACCTCAAATTATGTCCTCTGGTTTTACCATTTTCCTTTCTCTGAAAAAGATTTTGTTCTACGTTAATACCCTTCAAGTATTTGAACGTCTGAATCATATCTCCCCTGTCTCTCCTTTCCTCTAAGGTATACATATTCAGAGCTTTCAGTCTCTCCTCATACGTCTTCTGGCGCAAGCCTCCTATCATTTTCGTCACCCTCCTCTGGACCACCTCAAGTCTTCTTACGTCTTTAGCCAGATACTGTCTCCAAAACTGAACACAATACTCCTAGTGGGGCCTTACCAATGACCTGTACAGGGGCATCAACACCTTCTTCCTTCTACTGACTACGCCTCTCTTTATACAGCCCAGCATCCTTCTGGCAGCAGCCACTGCCTTGTCACACTGTTTTTTCGCCTTTAGATCTTTGGACACTATAACCCCAAGGTCCCTCTCCCCGTCCGTGCATATCAGCTTCTCTCCTCCCAGCATATACGGTTCCTTCCTATTATTAATCCCCAAATGCATTACTCTGCATTTCTTTGCATTGAATTTTAGTTGCCAGGCATTAGACCATTCCTCCAACTTTTGCAGATCCTTTTTCATATTTTCCACTCCCTCTTCGGTGTCTACTCTGTTACAAATCTTGGTATCATCTGCAAAAAGGCACACTTTTCCTTCTAACCCTTCAGCAATGTCACTCACAAACATATTGAACAGGATTGGCCCCAGCACCGAACCCTGAGGGACTCCACTAGTCACTTTTCCTTCCTTCGAGCGACTTCCATTAACCACCACCCTCTGGTGTCTGTCCGACAGCCAGTTTCTGACCCAGTTCACCACTTTGGGTCCTAACTTCAGCCCTTCAAGTTTGTTCAACAGCCTCCTATGAGGAACTGTATCAAAGGCTTTGCTGAAATCCAAGTAAATTACATCTAGCATATGTCCTCGATCCAGCTCTCTGGTCACCCAATCAAAAAATTCAATCAGGTTCGTTTGGCACGATTTTCCTTTTGTAAAGCCATGTTGCCTCGGATCCTGTAACCCATTAGATTCAAGGAAGTACACTATCCTTTCTTTCAGCAACACTTCCATTATTTTTCCAACAACTGAAGTGAGGCTCACCGGCCTGTAGTTTCCTGCTTCATCCCTGTGACCACTGTTATGAATAGGGACCACATCTGCTCTCCTCCAATCCCTAGGAATCACTCCCGTCTCCAGAGATTTGTTGAACAAGTCTTTAATAGGACTCGCCAGAACCTCTCTGAGCTCCCTTAGTATCCTGGGATGGATACCGTCTGGTCCCATCGCTTTGTCCACCTTCAGAGTGTGGCGCAGTGGTTAAAGCTGCATCCTCAGTACCCTGAAGTTGTGGGTTCAAATCCACACTGCTCCTTGTGACCCTGGGCAAGTCACTTAATCCCCTCATTACCCCAGGTACATTAGATAGATTGTGAGCCTACCAGGACAGTCAGGTAAAAATGCTTGAGTACATGAACAAATTCATGTAAACCATTCTGAGCTCCCCTGGGAGAACAGTATAGAAAATTAAATAAATAAATACTAGTCCCCAAATGCAATTGGGTAAACCCGGGACTTGATCAACTCTGTCCTGTGAATCTGGATCTAGTTGGCAACCTTAACTGGAGAGATGTTATTAAACTCATTAACTTTATGTGCATAAACTGTGGTTACTTTTAAAATTAAAGTCATCATTAGTCAGAATATGCCTTAAACCAGTGGTTCCCAACCCTGTCCTGGAGGACCACCAGGCCAATCGGGTTTTCAGGCTAGCCCTAATGAATATGCATGAGAGAGATCTGCATATAATGGAAGTGACAGGCATGCAAATCTGCTCCATGCATATTCATTAGGGCTAGCCTGAAAACTCGATTGGCCTGGTGGTCCTCCAGGACAGGGTTGGGAACCACTGCCTTAAACCATTTATCAGTGAATTCTTATTTCAACTGAATTACCATGAAATGTTTGTAAAATGTAGAGGCTTTTATTTGCTAACAAGGAAGACAATATATTATTTTTCTGATGCTACAGCTGATATAACGTGTTTCATATTTTCTCACAAATACTTAAGAGCATTAATACATATGTGAGGAAAACTAACAATATTTTACAAGGAGTGACTGAACATGAAACTCAATTAAACCATGTGTTTCCAGGGGTTTCTGCCAAGGAGGGAAAGATTAAGACAGCTGCGGTAGTTGGTGATTTAATCATTAGGCATGTACCGTGTTTCCCTGAAAATAAGACAGTGTCATATTAATTTTGAGCCCCAAAAATGAACTAGGGCTTATTTTTGGAGTAGGTCTTATTTTTTTCATGTACATGATCCTCTCTTCCTTCCTCTCCTTCACCCCAATTCTTCCTCTTTCCTTTCTCTCCCCCACATATGCAGCATCTTTCTTCCCCTCTCACCCATCCCCTTGCGCCTTCCCTCTGCAGCATCTTTCTTTCCCTCCCTTCTATCCCTTGTGCAGAAGCCTTGCACAGCTTCTATCCCTCCCTTCCGTACAGCATCTTTCTATCACTCCCTCCCATCCCATCCTTCGTGCAGCAGAACCCTTGCACAGCTTCTATCCCTCCCTTCCATGCAGCAGAACCCTTGAGCAGCCTCCACCCCTGCCACACATCCAAACCCCCACTGACCTTCCCATCGCTCCCTCCCATCCGAACCCTACTAACCGCTAGACCTACATACCTCCCTCCAAAGAGCAGCGTTGGCAGCGCTCTAAACAGGTTGCTTCGCGGCCTTTTCCCGCCCATGCCTTCCGTGTGCTGCGTTACTGATGGTATCATCAGTGGTGCAGCAGAGGGAATGCCCCGGCAGGAGAAGGCCGGGAAGCAGCCTGTTTAGAGTGCTTCCAACGCTTCTCTTTGGAGGAAGGTATGTAGGTCTCACGGATGGCAGGGTTTGATGGGAGGGAAAGATGGGAGTGTCAGCGGGGGTTTTGCAGCAGGGGCGGAGGAAAGCGCTGCTGCCGGTGAATCCAGGGACATTCGGGTTAGGCTTCCGGGGACTAGGGCTTAATTTTGGGGTAGGGCTTATATTAAGACCTACCCTGAAAATCATGCTAGGGCTTGTTTTCAGGGTAGGTCTTATTTTCGGGGAAACATGGTAGATAGCTGGGTGGCTGGTGGGCATGAGGATCACCTGGTCATTTGCCTGATTGGTGCGAAAGTGGCGGACCTCATATGTCACCTAGAAGGGATTTTAGATAGTGCTGAAAAGAGCCATCTGTCTTGGTACATACAGGCATTAATGGCATGAAAAAATGTGGGTGGGAGGTTTTGGAAGTCGAATTTAGGTTCTTAGGTAGAAATCTGAAATCCAGATACTCCAGGGTAGCATTTTTGAAAATGCTCCCCATTCCACACGCAGAACCCAAGAAACAGGCAGTGCTCTGAAGTCTCAATGTGTGGTTGAGATGATGGTGCATGGATGAGGGATTTAGATTTGTCAGGAACTGGCCAACACTCTGGGAAAGGTGGAGGCCATTCTGAAAGGATAGACTCCATCTTAACCAGGATGGATACCAGGCTGCTAGTGCTAACATTTAAAAAGGAGATAAAGCTGCTTTTAAACTAAAATGTGGGGAAAGCAGACAGTCGCCCAGGAGCAGATGGTTCAGTGTGGAGTATCCTTGAAGGATACTATTGAAACAGGACATTTAGGGGATCCAAATAGAGAGGTTTCAATAATGGTAAATGAAAGCTAGGGGTGTTTAAGAGGAAATCAAGTAAAGGATGCAAATTATTCTCATCATCTTTTAAGATGCAAGCAAAAAACACATTTTCCAGAAGCCTAAAAATAAAATGGGAGAGTTAGAGTATATAGCATTAAATGAAGAGGTAACTATAATAGGCATCTCAGAGACTTGGTGGAAGAAGGACAATCAATGGAATATTGTATTAGCAGGGTACAAATTCTATAACAATGATAGAGTAGATCAAATTAGAGTTTGGAGGGAGGGTTGCACTATATGTTAATGAGGGAATTGAATCAAACAAAATGAACATTCTGCATGACATATAGCAGCATGGAATCCATATGAAATTCCATGTTTGAAGGGAAGGAGTATACAGGTAGGGCTATTCTATTGTCTCCCAGAACATAATGAGCATATGAAGAAATGTTTACAGAGATTACGAAAGCTGACAAATTGGACAACAGTATAATAATGGGTGATTTCAATTAACAATATAACAGGATCAAAGAGATGAATCATCAAATATGAACTCAAATAATCAACCCCTTGGAGAAAAAAAGACCTCAATGTGAACAGGAAACTGCTAATAGCCCAACAGGCTCTAAAATAGCAATCCCACACTATCCACTGGTCAAAAAAAACTCCACGCTCGAGAAATGGGCCACAACATGGCAGATGAGGTTCAACGTGGATAAGTGTAGGGTGATGCATATCGGTAACAAAAATCTTATACACGAGTACAGGATGTCTGGGGTGGTACTTATAGAGACCCCCCCAGGAAAGATACTTGGGAGTACTGGTCGACAAGTTGATGAAGCCGTCCGCGCAATGTGTGGCGGCGGCGAAAAGGGCAAACAGAATGCTAGGAATGATTAAGAAGGGGATCATGAACAGATCGGAGAAGGTTATCATGCTGTTGTACCGGGCCATGGTACGCCCCCACCTGGAATACTGCGTCCAGCACTGGTCGCCGTACATGAAGAAGGACATGGTATTACTCAAAAGGGTCCAGAGAAGAGCGACTAAAATGGTAAAGGGGCTGGAGGAGTTGCCATACAGTGAGAGATTGGAGAAACTGGGCCTCTTCTCCCTTGAAAAGATACTGAAGGGAATAGACTTAGTAGATAAAGACAGGTTGTTCACCCTCTCCAAGATAGGGAGAACGAGAGAGCACTCTCTAAAGTTAAAAGGGGATAGATTCCATTCAAACGTAAGGAAGTTCTTCTTCACCAGAGAGTGGTGGAAAATTGGAACGCTCTTCCGGAGGCTGTTATAGGGGAAAACACTCTCCAGGGATTTAAGACAAAGTTGGACAAGTTCCTGTTGAACTGGAGCATATGTAGGTAGGGCTAGTCTCAGGGCACGGGTCTTTGACCTGGGGGCTACCGCGAGAGCGGACTGCTGGGCATGATGGACCACTGGTTTGACCCAGCAGCGGAAAATTCTTATGTTCTTATGAATTTTAAATCAAAAAAGTCTCTCACAGGTTCTCTCTCCCACCACAGGAACATATCAATTGGTAATCACTCCAGGTAACCATTCCCCAAGCAGATACATGACATTAAAAAAAATCACCACTTAGCTACACAAATTGCTCCAATTCCTCATATTCTAAACTGCTTGCTCTTCAATCCCAACAGTGGTACCCTGTTTCGCTGAGAAAGCATCTTCAGGGAAAACCCTGGCCTACATTTCTGGCACCTACCTTTCCCGAAGGTGCTATTCTGTATATAGTGCTGTTGTGTGATTGACATGGCACCGTTAACAGAATCCGGGCCATGACTTCTAATGCATACGTAAGGCTGGTTTCAGGTTTTCAGGTTTATTTAAAATTTGATTATATCGCTTATAATACTTCTAAGCGATGTACAATTTAAAATGGGGGTACAATATTACAAATTACGGACATATACTACAACAAAACAAGACCAATATGATACAATAGAGATAGGGGTTGAAATACAATAATTATAGGAAAGAAACAAATAAGGGTAGTACAAAATGAGCCAACAGGGAAGATGTCTGAAGCCTCCTGAGGTTTGAGTTCCTATGGAGAAAAACATCATTTATTTGATTTTATGTTTGAAAAGCATCTCTATATAAGAAGGATTTTTGTGAGCTCTTAAAAACTGAGCAAGATTTTGTTCTTCTCTGAGATGGGAAGGTAACTTATTCTATAGCTGCGGAGCATAAGTTGAAAAAAATTTGTTTCTTCGCGTATTGATTATTTTTAAGGAGGGGATTACGAGCAAATTTTGATCTGCAGATCATAAGGTCCTAAGGGGTGTATATGGAATTAGGAGTTTATCGAGAAATGCCGGTAAGTTTTGACTGTTGTGTTTTAAAACAGAGCAAGATTATTTTATATGTGATTCGAGGCCAAAGTTCTGCTCACCGCTGCAGTAGTGTAAATCAGGGAGAGCACACTTAATATGTGCACAAGATTCTGTGCTCAGGGCACCTAGTATGGTGCACATGTCTGAGCAGAAAAAAGTACTGGCACACATCATATTGGCATCACTTATTTTTGGTGCATGAAATTTTTGTGATGCCAATACTTATGCACAGAATTACATTTCAGCACATGTGAAGATACAATTTTTTTTTCTGCTTGGACTTATGTGCAGAACTGTCACCTCACACTCTTCATTAAAAAGTTGCAGGTACTGTTATGCTTGGAGCAAAACAAAGAAATAGACATTTTGGGGACAGTTCTATACAGTTGGGCACCAAAAATCTGTGACCTAAGATATAGAATAGAGGTAAGTCAGCATTTGTGCACCAACATTTGGGTTTTATCACTTATATCATTTAAAATGCAGGTGTACTGCATATACTCAAATATAAATCTAGATTTTTGGGCTACAAAATTGTTCCAAAAATGGGGGGTGGGTCTCAGTTTATATTCAAGTCTTACCACAACCCCCCCCCCCCAACTGGCAGGATTTGCCCTCACCCACCTGAACCAGCAGCATTCTCTTCCTTCCCTCTTCGAACAGAAGGAGTGATAGTGTCTGAGGATCTGAAGGTGCAGAAACAGGTGATAAGGCAGTGGCTGTAGCCAAAAGGATGCTAAGCTGTATTGAGAGAGGCATAACCAGTAGAAGAAAGGAGGTGTTTATGCCCTTGTACAGGTGAGGCTCCACTTGGAGTATTGTGTTCAATTTTGGAGACCATATCTGGTGAAGGATATAAGAAGACTTGAAGTGGTCCAGCGAAAGGCAACAAAGATGGTAGGAGATCTGAGCCAAAAGATATACAACAGGGGTGTCCAATGTCGGTCCTCGAGGGCCGCAATCCAGTCGGGTTTTCAGGATTTCCCCAATGAATATGCATTGAAAGCAGTGCATGCAAATAGATCTCATGCATATTCATTGGGGAAATCCTGAAAACCCGACTGGATTGCGGCCCTCGAGGACCGACATTGGACACCCCTGACGTACAAGGAGAGACTGGAAGACCTGAATATGTAGAGCAGTGATCCCCAACCCTGTCCTGGAGAACTACCAGGCCAGTTGGGTTTTTGGGATAGCCCTAATGAATATGCATGGGGCAGATTTGCATGCCTGTCACCTCCATTATATGCAAATCTCTCTCATGCATATTCATTAGGGCTGTCCCAAAATCCCAACTGGCCTGGTGGTCCTCCAGGACAGGGTTGGTAACCACTGTTTTAGAGGACAGGAACAGCAGGGGAGATATGATACAGACATTTAAATACTTAAAAGGTATTAATATAGAACCAAATCTTTTCCAGAGAAAGGAAAATGGTAAAAACCAGAGGACATAAATTGAGGTTGCAGGGTGGTAGACTTAGGAGTAATATTAGGACATTCTTTTTCACGGAGAGAGTGGTGGATGCCTGGAATGCCCTCCTGAGGGAGCTGGTGGAGAAGAAAACAGTGACAGAATTCCAAGGAGCGTGGGAAAACACAGAAGATCTCTAATCAGAAAATGAAGGGTATAACTAGAAGAACTAAGGCTAGTACTGGGCAGACTTGAATGGTTTGTGTTCAGTATATGGCTATTCGGCTTAGGATGGGCTGGGGAGGGCTTTGATGGAAACTGCAGTAATTTGGGATGGTCTAGATAGACTGGAGTGAGCTTCTATGGCAACTCCAGAAGTTGGAACCTAGCATATTACAGGGCAGACTTCTATGGTCTATAACCCAGAAATATCAATGAACAAAGACAGTTGAACTTAATCATGGATTTGTAATGCATGTACCTATTGGGCAGACTGGATGGACTATTCAGGTCTTTATCTGCTGTCATTTACTATGTTACTATAATATAAGAACATAAGAATTACCATACTGGGACAGACCAAAGGTCTATCAAGCCTGTTTCCAACAGTGACCAATCAAGATCACAAGTACTGTACTTGGCAAGATCCCAAAAGAGTAAAACAATTTTTATGCTGCTTATCCTAGATCTTGCCAAACAAACCTGTTGCACTTCTTCGAGGGGATAAGCGAACATTTGGACAAAGGTGACCCCATAGACATAGTATACCTGGACTTTCAGAAAGCCTTCGACAAGGTACCTCATGAGCGCCTTCTAAAGAAACTGTGGAACCACGGGGTGGAAGGGGAAATACACAGATGGATCAGAAACTGGCTGGCAAACAGGAAACAGAGGGTAGGAATAAAGGGACACTATTCTGACTGGAAAGGGGTCACAAGTGGCATCCCACAAGGGTCAGTGCTGGGACCACTGCTATTCAATATATTTATTAATGACTTGGAAACAGGGACAAAGTGTGAAGTTGTAAAATTTGCGGATGACACAAAACTCTCCGGTACGGTTAGATCTGTTGAGGAATGTAAAGAACTCCAAAGGGACCTGAACAAACTGACTGAGTGGACAAATAAATGGCAGATGAGCTTCAATGTGGACAAATAAATGGCAGATGAGCTTCAATGTGGAGAAATGTAAAGTTATGCACATAGGGAAAGGGAACCCGATGTATAATTACACAATGGGGGGGATGACATTAGGAAAAGGCAACTTAGAAAAGGACTTGGGGGTTTTGGTGGATAAAACAATGAAACCGGCAGTACAATGCGTAGCGGCCTCAAAAAAGGTGAACAGAATGTTGGGCATTATCAAAAAAGGTATCACTACCAGAACCATGGAAGTTATCCTCCCGCTGTACAGGGCAATGGTACGACCGCATCTGGAATACTGCGTCCAGTACTGGTCGCCGTACCTAAAGAAAGATATGGCGATACTCGAGAGGGTCCAGAGAAGAGCAACAAAAATGATAAAGGGCATGGAAAATCTTTCATATATGCTAAGAGGCTGGAGAAGCTGGGGCTCTTTTCCCTGGAAAAGCGGAGACTTAGAGGGTATATGATAGAAACTTATAAGATCATGAAGGGTATAGTAAAGGTAGAGAGAGACAAATTCTTCAGACTGGCGGGGACAACAAAAACTAGAGGGCACTCAAAAAAATTGAGGGGAAATAGGTTTAGAAGAAATGCTAGGAAGTTCTTCTTCACCCAGAGGGTGGTGGACACCTGGAATGTGCTTCCAGAGGAGGTGGTTGAGCAGAGTACGATTTTGGGTTTCAAAAAGGGATTGGACGAGTTCCTGAAGGGAAAGGGGATCCAGGGGTATAATTAGAGGGTTACTATACAATACAAAACGCCCTTGATTAATAGATCACTACAGGTCATTGACCTGGCGGGCTGCCGCAGGAGCGGACTGCTGGGCATGATGGATCTATGGTCTGACTCGGCAGAGGCAATGCTTATGTTCTTATGTTCTTAATTTTCCCAAGTCCATCTTAATAATAGCTTATGGACTTTTCATTTAGGAAATTATCCAAACCTTTTTTTAAACCCTGCCTCTGAATAGGTTCACTGTGCTTGTGTGCCTCTTCCTATATCTTGCTGTCACACAGGACTTCCTTACTCAACTGCAAGTGAGAGGAATATAACTCCTTAAGGATGTGGGAGGGTTGTAAGGATTTAAATCCTGTCCTTGAAGAACATTTGTTACAGATAAAATAATTTCTCAGAAGACAATCAGGACTTTACCTATGGGACTCCCTACTTACAGGCTGCCTTCAACAGAAAAAAAAAGAAAACCAATATAAAACAAGTGGCATCATAATAGGGAAATACCAATTTTGGTTTTTTTCCCCCCTAAAGGCAACAAGTCAGTTATTTATTATTTTTTTATTTAAAATAAAAAATAACTGGCACAATGTGGAACCAAAAGCAAAGGGCCTAAAGGAGGAATGGTATTCTAAACACCAAACAAATTCTGGTCATTGGCCTTATTTTCTAATTATTGGAGTTACCATCACAGCATCGGTAAGTTTTGTTTTGATTCCATTATCTTCAATACAGCATAAGCTCCTCAGTCCAATTTGGACACATCTGTTATTAAGAATTGTTTGAATCTGAGGTACTTAGAAGGGGATTCCTTTTATCAGACTGGAATGATTCATCCACCAGAACAGCGAGTCCAATGTAAGACTACACTTCTCCCTCCCTATTCGCGGTTTCGATGTTCGCGGTTTCAATTATTTGCGTTTGATCCCCCAGGCCCCCCCCTGAGGAAAAACGGCCCCAGGACTTGGAGGGAGGTGATCAGAGGCAGCGGAGTGAGGCAATCGGAGGCGGTTGGGGGGGGCAATCAGAGGTGGAGGGAGGCGATCAGAGGTGGCATGGGGGTGATCGGAGGTGGCATGGGGGCGATCAGAGGTGGCATGGGGGCGATCAGAGGTGGTGGGGGCGATCGGAGGTGGCGTGGGGGTGATCGGAGGTGGCATGGGGTGATCAGAGGTGGCATGGGGGCGATCAGAGGTGGCATGGGGTGATCAGAGGTGGCATGGAGGCGATCGGAGGTGGCGTGGGGGTGATTGGAGGTG
The DNA here is from genome assembly GCF_902459505.1 of Geotrypetes seraphini. Taxonomy (NCBI): domain Eukaryota; kingdom Metazoa; phylum Chordata; class Amphibia; order Gymnophiona; family Dermophiidae; genus Geotrypetes; species Geotrypetes seraphini. Next base: position 312,850,366 of record NC_047085.1, on the reverse strand, counting down.
GCATGGGGCGATCAGAGGTGGCATGGGGCGATCAGAGGTGGCAGGGGCGATCGGAGCATGGACCTTACCTGTCGGGCTAGCGGTGACGCGGGGCAGGAGCGATCTTCCTACACTCCTGCTCCGTGCAGAGCCGTGCTGTGAGTTCCGTGGTCTCACGAGACTTCAACAGGGAGTTCCTGTTGTAGTCTCGTGAGGCCACAGGAACTCAGCAGCATGGCTCTGCACTTGGCAGGAGTGTAGGAAGATCGCTCCTGCCCCGCGTCCCCGCTAGACCACCATGTAAGGGGTAAGGTTCGGGGGTGGATCAGAGCCTGCCCAAAGTTATTCGCGGGCCGGCTCTGCCCCTAACCCCCGCGAATAGGGAGGGAGAAGTGTATTGACATATGATGTCCTAGAAATTCCCCATAGACTGAATCCATGGCATAAATAAGGTTCATTGAGCTTGTCTCAATAGAGGCATACCATTGGAGTGACATGAACTGTTGATGCCATATGGCTCAACATCCTCAACATTTGACCAGCTGATAGAAGTTGACTCTCTTGAATTTCTTGCACAACAGAGATCAAGTTGAAAATCCTTTGCTGGGGGAGGAAAAGGCAAATGGCTCAAGTCATTTCTAGCAGTGCTCCTGTGAATTCTGTTACACTTAGACATCTCTGCCCCGTTCCCGCGAACCCGTTCCCCGTTCCGTCTCCACAAACTGTCTGATCAAGTTTCAAGTTTCAAGTTTATTATGATATTTGATTAAACGCTTTTCAGATTACAAAGCGTTTTACAAAGGCAATAAAATCACAAATACATTAAAATTAAAAATGACTACTTTAAAAAGTAAAAAACAAACTGGGGTGACATGCCACATGAAACGGTAGGAAAGAAGGAAAAAATACAATTTTAAAATAAAATAACCAAAATGGGGTAGTACATTAGGAAGGTGAGGGGAAAAAAATTTAGAACAGAAGAAAAGTTAAAAGGAAAGGGGATGGGGATCTTAATTTGATGAAGGGTGATGAAAATAGGAAATAACCAGCAAAAAAACACAAAAAAAAACAAAAACTTTTAGTTAAAGGCTTCTTTAAAAAGAAGACACTTTAAGCTATTCTTAAATTTTTGCAAGTCTGGTTCAAGTCTTAAATAAAGAGGGAGTGAGTTCCAAATTGTTGGAGCAGTAACCGAGAAGATCAAGTCACGGCGAGTACCAATGATTTTTAAAGAGGGAACGTATAGGGTAGATTGTGAGGATGATCTGAGAACTCTAGGCGAATTGTATGGAATCAGATGTCTATCTATAAATGCTGGAGTATTATTTTTTAATGTCTTAAAGACTAAAAGAGCTATTTTAAATGTTATCCTATATGAAATGGGAAGCCAATGGGCATGTTGGAGTAGAGGCGTGACGTGGTCGAATTTTTTAGAACCTGAAATTACCTTTATTGCAGTGTTTTGTATAATTTGGAGGCGCCTAATATCCTTATGATAAGCCCCCTTTAATAAGGAGTTACAATAGTCTAATTTTGAGATCACTAGGGAGTGAATTAGAGTATTGAGAGATGGAGAGTCAAGAAGGGGGACCAGCGAACGAATCATTCTTAGTCTATAGAAGCAATTTTTAACCAAAGAGCTAATGTGTGGTCGAAAGGTGAGATTATTGTCTATTATGACACCCAAGATTTTTGTATTAGTAGTGTGATTAAGGGGTTTGTTATCGATTAAGATTGGATTAATGAGTTGAACGCCTTCTTTCCCTGAGAAAAGCACAGTTGTGGATTTATTGATACTTAAAGAAAGTTGATTAATATTCAACCACTTATGGATTTTAGCAAGTTTGTGGTTAATTTCGAATATGTCCTGGGAACTAGAAGGATCAATGGGGTGCAAAAGTTGGAAATCATCAGCATAGGCGTACACAGTGAATCCTATGGATTGACATAGGGTTAAAAGAGGAGCCAAATAGATGTTAAACAGTAGAGGTGACAATATGGACCCTTGTGGTATTCCATAATTAGTATGATATGTTTTTGAAATAGAGTTGTTAAAATACACAGAAGAAGATCTATCTGTAAAATAAGAACGAAACCATTCTAATACATGATCTTTTATACCAATGGAAGAAAGGCGGTGGAGTAATAAATGATGATCAATTGTGTCAAAGGCTGCCGCTAAATCTAAGGAAATGAGAACAACAGGTTTATGTTGATCCAAATAGTAGTGGATAGTTGTGACAAGACCTAATAAGGAATGTTCTGTTGAATGATTCTTACGAAATCCTGCCTGGTTGGGATGTAAGACCTGAGTTTTATCTACGAAATCTGATAACTGTTGAAATACTATCTTTTCAGTAATTTTTGCTAGAAATGGAAGACTCGCTATTGGATGATAATTTGCACAATCACGAAGACTAGTTTTGGAATCCTTGATAATTGGAAGAAGAACAGAGTGTTTCCAATCTGTTGGGATTGATGATGTGGACAGACTTTTGTGAATAATTTGAAGAATGACTGGACCGAATGATCCCATCTGCACAAGCCTTGAATAGTTATGATTTGATATTGAACTTATTTTATTAAAGTATAAAAAGAAAACAATATTCTGTACAATTGTCATTTTATAAACACAAATAATACAGAGCAAGGTTCAACAAAATCCCTGTCTCCCCTCCCCTTCACAAATATCTCCTCCACTATCAAGAAAACGGAATAAGTCAAATTATTACAGAATGCTAAACAGAAAAATTATGCTAACAGAATACCGCAGTCACACATGACAAGAATAGTTTTAGAGGAGTGCAACTAGAGCAACTGCCCCCTGGTCAGAGAGAGCTCTAAGCCAGCTGGAAGCTAAAGAAGCATGGCCTGGGCTTTGCAGTCCCCATTTATGTCCAACACCAGCTCTAGCAGAATAAATATTTCAAATCTAATATATTCTAATCACAAAATAGAAAATAATTTTTTTTTCTACCTTTTGTTGTCTCGTCATTTTAATCTTCAAATCATGTTGCTCTCAGGTGCTGGTCTGTGTTTTTTTTTTGTCTTCTCTTAACTCAGTTGCCAGGGTCTCCTGACCATTTGACATTTCTTCTTTCTCCATTCTTACCATCTATCTTCTATCTCTGTGTATGTATTGTTCCTCATGTTCATCATCTCCCTTCTCTGTCTCCTATACATCCCTTTCTAGTATTTCCCCTGTGCCCATTTCCCTGCCTTCATCATCTCACCATTCTATGATCCCTTCCCCCTGTGTATAGGAAGTGAGGAAAGAGAGAGAGAGAGAGATCCATGGTGTGTCTCTCCCATTTCCCTTTGCTGCCATATCCAACATTTCTCCCTCTCTCATCCCCCAGTTCATGCGTAGCATTTTTCATCACTGCCTACCAGCCCCATTCCCATTTCTCCTTCCATCACCCCTCTCCAGCACCATGCCACACCTCTCCCTCTATTACTATGTCCATCATTGCTCCCCCTTGCATCTCCTTCAATCTACCCCTCTGTTCCCTCTCCACCACCATATCCAACATTTCTCCCTCTCATCCTTCTCTTCCCCATGCATCTCTACCTCACTCCTCTCTCTCTCTATATATATATATGCCCAACAATTTTCCTTTCTTCCTTTCCCCATGTGCATCATCTCTTTCCCTCTCACTCACACACTCATACCCAACAATTCTCCCTTTCTATTCCCTCTCTCCATCCTATGTCCCAAGTTAGTACCTCCTTCCTCCCTCCCTTTGGTCCCGAGTTCAAGCCCCCCCTTCCAACTTTAGCCCCACATTCATATCCCCTCTTACTTGTTCCCTTCAGGGCCGCACTTGCTCCCTTCCCTTCATGATCGCACTCACTTCCTACAGGACCGCACTCGCTCCCTTCAGGGCCATCCAGCTGGGCTGCTCTTTCCTTCCTTCAGTCACACTTGTTCTTTGCAGGGACCTGGGCAGCAGCTCTTGCACGTAGAACATGGCTGACACGCAAGCCTTCCCTCTAACGTTGGAAGGAAGGCTTTTGGGTCAGCTGCAAACAAGAGCTGCTGCCCACGTCCCTGCACAGAACAAGTGCGGCTGAAGGCAGCAAAGAGTATCCCACTTGGAAGGAGGACTGTTGAGGTTACTGGGATCCCCGGCTGACTCTGAAGGCTTCCCTTCGATGTCAGCTCTGACATCGGAGGGAAGCCTTCTGGGTCAGTTTCGGCGAAGGGGCGCATGCAGCTGGATGGCAGGAAGGAGGCCTATTTACAAATGGGATCCCCTGTGTCAGTGGTGAATGACAGTGACTTTACATTGGAGAGGAAGGGAGTGGGAAACCCATGCAGTGCCGCGATCCAATTGGGAGCCCTGCCGGCTCAGCACTGCACTCTAGGGGGAGGCATCAAGAGCAGGACAATAATGACAATATGGTCGCTGGAACTTGGAGGGGCCATGACGCCACAGTTAATGGCAGTAAGGAATGAGGGGGATGCTTCCAATTGCTTGGACAAAGCTTTTCACCGGTCTTGCGGGCGGTGAAAAGTTTTGTTGCCATGTCTGCGGTGAGTCAGGCTTTGGCGTCTCCATAGCCATAGGCAAACCATGGCCCAACGCGGCTTGCTGCGATGTTTGTCCACCATGTCATTCTCTAAGCGGGAGTCCTCCACCTACAGTCTTGCCAGTGGGGGGTACTGTTTCACCCTCACATTTTGAATAGCGAGTGACAGGCAAGCTCTGTAAGACTCTAGGGACCTGCTTGTTTCTAGAGATTGAAAACACAATATTGACCCCCCCCCCCTCCACACACACACACTTACTGGCAGCAGTGCAGTTAGAAGACTCAGCTTAGAGGGAATAGTGATTGCTATATATATTATTTGTTATTGAAACGGGGGGGGGGGGGAATTCTCCCTTTTTCTTTTTTCTCATTTATGCTTATTCCCATGTTTATTATATTGCCTTTATAATAATTAGAGTGTTTTACAGACTAAACACTGAATCAAAAAAGAACACCAGTATTAAATAGTTAAAATAACTACTCATTCAAGAAACAAAGGGGTTCTTTTTTACTATGGTGTGCTAATGGATTTATTGTGTGCTTAATGCCAGATATCCCATTATATACCTATGGACTTTATGGAATTTAATGCATATTAATTTGTTGGCGTGCACTAAGGGAGAAAGGAGGGGGGATTTATCGAAGCGCAGTAAAGGTTCTCCGTTTACTGGACCTTGATGCCCCTTAGGATTCAGCAACCTATGGTATCCTAGTACTGCAGGTTGCTGAATGCTGTCCTATAGGAATAACACTGCCTCTGGCGTTATTCTTTATATGGAAATATGACCTCTAGTGATATTCTTGCAAAACAGCTGCTAGGGGTGCCATTTTGTTAGCGGCACCAGGGAGGCCAGGAGCGATGGAGCATCAGTCCTGGCTGTCCCTCTGGACAGCACAGGTAGCAACGAGAGGGGTTGGGGTTGTCTCTGTTGAGAGGAGGCTCTGCCAGAGAGGATTTTGGCGGGGGTGGGGGGTAGAATTCAGCCTCAAGCCCAGGAACAGCAGGCCATGGTTTTGCACAGCTTGATGCTCCTAGATGCTAAAATAACCCCTAGCAAAGAGCTGGGGTTATTTACTGTCATTCTTTGGCCCTAACTGACTTTCAGTATATCACTGCAAGTTGTGTTAGCCGTTTAGCATAGTAACACGCTGCAACTTAAATATTGCATAATTTTTGGCCCTGCAGTGTTAGGGCTATTTAAGTCATGGTAAGGACCATTTACTGCGACTTAAAGCCCTATTGCGGCTTGATGAATTCTTCCCTAAATCTGTTAGCGCACCTTAGTTAAAGGACCCCAAAGTAAACATACCAAAGAAAATGAGAAAGAAAATTGTTTTTTTGCACACAGACCAAATCCCTCGCAACCCAAAGCCAGGCAGTGAGCAATGAAACATGCAGACAAAACCCACTTATCTTTATTTAGCTTTTTGGCCCTACAGGGCCCCTTTTACAAAGCTGTGGTAGTGATTCTCACATGGCAAATCACCAAAGCCCCTAGGAATTGAATGGGCTTGAGTGCATTTGCCAGGGGAGAATGGCTTTGTAAAAAGGGCCTATTGTTACTTTATTATATTGTTTTGAATTCCATAAATAAATAAAATTGTGAATAGTAATATTCAACTATCAAGAAAGCACATGTGAAATCCTGATCAAGTGTAAGTGTCCTTTCAAAGTAAGGAAAATACATTGGATCGAGGATATTTTGTGATCTTTACCGTTGCCTCCTTGGTGTGAGTCTCTTCTGAGGCAGACTTGGCCACCTTTTGAATTATAGGAGCAATGTTTGTTGGTCCATAGAGTTGTATCTTAGGAAGACAGCTCTGATATGCTTCAACAACTCCTTGTATTCCTTATTTAATAAAATAAAAGAAAGCAGAAATAGAGGGTTAGGAAATACAATGACAAGGGCTACATCTGACACAATTCCTTAAGGTTACATCATATGCACACATCACATTATGAAGCCTGTTTATTGAAATCATAAAAATGTGCAGTTATGGTACATTCATTGCAGTAAATGCAAAGCCTGTGCTGGCAACCGTAGGAGGCGTTGCCGTCATCCACCCTGCAGTTGCCAAACAAAGCAGACATTTTACCACACAGGAAATGCATCGGCAGATAATGCAGCAAGTGTGTTGCACTGTTTGCATGCAGTTATCACAGACTGTTGCTGAAAAGAAAAAAATGATTCCCCCAATCAACATCCTAAAGGAGGACCTAATCAGTATTCCTACCTGCTTCCATCGCCAATCCTCCTGATTACCATTATTAAGGAGCACCCCATTCCCCACTCTCAATTAGCATATCGCCCACCTCCCACAGCACTTACCGAGGCGGGGGGAGGGTTCCAACTGCTTTAGTGGATAGGGGGAATTCAAAATGTTGGCTCCAACCCTAATGGTAGATTTGTGGTACTATCACTAGGGGTCAGAGCTGCCATTTTGAACCTGGGCTGGTAATGTAGTAGCAGAGTGCAGGGATCACACCTGCCCCCCTCCCTTCCAACCCACCAGATACACCCCAATAAGCACCTGGGAAGAGCAGGAGGGTATGGGTTAGATTGGAATGTTGATCAGGGTGTTGGGTTCTCCTTTGGAATGCTGATTGAAGGGGATCAGAGATGGGAGTGGGTGGAGATACTAATCAAGATGAAGGATGCTCCTTCAGGATGCGGATCAGGGGGATAATTTATTTAAGCAGTGGGCTATAGAAAGTGCATGCAGATAGTGCAAATGCACTTACTGCTTCCTCTTGAGGAGACAGTAAGTATGCACACACACACACTATCATCAGTGAAGACAACACAAGGTAGCTTGCTGTGCAAACAAATATTATGAAGGTTTAATGGTTTTCTAGCTTCACCCAATGCATCTCAGGATGCACTTCTTGGGGCAGGGTGCCACCAGCTTGAAGATGACGATGCCAGAGGCAGAAGCTAGTGGGCAATGCTCCTACCTTCAGGGACAGGGGTCTAGGGGACTTGGAAAAGGTATCAGGGATCTAAAAGTTGCCAGTAAACACCAGGGAGATTTCTTTTACATTCAGGGTATGTGGGTCGGGATGGGGAAAAGGAGGGGCACATGAGATCACCAGGGAATTTTGTGTGTTGATGTTGGAGGAAGAGGGGAGATTGGATTGAGGAGTTGCGGAGCCCAGTAGACCACCATGTATTTTTATGTTTTACTGTTAGGAGATCAGAGAGGATGGGTGAGGATCTCATTGAGTCACGTTGGGGAGAGGAAGTGAGGTTGCTGAGCTATCAGGGATAGGTACCATGTAGAAAGCTGGGTTGTAGCAGCTTTTTTTCATCATTGTCATCCTTCCTGTCAGTCCCCGAGCCAATCACTGCTCAGGCGCTGACAGGAAAGGTGGTGTTTAGCAATGAGCTGTGGATTAGTGTAACAATTTTAGCAAGGTAGTAATTTCCATGCTCATTAAATTAAAGTCTAGTGGTAATTTAGTGATAGAATATGGGATCTACTGTGAGGTTTTCTGCATGGACCCCTGTGTATCACCTGCAAGCATTATGGACACCTAAAGCCCACCTCTTTCTCCATCACTTTTCCAACTCCTGCTTTACAAGCAGGTATGAATTTGTGTAAGGTAAGTGCTGTGACCACGGAGGAACTTTTGCTGCAGCCATTTGGTTACCACAAATTAACTTACCCCCTGTTTTACAAAGCTCAGGCAAAGACATCAAAGCCCATTAATTCCCAAGAGGGTCTTACTTAGCTAACCTACTTACCCCCATCTCCTTTTACAAAACCGTAGCACAGTTTATAGCAGCTGCAGCGGTAATAGCTCCAACGCTCACAAGAATTCTATAAGCGTTGGAGCTGTTACTGCCGTGGCTGACGCTAAAAACTGTGTTGCGGTTTTGTAAAGTGTGGGGGGGAGGTCGCTAACTAAGTAAGTTACCTTACTTAGGCAATTGTTAATTGTGCTGCATACCGATCATATAAGGGAGAGCCTTGGCTAATCTTAGAGCCAATAGATTAGCCAGGAGTTTTCCATCCACATTAATTAAAGAAATAGGCCTGTAGTTTGAAACCAACATGGGATCTTTATTTGGCTTTTGCAAAACGATAGTTAAAGATTCTGCCATAATACCTGAAATACAACCTTTAGTTAGTTGTGATTGATATAAATTTAGAAGATGAGGTAAAAGTGTAATTTGAAAGGATTTGAAAAACTCCACAGTGAATCCATCACTACCCGGAGCGGATCCTATTCTGAGGGATTTCAGTGCTGCCTGGAGTTCCTTAAGCGATATATGCACTTCAAGATTTTCTTTTATATGCTCAGGAATTTTCGGTCCTTGAATTAACTTTAAAAATTCTAATCCCTCAATTTCTTTATTTGAATAAGAACATAAGAAGTTGCCTCCGCTGAGGCAGACCAGAGGTCCATCTCGCCCAGCGTTCCGCTCCCGCTCAGAAGAATATAAAGCTTTGTAATAATTCAAATTTTTTAAAAAATATTTACAATTTGAGAATGAATTTTACCTTTCTTGTCTGTAATAGCAGAAATCTTTACATTTTGTTTTTTAGCTTTGAGATAATTAGCCAATAATCTTCCCGCTTTATTTGAGTTTCCATAATACAGAGCTTGCTGAGAAAACAAATCTTTCCTAGCCAATTGTGAGGAAATCTTGTTATAACTATATTTAGCTTTCAACAGGGCATGCAAAGTATTTTGTTCCCATTTTGAGGTCAATTCTGGATGCTGCGCCTGCCGGTGATATGTAATCACGGAGATGTAAATTTTAGGTATGTCATGACTGTTCCCTTAAACAATTCTCAAAATAATAAAACACTGGGGGGCTTCTTTTACAATAGCGCGTTAGGGCCTTAATGCGCGGAATAGCGTCCGCTAAATTGCCGCACGCGCTAGCCGCTACTGCCTCCTTTTGAGCAGGCGGTAGATTTTCGGCTAGCGTGCACTATAGCGCGCGCTAATGCAGTGCGTGCGCTAAAACGCTTAGTGCACCTTCATAAAAGGAGCCCTGAGTGTTGATTACAAAGTAGTAAAGAACCAAGTCCTGACTTTATGCTGAAATTTCACTTATAGAAGTAAAGTTGGGACTTGTAAATGTCTGCCGCAGGAAGAGTGCCCAATTGCTCCTGCTGCAATGGTGAACCCTCTCGACATGGTCCGCGGCAGGTGTAATTGTTCCCCAGGCATTCCCCCCCCCCCCCCAGTCAGTTTCAAATTTATCTCACAATTTACAAAGTTACAAGTCCCAATGCAGCAAATGCAACGCAGCCCATTCAAATCCTGTTGGCTTTGTAAAAGGGGCCCTAAGTGTAGTTATGAAAAAAAAGGTTTAATTTTTCTAAAATAACTCACCCAGGCTCAATAAACAATACATAATTCCTTCTAGACTTTTCCATGCTGCTAACAAATGGCTTTGTGGGATGCAGCTTCAAAGTAACCAGAGAAAGATTCAAACTTGGGGAAATCTTTATAACTTCATTACCTGGATGTCAAAAAGTGAACCTCCATGAGAGCAAACCTGAATCAATAATTGAACGTTTCTGATCACAGGGTCTCAGGCTTTCTCCTAGAGCTGGAGGTTTTGGCTGACTGAAGGGCATGGCCATCCCCCTCCATCTCGGTGATGTGCTAGAAATCTCACTCTGCTAGTCAAAATGACCTGACATTCTAATCCTTTGATGCAATATACATTCAACCAAAATGAAAGCACCAGCAGTCAATAAGCTCTGGCCTGCTGGGGATAAAAGGAAAAAGGACTAATTGTAATTTGCTTGGCAATTAAGGATTGATTTGCATTTGCAGAGGAAGATTAATAGTAACGCTAGCTACTGTGCCAGGCACAAAAAGCTTTATTTATACTATAGGGCTCTCGTGATCCTGCATACTAAAATTCAAACTGTGCATACAATCTGACCCTTCAAAAACATGACTATTGTTTATTCCAGTTTTATTTTGTGTTTCCTGCCCGTAAGTCAGGGTTACTCTGTGCTTTCATTCAGCAAGTTGTGTTCAGCTTTTACACTTATATCCAGTTCATTAACAATGCTTGCTCAGTCCTTTTTTGTACATTGCATTTACTGCAGGTAGGGAAGGTATACATGACACAATTATTTTTGAAGTACCACAGTAAAGGTATTATATTGAAGATTTGATACACTATGTAACAAAATTTTATAATAAGTGTTTTTTCTTAATTGCCTATGCTAAAAAAATATAGAAAATGGATATCATTCCCCTAAACTTTGCTTTTGTGAACAGGACATTGATATTTTGGAATTTACCTTTTTTTGCAGAACATTCCAGATTGATTCCAAGCTATGTAAACTTAGGGGCCTTTTTGACATCTAGGCTCAAACAGTGGAACATTCGGGTGAAAGTCACAGATCAAAGAAGCATGACCAAACTTTTCCACCTTCTTCACCCATCAAGATGGATTCTGCTTCTGCCACAATGCGACCAGTCTCTTTGAGGCAATTTTGAATCGCCTGTAACCCAAAAGAGTGGCATCTTCCTTGATTGACAGCTCATCCAGAGGCATCATAATGAAAACAAATAACCGTCTCTACCATTGGCTCACTCAGTGCACCTCAAAAAGAATAACAACAACACCAAGGCCTTACTAGGCACCTTAAAGTATGATGAGTACAGCTGAGGTCATTGGAGACTTCAAAATGGTGGCATTCCTAATGGGTCTCCAAAGCAGTTTTACCAAGTTTCCCAGCTATTTCTGTCTTTGGGACAGCAGTGACAAAAAGGCAGGACTGGCCACAGTGAACAGAATTCTCCATGGGGGAGAAACAGTGTCAAATGGGAATGACTGGTGGACCCCCGGAAGGTGCTGATGCCACCACTGCACATCAAATTGGGCCTAATGAAACAATTTGTCAGAGCACTAGATAAGGAGTCGCAGCCTTCAAGTACGTTCAAGTCATCTTTCCTAATCTGTCTGAGGCAAAGGTTAAAGCTGGTGTCTTCGTTGGACCACTGATAAAGACGATCCTGGAGTGCAAGGACTTTCCGAAGAAGCTAACTGGGAAGGAGAAAGTGGCTTGGAACAGCTTTGTTGCAGTGGTTTGGGGCTTCCCAAGGCAATCACAAGGCTGAAAACTACGTGGAGTTAGTTGAGAATCTGGTGAGGAATTACAGTAAAATGGTCTGTAGGATGTTTCTCAAAGTCCATATCCTTGATGCTCATCTTGAGACATTCAAGGAGAACATGGGAGCATACACAGAGGAGCAAGGTAAGCACTTCCACCAGGATATACTGGACTTCAAATGCTGCTATGAAGAATAATATAACGAGAACACGATGGGAGACTACGTATATCTGGGGGCTTATTTGTGGAAGTGACTTTCAATATAATTGCAAATCTCCAAAAACTACTCACTTCTAAATTGTCTGTGGGCATCTTTGCATAACTTCAATATAAATTATGATTCATATGTTGCTTTTTAAGAATGAAAAGATGAAAATTCAGTATTTCACATTTTAAATAGGTAAATTGCAAAATTTGACTATCCTAGTCACAAAACTAAGGGCTCCTTTTTACTAAGCCGTGATAGGGCTTTAACGCGCGGAATAGCGTGCGCTACATTGCCGCGAGCGCTAGACCTTAATGCCAGCATTGAGCTGGCATTAGTTCTAGAATCGTAGCGTGCGGTGTAATGCGCGGTAATTTCCTGCGCGCGCTAAAAATGCTAGCACACCTTAGTAAAAGGAGCCCTATGTTATATAGAAATAACAATCACAAAAACCCGAAAATAATGGGAGGTAAAGAAATCAATACAAAAAGCAAAAACCTCCCAAACCCCAAGAACTAAAACTAGACAAGGGGGAGAGACAAGAGCGGGAGCGATAGAGCTACACAACACAATCTACAAATAATGATTATATGTACACGGGAGAGCCCTCAGTCACACAGCTACCCACTGGAAACTCCCAGTGGTAAAGGCTGTCACTTGGCTTACACCCAGAAGAGTGTTAACTGTGAAACATCCCCGGGCTCTACTCCGTGTTTTTTGTGATAAAGTGCACCCAACAGTGCTAAGTGTGAAAAAAGATATAAATAAATAAAAAAAACACACTCTACCATTCGCAACAATTGTCTCTATCCCTTGTCCAGGGGATTTGATTTATTTATATCTTTTTTCACACTTAGCACTGTTGGGTGCACTTTATCACAAAAAACACGGAGTAGAGCCCGGGGATGTTTCACAGTTAACACTCTTCTGGGTGTAAGCCAAGTGACAGCCTTTACCACTGGGAGTTTCCAGTGGGTGGCTGTGTGACTGAGGGCTCTCCCGTGTACATATAATCATTATTTGTAGATTGTGTTGTGTAGCTCTATCGCTCCCACTCTTGTCTCTCCCCCTTGTCTAGTTTTAGTTCTTGGGGTTTGGGAGGTTATTGCTTTTTATATAGAAATAACAGACATTTTCTATACTTTTTAGACATGAGCAATTAGGTAACATTATGTAACACAATTTTTGTTCTTGGAAAGTAAGTGTAATTTCCTATCAGTAATCAAAATCTGTCTCTCATGTCGGGACAACATTTAACATATTGGCAATTATTCAGCTCATCTTTCAAATTCCAGAAATTTTATCTAGCAACATGTTGAAAGTCCAAAGCACTTCCTTAACACTATAAAGGTACGTTAGATAGATTGTGAGCCCACCGGGACAGATAGGGAAAATGCTTGAGTACCTGATTGTTAAACCGCTTAGATAACCTTGATAGGCGGTATATAAAAACCTAATAAACTTGAAACTTGATAAAGCACATTTCCATGGGGTTCTGTCAATTTTCTTTTCATCCTGTGGTTCACAAGAACTTGGCCCATGATATGAGGTAATAGGAGTTATTAGTATAGATTAATTTTCACCGGAAAAGCAAAACATTGGAAAATTTCTTGCAAGGATATCAATATAAAAAATAAAGGAATTACAAAGGCTAAATCACTATCACCCAAATTCTACTGTATATATCTTGCTTTGAGCTGCATGCACAAATTTGGGCACATGCCAATCTGCACGTGCAACTTGATCAATGAGGCAATCAGTGCTGATAATTGGCCACTAACAAGCAGAACCAAAAAGGAGTTGTCGCCATAGGAGGGTCATGGGCGTTCTGAAAATTTATGCACTATTACAGAATACGCCCGATCCACACCTAAGTTAGGCACGGGGATTTAAAACAAGTTTTAGTTAGCGTACACGGTCATGCCTACATTTGGGGCTCCTTTTACAAAGGTGCGCTAGCGTTTTTAGTGCATGCACCAGATTAGCATGGGCTGTAGCGTGCGCTAGCCAAAAAACTACCGCCTGCTCAAGAGGAGGTGATAGCGGCTAGCGCGCGCTATTCTGCGCATTAAGGCCCTAACGCACCTTCATAGAAGGAGCCCTTAGTCACAGGTCCCAATGCTAAGCGCTATTCTATACCTAATTTTAGGCATGGTTTATAGAATAGCGCTAAGCAGGTTTTTTCCCATGCCATTTTTATGGGCACCATTTTTAGAATTTCCCCGTGTGTGTCTGTTTCCAAATGGTCAGATTCCAGACATGAAACACAAGATAGTACAAGATATAAACCCGAACAGCTATGCTCAGCATCACGCTGTTAAAGTGAGTGCAAGAATGTGACATAGGCATGTGATATAACCTGGCACATATATGATAATAGTAAATTAAATGGATTTAACGCAGGCCAAGTACTAATTTATGATAAGAGCATATTTTGCATGCACAATCTAGTTTACATATATTAACCTTACTTTTAATGGGTGTTAATTAGCTTGTGAGAATTTTTAATGCAAAGGTGTATGGTGGAGCAATCAAATGCAAAAATGCTAAACAGCTCATTATCTATTAATTCATAGAAAAATGCAGTTTAAAATGTGCAAAAGTGAACTCGCACCCATTAACATTAAACACTCAAGCAAATGGAGGTAATTTCTTGCCTTAATGTCCGCATTAATGTGCTAACATTAGTAAATTGATGGAAAACTCATTTTTATATCACTAGCATGGGTTGTTAATGCTAGCTAATTAACCCACATTAATGGTCAACATTAGCATGTCTTTGAATATTGGGCTCTATGGGAGTGGGGGAGAGGGAACTATCAAAGGCATTTCCATAGGTAACAGCGTTTTATACAAACTGATGCCTGTTATAAAAATGCCTGGACTACAGGGTTGACAGTAGTGAAGAAATTTATGGAAAGTTCCTGTTGGCTCTGCTGAGCCAATCAGGGCCTTAGGTCTCTCCCAGTGCATCCCAAGAAGCACCAGGGAGGGGAAGGCCCGCCATTTTGAAGAAGCGGGCCTGCCAGCAGGAGGGATTGGGTATCCCTCCCATCAAACTTTATCTACTAACAGGTGTTGGGGGTTGGCGGCAGTCTACCAGGTGCCTCTTGGAGGGGGCTCAGTGGATGGGGGGAGGGGTACCTTCAGGGCTTGTGTGTGAGGAAAGGAGGCACTTTGTTTTTTATGCTCTTCCTGCCAACTAATCAGCTGAGCAGGCAGGACTCCTCAAAGCTGCCAATCGGTGGCTTCGAGGCTTCCCCTGCATTTAGCTGTTTGGGGCTTCCTGTGTTGGCTTAGCACTGAGTGGCCATCTCTCAGAGCAAACACGGAGCACTGAATTGTGGGCCACGCAGGATATGATTGATGGAGCCAGAAAATTTTTATTTTCAAGGAAGAAAAGTAAAAATTCCTGGGTAGATGTGCTAGAGCTGGCGTTTGTTGCTCCTGGCACATTCTCGCAGGGTAGTCATTGGACGGTGATGTCGCCATTACGAACATGGCGACGGCCATATTAGCTGAATAGAAATAAGGGGCAAGCCCACATTTATGACCTCAACATACAGTGATACAGCGTCAGCCATTTTTGTGCAGGGCAAAAGCAAAATGCATTCACCAAGCAGGGAGACATATTGAGCAAATATATAAAAAAACAACAACAACAAAAAAACAGGTATGGTGTATATGTTGTTGACGTATGGTTGCTAAACATTTAGATACCAAGGGTACATTAGATAGATTGTGAGCCCACTGGGACAGATAGGGACAAATGACTGAGTACCTGCATGTAAACCGCTTAGCAAAGAAAAATGAGGAGACCCAATGATCCACAGTGAAAACAGTCCACCACATATAAAAACATGAAAATTCAATTAAAAAAGTGCAATGATAAAAAATACAGTTGGATTTTTATCACTGTATTTTTTATCATTGTACTTTTAAAATTGAATTTTCATGTTTTTATATGTCAGTGTATAATAAATTATCTCCAAAATAATCTGTATCCACAGTTTTTGGTTTTTGTAAGCTGCTTAGACCAAACATGGGCAACTCCGGTCCTCAAGGGCCGGAATCCAATGTGGTTTTCAGGACTTCTCCAATGAATTGAAAGCAGTGCATGCAAATAGATCTCATGCATATTCATTGGGGAAATCCTGAAAACCCGATTGGATTCCATCCTTCGAGGACCGGATTTGCCCATGTTTGGTCTAAGCCAGGGGTGTCCAATGTCGGTCTCGAGGGCCACAATCCAGTCGGGTTTTCAGGATTTCCCCAATGAATATGCATAAGATCTATTAGCATACAATGAAAGCAGTGCATGCAAATAGACCTCATGTATATTCATTGGGGAAATCCTGAAAATCCGACTGGACTGCGGCCCTCGAGGACCGACATTGGACACCCCTGGTCTAAGCGATTTACATGCAGGTACTCAGTCCCAGTGGGCTCACAATCTATCAAATGTACCCTTGGTATCTAAATGTATAGCAAACAAACTTGTATGCCATACCTGATTTTTTTTTTTTGTTTTTTATATGTCTGGCTTAGACAATTAATAGGAAGTATATACCGTAAATAGCTAAAATAAATAAACTGAGTTTGGGCTTGAGCTTGCTGGTAGATATGCACTTAGAGTGCACTGATTAAGGGATCAACCTCATTGTTTCTTTTAGTATTTCATTGCAGAATCAGGAATGTTACCAAGCAAGAATACCGCTAATAAGCGACCAGCAGGAGGATCATCTAAGCCAGGGGTGCCCAATACGTCGATTGCGATCGACCGGTACATTGGGAAGGCAACGTGAGTCAATCGCAGAGCCCATTCCGGGCTCATTGATAGACTCGTGTTGCCGTCCCGATCTACCAGGCATCCACTTTAGTCTGGTTTTTGTCATTTCTGGGGAGGGGGGGGGGGGTGGCAGCGGCAGCAGCCTGAAAAAGAAATCATCCTGGCTGGGGTCGGTGTCATGCTTCGGAGCTTCTACCTCTTCCAGCAGCCTTCCTATCTGGCCCTCTCCCTTCTACCTGCATCTGGCCACACCCCCTGCTCCTCGGCTCTCTTCAGCAACTTGTCAGCAGCAGCGACCGACACAAGCTTCTGACATCGGGGCCTACCTTCTGTGAGTCCCGCTTGTTTCAACTTCCTTTTTCCACAAAGGCGGGACTCGCAGAGGGAAGGCCTCGATGTTGGCAGCCTGTCTTGATCACCATTGCTGAAGAGGGCTGCAGGGCAGGGTGTGTGGCTGGATGCAGGTGGAAGGGAGAGGGCCAGATGCAGGACTCGTGGGTGAGGGAGGAGAATGAGAGAAAGAAAGAGAGAGGGGAGGGAAACAAAAGGAAATATTTCATACCAGGCTGGGCCAGAGTGGAGGGAGGGTGGAAAGATTCTGGCTACAGGGTGCAGTAACAAAGGAAAAGGGGATAAAGCTGAAAATGGAGATAGTGACACAAAGAAGAGAAAGGATAAGCAGGACCTACTGAATAAGGATAGAGATACAGAGGGGACATGCTGAAAGCAGGGGTGGTGGTGGTGGTTTAACACAGAGGGGGAAATCCTAAAAAGGGATTACATGGGTTTACAGAAGGAGGCAATGCTGAAAGAGGCTAGATTGGCACACAGAGGGAATAATATTGAAATGGAGGGTTGATGGGGATATAGATGGAGCAATGTTGAAAAGGGGGAGAGGAGATAGGGACATAGAGAGGGAGCAATGCTGAAGGGAGGTAGTGCTGAAAAAGATGAGGTGAAATAGAGACATAGAAGTAATGCTGAAAAAGGGGGGGGAGATAAAGACATTGAAAGGTGAGATGCACACAAAGGAGGGTGATGCTGGAAAATAGGTGGAATGGAAATTCTGACAGACACAGAAGGGAAATGCTGGACCAAGGAGAGATGGGGCTCAGGCTGGATGGAATGGGGAGAAATGCCTGATTGGCCCGGAACTTCCTCTCCTACATCAGAATTGATGGGGAGCGGAATGCTGGTCAGTGCGACGCTTCTGCAGGGAGAGCTTGGGGTGGCAGTGGCTTGGGGGCTATTCCCCAATGGTGGTGGCGGCAAACCGAGTGGCTTGGGGGAGGGCAGGGAGAAAGAAAGAAAGGGGCAGGCAGGGAGACAGAAAGAAGGGGGAACAGGGAGACAGAATGAAAAAGTTGGGGGAGAGAATGAGGTCTGGAGGAGAGGAAACATATAGGAGGCTGAAAGAAGGGATGAAAGATTGGATGCACAGTCAGAAGAAGAAAGTGCAACCAGAGATTTGTAAAATCACCAAACAAAAAAGGTAGGAAAAATGATTTTATTTTCAATTTAGTGATCAAAATGTGTCTGTTTTGAGAATTTATATCTGCTGTCTATATTTTGCACTATGGCTCCCTTTTACTAAACTGCAATAGTGGTTTTTAGTGCAGGGAGCCTATGAGCATCGAGAGCAGCACGGGGCATTCAGTGCAACTCCCTGTGCTAAAAACTGCTATCGTGGTTTAGTAAAAAGGTAGGGGGGTATATTTGTCTATTTTTGTATGGTTGTTACTGAGGTGACATTGCATAGAGTCATCTGCCGTAACCTCTCTGAAAAAACCCCGGAATATGAATGATAATTAACATTTTCTCTGCCTTTCAGTGTGCTTTGTGGGGTTGTTTTTTTTTAATTTCATTGTTGGTAGATCATTTTGACTTGGTCATTTTAAAAGTAGCTCACAAGCCCAAAAAGTGTGGGCACCCCTGATCTAAGCAGTCAAGTAAACCACAGTCCACACTTCGGTGCAGGAGGCCCCGGCAAAATGTGCAAAGAGGTCACCTGGAGGTGGTGGAACAGACCAAAGTGATAAAGAATTTATGCAGGAACACCATCAGCAGGTTCAGCGGTATGGCATTCAGGAGATGCGACAAAGGTTTCAAGGCATAACTGCGCCTCCATGGTTTGGCCAGGTGGCCGCGTCCAGTGCACAAGCGCAGGGACCTGACAATGACACTGTGGACAGAAGCAAGTCTAATGAAATGGTACGCATCCACACATCAAGCGCAGTACAAAGTCCAGACCCTAGTAGTGGAA